>NW_025763405.1:0-1306411 GCF_003444635.1 Morchella importuna | reverse complement strand
TCGCAATATACGAAAGCTGCAAGATGGGCGTTTCCCATTCGATCCCTAGTACCCATTGCTTCTTCCTTCTCTTCCTCTTCGTATTTAATTCCTCCCTCTTCGCTTCGCTTTTATCCCAGGTAAAATATGTACCTACATATCCACACTTGGACTCGATCAGCGAAACAAAAAAAGATCGGAAAAATCGAACCCCTGCGGTACCTCAAAGTCAAGGAGGGTCTTCTTCCCGATTCTGATTCTGATGGTGCATAGATGCATAGAAGAGATATATTAAACCTGTAGCCTTGAGATTGAGTGCTTCTCTGTGACACGCAGAAATCGCTTTATTTTTTCTTTCTCTTAAGCACGACGATCTTCACCGACGTACATCGGTGCCTCGATTGCGACGAGTGAGACTAGAGTGCTTTATTCCAAATAAGACAATAAAATAAAAACACGCAGAAAAAGGGAGGGGGAAGGGGGGGTGGGTGTTGGTCCGGATTTCGGAGAAGGCAAAGGAAAAGATATCCATGTGAATACTCGTTTCCGAAGAAAACGGGTTTGGCCTGTCAACAATGAACATATCGCATGCCCCCCCGGCGCCTTCCCCGGTCTAAAGATATTCCGGTATACAGAAAAAAAACAAAAACCGGGGCAGTACACTCTATAGACTATGTTTCAACGGGATCACCCGATTTGTCCCTGGTGCTCGCTCGCTCGCTTCTCTGTCTGGTTGTGACGTAGCGAGGGAGATAAGAAAGAAGCTGAGGCGGCGATAACAATATAACGAAATATGCATATTGGGACTCGTTGTTCTTTCAAACTGTTTTTTTTTGTTTCCTGCACTATTGTATTATATTTTAATCAAAAAGGGCAGCTAACCAATCTGCACATGTATAAAAACAGAAAGAGTAAACAAGAAAGTTTTTGGGGGAGAGAAGTTAATTGAAACCTTTCCCGGAAAGGATCAACTTATAGAAGGTAAGAAAGGGAGATGTAAGTATGGATCAATTGACAATGAGGAAAAGAAAATAAGGCTCCTAATAAGACAGTGATATCGAGAAAAGCCAGAAACCGCTAAATTCCACGTTTCCGGCCAGTAAACGTCAAGGAAAAAATAAACGAACCCAAAAAGCCACCCATTTCAGCACCAGCCTGAACACGCAGCCTGCGGTTAAGTACTCTAACGCCCACAAAGTAAATAAAAGCAAAGATAAAAAGACAAACACAAGGAAAGAATTCAAAACACCAAGAGATCAAAAAAAAAAAAAAAAAAGGAAGATGTCCAGATCTGTTCCCCGAGCTCCAACACCACCTATGCTCAAATTAAACAACACCGATATTTTTTTTCTTTCTCTCTTTTTGCCCTCCCCCCCCCCCCCCCGGACCCCCCATTGCACTCCTTAAAAATTTCGCGCCATTAACAAAAACCAAACAAAAACCGTGGGTATCCTTTTTTCGTTCCGTACTGCCGCTTCTGCTTTTGTTACACCGACTCGTGCGTCTTTTATACATGTCAGATAGTAGTCATATTCAGTTGATATCGTTGTCGTTTTCCTCTGCTTCTTTCTTGTCCTTGTTCGTCCAATGGTAGTAGTCGTCTGTGAAGAGAAGGGTCGTAGAATCCATTTCTGCTTTCAAAGCGCGAGTCCGGTTCCATCTCCGCACCATCTGTAAAGCTGTAGCACCTCCCGCCTCTTCTGCTTCTGCTCCTCCATATCCTCTGGTGCGCCTCTGCCGCGCACCTGACTTAATGCGCTTCGCATGACCTTTCGGAAGTTTCTCTATTTGATATGTCAGAAAACAAGCTTTTCGGATATAAAGGTGAGGGAATAGGTACATACCTGATACTCTGTATTTAGTGTTACCACACAAACTTCATGCGCCCTAACGATTGTTTCACAAGCAGTGACGACAGCACCCGACGCCTCACCCTGCAGCTTATCGGCGATCAGGAGCAGCAAAAAGCTACCCTGCAGCAGGTAAATCCCAAAGAAGTACGGGATGAAGCTTAGGTCCGGGTCGTACTCGAGAATGTTGCTGATAGCTTCAGCGGCCGAAACAGCATGTGCGGTGGAGCTGATAAATGATTGCGAAGAGATCCAGAGGTCGTCATCGTCAAGCATGCTGATAGGATCCCACTTGCCAGAGAGGAGGATGTGGAGTACATGCATTACGTGAGTCCCGTATGACACAACAATCTTCAGCTGGATGTCGGCCTCCGAAAGCTGCTTATTCCCCTCTTTGGGCCCCTCCTCACTAATCCCGCCTTCAGTCCGTTCCTTGATCGCCGAACTGTTGGCCGATTCAAACTCCTGCAGGCTGCGCGAATACGTATCCAACTGCTGGGTGATCTGCTGTACCAGCTCATCGTAGCCTCCGCCAAAGGAACCGGTACCCTCAGCACCAGCCTGCCTCACACCAAACTTGGGACGATTCCTGGCATGGTGGAGGTCCACTATTTCCCCAAGAATCGTCATAAGCGGTAAAAAAACTCGAATAAGCCTGTTCCCGTGACCTCAAAGTTCGACGGCCCGAGACGGCGATGCGCTAGACCGCTATGTGACGGAGAGGACGGGTGCTGCGCGTACATGTTGTGAGGGTCGTGAGTATAAAAGTCTCCATTCTGCCAAGCAATATCGTCCATAGGCAGGTAAAAGGTTCTCGCACTCTACATCTAAGAGCGCAATGGGGCGGTTGTAGCATAGAGCAAGGTGGCGATCTACCACATAGAGCAGCCACCATGTCCGCCTGCGCTCCTCCTTATCCTCCTCGCTGACAGACATGCGGCCATTGCTGACCGTGTGATGTGAGTGGACGCTTCCCGGGCCTGTATCAGAGGGCGAGTGATGCCCATCCATGTCGTCCTCGCCCATCTGGTCAACCAGACTTTCGGCGGGGAGTTCGCGGTTCAGCTTCAATTCCCTCGCCAGTGTCCATGCTGAGTGCCACCATCGTAGTGATGCGCTCTTGAATTCGCTCGCTGAAATCACAATACCGAGATGCGCATATGTGAGCACATCGTCCAGGGTTCCCGCCGCACCTACACCTTCCCGGCCACCGCCAGGTGCACCTCCAAGTCCACCAAGGCCAACACCTGCGGAGCCGTTCTCAGATTCTCCAGAGGGGTGGTGTCCGTGGGGTGCAGGCTGTGTCAAGTTGACATGTACAAGCGGCCGAAGAAGGCTAATGCATATCTCAAGAAGCTTCTGGCACACTCTTCCTCGTGCAGCAGGGGAGGCAGCGAGGAAAGGGGCATCGCATGTCTGTGCAGCGACCCAGAGCATGGCGCAAAGGAGAGCGGGGGAGGTCTGTCGTGGGTTGTGGGGGTGGAGGAACGAGCGCTTCCGGAAGATATGGGTTAGCACATATGGGGAAGCTGGCTGGAAGAACGCAGTCGTAGGATTCGTAAAGTACAGATCCAACAGGTCACACGCAAGCAATGGTGGGATAATCTGTGTTATGTGTGGTAGTAGCGGCAACAAGACCGGATACCTTATACCAGCTGAATATGACTGCGTCGGAGGCGAGGGCATAGAGAGCCATGACGGCGATCCATCCTCAGGCGAGTGCCCACCCAAAAACCCTGACAATGGTGACGCAGCACTCTGTTGAAAATTCATCGCGTGACTCGGGTGACCCTGGGGTGATAGCACAAACTCATTCACCGGAAATCCATTCGCCGTGGCAGACCCTGGCTGCGATATACCCCCATGCGCCGACTGCCCCGGCATCATTCGTGATGGCGCCCCGGCGCCGTTCGGCGATTGATGTTGGAATGGGGACATACGATCGAAATGCATGGGCATACCCGAGGGAACGCCATCGTGCGACAGTTGTAGTGATGGGGATTCAGGAGTGGGAAGGTGGTGGTGGTGATGTTGTTGCTGTGGGGGGAGGTGGTGGTGGTGCATTTGATGCTGCGACATGTCGTGGAGATCACCGAGCGACGTTCTAGTGCTTGCCGCGGATGACGATTGCTTGCGAACGTTGCTGCTACCAGGCCGGGGCGGCGGCGGCAGGTCGGAAGACGCCCGACGCATGTCCGTTGGCGAGGAATTGTCCATCTGTTGCGCTGCTGCAGCGGCCGCAGCCTGTTGCTGCTGGATATCCTTTCGAGAAGCTTTACCTCGCTTCTTGCGCTCGCGCGCATACTCGCACTTTAGTGTGAAATCTGAATCATCGTCAGTGAACCAAACCAACCACCCCACCAAAAAAGCAAAGATTGAAAAAAAGAAGAAAAGAGAAAAAGGAAAGAAAAAAGCGCAACCGAGAGAAAAAAGTACGCAACAGTCGGGGAGATCCGGGGTACCTACCGACACAATGCTGACACGGCAGTTTCCCATCGCACTTTGTGCGGAGCTGGTTACACTGGTCGCAGGCCCTACTAATCCTCCTCCGGATCGGGCCGGGCGTTATCTGGTTCATCTGTTGCCCATTGTTAATCCTACCATCATCATCGTAGGGATGGTTATGACTATGGTGGTGATTGTAGTAACGTGCCTGTTTTGAAGATGATTTATGAGAAGATGATGCCGATGAAGATACAGAAGACTGATGGGACATCCCAACCGGTCCCTCGTTCATCATTGCGTCCCCGTTTGACGAAGGTAGCGACTGGAAATGTGGACTAGGTGCGTACTGATGCATTGCCTGTGAGAGCATCATTTGTGATTGATGGCGATAGACAGATTGAGGAGTGAGTGAGTGTAGGCCAATTAATACTTTAGTCCCCGAGCAGATATTAGATATCAGATGAAATGAGAAGGGCAGATCAAGTATTCAAGAAGAATAAGACTATGGCGGTGACTATGGCCAGAGTACTGAAGTCGTGATAATAGCAATAGATAATCAACGAACCACTGTGGTAGCAGTTTTAGATGAACTGCTCCTGGGTAAGTTAAAATAATATGTGGGAGGTGATGGTAGTGGAGAAGGATGTTGGGTGATGCTTCTCCAGCTGATGGGATGGGCGGGAGGAGTTTATCTTCAACAACCTGGGGCAACAAGCAAATAAGAGCCTCTAAAGAGTGGGGAGAGGGGGAGGGAAAAGAGCGGAGACGGTAGCAAGGGGGGGGGGGGGGGACGAATGGGGATTTAGTAGAGATGAAGGTGGCGGCAATTCGTGACCGGTGGTAGAGCACTCTAGAGGTGGTGAAGACCCTCGTCGTTCTTTCGCTCGTAGTGGTGTTGCTGCTACTTGCTGCTTGCTGCTCCGATAATCACTCGTTGCGCTGCTGCTGCTAACCCCAAATCAAGAGCAATCAAGCACTCGATCTAAAAAAAAACTCAATACCCTCGTGAACGGTAACCAAAAAAAAATTCAGTGGCAGACCCGTGAGAGTAGAATAGGCGTCCAGCGAAGAAAAAAAAAGCTGCTGTTAGGACGGATAATCAGTCAGTTGGCGCTCTCTATCTATGTATGCGTGCGCTCCCTATCCTACAATAATGTGGACACCACAATTTCAACCCCCTACCCCCCCCCCCCCAGACCGACAGGCGACATGAATATGAGAGAGTTCAAACAAGAGTGCACTGCCTAGGAGGGGTGTGCCTGGCTGGCTTGGGGTGGAGACAGCAGCGCTAGACCCAAGCAGGTCAGTGCAAATGCTCTCCACCTCCACTTCCCAAATACTGGGTTAGGGTTCGGCGTGCTGGGGTCTCAGGAAGGAGGAGTAGGCTGGGACGGGTGTGTCTGGATGCACATGTAAGGAATTCACACGTGCAGGGGAGTGCATGAATCGTGGCATGAGAGGTTCTGCTGAGATGCAAAGCCGTTCGATGCTTGCCTGCCTTGCCTTGGCCTGCACTTAGGGGAGAAGGAACAGATGAACAGAGGAGATGAAAAAGAAAATTCATCCCGATGAAAAGGAATGGGGAAACTGATTTGAAGGCTGGCATAGGATAAGGGAAAAGAGGTACATAGTGGGAGATAGAGATGGAAAGTAAAAAACGGGACTCAAAAAGGGACGGAAAGGAAAGTGGTATGTAGGTACTGTAGCTACATGTAGAGTAACACACCTTCTTCTCTGTCCGACCCGATAGAACGTTCGGGGGTACAGAACACTGGGGGGTCGTTATCGAATTTGCAGCTTTCTCGCGTAAGAAGCAAATCCACTTGCTGCTGCAAGGCTGTCTTGTTTGCTTTTTTTCTCTGTCTTGCTTTTTGCTCTTTACTCTCCCTTCAGCGTTAGGATATTTCTGACCTCACTTCACCTCACTGACCGAAAAAAAGAGAAGTCAAAACCCTGCGTGTACCCCAGACGGGCACGTTCTAGAGTATCGATATTCGACTCAAACAGTTTTATGATTACGAATTCGGGGTTCTATTCTTTCGAGATGAAAGGAGTGAGTGGGCACGGCCACAGACAGAGATCCCGCACCCAATTATCTGTCTCTATCTGTCATGTCACGTATGTCAATTGACCTACCCTCTTCTTCATAGTCAAGGGAGACCTCTCTACTTACTAATTGATGCCCCTCTAGTCCAGAACTATGCTCCTTCCCTCCCTGTACATCTCGTCCCCGTCAGTAGGTACATACAATCAGCACTATCGTGCCTTCCCAAAACCACATACCAATTGCTTTAGTGGCGTACACCGCGTGGTACTATTGATTGTCACTTTAGTCTACTTTGCTCCCCAACCCTGCCTAGACTACTCGTCAGCATCAATCCATGGTCAAATAAACACCCCGGCCGGTGGTGTCGGCTAGATCCCCACAAACAAGACAGCTGACAACATGACGATGAAATGAAAGACACGGACGGAAAAACAGGCCTCCGTTGTACCTGAACCGCAACACCCCGCGATGATAAAAGTGGCACTAGAAGATGTAAACCAAGCAGCTAGGCAAGGGAAAAAAAGCTTTCGTGGAGTATGACCAGGCAAGGGTTCAACGGCCGGCCGAGTCGGGCATACACGCAAAAGAAAGTCACCAGTCCGAATGAGATACCCCGCCACAGTTTTTGCTGCGCCGAGAAAGAGTACCGTGACATATCACCAAAATACAAATCAAACGATAACTGTGAAAATATCAAAACACTAACCTAGCTAACCTAATCGACACCTTAACAAAAGTAATTGCGTGCTAACAAGATTCCAGCAACGATTCACGCGGTCCTCTGCCGAAAGCCGTTACACCCTCCCCACACTAACTAGTTCGGCTTCCGAGAAAGAAGCCTCGGGTCGGTACCGAATTCCCGGAGGGAGCAAATGGGAGTAGTGAGACAGTGCCGAGAAGACACTATGGAGATGGTGAAACGCCTTGTTGATACGATGATTGGAGAAGGGATAGAGAAGTAGAACGGTTTATACGAGAATCAATATCGAAAAACAGGCTCGCCTAGTGCAGCTCAGCTGTAAACGAGATTGGCAACGGGATTAACAGGATCGTTAAAAAGTTCTCTCCTGGCAGACGATTCTACCTCGTCATAAGACCTTGCACCATTCCGTATATGCCTGGCCTAGCTAGGTGCACGTCCAAATATTCAAGAAAAGGCAAAAAAAAAACGAAAACGAAAAAGAAAAAAAGAAAAAAAAATATTACTGCGTTAGAGATGGACCGAGTTTGAGACAGGAGGCCCGAAAACCCGAAAGTCAGACTTCATATGTGAATTCCACTTTTATCTCTCACGACCATTTTCTACTATACTGACTCTTCCCCACTCTTTCCCCAACATAACCACGGGACGAAAACGCGTTTTGGGTGTTTACGAATGACAGATAACTGTGGTCCATCTGATCATTTTAATTCATGCCTACCATTCCCCCTCTCGCAAGGACAAATGGGTGTTGGACCCGTCATAGGTTCTGACGGAAAATACAAAAATATACGTATACCGTATCTTGTACCTGAAAGCATACCCCGAGTCCCAGGGACCCAGATTCAAGCATGTGGGCCAAAGCTAAACGCTCCTCCAGCCCTTAGATACCTGCCTAGTGGGATGGCAAGATTATGCACCCCAGCAACCACCCCGCATAATCGAAGGATACTTCTCCTTTCCCGATATGGTAGAAGAGTGAGGATCTGAACTTGATTCTAGCACAACAAGATCATACTTTGGAGTCTAGAAGGGGATGAGATACGGCCAACGCTCGATCAACCAATTTGATTTCCTCAAGGGGTGCTCTTTGTGACCTTACCAACCTTACCAAGCAGAGTGACAGATATCCTGCATTCACGCTAGACGCTGGATGGTGTGGAGGGGCGTGCTCCCGGGACGGGCGCGGCCCTTCTTCCTTGGCTCTAGACGGGAAGCTATTCTAACCACCTTTATTTCCAAGTAAGGACGCTTGGGAAAGTAAACATACTTTTCGGACCGGATCATCAATGGACGGCGTCGGCACCGTTTGATCAACCATACCGCAATTCAAATTCATGAGCCCCTTATTTAAAATTGTTTCCTAGAAATAATTTACAAATACTCTACAGCTAGGGAAATACAGTGCCTTTTTTCGCGATCTCGTTCCGTCATATGCGGCACCTTTGATTTGGGCATGAGGCGCAGTGAAGCTGGGAGGCAGCTGGCTGTACCTACATTTATGATACGTGACACCAGGCCAGAAGGAATATTATAAATATTATACATGAATAGTAGTACCTATATAAATGAAGTTAAACAAACGAGTAGTTTCCTTTCATGTTCTTTAATTCACGTACGTATACATATATCTCTCTCTAACCCTACCTATACTATCACTGGTACTGTACTCTCAAATGAAGTCGCGGAGATGATATAAATACATATATTTACTATTGCATTCAGGTTATACCTTGTATGATAAGTACCAGATCAATTTGTACCTGTCCCATACCTAAGTGCGTACATGTGGTGACAGATAGGCCCACAAGAACTGCACCACAAGGGCGAAATTTGGATCTAATCTCGCGCCTTGTCTTCCCCCCAGCTCCCCCTCCCCTTCCAAACCTCCAGATTCAAGTAAGGCGGGTAGGCAGGTGTCAAATACTACTATAGACTAGACTTGCTATTTGATTGTCCCCCTCTTAAAAAAAAAAGATGTGTCTTGTGCGTTGACAGAATTCACCCAGCAACGTGACCGGAGCATTTTCAATTTAGCAAAAATACGTTTAGTCTGTCTTTTCGTTCTTGTACAGACTTCTAGTCCCTTCCTTCACGTCCCTCCACCCAACCCAACCTATCCAAGATACATCATACAGAGTCTTTGAACAAGGATCTTGGGGCAATTCAAGGGCTCGGGAGGGAGCTCATGTCGTTTTTTCCCACCCCCTCTCTTACCACAGTAGTTTTCTCGGTAATGTGGGGGCCGGATTATCGTTTTCGTCTTAATATATTTCACGGGGTACGGGGCCGAGTCTCCGCCGGCCGGCCGGTTCTGGGGTGCTTGGGGGTGTGGTGGACAAGTAAGAGTGGGTAGGGTAGGGTAGGGTAGGGGTTTACTACTGGCCGAGCCAACGCTCTGGGTTGTAGTAATAATAGAACTGCATGGTTCGGGTTGGGCGCGCTGGGAGGAGATGCATGCAGAGGCTGACCTAAACTGTTGAGTACATATTACACTACATATTTCTACATATGCATCCCATCTTCTTCACCGCGTTGAAGCTGGAGTGAAAGAAGGGGGGGAGGGGGGAAGGCAAAGTCACAGATCGTAATCGTATGCCTGTGGTGAAGTCACGTAGAGTCAGTCAGTAGTACTGCCAAGAATATTTTCTTCTACGGTTGTTTCGCTTGCCTAGCCAGTTGCTTAAGCTTGGTTTCAGCTGGTTGGGTCGGCTAGGCTACTATTCGCGTGCGGATTTGTTGTTTTTCCGAAGCTCCGTTGCCTACCGGCTACTAAAACATGGAGAAAGGAAAAGAATGTAAGAGTGGGTGCTGAAACAGATGGCGGTGAATAGACAGTGCTAATAAGTAATAAGTTGACCAAAAAGGGACATGTGTCTTAGGGTATGTGCCATCCGAATTCCGATTGGTGTCTTTCCTTTGTTTTTCTGCTGTCTTGTACGTCGCGTTCAGACCCAACCAAATACTACTCGACGTGCCAATGACTGACAGGAACATAACAGACTTCTATGCAGGCGCCACGTGAACCATAATCGCCCCTATTTGCGGAGATTTGTTACTCTACTTTACTTAGTTGCTTATGACTGAGTATGGATTCTTATGTTTGATTGAGACTCGACAGCGTACCGGTAGCAGCTACCAATGTCACAATATTGTAGTTTACTCTACTAGTAAAGAAAAACAATAACCCACATAAAGTATGATTATGAGCGTTCTCTCTATTCCAGCTACATACATGTTAGTAGTAGCTGCTGAAACCTGGGTACAGACAGGTAGGTACCTGTTTTAGGGGTAAGAAAAGCTAGTCGGCCGAGTACATGATGTATGATGACGACTCCACAGTATACTCCACATACTTTACTGAGGCTACACGACCTGTTTCTACGCTGCGTTCGCTTCCCTGCATACATCATATCATACTCTACTCTACCCACCGCTCTAGGCCGTACATCCTTTTCTAGAAACTCAGGCCAACCCTCAATCATGATACTCAAAATCTTATCTGGTCCCAGATGCCGCTGCCGGACGCGATAAGGGAAGAGAGAAAAGAAGAAATAACGCCCCCCCCCCCCCCCCACCCCCCTCCTCGCGCCTCATCCCTGGCATGATGTTCACCCCCCTGATGGAGCTAAGCAGAGATCGAGAATCTATTGGGCTATGATCTTGGAATTGTGCTACCTCACCTACCGGTCCTTGGATTTTCTGTCAGTGAGGAGCTTCTTTTGCAATTGCCATGCTCAACAAGAGCTAGTATGCCCCATGCCACCTCTGGCAGTTGGATGAACCCCAAACTGATGCTAATCGACCCCCAGGTGTAGTTAGTGGCCGTCTAGAACATTCAGCGGTCTTCTAGATAGTTCTTTGTTAGCTCTCTGATCCGGATCCCCGTGACAACGTGGATATGTTCTCAATTGTGTTATGAGCAAGGTAGAGGGGTACTCTGCTTTGCAATTGGACAAATTTTCACCCCTCCCTTCCGTCTAGCGGGGTATCAGGCAGTGACTCATGCAAGTCTCAGGGGCGTGAGAGAGAGAGAAAAACTCTATATTCTCTACTGGCGCAGATAGAGTACGAGAACTCTGGAAACGATAATACGCATAGAAAAGCGAGAACGAGAGCGAGAAAAACGAGAGAGATATGACACAAGGGTTGATTGAATTGATTGTGGCTTCACCCCTAATAAGTGCGAAGGTACCATGAAGTAGATGGGATCCTCGGGAATTTTACTCATTGCGGAATACAGATCCCTAGCTAGAGATTTTTTTCTCTCTCTACCCTAGCTATGTGAGCTACATGTGTGCTATATACCTGGCTGGGTAATATAGCGTCTCTATATGCAAATTCATTTGTTTATAGTGGACTACTGAAGCGAACCGAAAGTTTGATTTGCGACAGGGATGGGGCCGTGGTGGTGATCAAGAGTATTTACCTAAGTAACCCCCCTGTTTCCTATCTAAGCGCGAGAGCGGCCACGCCGAGGTATGTATATTGAAAACTGCGGAAATGTACTTCCTTCAGATTGTATCTCGGTTCGCTTACAGTTGGATTGTGATAGAGTAGGATCAGGTACCCGTAAGCATAGGACTATGCTTGCCATGCATGCAGACAGGGATTTGATTCCTGACGGATAGTGTTGGTGTAGTAGAGCAGTGCGTTGCAAAGGTCTCATATGCATTCATGGTCAAGAATAGTGAAAGGCTAGTAGCCAAATTACGATACCGTTCCCCAATTGATCAACCACGCAACGAGGCCCTAATACTCGTATTTCACTGACGTTTTTGAACTGAGCCATTATTGCATACACCCAAAATCATGAGCTTGGTGTATTTTTGTATGGCATGCAATATCAGTCGCGTCCACAAACGTCAGTGAAATACGAGTAGATGTGAGTGCTGCATATTATGTGTAATATGAAAGCTACCATATATATAACTTACTCTGTTTGTACGAAATCAGAGCGGCCGGAGGAGAGTATGTATCAATGAGGCTGGGACGTAGAAACCAAACCTATGGAAAGAAGACTGACCGATACTAAGATCCATCAATACCTGCCTTACTCTACTGCTGCGACTGTTCATGCACGTCAACGAATTCGGGAGGGGTACAAACAATATTACAAGAAGGGCAGGGCGACAAGATGTGAGATCGAAGGGTCAAGCCACAAATTGCGCTATCTACTAACGCTGCCTGCCAGCTCGCTTAGAATCGTGCGTCTGCTGTCCCAAGCGGTAGCATCATCCTCATAGTTTCATCTCTACATGTCCCGTTCCTCCGTAAAAGCGCCCAATGCATGCAAAGTACTGTACTGAGGTGTGTAGCGGCTCGAGGTATTACGAGAAACGCTAGCGGGCAGTCAAATGTTAACCCTAACTGTGGTCACCAAACCAATAAACAAGGGGCCCAATTACTAGAAATGGCATACACTCCGTGCCCAAACCATCAGTAAGTGTGCCATACCTCTTCCAGCAAGTAAGAGGCGTTTCTTACACCCAATAAGTATAGAGTGAGACTACTGAATTCGCGAAATATAATTGTCTAAGCCAGCAAAAGGAAAAGGAAGAGTTTTATCATGTGTCTAAAATGACCACCGGGACATGTCAGATGCCTTGTTGCTTCGTTGTTTTGCACTCCGGTCTTCCTAGAATCAAGTACGTATATATATACCGGGTCAATACATTAGCTGATATGTGTAAAGGGCTCAGACTAGCTGGATGTAGGTTTGACGGCCAAAGCCTTATTTATTGCAAGCATATCTTTTCACATGACGCCGACGCCAGTTCACTGTCTTACGGCACAACAAGTCCACATCGTAGGTACAACGTACATTGTAATCTCCTTGCCTCACTAAGTAATTGCATATTTTACGTGAGCTAGTATGTACTGGATGTGGATACTAAAAACCACTGAGCTAATGTAAGTAAATGAGCTCACAACACCAGTGCGAAGTTATAATTATATGTTAAACTTGGGACAACAAAGTACCCCATCCTCGGTTTTCATCCAATCCCACAACATGCACACACGGGAGATTCTCACCTTCCAATCCAAACGGCAAAGTTGAACAAAAAGAGCCGGTTTATCTACGTACATACATGCATCTTTCAAGTCGATACTGCATTTCAGCGCTCACCGAATATATGATATCTGAGACATTCTAGATTTTCTACTGCTGTAACCCAATGTACGACACGACCATCTAGTGGCTGTTAGCTTGAATGTCAAAGTCAACGTACCCCTGGTAACATTTTAGTGTGCCCTCTGGAATCATACTTCCTTCTCTTGAGGTTGCATACCTCTAGTTATCTTATCTTCAAAAACGGAATAGCGGCCCTCATTTCCGCCAATGAATGAGATGCTGTGACGTTTTTCTATGTTTATCACGAGGAAGAAAGAAAAAATGTCATGTTGTATGTTCATGATTGTGGATCGATTCCCCTGCGGCGATGTGACAAGGTAAAATCCAAAATATATTCAGGGGGTAACCTGATATGTGAGACATGTTTTTACGGTACCAAGAGTGGGAAAGAAGTGCAAACCTGAGCACAAAAAACAGGTAGCCCCGCGAGTACAACGTCAGTCGGTCAGTAACTGGTTTCCTGAGCTCTAATCCATCCACTCCACATAAATGGACGAATAGGGATTTAAAACGGCCCGTCCTTGGCGGATACATGTATGTATGTAGCTGACCGACAGATACTTTACCTAGATAGAGTAGATATCCAGGCATAAGTCATGCCAGGGTCGAACCGATATGTGGGGTAGTCTTCTGTGGAGGCAGCGGCGGGAATGCGGGGAGAGATTCCGACAGAACCCCTACTACTTGCATGGTTTAGTCATGTCGCCCCCTAGGAATAAGATTTTTTCGTGTAGGAATCTTCAGTTTCACTGAAGTTTGCTGGCAGCTAGCATCGATTGCAGAAAATCTTCATGAATATCGACCTTGGTTCTAAAGTAAGAGGGTAAGCGAGGCGGTGACTGATCCCGTCTTCCTCCCTGATGATGAGCTGGTTTTCCGTCAATGGCCTCATAGGCCAGGAAGGTTACTTTCAAATTAAGGACATCTGAGCGAGCCAGTAAATACAAAATACACTCCACGAATTGAGAAAGAGTCGATTTCTCCCAAAAGGACCAAGCATTAAATCTAAATAAAGTCCATGCTGCCAAGATACTTTATTTCGAGGAAAGTTTAGGTGCATACCTATGATAACTAGAATTAATACCACAGGTCTGTTCTCTCGCCTATTCGATAAAAACGGGTTTGGAGTTCGGTTATGTAGATCATAGTAAGTGTACCAAGATGATGCATTCTAGACCAGAGGCGGGCTAAAGCTAGATAAATCCAGGTTTCCAAAACACAATCCGCTTGATTCTATTACTCGTCTTCATCTTCGGCTCAATTGATCTAGGTGTGGGTGTGGGTAGGAGGGGCGTGGGGGACGGGGTTGTGCCTTGGGGATGGCGAATACCTCAATTCTTTCTTGTCAGCTTTGGAATAATATTACCCGCTGAAAGCAAGGATTTCGGGTATTAACAAACAGCAAATGTGTACCTGCATCTAGTTAAAACCCGAATTTTCCTACCACCAGAGTTTCTCAGTCTCATGTATGTACTCAGACTAACTTTAGGGAGGTCGACATCTTGATTGATAGGGTAGAAATAAAGAAGCAGAATCCACGTCTCATGGAACAGTGATCGACACATGACGATGGATGGTAGCTACAGGCCCAGGAATGTGAGGAATGTGAGCCTTTCAATGTTCACTCTCTTGGATGAAATAACGCACTCACCAGCCATCACTCGATGAATCAAATCGAATCATCTATAACCAATAACCAGCAGTATTCATATAGGTATAATCTTTTGCAAGTGGTTTCTTGATTTGAATAAGTAATTATGACAAGACGATAAGTATGTAACCGAAGGTAGGTTGATTAATGAGATGGAGATGAGACTTGGTCTACATGTGTAGTCGCTCCTGTGACCTAAGAATGAAACCTGTTCAGTTTAGACTTCGGTTTAAAGTTAGCCGTATCTATCGGCTGCTAGCGTCTTCCAGGATTGAAGAGAATCTACATATACATGTAGTGTAGACCGTGGCACGCACTTACGTAATGGGAAAAAGTCCATTGTCTACAGTGGCAGTGACCGAGTCGACGGTCTTGACCTTAGCTGTAGTAAGCACCGGTCATTTCTGCACTGCCATCCACACACATCCGTACGAGGATTTATGTCCGCATTGGAGGTAGCGTAGGATCTGGGGATAGTACATACGTATTGATTCCTACGTTAGTATGTGGGTCAAATGTGGCGAACCTGTTTAATTAAATTTAATGTCGATCGGGATCTTCATAATATGTGTCTCATCGAATTTCAGCATTCGATCGCCTACTTCACTCTTAGAATAATAGTCTGTACCCCTGCACAGTAAGGACAAAGACAGAAATACCTCTTCCCCTCTTTGCAAGAGCTCCAAACAGGAAATGATCTAGAAATTATTTCTTTATCCGCTTGGGTCGGAGAAATGGTGGGAGGGGTGTATCCAGGTTCATCAGCTATATACACTTGAGCTGTTTTATTTATTTATTGAATGCATGTACTCTAGAATATGATACCAGGGTTGAATGATGATCGTCATGAAGCGGAAAGTGGGACAGCAGGTTGAAGTTTGATACAAAAAATCGGTGCGTTCAAGCACAGGTATAAAAAATGGAGTGATATCGTGACAACACTAGCTATAACTCTATTGGAACTAAGAATCGAGACCCTTACTTATATAGTAACTTATAATACCATTATTCTTTACATGTACCATCATCTCTAGAAATATTGTAGGCCAATGGTTAAACTGGGTGTTCAATGGTGGATTGGGAATTTTCTTATTTAAGGGGACACAGCTAAGCCGTCGAATAGGGGTATTTACTTTGACCTGTTCTGATGGACTAAAGGTCACTGGTGATAAAGCAATATAATATACCTTTTGAATTAACCTGACATGACAATGTTTGAATTGATGAACTAGTGTTTTACCGATCACGGATTATCACTCTTATCAACTATCAACTTTAAAAATTAAATAGTTCCATACATGTAATCATCTAAATAAATGCTAAAATTCCTGAATTTACAGTGACAGAAACGCGGATAGGACGACTACCACAGTCATTGGCAATGCCGTACCACTGCCGTACCACTGCCGTATACTTCGTTGAAATACGGAGATAAAGTGGCACATTCTCACAATACCGTACTGATGCGGTATCAGATTTACCCCAATTTCTGATACTGTATTTATTTGGCCCGACTTCTGCTTATTCTTCTAAGAAATTAATCCTCACGGGAACTTCCGATATCGAGTGAGATCACATGATGCGGAGCTGGTGTCATGAAGCCCATAGAATGGGATGACAAGCGGTGGAAGGCGGGCGGCTGAAACTGAACTGTGTCAAGTTGCACTAGCCATCACGAGTCAACCACATCTTCCTTAAATTCTCTCCACGACCTCTAGTACATCTCCTGATCCGTCGCCTCATCCTCCTCCAGCCATCAAAACCTTGCATAAGCATCACCCTCAATTACTCGCTTCACAATGAAGTACTTCGTCTACTACCTCGCCCCTACCACCGAGATCCCAGACTGGCACTATGGCTACTACTCTATGGACCTTAGTACCGAAGAGCTTCCGGACATCCGCGATTTTCAGCCAAAGTGGATCTACGACGATGGGGACAAGTCCTACATTGAGATTCAAGGGACTCACCTCTGGAGAAATGTCGAATAGGTACAGTTTATCCCCTTATCCCCCCTGCCTCTCCCACCTCTCTTTCTTCTTCTGCCCCTCCTGGGTATGCTCCCTCTTCCCCTGCGGCCCCTGCTACCCTTGCTGCCTCCCTGCCCCGCCTCAATGTACTCCTGCTGCTCCTGTAAGACCAATGCCGACAAGTGGTGACTATCTAGGGGACAGTTATGGGGCGACCAAGCGGGTAGTGATGATGGGAGGATTGTTCAGGGGTTGTGACAAACGGGAAGAACACCATCATGCTTGGCTTTGTGTGTCTTTGTACCGGCTGTACTTGGCTAAAAGCAAAGTGGGAGGAGGAATTTCACAAGGACGGGTGTGTTGATCGGAATAGCTTCATCATCAATTCAAACCAAGTTAGCTCTTCTACGGTGGTGGCTTCATGCTGTGTTTCTTTCCTAATCTTCTCTCTCTCTCTCTCTCTCTCTCTCTCTCCCTCTCTCTCTCTCTCTTTCTTTTTTTTCCTCTATAAGATCTGCTGGCAAAGGGCTCATGCTGTATAAAATTGAACACACTAATTTAAAACCTCAAGTTCCAACCAAAGTGATATAGAAGCAAACCTTCCCTGCTTATAACCGATAATTGATGGACTGATTCCTCGCCAATGTGGCTAAAAGTACGCAAGAACCCGACATTTGTCAGCTAGGTACTATCGAGAACGTCAGGCCCAAAACGTAAAACCGTGGAACCTGTGGAACTGTGTACATACATGACAGCAGTAGAGCACCGAGTACCGCCTGTGGATCACTGTACAACGCTAAGGATGCATATCACATGGTAGCTATTCCACTGGTATTTAATTAAACGGCAGAAGTTTAATACAAAACCCGTTTAACAAGAGCTGGCATTGCATATATTGAGTGCCGCCTCGTGTTGTGGCTCTCGCTGTCTACTTTAAAGGGCGACAGCAGAACTGTTTGATCCACATGGCTCACTGCGTGTGTTTTGTGCTCTCTACGTGGCTCAAGTATCGGAGTCCAGAGGATCATTCAACTCAAAAGGTAGAATTGTCACGGGTTTGCCTCGCACTTGGGGCACTCTGTAGGAGTGGAGATTAGAGATTCATAATAAACTTGATTCTGTCTCTCAAGTTTGCGCACGGTGTTACATAGGTATGCATCCCCGAATACCGCCATCTCTGACCACTTCACAAATGTACTTGCCTTGTGTTACCTCCCTTAACTCGAGTTAATGGCTGGAGATCGGAACCTCGAGTATCTATGTGTATCCTCAAAATCCCCTATTCTGATAGATTAATTGAGGGCAAGGATTTCCGACCATTTATTATCATGAGAGTAAGCAAGTCAAATTTAATTAAAGTCCCGACGCTATCTTATACTATAAGGGAGCTATATATATCCATATACAAGGGTTTTACGCTCCCGGAACGATATCCTTTGGCAGAGGATTATCCTGCAGCTGGCAAGGATTGAGACGTCCAACCCAGGTTACATTTAACCTTTGGAGGCACCCTTAACTACACGTATCCCTTTAACTGTATAAGGCTAGGATCTAATCCATTAAAATATCATAAATAGTTAGCTAGATAAAGCAGAATGCAGATTGGGGGTAAAATGCAGCCCTGTTGGGCCATGGTATACTGCATCTGAAAGCTATGTGTGCTGTTATAGTTTTTAAGTGGTGAAGTCGGTAGTATAATGGCGCTATCGAAGATTAGACGGGTCTTTCTGACATAGCACATGAGGATCGGGTTTGAAAGTTTGGTTCAAGGTTTAGCCCAGTTACTGGTTTCAAGCCCTTGAAACCATAAACATGACAATTCTCGGTCCACTACCCCTTTTATTCTTTGGAAGTTTGATACCAACCGCCCCTCATCCGCTACCTACTCACGACATTACTTCTGCAGATCTGGGTGTGGTTTCTTTTACGAGTCGGATGGACTTTGGACACTCAACCATAATTATTAGATGAACACGGGATAACCACCATTCCCAGGCTCTTGTTTAGGCTTGTTAGGGTTTACTACATGAAGTTAGTTTGTCCTTTCAGGCCCAAAAAGCTTAAGGCCAAGGTATATCATGCTTCACCTAAAAGGTATTAGAAATACAATCTAATAAGACCAAAGGCCCGTTCGGGGCCGGGGGTATTCCATTCTCACCTTGGAGGTACGATTATGGTTGAATCCGCCTGAGATTAACCAGCTTAAGCAATCAAAAGGATCCATTCATATATCCAGTGGATTCTTAAATCGGCAGGGAACGTTATGTGGATGACCCGGGGTCGATCGTTACATTGACATACACTTAGGTTCCGGTGCCTCCAGGAACCTAGAGGCTATTGAGGTAGATATATCTCGATGAACAGCCCGGGCCTCCGCGTCGGTCAGCTCGAGACGTCTTGTGGACTACACTTGATCATCACAAAGACAAATCCTCACAAAGATAAGATCACTATTCTCATCATTCGGTAATATTTATATGCAACGTCTATATCCTTTGCGGGCGAGATTGTTTGTCTCCGTGGATAAATGAGAAGTTGCGGTTTACATATACACCTATGGATTCAGCGTTTGGTTATATTTAATACATCGAAATAAGCTTTTCCAGGCTTGTGATGACAAGGGAACTCCCTGTCAGCCGGCCTACCACCTGACGAACTAGGTTGATACTTTTCCGAGACTACATGCATGTACCTGTATTCGTTGAACTGACACCGCACTTAGCTAAAGATATGCAACGACCCGATATCAGATTAGTAGTTTAATTTTCAAAACTTCTGCCAACGACTTTGGGGCCGGGGTGGCTTGCTTTCACCAAGTGAGCCTAAATTAGTTCTGAGTACTATAAAGAATGCATCAGCCTAAGGAGTTCAATAGTTTTGCAAATTGGTAGCTACTTCGCCATTGAAAAAAAGAACTACGGTTACCGAGAAGGATAAGATCTCAATCGATGTCGTAGCCATATACACCTCGTCCAGGGGACTTTCTAGAGTCACATGGAACCCACCCATCGATATCTCGACTAGGGCCTGGAATATCGAATAACATAACTAGCGCCAAGGTTGGAATGTCTATGGTACGGGTATCGAGTCTGGGTTAAAATAAAATAGACCTTGGCCGCGTACAGGCTCAGACGAAATATAGAGTCTAGAAAAATTTATCGACCTTTTTTAGATAGGTAATTAGCTCTACCATCTGTATAGTAGTGAAAATGATAATTAAGAGCTTCTAAAAAGCAAATCATTCCAAGAGAATATAATATAGAGTTACAAAAAAAAAAAAAGTCCTGTAAATTCTGGCTGGGCCTGTTTCTGAATCAATGGGTAATACTCCTTCAGATATTCCATTGATCATGAAACTTTGCGTGAATGGCGTTCGAAGAGCTCGCTCTTAATGAGAACCTCAATTATACTAGCCGTTGATGATATATTGACGCTTCAAGGCGGTCTTCGATCATAAACCATTCTTTGAAGGCACTCTTGATCGATTGAGCAGATAGTATTCGTTGGCGGTGGAAGGGAGCTAAGTCTCGATTTTGAAAAGAGCTTCAATTATGATGTTGGCATTAAACCACTTTGGGCATAAGAATATTAGCAGGTAGGTGTGGTATCTGAGTCTCCCCGTGCACGTGAAGTATCGGAGTGCATACAGAAGTTTTTGTTACCGGGGTAAACACAGTTTCAGGTTCCCAATTTGAGGGTAGGTGTATATTCGGAACCTCACACGTCTCTTGAACTTACTTGACCTGAGTATAATCTATGACGTACGTGTTATCTGTATATCTGGACTTAAATCAAATATCTACGATGATCTTTCTTCTACCTCAGCTTATCCTGCTCATCTTACCTATTGCTCACCACCCCGAGATAACGCCCTGTTCTTTTATTCTTTGTACGATTTCACTCTAGCGGTACCCAATCCTCTCAAGAATTACATCGAGGCTTCAATTATCATTTTTTAGATTCTCTCGGAGTCCACCGTATCACCCCCTCTGTCTATTGAATCTGGTTGAATACAGCCAAAAGAAAAAAGTGCAATGTGCTTCCCCAGCCCCTTTGAATCCATAAGAGATATAGCATCAGCTATAGGCGGGAGGCATTCAGGAGCGAATCGAGACTCGTGTAAAAGCACGAACGCCAATGGAGACGCCAATGATACTGCGACTGATCGAGCTACAACGAAACTGGAGAAAAGGATATTGAAGGCAAAGTTGAAATTCGAAAAGAAGGAAGCAAAGGAGCTGAAAAAGGTAGAGAAAAGGAGGGAGAAAGAAAGAAAAAAGAAGATGAATGCAGCAAAGAAGAAGCAACCACCGGCAACTGATGATGTATCAGACGTTCAGCATCAGAACCAAAGTTCAGAGTCGTTAGGCTCCCGTATTGGAAATAATTCGCATCATCATAGGGATTGCAGTTGTAGGCACCACGGATGCGCGGTAAGTGTTTGCCTTGACTCTTTCCAGTTTCTCAAATATTGAATTTAGCGATAGGGAGGTCCTGAGAGTTCAGATGGGTCGAATGGGTCAAACGGGTCACAAACGCCTGTATCAATCACGCATTGAGCTCGTGGTAGGTGGGTCTTTCACAGCCATATTAGACTCAGGTATCTTAAACTAATGCTAGTCTAAGTGACTTTAGATCAATAGGGCTGCTACCTCCTGACCATGAAGTGGACCTACCGGTCATAAAAGACTTTGATGCACATGTATAAAGAGTGGCTTTAGAAGGACTGCAAATGGATCATTGAGTCTGTGGGAAATTATACTAAAACGAGCATGATGGGGTGGGTTATTCCGATTGGCAGATTCATGACCCTTCGTCGCATGAAGATTGGTGAGTGTAGAGATTCATTGTAGCCTGTGTATTGTATCTTTTTATAGAGATCCATAGGTTTACTATGAAGGTCTTTCAAACCTTATCCATAGGGCTCACGTATCGGGGATTTTATAATTAAGAGTGAATCCATACTATTGGTCAATGGACAGACATGAACCGGGCCTTTTGCGATTTTTGGAAAAATGTATAGTTTCAGTCCAGACCTATTAGATATACTCCGGCATACCGCCGCACAGTGATACCAGTTAACTGGTATTTGCTCAGTTGCGACGTGGCCTGCTGGTAAGTTAGTATGTACTAAGGTCTCCTTTGCCCAAGATTATTGGTCACGTGAAAACATGATAGGCTGACAGAATTTCAAGCTTCCAAGGACTAGTGGTATTGAGAAGTTGTGTAGGTATTAGATCTACACACCAATCAACTATGAGACTCCATTAATTCCTAGGATACCGGGAACCTAGGGTTCAGTATTTACCTATAACACCACAATAAGCAAATACCATGTCCCTATCATGATCAAAGTACCTTCCACGTCTCCAGTATATAACACAGACAATCACTTATTAAAAAGACCAGTCTATCTTATAGGCATTATATCGACAAGTGAGACCACTGGTTCAAGCCTTCTTTGCTATCTGACTTACGTAAAGCCAATCACCCACCACCGTTTTCCAGAAATCCTTGATTTCAACGCACATACTCTACTACGTACGACGTACCAGCAAGTTTTAACCGGCTTGGAAGGCTACCTATTTACTGCCCGCTGGCACCACCCAGCACCTAGCTCCCACCGTACTTATAAAAAGGCTGGCCTAGCACTTCACAAGCACTGTTCTGGACAACCTTCACACATCATCCCTCATACCCACAATGTGTTTCGGACGCAAAAGGAAAGCAGAGCCCGGAGCCATCCCACCAACACCCACCGGGCGGCGGACGAGCAGAGGTCACAGCAGCTCAGACGACGGGGTGGGCGCGCCGGCGAGAACATATGTCCCGATCGTGGCCGACCACTCAAAGGACCGCCATGTAAGTTAGTGCGTGAATAGTGGAACGGTCATGTTGTCTGACGAGTGATCGTAGGGTGGATTAGGTGAAGATGGGGGTGGCGGCGGAGGCTCTGGTGCGGGCGGTACGATGGCCGCGGGGGGCGGTGGTACGGGACACGGCGCTGGGCAGGATTGGGGTGGGGGCGGTGGTACGGGACACGGCGCTGGGCACGATCGGGGTGGTGGTGGTGGTGGTGGTGGTGGTTGCGGTGGTGGGGGGGACTACTCTAGCTAGGGTTCGAGGGAGATGCGTTCTTAGTAAGCCAGTCAAGACAGTCAGCCGTACTGTGCTTTCACTACCGGCGGCAGCCTTTTTCTTTTTTCTTTTCCTTTCTCTGTTTTTTCCCGCTCCTTTTTTTCTCTTTCGGGTGGTTCTTTGTTTTTTCAAATAGTGAGTAATGTAATCTCACACAAGTCTCGACTTGTGTAGCTTGGTAGTAATGACCATTGACATTCACAGATCAGATTCTTCTATAACGTATGGTAAGATTATTGTAGAAGTATGGGAGAGTCCTATTGGTTGAGTGAGCCACTTAAACCCTGTTTTATACCCCTGTTTCTATAATTCTACCTCACTCTGTAGTACTAGTAAGCTACTGAGCGAGTGATTGATTATGATCCATCCTAGGATAATATTAGTGCTTGGCCTTATCCCGGACGTGGACAGGGGCCTCGACGATCGAAAACGAGTGGTTACTCTAATCCCTGGCGTATACTCGTGTGACTTATGAGATGTACTGTTTAGATTATATATTTTTGTTACTTTGAGATGTTTAGATTCTTGAAAACATCCCACGCCAGCTAAATAGAAAGTAAACCACATACATTAATTGTACATACAGCAGAGTAGATTTATCGATGCTGCAATGCTCATACTCTATTCTAAATTCATGCCTTCTAAAATTACATGAAGTATCGGACAATTATCAATACCTGCGGTAATGCTGTCTATTGCATACGGTTATACACGGTTCTCTGTGATGTTATCTTTTTTTATATGGCCGAGCGCTGTACCTTCCTACGTTCCTCGGTGCAATACAAAGCAATGCTTTCTCTAGATAGAACAGGCTTTACTATTCATCCTCCGAGAGGCCAGATGGTTGAGTGTAGTTGAGTCCAATGGGTATGTCACACGCAATCTTTGATGACGAAATGGGGCGAGGTGCACTATATATTCTCTCCAGATCTCACAGTAGAGCACGGCGATGTCGGTGAGTATAATTCCTGTTTTGAACAGCAAGATAACTATGATATTCTGTCTAGTTCTACTAACTAACCGTCAGAGACCCCGAATATATAGCAGATCAACCCAGTTTACCAACAAATCGGCCAATTAGCCAACCAGCCGACCGACACACGAGCCAGGAAAACCCGGCCATGACTGGAACGCAACATTTATATGAAAACAACGTTTTATGAACCACCGTTCACTTATTTCCGCCTACTCCCCTACGATATGGAGACGATGTGATTTCTCATGGATGGGGGTGAAAATGAAAAAGAAAAAAGAAAAATGGAAAAACGAAAATGAAAAATGAAAATGAAAATGAAAACGCCAGATAAATGCAAGAACAACATATGACAGCAGAAATAGCATAAGGTATCCGCAGAAAAGAAAAGAATTAAAGTCCATGCGGTTGAGTGGAGTACAATCCCTTTTAAGGAAAAGAAAATGACAAAATAAAATCCTAGCTGAAAAAAGAAATTGGGGGTTACTAAATAGCATCAATACCGTACGTTAAAACTCCTTAAAAATATTCACCCCCCGAAAAAATAAAACACTACTCTCAAGACTCAGAGTTTTCAATGGTATTGATGGCTTGCCTGACCCTCTCTAAATCCCACCTCTTATTGACATAAGGGCCGAGTGAACAACATCCTTGGACGATATCAGTAATGCGTTTGTCCAGGGCTGCCGGAAGCTTTCCGGCTCTTGTCAATGCTGTAAGTGTGAACACACGTTCCATTCCTATTCAATGTCAGTACACCCGACCCAGAAAGCGGACAAGGAGAAATAAATGACTTACTTGTGCTAAACTTGTGCATTAGTTCGACCAATATCACGCCCAATGCAAATAAATCTCTCCCAATCAGGTCATCATCCATAACGCCTGCCTGTGGCCTGTAAAACTCAGTACCTACAGCAACGCTCGGCGTCGCAACCCCAGTGTTTTCCGTGACATTTTTCACGAGCCCGAAATCCCCGATACGAGGAATGACAAGAGTGTTGTGGGTATTGCATTTGCAACGCCTCCGACCATCATAGGCATCGAGGAAAATATTTCCCGGTTTCAAGTCTCTATGCACAATCTTTTTTTCGTGAAGATAAGCAACTCCGTCAAGAAGACCAGAAAATAACTTTAAGGAGGAGATAAGGCAGAAGCAATGTTTCGGGCCAGGGGAATCCGCGGACAAATATGACGTCAGTCCAAGTTTATGAAGTGACATCTGGATATGAAGGGTGACCACAGATGCAGATCGTCTGTTCTCCTGCCCACGCCCCTTTGTGTTTGACCTTATCATGGCACCATTGCCCGCTGAAAAGATGGCCGATTCGGCAAGGTCCGACTCGGAGTATAAGTACGCTGACTCGTCCTCAGAAGCTAGTTTGAAGTTGACTGAAGGTTTTTTCCCGCGGTGGTTTGAGGAACGTCGAGATATAGAATCGTGTGGTAATCGCGCCTTGGGGGAGAACGACCTTGGGATGCACTCTACTGATTCGCCCGAACTCTCCTCGGAATTACCGTCCAAGTGACCCATGCAGTCCTTGCTATCCACCTCGACCTCCTTGCTCAAAGATTTTGACTCATTTAAGCTATCCAGAGTTTTGACCTTGCTTTCGTCAGGGTCAATTCCAAATATAATGTTTAGCTCTGATAGCTCGGCCTGATCCTCATCTTCAGGAAGGTCCTCGTCGTCATCAGGAAGGTCATCGTTACTCGTTGGGTCATCGTTACTTGTTGGGTCATAGTTACTCGTTGGATCATGATTACTCGTTGGATCATGCTTAGAGACGTTCACTTCGTTAACTGGAGCAGCAGCACCAACATTCACATCGACTGTAGCCACTGTCCCGGCAGCGAACTGCTCAGCAATCAACCCATCAATCCAGCTGGCATAATACCTGACGATATTATTGTGTTCGAGGGTCGCCATTGTATTCACCTCGCGGACGACCCTTTCAAATGCTCCGATACCATCCTCTTGGACCTTCTTAAACATTTCATGCTTAAGTGCCACCTTTTTGATAGCATACTCAGCTCCATCAAGACGATTGCGGACATGGAACACGGAACCGAACCCGCCTTTCCCAAGATACCCTAGCTCGATGAAATCGGAGGTGTACCGTGATGGTTTGATTATAACGTTGATACTAGGCGCAGTTGGCGTTGCTTTGGGTTTTTTGTCCGCTGGGAAAAACGATGGTGGGCTTTCAGCCAGTGCTGGAGCAGTGCTAGGCCGGTATTTGGTAGCCTTTGCAGCATTTGCTAGTATACTCAACGAAGAGCATCTTTGTAGGACCTTTCTTCCGTCCAAGCTGCTACCAGCAGGAACGGTTTCTGTCATTACCCTTTTGAGGATGGGCGGATTGGGAACAACCGCAGCTGGGGTATCCCTGAGAACCATTGATAACTGACTATCCTCCACAACATGGCCTGCCATTTCTCCGCCTGCAACTTGCTGTAAGCTCCGCTGCAAAAGAGCATCGACGCCGTCTAGATAGGTCTGGCGTACACTCGCCAATTCGGGACGAGCAAAGTTCTCGCTGTTGGGTGGAGCTATGCCATGGTCGGATAATAGGCGAGCAATCGTCTGGAACGATTCTTCTGCTACAGCGGGATGAGAGATGCGTGAATTAACGAACGCTTCTAGCAAGGCATTGAATACGATATTATATTGATGATTCGGAGCGAACGGTGAGATTGCCGGATGAGGGGGAGATTCTGTTGTGTAAATAGTCACTGGGCTAGTAGAGGAGGAAGAGTTAACGGCTGCAGTGGGTACGGAGGGATTAGGCCCCAGGTTATCAGGAAGATCTGTGGGTGATGATGATGAAAGACCAGCAGAATCTCCAGAAACAGCGGACGCCGAACTGCTGAGATCTTCAGACCCAGAGCTGCTCTCATCATCACTGTTGCCAGGTTTTCTAAAGAGGGAGCGTTGCATGATGATGAAGGTATTAGATAGCGGTAAAGGGAGGGATGGAAGATGATGCTGTAAAAGTGATGATGGAACTTGATGGAACTTGATGACGGTGACGTTGGTGAAGATGATGAGGAAGGGGTATGGAACGAGAAACTCAAGCCATATTGGAGAGACAGGAGAATGCAGGTAGGAGTAGATCCTCCCAACAGATGAGGCCCCAGGACACGTGGTCAGTCGTGGGGTAGAACCTCTGGGAAGACGCGTCGGATCGGCGAGGGGCCGCAAATAAGGCTCTGATTCGTAGCTATAATAATCTCAGGGGTGCGAACAATCCGAACCACCTACTGGTGGGTTTTCAAGCTTCTTAAATGTTAATATACTCGGATATGTGTGCAACATAGAATATATACATCGTGCAATAAAACGATGCCACCGATTGCTTCCCCACTAGTCCTCAGCGTAAAACTTGTCATGAAGTGGAAAAAAAAGGTGTGTACCAATCAATTGTAACCATGAAACTGCGTATGCTGCCAACCGTTCCCCGCTCTGTCTAAGGCGGCGGCGGTGGTGAGGGAAGCCGCGGTAGAAGGTCGTCGAAGCCCGAAGATCTGCGGAAGACGCAGGCCCTGCGCAACGCTAGGTAGGGGTCGATGGGGGTGGGCCGTGCGCCATGCTGAACCCCTCTTAAGGTTGAGGCTCTCGGATGCGGATGCGTGGATGCCAAGACGTCAACGACGCATGCCTGTCTGTGCCTGTCCTATTCTCGCAGCTTCGCACTTCATGGGCCATGCATATTGCAGACTGCCACTCCACTCCATGCTTCATGTAGAGCAGACCCACAGAGACACCCATCATGCAGCCCTACACTTAGTAGCACTTTGACCACCGCAGCTGGGCAGTGAGGAAATCTTGGAGCATAGACATATGGCCTCTCTCGATCAATCCTTCCTCGGACTGTCACTGTGCTTAGCCGAGCGCCAAATTAACTGAGCGCAGATCTGTATTCCGGCGGTTGGACTTCAAAACACGTGCGATGCCGATTGAGATTCGGAGAGATGACTGCGTCCATGTTTTGGAAGAGTACCGGCCGGAAAAGAGATTGATCAACATCTGTGTGTTAGATATTGATTGATCGCCGTATCAGCCTGGGGCCCGTGCTGGGGGCTTTTGTGGATGGTCCGTGGTATGAATGCTCTTATGAGAGTGTTTCTGCAACTGGCGAGGTCTCCAAAACGAAACGCTTCTCAGACTCTCTTGGAGATATGGATGTATTATTGCATATTGCAATTGGCGAATAGAAACCAAGACATAAGTGGATCTTTTTCATGGATATGAATTGAATAGCAACACAGCTGGAATAGACAAGACGGAACCCGGGAATCAACTATTCAGACACGACAATTAGCACAACACCAACGGCAAACAATTGAATTATAGGTGGAGTGTGGGATCAGGTTTGTGTTTGAAACTCGATCTCGACGTTGCCATGAGGCTAATGATATTTTTAGCACTGGACCGACGAGGACACAGTGTTCGTTGCTGGTACATCATACCAAAGACGGTTAACATCGTTGCAATTGATCGAGGAGGAGGGTTGCCGCTTTAATAATTGGGCTCCTGATTGGTTGACTGGTCTCTCTCCTGGACTTCAGAAATTGGCACAGCAAGACTTTCATAAGAGCTTTTATTGATAGTAAAATAGCAAGTAGAAGGAATCTTTGGCTGATCTCTCTTGTCACACAATAGTTGGTGTTGAACTTGTTTGATAGTTGATATCGAGTGACAGACTATGAACGAGTTTCTCGTGCTACGGAAGTCAAGTGATTAGTCTTCGAGCAATTGAAATTTTTGAACACGATTAGAGGTGTGAGTGTAAGGGAAGGAAGACGAACCTGGTAGTAACTCGGATCATACCCTTCTAAAGATATAATAATAGCCACATGCAGCTAGCTATAGTCGATGAATTTCAGCGGAGGTTGATGGACTCAGTACCAAGTGCTGTAAATAGCGAGTAGAAAATAATCACAATTGACTGCTACAATAACCATCAGTTGTAGTGCAACAGATAGGTTCCAGTATTAATTCCGTGTAGATAAACCCCACAAAGCCGACGCCAGAGACATTAAAGGACTAAAAACAAATGATGGTAGTGATGGTGGGGAACGAGGAAGAAAGATGATGGGAGAAAAGGAAGTAGTCAGAGGACACGAAAAGAAAAAAAAAGGTTGAACGAGCAGGTCTCAAATGTTGCTACCACACCGAGTTTGGAGTCATGGGCCGCTGTATTCCTACACTAGTGTATTTATGGGAACAGCCACCTTTGTCTCGTGACTCAATTTGAATCAAGAGAGACACAGAGAAAAGTTTTATTGTAGTACATGCACAGACCCTCAGACTTTAACTTGAAAAACAATTTTTTTTATGGGATTAATTTTGTGGGCAACCTAATTAACGTTCTGAGTTATAAACGACAACTCAACTATTATCATCCCCCTCGTCCTACTGTAGCGACCAGTCAGGTCCGTACAGAGACTTTTCCTGTCAACAGGAGATAGATCGTACAGTACTGTCTGACAAGTTCCCGAGTTCGTACAGTGAGTTGAAGTTGACTGGCTGAACAAAAGGTTCATACACAGCTCTGTCTGTGTTCGATAATGTGCAACGTCTACCGCGAGGAAATAAAGATTGCTATTAATAACACCCGGAAGCTTCGTACAGAGTTTGTCCTGACATCCAAAGTACTTCCTACACTGCCCCATTCTCCTGACACTTGTTCGTACAAAACTTCTGGGCCTGGCACCTGACGTACGAACCTGACTGGTCGTTACAGTATACTCGATACCGGATGCGGGTGGGAAATTCTCGGGGGTTCACGTGTAACTACATTTCTTGCGCAGTTCCCACCGTAACACTTGAGCAGAATCGACGAAAGCCCTTATTTACGTCTATGGGCCATGATCGGTGAGTGGGAGGTTTGTCGCGTGCAGCCTATGTAGAATGGGCGGCTGTACTCTACATGTAGTGGTTAAAAAAAAATCCGTAAAAATATGTATATGTAGTTATGTGCGTACATTTAGCTATATGTACTCTTTGGTGCTCGTAATCATTGGCATGGATCTCCACAACCCTATGCCAGGGAGCGGGCCGGGCCGGGAAATCGCATCGCGAAAGATCTACAGGGCATACCCGGTGGTGTGCACATGAGGCTTGGCAAAGGAACTGGACATGGGCTCTGTAGCTGTTATTACTGTCATTAGCACTGTGTCAAGAACAACAAGCCTGGCTGTCTTGATCATAACTGTACGTTTATTCAGAAGACATCCACTATAAAAGGAGCTTGTTCCATCAACGATTCTCTTCAGTCTTTTACAAATCATCGCTCTGGATAACATCATGTATCGACAATAGAGAGGTTTTGCAAACACTGTGCGTACTTGTATCCACAGCAATAGCAAGGGTTCAGGCTCCAAAGTAATACGAGACATGAAGGCCGTATGTATGAAGGGGTTAGTCTGTACTAACTCGTGCACAGGGCAAGTAAACAAACAAGATCATTGGCTCAAGACGAAAACTTCACCAGGCATGGAGAACAACCCATTTAAAACTTTGGAATCTGCACTCGCATCCCTGGAGGTAGTACACACTCCATCTGCAGAACCTACAATGCCAGGCCTACTTGGTAAGAGCCTGGCTTGGCAAAAGCCTAAACGCACACCGGCCGGGAAGACACGTGCGGGTGGGTAACACCCGTTGTGGAGACCTTTATCAATGACACCGGGCCCTGAGCTCGAGTTTATCACAGCTACATGTATGTATGGGCCCTAACATTTATCAAATAGCCAGATTTTTATTGCAAATACCAAATTTATCTACGGCCTATTAAACATGCAGAAACACATGTACCTAGCGGCCTCCGCGGACCCCGCTTCCTCAATTAGAATACGAATAACCGCAAATACGATTACCAACAACTTTCGCCAACCCAACCTTAACGCCTACCCTTTCCGCCTTTCTCCTCAACTTTTTGATAAACCGCTTCCCCTTGTTGCCATACTTCCCCATCGGATGTATCTTGAGGGTGTTCATCCTCAGAAAGCCTGTCTCCACCTCCTTTAACATCTCAGCCAGCCAGCTGATCGTAAACTCCCACGGGAAGCAGACTTCAAAGATTTCTAAATTCACTGGCAGCACCGCCGTGAAGTTCAACTGCCATGCAACTCCGGGCGTGAAGGTCGAGCAAGTCATCCCCCAGATAGACCCATAGTTACAGACCACCTCCCTAAGCATTGGAAAGTCCCTCAGCGTCCCGACCTTCCCGTGGGTCCCGTCGCGCGAGTGCACCTTCCCGAGATTCACCATGAGGTACTGCAGCGTCGGCTTCAGGATCTGCAGTGCAGCCGGGAACGCCTCGTCGCAGATATGCGTGGGATTGAAGAGGCCGCCGGCGTCGTCGTACTCGAGGTGGTTAACCTTGTTTGCGATGCGGAACAGGATAGCAAGTGTTGAACCATGGAGCTCACAGCCGAGAAGACGTAGGTCCGTGACGGAGGAAGCTCCGTGCCACGCGGGGTTCTCGGGGATGATCGAGGTGGTGATGACGTGGTGGGCCGTGAAGGACTTGAGGTTGGGGAGGAGGAGCATGGGGATGATGTGTTGTGCGGTGGTCGAGTATTCGGCGTAGACGGTGAGGGAGCGGACGCTCTGCATGCCGATTGCGGAGAGGCGTGGGGTGCCGGGAGCGGCGGGGAGGGAGGGGGTATACTCCCGGAGGAGACCGAAAGGATCAGTGAAGTTGGGCCCAAAGTCGGGCGGGTAGCTGATGACGAGGTTCTCGACGCTCTTTAGCATATGGCACAGGAGCAGTGCCTGGTCACCCTCCCATCTCACCGCGAGTTCAAGGCCGCACTTGGATGCAGCAGCGGTAAAGAGAGACCTCTCGTGAGATGTGACTCGCGGCTTGTGCTCGGTGCCCCATCTGATTTTGATGTTCTTGATGTACGCCGCAAGGTACGGGCGGGAAATGAGCGTGCGGAGGAGCTGCCAGGGCCTCCTGTGCCTGGCCGTGGAGTTCGGGCAGTATCCGATGTTGACGTCCTGATAGATGAAGCGCTCAGCGTTCTTGCGGAAGCGGCGGGAAACACGGCCGATGCTGAGGAGGGTCTTGAGACGGGGGGTGGAGTCGTGGAGGGGGTTGTAGGAGCGGTAGACAATGGAGAGGATTTGGTGGATGATCTCGTTTGGGAGATCTTGGAAGGCTGCCATGGCTACTGGGTCTGGATGGATGGATAGATGGATGGGGGCTTTGATGGGAATTGTGATGGATGGATGGAATGTGATATGTGGGGTGAAACAAGCTATGGATGGATGGATGGATGAGTGGGGGTGGGATTGGGTCTCGGCTCGCATTTTGACATCTTGGGGCGGCTTGGCGGGGTTGGTTTTTGCCCGCTCGCCCTGCTAGTCGTTAGGGCTTTAGGTGGAATCTGGTTGAAATGAGGGGTTGTCATCTTGCCCGTACGGAGCTTCTTCCACGGTGGTTTAAACTTGAGAGGTCTATTTTTACTTGAGACTTTGTTATCTACTTCAATGTCAATACAGAGTCGATTTGTGAAATAGGTACAGAAGATACATGTAGATGTGCATGTATTTACTACATCTCAGACATTCTAAAGCTTAAAGTGATAAGTATATTGATGTGCATATCTGTTATCTGTATGATACCGGACAGCCAATCGATAGACAGCCCGTGACGGGAGACTGACAGGGGTGGTGCGGTTGATCGACGCCGCTTAACTTGAACAGGGTTGGCTTGGAACACCTTGCGGGGTGCAGCTGGTCTATGCATCTCTAAGATAAGATTGTACATCTTTGGGCGAATCACAGAGCCTTCAAAGGGCATCTTTTTTCATGGCACTGATGATATTATTACTCGGTCCTAATTAATACCCCCACCACAAATCGATTGCTGACATGACTAGTACTTCGCTACGCCCACACTATTACGAAAGTGCAAAGTTACATAGCTCAGCTCCTGCGAATGCCGGCCCGAGGGCCTGGTGCATGATGGGTACATATTATATTTGTCCAAGAAGCAAATATCTGCTAAGCTAGAAATTGATGCGGTATTTTCACACGAGTGGGGGAGTCAGGCTATGAAATTCCTGATCCTCCAAATATATCCAGCGCCCTCTTAAGCTTATTCTAGGGCTACAATCCTGGCCGTGGCCCAAGTGTACTTGTAATTGCGCTGGTACCAATTGACACTGTGATAATCAGCAAGAAAGTCGAATGAAAGAGGGAACTGGGTTGGAGTTGGGAGATCTTACAAACTCCTCCTTCCTGCAATTCTCGGGTGAGTGGCCCAGCTTCCGCCGAGCATCACGTTGTGCTTGCCATCGAAGAAATCCGCTACAAAAGTTAGCTCCTTCTTAACTTGGGTTATAAGACTTTTTCAGTACTTACCGGTGTACTCGGGATACATCTCGTCCTCCTTGAACCCCTCGTGGCGTTCTAGGACTGTGCTAGTCCACTCCCAGGCGCCGCCTGTTGCGGAACGCCCGAGTGGTGCCCCCCCAGCGCTGGGAATGACCGACGTGGGGTGCCAGAATTTGAAGCCGACGTTGTTGCCCCGGATGTCGGCGAAGGTGGAAGATGGGTTTGGGGGGGACTCGCGGACGCCGTTGTTGATTAGGTGTCTGGTGAGGGTGAGGGGTTAGTACATGATCGATATTATATACATGTCTGACGTTGATACTTACCCATTGACAGCATCGATCCGCTTCCCCAGCGTCTTCTCTGCAACGTCTAACGATTCGGCATACTCATATAGGGCTCGCACTTCATCTGCGGTGGGTATCCTTCCGCCCATCCACTTTGCGCAGCCGAGGAGTTCGTCGTAGGATGCCATGACTGGCCATTCGCGGGTGAGCTTTAAGGGGACGGGGCCGAAGACGGTTTTGACGGAGAAAGAGGAGAGGAAGTGCTCAAATGAGCTGGCTGTGCCGTTCCCGTTTTGATGGCTAGTGCCGTTCCCGTTTTGATAGGTGGCCCCGTTTCCGTTGTGATGAATGATACCGTTGCCATTTTGATAAGTAGCCCCGTTCGACTTTGGTCCGGAGAAAGTCCAAGAAGCTGGAATGTTGTTGGAGGATTGTGCATGAAGATACTTGGCATATTCCTCGTTGGTGATGGGATGTGATCTAACCTTGAACGCTGGCACCTCAATGCCGCGGCGTACCGGTTTCTCATTGTCCCATCCGAAGTATCGCTGTTGATAACCACAGTCCCCATTACCAGCCGAGCCATTAGATGTATGGGTTTCATGGTCGTCAATACCGACACTAATAATCGTCTTTGGGATTTCAGTCCATTTATCGGCGTTTTTGGCGTTTGCTCCTCTTCTCACTTCCCATTCTCTGCCAGAGACGAAGTCGGGTTTAACAACACCGGGTGGTGGGAGGGTATAGTCACTTTGTAGAAGCATATAAAGAAGTGTTTCTAAATGCATAGCCTCATGTTCAAATGACAACCAAAGGGCGCGTTGAAGCTTAGGAAACCTAGAGTCTACACGAGCCACCCCGTCTGTGCCGTATAGCGCCAGGGTCCTCGCTCTAACTCTGCGAGAGTAATCTAGAATTTCATCTAATTCAGGCCAGGAAGCCGGTATTTCACTGTGTTTATGGCACTGGTTGGGGTCATCGACGTCGGGGTCGATTCCGCGCTGGAAGATGTCTTGATATTTCTGCCCCGGGCTAGTCATCTTTCCATCCGACGCGCGAGAGACCTGAAGGTCTAAAAAGGCTGGAATGTGTCCAATGTAGAAAATGCATGGATTTCGAAGATCGATTGGTTTGGTGAGGAGTTTATCCTTGGGAATCATCCCAAGAGTCACAGTGTCCCACGCCGCCCATAATTCCGTCCATTCCGACACTGTTGGTGTTGGACTCGGGGCATATAGCGAGGGTGGCCCTAGCGGGAAATTGAATCTTGGTTTGTAAAGCATATGAAGATCTAAACTTTACAATTAGACACTCGTGTATTTCAATGCAAAATTAGGTCGCATCAACTCGGTTGTGGTCAATACTAGGGAGTACTTGCAATAGTCCCCGGCGTCGTTAGACCACCGTGCTCCATCAGCCAGCCCAGCATGTTCCCAAAGTAAGTGCGATTCGTTCTCATCAAATTTGTAGCTATACTCGACATTGATTCTTTCCCCTTTCTTTACCATAACACCCTCGAGAGCACCGTCAAAGGCAATATCTTTCAAAGCTTCATAATACGCCTGGTGTCTTCCTTCTTCCGCATTCCACTCCCCGACGAATTCCCATTCCCCGGGAACAAAATGCTCCTTCTCCATTACACTATTTGCGTGCCATAAGCCGTTCAGGGTGAAGTCCCGCGAGATCCCCTTAGGGTCGTTGTACGCTAACTTGACTTTCTCCGCATCTTTGCAGCCATCAAGGCCAACCAGCATACAATCGGGCTTTCCAACACGCAGGGCATCGGCTGCCCATTCCTTCAGAAACTCAGCAACCCCCCTCAAATTGAAGTTCCCGGCCGAAGAACCGAGCCACAATATGCAGCGGCTCTTGTCGTTTGCAGTTGCAGATGATTTCAACCAGGCTTTCCCGTCGTCGTATGTTCCATGCAGGCCGACGCAGCGAACATTTTTGAACGTTCCGGCGGGTATCAACTGCAAAGTCCGCACCAGTTCGGAACGGTCCAGATCAAGTGCATAGTATGTGATTTTTTTACCCAGACGGTCAAGGGCATGTAAAAGGATGTTCACTTTTCGGAGGTTTCTAGAATGGTATTAGTTGTTCTGTCAGCTAACAGTCTGAAAGTGGTCTAGAACAACTAAAGAGAATATGAATATCCTACCCACTCCCCAGTTCTATAACAACTCCACCATCTTCAATCCTCTCTGCCATGTTGTCTGCATATTTCTCGAGTATTCCGATCTCTGTATTGGTCAAATAATATTCGTCGAGGTAAGTGATCTCTTCGAAGAGCTTCAGGCCACGGTCGTCATAAAGTAACAGGGTCGGAAGGGTCTTTTCTCCCGCTTCCTTTTTTAGACCAGCTACAATATCATCCTTTAGAGATGACTCAAGGCCTCCCTTATTAACTCTAATATCGAGGATTTCCACTTCGTTTTCACGGCCGAAACCATTTCTTTCATTGAAGGCTCCCATTTCTAGAGAATCTATTCAGGCTAGTTCTGGGGCGTAACTAAAAGCGGTGGGAGTAATAAGTTGATAGAGGGTATGTTAATGGGGGTGTAGAATGCTTTGTCTCAGGAGAATTGAAGCAATTCCTCGAGGGAATTCTCCGCTTATAATCGGGTGAAGCTCAGGATAATGACGTCATGTGAGTGAAGGGTTGGGATGCCGTGAGGTAACCGGTAACATACCGCCAAAACTCGAAAAATTGGCTATCTCCGGCCAGGGATTATCACTCGAGTAATTGGTTGAATGGCATCGACCTGCATCAGAAGTTTCCCATACAAGTAATTTTGATCTCTGGAAGCTAGCCAATTTTTCGAGTTATGGCGGTATTCGGTCCTATGGTTCCTCCCCGTGCACGCTCCAAGGAGCGAATTTGAAATCCTTCCAATCCTAGCACTCGGACCATTGATATTTTAGGTGAATATACATGCATCTCATCCAGATGCACAAGGTTGTCAGCCAGAAATGACCTGACTTGGTTTGAGGATATGTACGCTACCTGCCGATATTACAAACCAGGGTTGTTGGATCGTTGACTAATTCCTTCTATCCCTTGTTAAAGTTACTCCGTTCCTTTGCAGCACTTGCACATAGCTGTCATTACAGCTTGCGGTAAGATTATTGTAGAAATATGGGAGGAGTCCTATTGGCTTGCCCAGCCACAGAAACCCTGTTTTTAGACCCCTGTTTCTACAATAATTTTACCTCTCGCTGTAACAGTTTGAAATCAGAATTTTATATCAGCTCAGCGGTCACTATGATCTCATAAATCATATATGAGTCGGCGCCCACATAATGTGGGGGTATCGGGACGAAGCTTTCCCAGAGTACAGGAATCGAAACCATAAATTCACTATAAGAATACATGTACATGGGACTTCATATCCGGTGGTGACTAGAAATGATAGACAAAACTAATCGTTATCCCTGTCAATGATTACACATGTACTTGCCAAAGGGGCAACCATTAATTGGCCCGTACCGCAAGGGGTAGATCTTGACATTGTTTTTAAAACCGACTGCTATTGCATATGATACAAAATGGTGGATTGGTATCATATGTAATAGCAGTCCAAAACTCAAGTCTTTACGAGTACTTATCTTACTCCTATCAGAATAAGATTTCAGAGTGCCAATAGTGAATTTTGTCAACTGCAAAAGGGCACAAAAAGTGCACAGGCCTCTTTAACTTAAGGTCTATAATTGACGAACAATTCATTGATATCGACCGGGTTCGCCATTTGACCCGTCCATGTCTGGATATACATGGACTTATATTGGGTTGATATTCATGTGACCTGTCACCTGTATTTCCTGCTCTGTTGCGGCTAGGTACATAATTTATTATGTATGTACCTATGTACATAGCTTAGACTGGATTTCACCTACAGAATATGACAGAAGAGCGGCATTCTTCGGAGCAGGATGGTGCCCATGTAGCGGCATGTACCGAGAGTACATATATATAGCGGCGATCCGGAAACTTGGCTTAACGGAATCTCAAACGGATAGATTTCCACAAGCTGGCAATTCGATTCAAATCCAATCCGGATCGCCGCCCATGGGTACGTATCCAAGGATACAATCTCTACTCTACTCGTAGCTTTATAGCGTTTCCGAACACGACCAATATTTCATGACATACGAAAAAGCGCCAAATCCACCTTCTTGTATGTCATGCAATATTGGTCGTGTTCGGAAACGCTATAAAGCTACGAGTATGTGAGGATTTATTTATAACCACATTTCATGACGGAAACAGCTGCCGAGTGATCGCTAGTGATACGATGCAACACTTTGTACTTAGACCACAGCCGAGCACTGATGGGGTGTTCAACACTACGTGCAATTTAAGTTAAGGGACTACATGTATGTACTCTCTCCCTCTCTCTTGGTGATACAGTATTTTCCAAAAGGTATATCCCCAGATCCAAGGGAACATTCTTCGTATTTTGCTTTTCGAAGTTTCTGTGCCTCACAGTCGAAGTCAATTGTGTGGCCCGATATGAAACAATTCTTAAGCCTCACATTATCCTGAAATATTGCTAGATCTGTGATGCGCGATTTAATTTATAAGTTGCTTTCAAATTGACCGCGCGCTTGTATCACTAATATAATGAAGCGGATGTGACCATAAACTACGGGGAAGTTGCAAAGCGCCCCTCAACCTCACTGCCCTACTAGGAGGTTCTTGCATATGTTCGTTCAACAGACCAGGTAAATACATACGCATCGGTAGATCTGCTTTATCGTAGGCCTAGCTGGGCAGCGCGCTTCACTCATATGGTGTGCGCACGCTTAAAGGTAGCGGATCGCGACGAAATGTCAATGGCTTATAACTTTTCAACGAAAAATCGTAAATAAAAACGTAATGATAGAACTCTAGTACTAGTGATGAAGTTTAGTTCTATCATTGCAGAATTTTAATATCTGTCTGGGTTGTAAAGCCTTTGGAAGTTGAAATTGTGTATTTTTGTATGTAAAATGCGCCAAGACTGAACAAAGTGGAACAGTATTATACTCATTTATACCCCAGAAAAGCAAATCTGACTGATCCGTGGCAGTAATGCAGCAGAATTGCTAGCAATGGGCCCTCTTATTGGCCCATGAGCCCTATTGCAGCCACAATTGTTCCACTTCCGTATGCCACCATATCACCTTTAAGAGTGTGCGCACCATATATAGTCTTTGCTTTCTGTACATTCAATCACCTCTCTATATATAAGGTAATAATAAGAAGAAGAAGAGCAAGAGATAGAGTGGGCTGTAGTAATGTGGCCTTTCTGATATTCCCAACAATGTATCCCCATGGCCCACACGCACAGCGTTCTACATAATGACATGTATAATGCAGTCAAGTAGCTTGTGTACTTTGTATGTAAACCATGATCATCATTCAGCCACATTCCGAATCCTATCTCCTATATGTACTACCAGTCATCATAATTATATGTAGCAGTACTATAGTACGGAGTTTCTTATTGTGTTTTTAGGAATACATGTATGTAATTCAAACCCAACGAGTTGCGCATGCCCGCTCTAGCAATTGGGGCGCTGGGTACTTTGATTTAACATAAGGAAATCACCAATTATGTATTATATAATAATATACAGTTGACTCTCTTTATAGTGATACTTCATACAGTGATACTCTCGTTATAATGATAGCAATCGGTGGTCCCGAAATACCCTTTTACCAGTATCTCCTTACTTCTTATAGTGATACTCGCCTTATAAGAATATATTCAACAGAGATTTTCGGTCCCGACCATATCCTTATATCGAGAGGCGACTGTATGTACATGTACTCTGCACGTGTACTATATACAGTGGAGTCCCGATAGTAGCAACCTCGATAATAGCATATCCTCGATAGTAGCATATAGTTGGGCAATCCCAAATGAGTCGGTACGGGCAAAGTTGTTCTCGATACAAGCATATCCCCGATAGTGGCACACGAAAATCCGTTCCCGACCATATGCTATTATCGAGACTCCACTGTACATGTAGGTACAATTGCGATTGTCTTGTAGCATTTAGAATGGAGTACCGCAAAAACTCACGAACTTTGCTAGCGGATCTGACCAAAAACTAACTTGTAGAGGAAATATCTGAAGCTGATCTCTGCCTTTCAGCCAATCATCAATGAAGAAATCCCTGCACGGAGATAATCAAGTTGGCGAGTTTCTGCGGTATTTTATTTCGTGGGAATTAATGCATAGGCCGAGTGCGAGCCGACATCTACATGTACTTATTAAATCCGGCAGCATAAGTACAAGCTGATGACTAACGTCAACCCTGTTTTCGTCGACCTGGCAGGTACGTAAAGCCTGACCTCGTATGGTGGGCGTCACGATATCGGGGTCGGTCTTGGCACATGTAAAAATCTCCATCAGGTAAATCATCACCTATTTAGATGTTTTTGAGCTCACAGATGGCGATTAACGCCCTTTTGGTAATAAACCGAGTGCTTTATGGTGATGGACAGGAGTATTCTTAGTGGATTTTGATCTGGCCTTAATAATTTGTATGGGTAAAAATTGACATGTCTCCCTACCAAACTCACCCAACTTCAAAGTCTATCTCCTCAACCGCAACACAAGATAATTAAAATTAAAGGCCGTAGAATGATTATCCTCTTGATTCTCTGTCATTCTACGGCCTCTAATCAAAAATATATTGTGTTGTGGTTGAGGGGATAGATTTGGCGTTCATGTACTTCTACCGGCCCCGATATCGTGACGCCCACCATACCCAGTCTAGTATTTTGTGGTTGCTGTGCCAAGAAGTTTGGGATGGGATCGAGCTCATGTAAAGCCTACTTAGACCGTATACCACAGTTAAAACCATTTCATTATAACAATAGGCTCTTCTTCTCCGAAGCCTACCAACATGAGGCACCCCGATGCCGGGCACACCAACCACGCATACTCTACTGCATGTATCTGGTCTAATCCTGCTCGGTACCTATTACAAGGTTTAATAGGTCAGATCATGATCAACCCATATGGGCTCGTATTATTACTTCAAATTTAAAGGCTTCAATACAAGCAACAACACAATATTAATCATCACGTTCCTAATGGGGATGTATCAACGCCTTTTATATAATTCCCACCGGATTACGTGGGGTGCATCGGTATACGTAACAAGATGAGTTCAATAAGCATCTTTTGAGCTTGTGAGATCTTGTCTAGTTTGAATTTCATTATGATTCCTTTGGTCTTATAGATAATTCTTTGAGTTTTGTAGATTAGAGTCATGATCAGGTACTTGATCACCCACGGCAAAAAATGTGCAAATGGAAGCCCCAGCTTCTAAGAAATGGAACTTCCCATGAGCACTGTACTGTGCAGTCCCCGACTAAGGGGATTCAACCTCTATCATAGTAACATGATTGAGATAGAGAGGTAAATACCATCGGGAACGTCGAATATAACGTCTTTTCTTGTGGTCGGTGGCTAAACGACTCTTTGATTCGGTCGGGCTGGTATTGAATTGACCGGGTTTACTATTGGTAGAGAAATCCTTGGACTAGGGATCGCCAAGTATTGCAGCCTTGTAATTCACGCGCATACAACACTTATTACAAGGTATCTAGCCACATCCCCTTGCCCCTCCCATCCTCTAACCCCTCCCCAGAAACACAGACGGATTCGTTTAGCGATCACATCAGAGAACCGCGGGAAGCATCTTTAGCTCACGATGGAATTCGCAGTGGGTATTGCGCTGGCAATCCCCTCATTAGTGGAAATGTCAATCATGTAAGCCCGTACCGGCTTCACTTATGGCTACGTATTTGAGATGGACTAATGGTTGAGGTGGGGGGGCTAGGCTAGGAAAGGACCTCGTTGACAAATTCAAAACCTTCCAGAACTATGGATCCGAAGTAGATGAGCTTATTACTGTAGTCCAAAGCCAATGGCTCAGGCTTGAGGAGGAGCTTAAATATCTTGCATCTATCGAAGACTGTCTCGAACACAGCCTCAAAGATTGTTTTAAAAAACTTTCGAACCTCTTGTGCGGCAAATTTCGAGATATCATGCTGAAAATCGACGAATACTCGAGGAAGGAGAGGGTTTTATACAAGCTGAAGTTCGTATTTTTCAAAAGAATACTCAACGAGGCTATCCAAGAACTCAAGAGACGGCATGACAGCCTTGGCGATTTGATCTACACACTCACTCTAAATTCGAACACGATCCTAGATCAGAGAATCAAACTTCAATCAACACAATCAATACCTCCATATTTTGCGGTAGTCAAGAACTTACGAGAGGCCATTTCTACCAAGAATAATACCAAGCGGATAAAGGGCGCTCAGATAAACTTCGAACACGATGACAATCTTTACTGGAGGAATCGGCAGAAAATCAAACACACAAGCGCCAGTATACTACAAATACCAGGCCGTCGATTTATAATCGATTCCATTCCTTGCAGTCCTTCCGAAAGGCAGCATCGCGTCCAAGATTTTCGACAGCTAGCTTTAGTTCTCAAATCGGTTTCTCCGAGTACCAGCTTTGGTATTCTTAATTGCTCTGGGATCGTCGAATTGCCGAGGACGGAAGTCAGTTGTGAGATCGAAATGGTATTCAATGTACCCCCAAAACTCAGCGTCCCAGAGTCTCTACGATCTCTTCTTTTGATGGAGAATCACAACGTATCGATATATCCCATTGGTGCACGGATAGAACTTGCGAAGAAACTCGCTAGAACTGTTTTATATGTTCATGCGGCAGATTTTGTTCACAAAAACTTCCGCCCAGAGATGATACTCATGTTCGACTCCGATAGCAAGAAATCTCTCGGTTCTCCTTTCCTTATAGGTTTTCAGAAAGCTCGTCCTGCTGTTGGCTATACAGCTTACCTAGGGGACAAAGCATGGGAGGAAAATTTATACCGACACCCAGATCGCCAAGGGGAATTCCACCAGACAGTTTACAAGATGGAGCATGATGTATACAGTCTCGGTGTTTGTTTGCTTGAAATTGCATTATGGCAATCGTTTGTGGCGTGGACCGAAGACAATCAGGCTAAGATGACCGAAGTATCAGACTATTTATTAAGGCCCAGTGACAACGGAAAGCAGGTCAGGTCTTATGAAATAAAAGCAAGAATGGTGAAAATGGCTGAGGAGAGGGTACCGCGAATACTCGGGAGCAAATATACAGATGTTGTTGTATCGTGCTTGACATGTCTAGATCACGCTGGGAACGACGATGACGATGCGATGACCTTGGTAGGGGACGGAGATGAAACAGAGATTGTAAATCCTTTGAGGGAGGAAGCTGTCAGTGTGGGCGCTAGTTATATCGAGAAGGTAAGCTGGGCGATGTGTAACTCCCGTACTATTATTAGGGTTTGAGTCTGACTAGCTTTCTAGATTTTGGGGAAGCTTGAAGAGATATCGGTGTGATTACGACTAGACTGAGGTAAGAGATGTGGGATGGTACCCTCAGTCTTTACATGATCATTATTATAACTCAGGGCATTTCCACGCGGTTTAGTGTATCATTTGGCTCACATTCTGGGCATTAGGTTTCAGTCTTCATCTTTGAAGCTGAGTTTTGATGATCTTTTGAACTTTTTTCCAAGGGAGCATATTAGGGGGATCAACATATATATACGCATGAAATCCTGGATTTTTTTTTATCTACATTCAAGCCCTATACTGATTAGAGTCAATGAGTAACGAGTATTTGTCTCTATATACATTTTTGATTTACGGATAATAAAAGTATAAATTGTTAAACTTTCCGACCTCGAACCGGTACCCTTTTCCACCGGCTTCAGCGTTCCAATTAATCAACTCATCCACACACATGGGCATGGGTGCCAGTGAAAATCATAAAATCCATAGATTTAACTACTTAATAACATATTAATAAAAACTCCATTAGATTTCAGGAGAGAGCTGCACCTATGTGTATTTCTGGCCAGAAGTTATGTCGACCGGCCGAGCCAGGCACTTTAATTTCCTAAATCAGACCCAGATCTAGATAATGTAACATCTTCTAAATCTAATCATCACCCAGCCTCAAAAACACGATTCTGAGATGGTTTTACCCACCCAGAGAAACCTTTTGAGCCCTCAAAACCCAGCTAGCTATCCGCTACTGCATGGGGAAAATCCAAAGCGCTCTGGGATGAAGTGCTACACATATTCACTGCAGTCAAACACAATTAGTACACGGATGTAAATAAGGAGTTACCCACTTTAAGATGAGACTTGAGTGTCGTATTGAACATAAGGAGGGTTTATCAAACGAGGAACCTAGTGAAACCCTGAGTGACAATTTAAGAGATGAAGGTCGTCATAAGAAGCCGGATGGAGGCCCTGAACCAGGGGGAAAGAAGTGCGATGGTGGAAGATCCAAGATGTTTACTAGAGAACATAACGTAATGATGCGGCTGAAGAGAGTAGGAGCGCTCGGTGCCGAGGTAGAACGTGCCAGAACCTCGTCCACAAAAGAGAATGATCGACCACGAGCAATATGCTCGTTGCAATTGGATATCAAATGACTCGTTTGAAATGAGAACAAGGAAGAGTGGGAAGGGTTTGTCTAGATCGCGTCCAAGGTCTTTCATGAGTCCATATTACCATCTACTTGGGAATTGGAGAAAAACTGATAACTCGGTCACAGATGATCACTCGCATCTTTCGAAAAAAGTCGCGAGACCAGACTTTTCTGTTTTATCTTGTTATGTCTTCTCTCATTCTAGCTGTTTTGTTTCATCTTGTATCTCAAGACCTTTCGTCTTGTGCCCACCATTAATCAGTCAAGCAGCGAATATATATACAGGGCTTTGCATTACAGCTATAGAAGGCTAGGAGTTTCCCTCGCGATACTTGATCCCTTTTCACTCCCCATAGCCTTACCTCCACACAAACATACTCAAGCGCGTCTTGCTCGATTAGAAATATCTCTTATAACTGTGACTTGCCCCATTCCTGACCCTGCACAATCTTGTAAGCTTTGGCCTTTCGGAACTTCTGGAGACAAGGCTTGATTCCCGTCATGCCCGAGCCTTCCGGTATGGTGATGCACGCACACTGGTTTGGAAGCTTTCGGGGGTGACAGGTTTTGATATTGTTGAGAACGATGAAAGCTTGTATTGATTTACTCGTGCTCGATACAGAAAGATGTGAGAAAAGAAAGACAGAAGAGAGTTCGTTGACCACAATTGCAACCCTTGCAAGCATCACCCATGCTCACTCGTCATAACCCGGCCTTCCTGCCCTGCTAGTCAACCCATTCTTCGTCCCCTACTCAACCCGTTCGCACCTGATACTAATAGGGAGCATAGGACGCTCGATTTCAACAGATATCACCTACAGTATCCTCAAGTTGAGGGATAGCCTGGGACATTATAGGCATAACGAATGCCTCAAACGGCACGAACTGGCTCTCGTTAGGGGAAGGGGCAAAACGAGCCTGAACTCTGAAAGTAAAGAACTAGACGAAGGAGATAGTCCGGCTACTTAGCTCAGCAGCCTGGACCGCTTTGTATTAGAAAGCGGTTCTCAGAGCGTTTGAACTAGCTGAGGCCTAGTATTTTCATACAATGATACGTGATGGTTCGAGCTAGAGCTCGGAGTATGTAAATACAATGTGCAAGAGTGAGCTGGGAGACAATACACAGCACTTGGTTACCTTATATCACGACACCGAGTACAGCGCTTGTTCCGGTCATCCCTCAGCTAGTATCCCTTTGACTGTAATGAATACTGCCAAATTGCGAAGGATAGAATGGAGGGGCAAGTGATGGTCGAACTTGTGAAGAAAGATATGATTCATTTTGAGAATTGTACAGCGGCAGGTAATAAGTGATGGAACGCCCTGAGATACAGTTATACCTGCAAACACCGTATGTTGGTGGCTTTTTACCCAAAACAGGTATCACTGTGTCTCAGGGTATTCCATCACTTATTACCTACCACTGTACATCCAACACCAGATCTATCAACTCAGAGAGGTGAGCAGGTAGTGAAAGATTCTCCTGCTCTACTCCATAATCCACTACCACAAAGCTCAGTGTTACACTCCCGAGTATTCAGCTCCAAGTCCTCCGGCATTCAGTACCCCACTTCGTGGTACCCAATTGTACTACATTTGTAGTAATAACGCTTGAAAGAAGGTCCTGAACTGTAAGCATACGATCGATAGTGATATGGTAGAGGAAACTTCACATTGCCAGAGGTTGCCTATAGATGACACACCTGTTATCTATGATAGAAAAGTGAAGATAAATGTGTAGGTGAGGTACAACCAAAGAGTGCAATGCGTACCTATGCCCGGTCCAAAAGCTGTGGCGGTTGGCAGAAGAGAAAAGGAGTGAGGCCGGAGCCCAGGCGCATGTTATGGGACGATAGCAAAGGAGTTAGTAGTTTGGTTTTGATATTCGGCCTTATTGGTACGATTAACTGGGGCTCAAACCCATGTATCAAGGTCCACTGGAGGGTGTCCCGGGCGGGTTCCGTTCGGTTAGCTGTCCCGTTATCGGCGGGCATTAGGTGTTTGCGGACACCAGCCAGATCTTATCTAGGCAGGATCATACCATGTGGAGTAAACCATACAGAGGATCGATTATCCAATGATCAATTCATCACATACTTACAAGTAAATACCTGTACTCATATGCGCCCTCTTCACTGTACTTGGCTAGGAATGCCATTTGGTTTCTGAGGTACTCCGGCCCACGTAAGGTTTTGTTCCAGAGGGCCGAGTACAATCTCGATCTCGTTGAGTCCTATCTCTATCCGGTTGCGATACTTACACGTACTCTACTGACCTTCATCCTTCGTCTTTTGTAGCCTTTACCTGGCGGAAATGGCTCAGCTCTTCCAGCTACCACTATATCTTCTTTCAGATCATAACCGGTTCAATTGCACTAGCCAATTATGGTTGGGGGTAGGAACTGCCTGATGTGAATATCTACATCATTTTTGCAGGGTGTAGGATCCGGTCGGAATCTTGGATTCCTGGCAAGATCTGGTTATTGATCGGGAATTATAAATTGCTGCTATTTGGGGTACATATGTGCCTGTGGAGAGTTCTCCACAGATTCACTACCGATCTGTTTTGAAATGGCGTTATTTATCGGACATACACATGCCTCCACATATGCAAGCAGGAGTAGGTAGGTGATCTACTCCACTCTACCGGAATATGTGTGGTGCGGTTAATATACGTGCTGATGCTTAATTATTATTCTCCGGGACCGAAGCTCTTAATTTATAAATTCGCCTACCTGGACGTTGTGCCGTTGTAAATTGATCTCGAATCGTCCATTACACGACAGGCTAGTCCCTGTATGTGCATAAACCCTAGCCCTACTATACAGGCCTTGGCGTGCTAACCTCGTGGACAGTTGGCATGCTGGCACGGAGATCAGCCCTTCGGCACCAAATTGACTGGAGAAGTCCAGCAATTGGCGGAGATGAGACGTGGGGATCATCGTCGTAACCATCATCGAGGAGAGAGGGGGAGGGGTTGTCATTACTTTTGATTATTGGATAATGCCTTTTGTCTCTCTCTCCGACACCGACACTGAATGTCTACCGTTAAAGGAGTAGGTATTCTCTAGGTACTCTTGACCGTACCGTACTCTTGGAGTACTCAATGCTCCATGTCTACAATGACACCCATCTCTCTAATGTTCTAGAATCCTCTCGCTTAGCAGTGGGGATTTATTCTTAGCCGCGCAATGCCGCTGCGAACACCAACTTGGGAGACTTGAAGCAAGGGAAAATTCCATCAAGGGTCCAATGACAACAGGGCGGATGCCACCGCATTCTGCACATCAACAGCAGAGAGTAGAAAATCGACGATCCTCCAATGAGTTAATGACAACAGATGTATGCTTACACACGGTGCTTTTTTTCACCTCATCGTTTCGAATGCGGGGCGTCTGTGCTTGAGCGCGTGCTCTCTATGAGCTAAGATCACCGGGGTGTTAAATACATGTCGTAGGTTCCCCGAGCTAGACCCTTCCCTCCTCCTCCTTTCCCCTTCTTTGTACTCCAGGACGCACTTCTGCTACCATTCCGCTCCCATACAGCTCTCAACACAAACAATACGCCATCCCAACACCAATACTCCAAAAAAAAAAAAAAAAAACCCCCAAACACGCAAACATGGGAAAAGAGCTTTTCGATGTTATGGTCGTCCCTGGCTGCGGCAAAGGCCTAGTAGCACGAACCTACATCCCTCGTGGCACCCGCATCATCTCAGAGGCCCCCCTGTTCAGCATTTCAAACTTCGCCCAGACTTCCCTAACCGACATCGTCGCCTACGTGACCTCAATCCTCAAAAAGCTCCCCAAGGACCAGCAACGCGGGTTCCTCGGCCTCCACAACGCCTTCATCAGACAAGCATCCCCCTTCTACGGCATCGTCAGAACAAACTCCCTCCCCTTCGGCCCGGAATCCCCTGAGCTCGGCCTCTTCCTCACATGTGCGCGTCTCAACCACAGCTGCTCCCCCAACGCGAACCACTCGTGGAACAGCGACACGAGGACCGAGTCCGTCCATGCTATCAGAGATATCGACCCAGGCGAGGAAATAACCATATGCTACCAGTCCTCGCAATCCTCACACTCAAACAGAGCCAGCCGCCAGGATGAGCTCCTAAAGATGTTTGGCTTTGAGTGCCACTGCATGATCTGCGTGCTCCCCGCAGAAGACTCCCGCGAGAGCGACCAACGCAGGGCCGAGATCGAGGAGCTCGACCGCATCATCGGCTCCGGCGAGCTGCTGGTACGCAACGCGCCCAGGGCTCTTGGCGCGTGCAGGACCATCATCGAGCACCTGGAGGACGAGGGAATACAGGACATGCGGGTAGCAAGAGCATACTACGACGCCTTCCAGATCTGTGTTTCGAACGGCGACATGGCGCGGGCGAGCGTGTTTGCCAGGAAGCATATTGAGGAGGTGATATGCTGCGAGGGCGAGGACGCGCCGGGCCTGAAGGAGAGACAGGCGTTTGTGGACAAACCAGAGACGCACAGATTGGCTGGTGTGTCGAATATGTGGGAGTCGAAGCTGTCGGACAGGGCTAGGTCTGACCATGATGATTTTGAGGGGTGGCTGTGGAAGAGAGCTGTGTATGTTTGAGGTATGTAGCTATCTCCCCATCTTCTGCTTGAACTGCTTGAACCGTCTTGGCTAATTTTCATAACGAGGTAGAGGTAGCATCACACACACACGCGGCGTTTTTTTCTTCAAAAAGCCAATTGTATTATCAGGAAATCGAAGTGCTCGAGTATACTAACTAGGTCAGGTCATCCATCCCTGGAGGATCAATGGTCACATATATCTGTATTCACCTTTAGCAGGCCCATTATCTTTTTTTTTTCGTTTGTTTGTGTGTGTATATAGTGGTGGCAAAGTACAGTACGTCTCCGCTCAAATTTTTTAATAAATGAGTGGTAAACAAACCATGATAAAAAATACTTCTTCAATTCAAACCACAAGTATTCGTGCGATATATATATCCATAAGTCGAGTACATGTATCTTTTCATCGTTACAAAACCATACCAGCTTTCCCGAACGTTACCTGAGAATTATACCCATGCATACTTTACACAAATAATTACCTACATGTAGTTATACTAATACGTAGGTAAATAGTTATCGCCACTTTCTCTCCCGTTCGTCAATTTCAATTTAACTCTATAAACAGGTTCGTCATTATGCCAAGCCACACTAATACCTCTCTAAAAAATCATAGTCTTAGGCCATGCGTAATATTATTATGTCTACTTTTAGTACTCGGCACCATCCCCCGGTTTCCACGCAGTCATAACTAAATAAAATGTTGAAACCTCTACGAAAAGACTCTAAATTAGTAGTGTCGGGGTAATCGGTATCTGACTGCTGGATTAACAAAACAAGGGTGAAGAAACTTGATAACAGAAGGAAATTTTATTTCTAACTTATTTACACAGTTTCTCGATAACAGCTTAATTCATCATAAGCACACTTCGGTGCATATCCAAGTTGTTTTTTAAACCAACGACTTTTAATAATTCATCCTCCGCTCCTATAGTACCGAATACCATCCTATTTGATCGCTCACTAGTTCAGCAGTAAGTTTACGGGGTTGCAGTTGTCTGGGTAAATTTCTGTATCATAGAGGTTTGTGACTATTTATACAATTCATATGTCAGCGTTATACCAATGCCCTCAGCGGACCAGAGGACTAAAGCACAACTTACAGTCAGAGCTTCCGCAAGCATAGAAGACATTGGTTCCCCCTAAACCAAGAGTATTGTCATCACAAATGTTGAACCCACCGGTAATAACGGCTCCTGTCTGGGGTGGGCTATCGAATTGAAGCTGGCGGTTATCGGCGATATAACCAGTGCGTCCACTGGCATCAGTAAGGACACCGTTATTGAGGGTGACTCCCAAGAGATCTCCATTCTGGCGAGCTTGGATCTGTCCGTCGGCAATCTGGGTTACTGGGGTGGTACCAGCAGCACCGGTACCAGAGCCAGCACCACTAGCGGCACTAGCACCAGCACCAGCACCAGCACCAACACCAACACCAGCACCAGCACCAGCACCAGCACCAGCACCAGCACCAGCACCAGCACCAGCACCAGCACCAACACCAGCACCAGCACCAACACCAGCACCAGCACCAGCACCAGCACTAGTACCAGAGTTAGAGTCAGAGTCAGCACCAGAGCCAGCGGCACCAGCGGCACCAGAGCCAGCAGCACCGGCGCCAAATGAACCTGGTGTCTGTGGGACCTGCCCATTAGCAGTCAAATCAGCAGCTTCTTGGCCTACCTGGCCTGGAGGAACACCTGCAGCTCCAGCCTCAGCAGCAGAACCTGCCGCGTTTGCAGCCTCTCCAGGAGTTGCGGAAGCACCTTCGGGGGTAGGTGATGGGACGGTGCCAGAGTCCCCAGCGCCAGGGGATCCAGCAGATCCAGGGGCTGCTCCAGGGGCTACTCCAGCAGCGGAAGAGCCTGCGGCCCCAGTAGATGCCTCAGGTCCAGCGCCTGGAGCCTGAATTTGGCCATCCTGGATCTGGGTTACCTGGTCTGTGGGGGGGCCGATGGGAGGAGGTCCTGCTTCGGATACTTGGATTTGTCCATCAGCAAATTGAGTAGCAACTCCAGAGGAACTAACGCCATTACCAGATCCAGCCCCGACTCCGGCTCCGGCTCCAGGGCCAGCTCCAGCTCCAGTTCCAGCCCCATATTGTTCAGGAGTTTGTGGGACAACGCCATTTGCAACGTTGGCAGCAGCATTTTCTGCAACCACAGAGGGAGGGACGCCTGCAGCGCCGGCCGCGGCAGCGGCAGAACCAGCATTTGCAGCTTCTTCTGGAGTCGCAGATACTTCGTCTCCAGGAGACCCGGCAGAGCCAGCAGCACCGGCAGCGGGGCCAGCACCAGGGCCAGCTTCACCAGCAGCACCAGTAGCGGAACCAGCACCAGAGCCAGCTCCAAATTGCTCAGGAGTTTGTGGGACAACGCCATTTGCAACGTTAGCAGCAGTGTTTTCTGCAACTACGGAGGGAGGAACGCCCGCAGCGCCAGCAGCGGCAGCGCCAGCGCCAGCATTTGCAGCTTGTTCTGGAGTTGCAGATAATTCATCTCCAGGAGCACCAGCAGCGGGGCCAGCACCAGGGCCAGCACCAGCAGCCGTACCAGCAGCGGAACCGGCAGCAGATGATCCAGCTGCTCCGGTACCACCAGGAGCCTGGACCTGGCCTTCTCGATGTCAGTGGATTTTACTAAGCTTCGTGGAATTGGACTTACCATCTGCAATTTGAGTGACAGCCTGTCTTCTTCTGATAGCAGCAGCTAGTAATAAACAAATATTAGCACATAATCTTCATGCTCTCTCTGAATAAACCATGCCCGTACTGGGGTGGAGGGGATTGGGGGGGGGGGGGGGAGGCATACTATCTGCGGGAGCAATGCTGAGCCCATATGTGTTAGGAGAAGACAACACACAGTTGCCGGGAACAGCAGTGGAGGGAGTGAGTAAATCAGTCACTCCCTGGGGAGAAGCGATGGCACGACCATTGACAGCACTAATACCAGCGGCGGTGAGGAGGACGGGAAGAATTTTGGCAATCATCTTGACTTTCTTTTTTTCTTTCCAAGGCTACTGGAAGATATAAAAACGAGTGATGGAGAAGGGGAGTTTCGAGATGAAGAGTGAGGTGAAAGGAATCTCGGTAGAGGATTTAAGGTTCTTTATACGCTGGAATATATGGATTATGTATGCTGGTCTTTTTGAATCGACTAAGAGCCAGATAATATCCCGCCACCAAAGGATTTCAAAAAGTGAACGTGTTTGAAGCAAAGGAGAAGTAGAATTTTCATAAGCAGGGAGGTGGCCACCTCCATTCTCTCCAATGAATATGCTCTTCTTTCCGTATAACCGTGGAAACATTATACCGACCAGATATCTAGAAGCATCGACTTGAGATCTGGCGTACGTCTCGAACAAAAACGCCTGATGCACACTCACAAAAAAGATCCCTTAAAATCGTGTATTGGTGTCCCAACTATTCTACTCTCAGAATCTATATCCCCTGTGTATTTTCACGACCAGGAGACCAGATTGCGTTTTACTCAGTAGTAAACCTAACCCTCACTCCGTGAACCTCTTTTTGCTGTGAAGTCACCTTCTATGACCCGTCCTCTTCCTATTCTGGTGTCTCCACATTCCGTAGGCCTACATATAGGTATGTAGCTAAATTCCTGAATATTACCGCGCCGTCATGAGTGTTGTGATCCACGAGGCTACTCGAGGCGAGCAGAGACAAGTGCCTCCCGTACATATGGTTCATGGCTAGCTTTTCTTATTCGTGCAGAGATAATACCTCGAGGGTCTCGAACTGCCTCGAGGTCTTTACGGCAGATATTACTATATGTAAACATATTAGATTATTATACTTTGCTGTTGAATATTGACGAACTGCACTGGAGAACCAGGGAATACTTCGAATTTTCCTATCCATATCGATTCGGAAACCTCAATCCCACTGGCCAATACATGCCACTAATACTACGATTACCTAAAATCTGAACAGCTCGAGGCGAGTAAAAGGGGTTGCCTTGAGCATGCTCGCTTCGTCGACTCCCGTGCCTTGAACTCTCTCTAGTCCTCCGGCGCCAATGCCTCGTGGGCGACATTAGTCGTGAGCCTAATATTCGGTTTTTACGGGAACGAATGATCGCAAAGGGATATAGTTTCTCAAAGGGCTTCGTGAATCCAGTCGGCAATAACGATCAACTCGGAGAATACACAAGCCTCGAGATATTAACTCTTTTTGGCGGCGTATTGAAAAAGCTTTTATCAAATATCCACGGAGAAGTTAGCGTTTTATTCAAACTCGAGCGGAAGTTTCAAATCTCAATGGTTTTTCAAACCCTCCATTTATCCTCTTGAATCAATAGATCCCTGATCCCTATCCCGATATCCGCAGGCTTTTCAGGTCCATATGCATGGAACTACTGAGTGTGTACCGCTCGCCAAGATGTTTTATATCCACTCAGAAGATTTCCCGGGCTCCCTAGACCTTTCGGTAAAATTTTAGAAAAATTTCGAGGTCGGTGGAAGGTATCGGATCGGATCGATGCGTTTAACCAAGTAACTGAACATAGATACATGTATATACGTACAAGGATAAAATGACTCCGGATGATAGATACCTATACGGGCCCCGGGTAAGCATCCAGCGTCTAAATGTTTAGACAACTTTGATAGGCGAAAGCAAATATAGATGACAAATATTCTATAATTAATAGTGCTTTATGACTTCACCAAGGGAAGAGTGTTCCTGGGTCGACACCTAGCTCTCACGTGATTGATTATAATTAGAAAATGGATAATTTCTTACTAAGCACAAACCGTTTCACGATAGACATCCTACTTCACAATGATGTGAATCTCAAGCCGTAGAAACTGTATTGACGTTTGAAAAGTGTCGAAAATATTGAGTAACTTTAGAAATTCATAGAGGGTTTTCTGCCGTTAATATAGAACCCACATGTGAGTCTTTCGAATCATGAATTCCTGTCGTTTAGCTGGTCAACTGAACGGGACGAAAGTTACATGTAGCTAGGTGCATGTTAAACTAAGGGTTAGGTTTATGTGCCAAAATTAGACCCAACACTCATGCTCAACAAGATGGCATCAAAGCCGAGATGTGTGCATTATTCACGATTCTACGATATGTGTCCCTTCGCATATATTGACGATAGTTGGCCTTGCCTCATAAGACGCTTTTCACCTCAGGCGAACCTAGGCCCAACCTTTACTGAACTGTGAACTATTTTCGCCCCCAAGTCACCGTTTGTGTGGCCTCCCCTTTTTCCTTTCGAGCATTGCTAACTCCTCTTCGTAGTTGGGCGTTTGCGAATCATCATATTGAAAACCGGACATGGATAGATGGTCGAGTTCTTAAACGCAACCCTGACGTGTGTGTCGTACATCGATCGACCTTTCTCAGCAAAACAGTTAATGTGAGCCAACTTCACAAAAGGTTTCAAGAAAGGCATAGCACATGAATCCGGATCTTTGAATATCACATCTATGCTTGTCTAGAAGCTGCCTAAAAAAACGACTTTAGAATTTTCTGGCACATGCAAGCCCAGGGATCTAATAGTTTTCCAAAAGAACCGAAAGCTACTCGCTCACGACGGGAGAACGGCGGGCGTGATCTTTCGATATCCTGCACAGCTGGTTTACAGTAGAACGGAAGCCTAGGTCAGGAGCTCGGTCGCTTTTCCGATGACGAGCGCTATTTTATCAGTAAATATATGGCCACCGCGCTAAGAAGCTTAGGACCTAGGCTATCGTGGCGGGTCACATAACGAGTGATACCCCATGAACATTATGCGTGCTTGGGTCACAACTATCACCACTTCTATGTGACCCATATTCTAAACGACGTTGCTAGTATATTTTTCGGAAAAGTTCTAAAATGACACTTTCTGGTATACTTGATGCAGAGAAACACATAATGCAGAATGGCACACTTCTACGATCAAATGACACAGTTCAAAGAATCGGGCCCTTTTAGAAGAACCCGTCGTCTTTCACAATATAAAGTCCAACCTACATCATATGATAAGTAGCTTAGTTATAAGGATTTCCGGAATCCTGCTGTCTTCGATTTCTTTTGCCAGCAGAACTATAATAATAGTTTTTCAACGGATACTCCTAACAGTGCCGAACTTTGTGTTGATAGGTACTATCGACGGGTCAAAAGCGCTCTAGTTCAGAATTTTATAGTAATACTAGTCAGGAGCGGCCTCCGGCCACATATGAAACTAACCACTAGTTCAAGGAGCCGCCGATAACCAAAGCAAAGTGTAGAAAGATCCAGAAAACTCACAGCCCTGTTCAATGGCTCGGATAAACATAGGATTCGGCGTAATGGTGTGCAATAAACATTGATCTTGGTCAGAGGGCTATTATATATCATGACAGTAGTACTTGAGGTTTGCTATGTATGTCGTCTCCCTTTAACTCACCCGATTCTTTGTCTATTGACAGCTGTAGCTCGCCAGACTACAGAAATCGGAGGCAACTACATGTAATCATCCAATAGAAAAAACGGGTTCTTTTATGTAAAAGGACCCAATGTTTTGAACTGTGTAATTTTGGATCGTAGAAGTGTGTCATTTTGCATTACTCTACATCAAGTGTACCGGAAAGTTTGTCATTTTAGACCATTTCCGACATACATGTATTTTATGTTCTCTTTGGGCGCCGCTGCGGAAATGCATGGAATTATTCAAAATTACTACCTATCTAATACAAGTAGTTTCCGGCCTTCGGCCGGTACTATATGTATATCAATCAGTCTAATATACAGGCAAGCCGCTTTGCGGCTTATTTGTCTATTTGCCTGTCAGTCGGGGCTCTCAGGCCGCTGCGCGGCCCCCGACCCCTCCTAGCAGGCAAAGTCCATCACTATATCTAGATCTGATCTAGTCAATATGTGACTTTTCTGATATATTATCCCCATATATCAATGGATAAGTCAGACAATTTCTCCAGTTAAAACTACAGGTATATCCCTTTAACAGCTACCAAACGGCTAAAATCGAACCACTATCGATTCCCAGAACCAGTAGAAACCCTATTAACACTCTAACACCACTCAGCACAATACCCTATGTTAATATCCAACACAACATGTTTCAAGTGAAGCAAAAACATCTCTCAATGAACCAATCAGAAGACTATAAAAGCACATTGCATATGCAGGTTATAATTATATACTTATTAGATATTGCTTAGGCAATTGGACCAAACAGTTGGGTTTTGTATGGTTAGACACCTTCACCACAACCTACTCGGACACCGCTCTCATCCGGACGGTGAAAATAAAGACGAGAAAATCACTGTTGCAATCAGTTTCTACGTGCTGGATTTTTATTCTGTCTGATCCGAATCCGGAAAGTGGACAAATATATCATGAAATCAGACGCTATGTACCAAGATGAAGTCTCTCCGTTGCGAAGCAGATTTTTTGCCCAAGCCCCAATCAAAAATCGGACACAATTCGGGTAAGTATACCTCTGTCCGAATCAGGAGAGTGTTTGAATAAGTGACCTCGTACCATCATGCTAAGACATTCTGCGAAGCTGGGTCAACCAAAGACCATAGAGAAAAGGTAGGTTTGCTAGAATGATGATTCCCAAATTAAATCATTCCAAAATTGTGTTAAAACCTCAGAATCACTATGCATCCATCTGGGATGACGGTGGCTTTTCAATTGGTAATTTAAAACAAAATATAATTTGGGCCTTAACATTATACTGCCTTCGGTGAGCGGTACTACAGCCTTATTTCTTCACGAGCGTTTAATATCTTATATTTGAACGCGTATACGTATATACAGCACTCGTTTCTCCTATATAAAGGCAAACCCACGTAGTCCTAACCTTACACTGGACGCTATCACGTCCAACTACAGACGCGATCGCGTGTCCCCTAGCTCAGAGAAAGACAAGGGGTGACAGCAATCGGTGGGGTGGGTGGCGCGGGGTTCAAGGAAAAAACCAAGAGGAGGTAGACTTAGTGGTCATGATATAGTTTTCTTACGCGACTGCTGGATTATACTCGTGCTTTTCTGCTCATGGACGGGTTATAGAAGAGAATAGGCCTAAGGGCGGAGATAAGCCGGCCCGGCCTGAGTTTTGAAAGCCGATCGCGAGGCCTGGACCCACGTCAAGATCTCGAGAAAGGCCCGGGTCGGACCCGGGCCTCAACGATGAGATCGAGCCTCTTTAAATACATATAGATATGGAGGATATACACAACCTCGCCTTTGTTATAAAACAAAGTGCAACCTACGGGAGCACCCCTGGTTGGATGCGTCTATTTCCTCGATATATATAGAAATTTGTTTAATCTTAGCCCTTGTCTTGGCTGTCGAGTGAGATTGTGTGAGGACGCGTGGCAGAATCCAGCGTGGTATGTCGAAACCTAACCCTATAAATGTAACCTCAATTGCAACCTTCTCATTTTTACATGATCCCCACCGCCTTGCCAGACATCCAACTTTTGTTCTTAACCAATACATATAGTTAAGATCGACTACCTCGGGTACTCTCGACGGTCTGCGATATGTTCAGGCACCCTGGGAAGTGCCGCTGGCAACTGTAACCCCGACACGATTGAACCGTACGTTGCAGGCGCTAGGTGAAAGATATCACATTGAGACTTTTGCTTTCCCTACATTTAATCATTTACCCAGTTGGCGGCGTTCTAGATGTATTTATTTCGAGTAACTGGATACGCCCGATACTTGGGGATTCAAATGTACGGCGCCGTTATTGAAGATTACATATCCCTTTAATTTTTTTCTTATTCGACGCTAACATGGCTTAGATCTTGGCCTTTACGATATCAGATGCAGGGAGGCCATTGGCAACCTCATGTACTTTATGCTAGCTCCCGGCTACCTGGAATAAGCTGTTGCTTGGTGCTATACCATCTAAGCTGACAGAATCTAATTTGAATGCAGATAGCGACCCGGTACAGTTTCGATTCAAGCATCTAGACGCAATCGTAGACTTATCTAATGTCAGCATTCCCCACAACGTAATTGGAAATGGTGCGGAACATCAAACATCTTGGTTGGGATTCTCTTTGGCACTTCTGGTCGATGGGACAGCTAGACAGGGTTTAAGGACTGGCATCGACAATTACTGCTGTGCTTTATCACTTGTGGGCCTTGGGAGTACCTTCAAAGATAAAGAAGCCATGGACTCGGTATAACTTGAGTAGTATGCAGCACCTCCGAGACTCGATAAATGATGTCACATATACAACTAAACTCGTGGTCAATTACAAACTGGTCTAACCAAAAATGCTAAACTCGATATTAGCCGCGAAATCCCTGCGCGCGTTAATTCTACCCCACAATGCCTCCGGGCACATGCCTCTTGTTGTCTGGGGAACCTCTAACAAATGATTTTGTCCAACCCTTGAACTATGGGGTTCCCCATGGGCAGAGCTTACAAGTACGGGGCTTCTTCGTCAGCAACTTCTGGGGAAAGGTTAACCTTACAATCAAAATTTACTTGCGCACGCGATCAAAGATCAGGGACAGATCTATCGTATGATAGTGGGACATCGCGCATAATATTCCCATCCTAAAGCTTTCGCGGGAAAACATGTATGGCAAGCTAGACTAGATCCTCCATTCAATCCATAAAGTTGGATAGGAAGGGGCTTAAGCGACATATGAAGCATGATCGCGATTATCCAAACCATCTTAGCAGGGGTTTTACAGTTACCATTGGTCGTACATACCGGTCAAACGGAGAAATCTACGGAGCGAATCCACAAGCAAGAAGAACCGGGCATCTGAGTACGAGGTGGCGCAACTTTCGTTTTTCCGTCATTCTCAAAAAGTCCCTATTTTCAAGCCTACGGGTCGAACTCACCACCGGAAGGCTTTCAACAACAGAGTAAGTCCATTCTCCTTGTGTTACTAGCTACACAGATAAGCTGTCGAAACAACTGATGAAACCATGATCGTCTCATTCTTTATTATGAGAAAAACCCTCATCGCGCAAAGGCAAGATCCTGCCTTCTGTTTCTGCAAGAATACCGAGCTCAGCAAGCATCCAAGCAGTTGTTAGGCAATTATTCCGTAGTATCCATGACAATTCGGTGTTGATGTACCGAAAAGATGCAACGATCATCGCGACCCCGCGTCAATTCGGTGGCGCAGAGAATAGCCTAATCAGCCCATGGACGTCCTCAGGAGCTTGCTCAAGGCGAAGAGGAGCCATCGGTCTCGATTAATTACATACATACTGTACGGAGTAATGTGTGGAGGGAGGATCCCATCTCGCTTGCGAAAAAGATTGCGTTCCGCACCCGCATTCCCCACGTTTGTTGTCTGTGTGTGTTTGTAAATTCGGCACATAGACCCCTGGGATTAAGGTGCGATCCATGCTACCAACGTTTAACGGTTGTGGCGGATACTAAGCTTCTGTACTTAGCCTGAGCTTGAGGTTTGTCGGCTAAAGGCGAGTTTCAACATTCTCACACACGTCCCTGGTTTTGGTCAAATGTCAACTACCAATGTATGTACCTAGGTCCCAAGAGGCCCGGATGCTGCCCGAGAGTTGAATGGGGCATGAGATCTTCCCCGAGTCGGTACCCAGTGATCTTTATAAGGCATGGGTTCTCCCCCGGATCGTGTTCTTCTCGTCAGTCAACTCTTTTTTTCTTTTCTTGACCGCAAAGAACTGATATTCGGGTTCATATATATATTGAGCCCTGGATACGTTGGTATATACCATATAGGGGAGAAAAACATACGCAATCATGTATCGCATCAGTAATATTTATGGTTCGTATCATGCCATATCTATATTATATGAGTGAAAGAAACCGGAATGCTGACAGCTTTTGTTCTCTAGTGCTCGCCGCGTTCGGCACTATCGGCGGTGCATTGTTTGGTTTCGATATCAGTTCAATGAGTGCATGGATTGGCGCAGAACAGTACCTGGAATACTTTGACCATCCAGATTCAGATCTTCAAGGAGGAGTAAGGCCTAATCCAATCACTTAACTAATTGATTAGCTGGCTAACAAATACTGATAGATCACTGCATCTATGTCCGCCGGTTCCTTTATTGGTGCTTTGGGAGCTGGTTATCTCTCCGACATGATGGGGAGACGATATGCCATCGTTGTTGCAGCAATAATCTGGATTGTCGGGTCTATCGTTTCGTTGAGCGCACAAAACGTTGGTCATTTGATCGCGGGACGTATAATCAACGGTCTTTCCGGTTAGTGCCCGATACTCCAGCACTCGCTTCCGAGGATTAATGTGCTAATCTTTACGTAGTTGGTATTATGTCTTCTCAGGTTCCTGTCTATCTTGCCGAGCTATCACCCAAAAACATTCGTGGTAGAGTCGTTGGTATTCAACAGTGGGCAATCGAGTGGGGTATCTTGATTATGTACCTGATCTCATACGGTTGCACCTTTATTGAAGGTCCTGCGGCATTCAGAACAGCCTGGGGTATTCAAGCAATTCCAGCCCTGATTCTTATTGGCGCGCTATTCTTTTTCCCAGAATCCCCACGTTGGTATGCATCGAAGGACCGCTGGGAAGAGGCGCTGGACACTCTTGCACTCCTTCACGGAAACGGAGATATCAACAATCCTCTCGTTCAGGCTGAATACGAAGAAGTCCGTGAAGCTCAACAGATTGCTGCTCAAGGAAAAGCGATGTCATGGCTGGGTTTGTTCGGACCAACCATGTGGAGGCGTACTACGTAAGTTTTATTTTCGTTACGATATGAAAACTGGCACCGAAAGCTGATTGTTTGACTTTAGTGCTGCGCTTGCCGCTCAGATCTGGCAACAGCTTCTTGGAGGAAACGTCATGATGTATTACATTGTCTATGTTTTCCAAATGGCGGGTCTAACCGGTAACATCAACCTTGTCTCGTCATCTGTCCAATACGTTATTTTCTTGGTCACAACAGCCATCACTCTCCTCTTCATCGATAGACTTGGTCGTCGCCCACTATTCATCTACGGTGCTGTTGCAATGGGATCACTCAACTTCGCCGTTGCTGGGTTGATGAAGACTGGAGGTCACTCGGTCACCAATGTTGCCGATAACTACAACATTAAATGGCAGGTAGAAGGAAGTTATGCCACAGGTGTTATCGCATGCAGTTATCTTTTTGTTGCATTCTACGGATTGACATGGGTATGCACCTTTTTCTTGAGCCTACGTAATTATAAACGGATGAAGTTACTAGAAACGAACATGCTAATACGGAAAAACAGGCTCCTTGTGCATGGGTCTTCATCTCTGAAGTCTTCCCACTTCAGTATCGTGCCAAGGGTGTCGGTCTCGCCACTGCCGCCAACTGGATTTTTAACTTTGCGCTTGCATACTTTGTTCCACCTGCGTTTAAGAACATTCAATGGCGCACTTACATCATGTTTGGTGTATTCTGCTTCTGCGGTGTCGCGCACAGTTTCTTCATGTTCCCAGAGGTTCGTTACTCAGTTGCATCCCTCATTTTTCCCGAGCCCCGATCTAACATGAATTTTCAACTCAATAGACTGCCGGAAAAACTCTTGAGGAAATCGACTATCTCTTCGGGAAGAACGTCCCAGCATGGAAGAGCGCAAAGGTGAACTCAAGACTTGATGAAAAGGTTGGCGACCTTGAGAATAATAAGCCTGGCCATGACGATGGGCAGTCGGAGAAGGGTGCTGCGACGACAGTTGAGAGCTCTCACTAAAACAATTTCTGTACTTTTTTTGTCCCTTTTACGTATGAGATTTTAGTGGCATATTCACGATTTTCATTGCTTCGTTCTAGCTAGCTATATGTAGTGCTAGTATGACATGACTTCAAATTAAAAAGTTCAACTTTCGGTTGTATCTTTATTTATAATTACCTTTGGATTGCGCCGTTTCTCCTCACTAATGCCGTTTCCGGCATATGCCTGATATGGTGTAGCAAATCAGAACCATCAACATGTATACAAAGTAGCAAAGCTGAATTCGATACCAATTCCGACCACACCACCTGCCCGTGGCTGTGAATTGACTAACTGATCGAAAAACCTATATTTTCCCTTACAACGAGTGTCCCCGAGTTGACGTCGAGGCCTCATCCGTCCCGAACCAAACGAATGTGTACCCCCACCCGCACCTACTAGTCCACTTAGCCATCCGACCCGGCCTACCCGTCCCAGCGCTAGCACATTTAGCAGTACCCGGGTTCAAGGCGCCGGACATGGGTATACCGTCGTTACGTCCTACATATATTATCAACGCTTATCTCTTATCGTGGGTTTCCGCGCCCATATATGTTCTCTTTCTAAACGGTAGTCTTCCTCGTCGTCTCCAAGAAGCATCTCCATTAGCTTATTCCACCAGAGTTAAAATATCGATAAGAAGACCCCCCTTCCAATTCGGAAGGGGATCTAGCTTGTATCTTTGAGCCAATGTGGTTGAGTGGGCCACGCACCAGGCCATGCAAAGAGATCAAGCTAATGTCCTGTGTTGGATCATGAGGTATCACTCGACCCGTCTTTCTACTTTTAGGTTCTTTTTTCACGCGGCACAAGAAGCAATTGTACGTATCTAAACGATGATCTATAGTAAGTGAGACCATATTAGTAGCGCGCTATGCCATTACATTATTGTATTCTCATCTTGCAAGGCGGTTGGGCCGGCGCTAGCTCCCAATTACGCGTACATATGTACCTGTATTTACCTTTTACCAACGACTGGCTATACCCTGTAGAGAAGCCCCTGAGGTCTATTTCTGAGAACACAGTATTGGCGCTTATTTCTCAATGTTCTTGGTCTATCATGTACTGACCGCGTGCACCCGGGAAAGTCCACTTTAGTTGGGTCACAGACTGTCACTCGGGCCACATTTGTGCGTAATGTGCCACGCTGGATAACACCCAGTCAAGTCGGAGGCACGTAAATTAGCGGATGATACTTTTCCTTTACACCAAACTCAACCTCGAGGTTATATGCTAGCTATATGTACTCACCCCAATGTACAGACGCAGACATAGTCAGCGCAAAATGGGCGCCCGCCGAAAATGCGAGCCAATGATTGCAGAAAATCTTCTTCGTAGATCGTCGACAGCACCGGCGGTAGTCTATACCCTCTAAACCACGTATATAGCGGGTCAAACCCTTTCGAGCCCTCCAATGTTGGGCCGAGTGATAATCCATGATCACAGCATCAAAGCCGACCCGATCCATCTGCTCCTATCAGGCCCTCGGCCGGTAGCACCCAAGACCTAACAGGGAAAGGACGGAGCGGGACGACCTAACGCAAAAAAGCCCCCTCCTCTTCGTATGAAGAGGAGAGGGCAGAGCACAAAGAGACTTAACGCAAAAAACCCTCTCCTCTTCGTAGGAAGAGGAGAGGGCGGGAAGACGGCTTGACGCAAAAAAGCCCCCTCTCCTTTTTTTGAAGGAGAGAGGGCTAAAATAAAAAATAAAAAAGTAATAATTAAAAAACAACCTCCTCTCTTCCCGTCAAGAGAAAAGAGGAGGTTATAAAGACTATTCCCCGCTTCCCGGCGGGGGAAGAGGGGGGCCGACAACAAACGATTCCCCCTCTTCCCATCTAGGGAGGAGAGGGCTATAAAAACCACCTCCCCACTCCCATCAAGAGAGGAGGGGAGGGCAATAAAACAATTCCACCCTCTTTTCCCTTGATGGGAAAAGAGGGACCGGAAAATACCATTTCCCCTCTCTCCCATCAAGGGAAGAGAGGGCTATAAAATCTGTCTACCCCCTCCTCCCATCAAGGGAAGAGGGGGCCGTCGAAAACTCTTCCCCTCTCTTCCCATCAAGGGAGGAGAGGGCCAAAAAACACCCCCCACAAAAACCCACCAACAAACCCCTCCTTATCGGGGAGGGGGCAGGCATCGATCCCCCCCTCAAACTGAGGGCCAAGGGGACCGATGTAGTACCCTCCCTTTTCCAGGGAGGGCCGGAAGCCAACTGGCGGACCAGGGCAACCGTCTCTACCCCAAGGGGGAGCAGAGAGATCCTTATGATTTTGGAAGAAGAGTGGGGGCGAGGGAGTTTATAAAGAATTGGGTTCTTGAATTTTGGCCGTCGGGGCTTGGCTGTGGTTTAGGTGCGCTTAGGGCTGGTGGAGGTAGGCTTGGCGTTATAAACTTGGCGTGGGAGATACGTTCTTTCTTATCTTCCGTGTTCAATATCGATTCTAAGAAGGCCGAAGTAACCACATCTCATGAGGGACTTGAGTATGAGTGCAGAAACGGCTTGTACCCACCATAACTACCAACAGCGGTTGCCTCTGCGGCTAATCTCGAATCACCTGAAGTTCACCAACTATCACTCGATCGACTTTGTGACACCTTTTTGAAAACTACAATCAACATTACCAGCCTTTACAACCAATGCTGCGTACAAAAACTAAGATAGAACAGTTAACCACTACTACCGATGTACTAGCGGGTGGAAAGTGTGATCTATGAGTTAGAGTACGGGACGTAGCTCTGTAAGCACCCACCCCGATTGTCAAAAGAATCTCGTGTATCCTAGCTAGTTGTAGTTTTTAGCATGCGTGATAGGTTGTGATAGGATCCTGCCCTCTGCACTTCCTATGTTCATATACATGGACGTCAATCCGGGCAAACGCGCGGGTTAGGTTCACTAGAGAAAAAGGCTTCTAGGCAGATAAGTTTAACTCTCGTCATTATATACAATCGAAGGGATGTCTAACAGTCGCTTACTACATGTATCTAACGTCTTCCTGTAAAACCTTTGTGCTCGGCTCGTAATGTACCACAATGAACTTTGAATATACATATACCCATCGATTGTCTTGAAAGGCTAACTACAAGCAGCACTTACATATCAGCATCGAAGCAAAGTTGTAAAGTTGTTCATGGTCAGCGTACGTTAGCGTGTAACATATAATAACTTAATGAGTGAGGTAACACTTTTGCCGTACAGCGCAGCAAAGGTGGGCCAACTAGAAATTTGAGCTCAAAATCTGAAACTGGGTATGACCAAAAACACTCTATTGCGAGTTTAGAATATTATTACTTTCGGAAAAGCCGAATATATGGTGCCCCCAGTCTTAAAGGTAACAACCACGATTGATATTAAAAATCTGGAAAGAAAAACTCTTCATCACGGTATCCAGCTTTTCTCTTTCCAGACTTTTAATATCAATCGTGGTTGAAAAGTTATTCGAGACTTGGCGTTTTTCTCATGTTACCTTTAGGACTGGGGGAACCATACGTGGGTAGACTCGTTAGATTACTCGCTTATCATCTTAGGCGGCCCCTGTACTACCCATTCATCATCATAAAATATCACTCGACACATTGTTAGTGTGGAGGGACCCTAACCCTATATATCAGAAACGTTTTTTTTTTTTTCAATTCATTAATTGCATATATCAGAAACGTCTTACTATGAGGTAGGTACAAGCTGATAAAAGGCCGAGAGAATCAATTAATGTGGATTGAAGCTGCGTAAGATGGAATCAAAACAAACCCCCCCTCCCCGGGGGGAGGCCCTCTAGGGGGAGTGGAAATGTGTACCTCGAATATTAAGTAAAGTCGTCGGGAAAGTCGTTTCTGGGGTCCCAAGTCTCGCTGGGAAATGTCAATATTTTGGTGGAGGGAAAGTCGTTTTAAGGGAAATTGGACGACTTTATAGACGACTTTGTTTTACCTGTCACGCTTCCGTCACACATAATTTTGAGTGTATACACATGGGGGGATAAGTTTTGGCCTGATGCTTCGCATGATTGGCCAAGGCCATCGCCAATGAAACGAATCATGACAGAGTATCCTACTACCATACCAGGAACATCAAGCCAGAGCTTCCTACATCTATATGCCAAACAATAGACCCAACAGAATTAAATTGTATTCCCCAACTGTTACAGGCCCACTGATGCCAGATATCATTTGACAGCCCCACCGAATTATTTTGTTTGAGGGCTCAACTATCTCGAGATCCAAAAGCATGGCTTCATTGATTTTCCGGCGGAAACCGGAAACACCGGAAACCACTGTAAAAGCACCAGTAAAGGTGTCGGTAATGGGACAGGAATGCCTTTAACACAGAGTAGGTCGGTTATTGCATCAAATAATGTGTATCTGGCAATTTTTTGTATGGGAAACGTCAAAATTGATGCATTTCCACTCCTACTAGAGGCCGATATCAACATTTCGAGCATCCGGAGGGCATTTGTAGACACAGTGTAACTCACGCGGAACTTTTTGTTCACAAGATTTCCCAGGACTCACTTCATATAAGTTAAGTGCGAGTATATATACGTTTATCACTTAGTGCAAACAAACTACAACTATTTCATGCAATAAGAAATTTGCTCCATCAGATCAAGCGGTACACTCCGCATTTTACAACACCCCAGTGCAGGCGAGCATGGGCCATGCAAGTTCGCCGGTCACCGCTACATGTGCTCTCGCTGACTCCTAATCGAGCATTTATCATGTCACGAGCGCGATAAAGTTGAATCAATATTAAAGTATTCACGTGACAAATATCCTCCAATGTAAGCAAGATTGACGTGTTCTCACACACATTTCTTCTAGTGATCTATAAGAAAATCAGATCGTAAAAAGGTAATAGAATTTGACACCATACCTAGCCTACATGGGTACGGTATCTTGGTTTACTTAGTACACTTCTCTAGCATCTTTATAATGTTTGCTGGCTTGGAGGTATTGCTCATTTAAATTTGCACAAGTAAGTAAGCGGGTATTGGTAATAGAGCAGTTTGTAGCCTAAGTTATCGAGATCTGTGATTGTTGCCATACTACTGATAATTTAGGACGTCCAAAGCTAACTAGTATACTCACGACGCAAATCATTAATTTCGTCTAAAATGCCAACACATTGAGGTGCTATGTTGTGTCAATATATTGGTGTTTGTTAAGAGTTTTAACAAGAATAAGTTTTCAATGATATACCTACTTTCTCTAGTTGTTTGTCCGGCTACTGATGCTGCCACGCAGATCTAGATCTAGATCGAACTACATATAAGATTTTAGAAGTAAATCCTGTTAAGTGTCTTTTTAGTGAGTGCGATACTTACATGCCATTCTATCCTCTTTTTCTTTAATTAGTCCTTGGCGGTCAATCGATCGACATATTCGAACGGACTATTCATCCGAAGACTTGAATTAATCCTTATTGCAACATTATCCAGAGTATTTCTGTTAGCATCATTCCGGCTATATGCATTAAGTTCTACCTTTCTTTGGATACCGATAGGACGCTCGTTTATAGTTATCACGAAGATCAGACGGAAGCGCTGTAAAAGAGAAATCCAGAAGCAATGTTGGATGAGGGTAGATACATAATCTAGGGTAGGGCTATAGTACACCGGTAACATAAATTGCTTCCCCGGCTCGTGATAATACATGAAGTTCTCGCATAGGTACGTGCAAAGACCCGAGGCACAAACAGATAAAATTGATTAAGTACAGCTGTTCGATCTAGAACGGCAGGTGTACCAAGTTGAGCTAGATACATTCGAATACCATTATTCCTTTCTCGAAGCTCTGCTCTGGCAATATACGTACGTGACTGATGCGGAGTGACACCAGAACTCAAAAGGCCATTCAATGTGCTCGGTAGGTACATGTACCTAGCCGCCTGTTTATTCTCCCCCAGCAGATTTCATATTTTACGCGGGCCCTGTTCCGCAGGTTTGTACGCAGAACCCATGTTTGCACGCTTACATCTGATTCATCTTGTTGTCTTAGATCGATCCCTCTCTGCGGAATGCGGCCACCACCCCTTGCGTTCAGTAAAATAAGAGAGAATCCGGTTGCATGCAGCTAGCTACACCCCACCGGAAAGACGTTTATCCCTCGAAAAGGCTGGGAGAAAGGCTGGAATAAGGAGAGAGAGAGTGGGAGGAGGAGAGGCTGGTGCGAGGGTAGTCAACTCCTAAGGTCCGTAATACGGGGAGGGCTAGAATTGAGCTCACCGCTCCTATCTACCGCAGTTCGCCTCAGTCCCATTCCAAGACCAGTCAAGTCAGTACATGCTGGCCCATAGTAATAGTTTCAAGACAAGGGCAGGTGCCTGGATCAACAATCGTACGAGGGTAAAATACGACGCCAGTGAGACAGATATCAACTCGCACGCGAACTTCTTAAAGTCATTGAAAATGTAACTGACTGATGTTAAACAATCTAGGAAGAAAGATCCTGACTGGCGGCGGCAAAAGATCTTGCAGAATGCTGCTATCGCGGATAGTTACAGGTTACAGTAAGTGGTCAAGATGATTTGATGTAAAGCGCTCACACTCGTAGGTCTCCTTTTACTCAGGAAGAAGTCTGCATATACAGCGCATAATTGAATATTGCTGGTACGGTGGGCTAAACCAGCATATTAACTTCGATTCTCCCCCTTCCTACATCTATTTTCGACAACTAAGGCTTCATTGTGTAACTTCATTGATTAGCACCAATTCAATATTCTAGCTTGTTCTCGATAATCTCTCCACCAGAATTTGTAAGTGTTATCAGACCACTATTTTCCCTAGTAACAACGTGGTTGACAACTCACAGCCTTAGAACCTTTTCCGGTGGTTCACAAAGAAATAGTTGTTTTCAATGGCTGATCCCAAATCCGGCTCTGCCTGCGAACAAAATAAACAAAATCTCAGCCAACGTTCACCAACACCATCTCATGAACGGTATAATTCATCATTGCAATTACTTCCCGACCCTCATCCCCAGCGCCCAAGCTGTGACAAAACGGTACTCTCGAACAAAAATCTCGGCCAAGTTAATCACCATATTTCGAATCAGTTAATGGTGGCCTCGCTGGAGAAAGAGATAAGTGAGCTTGGTAATGAATGCTGTTCCGAAGAGAAGGGAATATGCTCTTGTGATGGTAATTACTAACTCCCCTCACTGTCCTTCTTATTTACACCTTTCTACTCTCTAGTTAGCTAAAAAAAAAAAAAAATATCGTCTCAAAGAGAGCTGTTTCGAGAAATATGCAGCTTATATCCACAAGAACTCTCATGCGAGCCTCGAAATAGGTTACTGCTCCGAAAAAGAAACTACAAAAAGCACCGTTTCGGTCAACGATCAGTACAATCACAGGCATAATGACCATCGGCCCCACCACAACCGTCCTAATCACCACAATCTACATCATAACCACGCGAAACTTCCAACTTGTGCTTTATGTCTCTATCGTTCAGAATGGGATAGTCTCACGATAACAAATATCTCGGGGACGACAACAATGAAATGCCCTTGCACTTCATTAAGATTACAGTCCACTAAGACTCACCATAATCTCTCAAGAACCTCATCAACGTCACTTGACCAATGCTGTAACAGTCGGCACAAAGTCTTGAGATCCGACTGCTGCTCTGCATCATCAAACATTGATGAAGGAGTTGGCGAGGATGATGATGAGGATTACATAGTAAACATTGGGAAGTCTGGTATCCTCATACCGTGGTTTCTCTCTTTGACTATAGCGGGAATGACATGTACCGGATGCGCAGATAAAGTTGTTCACGTTCTACAATCCATGAATTGTGTGCTTTCTGCTAGTGTCAAGGTCAGTTTTCTCAACAACAGGGCTGAGGTGACTTTCTGGCCCGAATTCAGAGGAGAGAATGAGATCGTAGAAATATTGAGGAAGAAGACAGGGTTTCGTGTGGCAGTCATAGGAAGTGGATGTATTGAGGATGCAGGTCTGGCCAAGGTCCGAATGACAATATGCGATGAAGAATGCCCGGAAAGAATCGAGAAGATGGATGAGGTCCGCAGAATGAGAATTCTCGACCACGAGAACGGACGGATTATACTAGAAGTTGGATACGATCCAGCTATCATTGGGGTTAGGGATTTGTTGCGCTGCATCAACAACAACAACGTTAAATTTGATGCCAAAATAGTCGACAGCCCAAACGAAGATATGGCTGCATCCGAAGCAGAAAGAAGCCACCTAAAGCGTTTGGGAATTATAACACTTGTATCTGCAATGTTGACAGTGCCCGTCCTTATCCTGGCCTGGGTACCGTTACCAAACATCGAAATGGCCCTTAAATATACCATTCAACTGCCTCTAGCAACTATTGTTATGGGAGTAGCGTACCGGATATATATCAGTGCATTTCGAACCATGATATACGGTGGAGCGGGTGGTAGTAGAATCGATATGGACGTTCTCGTCCTGGTTGCTACATTCGCCGCCTGGGGGTTTTCGGTATCGATTTTCATGATTGATACCATCAGCGGAACATTCGGAACCACTGGAAAGGAGCCATTCTTCGAGACATGTTGTTTGTTGGTTGCATTGATTCTTGCAGGGAGGTGGATCACCGGGATGGTGAGAATGTGGGCGTTGAATAGGGTCTTGGCCCTTGGCGACGAGCATCAAAGGGAGAGATCAAAGAGAGTATTTTTGGTGGACGGCGACAACATTCGAGAGATTAACGAGAAACTCCTCCAATACGCGGATGTCTTGGTTGTTATAAAGGGCGGTGTTATTGCCACTGATGGCGTTGTGGTGGAGGGGGAGGCGGAAGTAGACGAAAGTCTCTTGACAGGAGAAGCAGCTCCTGCAGAGGTTCAGGTCGGCCGGTTGGTAATGGCCGGAAGCAACGTCGTAAACGGCAGACTGAAGTATCGAGTTACAAGATTGATGCACGAGAATACGGTTTCTGTCATCAAACGGATGGTTCGATCAGCTGGGGGGGAAAAGCCAAAAGTGCAAGAGATGGCTGATAGATTTGCAGCCATCATGACACCGACTGTTCTTTTTATTTCTCTGGTGGTGTTTATTATCTGGCTTCTTGTGAATAGGCTAGGCAGAAACGAGGAGTGGTCTGATAGCGCGGTGGAAGCGGTTTCTTTTGCTGTAGCAACACTGGCTGTATCATGCCCATGTGCCATCGGTCTTGCTGTACCCATGGTCATGATTTTTGCCAGTAGGGTCGCAATGAGAAAGTGCGGATTTCTGTTTGTAAATGTCATCGCAGTGGAAAGAGGGCTGAAGGCGAACAAGGTTGTATTCGACAAGACGGGGACCTTAACAACAGGAAAGTTGAAAGTTGTTTTTGAGAAGGAGTACACTGGAGTTGGATGGAGTGCTGAAGTCGGAGATCAAATTCGGAACTTGGTAAAGACCCTGTGCGAAGGAGAAAAGCATCCAGTTTCCGAAGCATTAGCGACAAGTGTTTCGAAGGCGCTGGGACACTCGGATGTTACTGTTGAGACAGTTGTGGGGAAAGGACTCGAAGCCACAATCGAAGGACAACTCGTGAGAGGCGGGCAGCCTTCTTGGTGTTCTCATAGTGGCGATGCACATCACATTATAAAGGAAGTAGTTCAGCAAGGATTGACAGTATTTGCGCTTTCCATCGACGGGGAGCTCAGGGCTGTCTTTGGGCTTGAAGATACTATTCGTCCTGAGGCACAAGAAGTAATCGCAGAGCTTCATAGAAGATGTATAGAAACCTATATCTTTTCTGGGGACCATACACACGCTGTCTCAAAGATCTCGAAGGTCCTTGGTATACCAGAGGGAAACTGCAGATCCGGCTGCTCTCCAGAACAAAAATCCTCGGAAATCAAGAAGCTTCAAATTCAACTACAACCAACACGGGAGGACAACAGAAACGAACCAGTACTAAAGCGCCCAATTGTTCTTTTCCTTGGCGATGGGACCAACGATGCTATAGCACTAAAACAAGCAGACGTTGGGCTGTCTATGTCTGACTCGACCTCAGTTGCGATATCGGCTGCGGATGTAGCCATCTTGTCGACATCCTTAACCAGTGTCATCAGCTTTTTGGACCTCAGTAGGCGAGTGAGAACATGTATCTGGGTTTCTTTTGCTTATGGAGTTTTGTGGAATTTCTTTGCAGTGATTGCAGCTGGAGGAGGTTTTGTAGCTGTTAGGATCTCACCTGAATGGGCGGGCTTGGGCGAGTTGGGTAGTGTATTGCCGGTAGTTATAATCGCAGGTTTTGTAGGTGTTCGATGGGAGAGGAAAATGACATTTGGTTAGAAGCTACTCGCAGTTTTGATTTCTTTTGTAAGTTATCCCATGCCGCCGATCATAAATTTTGTTTATATTGTCAGATAAATGTAACCATCAAGCCTTTCTATAAATGATTACTCCGACCGGCTTAATAAATCAAAAAGTTCAAATATTCAAGGAATTGAAGTACCTGTCGGATATGGTTTCTTCCTGGAAATAAGGCGAAGCCGAATAACTAAAGAAACATGACAAATCTCTAGTTCCAGTAATCAAGCGTATCACTCTTTGGACCCGCCAAATCCCTTGTGGCCAGCTGTTAATACTTTATCTGACTGTACTTGACAACCTACCTCTCTCCGCTTCCAGAGCTCGCTGTCATTTCGTCTCGGTATATGTATCCACCATCTCCTCGCTCGATATCAAAGTCAAATTTCATCAGTCAGGATACTAGCCAGCCTATCTTCAATCCTCTCTATCAAGCCAAACGGTTACGGAACACCTTTGACTACTAGACCAGTTCTCTGGTATGTGGCCATGGAACCTTGATAGTAGCCTACCTATTCCCGGTTTGTTAGATGAATCCATGGATAAAATCCATCCGCATTCTTCAAGATGGACTGCCGGCCGGGCCGCGAAGGTTCTTCTCAGTGTTGGCCACACAAGAGGTCAATGTTACAGCTGGTACTAGGGGATGATGGGGATGTAATATATCTGTTCATGACAGATATATCTCTTACTCGAAAGTAGGCACTCTAGAGTACCTGCAAGAGAGGTTTTGTTTTGAGTGGGGTAGACAACGAATCAATCCCTAGGTGGTCTAGTACGAGCTGTTAATGATTGGATGTTGGTGGTCTGCGCCAAGAATTAGTAACGCGGGGGTCTGCTTTTTTTGCCAAGACCAATCACTATACCGTACGTGTTTGCATCTCTCGGTTGGTGCTAACTTGTTCCAGTGCAAACCGAAAGAAGAAAGCTGACTTTCAGGACGATCGGGAAACAGACACTTGAATCTATGGATCGGTGCATGGTTGGGTATCGTCCGGGGTGATCCAGGTAACAACTGTTCCGCTTTTTGTTGGCCCCGACGTCTCGATAAATATGCATTCTAACTGGTGGGTAATTAGCAGCAGCTGTACCAACTCACGAGCTAGAGAACATATGTGTGAAGCTACGTAGGTACAGTACGTGAATTAACTGGTGTCTTACCAGTGGAGGAAAACGAGGATGAAAACTGTACATTATCGTAACAGACGGTAGAGTGCATTTACTCTAAATAGAGTACCGACCTTGTACTCTAGGTACTCTACGCAAATTTTCCCCTACTCTACACTACAAATTCCTTCAGATCGATATTGTTAAGCCAAGTAAATGATAATTCATATCGGTACTCTAGATCTACTCTTGAGTCTTGGTACTCTTACCAGGTTTACAGGCGATCTTCATCAGGGGCTGAGACCGGCTTTAGGTATTATTTTGGTGATCAGCAGCTGGGCTAAACACTCTGCTCTACCTAGAGTATGATAAGTTAGCCGGCTGCATGACCCATCTGTGTAACCACGGGTTAGCGTCGAGCACCCACATGCATAACATGCATGACTGCCCAGCCAGTTGGGTCGGGTGAGCTTAACTTTATGTGAACAGATGCATTCGGCTCCCAGATTGCCGAAGCCTCCCTCACCCCTGCTGGTACTACTACTCTAGAGTGTATCAGGTACCTCGTCCCCAACCCGTCTACTTCCAAACGGGCTGGGTACGAGACTACCCCCCAACATACTCTACTCTCTATGTATTCCAACCAGCAGCCTCAATCACGCCTCTCTCCTCGTCAAATGACGCCCGTTATTTTGGGTTTGAGAAATAAGATATAATTCCATTTGAACCTTTAAATCTTTGAGTGGAGGTAGGTGCTCCTACGTGCGTAGAGAGCACACGGAGACTCATCATGTTAAGCTTCTTGTGGTCGGACCCGGCCCGGCCCCCGCAATGCAGGCATGAAATCGCGCAACTCTGCATCGTGAGTGTCTCGGATTCAGCTACTAATAATTGATACGGGACGTCACTGTCAACGTGACTCCATTTCAGCTGATTTAGTACCGGAAGCATCTTCAGTAATCACGTACCCAGCATCGAGATTTAGTACTAGAGTACATATGTACCAAGTAATGGCAAGCATGTAAGTGCAAGTATGCTCTCTTAAAACGATCATAATAGCCGCTCAGTGAGGTATTCTTTAGGTCGTCATGAAATCACCATGCGCCGGTTATTGTTATACCAGGCACCTTATCCCCCATTGGTAAAGTATCTCTAAATCTCTCTTCTTTGGAAAGGCTCTAGGCTTAGGTACGAAGGTAGGTACCCTACCCCAGTTATTCCTGCAGCAACTACTCGGTAGTTTATACCATGCATGAGCTTCTACTCGTATTTCACTGACGTTTGTGGACGCGACTGATATTGCATGCCATACAAAAATACACCAAGCTCATGATTTTGGGTGTATGCAATAATGGCCCAGTTCAAAAACGTCAGTGAAATACGAGTAGCTAACCATTGCCTTATGTCGTCAATCCTTGCTAAACACTGAAAATCCCATAGAAACCAAGGCGTCTCTAAGGCACAACAAAACTTATCCTTCTTGGGTATTCGTTGTTGTCAGGTCTAGCGCTGTGCTGAGACCACAAGCTGTGTCTTGACTATTGTAAACCCGATGTCTATCGAAAAAAAAGATTCATGTTCCTATTCCGGTGATTAAGAACATTATGTCATTCAACGATTGAATTACAAGGAGTTTAGAGTGTCTATTGTATCATACCTAGCTTGTATTCCTTGTCGTAAGGCCCAAATCTCATGATACCCGACGGCACTGCGGATACCGCAGATTTCCTCTAGCGGCACAATGAGCGGCGGGAGAGTACCCTTTGAGGAAGTGGAGTTCTGTCATCGCTGATGTGGCACCAATGGCATCTCTTTGCACGATATCTCGCGCACCCGGGGGTGAGCGATGCAACAATTCATTCATCAATCCAATCCATAAATGGTTCAATTTCTCTACTGGTAGTTCTTCTGAGTCTCTATTTAATACTCCATAGTCCTCCTCATCTGGGAACTTCATTCCCCAGCGTCAGTCTCAACGCCTCGGACTCACCCACCTCATCTCCCATCATGCATTTCCGCTCTATCCTCCCCCTCTCCCTTCTCCCTCTATCACTCCTCCCTCTCACAACTCTCGCCCTCCGTCCCCGCGATGAGCGCGTCCTCAACACCACCGTCCTAATTCTAGGAGGTGGAATGACCGGTGTATCTGCGGCTCACTCTCTAGCCATTGATCGAAACATCACCGACTTTCTTGTCCTTGAGGCCCGTCACGAACTCGGTGGCCGTGTTCAACAGGGCAAGATTGGTGACCTCAACATCGAGCTCGGCGCAAACTGGGTTGAAGGACTGGGCACAAATCCCATCTGGACACTCGCCCAGAAGTATGGCATCAACAACCGATACTCAAACTGGAGTAACATTGACTATTTCACCGAGGATGGATGGCAGGATGAAACCGGCAGCCTCGCCCAGGCGCTAACGAGGTATGAGGAAGATGTCTTCATCAAAGCCTCCGCAGATGCTGGGAGACGTAAAGCGTTGGGCCTCCCTGATCTGTCCATGAAGGCAGGATTGAGGGTTGCAGGATGGAACCCATTGACGCCTGAGGAGAGAGCCGCCGAGTACTTCAGTCACGACTGGGAACAAGCGGAGCCACCAGTGGAGAGCAGCTTTATCGGTACCATCGAGGTTTATAATGAGACTTTTATCGAGTTTGGTAACTCTGACAATCACTTGGTGATTGACCAGGGCGGCTATAAGCAGGTGATCATCAAATATGGTGATGAGATTCCTAATTTTCAGGATAAGGTATTGTTCAATGAGGTTGTGGAGACCATCGAGTACAGAAGCGACGGAGTTACGGTGAAGACAGCCAGTGGATTAACGGTTAACGCGGAGTATGCGCTTTGCACCTTCTCGTAAGTTAACTCTATAAAGAATCCCCTAGAATGATCCCAAATTAACACACATCAGATTGGGAGTTCTCCAGCACGACGACGTAGCATTCGAGCCTGCGCTGCCTGACTGGAAACAAGATGCCATCGCCAATTTCCATCTCGCAACCTACATGAAGATCTTCGCCAAGTTCCCTACCAAATTCTGGAACGACACCGAGTTTGCGTTGTATGCCGATGCTGATGAGCGTGGTTACTACGCTGTCTGGCAGTCGCTTGATGCCCCCGGTTTCTACGAAGGATCCAAATCGATCTTTGCAACCCTCACCTCCGACGCTGCCTACCATGCGGAACTGCAGACTGACGAAGAGGTCCAGGCCGATTTTGTGGCTGTTCTGCGGGATATGTACGGTGCCGAGAATGTTCCAGACCCAATTGACTTTACCTTCCCAAGGTGGACTCTCGACCCCCTGTTTAGAGGCACATTCACCAACTGGGGTGCGGGTGTTACTGTGAAGCAGCAGGATGATATGAGGGCCCCGGTTGGTGGAGACGCGGAGACAGAGAGGAGGTTGTTCTTTGCAGGAGAGCACACAAGCAGGAAGTACTTTGGTGAGTTTTGGGTTTACTTTTCCCCTTTGACATGAATGGTATGCTGATTAAATCTATTAGGATATCTCCACGGTGCATTCTTTGAGGGTAGAATGGCGGCGCACAACCTGGGTGATTGTGTGCTTTTCAACTGCATGGAGTCAGATGGCACCACGTTGGCCAAGAGAGACGCGATGGAGTTCGAGCTGAACAAGGTCGGCGCGACACATGGAAGACTCCGGAAGAGAATGTGGGGTTAAATGTCTTTGCATCCATGTTTCCTAATCTAATGTTTTACGTTAATATTGTATATGAAAATAATGAGTGTAATGCCAGTCTTCATGATCAAATATTCTTCGGAATTCCACTTATCGAGTGATTGTTTGTGCTGTACAGTATGAAGAAATTCCTATCTTCTCTTTTTCTTCGAGGCGAAAGAGACCCAACCCCTGAGTGCACCGCCCTCGCATACTCATGGGCGTCTGTCTCTTCCGAAATGGCCTTATCCCAGCTATCAAAAGCCCCCCATATCCACCCACCGTGGGAGCCATTCACTGCCGATTAAGGAATACAGACCTTCAAGAATGGGCCAGAATGCCACATCCCATGCTACGGCGAGATTCCACAGTGCTCCTTCATACCCCCTTGATGAAGCAGTAGTTATATACTATCGTAGTGGAAACTGTCGATGTCCCAGCCACGTCAGTGATAGTGCAAGGAACGAGATGATGAATACATACACGATGAAGCATGGTGAGGAAAGATTATTACGCTGGTATGTCCTTATTAACACAGTGCTCCTCGTAGTACTCCGCTGTGCTGATACGCCTTCAAGTTCCTTCGTAACGTAGTAGTGCCGAACACCAATGTTGTTTGAATCACGAAGTGGTTGGAACTAGGAAAGAAGCATCCCTGTAATTAAAAGTCAAACATATCAAATGCCAAGCAAGTATTCCAACATTCCAAGCATCTCCCCCACCTCACACCTCTCTACTATTTATACACCCACCAGTTCTCCCCACCAACTGAGTAGCAGTGTTTTTTTTCGCAAACACGGATCTGACAAGTAGTGCATCACAAAATTTAAAAAATGATATATTTATCTGCCATCAGTGCGGTTCGAACGCACGCATCTTTCGATAACACAGGTTTTTCTCAAATGAGAAACTTAAATGTGCCGCCTTAGACCACTCGGCCATAATGGCTTGAGTTTCCTTCACAAGTCATCACTCGATATACTGTTTTCATGACAGGGATATTTAATTGCCGGGTGGCAACGGTCCTTAGCCGAGATACGACGATAGAGGAACACCAAGCCTTAGGTGTGGAAAGCAGACCTAGATCAAACTCCTATCACCGAAAATAGGGAAAACATTCAGCAAAACTACTCTATATACAATGACACCTCACTCCACATGACCGATTTTTACACTGGTCGTCCTCATCCTACTCCCTAATGTTCACCGTTTCTATGCCCAGCTGCGCCGACCCTTCCGGCTCTGCTCTACTGACCTTTCCTGGAGTGCTCTTTCGTTGGTTAAGATGTATAAACCCATAAGCACTGTCGGCCCGCCTTGTACATACGTGTTCCGTTCAACCGCACCAAAGTATTGGCTTGCTAGACAACAAAGGTGAAAAGGGTATTCTAAGATATTTGAGGATCACTGTTATCTGCGGATTAGCGATCATTTATATTCCCTCGTACATCTGTATATAGCAAACGGGTTTGAACTTTTGGGAATCTGAATAAAAGTGATATCCCCGAAGTCGCAATTAATCGAGTGCCATCGACCACGCCCAACCATCCCCTTACGATATCACGATAATCTGGAAGATACTAGAGATTAAGTTATCTTATCAAATAATTCGAGACTATTTTTTAAGATTAAAGAGGCCACGAACCCACCCCCCATTCACATATACAAAAACCATCCTCATCACTCACATCATCACAAAATGACCGAGATCAACCCTTCAACCCCGCCATCCCAACGCCTCCTGAAGGTATCCGATTGTAATCAAGAGAACCACCCACAACTCGAACCCAATAACCAACTCAACGCCAAGAAACACCGGATCGAGTGATAATCAGTGACTCCAATTCCGCAACAAATCACCATACCCTCTCCATTATTTCCAACACACTTAATCTAGCTACGATTAGTCAACCTATTATCAAGATATCCAGATATTCCTCTTAAATAGTGGAAAACCTATTCACGCCCACTCCATGGGTTAGTAAGTGACATGATATCGTCGCCCGTCAAAGTCACTACTTGAAATACACATTACCGAGCAAGGTCTATGTCCCCCTTCCTCTCTCCAGCCAACTCGATAGCGGGACATTACAGCACCTCGAGTTTCTCACTGTCGTATTTCTCGCTGTCGTATTTCTCCTTGGCACAAGTCACCCAACGTTTTCCGAGTGATGTTTCATGCATGAAAAGTGTCCCCCAAGTCACAACCCCCAAACCAAACAAGCAAATACACTAAGCAAACCACATACCCCAGTGCAAATCCCACACCAAACAGTAGACTACTGTGGCGCGCCATACTCCCTATTCAAAGCGGCACCACCACTACGTACCGTACCACGTACATACTACCCCACGGCGATTAAAGGTCACTGGCCGGGCCCGGGGGGTTCTAAACACGCGTACCCCTCGCGCCAGTCGTGACCCGACACCGGCCGTGTCACGTCATACATTCATGGCTGGTGACTCTTTAGCAGCATGCGGGCCCTGTCCGATCAAGATCAGGGCTGCCCATCATATTTTTCCAGCGGGTACGTGAAACTGCCGGCGTAGCCACACAATAGCTCCCCCGATCATAGGCCCGGCCTCCTGTGGCCGGCCGGGCGGCTGTTAATAGCCAATAGCCTCTGATTCGAGCAGATTCTCGGCCATACACATATATACCCACTGCCCGGATCAATGTCATATCGAAAATGCGGCCGTCCTCCCCTTCTTAGCTACGTAACCAGCCAGCTATCTGGCTATATTTAAACCCGCCCCGTAACCAGCCCTGGAATATAGCCTGCCCTGTGTGCTGATTACACACTTGTTTCAGGTATAACCTAGCTATTCTAGGGGCCGGGGCGTACCAAGTGAGTATGTATGTAGTGGCCCACTTATCTGACTGGTCATCATCTAGTAGTACCCACCTCGTAATTAAGCAAGGCCCCCCTCACAGAGATCCACAGCCATCTCGATTCAGGATTGATTGTGTTCCGTGAGCCTGCGGTATATTCCTACCCCGCAGATCGAGCTACGTGCTTCATAAGCTACCACCGGCGCGTGGTAGTGGGTCGTGGGCTGATACCGGTGGGGTGTTAGTTGGCAGTTCTGTAGCTAGAGACACAGTCTTGGGGTTAATGTGGCACGGTTCTAGAAGAGGAAAGAGATTGATATCGAAGGTGATTTCCAAATGAAGGGTGAAGATAAAGGTATAAGTGTGATAGCTATAGTACAAGTGGTAGTAGTAGATAGTAGTAATAGTAGTAGTAGTAGTAGTAGTAGTAGTAGTAGAAGTAGTACATGTTAGTTACAATGCAACCGGCCAAAAGGAATTAATAAGGAACCCAAAAAAAACACAATAGCCCCCCCGGAAGGAAAATTTAAAAACGAGACCTTATGCAAACCGAAACCGAGCACCAGACCACCAGACAAGTGAGAAAGAAATTCCCTTATATAGCCAAACAAATTTAAAAGCAAATGATTACAAAAGAAGGAAAAAAAACGAAATTAATACGTAAAAGCGCAACACAGATCCACCACGGCAAACCCCATAAGAAACAAAACTAATCCAAAGAAATAAAACAATTCCCCCGTATCCCTAACCCAAACAAGAATAATAATAGTAACAGTAAAATAAAACTTCTCTCCCCCCGTCCCCCGTCCCCCCGTCCCCCGTATCCTGCTCTTTGAATTATCTCGCTGACAGTGGGAGTGGGGCAGCTAACCGTCTTCGGCTAGAGCACCCGTACCGTACCACACCCCACGCACGGACGGTTTAAAATCCACTTAAGCCGACGCGACGACGATGACTCCTCCCTCCCCTCGCCCCGCGTGACTCCGCGTCTTTTTTGGCCACGTCGCGACCGTGAATCTAAAGACTCAGGAGAACGCGACCGGTGTGGCGGACGGGCCGAGGAGATAATTCCGATCTTCTTTCCCACACACTCACTCACACACTCACACACACCGCGCCGCCGCCCGGAAAATCCTGTCTCTGGGAGGCGAGGTTGGTGAGGGGCCGTAGATGTGAGGGCTGAGGGACTTGCTTGTAGCTAGGAGGATATCGTATGGATGGATTGTTGGTAGATGATGATGGTGGTAGGTAACAGAACAATTCGTGAATAGGTAAGGTAGTTACTGTATGATGATCGGTACATTCAACGGTCGCAACGGTAAAGAGAAAAAAAAAGAAGTTGAAGGCATCGCGAACGTCCTTTTGCCCCTTCCGACCAGTCGGTTCACAAATATGTTTTCCAGTATCCTGCCATGCCCAATCCACCCATCATCCATCCGCCTCCGAAAAAGCCAAGTCAAAGACCAAACCCAGCGCCAGGCGCCCCCCCCATGAAACCATAGAGAAACCCCCATCCCCCCCTCACCTGCCTGGCCGGACTGTTCCTCTTGTTTCAACATGCCTCAGTTCTGATGCTGTCTTGACTGGTATCTGCACTCCCACTACTGGTGCTACTACCACTCAAGCTGTCAAAACTACAATTATCCTGGCTCTGGCATGGGACAGTCTTCAACGGGTCTCCAAACAGCATTGTTTCGTGCCTGCGAAGCGACGGGATAACCCTACCGGAACTGAATGCTGCTCTTTTGCGGCGCGACGGCTGCTGCTGCTGTCCGGGTGGTGGATACTGCGGGGTCGGGGACGCGGGAGGGGATGGGAGGAGGGACGATGGCATTGCAAAGAGGTGGAAAAAGGCGAATGGGCTGATAACCTGATCGTTGTGGTCGTAGTGGTGGTAGGGAGAGGAGGAGGAGGGGGAAGAAGTTAGTGAAGAGGATGAGTGCATCTGCTAGTAGTTATTCTGAGATTTTTTCTCCGGTTGATTGAAGAAGTAGAGTGTTGAGGAATTGAGGAGGTTGGAAAGAAAAAAAAGAGAGGGCGGGCAAAGAGGTGCTTTTGAGGCGTGAGATATTAAAACCTCTATTTTGCATTGTGCAGGGATCATTTATCGTTGATGGTGGTGGTGGTGATGGTACGCAAGAGCGGAACCTTAGAAACGAAACACGGGGGTGTGAGGGCACTGAGGGACGCACGGTAGGCAGCGGTAACCATGAAGATACGCGCCCGTACCCGTTAATTGCACGAGTGAGAGATTACAGCTTGTAGCTGTCCGGTAACTACCACCCACCATCCCGGGTGACTATTGGTGACTCCCAAGAAAAAAAGGGTCTTGACCCCCTCCCCCCAATTCAGGTTTTTTTTTTACTCCGCCTCGCGATTCCAGTGGTGTGAGTGGTGGAGGCATGGTGGCGCCAACACATCGAGATGGATGAAATAATTAGTCATCATGTCACGTATATGCGCATGTCCCCGTTCAGAACTGACTCCTGTGAAGTCGGTGGGTGGTCACTGGTCAGGAGGGCTGTTCGGAAAAACTTGAAAATAAAAGCATGGGGAGAGGGCAGTGCTGGATGTCATTACTCCTACTGTTCTCTTTTGCATCCTTCTAGAAGCCGGATCTTTTTTTCTTTTGGATACGTTAAATAAGTGGACACGGTACCGAGGTGAGGCGAGGCGAGTGATGTTCTGTGAGCACGAGGAGATATTCTTATCACTCACGTACTCAGTCACTCACAGCTCACTCACCTCGAAGTGCGAAAAGCTACAACACACAGCCTACATACATCATGTACTCAGTACGTAGTTAGTACACGAGAGCCAGGACCTCCCTCACGGCCCTATGGGACAACACATCGATCAGCCAACACCGAAACTGTCCAACGATCATTTCCGGGCGTCCACCTTCTCATTTGCCACATTGCGCCCGCGCCACACGTCATCACCACCACACCACGGACAGGAGCATCTGCTTTCAGATGCCAGACGCTCGCCCGGGTCCCAATCTGGTTGAGCAATGAGTTTGCTGGGTCCGCGCGCAGCCTCGAATTGGTTGAAAGAGGAGTCATGATGGCGAAACCTTGTTTTGACTTCCTTCCCCACCCCGGCTTGGCTTGGCTAACCTGCTGCTGCTCCCGGTGGCCATGATGGTGAACGTACCCCATGACTACCAACTCGCTGCGCGGTTTTTAGCTTTTCTTGTATCAGCAGCCATTAATTGCAGAACTCTGCATATCTAGCTATCGGTACGTATCCGAGTAAAGTATTGTAATTGGAGAATGTGGCGGCAATCCAATGTGTCATTGAGCGACAGGTTTTTTTTTTCCTTCCAGGTGTCGAAAACCCTGCGTTCAGGAACTTGCGCGCGACAATGTCTGCAGAGTAGGTTTCCACGCTCGCCCCCAAAAAAGTCTCTGAACTCATCCGCCATAGAACAATTCGGAAAACGCCCAGAAAGAACAGATGAAGTGAACTAACTCTTCGGCTAATGATCTGATTCCCCACTAGCGCGATGCCCTCCCCCCTAACCCACGGAATTAGTCCCAAACTTTAAACCGACGGCACGTATTCTTACTCGACAGGCAGGACAGGTCCATGACACATTTTCACCCCGCGCCACATCCGGCGCGCGCGGCGCACGTCGTATGTATCGTATCCCAAAATTGGAAGTACAAGTTTGACGACTGGGGGGGGCGCTGGATCTATGTAATCAGTGGGGGCGCCGGGTGTAAGATGATGGAGGGGTTTATCGGCGAGACGCACAGCAGCAGTACTGTGCTAGCGGCGCATATTCGATCCAGCAAACATGCCAATCTCGGAGACGAAAATAATGCGATGGGGCAGATGATGGAGATGATTCGATACTAGTGGCGGAAGGATGATGATGATGATGGTTGTGGTGATAACTGGGATGAGCATTACAAAAACAAGTTGCCTCGATGACTTTAATTCGTCCAGATTCGAACTATGACAAAGAAAAAGCCTTCTTTCGAATCCTCGACTTGTTGATTGATAAAATTGTTATAATTACTCAAGCTGCTAATTAAACAGACCAGTATTAACAAAGTACTAGCTAGTAGCCACCGAACGGACCGAGTGACTGGAATAGGAACCCCCTGTATGAGCTTGCTGGCTAGTACCGTGGAGCTGTCAGACTGAGTTGGCAGTTTGATGAAGTGTCCGAGTGTCTGAATGAGTGTTGGAAGCATGTACAGACACCATAGGTATGGATCAACTAGCTGGATGATTTACTAGGGCACGCCGAGAATCTCGTGACTCACAGATTTTACGCCATCACGAGATCTGATCGATGCGTCCCTCACTCATGCTGATTGACTAACACTAAATTAAACTCGGGATCAGCTTTCATAATCAGCTTATATAACAAGACTCAGCTTTTACACTTTCATGTCCAGAATAGATCAACCTAATATTCATAGATATCCCCAGTACTTAATAGGCAGTTTCAGCCGTATAGACGGTCGTACTGTACAGCGTAGGCAACGAATAGAAAAGCTGCAGGTTTACTAAAGGGCCTATTCGACCCCCCTGCTTGTAGCTGGGCATATCCCAAGTCATATATAAAGCACCATTATCCACATCCACCGCTTTCTTCCCTTAGACATATCCTCATGAAGCCTATGTTGGGTGTGGACTACACCCCACCCCTTCCTTCCTGCACCTCACTTTGAGTCCACAGAGCAAAGAAGGACAGTCATATATTTCGTCTTAGGCGGTCTGAACCCCGAGAAAATAATGGCAATTAACTCAAACTCCAGTCTCTATGACAGCCTCGTCCCATGCGGACAAAACAGCAGGATACTTCGATCGGGAACGCTGTGGAACTGCTTGTAAGAACATCAGCCTCGAAAGGAAATCCATCGGTCTTAATAATTTAACCGGCTCGTTTCCATAAACCTCATCCAAAACATTTCGCATTATACTCTTCGTAACCGCATTAACCCAGTCCTGTCTTGGCGGCGTCAGTCCCTACTAAATTCTTACAATCCGCATCAACCATCTCATAATCTAATTTACCACCCTCCCCATCATCCCCTATCAATCTACGCCTCATTATCAAACGTATTCCAGTTGATTGCATGTACCATACTCTAGTCTCTTCGGACGCTTATCCTTGAAACTCATTCACCACCACCACTAAAATAAGCTTTCCGTCCCTGCCGGCAGCGCCCGAACCCTAACCCATCCTATGATCCACATGAGCAGCTGTATGATGTGCTCTACTCGTACCTACTTCATGCACCTATATCACAGCTCCAGAGTACATATGTACTCACATCTCGCTGAAATCGATGTTCCTGATGTTGCGCAGGGATCATGGTAACCGAGGGGAGAAAGGGGGCAAGCTGAGAGGGAGGGGGGTGGTACCTGAATCGAAGTGAGTCACACATCATTTGAATTAGCCACGAGAAGAAAAGATGAGATGAAAAGTCGTCATGGACTTGAAGGGCTGTGTAGATACCTACATGTACATCTATGTACTCCCGTTCAGATATGAAATATGTTTGTAGAGCGAAATGGAGATTTAGGAATTTAAGGGGAGAGCGGGGGAGGCAATATCATGTGAGACCGCGCGAACGTGACTGTACAGGTGTGTGTAACGAACCCTCACGCGGAGACATAAGTTGAATTCTTTGTTTTGAGCCTGACCACCACCACGCTTATTATTATTATTATGACAAGGCGTGCAATAAAATAAAATAAAACAAGTATGCAGGAAGGCAGGTATCAGTACCGCAAAACCTAGCCGCGGTGGTCAGTGAGGGCGCAGCACACAACTGCCCATGGGCAGATAAAGAAAAAAAAAATCCAATATTAAGATAACAAAGTAACCAGCACTTACACTTTTCCCCTCCATCTCTTTCTTCCCCGTCCGATCTTTTTTACGTGCTTCGTTCATCGCTTGCAAGAAAGCTCCAACCAGATCAAAGAACAAAGATGTGCACCTCACTCTTCTCGCTTCTACATACACTCACCAGCTACATGTGCGGCGCCCCCGCCCGGCCACCAATGCGCCGTTATGCATCCGACATCAGTGGCCCCCGAAGGCTAGAGGAGGACGATGCTGGATATGTAGCGGACTCGTCGTCGTCGTCGTCCGAGTACGGGGACGGCGAGGAGAGGCCGTTGCTGAGGCGGGAGACTGAGTGGTGGGCCAGCGCAGCGCCGAGTGCGAATGCTAGTGTTGAGACTGTGGTGGCCGTTGGGAAGGTGAAAGAGGGGAGTACACCAGTTGCGGGGTCGTCGGCGGGGTTGTGGGCATAGGGTGGTTGGTTTAGGGGTTGCTGAAGGTATATCCTGAATTGTATTTCTGATCCGGGGTGGAGGTTAACTTGAGTCGTAGTGGTCTTATTTGGCGTTTCGATCGACGGCTCGGTTTCCATATTGTTAGTTATGGGCGCTTCGGGGATTGGTTTAATTTGGGTTTGATTTGATTTTGTAGACTGTATGTACCAGTACTACAGCGGAGGGCGGCGGACGGCGCTTAGGTTTCCATCTGTTTTTTTTGTTTGAGCTATATATTCTCCTTGTACAGGCGTTGAATTAGTGACTTTGTATAGATCGTCATATAATGTAGAGCTTGCACTCACGTGGTGTCATGCTTCTTTGTTCAACGGCACATGCCGGAGTGAGACTGCCAGAGTGATGGGCTGTGACTGAGACTGAGATTTGTTATGAAGTGGTGTGGCGTGATGTGTGTTTGTTGGCTGTAATGTATGCTCTATTCCATATTACTACATGTAGACAGTTTCCTTTGCTTGATCGCTTTCTCGGGCCAGAGTGGGGTCACGGGGTTGCTTGAGCTGGGCAGTAGCCTTGGCCGAGCTGCGTGCGTTGCCGATGCTCGATGCTGGTAAATGTTCCTAATGGCCTAGTCGAGCGTGAAATGTTCTGAATAACAAGTGATTGATATTGCATCCAGCCTCGGCCACCTAGGCGATAGTTAGCGATAGGCTTTAAGCGGGGAATAGGGGATGGGCATCGATAGGGGAGCTAGCTCCTAAGGATTACTAACAGATCAATGAGAACCTTAAGTAGATAGATAGAACGAACACTTCGATCCAAAGAACTCAAAACTCCCATTTTCTATCGACCTGAGCTTAAGTACGGCCAGAGCATACATGTACCCAAAGCCTGCCAACACCAATTGCCAAGAATCCGAGCTTCTTGATCGGCTTGTCCAGTCAACGAGACACCACCTCCGACAGCTAGCCACTCATCGTCTCCCATAGCCATATATACCATGCGTGCACACCACCGAGGCCATATCAGCTACCGAATTAGAACGGGAGCGAGGTATTATACTGACCATATTGGCAGGCCCCAAACAGTCCGGTAGTGACTGGCCTCACGGAATTCACACCGTTGTGCCCCGCAGATAGTTGGTTATAAATAGGGGTTAGGAAGATCTATGAGCCATTAGCACAGGTCTGGTGGAATTGTTATATCTACTCACGACGATTAAACGGATGGTCCGCCGGAGCCAAAATCGAAGGGCTGATCATGAAGCATCAGTGGATGCAATAAAAAAACGGAGAATCTGTGAGTGTGACTTCAAGGAGATCTTTACTCTGAGCTTTAACTGTACCAGCTACTGTGTACATGTATGTATACATTTCTTGTATAATGAAACCAATACCACGGTAGTCAGTAAAAGTACACAGTATGTCACTTTCGACCACCCTATATTCAACACGCAGTACTCGCAGCACCCAAGACCACACGGGGGGTCGCCTCTAGCTCGGTCTCCAAGACCGCGCGGCCCGAGAAGTATCCGAACTTTCCCGTCATCGGCCCGTCTCGTCCAGCTACTAGTAGTTGTACACTGGCATACGTACCAGCCAGAGATATCACTTACCCACAAAAGACCACCAAAATGAGTAAGGAAACTCATCGATTTGAACCCGAATCCTTTTTCAAGATGTATCATCAGTTCGACCACCAAGTAGAAGTCTGTATAATAAAAAGAAAAATCCCTCAAACAGTCAGTATTTTGTGTTCAGTCATAGAATGATGAGGATTGGGTATCCCGTTAGCTCTGCCATACACAAGTATCATACCGCTTGGTTAGTACTGCATTGGGTGACCATGTGGGAATCCCAGGTACTGAACTCACCCTTCCATTTGGTGAATCTTTTGGCCCATCGTACTACATAGTCATGAACAATCACTCGATTATGGAAACATCACGGGTGGACAGAACGCGGTTCTCTTATTTATCTAATAGATATTCAAGCACCATCCCTTATAAACTCCCCAACTACCCACTTCCCTCCCAAAACCCAAATCCTCCCGGTTTGATGGAATCAGTCCGGGAGTTCACCTCCAGTAACTCCGAGCCTGATCGAACCGCATCCGACAGAAATTCCCCAACCTCCAGGTAGTAATGATCTCCTACAAGTAGTATATTAGCACATAAAGTCGACGATAGCCTACATCTTGGGTAATCGGCCTACCAGTTTCGATGTAATCTGGACTTCAAACACCACATATCATATCAGGACATGTGCTGGTAACTTGGGGGCGAGGCCTCGCTGCCGGGTGAGGTTTGAACATGCCCGGGGTTGCAGGAGATGAACTCCTGGGTTGGCTCCATGAAGCTGGAAGGATAAGTTTCGGGAGGTCAGATATGGCCTGAGGGTTATTGAAGGAGAGCAGAGGACCATTGGTGGATGTTTATAAATCCATCATTTTACTAATCGACCACTCTGTAGTCTGGTTTGTTTGCTTCTTGGCTTGAATTCGTCTGTTTGACTTGCCCTACTGCCGTTACCCGTATGTTGGTTTGAATTTTTCAGCCTTTTCTCGCATTGTAGCTACCCGCGCAATCGATTGTCATGTATAGCCTAGCTCCGGGCTTCACACAATTAGTGAATCATACCCGTGCAATCGAACATTCCTTTTTTCGAGATTCGGCATGATTGGCTAAGGCTTAAACTTACTGCTCGGTATTTGGTACATACGTGTATGTACTTGGGTAATTTTAACGGTGGCTAGAAGACCCTTGCTCAATATCATAATTCAAACTTGTAATGTTACTATATAGGGTTAGGGTTAAGATTGCACATTTGGTTCAGAACGCAAAGAAGGGTACCGGCAGAGAATGCGACGTGTCCATACATGTATTTACACATGATATATGTAGGTACTGTACCTACATAGACTACGTACAATCAAGTCTAGGCCCACTTACTCTACAGAAGCCCATTCTCCTTCTCCTGCTTGCTCCCACCCATCACAATTACATCTTCGATCATGATTGAGCCAATCCATTTATCTACCGCATCCTCTCTCAGAATTCAACCACGGTTTAGCCCGATGCTAAAGTCAAGAATCATAGTAAATCCGAAACATCCGTGACCCCGCGCCATGCATGCACCCCACGAGCTGCACATCTTCCAGGGATAGCATGACAACCGGTTAGATATCGATTGGTAGCCGCAACCAGGGCCCCATCCATACGGAACTTCATCGGCAGAATAGAACACTCGACGGGATGATTGTTCATGTATGTCCATTCTACATAGCGATACATGATACAAATCTGGCACCCTCAAGTTTACTTATTTCTTGCTACAAGTACATAGTACATCACCACACCTATCACGATACCTAAGCTGCAGTATAGCCTCCATCAACTGCCCAATCAACTGCGGTAACGAAGCTGGCCTTTTCAGAGCTCAAGAACGCAATTATCTCGCCGACTTCCTCCGGCTTCCCTACTCGCCTCAGTGCAGATCTTTCCATACGCTTGTTTACCCGCTCTGCTATCTCGGCGTTTCCAGCGTTTGAGGGTGTCTCGATGAACGCTGGGCACACCCCGTTGACCCGAATTCCGTCGGGACCGTGCTCAAAGGCTAAATCGAACTACTATCAGAATAGGCTCTGGTTGGGGCGGATGGGGAATATGACATACCTGCGCTCTTTGTGAGCCCAATGACGGCATGTTTTGACGGCACGTAGGCAGATGCATATGGAGCGAGCGCTCGCAGCCCGCCAATGGAGGAGATGTTGATGATGGAGAGGTTTTCAGGGTAGTTGTTGTTCGATTTGGTCTTGAGCATAGCACTGATCTCGGCGCGCTGGGAGAAAAATACACCCCGGGCGTTGATGTTCATGGTACGTTCCCATTCCTGTGTGGAGAGGTTGCCGAGATTTGTTTCCGAGTGTTTTGGCATCCCGCCGACCTAGACGACGTTATTGAGTGAAAACCGATACATGAAAGAGGCATTATGGGGAGATCAATACCCGATCCGTAAAACTCACACCCGCCGAATTGACAGCATAACTGAGTGACCCGAACTCTTTCACTGCCTGCTCGACCATTGCGTCTACACTCGTTTCATCGGCAACATCGACATGGATTGCGATTGCTCTATAGGCTGGGTTTGTGGCGTATTTTTTTGATTCCTCGGCTGCAGTGGTTGCGGTTTCGAAATTTATGTCTGCGAATGCTACGCCGGCGCTACCTTCGCGGGCGAATATCTTGCCGGTGGCACTGCCGATTCCACCACCTATTTAGGAAGAACCATGTGAGTACAACACTAGCGGGGTCGAAGTTCAATGAATGAGTTGAGTGCAAATTACCTCCACCGGTGATTAAAGCATAGCCTGGAAGCGACATTGGTATGATGTTGAGGGGAAATTTCTTAAGATATTGGAGATTTTGTGATTTTGTGGGATGTTTGCAGACGGACGATCGATCACGACGCTTGATACGAAACCTGGCCACCCTCTTATATTATAATAGCGGGGATTGTTATCATATCAAAACCCAATTTACTCCCCACCATCCCATCAAATTGTCCCGCGGATTGTTTCCAAGATGAAGGGTGCAGAATAAACAGGTTTAAGAAAGAAAGTACCTGTCATATATATCACATATATCGCATATATCGCTTAAATGATTGGTGATACATATCTAAGTAGAGTACATAACCCCCGAGGGAGATCTACAATCGTCTTGAGGGTGTTGGAAAAAAAATTTATCCTGCAGAATCAATTTAAATCAATTTATATCATGCCCCCCTCTGGAAATAGTCAGGGCAAAGCCGGTGATGATATGTCTTATCTGTTTTAAACAAAGTCGTTTAAATCTTTTCGCAGATACGAGAGTCTGTAAGTACTCTAATATTAATCTGCACCTCCAAGCCAGAAGCACACTTTAACTTTTGACGTTCCCTGTTTAAAATAACTTCTCTCGATGATCCAATCATTGGCGAGGTTTCTATAACTGAAGAGCAAATTTCAGCCGGTCAAGATAGGGCTTATCCTCAAGCCTATTGTCGTCGATTATTACCAACCCAACCAAAGTGACATACAACTAACCAGCTTCCGAAGAAAGGTCTGTGCGCTGGTCGAACAGTCAGAAATAAATACATACTCGAGTGTTGTACATGTGGATCTTGCTTTTTACAACTCTCATGTCACTAAATGGGACGATGTGTAGTTGATGCTCGAGGGTAGAGTACTGAGAACTTTAACTTACGTATCCGTCAGTGAGTACAGACATGTACCAGCGGCTATGTAGGTTACAACCTCCAGAATGAATTGGACTTTACGGAGCGCAGTGCCTACTTGTGCGTCCCAAGTACTCAGTACTCTAAAGCAGCAACTCGATAATTACCACACATGCGCCGCTGCATGCTCTATCGCGATTTCGTAACAATGTTTCAAACAAACATCGTCCGCCATGCATTGCAGCACACATTGTCTTCGTTGCACACCACCACCACCCTAACGCTACACCGCATAGCCAGCGAGTGTCTGAGAGAAAAAAAAAAGGTTCAAACGCCTATCTACTAGCAATGTCGTATATTATATTGCTCACGTGCTTTTGGAGCTAGAGGTGCTCAAGGTAAAACCAAAGATCCGCTATCCTTTGCACTCTCACCACTCTCCACGTGACCAATATAATAAGCGACTTTGCTAGTACACTGCCTGCCCGGACGAGGACACCGAGTGATACACCATGACCAACTGTTGTCTATCTACCTAACCGTTTCCGTACCCGGGCCCCCTAACAAGCTTTCCTGTCTTGGCCCGAAATTGAGACATCTCTCCCAACCGAACCACCGTCATAAGCGCTGTAAAGTAGCTGGGGAGGAAGTAATTAGTGTAGGGCAGAGATCAAAAAACAAACAATCTAGACCTTCCACGTTCTAGAACGCCCACCCCGGCGCGGCCCCTATATATTCGGGCCGGGGGGGTTCAAAATGCTTTGACCAGATTGCGAGGAGAAGAGACGAGGGGAGGATGGGGATAGGCCCTTTAATTCGCAAGGCTCCCTTCCCGGGTGTGCGGCGTATGAGGGAGGTCTCGGATGGTGTGCATTGGTCCCGTCATTGTGGTTTTGCTTTTTGCGCGGTGAATGGGGATGATTATTGTGGCCGATGGCGGCGGCTGGCTTGGCTGGATGGCTTGCTTGGTGGGAGAAGGAAGGGAGCGGGAGTGTTTGGGGGTGTGTCATGTGGTATCACTCGCGAATAGATGTATGGTGGAAGGATCCGGAGTGACTGACTGATCGACTGGGCTGAACTGTTAGTTACTGGGCTGCGTTTACCGCGGGAGTGGGATGTCACGTTACTACTGTGCTTACGCTATCCAGGTCACGTTATGGGCAAACAAAACACTACTACGTGACGCGTGACACGAGGGAACTAACGACTGCCCTCTTCCTCCTCCGAGACACTATCTATCCAAGAGGATCTCGCTGATCAGTTGGATCATCCTCCCCATCTCGATCACATTCCACACAACAGGATCTACACTGGACCCGCGCCGCGCATTGTGGCCTCGGGACCAGAGTTCTACAAAGAAGATGATGAAGGAGGAGGGCGGTACTTACACTACAAGTACCCTCACCCCCTTATCTCTCGTTTCACCGGGTGAACAAACGGTAGCATGATGATTGGGTTTGCATGGACCCGAGAGGAATCGAAGGGATGGAGTAGCAGCCATAGGCCCACCCTCCTCCCCCTTTCGAAAGGTTTGCTGTCCTCATGTCCTCCTGTCCCTAATCTCCCAAAAAGCACACCGGGGCTCCCGCAGGTTAGCATTCCCCGTTCCGGCACTTCGGTTCGAAACCTGTTGCCGGAGATATCGTACTCCGATATCTTCTGCTGCTACTCTAACCCCAGCCAGCCAGCCAGCCAGCCAGCCCACAACAACCCCTGGCAGAGGAGGAGGAGGAGGCCAAGAACCCGTTGCAGTTGATCACGACCCACTGCTGGCCAGTAGGAGTGGTGCTACTCTAGCTAGGGGAGCGAGGAAAGGAAGGAAGGGGCAGAGGCCGGAGATGTTCCCTTCCCTTCGGCTTCCCACCACGTAGAGTGGACGACGCTATGTAGGGCACTCTAGGCAGGTCGGTGAGCCGGGTTGTTGGTGGGGGGGGATGTGTGGGAGGTACCGGCAGTTTTTTTTTTCCTTCTTCTTCCTACTGACTCTAGCTACAGTGCCGTATTTTATCGTGTCTTTTTTATTTGGAGATTTTTGCTTTTTTCTTCTCTTTTTTTTTTTTTTTTTTTTGAACTGGCTGGCTGGTTGTCTACTCTATCGGGATGTATGCTGGTATCTACCCGCCCGCAATATCGTGGGTACAGGAAAAAGGGAGATACGGTACAGGTACAGGAACAGGTAAGGTAAGGTAAAGTAAGGTAGGCAACATTTCCGCCGTTCCACAGCCAGCCCGGCTGGTAGCTAGGTATGTAGGTGGTATGGGAATACAAAATACGATTTCCAGTGAGGTTCCCTCCCTCCTGCGGCATGAGAAGACGACAATCCAGCCAAACAGAAGATCGAAGGGACAAACAGAATTAATCTTGTCTTGTCCATGTTCAATTTCCCGTAAACCCCTCTCCTTCCTCTCCTTGTCCCTCCTTCCCATCTCTCTCTCTCTCACCCCAACCGAACGGATGCACCGAATGCATCCACGCAACTGGCCTGGCCTGCTCTGGCCTGGCGGGCGGGACGCATCCGGCCCACGGCCCCAGCGATGATGACGCCGACCGCGGCTCTCCGTTGACCTGGTCTTACGATCGGCGGGGCTGCTGTTCTTTTTTTTTCTTTTCTTTTCCCCTCGCTCTTTCTGTTTGCCTTTATTTCCTTTTTTTTTTATTTTTTTATATTTTATATTTTATTTTATATTTTATATTTTTTTTTGTGTGGACTGGCTGGGCGGAGGGCTGCTTATCATGGCATGTCATATCACGAGAAACAGCATTCCCGAACAGAGGAGAGGAAGAGAGGGAAACACGTGGTTTTGTGTTGTACGTGTGTGTAATGTGTGTGTCTTTTGGATTTGATTTGACGTGGTGGGATAGAGAATTATTTTTATTTTTTTATTTTTTTTTATTTATATTTATTTATATTTATTTATTTTTCCGATGAGATCTAGAGCAGCGAGGGATCAGAGAGCTAGAGTGAGAGCGTGCGTGCCAGACTGTCATTGGCGGGCGCGCGGCGTCGCCCCGGGGAGCTACTTTTTACCTTGCTGCTTGCTGACCCCAAGAAAAATGTGACAACGAAACGAAACGCGGAAGTAACGGTCGGCCCGGCGATTCCGAGATTCCGATGGGTGGTGATGCATATGTGGTGAATCAGAGTGAGTGAGTAGTGATTGATCACTGACGCTGGACCAGAGAAGGTCGGATCGAACCACGAAATGAATTACGCACGCACGTGAGGGATTCAAAGGGCGTCAGTCGGTGACGGTCAGTCAGTCAGTCAGTCGGTCAAGAAGACGGAAGAGAAGAGGATATGGAAGGTCACTTCAGTCAGTCAACGTCGTCTCGTCCTTTCACCACTTACACTTTTGGTTACTGTGATTTGCGCGCGCATTACGAGTTCGATGTTGCTGCTTACGAGATCTTACGATTTTTCTTGTCACTTGTCACTTGTGTCCGCCCCCTCCACTTCGCTCCCACTCTCCACTCCCACTCCACTCCTCACCTTCTTCCCGTGCACCTCGGGAATGGGAAACATGAAAAATGCAAATAGCCGGTCCGGGAAATTCGGTGTGGTGCTTTACTGGGGAGGGGGGTGAATGACTGAATTCGCCTGACCAGTCGCCGGCAGAGTTTCTTCAGGCCTGGGAAGGGTTTCCCCCTCCACTTCCACTTCCACTTCCCTTTCTTGTGCGACGGCGATGTTCGCTGCGCTGCCCGGCAACTATCATCCCGATGGGTACATGTAGCAGCACAGAAACAGCCATGATATGATGCGTGTTCTGTCGGTGATTGCATTCCGCCCTGCTCTGCTCTCTGCTCTCTGCTCTCTGAACTCGCCTCTCTCCTCCCTTCCCTTGCCCTTGCCTTTTCGATTTTTGTACGTTCGGCCCACCACCCCTTCTTCGTCGGAGATACAAGTAGAAAACATTGCTTTTCCCTTTTTTTTTTTTCGGTCGTAAAGAAAAAAAAGTACAGACCAGAGATACGGAATGTATGTACGCATACCCACATCCCACATCCCACTCTTTCGCAAGTGTGTGAGACCCCCCCCCACCCGGGCCGCCGGTTTGGGGAGTGGGTTTCGTTTCCATCATGCCGGCTCTTTTCTCGCTCGCTCGCTCGCTCACTCGCAGCAGCAACCCGGCCGGGGCGCGGGCGCGCGCGCGCGTCCGTTAGTGTCGTGGTAGGTAGGTGGGTAGGTGGGTAGGTGGGTAGGTGGGTAGGTGGTTGTTCATGAACCCGGTGAGCTGCAAAACAAATGGGGGACGGAGAAGATGCCGCCGGGCGGTGGAAGTGGAAGTGGAAGTAAAAGTGGAGGGGGGGTATGCATGGCGAAAAATAGATTTTTGTTTGTACGCCTTGGGAAATGTGGTTTTTAATCAATTTAATACTAGCTGTGCCTTCCCCCCTTGTATGTACTGTATATATTGTTATTGTGGAGGAGGAAGGAGAAGGATGGGGGATGGGGGATTGGATCGAGGAGGGGTTACTCTACAGAAGATCCCGAGGTGTGCGCCCTTCCGGGGGCTTGTCCAAGGCCCCAGCAAGCTACGCAAGGCAACCCGCGAGCGAGGGCGAAAAGCGAAGAGCGAGAATCGCTCCGGCGCATATCATTCCACCTCTCTCACCCTACCGGGGGTTATGGATACCTGATACCTGATACCTGTTTTTGTTGTTCTACGGTTTCTATATACAGAGTTGCCACATATTACGAGGAATGTAGAGTAGAGTATACATAGTACAGTACAGTACAGTAAGTATAGTACATACGGGAAACAATCCGGCGAGGTTTGCTTTCCCGCCGCGCAGCGGGAGCGCGCGCGCGTGGGAGTGGGAGTGGGTAGATGAATAGGGAGCACGAAATATGGATTATATATCTCAAGGGCGGCGGCAGCAGCAGCAGGTAGGTATCTATCGTGGTACCTAAAGGTACCTCTACATACATACAAGCAAGATGATAATCCGCGCCCCCCTCCCCTCCCCTCGGTAGTGAGAGCCAAGGCTTGTTCCGTCGACCGGCACGCAGTTCCCTTCCACTGCTTTCCCGTCCGCCCGCTCCGGGGTGGTCCCAATTAGTTTGTTTCTCCGAGTGGAGGTTGTGGTGCTGGGGGGTGTGTGTGAGGGAGGAAGGAAGGAGGAAGGAGAAAGGAAGGAAAGGAAGGAAGGGGTTGTTGAGTGGCTGTGAGTAGGTTGGTGATGAGGGTTGAGGTGGATGGAAAGGGCTGGCTGGGTTACGTTGAGAGGTAGGAGGAGGATATAGCCGATGCTGGCAACCGAGAGTGGTGTGAGCCGAAATGCCGAAGCTTAGGGATTGGTAGGCACAGTACCGAGGGAGGAAGGATTAAGGGAAAGGGAGATACAGGGCGGGAATGGAAGGTGATATTTAGCAGAGAAATTTGAGGAGGGGTGTGGTTAATTAGTAGATTCTACTCTACTGATTCCTCAAAGTCGTTGGGAATTCTTTTTGTTATTATTTTATTTTTATTTTTATTTATTTATTATGGGTACAGTAGGGTACTGTACATGTAGTTACCGGCGTACTTGGCTTGAGATTTGTAGATGGATTTCCTTTGGGAAAAGCCAAGAGACACCCTGTTGGGAATGAATTGAATGGATGTCTGCATGAACGAACTGAGTGAGTGACTGACTGACTGAGTGGTTGTGAGTGAGGCGAAAGCGAAGACAGGAACAAGAGAGGCAACGGCAGCAGCAGCAGGAGCGATCGGAGGCAAGGGAAAGGCAATAGGTATTAGAAAAACCTTACTTCGGAGTAAGAAAGCAGCAGAGAGAGAGAGAGGACGCATGCTGGCTGCTGTATTCCCTAGCTGAGAAATGAATGCTGGAAATAGCTGAATCTGGGTAGGCACTAGGCACGCGTAACTCACTGCTCACTGCCTCATCACTTACACTCAGGATTCAGGAAGGGGAGGACGACTTCTCCGCGTAGCAAACTTGCCGACCCCAAAACCGGAGGCGTCCTCCGTATGCGTCCGCCTGACCCTCTGGCCATAGCATAGCAACCACCGACAACTTCCCTTCTCCGTGTCCCTTCCCTTTCAAGTTTTTTTCCCCAAAACTCCAACTCCTACCTTTACCTGCTGTCCCAGTGCCTTCCCCGTCACCCGTCGTCGTCGTCGTCGTCGTCGTCGCCGCTGCTCAACCCAACAACTCACATCAACAACTACTACCCCCCCCCCCCCCCAAAATCAATCAATCAACTGTCTTCTTTCCCATCAATCAATCTATCTACCACACCCATCATCAATCCATTCTTTCTCTCACTCCTCTCCATTCTCACTCTCCCTCCCTCCCTCCCTCCCTCCCTCCCTCCCTCTTTCTTTCTTTCCTTCTTTTCTCACCTTTCGGAAAAGAAAGAAAAAAAAGTCGACATCTACTGCTGCTTCTGTCATCATTCTTTCATCAGGACATCTATTCTATATCAGATCAGTTGTCACTTGTCTTGTCGTCGTCGTTCCCGACACTCCCCATCCATCATCCATCCATCCATCATCACTCAGCACTCTGCCCAACCCCCCGGCCCGACGCTGGAACCCGCCGAAAAAATAGATTCAAAGTCTGTTTCTCAAACGGGCGATCAGAAGGTACGGATTGTATTCCACCCCCCCATTCCCCTTCCCTTCCCTTCCCTTCCCATTCCCTTCCCATTCCCTTCCCATTCCCTTCCTCTCCTTTATCTAACCACCCCCCCCCATCCACCCTTCCTTTCCATTCCCCCCCCCCCCCCCCCAATTTCTCAGCACTTACAAACTCTGGTAGATTTCCCTCACTACCGTACCACTGGAGACAGCAACAAAACCGCCATCGTGCGACCGAACCCCAAACATGCGGTCGTCGATAGCCTGCGTCCGGTGTCGTCGCTCAAAAGTGAAATGTGTCAACACTGGCCCAAACACCACATGTCGTGCTTGCGAAGCCAGCAATAGGGAATGTACCTACCCTCCGCCGGTTGTCAGCGGTGCGCCTCGCGTCTCGTCTGGCACGGCGGCCGTCAGGACTAGCAACAGCGGCTCCAGTAGAGACATTGCGCCTGGTGGTGGCGGTGGAGGAGCCGCAGCGCAGCACCACGGGACGCCCGGCGATCGCGCAGAGGCCCCGAAAAAGCCAAAGCCGAAGAAGCCTGCTCCTGCCGGCAACGTGGCGCCAGGACCGGCGAGCTACCAGGGTGCGAAGGCGTTCAAGGACGCTCTGGACGCGCCAATCCTGACCTCTACGACGTGGACCCAAGTTGTATGTTATGCTGTTGTTGCTGTTGCGGCTTTTCCCGATTCTGGCTCCTTTTTTTGTTGGTTGGAGAGTCTTGGTTGACCCTTTTGTGTTTGATTTATTTTTAGTTTGAGGCGTTCCAATTGCACCACTCACCCACGCTGCCGTTCCTGCACCCGCCGAGCTTTTTGTCGCGTCTCCGCGTTGCGACAGCGGGATCAACTACCACTAACGGCAGTGGCTCGACACCACCGGCGCCCGAAAAGCCTCATTCACCACTGGTATTGTTGGGCCTATTGACTTTGGCTGCTAGGCACGTTCCGGCACTTGTTGCGTACCATGCGCCAGCGCTGACGACGCCGTCGGCGGTTTCGGACTTTTATGCGTCGGCGTTGAAGTACAGGCTCCACAACGATGACGACACGAGTCTCAACGCGCCGGGCGAAAAACGGGGCGCATTTGCGACGCCGACACTGGAGAAGGCTCAGGCGATCCTCATGTTGGCTGTGCATGAGTGGGGAATGTGTCGAGGATCTGAGGCTTACGTGTGGCTTGGAATCGCCATTAGGATGGGAGGAGTCTTGGGACTTAGTTGGGATGACGTTCACGAAGATGAGCAGACGTGGGCGAACCCATTCATCACGCTCTCATTGGCTGGGGGCAAGAACAGACGCGAAGCAAGCCCTTCCTCAAAGAGGAGAAAGTTGGACAACCATGCCAGGCCTTCTAGTGGTGGAAGTGGCACAGGAAGCAGCAACAACAACAACAATCATGACAGTAAGGCTTCCGGCAAGGACTTTATCGAGAAGGAGGTTAGGAGACGGACGTTTTGGGCGCTTTTCATGCTTGATCGGTCTTTGAGCTCTGGCCGGTTCAGGCCGAGCGGAATCTCGCTCGCCGAAGCGTCGAGAGTGCAATTGCCCTGTGAGGAGAGAGGGTTTCTTTTTGGTGAGGGTGTGAGGACTGGGTACTTGTCGGTTGACGGATATGACAAGACAGAGGAGAGGAATGGTGGGGACAGTAAGCGGTGGGAAGTTGGTGAAGATGAAGGTATTTTGGCTAGGGTTGTCAGGATCACAGAGATTTGGGGAAGGGTGCAGGATTGGGCCTGTGCTGGCGGAAGAAGGTATAGACCGATCTATCGATCCACCCTCCTCCTCTCTCATTAGCTGACATTTGATTAGACAGGAAAAGTACCCTCCATGGTCGCCCCATTCTAAATTCTACCGACTGTCACAGCTGCTTGATGGATTCCATTCGTCTCTTCCAAGGCATCTACACTTTTCCCCGCAAACACTTTCTGCTCACATGTCTTCGCGTACATCAAGTGCATATGCAGTTATGCACATCACTTACTTCCTCTGCCTCGTCATCATGCATCGGGAATACATCCCCTTCCTACCGCTCCGTATCAACCGTCCACAAGGTCCTCTCGATCCACCAATATTCCCTGCGGATGACCCCGAGACCGATAGAGAAGGCCTTGAACCCGGGACCACGGTCTTGGATTGGTGGGAGGAGTCGGCAAAGGAAATATTTAGATGTGCTCGCGGTATCATGCAGATTGTGAACGGTCTTGAAGAATGGAGCAGCTCCGTCGAGACTCCTGCCGTTGGATTCGCAGTCTATATGGTTGGTGTCTCGGGCGTCTATGCCTGGAGCTTCCCGTGGATGGACCAATCAGGATACATTACCGGCAGCATTCCGCATGAAGCCAGCGCCTCGGGCGACGACGAAGATGAAGATATGGAGGGAAGCCGTAGCAGCCGCAGTGCCGAAGGCACCGGTCTCGAGGCCCGGAAAGCTGTCGAATTGATCACGAAGATGAAGGGATGTGGCGCATGGCCGAAGGCTGGTTCCTCACTTTGGGCCGCATGCGGAAGTACTTCCAAAATGTCCGCAGCGAGTATGTCCGCCTGCACGGCGACGGCGCCAACAGCGACGACGGCGCGCCGGAGAAGCCTGAAGCCGCGGTCGCCCGCAGACTCAAAGACGGTCTCGGTGGCGGCTACGAAGAGTACAAACGCTTTGAGCAGCTCTTCCATGACTTTACGGGTATATCCGACAGCGAGAACGCCACCGCCCGCGACTCATTCAACACACCACCCCCACACGCGCCCCAAAAGCGCTCCGCACCCGACACCGCCAACCACGACCCTGAAATCAAGCGCGAAAGCAGCACCGGCACCGTGACCAAGCGCGAAGGCGACGTTGAAGCTCTTCTTCTCGCCGCCGGAGGCGCCAGCGCCCCCGGCGGCGACCGCTGGATGGCTGTCAACACATCGCGCCAGCAGCAGGAGCAACAGGCTGCCGCTGCCGCCGCAGCAGCAGGGACACCAGCATCACGCCCCCAGCAGCCCACATCGTCGCCCAACCGCCGACCAGAGCAGGCGCCAGCGCAGCCAGGTGCACAGTCAGAAGGGTATCTGACAAGCCTAGCTAGCTATGCGGCAGACCAGCAGCCAATGCCGGCGCCGGCGCCAGCACCAGCGCAGACCCCAAAGGAGGGCACTGAGCGCAAGCGCATGATGGAGCACGAGCAGCTGCAGAGGGAGCTTGATAAGGGCGAGCGATGTGGTGGCGGGGCGGAGGATCTGGCGGTCTTTGTGAATGGGAGGGGGATAGAGGATTGGGATGAGGGCAGCTGGATGGGGCGTATTTGGGAGAAATAGGCATTTTTCTTCTAGATCTGGGTGGGGGTGAGGAGATGTGTATTATAGTATTGGGATGGGGATTGGGATAAGTTGTCGTTCAATTGTTCTTGTCGTTGTTGTACGTATTATTTTCTACGGGGTCTTTTTTTTCTTCTTCTTTCTCTTCTATTTCTTTTTTTTTTATTCTTAGTTTTAGTTTTACTCCTTCCACTTCTTTTCTTTCTTTCTTCTTTCTTCTTTCTTGGTTTCTTGGTTTCTTTTTGGGGCGATAGGGACCGGTCCTGGGGAGCGGGGAGTGTTTTGTTGGTGGGGGAGTAGGATAGGGTAGGATAAGATAGGATAAGATATAGGATAGCATACGATACGATAGGATAGGATAGGATAGGATAAGACACATGGGGGATTCGATTCAATCAAGCACAGACAGACAAGCTGGGGAACATAACATCATGCACGCACGGGGGATCTCTCTTTTTTTTTTTCCATTAAAAAATTGTTCTTTTTTTTTACTTTTTTTTTTACTACTACTACTACTACTACTTCTAACCAAAAAATTGTATTACTATCACTTTCTACCCGCTTTTTTTTATTTTTTTCTCACTGGTTCTAGTTAGAAGGGGGGGGGGGGGTCGAGTGGATATATGGATGCGTGCGAGCGAGCGAGCATGTCGGTTTCTTTATTTTGGTTTTTTTTTTGTTTGTGGCCGGGTGATTTCTGTTTCAACGTAAGTATTTAGGGCTATGGGGCGGCTGGGGGTTTAAAAAGAAGAAAATTATATTTTACTCGTGGATTGTTGATTTATGAAGGTTCGGTGCGTGGGTTGAAAATATGTGGTGGTTTTGATCATTGGCCTCGGGTGTGTGGGGGTGGGGTGGGGGGTGGGTGGGTCAATGATTGTTTTTGCATGCTGGGTATGGAGTAGTAGTTGGGGTTTGGATGAGAGGAGGAAAGGAAAAAGGGGGGGGGGGGGGGGTGCTCAACTAGTTGACCCGGTCTCTCTATTTTCCCTTCTCATATATCCCTAGCTAGGCCGCTCGAGCACTTCCTCCGCGTTCTTTCGGCCGGCCCGTAGGTGTACTTTGTACGCGTACACAATACCTACAATCCAATCCGATACAATCCAATCCAATAGAATCCAATCTACTACAGACCTAGAACACCGTTACTGTACATACTTACCGAGACTCCCCTATCAACCAACCAACTAACCAATCCGTCTCGCCCCCCGTATATAATGACGATGGTTTTGGTTGCGGTTGCTATTAGTACATACGGACACAAATGTGGTCCCTAGCTTTGATTTGCGGATGGCTAGCCCAGTGCGGGTAGGTAGCAACATCGATCGATATCTGTATCTAGAGTAGAGTATCGCGAGATCTATTTATGGTTTAAAGGGTCTCTATGTAGAGTACGGGCTCGAGTTATTTATAGCAATGGCAACGACGTCCCTTATCCCCGTGGGGTGTAGGTGTGGGGGGCGAGGGCGATTAAACCTCATCCTCACGTAGCATACACCTAGCTTCGTGGGTGCAGCTAGGTGTAGGCGTAGGTGATGCCTGGCGCCGACGCGAGAACGGGCCTAACTAACCCCACGCCACCCCGGCGGTGCCCGCGGGGGCGAATGCCGCGAGCTCCGAGCTCCGAGCCGGTAAGTGATCGCGGTGCCCGTTTATGAGTGAGTGTGTATGTATACGTATGTATGTAGCGCGCCGGCTTCGGTTTGGGTTGGTTGGGTTGGGTACGGTGTGGTGTGGTGTAATGATGGATATAGGGCAGGTGGAGGGATCTAGTACTGCATCTGGAAGGATATCGCAGTGTTAGGGGTGTTGTTGGTACGGTATCGCTATGGGCTTGCGACTGCCACGCGAGACGGAGGAAGGGGGTGTGATGGGCTGGCCTGCGCTGCCCGGCCGCGGTCAGAAGGTGGTCGGAAAAGTCCGGTCCAGCCCACTTGGACGTGCCTTGTCTAGGTATTCCCGGGCCACGGGGGGGTGGTCATGAAGTAACATGGAAAGCTCCGTTTTTCTGCCGGGGCGCTCCCCGGAAATGGTGTGGTCCATGTGGCCTATGTTTTGTCCGGGCCAAAGAAACGAGTTAGGACCGGTCCAGACCATATCGACGTCCGGTCCAGCCCACTAACTGCTGTCCGTGGTCCTGATGTCGACACCTCTGCTGGCAGGTGTATAGTGCACTTCGGGGCCGGAGGCGAGGGGTTCTGGTGGTAGTGGTGGGGTGTGTGTGTAATTGTTAGCACATATCGCCGTGGTGGGGTTTGGATGTTCGCCACTGAGGACGAGGTGAGTCATGGGGTATCACTCGTTTTGTGGGGATTGGATGGGCAGTGCTTTTTTTTTTTTTTTGTTTGTCATCAATTGGATGGGCCGGGGCTTGATGAGCCGCGGTAGTATACGCCTGGGGTTTGGTGGTTGTGAGGTGGAGTGGTGTTGAGGGTGCAGTGATTGGAGTTTTGAGGTCGCAGTTGGGTTACATAGGAGAGGTGGAGGGGAGTGTTGGGTAATGACAGCTGTTTGGGTTGGTGTTTCTTAACCATGTCACGTATACTAATACATAATAGATATTGGTCGGGGGACAGGAGACTTTTGGAAAAAGGTGTCGGGGCTTGAGGATATGTGGCCGGGGTTCGTGTTGCGGGAAAGACAGATGGCCGGCTCGGGTCGGGCTGTTGCGCTTTCTCAGCCCAGACGCGGGGTTCTCGGGGCCTGCGCCAGTTGGAGTGAGTTGGTGTAGTACATGACAACACGACTCCGCAGTGTCTTCCTACCCGCAGTGTCTCTCTACGTCTGCTTCACTCCAAGCCTGTTGTTGTCCCTTCCTTCCTATCCCGAGTAGAACATGTCTCGACGTTCTCAGCAGACCAACAAGTACAGCGTCTCCGCCTTCTAGTATATTGGATATATACCCCCGGCCGTTGGTTCGCTAGTGGAGCCACATGATACATCACGGTACAAGCTCAGATGTACGTACTGGTTGTTTACTCCAGACGTCGTCGGCCCCTCACATGCTCTTCGGTGTTTACAAAACGAAAAACGCTTGCACTTTTCGGGGAGACTCAAAGTCTATCTGCGTCGGTATGTGGTTCTGGTGGGGGCAGAGTGTTTCTCTGCTGTTGTTTCCTCACGATAACTAAGAGTGCTGTTCTGGTTTCTGGTGTGGTCCCGTGAGCATATACTTAGTTATATGTTTCACTTTGTCCCCCGCAAAGGAGGAGCACAGGTACGTAGGTGCGTGTAACCCCTTGCATCGTCATCAGCCAACACTTTAATTTTGAGCGCAGATATACAAAGTATGTACGTACCTACGCACCAGCTGCGGCCGATCATCTACACCATGATTTGGAATATCAACATTCCAAGATCTTGGGCCTGCACATGGAAGGATAGCCGCATTCGGCACACCAATTAATGCGTTAACTAGAGAGGAAGCCCGCTTCGGACCCACCCAGCTTCGGCATATTGGTCAATGTCCCGAGCAGCCTGATTTTGATTTGTCTTGAAGACAGCGCAACATTTCCGCCGAGAAAAAAACAAAAACAAAAATAAACAGTGTTGGACGTATACGTACGTACTGAAGCTACAGTGCCTTCGGAGTTCTGTGATCTGCGGTCGGTTGTCACGCAGCTCCGCCCGCCCTGGCCACGCTGTCACACAAGACCGATGATTACTAGCTAGCCCCATGGGGTGCGGGGCAAGTGGCTCTGGATTGAGCGACTTGCTTGGATATCGGGTGTCAGCACACATCAAGGACCATGTGAGGGGGCCTCCGAGGGAGCCAAGATATATATCATATATATGTCTTACATGAACGGGACGCTCATCCGTCCGTTTAACAGTTAAACCAGGGATTCGCGGCGACGGGGCCTCTTATTGATCCGTGAACATCGAGCTGATGATCTCCCGCAGTCAGAAAACATGCACAACGCGCGGAGGCCCGGCAGCCGGCGGTGTCATATATCATCTCATGTATAGTGATAGTAACATCTACGGTCGAGAAGCTTCGATAACCGAAGCTGATCCATCAGTAGCAACCCAGACTACGCTGCGGTTGATCAACGTGGTCCTTGAGTCTAGGGCGCGCGCTAAATAATTAACTGCAACTGATATTCGTATCACGGATCATCACTCGGTGCCAAGACATAGTAGTAGTAGTACTAGAGTTGTGGGGTAGGTAGTCACTGTCACACATTTATCTTTGGATCTGTATTCTCGGGCCACTATTTGACATCCACACGATTGACTCTCCCACTCACTCAACATATACCTTGAGGATTTGCTTTTTCTACACGCTCTCCCCCTCATTGAAGGTTGCATATCATTGAAGGTTGCATATCATTGAAGGTTGCATATCATTGAAGGTTGCATATATAGACATGAATATGCCACATCGGACTTAACAGCATTTATTTCCACGTGGAGACTTGATGGCAGATATATGCCGGCTTGGCGAAAGCTTCCCCTTTGGGGCAATCCGATGTAGTGCTTGAGAAGCAAGCGTCTTCAACGAATTTCACATGGGCGAGTCGCTCCGACTTAGCATGGGGTAGCGCAAGGCGCACCCGATTACAGATTGGAGTCGGTGTCTCAAAGGAAAGGAAAAAAACAACCTGGGTGTATTGGCTGAAATGGATACTATCAAAGGATCCACACAGGAAAGCCACAAGGCGGGGGTTCGGGCAATAAATAGTCATCCGAAAAGTCTCCTTTACGTAACGTCCAGCTCTCATAAAAGCCCACGAATCGTCCAGACAACCCCTCTCAGCAGCCCGCAGCTAGCTACTCCTCAATTCACAGTAAACAATCATTATGTTTAGACTCACAGGAAACGCACTCGTCACTGGGGCGGGTACGTATTTCTTTTTCTGTCCTTTACCTTTGTTGGTCTTTTTTTGCTAATATAGTATAGGACAGGGTATTGGTAGAGCTATAACCCTAGCATACGCCAAAGCCGGCGTCGCTGGAATCGCGATTGCAGATGTGGACATGGACAGGCTCAAGGCTGTTGCCGCTGAGGCGAAGAAGGTTGCCACGAACAAAGACTTTGAGGTGGTTCCTGTGCACACAGACGTAACGAACGAGGAATCTGTCCGGAACATGGTTGAAACAACCGTCAAGTCCCTGGGACGGATCGATTATGCATGTAACAATGCGGGAGTGCGTAACCTACCCCCCTCCCCCTTTCCCCCCACACCATGTGATTATCAAAGGATCTTCCCATTCTCTCTTAAAGGCTTTGCTCACACCGCGCTTGCATGTAGGTGGCAGTCCAGAAGAATACCTTGGCCTGCAATATAACAAAGGAAGAGTGGGACTTTACAAACAACGTAAACGTCAACGGAGTGCTCTTCTGCCAGCGCGAAGAGCTCAAAGCAATGATGAAGCAGGACCTAGTATCCTGGGAGGGCCGAGACGGGTTCCGCGGATCAATCGTCAACATGGCCTCCATAAATGGATTCCTTGCAGCACAGGGCGCAACAACTTATATCGCCGGCAAGCACGCCGTACTCGGGATCAGTAGAAACGCTGGTACGTACCCCCCCACCTCCTTCTTACTTACTTACACACCCTTTATCTAGATCTTCTATACTCATAGACACTCACTCTGTATATATATATATATAGCACTCGACCACGCGCCCGACGGCATCAGGGTAAACTCGGTCTGCCCGGGCCCCGTGGGGACGGAACTGCTCGCCCGCATGGGCCCCACAGCGGACCCCCCGCGCTCGTCGATGCAGAAGCGGATTGGCAGGCCGGAGGAGATTGCGGATGTGGTGGTGTTTTTGGGGAGTCCGATGGCGAGCTATGTTACGGGTGCGTCGTGGGTTGTGGATGGTGGATATAGCGCGTTTTGAGGTTTGAGTGCTATGTTGTAGGCTTAGTTTTTTTCCACCGCTTTAATTTGGGGGATAGAAATGAATGGATGAAGCTTGCATAAAGAGAAGTGATTGTATGGTGTGGTGTGTTGTAGCTGTGGTTGGATACTACATGTATTCATACTGTGTAGTGCGGGGGTCTGCAGGATGCTAGGTATACGCCCTGGGCAAGTCTTGTTTCTGGCAAAGCGAATGGTCAAATATAATACAACCCTCACCTAAGTTACTCGAGGATTGGGCTACCGTAACTACATACTTGTACCTGTACCAAAATGACCCAATGCCAGTCCGTCACAACGTAGCGTTGTATGACGTGAATATACCTGACGTTATACGTTATCTGTAGAATCAATGCCCTCATCCTCACTGTGATTTAGTATTTAATCCACCTGGCGTTGTATTGAGTTATCTGTGACGGTTAGTGCTAACGGCACTGCTGCAAAGCAAAGCTGTAAATTACGTCGAGGTTTTAAACGTCGTGTGTGGTGTTGTTGGGTATAAAGAAGGAGTCACCGTTACTTGTGGGCTGCAGGACTGGCTGTATAGAGATTGACTATGAGTGGTGTTTAAGTATGTCGATGCTAAAGACAAAACCGGGTGGACCAAATAGGAATTTAGTAGCAGTTAAGTACTTAGGAAGACAGTGGTTAAAACAGATGCTATTGAACCAAATACTAGTATGAAGAAACAAGGCCATTCCATATAGTGATTAAGCCGCTCTGGGCTCTGGACTCATTGCGGTCGGGGGTGGGTCCCGTCTGTCTGTCCGGCATAAGCTAGGCTGCGCAATGGGCCAGCCGTTCTTTGGGTCGGGTCCTGCATTTGCAAGAATAAGTTGGACCACTATGCATGTAGAGCGAGATATTCTACCTTAATTGGGAATCTCCGGTGGGTGCATAATTTCTCCATCTGTCTTTTTGTGTCATAGCCTCTGGGTTGTAAATAATTGATGAATTAACGAATTAAATAAAATATAATATAAATAATTGAATTATTTCATGGGATTTTTTGTCGAGTGATATCTCATGAGCCTAGAACACTCATTTGTTAATTTGTGAGTTGTGAGTAGCCCGGAGGCTATGGGGATTCCGGACCCACTCGAGGAAATTATCGATAATTATAGGTAGCAGGTTCTTTGATATCCGTGCCTTTTTGCGTCTTACCTGGGCCAAACTTAAAAGACTGGGGAAATGACCTTGGGTCGAGTCTTGGGTTTGGTAGGGTTAGACTAGACCGTTGCAAGGCTAGCTCTGGACGGCCGTGTGGCGTGGTTTGTCTCGTCGTGTTCCCCAGCTCTAGCTCTCGGCGGTGTTTTGTTGAGTACACCTAAGCTTATGGCCAGCTAGGAATCTCACGCCCGTGGGTATTGTATGATTGCCATATGGAGATGTGGTCGTGCTATATACATAGCATAGCATAACAGCGGGGGAAGCATAGTAGGGCCGTGGTTGTGTCTGCTTATAAACTACCGCTGGGGGTGAGACTATAGCTAGTATGAGTGTCTAGTGGCCCGGGGGTTGCGTGTGTGGATTATGTCTGCGGGATGTGGTCGGCGATGGCCGGATCCGTTAGTTGTGTGAGAAGGTTGTACTAGTTGGTATTGGAGGCGCGGTCGTGGATTCGTCTGTTGGTATGGATGGGTAAGGGTTCCGATGGAATAGTCGTGGTGGCATGGTGAGCGCAGCCTCTATGTTGGCCTAGTGGCTTGGTGTGAGTGCAAGGCGGAGGTGCGGGTGTAATGTGCTTGGTGTCACGTTTTCGGTATTTGGTTTTGTGGCTGGTGTAGTGTCTCTTCCCTATCATGACATAATCTCCGCAGGACACGATACCTTAGTAATCCCTCATGGCATGAAACTCAGTTTAGTATATATGTCAATCACGAGCATCACTAGCCAACCTACCCTGTCACCATCCATGACTCGGTTGGTAGTCATAAGCTATCACCCACTACCTCATTACACCCTATCACGGCCAATGACTTGGTCAGTAGTCAGTTCACAGCTGATCACCCGCCGTCCGCTATCTCCATCACCACCTATGACTCGGTCAGTATTTGAAAGATGATCATAAACCGTTACCCACACCTCCCCTCTTCATCATCGCTTATGACTCGGCTATGAAGTATTTAGATCACGAAACATCACCCACACCGCCCCTCACCATCACCACCTCCGACTCGGCCAGATTAGCAGTCTAATCACGAACTATCACCCACAACCATATCCACAAATCACCACAAATGACTCGTCTAGTCATTAACACTCACGTCCACAAAGTCATAAAATCTTACTCAGTGCGTGGTGCGTCATGCCCCATCACCCGCACCGGTCGAGTCAATCACCAGGTATCACTCGTCATAAATTAGGAATAGTGCCGAGTCGAGTGAGGGGTGGTGAGTATATCTGTTTGGGCCATGGGGTGTCACTCGGACGGTTTCTCAGCTCGGTGTTATTTGTGATCGTTGTATGTCCTCCTTGTGGTAGTGTAGCACATGTCTTGCGTCTCTGGACTGTGAATTCTGCCGCTCGATGGGTAGGAGCGGAATAGACAGCTTTCTAGCTCTGGTGCTCCTAGTTAAAAGGATACATCTCGGCCGCTGCCCGTAGTAGGTAGGCTGTTCATGGGGCACACGGATATACGTACATGCGCGGTCTTCAGCAGCTTTCAGACTGCTTGGAGGACGTGGGGATGGTAGAGTTGCTTCCGCATCGTTTACGACATGCACCGTTATCTACCTCCTACGCCAGCTGCAGAAATGGGAGACATTGATACACACAGTAACAAGTCATCGCATGCAAGATACACAGATGTCTCCACACCACGGCCTATCGATCTCTTCCGGCATCAAGCTCTCATCTGTCAGCGCACCAGCACAAGCAACGACGATTAGTCTCCCGTCTATCGCGAATTGAGAAGACAGTCATATATATATCGATCTGAAGAAGACCCAATAACACCCCCAACTTCTACACCCAGCGCTGAAAAGGTGTCGCCAGTTCCGTCACCCATGTCTTAATTTGGCATATATAGCTAAACAACATTCGCGGGATTGCCTCCGGAGCCAATGAGATATGCCGAAACAATGGTCATAGTGAATTCCTTGGGATCGTCATACCGGGGTACAAGTGTTCGTATCTTCTTAATTGAGATTGGAGTGCGAAAAGAGACCTCTCAAACTATAATCCAAGAATTCGAGTTTGGAGGTTCGGCATCGTTAATAGGGAGTTGGTTGGAGGTACTATTCGAATTTCGGCGCGGGATGTTATATAGTTTCAAACACCACAGAACCCTATTCTACTAGGCTGTGCATCAATCCAGAACAAAAGAAAAAGGAAGAAAGGAAGAAAAGATATTCCTGACAACCCCGAAGTGAACTGCCATTCACGATCCGGATACAGGAGCAAAAAGGATGTTCATTGGAGACAACTGAACTTGGGTATGGTTCCAGAGGGGGTCGAACCCTCGACCTTGGCGTTAACACTCAACCCTGAGAGACAAACCCTGCAAGGAATGATATTAGCACCACGCGCTAACCAACTGAGCCATGGAACCGTGCTGCATTGCTGCGCCTCACCCAAAATCACTCGGCTGTGGATGTAGCGCCAGAAGCGCCGATCTATCTCAATATTTGTGGCATTTTGCGAAGGACGTCGCCCTTTATTGAGTGGGGGTAGATGGGCCGTCGTGTAACTGATCGCAACGTGTCATGATATCACGGTAATAACATGGCCTCGCTCTCTACCATCAGTGCTTTCAAGAAGTACTGCCTGTTTGACTCCAGCACAAGTACTACATACATGTACTTGTACATATGTACTTTGGTGGTACTTGAGAAGACAAGAATGCATTGCATTGCAACCCTGACCCTTACTTGTCACTAATGGGGCTTGGCAAATTCATTATCCTATGGTCCGTCAAGACATGCTGACCCTTTTTCGTGGGGGCCAAAAGAGTGGCTAGTGCTAACAAATCGCTATCAATTATTGGATCCGAATCAATCTCTGGCCAATCTCTCTCTCGGGTTTCGTGTGGCTTTTGGCCCCCACGAAAAAGGGTCAGCTTTGACAGACCATGGTGTAGTATAGTACTTTTACTCGTAATTTCATAGCATTTCTGAACACGACCAATATTGCATGGCATACAAAAAGGTGGATTTTGTGATTTTGTGTATGGTATGCAATAGCAGTCGTTCCCGGAAACGTCATGAATTTACGAGTACTTATGGTTCAAGAATTGATGGAGGGTTATGTAGGTGTGTGTCCTGTGGCGAAATAAATTGCTCTAGAGACGATACTAACGAGTATTTTGGCTAATGAGAGTTTAACGAAAGCCTACGGCGCACATCTAACTAAGGGTAGTTGGAGGTGGGTGGAGGTGGAGGAGGGGGGGCCGAAGGCCCCCTATTGAAGCATCCTCATACATATTTCAAGGTATTTTCAACTCGCAGTCGCGGGGTGGCCACTGCTAGTTTGTTTATACGTCTCTTATTCGTCAACTGCGCCGTCGGTCTTGAAAACTGACCAATAATATACAGTTTCAGGATAAGACATGCCCCGTGAATTATATATTCGTATGCCTACATGCCGCTCCCATGTTTTGTAGTTGAGCTTCATGAGGTTTTTAAACCAGCTGGTTGTATGTAATTGGGTACTCTTCGGGTCACCATCTTCTTCCCTCTAGATCTCTCTCTCTCTGCAACTATGGGGCCTTCGGCCCCTCTCAAGTTCAGGCACTGTAGGTAGGTTTTGGTGGGGCGGGCTGGTTGCTATGTGGGTTAGGGTTGTTAGTTCTCGACCAATCAGTTGTCGAGAAACCCCTCTTTACAAAGGAAAGGCTCTGGGATTTAGTGAGTAAACGGATCCTCACCAGTCAACACCCCATTTAGTTCACTCACTTAATGCCAGAGCCTTTTACATGATTGATGAGGACGGAAGACGGAAGAAGTAATAACTAATTCTAATAGCGCAATAGCAAAAAGGTTTTCCCAAAGTCTCGTACTCTACATCCAGGGAACACCGAGAACCGTGTTTGTCACCACACATTAGCACGGATATATATATTGGAGGTAACGTTAACAGCTGTGGCTTTCAAATATCGTACTCAATATAAACGTTTCTCTGTCAACAATACTTCTAGATACGCCTTCCATGATCTGAAATGTTATTAAGCCAGAAAGAATCTATCCTTTGTGGTGGCCGGCTGTGGAATGACTGCAATATACATCACCACACATGTAACTGATTCAACGAACGTGCAAGTTTCTGTTTGGGGGGGTGCGGAATAAATAAATCAAATCAAGTAAACTGACAACTGGCGAAATTCTACACCTTAAAGTTTTACTTTCTAAGGAATTAAAGTTCTGGGGTTACCTTGACGCAACTCGCTTTAACGACACTATAGATCTTAATACCTGACAAACCAAAGCTAGAACCAAAATAGAAGTCCAGGAACTAATATCTTTCTCGGAATTGGGGTGGGTTGCCATCTTTGGGTGCAGCTTCCATCACAGGTCTGCAAGCTCAGTTTTAGGTTCGGCGGAGCTGACTTGCTGGAATGAGTATGAGGAGACAGGCCTGGAATGGGCGTAGGCAGCTGTCCTTGAAGATCTCCGGGATGCGTGGGAGGAGGAAGGTCTTGAATGAGTGTAGAAGTCTGTAATAGAGGCCCGCTATAAGGATCGGCGGGGGATAGTCGCAAGATGAACGTCGGCGGTTGCCCTTGAAGACATAGAGAGTGGAGATTGGTGACGGGTGATGGTTCTCAGCTCTTCATCTCTGGGCTTGTTGAGATGCTATTTTGTCATATATTAGGTTTTGTAAATTCAAGCAATTGTCCCAAGTCGGGACGTTTTGAATTCAGCCTTGTGTCTAGGAAGAACTCTCCACGTGCACCCATCCCCCCTTCTTCTCCCAGAAAACGTTCAAGACTCTAAAACATACCTTCTTTCTCTTCCTAAGACATTCGCTTATCTGAATAGCGACAGCAAGAATGGTGATCAAAATGGTTATGCAGCCGACAGTCAGAGTGATTAAGTCGCTCGTTGTTAAGGACTTTCCTTCGGATTTCGTGGTTTGAACTAAAATGGGTTGCATTATGGTAAGTTCTAAGCTTGTTTGATGTAGAGAATTATTGAAAAAGGAGAATTTTGAGGTGGACTTCGGGTATTTTATAGTTGGAAGCCCCAGTTGACCAGAGGGGAGCAGTGGTTTTACTTTTCCGATCAGCAAATTGTATACCATGCGGAGCTCAATGGTATCTCGCACGAATTTCCCGGCCCTTTAGCTCAATGGTGATTAGAGGCGACCCGAATTTGCATTTTCAACGAAGAGGTTCTGGAGATGGCAGCGGGGGTTCTGGAGATGGCAGGGGGGGTTCTGGAGATGGCAGCGGGGGTCGCAGGGCAAGGCCAAATAGGACTTTTCTTTTCTTAGGCTGGGCAGGGTTTGGGAGATGGCACCCTGATTGGTGAAACACTCAGCAACGCCCAGCGACGCACCAGGTCTGCATCTCTACCACGGCGGTTTATGCATCAATGGATGCATTACCCATATTAAGGAGGTGAGTAAATGCATCAATTGATGCATAACCTGTTGTGAGTTGTGTAAAATCGTATGGTGGATGCATTATCGATGCATTATCGATGCATTATCGATTACTTTACTGATGATAATCTACCAAGAACACATTTACTGACGAGTTTTGTGCAGAAATTCGTGTGGAAATTTGTCCAAAAAATCATCTAGAAAATCGTTAGCGATTAACTTGAACATTAGTAAATACACCTGTTACTAATGTGTTCTCGGACAACTTTCTGAAAGGCTTTCCGGACAAAACTCGTCAGTAAAGGTATTCCTGATGGAAAATCATCAGTTAAGTCATAGATATGTCGTCTGAAAACTCGTTAGGAATATCACCGTCATCACATAGACAAGTATTGAAATCTGTTGCCCGACAAGGTATTTGACATCCCTCCCAATTTCGGACTTAGTGAAATTTTTATCTACATATTTCTTAGGCCTTAGGTGTACGCACCTCTGGCCTGTGGTTGCTATAGTACTGATTTATTACCTCAATACTATATCAAACGACAATAGCTTAAGTGGTACGACGTGGTGTAGTTAAGCACAATGGTACAGGTTCGATTCCGAGTCCGCAATTGTATTTTATTTTTATACCATCGAAATTCAGAACACATTTACTGATCCATATACTGACGAATTTCCTGACGAATTGCCTCAGGCTGACGAATTGCCTGACGAATTCAAGTTGACTGAAAACTTAAATTGATAAAGTGATCAGTAAAGCCGTAAAGTGGGACTGGTGATGCATTAGTTGATGCATTATACAGATGCATTATTCCGTGAAAAGATGGGATACATTTACGGATGCATTAGTTGATGCATTATACAGATGCATTATTCCGTGAAAAGATGGGATACATTTACGGATGCATTATTAAGATACATTTCCCACCGTAGTAGAGCATGCAATCAATGAATTAAACAAAAAAAAAAGCCTAGCGACGCACCGAAGCCTTAGAAGTGTCATGGAGGCAACACGCGAAAAATCGAAAAGGGGAAAGATTTGGGGCAAGTGTCTCATGTCTGCCTCTGTAGCTGAAATGGTACCAGCGCGCTGGTTCTCGGTTCCACAGCACGACATTCTGTTCAGTGTTAACCCTGCCTAACATGGAAGTGTGCATCGTCACAGGTTATTATCCCTTCGTCTGTTAAAGCTGCCACATTATAATAGTGGAATTAAACTTGTATGTGAGATCTGTTATTTGATAAGGGGAGATAACAAGATCTGTTAGGAAAACCACACAGATTTGCTTTTTCTTGTGGTGGCAGCAATTAACTGACAAACGAAGGGATAACCTCAAATCTCACTTTTTCAATCTCCGCTGCATTGATATATCGAATACCGCAAAATCTCAGGAATAACGAATCGGACTGGGATGAAATACCACTTATGTATGTACCCTTTGGTCAAGACGAGCAAAAGTTACGCTTCGGGTATGTCGGATCAAGGCTCAAAAAGCATTTGACCAATCTGAAGCCCAATATTCCTAAACCACACCGATTAATAGCTATCCAAAGTTACGCCGTGGCAGTGGCGTAATGAGAGGTTCCTGGAACCTGTCGACTCTTGTGCACTTCTATCACGAAGAAGCTGCGTGGTACAAACCTTGGCGCCAAGAGTATTTGGCTGGGCACAGGACCCGACAGTCCTGGAGCGTACGCGTATCTAGGCGTGCACTGGTATCAGTGGGATATATGCGGGTGAACAGAGTTGCATAGTCGGCGAATCTCGATGATTTTGAGAGTGTAGCTGTCACTCCATGTACCACCTGCGTAGGAGTCTCCTCCAGCGGCTAAGGGCCTCGCCCTCCGCACCCGTACGTACCATCATAATCCGCGTCGCTCTTAATTCTCATGTTGACTTTTTATATAATTTGTTACCCTTCCTACCCCCAATTCAACGTATACAATACAAAAAATATTAATTGTGGTGTTCTTGGTACTGTAGCGCGGCAGCTAGTGTGAGGCATGAGTTGACTATAATCGAGTACAAAAATCGAGTATTTGATTTGATTAGACTCGATTAGGGGTGACATTTCGAATCATAATCATGATTAGTCTTTTGCGATAAATCGATTAAATCATATAAGTTCAAAGAGACGGTCAAACCATGACATATGACCGGCAAATATTTCCCCTCCCATAAACCTGGCGAAGGTCAATTTTGGTAAGAAATTCTGTCTTAAAGGCCGAAGATATAATCCTGTAATCAATCAGAATAATCGAATAGGTATGATTTTATACCGTCAATCAATCATGAGTATGATTTGATGGGTCTGGAAGGGTGAGTTGACTCGATTAGAGGCGAAAAACCTAATCGATTGTAATCATGCCTCACACTAGCGGCAGCACCCGTGCTGTACCTAGCTAAAATTCAATATTATGATCTGATACTGATATACGACGTGCACAGTCTTGAGAATCCAAACTGGATAAAAAAAATCAAAATCATAATCCGGTTGCCAAATACAATTTGACCTCTGGAACATTTGGTTACGTAGATTTTGCTGAATCCGTTACCTAGTTTGTCTAAAGCATCATCTACCGTATCAAGGCTCTCGGTATTAGAGCTTGGATGAAAATCGCACACACATCTTTATCGACACGTGCAAAGAATTTGTAACCAACTCCAGTTCAATACTAATCGGCCAAGATCTGGTACGAGACATATTAGATAATATTTACATGCGATAGACGCCTTTGCAGATATATGGTACTGTCTTTAATCGAGGGGAAGAATCAACGAAAGAAAGCCAAGATAGTAGAAGTATCTATTTTACATAGAGAATCATATCTGGATGCTTTATTTGAACTCATCCCAATGCTCCCACCGGTTGTTATACTATATCTCTGTGAACAACATACGTCCAGATATGCACCCCAGCGAAGCCGTCTATCTATGGTGGCCGACACGATCGAATACAGCGCTGTCGGTAAAAAAAAAGAGGAACGCCAAACCTATCTCTTCACCACAAATTCATTGTTTCCAAACTCAGTCACCGTACTGTAGTCTGTAGAGAAGAAAGTATGACCAAATTAGTCACTCATACAAGTTTATTAAGGCCGAATGGAAATCCTTCACATTAAACACTCGATCTGCTTAATTAACTTCCATCCTAAAACTGGCTAATTGGCCCGTTGAACTTTGTAACTTCTACCAATACCGACCCCGTTATCCCTTTAACCATCCCCAGATTTAGTATAAAAAGTAACATAGAACAAAATACTGCAACGGTTTCTCAGCGGTCGGAAGAAATTCTCAATAATAGTCAGGAATACTAACTGTCTGTTACAGAAAACAATAAAAACCCTACGCTACGCTGTCAGAAATCAGTGGGGAGATAGTCCCGATTCTAACGATAAGTGGTATACCGATAAGCACCACTACACGCTAATTGTGCGAGGCAAGTGGGCCTGTAATTTTGGACCGCTAAGTGGTTCTTCGATCAAGTCAAGCACCGAACCTCGCATGGCACGAGAGCCATAAATCATCACAAGTCCTGGATAAAAGCAAAAACTGTAGAGGCCCTCAAATATAAGCCGACCAGGCCCTAGTGGAACCCTCTACCAAACTAACGAACCTTCATCTCATCATCATAATTTAATCGCTGTATATCACTCGATATCCGGAGATAGCAGCCTTGGTCATGTTAGTGCTGGAAAATACGCGCTGCTCGCGTATCTGCGAACACAGTATCTCAAATCATAGGATATCACTCGGCCAAGACACTCACAAGAATCGTTTCATCGTGTAACGGAGAGGAATTCGTGGATGATCTTTATTTCTTGTTCATGATTGAAACGGCAGAGGAGGAGAATTGCCGCTCTGCGGGCTCGGTGTCGACTTTTCATAACGAACCCCTGTATGAAGATTACATTCTATGAGGATAGGTAGAGCAGGAGCTTCACCATCTAGATTAGCACCACACCTTGCCTGTTGTAGGAAGCAATAAACACACGGGACGAGAAAAGTACCATTTACTAACCTCCCTGATATAATTTACTCATCTGCATTGATGCTATGCCATTATTATCATCGCAAAAATACCGATTTCTACACGTTCACGAGGTGTGGGTATATCTCTTAAGAGCCAAGGCGCGCTTTGAAGTCGTATGAGATCTCAACATAACCCACTCAAAATCACAAATATTCTAATCCTGAGAGATATTGTATCCGCTTTAATGGCTGACAAGCACTGTAATCCATATGGGGCATGTTTATAGAATGTTAAATACTTGGGATATATGATTACGCCACTGTTAGCTGTAATGGTATATACTTTACCGCCCGAACGGGTATTTTTTTAAGCCTGATATTAGGCTTAAAAAAGCAATATATCAGCCTTTTTCGATAATTCGGCCTTATTTCTTTTTACAGTCCTTATTAGACTATGGTTTCGTTAAGCCTTAGATATTTTCAAGCTTACAAAATTTGATCAGTCTTATTTAAAGTATATTTGAAAAATAAGACTTAATAATATTTTTTCGTGAGATCAGCATGATGGCCTAGTAGGTATGTTTTCACACTTATTTGCTATAGAGAATTTCAGAAATGAAGTTTTTATTAATACTAAATTACTATGTACATCGATTAAGACAATCTATTTAACCATCTGCCTGCCTGCCTGCCTGCCTGCCTGCCTACCTCCACGCCTACATACTAATTAGGTGCTGATTTGACGTCAATTTTGTAATAATTTGCTGTCGATTTGGGCGTCGATTTGCTGCTGATTTGGTGCAATTAGTCGACGATTTGGTGTGGATTTGGTGTTTAGCTACGTACCTGCTTGATTCGCTGCTTGACTCGCTGCCCGACTCGCTGCCCGACTCGCTGCCTGATTCGCTGCTTGGTTCGCTGATTAGCCCATGTTTTGGTGAGGATAACGGGGGGTAGAAGGATAGAGGGGGCCGAGATGATAGAGAGATAGGGAGGTATGTACAGAGGGTAAGTAGGCTGGTATTAAAGAACAGATAGAAGGACATGGTTTAATATTTGCCAAGTGCCTAACCCTAACCCAGTCTTACTCTCAGTAGATGCCTTAGTAGAGCGTGATACATAGCTAAACCTGACGAATTTTCCTAATTCTTATTTATTTGGTAATTCTAGTATTAAAAAGGGTCTTAAAACAGGCTCATTTGGAGATAAGCTTGAGCAAATGTCATGCTTTTGCTCCAAACAGGCTTATTTAATGCTTTTTTGTGACATTAGCCTTATTTTGGGCTTTTCTACGCCTTAGAGCTCAAAATAAGGCTTATAAAAATACCCGTTCGAGTGGTAATGTACTTACTCGTATTATTCTGAAACCTTTCAAGACACTGTGACGAGTGACCTATCTCGTAAGCTCTACCACGCCAGGAAATGCATCACAAATGTATCACATAATGTATTATGAAATGCATCCTCTGTACCGGGTCGGCTTTGTATATGGTGCGTGTGGATATGCATCGGCGAATGCATCGGCATATGCATCCAAAAATGAATCAGCATATGCATCATAAATGCATCGGCATATGCATCCCAGTCCCATTTGACGATTTTCCGATGGCCTTCCGATGCAAATGTATCAGGAAAGAGATCTGTAAAGGGATCAGTAAATGTGTACACAGATGTTCCAGGACCAAAAAAACCGTTATGTAAGGGAATTGAACGTGCGTTCTTCCGCTGAGAAATCGAACATTTTGCCAGCTGGACCATCAATTAATATAGTAATGACATGATAATAGCTCTTATCAAGCGAGTCTAGGCTATTTTAAAGGAAGAATTTAACTAAGTTCGAAATCGGGACCAATTTCCGTAGCAATTTCCCGACGACTTGCTGCACCGAAGACTTCCTCCACCGATGACTTGTTGCACCAGTTTCCCGACTTTCCCGACGACTTTCCCTGCTAGTAAATTGACATTAGCTCGAGGTGCGGCAGCCTTATCTACCGCGTGCCCCATAGCCATCTCCGGTACTAACACTGAGAGTCGTTGATAAAGTCGTTGATAAAATCGTTGGTAAAGTTGTAGGTATAGTCGTCACCAGGGTGTATTCAAGTTGCCCATTCAAGTTTCCCATACGATTATCCCTACACCTTTCGTTGCCAATATCATTTAGTTTTCTAAGGACGGTATTTCCTAGCAGGGGAAGACGTCGGGAAAGTCGTTGGGAAACTGGTGCAACAAGTCGTCAGGCAATGCATCGATAATGTGTCAAATGATGTATTTCCTCGCGTGGTAGAGCCTGGGGACGACTATATCTACAACTTTACCAACGACTTTCACTACAGTAGTGCCGCAACTAGGAAAGTAATCAATAAATGAATCAAATGTATCGTTAATGAATCGGTAAAAGTATCATGTGCAGCGCTCAGCAGAGCCCTCGACAGGTAATGCATCAAGGGATGCATTATCACGCTCGGTTTTGTATGGGCAATGTGTCGATAATGCATCAAATGATGCATTTCCTGGCGTGGTAGAGCCAGCTTACCATGGCCACAAATACGTACTTGCCTTGGCCGCCAAGTACCATTTAATTCAACAGCCCAATAAGAGCCCTTCCCAGGTTCTGCGGTACTCTACAGCGGCAAAGTGAATGGGCAAAGTGAATGGAGGAGATCCGGCAGTCCAACATGTATGTACCTACGTCATCCGACCTGGGACTCGTCTCCCCGCACAACAACTTGTTAGATATCTCAACGTCGCAACACCGAACCATCATCGACAACAACAACATCAACATCAACAACATCAACAACAACACGAGACAGCTCAGCCTCCACCAGAAACATCCACCATCAGATAAACCCAACATCCAGCTGCACACACACAGCAGTCCAGTCCAGTCATGAATCTGATCTATGCCACGGTCGCGACAACGCTGCTGGTCATCCGTGCCATCTCCAGGAAGTCCCTAACGACGAGCGGGGTCATCGCTGCAATCTTCACAGCAGCCGTCCACGCGCTGCACCCATGGAACCTCCCCTTCACGCTCCTCCTCGTCTTCTACGGCCTCGGCACAGCAGCAACAAAGGTCAAGCACGACATCAAAGCCAAGCTCACTCTCTCCAGCTCCGGCACCCCGGGGGTGAGGGCGCCCGAAACCACGTCCAGGTAATCCCCACTCCCCCACACCCACCCAGACCCCAATAGCCCATACTAACCCCCTCCCACATAGGTCTTTGCAAACAGCATCGTCGCCTCCATCCTCATCCTCCTCCACACCGCACAACTCTACGACCTCAACCTCAACACAATCACCACACGCACCACCCCCTCCTCCCCCCTCTTCTCTCCCGCCCACGGCGCCTGCTTCGACAACACCCCCGAAAACCTCCTCGCAATCGGCATCATCGCAAACTACGCCGCAACCCTCTCCGACACGCTCTCCTCCGAGCTCGGCATCCTCGCGTCCTCCCCGCCCCGCCTCATCACAACATGGAACGTCACGCCAAAGGGCACCAACGGCGGCATCACCCTCGCCGGCATCACCGCCGGCGCCGCGGGCGCAGCAATCATCGGCCTCGTCGCGGCGGTCATGTTGCCTGCCTGTGAGGGGTCTGAGGCGGCGTGGGGGCTATGGGAGAAGGTGTGGCTGGTGGCGTTCGTGACGGTGGTTGGGACGGTGGGGTCGCTGCTGGACTCGCTGCTTGGCGCGCTGTTCCAGCAGTCTGTGATCGATGTGCGGAGTAAGAAGATTGTGGAGGCGCCGAACGGCGCGAAGGTGCTTGTTGAGCCGGCGACGCATATCACTGCGCAGGGGAGGCTGCACTCGGCGGTTGGGGGCGCGCCGCAGTCGGCGGCGGGGGCGGTGCCGGTGCATGGGGCGGAGGGGGTGAGGAAGCGGGGTGGTGGGGGTGGGGGCGCGGAGGAGGAGGAGGCGGTGGTGGAGGTGGGGGAGAGGCCGAATAGTCGTAGGGTCATCACGGCGCAGAGGTGGGGCGTGTTGAGTAATAATCAGGTTAATTTGGTGATGGCGGCGGTGATGAGTGTGGTGGCTATGGTGCTGTGGGGTGGGTTGGGGACGGTTGGGGTTGTTTTGGCGGAGCAGGCGAAGACGGTGGTGAGGACGGTGGTGAAGCAGGAGATTATTGGGGCGGTTGTGGGTGCTTTGTTGGCGCCGATTTTGGGGTAGGGGTAGGGGGTGGGGTGGGGGTGGGGGTGGGGGTGGGGGTGGGGGTAGAGGGTGCTATAATACCGTGTTGTGTCGTGCTTTGTTGGGGTGGGAAGTCTAGGGTTTTATTTACCGTACCATTCGGCCTTGCTTCTCTTCCTATCCTCCCCTCCCCTTCGGTTCCTTCTTTTCTTTTCCTATGTTAGCACATGACGAATAACGATAAAGTACTTTGGCGTATATATCAAACCCCATTGCCGGCAGAAAAACCTAATAAACCTGCCGAGAACTGCTAATAAATACATGTATGCCCCAATATCAGCTAACCCAAGTGAAGTACGAGCGTGCAAAACTTTAAATCCAATCATGATATATCACTCACCAATCAGGCCAGAGTGCTAATAATCCTAATAACACCTTTGCCAAGCCCCGCTAGTAAGAGTCAGTCATCTATACTTGACTGCGGGAAGCAGTAAAAAAATAATCGTTAGGGTGGGCTCAAATAAGGCAAATATCGCCGTTTTGGGAGTATATCGCTTATCCCAATTCCAAGTCTCTAACACCGAACTCCCGGGCCAGCGATTAAACACTATTGATTTCTCATACTTACCTAAAACTCATTTAATTTAAGGCTTATTTAAGACTTATTTGATTTAAGGCTTATGTAAGCCTTGTTCAATTTTAGGCTGATTCAATCTTAAGACTTACTCTAAGTTTAAGACAAAACGAAAAGGGGAGAGATTAAACCCAGAGCATTGCAGGTATACTATACCCCAATCTCTCAATCTACATATTAAGCTATGGGAGAATTAGGATTTTGATATTAGAACTATTATATAGCTAAAATAATCGATAAAATTCGAATTTATAAGCCTTAAATAAGCCTTAAATAAGTCTAATCTACCAGAGAGTCTTGATTCTTTAACGTCAGAACGGGTATTTCTATAAGCCTATAAACAGTCTAAAGTAAACCTACTAGTATAAAAAGCATTATGTCTCAAATAAGACTTAGTCGTCCGTTCAGGCTCTTATAAGCGTATTATTTTTTTAAAATTTATTGATACTACAAAGGCTTATGATACCTTATAAGGCTTAATTTGACATTATATACATCGATGGCTGCCCACCTTCCCCACCGCCTTCCCCCCGGGCCCCTCCGCGCCGCTTACCTAGTACCTACCTACTTACCTACCTACCTAGTACCTACCTGCCAGCCTGCCTATGCCTGCCTATACCTACCTAGTATGCCTACCTATGCCTACCTACGCATACCTGCATATCTCTGCACCTACCTGCCTGCCCATTAACTTCAATTGGTTGAATTCAAGTTTGATGCTCAATTTGGTATTGTATTTGGTGTTGTATTTGGCGCAAGATTTGCTGCTGCTGCTGTATTAATCGCTGTTCAATTCGTCGATCAACGCTCACTTTGATGATAACGGTGATAGTGTGGGAAAAAAGGGAGAGGGGGGTAGATGGTACAAAGATAATAGAAGTGATGGAGATGAGTAGGTGTAGACGGCTTGATATTTGCGAAGTGCCTACTTTTAACCCTAACCAACGAAACATTATGAATTTATATAATTGTTAGCGAATCAGTAATATTAATTCTACAAATGGTTTTAAATAAGCCTTATTCGTAGCTAGTCCTGGCCGACGGTCACACTTATGCCCAAAACAGCCCAAATTTAGACTTATTTGAGACATACTAGTAAAGTCTAAATAAAACTTTCCATCTACCTCTCAACCTTATAGAAATACTACCTGTTCTGACGATAATGTTGATGAAAAAGACAGATCTGGTATAAAGACTTATTTAAGAATTATCTGGGTATAATGTATATGTATAGCTAAAGGCATATATATGCCTTATTCTGGAGAGAGTCTTAGAAAAAAAAGGGCCTCATACTAAAATAATGCTAAAATCACCAAAAAACGCTTATATATACCTTTTTCCCGTTGCCACAGTCAAGTAGTATGTGGGTCCTGCCAAGGCTGCCGGTTCGGGTTCGGGTTCGGGTCAGGGTTGCAATAGTTATGCAGGCGCACAACACCTCTTGTTGTATTCTAGTACTGAAGCGCCTTATTATGCGAATACCAAGTTCCGTGTTCAAAATTGAAATATCCGTGCCAATACTGGGGCGAGGGAAAGACGATCATGGGTATGGCTTTAAGTCGGATTTTGACAGCGCGCTCAATACTCACGCGTGAATTTGAATATTAGAGTTCTGTGTATGTACTCGCGCGTCTTCGCCAAGAATTTTCACCTGACTCGGTGAAGAAAGGGATTTTGGTGTTTCAATTGGTCAAATGCCTTGATCTCTCAGTCACGTTAAAATCCTTGGCGAAGACGCACGAGTACGTGTGGCGGTTGCGGAGGCTTCCGATCGGCGTTTCGATTAACGGATGAGCAACTGAATAGGCGGTTAATTGGTCTGTAAGATGGTGCTTGCATATAAGACCTAGCTTAGTGGTTGCTTACTAGATAGATCACTCGCTACAGTGTCTTGAAAGGTTTGGGAAGAATGTGAGTAAGGGCCCGTTCGGACAACCCAATAATCTAGATTATTGGCGATAATCTGACGGATTATCGACTTTTGGATTATCACAATAATCTATGCTGTTCGTGCAATTGAATAATCCAACATTCGGAACTCCTGATTATCCAATAATCCGCCAAGAAAACAATCACCTTCGGAGGTAATTATTCCCACACAACACAGATATCCTGAGAGTGTAACGGCAATATTACCGGTCGGTTAGAATGATTGATTGGATCGTGAAGAGAAGGTATTGTGCAGTTGAGTTAGGATTTGTAATGGGGTTTCTGTTATGTTCTTTTAGTTTCCGTTACGCGAGGTATGAGTCATCAACGGACTGGAGGCTGGATATATAAGGGAGTGTTGTCTCGTGCCTTTTCATGTTTTCCTTCCTTTCCTCTTCTCTTCACGGAACTTCTTGTATGTACTCCACGAATACTACTTTGTTCTACGTCTCGTCATAGGGCTCAACTAGTTAGTCATACTAGGCAGAGCCACTCCATAGTCCATAGTCTCGAATACCTATTGCTACGTCTTCGCCTCGGTTGTATTCCTTGGCATCATAGTCCCTACGTCCATAGACCCCCGTTACAGAGAGCTAACGTTATCCGGACATGTAGATTATCCACTTATTATGAGTATTATGATTATCACTTCCGCTACCTGATAATCCAGTCTGTCCAATAACCCGAAGAAATAATCTAAGGTTGTCCGAACGGGCCCTAAGTGTACTATTCCAGTTAATAATAGCGGAATCATGTCCCAAGTATTTAGTACCCTATGAATATGCATCGTATGGACATTTGCGTGTCAACCTTTAGAGCGGATACGATATGCCTACAGCTCGCCTCTCCTTATTCTTAGGCGGCCAGCCAAAATCGAAATCGTGACCAAACCAGATATGGCTGGGTGTGCTCAGTTGAACGCAATCACTGTTCATTCTCCTCTCTGTCTCTAGTGGAGCAGGTGGAGATTTCTAGCGTGTGAGAAGAAACTCGGGAACAGGATAAATAGGAACTGTGTTCAACCAACCATACCCGGATATATCCGGTTCGGTCACACCACCTCAGGGATAGAATGTTCTCCTCACACGGTGGTTTAGGAAAGGTCGGTATATACCAAGCTCGCCTACGAAACGAAAGTTCTTCTCTGCCGCTTTAATCGTTAAGAGAAGACGAAAGTTATCTTTGAATGTGTTTTTCCATGATGAGTTAATAGAGCTAGAGAGAAACTGGGGAAATCACCCCCCTGTTTTTTTGCTCCAGTGTCTTGACCGAGTGATATCTCATGATTAACGATATTATACTCGAAATTACACAAGCATTGGGACATGCTGTGGCTTCTACGTGAAAATGGATAGTGCATAGATATATGGTTGACAACGTAGGGATAAATGAAACCTCTCAGGCTTTCTGCGAACGCATCCAGTGTTCACGGCAATTGACTATCATCGCGTACTCTACCAGCGCAAATAATGCATCCATCGATGCATTACCCATACAAACGGCACGCGTTAATGCATCACTTGATGCATTTATCCGTCGCGGGCTCTGTAAACTCGTCCAATTGATGCATTGTCCAACGCCTTTACCGATGACTTACACCACTTTCCGTAGCAGTAACTTGTAACTTCCCTTTACGTCGCACTGTTTTGCTGTAGCGACTTTGCCGACGACTTTCTTGATGCATATGCCTTAACCACGCACAGCCGAAACGAGTACGCCAACGAATATGTAGCCGCGCCAGTGTAGCTTTTAATATTACCCGCGTTGCACGCCCTACGACTTTGCCAACGAGTTAGCCAACAACTTTGCACGGCGACTGTTGCCGCTCTGCCCCCCTCTACGACTTTGTGCCGCGACCAAGTTTCTATGGGAACGACTTTACCGCCACTCACCTACTAGCGCTGTACGACATTCCCAACGACATTACTGATGCATTAACCGCGGAGCACGAACAGCTGGAACGATATTGCCTACAAGTTTGCCCACCTTCTATCAGCGCTCTCCGTTACTCAGGAAATAACTTTGCCGACGAGTTTACCTACGACTTTACTGATACTCTAGCCGTTCCCTGCTTTCTGTGTCAACGATTATGCCAACAACTAAACCCACCGACTCGTATCATATATGTGCGTGAACGAATATACCGACGATTATACCGACGAGATTTCCCTCCGCCCTTTTGCAGCACGATACATTTGCCAACGACTTTGTTGATACATTTCCCGGTAGACTTCACCTATCATTCAAACTGTTGACGTTATTCCATGCACTTCTACATCTGCATTGTGCGTCGGTGCAACGAATATGTCTACGAATTTACCTACGAGTTGGTATACGATATTGCCATTACCACAAACCATCAACATCTTTACTGACTATTATACCGACAACATTACCGATACTTTATCCCCCAAACAATTCGGCCATCTACGAGTATCCTGATGCAATTGCCGATGATATCAACAACACATTAACCTTTCCCTCAATAACAGCAACGACTTTACTGATGCTTTAACCAACGGTATATCCGATGACTTTCTCAAAACGTTTTACATTAATGAATACAGTCGATCATACATTTACATACACCATCACCAACAACATTAACTGAACGTTGATTTGCTTTTCAACAGGTTGAACGACTTTACCAACCACAATTCAGACGATATTGCTGATACATTTCCTTTGCGGCTCAATCATATGAACGATTTTACAGACAACTTTACTGATACATTGTTTTTTTCATTCGATAGAGTGAATGACTTTACCGACGACAATACCGATGATATTGCCGATACATTTCCTTTACGGCTCAATCATGTGAACGATTTTACAGATAACATTACTGATGCATTGCCCAACGGACTTCTTCTAGCTTTCTCGAAAAAACACTCAGTAATCAATCAACAAGTTTCTGAACGATTATGCCGACGACTTTATCAACGAGTTTCTAATGAAGAAGAAAAAACCCATAGCAATAAGACGGTCACTTTACCGACAACTTTACCAACAATTTTACTGACTACGTTTATTATTCGCCTCTCTAACATTTGTTCTCTTGGAACCTCGATGATTAAGTCTACGATTTTACCAACACATTTGCCAACAATATTGCATGCTACTGTCTTTGCCATTGCTACTAGTTTTAGAATCAAATCTAACTTTTTTTCGTAGGAACGATATTCATGATCCCTTTACCGACAAATTCGATGACACATTTTCCAACAAATCCCGCACCACCTGCTTTAGTAAAACCCTTCATAGCATACTTGTTAGCAACCCTACAATTATAATATCTTCCAACCGTTGTTTACCCGATCCGGAATAGTCTCCAATATTAGCCACATATAAACCTCCATACCTGCATATACAACACTTGCGTATTACCCATAACAACAACAACAACCAACACCTTCACATCTTGAACGGCGTCTCTGGAACCACGCTCTCTTCATTATTGGCATGCCTATTCATCGCCGCAAGCTTCACCTTCTTCTGCGCATTACTTAGTCTTCCAGGAGCACCCCTCTTCGCTGGAGTCAGCTGCCCATCACCCTCAGTGGCCGCAGCTTGGTTAATCAGCATCTTTGCCCTCTGAAAGCTAGTGCTTGCCCCTGGCACAGCCCTCGGCCGGGGCATCAGTTCCGGATGTCCAAGAAGCTTGCGGTAGCTCATTGGTTCAACATTATCAGACCCCATTAAGGGGGCGTAGCCCATAACCGGAACAAGTGAAGGGAGTTTGAGATCGGAGTTCAAATCAAGCACCTTACCCACAGGAACCTCTACGATCTCCTCGCCCGCCATCGGCTGTGTAGAGCTCATGGCTCCATGAAGATGGGGATACCTGCTCCTCGACGCAAGTCTACGGGTCGGCTGTGCACTTGTAGACGCTGGAACCTGGTAACTCGGAGTGTCCCATTCCATGTGCGGAACCTGGGAGTGCTGGGGCACCATGGGCGAGAGCCTTCCAACATTCTTTCTCGCCTTCAAAGAGCCCATGTAGCTATTCATGGGGGGAGGCCCCATCCTACGAGGCGGGGTGGAAATGGGGTCAGCAAAAACATCGTCAAGACCCGACAGCCGTGAAATGTCAAATCCATCCTCTTTTATATAGTCTGGGTTTGAGTAAACATCCTGGGCAGCAGACGTGGCGGTGCAGTACTTGTGAATGACTCTGAGTTGTTAGGCTGTGTGGGCATGAATGAAGACTGTGTCGAGTTCTGTGTGAACACAGATGACCGGGGCTGTGCACATAGGGGCATAGGCTCTGGTGCGTTCTGCTGGGTGGCTACACGAAGCAGTGGCTGTCCACAAGATGGCGGCGGCACCTGTGAAGAGCTCATGTCCTCCCATGGACGAACAGGCAAATAGGTATCATCACATTCACCGGTAGTAGTAGAGCTTCTAACCTCATCTGACTGGTTCTGGTTCATGACACCACTCATACTATCACCGATACGTGTCAGTACTGTCTGATAATATACGTGTTATCTTGAGTTGGGAGGGGATAAATACATCTCTTTCTGTATCGCATCTTGACTCCGAGTTCTCATTGTACTTTTCTTTGCCTTCTCCTTGGCCGGTGTCTTCTCTTTAACAGTCCCGGCTACCTTGCGAACATATGTCCTCTTGGGCTTCTCGGTCTCGCTCTTCTTCTTATTCAGCGAACCCTTGGGTCTTCCAGGTCCCCGTTTCTTTGGAGGCTCGGGCTCAACCCCAACCTCTTTGTCACTAAGCACTGCCTCTGTAGTCGTGACATCAGAAGCATTGGTGCGTTGAGACCCCGTACGAGCTGCTCGTGTACGAATGGCATTATTGTTCCCGACCTCTTTCTCTTTAGTCACAGAAGAATCAAAGCTAACCCTTCTAGTAGTAGGTATCAGTGGAACTGTTGAGGCCAGTACTGATGGCTGTGGTGGTGGTGGTGGTGGTGGTGGTGGTGGTGGCTTTGAATAGAAACTGGCATCATCATCATCATCATGGAAGTCAGCATCAGAATGCTCCCACATGGTTGGGGCCTCGTTATTCTCCTTGACCCTGGTCAGGAACTGATGGTATCGCTTTTCGTCATCCAACAGTATCTGCTGTTTTCCCTTACCTGGGAAGCGGTACCATACATCCTTCCCCTTCCATCTCTTGCGGAACTCTTCATAGTCGAGTGTGAATTGGTAATGGACGTGCTTTTTGTCCACCAGTACGGAGTAAATCTCAAGCGTCTTGACACCATAGGGGCAGCAGCGGAAGGAGGTTTTGGAGGTGGCAACATCACTTGCTTTCTTGGTAAGTTCAGACGATGTACAAGGTTATGTGCCGACGGGGACAGCGGTGCGGCATCATCATCCACACGGGGAGCACCGATAGTCATAACATTGGCAGGAACTCGCTCAAGTTGAGGTGCAGCAGCAGGTTGAGCCACGGAAACTGCAGCCCCAACAGGGATGGGTGGCCTAGCTGACACCGGCACCCCCACCGAAGATGTTGCGGCCTTAGTCACTGTGCCCACGCTAATTGAACCTTCAGCGGAGACATAAGAAGAAGAAGAGGTATCATCATCCTCTGCTGTAACACAGTCCTGGACCATTGGTTTCTTGCGTGGAGGCTTGCGGTGTACCGGTGGAGCTTCGTCAACTGTCTCCTTGTTGGCAGAACGTTTACCGGTGCTTGATGTCTTCTGTATGCTTGCTGCTGTTGCTGTAGCCCGCTGAGGGGCAATAGGTGCAGGAACCGCTGCCCTCGGTGCTTGTCTTGCTGGGGCAGCGGCAGGGCCAGATGCTTCCCTTGGTTCTGCTGTATCTATAGGGACAGCAGGCACATTTCTCGCAGTGGCTCTCTGTGCTGCTGTTCTCCGCCTGCCAACATAGTGGCCGGTGGTGGGAGGTCTTCCCTTCCTCACCGCACCACCGGCGAGGGTAATGTCTTTATTTTTTCTTCTGTTTTTATTACGTTCTTGTTGTTGGTCAGAGAGATTATGATTGCGAGACAGACGGAGTCACTATAGTTATACTTGGCAAGAGCGTTTCTGACTTTGTCGATGAGGTATTGGCGTGTTGCCTTACTTCGGACCGACTTCCACGCCGACCCAATAATAAACTGTACAGGCTTTGCAGCCAGTGCATCAGCAGCCATCTTTCTCCTTTTATTATATTCTTCCCGGTCTTCTTTATATGATCGAAAACCCATTTGTTCGATCAATGGGGCTTTGTTAGCAGTATCGAGGAGGTCCTCGATGGCCTTCTCGTCGTGGAGTGGAAAGTCCCCGATGGCTGACCCCTCGCTATCAGACCCGCTTGTGTCTTCAACAAGCCTCTCGCCAAATGACTGGCTCTTCTGCTGCTGCTGCTGCTTACTCTTTTCGTGCTGCCGCTCTCTCTCCTGCCTCTGCTGTTCCTCACGTCTCTTAATCTCCTTTTGCTCCTTCCATTGCTTGAATTCTTCCATGTCTAGCATTGTGTTTGGAGCAATAGGCTCTGTGATGTCTGCCATATTCCGCTGCATCTGTACCATCATGTCCATCAGTATATAACCATCTACCATTTACATGTAGCTGTCTTGATACAGATGCTCACCTTTGATAAACAGTGTGGTGTAATAGAAAAAAGGGACAGATAGATGTTTCTACGGTGGAATGGAGAGAAGATGGAGAAGGATATGTCCATACTATCTACCCCCACCCACCCTGGCTCATGCAATATGGCTCACCCGTAGATGTCGATCTGGCCTTCCACTCCGCCTATCGTGCATCCAAGATCTCACGTCCCGCCAATCTACCCCACCATCAACGTGTCATGTATTCTACATATTCACTTTATACTTATAAAAAAAAATTATACACACCAATCACGATTATGGCGGATGCAGCAAACCCAGCACCATGGGCACCGAGAGAGAGACGACTCTGCCACTGTGGGATGTACAGAGGAGTACCCCACCTTGTGACAAAAACCATCTGGTACAGACACAGGCAGCGGCAGGCATGGCTTGAGCGGCAAGCCACCCAGGAGGATATTCCGCCAGTAGATTTGGACTGGGAAGTAGTAAGTACATGTGGTCAAGGTGCATTTTCTACCTACATAATCCTGACCCTATACAGATTGATGCCTCCTATCCCGAGAGTGAGCCCATGCCATCAGGAACCCCCGTCTTTAATGATCAGGTATATGCGATACAACACATGTATAGTATGGTAGCTCAACCCACAACTCGATTAACTCTGTTCTGGTATAGGAAAACAGCCCAGAGCCAGCGGAGGCTACACCGGTCTTTGAGGATGCCTTATTTATAGAAGCTTCACCTGTGTTTCACGATCCCGGACGTATGGATTCACAGGATCCTTTTACAAACTACAACCTACAGCCCCGCCTCGGGCATGTGCAGCAGCAGGTACAGGTCCATGCCTCTCAAGAGCATCAACCTGAGCAGTCACCAAGCCAGGAAACTGTGAGAGGAGAGTCTGTTGTACCAGAGTCGGTGGTCTCAGAGAGAGAAGATACAATCAGTACATTGAACCACAGCTTCCACCACTCCACGGTTGGGCAAGAGGAGGGGCATGTGCCTTTAGATGAGGAGGCACCGCTGTTCCGTCAACGGACAGAATCGACTCAGTATGACCTAAACATGGCATACATCACCCCGGTTCCTACCAATACGGCAGGCCAGAAGGAGAATGATAATCCTAGCTCCTCTAGCAGCAGCGAGTCCAGTGCTCATGATATTCCTGATAACTCACCTCCTCCATCCATTCATGGCGATGTTGATGCTGATATAGATGCTGATAGAGATGACGACGTTGATGCACCCAGTGAGACTGATAATGAGATTGACGAGCGTATCCAGAGCCCAAGCTATTCCAATCCATACTATGAGGATGTCGAGGATGTCGAGGATGTGCCCAGCTCTGAGGACCCAGAGAGCAGTGGAGCAGAAGACGGTGTTGAGGATAACGATGACGATGACGATGACGATGACGAGGGCCCAGAAGTGCTGACAGAGTTCCCATACAGCATGATTCCGAACGTTGTTCTGGAACCTGCAATGATGAGACACCTCCGGCTGATGAAGGTCAGGATGGAAGGGAACGTGGCTCAGGACATACACATGAGGTACATCCAAGCTGTCCAGGCCTTTGACAACTCCGAGGTCTCAGTGACAGACGAGGCAACAGCGAAGAGAGAGCTCGGTGTGATTACAGAGATATACCACGTTCGGTATGACGTGTGTCGAAACAATTGCATCTGCTACGTTGCCTTTCCAAGGGCTGACAGATGCCACATATGCAATGCAGAAAGAAGGGATAGCAATGGAAAACCGTACCGTACGTTTGACTATATACCCCTAATCCACAGACTGCTGCTACTCTATACAGACACTGCGTACGTAAAGATTACGATGGAGTACAAGGAGTCTTTTGCAAACCAGGAGACGCCACAGAGCTCAGTGCGGGACTACTGGGATAGTCTTTTGTTCAAAATGGTCAAGAATAATAGAGGCTTGTGGACCGATAGCAGAGACGTCGGGTTCATATTCAGCACAGACGGCTTCTCCCTATTTAAGGCACACGCCTCTACTGCTGCCTCTTTTCAATTGAATCCATAGCTGACTCATGTGTTACAAATAATCAATAGATTGGGCAGTACGATGTCTGGCCCCTGCTGCTAATCAACTGCAACCTGCCGCCGTCTGAGAGGGTCCTGAAAAAAAACCTAATTCTGTGCGGCATAATACCAGGGCCTGGCAATCCCAAGGACCTGGGGTCCTTCTTGAAGCCAATGATTGATGAATTCCTCACACTGCAGGTGGGGGTAAAGGCTTGGGACGGGCTGCGAAAGGAGAGATTTATACTGCGCGCTAACATAGCCCTAGTGGCAGGAGATACGGTTGCAATGGCCAAATTGATGAAATGGACTGGTCCTAATAGCTTTCGGTACTGTCGCTTCTGTGCCATCTATGGTATCAGCGAGGGACACATATATTGTCCTCTGGAACCCCCACGTGACCGTAAGGACGCTCTGGGGGGGGAGGCTAGGCGCAAGGGGAGTAGGGTTCCAAAGAGGAATGCAAATTTCCCCGAAAAGTCGTGGGATGCAGAGAATCTCCCGATTTGGACCGACGCACAAGTGCGCGAAAACCAGAAAACGGTGGAGGAGACAATGGACCTGCAATGGGGCAAGATGATGGGGACCAATGGAGAGCCTGTCTTTAGCTCCCTCGTGTCGGTGGTGTACCCTTGGACGTTCACGCCGGACGTTATGCATCTGGTTGATGAAAACACGCCTAGGTTATACCTGGCGCAATGGATGGGGGTGTTCCGGGACAGGGAACTAGCGCTCCGCGCAAAGATGGCCCAGGCCGAGTTGATGCTTCGCAGGTTGGATCATCGCATGCCCAATCCGAGGGCATGAGCCAGTCACAAGTGGAGGTGCAGCAAGAGTCTCAATTTGATAGCCAGACAAACACACAGCAGGGTGGCTCTCAGAGCCAGACCCAGGGTGAGCGGAGGAAACGTCGCAAGGGCAGGCGGGGGTTAGCTTTAATGCTGATATAGAAGAGGACTACGTGGAGGATGCGTTTATCTTACCCAAAAGAATGTGGGACAGGATTGGGGAGGAAATTGCGGGCTCAAGGGCGTCGATACCAAGTGCGTTTGGCAAGGCATTCCGGGATATCAAGTACCACGCAAGCTACAAGGCTACAGAGCTGATGAACTTCATGCATCTGATATCCCCCATTGTGCTCAACCAACGGCTGCCTGCCGAGTACTATAGCCACTGCACCACTTTGTACTAGCCAGCGAGAAGGCCCGGCGGTACCAGCTGAGCATGGAGGACGTCGCTGAGATGGAGCGAGACATGGTTCAGGTTGTGACGGGGTATGAGCGTCTATACTATCAGTACAAGCTCTCCAAGATCCGTGGCTGCACCACGCAGGTGCATGGGCTGCTGCACCTGGGCATGGCCATGAAGGTCTGCGGCCCGAATCCGATATACCACCAGTACCCAATGGAGAGGACATGTGGAACGATCAAGGCAATGTGCCACAGCCGTTCGTCTGCTAATCGTAATCTTTCATTGCAGCTGCTTGAGCGGGAGAGGCTCAGGTACCTGCCTTTGATTGCTTTGGTAAGTATGCGAGAGTGTGAGAGCAGAGTGGCTGTGCTGTTGCTGTTACTGATGTGAACAGGTGCCGCCTGGCTTTAGTGAGACCGCCGAGAGACGTCTGTTTGGACTGGGAGAGAAGGACAAGGTTGCCTATCCAGCAGAGTACCCGGACTGCCTCTTGATGGGCCCCAAGATCTCCCGCCGGTTGAATCAGTACGAGCGGAACCACCTGAGGCAGTTCCACGCTGACGTGATAGGTGTGCCAGTGAGGTCGAGAGAGATTGTTGGGAATCCAATGCTGTTCAGCGGCATATTCAAGCTCTGGGGTAGGGCAGTTGCGGGAAGAGTTTTGAGCAATAGCAGCGAGCATGAGGTGGTAGGATCGGCCATCTCCAACCCAAAGCCTGGTGTCTGTTCGTCCCGCAGGGATGACTCCTGTGTCAGGTACATATTGACCGGCGATGGGGACAACGATGTCTCATACTTTGGCAAAGTAATGTTCTTCATGCCGTACGAGATACACAATGACGAGAGGCTTGAGGACGAGCCAGAGCGTTTCATGATGGCCTACATCCAGCGGTTGGAGGTGGGGAGGGTGAGGAAGCTCAAGTTGGCATACATAATCAACAGACAACAACGGGTCCTCAAGGAGTTTGTTGATCTGTCCGATGTACAGGAACTGATAGGTTGCATCAAGTCGCGCGGGAAGGAGTTTTTGGTGTCAAGGACGTCGTGCTTCTGGCCAAAGAAGGGTTTTGCTTGGTGGGAAGTTATTGACAACGAGGCGCTTTTTATTGGCGCTAACGTGCAGTAATGCACACTATTAACTAACTAGATACTAGCCGACATTTCAAAGTCGTGGGCAAAGTCGTGGGCAAAGTCGTGGGTAATGTTGTTGGTAAAGTTGTAGGTAAAGTTGTTCTGTGGTTTGGGTTGTGCGGGGGGTGATGGCGAAGGGTTAACCTATCGTAGCTAATGTTGTAGGTAAAGTTGTAGCCAAAGTGGTCGGGAAAGCCGTTCCCGCACTAAAATAAATGTGGGAGGGGTCTCGGGCAATATTATTGGCAAAGGTGTCTGTAAAATTGTGTGTTTAATCGTAGGTTTAATCGTTCATGTTCAAACAAAACGGATTGCAAAGAAAGTTGTAAAGTTGTCAACAAAGATATTTGTAAAATCGTTGGCATAGTCGTCGTGTATAAAATTTGATCGCTGAGGAAAGTTGTTGACAAAATCATTAGTAAAATCGTTGTATGTAGTTTAGTTGTTTGCCTGTATACTTGTCGGGAAAGCCGTCGGTATAAATCGTTTGTAAAATCGTTGACCTGATGGTAAACAATCCTCTTGTTTCCAGGCTTAATCGTTGGTTCATGGATTGGTATAATCGTAGGGAATGTCGTTTAGCGGATAGACGATATGGTTAAAGCATCAATTTAATCGTTGGTATATTCGTTGGTTATTTCGTTTACAGAATCTTATGTTTGGCTAAGTAATCACTAAAGTAGTTGGCGATGTAGTCAAGCAACTCGTTGACAGGAGGCCTGCGATTTGCAAAAGTGTTGGTAAACTCGTTGGCAAAGTCATAGGCAATATTGTTCCAACTATTGTGTGGTTTGGCTTTAATGTCAGTAAACTCGTTGTCAAAGACGTAAGCAATATCGTTCCATGTACTGTGCAGATTGGCTAAGTAATCACCAAACTCGTTGGCAAAGACATAGGCAATATTGTTCCCGGAACTGTGCGGTATGGCTTTAGTGTCAGTCAAGTCGTAGGCAATGTCGTTCCATGTACTGTGTGGTTTTGCTTTGGTGTCAGTAATCTCGTTGGTAAGGTCATAGGCGATGTTGTTCTGGGTACTGTGCGGTCTCGTAAAATCGTCGGTGATGTAATCAACTATTTCGTTCAATGTGGGGCCGGCGAGATGCAAACTCGTAGGCAATGTCGTTCCAGCTGTTCGTACTCCTTGGTTAAGGCATCGGCAAAGTCATTGGTAAACTCGTTCTTTCAAGTGCTGTGTTGTATGGCTTAATCGTCACTATCGTCGTATGTGTAATTGTTCCAGCTACTCGTGCTGTATGGTTAAAGCATCGGTATAGTCATCGGTAAAATCGTTCACAGAATACATGTGTGCTTTGGTGCTACAGCCTAACCGCACATGTAGCCATAGATATAATCTTAGATGTTACTACTACTATCATCATTATTATTATTATTATTATTATTATTATACAGAGTGGGCAATGAATGTCGTTAGCAATGTCGTTCCATTGGGGGCTTGGCAAAAGGAGACTGCGATGCATTATGGATGCATTATGCGATGCATTTTCGGATGCAATAGCCACCCGCTTACGGTGTGTTGCACGGACATGACGCGTAACGTAGCAGCACGATGCATTATGGATACATTATGCGATGCATTTCTTGGGGTGGTAGAGATAGTAAGGTAAATAACCTAAATTAGGTCCGCTTGCCCCTATGACCATGTCCACAAGAGGCGGAGAAATCTACTAGTGGTGGTCCATATATACATGTATGTATACACCCTCGCTCCCCACACACATATCTCACTATATACTGTCTGGACCATAATAATTCGAGCCCGAGCTCAATGAGCTAAAAGTTTGAGCTTAAAAAATAGAGGTGGCTTGGCTCATAAACAATAATATATCTTTATATATCTAATATACTTGTATACATACATGTATATATAAGAGTATATGATGTCGGGAAAAGTATTTCAGTAACCCTAATCCCACACCCAACGCCCTTATAGGCTCGAAAACACCGGAGTGGTAGTTACCCTTCGGACTGATTATTAGATTTTGTACCCTTCTATAGGACTAATATTGCTGAATACTACTTGTATTGCTGCTGCTGCTGTTGCTGCTTCATTGCAATTGTTTGATTATAATTCTGGTTATGGTTATTAATCATTATTATTATTATGCCAGAATCATAATCGAGCTTTTGGCGGGGTTTCTTATAGACCTCTATAAGAAAGTTGGGAACTTGAGATTAGACTCCACTAAAATATCGAGTGAGAAGCAGTGATTGCTCGTGTATGTATGTACAGCGAACGCTTGCTATAACGGTACTTTCTATAAGGGTAATCTCTCTATAACGGTAGCATTTCTCGGTCCTTTTTGCCTGGCTTTCAGCACCAGCACCTCCTATATAAGGGTAATCTCTCTATAACGGTACCAAATTCCGGTCCCGAGCGTACCGTTATAGCAAGCTTTCGCTGTACTCACTCTAAACTGCCAAGAGATTGATTGATTGATAATTTATTAAATCTGCCAAGAGAAAAAAGAAGTATGATGGTGCTGTATTCACATGAGATGTCTAGGATTAGAATGGAATCACCAATAGAAGAAGGTAAATCTTTATCCTTTTTACTAGAATCACGTAATCGGTCACGCACTTATGCTGGCTGTGAATCATTTATTGCGCCGAAACTTATGAAGGTATCAGGATATCTAGCTGGGTGATCAACTGAGCAGGTATTACGCGAAGAGAAAGTTAATTAGCCAGATATATATTAGAGCCTGACGAGGATGCGGGGTATTTGATACAGATACATAAGAATATACGAGCGTCACGACGCAGAACGGAGACCCACCTGTAAGAATTTATGACTCTACTAAGCAGGATCATTTCTAATGGATGGTATTACCTATTACTCTTAATTACACTGTATTTGTTTTATAGTTTAGGGGTTGTATATCACAAGCAGGAAAGTGGGGCTTTGGTTCTTGTTCAATTCTCTGACATGAACTGGGACGGGGAGAAATCGGGAAAGAAATACGCGTAGCCGTGAATTTGCCTCTGTTTATGTCTAGAAGGTGATTGGTAAAAATCTTAGATGTTTAATGATAGATTGTCCTCGTGTAATTCACTTAATGCAATATCACGCAGGAGATATCATTTGGCACATGACTCTAAGCCTTTGGATGATATCTATTTCACCCGAATAACGTATCTAAAGTGTCAAACGCTTACTCACAGGTCTTTACCAGTTCATCTTGAGCTTTGACTCCATCTCAGCATGGAAACCAGGCAGTTCTTCGGTATTGTCGGTCCCTATGATGGGTGTTGGAGTTAGCTTTGCCGAAAGAGAAAGGCAGCTCAGTGGAACATTGATCGCTTGAGAATGGCAAAATGGGGTGATGCTTTATTTTATGCTTACCCTTGTAGACATCCTCCCATTCGATAGTTGTGTCCTTCCCCTTCAGAATATCGAGGTGGAAGTTGCTAGGTCCGCCCAGTTGAGCCGGTCTCCAGTCCTGTTCTCAGAAGTTTATTAGCATCCTTATCTTTTTACCCACCACTAGTCCATTATCTCATATTCAGATAATGGCCATCTAACCCCCCGCAAATTTCCAGGAAGCCCAAGGAGACTAACCGATCCGCTAATCTTCATCTCCATACCCCTCCTGATCGGCTCTTGCGCACCGTATACCCTCATCAGACTTTCCATCTTCAAAGCCTGCTGAGTTTCATCCCAGTTCTTCAGTCTAGCCTCCAGAGGATGCTTTCCGTTCACTTCGGCAGATACAGACTGCAATCCGTTCCTCATCGGGTCAGGGATTGAACGGACACTGGGAGCTCCATTTGTGGTAGAGATCTGAACGGCATGCTTTGGGGCAGGGATTATGCGAAGAGACTATACTACTATTAGCTCGCGTGATATAAGAGGAGCATGACGGAAAGGGGTTTAATACCATTTTATTACTGTTTGTGGTGCAGAATTTAGAGATGGAGGGGTGATGTTGAAGTTGTGGGGAGTCTTAGACGAGGATAACGATAGCTGGCGCAGCTTGTTGCCAAGTCCAAGTCGAGCCATCTTATCTGATAAGATCTAGTTAAGCACAGAATATGTAGGTACATATCCACCACAAGGATTTAAAAGTTAAATAACCATCTTAAGCTATATAGTTCGGTGCTAAATCAGAGAAGGGTGTTTTAAAAAGGCTTCGGGCCCCGGACAACGGCATGTACTCTATTTGGTAGAATATTGTAGATGCTTGTCTGGCTGGACTGATCATGGCCAGCAGGAAGGAACAGGGAATTCGAAGTCTACAATCATCCTAGTTGAGGTTTCCAACTGAAGCACTTCGGTGTCCCCTACCGGCGCCACCGGTAATGAAGAGCCGTACATGATCCAATCAGGGGTCGGCCCAGATTGAAACGCGGCTATAACGACAAACCCCAGCCACAGGTACCCCTCAACCCATGAGTGATGGGATATGATTAAATCCGTTTGTTCAAGCTCGTCTATATACATGTGTGTGTAGTTGTAGTATGGTATTATTACATGGAGAACAAGTACCAGGATGAGGCATGGAAAAAGAAAAGAAAAACAAATTTATGGCAATAGCTAGCAGCGCATCCCGCAGGCTGAGAAACCGTTAAGGAGCTTGAAACCAAGCTAGAGTGCGCCAGAGAGATTATTCGTAAACAAATAGAAGGCGCGCGCGTGTATAAACCTACGCAACGGCTTTCTATTAATCTGGTTTAATATGTTATATACGTGCGTATGTGGTGATCGCTCGTAGACCTTATGTATGTCAAGAAGATACTTAAACCCTGGACAAGCCAAATTACATGTAGTGTCACATGCCTCAACAACGTGCTCCACTCGACATAGATATTCGGCTTTCGAGCTATGTTAGGAAGAGATGCTTTCTGCTACTAGGCACGGGGATGGCGGGGAGAGGGGGAGATGTCCCGCAGATATAGAAGTGTACTCATGGACCAAACTATAGCTCTATAATATCAATAGTTATATTATAATTATTTTGAAGAGTTAAAACATCCTTGCTTAAGATCTTGTGCACAGGGACGCTGATCAAAAGGAAATTCAATTTCGAGTTAAGGAGAGTAAGACCAGGAATTCGAAACCTGGGCCGGCTTTCACTTGGATCAAACCCTAACTTCAACCATCTTCATCTGCACAAGATAATTAATATTATAGATTATGATGTACGTATTGTTCTTTGATGGCTATTTGTATTGTATGTATGGTATTAAGACCTTTTGATGTCTATTATTATTGATGTATACATGTATTCGACTTGCGAGCAGATATGTGGCTTATTGACATGACGTCTATACCTTCAGTACGTACAAAACTATCTTTAAAATACTCCGTACCTTCCTTCTTCCACTTGTTTTAATTAATCTTATGCCATTAAAGCACCTAAATACTGACATGTGCATGTATACATAGGTATATTACTACAGTACCATTACACCGGATTTGAAGCCAAAATCCACGAGTTAATGTATAGCCCCCCTCTATTTCATGAACTAGGGATAGTATCGAACTACATGTAGGTTTAATCTACTTTGAACTTATCTAGTGACCACCTACTACATCTAGAACCACCTTGCCCCCCCCAAAACGCATGGACCGTCAACAGAAGGACTGACTAGGATAGAGTATTGGACCTCTGACCGAATCTCATGGGCGAGACAAGGTCAATTTTCAAGCCAGGATCAGCCTATTCGATGCGCTGGTGACCGAAAGGCCCAGCTACTGGACCAGTCACAGCCGTAGGGAAAAGTTAATTTACATCCTGGATGCATAAAAAAAAAGGTGTCTGTATTGATCCCAGAATCACGGCGCTATCGGTACCATCGCAACCTAGGGCCTGCTTGAGGGCACAAGACGCTCACTAATGATTTGTTTAACCAGAACTCATGAGAAATATCTATTAAATGCGAAATATTTAAAGAGGACGGATTGCCCTTCATGTCTTATATCAAATCACTAGAAATCAGCAGAAGAACCTCTCGAAACACATACTAGACTCGATATACAATATTGGATTTTTGGCAATGAAGTTCTCTACAGCTTCTATCAGCGTTATTATATCCGCAGTTGTTGCAGACGCAGCTTATACAGTTCTCCAGGAGAGCTACACTCCGGCCAATTTTTTCTCCAAGTTTGACTTTTACACTGTGGGTATTTCCGATATCATATATAGACATTAATAAGTTGCTCGACTTTGTGATAAGAGACTGACATATAATTTCGCTTCATTAGGGCGCCGATCCTACAAATGGCTTTGTCAAATATATCGACCAGGCCAGCGCCCAGTCCCAAGGTATTATCAAAACGAACACCGACAATGTCTATGTTGGTGTCGATTATACAAATAGCGCACCAAATGGACGGAATAGTGTAAGACTAGAAAGCAAGGCCAGGTTCCAGCGTGGTCTTATTGTTTTGGATCTTGCACACATGCCTGGTAGTATCTGTGGAACATGGCCAGCATTGTGAGTAGAATTTGCGATGGAATTGTACTTGAAAATAAAACATATTACTGACGAGTCTTCTTTTCGTAGCTGGACCCTTGGTGATAACTGGCCGAACAATGGGGAGATTGACATCATCGAAGGTGTAAATTTAAACACCCAAAATGCAATGGCACTTCATACCAGCGATGGCTGTTCTATCAACGGAAGCGGGCAGTCTGGAACTTTGATTTCAAATAATTGTTACGTCTACGCCGCGAACCAGTCTACCAACCAAGGCTGTGGTATTCAGGTAAGCTATTCTACTTAATATTTGTATTTCTTTATGTACTAACCGCTATCTTGGATAGGATACTCGTACCTCATCTTATGGAACTGGATTCAACAATATTGGTGGTGGTGTTTACGCTACTGAATGGAACTCGGATTTTATTAAGATTTGGTTTTTTCCACGCAATGCCATCCCGGCCAACGTTTTGAGTACAACTCCAGAACCCACCGGTTGGGGAACACCTGTTGCCGTCTTTCAAGGTTCATGCGATATTAATTCCAAGTTCATTTCCCACAAGATTATTTTTGACATAACCTTCTGTGGAGATTGGGCTGGCAATGTTTGGGGTAGCTCAGGATGGTAAGTTCGATATCTTCCTATCAGCCAATTATTTGATTTCGAACTGACAATGAGTTTAAGTCCCACATCAATGACATGCAACGATTATGTCGCTAACACTCCGGCTGCCTTTACTCAAACATATTGGCAAATAAACAGTTTGAAGGTTTATAGCTCCTAGTGTGGCTCTGAAGTTGCTATGAGGTCTGGATCCGAGCATTGATGGCTCAAAGGTCAAATTTCATTTGTTTGTTTGTTTATATTTTTTTTGAACTCTAAGCCGATTTTATGTATTTCTACTAGATTATATATGCACGAATTGAATTCGAATATCCATTCTCGTCATAACTGAAATGTAACCATCTAGACATGGTTTGATCATGTACATGTACCCACATGTACTCCCAGTTACAATTGGACCGGACTGCTTTTAAACCCTAAACCATATACCATGTAGCTTAAGACCCAAGCCTATACCACTAACTCTGTATAAAGCGATGACAGCTGCAGATGCCGAAAATATGGTCCTTGTAAATGTCCCTGCTGTTTGGGCATGCAATTAATGAATTAAACAAAAAAAAATCCCTGCTGTTTGTTACAGCCGAAAAAAGCATGTAGTACATACATGTACGTACTTGCATGTGTAAACAAGCTAGGCTAGCTCTTGGCACTATTGATTATGGGCGTTTGGGAATTAAGGGCCTAAACTTAGAGGTTAACAGGGGTAAACTCAGTATAACTTATATACATATTACTGAAAACGCCGTTGAGGAAAGTTGACATGTATATATATATATATTTGGCATGCCACTTAAGCTTTTCAATGCGGTTTTGAGATCGAGAGATTTGAAGAGCTATGTACATAGTACCTTTCCACGCCTAGGATGCAGTTTGATGTCGAGTACATATTGCAATTATTAGGAAGCGGAATTCGCGAATCAACGGAGGAAACATATATATAGCTAAAAGGCGAGCGGGATCATAACGTGATCGAAAGAGATAATTAATTGTAGTATAGATTCTCGAATTATAGGCATCGCGATCGGTTTATTGCTCGAGTTATTCACGTTTACATCAGCCCGTCGAGAAGGATAATTAAATTTCGTAAACCCAGTGCAACACACATCTCTACCAAATCACCATGGAAACGGTACTTTACACATTTGTATTTGGCAGACCTTTGTCCGTTGATACTTAATTAACGTAGTTTCTGTACTGTTCTTCCTTCGGATGGGCCCTTAGGCGTTGTGTAACCTTAAATTGAGAACGTGCATATATGCCCTTTATGTATGTACTTAATTAGGTTATTATCGTTTATATAAATTGCATATTGTACCTGCGTATATAGACATATGTGCATACATGCATATGCGCACGTATAGGAATGTTCAGATTGTGTGGTTCGTCATACCTTATAAGCTATACTTGTATTATCAGTAGCTTTGCAATTTGGATCTTCGTACGATATCTTCAATGTTCTGAAAGTTTTATATATATAACGACCCGGTCATATATGATCATTGTACTACACTGCGCCATTTCTGCATGTATATATATGTAGGTCAACATATAATGACCCATGCATTAACCCCACAGGACCTCATGATATATCAGGTAAAAGAGAAAGATGTGTATTGGTGGCCAACAGAGCAAGTTTATATATTTACAGGTATGTAATGCATGGCCACATACTCGGTCTGTAGTGGTTGTATTGATCACCCTGCCTGGCCTGATCATGATCATGACGAGGTTTCATGGGCCACCAATGTAGACCGGCGGTATTCCAAGGAACTGGGTCCTGTTTAGTCTGTGCCCGGCCGGCCTGTCATACATGAATGTTTTTTTACAGCCCTTATAAACCTTTTCTCTGTTTTAACATGTGTTAGAAGAATAGCCGGGATAGTGGCATATAATAGGTACATGTATGGGTTGTTCCTTGGTAATAGTGGTAGGGACGTCGCGTCTAGCTCGTTGTTGGTCAAACTATCCCAGGTGTTTTTTTTTAAAAAAAAAAAAATCATGTTCAATTTGATTCTGGGTACAAATGATCGCATTTTACAAGCAGGCAAGGTATATAAATTCACTCATAGTCGACTATGATCGATCATGTGAATGAGTAAAATTGTTTGACTATAATATATCTACCTAAAACCATTCGCATCTGGAACGAGTATTAGCTGAGGACATGTACATGCTCGAAGAACTGGCCTGGCCGGCCTAATATCAGTACATGTACTATAATACTATAATATACTTGAGCACTACATGTATAATACTATATGTACTTAAACACAACATGTATCTTTACTAAACTATTGTAGGTGAAAGCCATGCAAGCCTTCTTACAATACCTACATGTACATGTACATACATATGCCAGTGGCTGGTTTAATTAACGACGTGTAGGTAACATATATGTAGTACCTACATAAATGTTTCGGTATGAAACATCAGTCGGCCGCGGCCGGTCAGCTGGTTCATGAGTACATGTAGTAAATTAAAACGCTCGTACATTATAGTTTATATATACTAATTACTCTAGTAGGAGTGGAAGTGCATCAATTTTGACGTTTCCCATACAAAAAGTTGCGAGATACACATTACTTGATGCAATAACCGCATTACTTTGTGTTAAAGGCATTCATGTCCCATTACCGACACTTTACCGACACCTTTACTGATGTATTTACTTGTTAAAGGCATGTTAAAGGCAATAAAATACGACTTTACTGACTGTTTCCGGGGTTTCCTGTTTTCCGCTGGAAAATTAATGTTTTCTAATGAAGCCTATCCTCTAGATCTCGAGATCGTTGAGTCCCCAAATAGAATATTTCGATGGGGTCATCAAATGGTATCTGGCATCAATGGACTTGTCAGTTGGGGAATACAATTTCATTTTGGTGGATCCATTGTTTGGCATATACATGTAGGCAATTCTGGCTGGATGGTCCTGGTATAATCGTAGGATGCCCGATGATGAATCGTTTCATTGGCGATGGCCTTCGTCAATCATGTGAAGCATCACCGGTGGCCAAAACTTATCCCCCCCTCTGTATACGCCCAAAATGAGTGACAGAAGCGTGGCAGGTAAAGGTGTCAGTAAAGTCGTCGGTAATATCATTAAAAAGACGTCTGTAAAGTCATCCAATTTCCCTTAAAACGACTTTCCCTCTACCAAAATATTGACATTACCCACGTAAATCAAAGCTCGAAAAACGACTTTACCGACAACTTTACTGAATATTCTAGGTACACATTTCCACTCCCCCTAGAGTTAGTTAAAGCTAGGATAAATTCAAGAGGCATATATATTCCATCCAAGCCCTAACGAGTACTGCAGAGATTGGGTATCTTTACTTATCTTTATCTTTTTATTCATGATCAGAGAACAGAAATATTTTATGGCTTCTGTTCAAAGTTGTGCAATTTATCCCTAGATATGGGCAAAGACTCAAATATTGTGCCCAAATTGCTGTTAAGTTAATACCTAGATTGCGCAACATTTCTATATCGTCGGAAAAAAGCAGTTACTTTCCGAGTAATTAAAACAAAATATAGCCTGAAAGTACCGGTATGTAAATCTACATTGTGGAAACGAGAAGATACCTATCAATATGCCGAGTGAGATATTGTGATTGGGTCACAGGTCATGTCCCGCTTAATCATAAAATGTGTCTCTACATGTGCCGCAAAACTCGAAAAGTTGGCCATCTCCGGCCAGGGATTATCTCCTTGACGATTGGTTGAAGGGTGTAGATCAGGTCCACTTATAGTAGTTTTGATCTCATTATATGCACAGCCAATTTTTCGAGTTATAGCGGTGTTAGTCGTGAGTCGGCTATAGGCGGTCTGTATGTAGCTACATGTATGTTTACTAATCAGACGGTACATGTCTTCAGTCGAATACCTTAAGTCCTCGCAACATGCATGTAATAAACTTAAGATCATCATATCATATTATCATATATGATCGAACTTCTAGTTTTGCCAGAATTAAATAAATTATTCGTCTAGTCTCGCTACGGAATCCAGATACCCTGATTGTGCCCGTCTCAAGTACAGGATCCTGATTGGTTTTTTGCGGGTTTAAGAGTACATGTATACATGTAAGTAAATGTATGTATATACTGTCGGCCGAGAAAATTACCAGTAAAGCTGTATACATGTATGAATCCAGATAGGTACATTTAGTATTGCAATATTGGTTTGTACAACAATAATATTGTGGTCTATACATGGCATATAGCGGCAGATTATATATATATACAGGGCTTATAAAAACCTAGCTGGCAAATGGCCTCATAGCCCGCTCGGTTATATCTCCTCACGCCGATGACTAGCTATATAACCTAGAAGAAAATATTCGCTCGCCGAAAAGGGTCTCTATTATATGCCTGGTACACAAGGGTACTTTATTAGACTTAAGTTTTTATGAAAGCTAGTGGGAAATTAAAGATCTGAGTGAACCCCGCAAAAATTCAATACCAAGGCACCACCGTGCTCTGACTTTGATCCCCGGGGACCTTAATTAACAAGCATTAGCTTAGCCATCATGCAGGTCCGTAACGTGATAACACTAATACCGATCCCGTTTTTTATAGGTCATATGGACCTTTCCCCTCATTTTCAATATCCCTGGTGTATTCAGGTACGGACCGACATCCGGTTAATCTTTACCAGGTGATTTCCGCAGGGAATGTAGTGATACATGTGTACCTACATGATTGCAGTGTGCCTACCTACTCGGAAGTGCAGCCAAAAGAGCAGTGTACAACAGCGGTCGTCTCCAATATGTCGGACCGTTCATCAAATGCTCCACATTCATCTGCTTGAACAAAGATAGCATATATAGTAACCATGCACATGGAAGCCGCGGCAATAGCGGCCAGTCAGATGAGATTCCCCAGTGACTTCGATCACACTTGAGAAAAGATGTGGCCCCAGAGAGAGCGTAACACCATACATGCGAGTTACTCCGAAGAAACTCCGAAGAAATTCAGATGAGGGGGACTTGCCTGCCTCTTGTGAGACTCGCTCATCCTAACACGCTAGTAAAAATTCTTAAGATCAATATAATATCTGCAACCTGTGGCCTTATCTCCCACAGATCTGGCATATAACTCCTTAGTATATATATGAGACATTCTTGTATCCCGAAATTTTCAGGAATCCCCAACGTACGCGAACTAAGAATCCCTGTGCCGATCAAAAAAGGAAAGTCAAAATGTCAAAAGTACATGCATCCATGTACGTACCACCTAACTTCCTAAACGCGTGCTTGAGTACCTCTACCAGCGCAAATAATGCATCCATCGATGCATTACCCATACAAACGGCACGCGTTAATGCATCACTTGATGCATTTATCCGTCGCGGGCTCTGTAAACTCGTCCAATTGATGCATTGTCCAACGCCTTTACCGATGACTTACACCACTTTCCGTAGCAGTAACTTGTAACTTCCCTTTACGTCGCACTGTTTTGCTGTAGCGACTTTGCCGACGACTTTCTTGATGCATATGCCTTAACCACGCACAGCCGAAACGAGTACGCCAACGAATATGTAGCCGCGCCAGTGTAGCTTTTAATATTACCCGCGTTGCACGCCCTACGACTTTGCCAACGAGTTAGCCAACAACTTTGCACGGCGACTGTTGCCGCTCTGCCCCCCTCTACGACTTTGTGCCGCGACCAAGTTTCTATGGGAACGACTTTACCGCCACTCACCTACTAGCGCTGTACGACATTCCCAACGACATTACTGATGCATTAACCGCGGAGCACGAACAGCTGGAACGATATTGCCTACAAGTTTGCCCACCTTCTATCAGCGCTCTCCGTTACTCAGGAAATAACTTTGCCGACGAGTTTACCTACGACTTTACTGATACTCTAGCCGTTCCCTGCTTTCTGTGTCAACGATTATGCCAACAACTAAACCCACCGACTCGTATCATATATGTGCGTGAACGAATATACCGACGATTATACCGACGAGATTTCCCTCCGCCCTTTTGCAGCACGATACATTTGCCAACGACTTTGTTGATACATTTCCCGGTAGACTTCACCTATCATTCAAACTGTTGACGTTATTCCATGCACTTCTACATCTGCATTGTGCGTCGGTGCAACGAATATGTCTACGAATTTACCTACGAGTTGGTATACGATATTGCCATTACCACAAACCATCAACATCTTTACTGACTATTATACCGACAACATTACCGATACTTTATCCCCCAAACAATTCGGCCATCTACGAGTATCCTGATGCAATTGCCGATGATATCAACAACACATTAACCTTTCCCTCAATAACAGCAACGACTTTACTGATGCTTTAACCAACGGTATATCCGATGACTTTCTCAAAACGTTTTACATTAATGAATACAGTCGATCATACATTTACATACACCATCACCAACAACATTAACTGAACGTTGATTTGCTTTTCAACAGGTTGAACGACTTTACCAACCACAATTCAGACGATATTGCTGATACATTTCCTTTGCGGCTCAATCATATGAACGATTTTACAGACAACTTTACTGATACATTGTTTTTTTCATTCGATAGAGTGAATGACTTTACCGACGACAATACCGATGATATTGCCGATACATTTCCTTTACGGCTCAATCATGTGAACGATTTTACAGATAACATTACTGATGCATTGCCCAACGGACTTCTTCTAGCTTTCTCGAAAAAACACTCAGTAATCAATCAACAAGTTTCTGAACGATTATGCCGACGACTTTATCAACGAGTTTCTAATGAAGAAGAAAAAACCCATAGCAATAAGACGGTCACTTTACCGACAACTTTACCAACAATTTTACTGACTACGTTTATTATTCGCCTCTCTAACATTTGTTCTCTTGGAACCTCGATGATTAAGTCTACGATTTTACCAACACATTTGCCAACAATATTGCATGCTACTGTCTTTGCCATTGCTACTAGTTTTAGAATCAAATCTAACTTTTTTTCGTAGGAACGATATTCATGATCCCTTTACCGACAAATTCGATGACACATTTTCCAACAAATCCCGCACCACCTGCTTTAGTAAAACCCTCCATAGCATACTTGTTAGCAACCCTACAATTATAATATCTTCCAACCGTTGTTTACCCGATCCGGAATAGTCTCCAATATTAGCCACATATAAACCTCCATACCTGCATATACAACACTTGCGTATTACCCATAACAACAACAACAACCAACACCTTCACATCTTGAACGGCGTCTCTGGAACCACGCTCTCTTCATTATTGGCATGCCTATTCATCGCCGCAAGCTTCACCTTCTTCTGCGCATTACTTAGTCTTCCAGGAGCACCCCTCTTCGCTGGAGTCAGCTGCCCATCACCCTCAGTGGCCGCAGCTTGGTTAATCAGCATCTTTGCCCTCTGAAAGCTAGTGCTTGCCCCTGGCACAGCCCTCGGCCGGGGCATCAGTTCCGGATGTCCAAGAAGCTTGCGGTAGCTCATTGGTTCAACATTATCAGACCCCATTAAGGGGGCGTAGCCCATAACCGGAACAAGTGAAGGGAGTTTGAGATCGGAGTTCAAATCAAGCACCTTACCCACAGGAAGCTCTACGATCTCCTCGCCCGCCATCGGCTGTGTAGAGCTCATGGCTCCATGAAGATGGGGATACCTGCTCCTCGACGCAAGTCTACGGGTCGGCTGTGCACTTGTAGACGCTGGAACCTGGTAACTCGGAGTGTCCCATTCCATGTGCGGAACCTGGGAGTGCTGGGGCACCATGGGCGAGAGCCTTCCAACATTCTTTCTCGCCTTCAAAGAGCCCATGTAGCTATTCATGGGGGGAGGCCCCATCCTACGAGGCGGGGTGGAAATAGGGTCAGCAAAAACATCGTCAAGACCCGACAGCCGTGAAATGTCAAATCCATCCTCTTTTATATAGTCCTGGGTTTGAGTAAACATCCTGGGCAGCAGACGTGGCGGTGCAGTACTTGTGAATGACTCTGAGTTGTTAGGCTGTGTGGGCATGAATGAAGACTGTGTCGAGTTCTGTGTGAACACAGATGACCGGAGCTGTGCACATAGGGGCATAGGCTCTGGTGCGTTCTGCTGGGTGGCTACACGAAGCAGTGGCTGTCCACAAGATGGCGGCGGCACCTGTGAAGAGCTCATGTCCTCCCATGGACGAACAGGCAAATAGGTATCATCACATTCACCGGTAGTAGTAGAGCTTCTAACCTCATCTGACTGGTTCTGGTTCATGACACCACTCATACTATCACCGATACGTGTCAGTACTGTCTGATAATATACGTGTTATCTTGAGTTGGGAGGGGATAAATACATCTCTTTCTGTATCGCATCTTGACTCCGAGTTCTCATTGTACTTTTCTTTGCCTTCTCCTTGGCCGGTGTCTTCTCTTTAACAGTCCCGGCTACCTTGCGAACATATGTCCTCTTGGGCTTCTCGGTCTCGCTCTTCTTCTTATTCAGCGAACCCTTGGGTCTTCCAGGTCCCCGTTTCTTTGGAGGCTCGGGCTCAACCCCAACCTCTTTGTCACTAAGCACTGCCTCTGTAGTCGTGACATCAGAAGCATTGGTGCGTTGAGACCCCGTACGAGCTGCTCGTGTACGAATGGCATTATTGTTCCCGACCTCTTTCTCTTTAGTCACAGAAGAATCAAAGCTAACCCTTCTAGTAGTAGGTATCAGTGGAACTGTTGAGGCCAGTACTGATGGCTGTGGTGGTGGTGGTGGTGGTGGTGGTGGTGGTGGTGGCTTTGAATAGAAACTGGCATCATCATCATCATCATGGAAGTCAGCATCAGAATGCTCCCACATGGTTGGGGCCTCGTTATTCTCCTTGACCCTGGTCAGGAACTGATGGTATCGCTTTTCGTCATCCAACAGTATCTGCTGTTTTCCCTTACCTGGGAAGCGGTACCATACATCCTTCCCCTTCCATCTCTTGCGGAACTCTTCATAGTCGAGTGTGAATTGGTAATGGACGTGCTTTTTGTCCACCAGTACGGAGTAAATCTCAAGCGTCTTGACACCATAGGGGGCAGCAGCGGAAGGAGGTTTTGGAGGTGGCAACATCACTTGCTTTCTTGGTAAGTTCAGACGATGTACAAGGTTATGTGCCGACGGGGACAGCGGTGCGGCATCATCATCCACACGGGGAGCACCGATAGTCATAACATTGGCAGGAACTCGCTCAAGTTGAGGTGCAGCAGCAGGTTGAGCCACGGAAACTGCAGCCCCAACAGGGATGGGTGGCCTAGCTGACACCGGCACCCCCACCGAAGATGTTGCGGCCTTAGTCACTGTGCCCACGCTAATTGAACCTTCAGCGGAGACATAAGAAGAAGAAGAGGTATCATCATCCTCTGCTGTAACACAGTCCTGGACCATTGGTTTCTTGCGTGGAGGCTTGCGGTGTACCGGTGGAGCTTCGTCAACTGTCTCCTTGTTGGCAGAACGTTTACCGGTGCTTGATGTCTTCTGTATGCTTGCTGCTGTTGCTGTAGCCCGCTGAGGGGCAATAGGTGCAGGAACCGCTGCCCTCGGTGCTTGTCTTGCTGGGGCAGCGGCAGGGCCAGATGCTTCCCTTGGTTCTGCTGTATCTATAGGGACAGCAGGCACATTTCTCGCAGTGGCTCTCTGTGCTGCTGTTCTCCGCCTGCCAACATAGTGGCCGGTGGTGGGAGGTCTTCCCTTCCTCACCGCACCACCGGCGAGGGTAATGTCTTTATTTTTTCTTCTGTTTTTATTACGTCTCTTGTTGTTGGTCAGAGAGATTATGATTGCGAGACAGACGGAGTCACTATAGTTATACTTGGCAAGAGCGTTTCTGACTTTGTCGATGAGGTATTGGCGTGTTGCCTTACTTCGGACCGACTTCCACGCCGACCCAATAATAAACTGTACAGGCTTTGCAGCCAGTGCATCAGCAGCCATCTTTCTCCTTTTATTATATTCTTCCCGGTCTTCTTTATATGATCGAAAACCCATTTGTTCGATCAATGGGGCTTTGTTAGCAGTATCGAGGAGGTCCTCGATGGCCTTCTCGTCGTGGAGTGGAAAGTCCCCGATGGCTGACCCCTCGCTATCAGACCCGCTTGTGTCTTCAACAAGCCTCTCGCCAAATGACTGGCTCTTCTGCTGCTGCTGCTGCTTACTCTTTTCGTGCTGCCGCTCTCTCTCCTGCCTCTGCTGTTCCTCACGTCTCTTAATCTCCTTTTGCTCCTTCCATTGCTTGAATTCTTCCATGTCTAGCATTGTGTTTGGAGCAATAGGCTCTGTGATGTCTGCCATATTCCGCTGCATCTGTACCATCATGTCCATCAGTATATAACCATCTACCATTTACATGTAGCTGTCTTGATACAGATGCTCACCTTTGATAAACAGTGTGGTGTAATAGAAAAAAGGGACAGATAGATGTTTCTACGGTGGAATGGAGAGAAGATGGAGAAGGATATGTCCATACTATCTACCCCCACCCACCCTGGCTCATGCAATATGGCTCACCCGTAGATGTCGATCTGGCCTTCCACTCCGCCTATCGTGCATCCAAGATCTCACGTCCCGCCAATCTACCCCACCATCAACGTGTCATGTATTCTACATATTCACTTTATACTTATAAAAAAAAATTATACACACCAATCACGATTATGGCGGATGCAGCAAACCCAGCACCATGGGCACCGAGAGAGAGACGACTCTGCCACTGTGGGATGTACAGAGGAGTACCCCACCTTGTGACAAAAACCATCTGGTACAGACACAGGCAGCGGCAGGCATGGCTTGAGCGGCAAGCCACCCAGGAGGATATTCCGCCAGTAGATTTGGACTGGGAAGTAGTAAGTACATGTGGTCAAGGTGCATTTTCTACCTACATAATCCTGACCCTATACAGATTGATGCCTCCTATCCCGAGAGTGAGCCCATGCCATCAGGAACCCCCGTCTTTAATGATCAGGTATATGCGATACAACACATGTATAGTATGGTAGCTCAACCCACAACTCGATTAACTCTGTTCTGGTATAGGAAAACAGCCCAGAGCCAGCGGAGGCTACACCGGTCTTTGAGGATGCCTTATTTATAGAAGCTTCACCTGTGTTTCACGATCCCGGACGTATGGATTCACAGGATCCTTTTACAAACTACAACCTACAGCCCCGCCTCGGGCATGTGCAGCAGCAGGTACAGGTCCATGCCTCTCAAGAGCATCAACCTGAGCAGTCACCAAGCCAGGAAACTGTGAGAGGAGAGTCTGTTGTACCAGAGTCGGTGGTCTCAGAGAGAGAAGATACAATCAGTACATTGAACCACAGCTTCCACCACTCCACGGTTGGGCAAGAGGAGGGGCATGTGCCTTTAGATGAGGAGGCACCGCTGTTCCGTCAACGGACAGAATCGACTCAGTATGACCTAAACATGGCATACATCACCCCGGTTCCTACCAATACGGCAGGCCAGAAGGAGAATGATAATCCTAGCTCCTCTAGCAGCAGCGAGTCCAGTGCTCATGATATTCCTGATAACTCACCTCCTCCATCCATTCATGGCGATGTTGATGCTGATATAGATGCTGATAGAGATGACGACGTTGATGCACCCAGTGAGACTGATAATGAGATTGACGAGCGTATCCAGAGCCCAAGCTATTCCAATCCATACTATGAGGATGTCGAGGATGTCGAGGATGTGCCCAGCTCTGAGGACCCAGAGAGCAGTGGAGCAGAAGACGGTGTTGAGGATAACGATGACGATGACGATGACGATGACGAGGGCCCAGAAGTGCTGACAGAGTTCCCATACAGCATGATTCCGAACGTTGTTCTGGAACCTGCAATGATGAGACACCTCCGGCTGATGAAGGTCAGGATGGAAGGGAACGTGGCTCAGGACATACACATGAGGTACATCCAAGCTGTCCAGGCCTTTGACAACTCCGAGGTCTCAGTGACAGACGAGGCAACAGCGAAGAGAGAGCTCGGTGTGATTACAGAGATATACCACGTTCGGTATGACGTGTGTCGAAACAATTGCATCTGCTACGTTGCCTTTCCAAGGGCTGACAGATGCCACATATGCAATGCAGAAAGAAGGGATAGCAATGGAAAACCGTACCGTACGTTTGACTATATACCCCTAATCCACAGACTGCTGCTACTCTATACAGACACTGCGTACGTAAAGATTACGATGGAGTACAAGGAGTCTTTTGCAAACCAGGAGACGCCACAGAGCTCAGTGCGGGACTACTGGGATAGTCTTTTGTTCAAAATGGTCAAGAATAATAGAGGCTTGTGGACCGATAGCAGAGACGTCGGGTTCATATTCAGCACAGACGGCTTCTCCCTATTTAAGGCACACGCCTCTACTGCTGCCTCTTTTCAATTGAATCCATAGCTGACTCATGTGTTACAAATAATCAATAGATTGGGCAGTACGATGTCTGGCCCCTGCTGCTAATCAACTGCAACCTGCCGCCGTCTGAGAGGGTCCTGAAAAAAAACCTAATTCTGTGCGGCATAATACCAGGGCCTGGCAATCCCAAGGACCTGGGGTCCTTCTTGAAGCCAATGATTGATGAATTCCTCACACTGCAGGTGGGGGTAAAGGCTTGGGACGGGCTGCGAAAGGAGAGATTTATACTGCGCGCTAACATAGCCCTAGTGGCAGGAGATACGGTTGCAATGGCCAAATTGATGAAATGGACTGGTCCTAATAGCTTTCGGTACTGTCGCTTCTGTGCCATCTATGGTATCAGCGAGGGACACATATATTGTCCTCTGGAACCCCCACGTGACCGTAAGGACGCTCTGGGGGGGGAGGCTAGGCGCAAGGGGAGTAGGGTTCCAAAGAGGAATGCAAATTTCCCCGAAAAGTCGTGGGATGCAGAGAATCTCCCGATTTGGACCGACGCACAAGTGCGCGAAAACCAGAAAACGGTGGAGGAGACAATGGACCTGCAATGGGGCAAAATGATGGGGACCAATGGAGAGCCTGTCTTTAGCTCCCTCGTGTCGGTGGTGTACCCTTGGACGTTCACGCCGGACGTTATGCATCTGGTTGATGAAAACACGCCTAGGTTATACCTGGCGCAATGGATGGGGGTGTTCCGGGACAGGGAACTAGCGCTCCGCGCAAAGATGGCCCAGGCCGAGGTTGATGCTTCGCAGGTTGGATCATCGCATGCCCAATCCGAGGGCATGAGCCAGTCACAAGTGGAGGTGCAGCAAGAGTCTCAATTTGATAGCCAGACAAACACACAGCAGGGTGGCTCTCAGAGCCAGACCCAGGGTGAGCGGAGGAAACGTCGCAAGGGCAGGCGGGGGGTTAGCTTTAATGCTGATATAGAAGAGGACTACGTGGAGGATGCGTTTATCTTACCCAAAAGAATGTGGGACAGGATTGGGGAGGAAATTGCGGGCTCAAGGGCGTCGATACCAAGTGCGTTTGGCAAGGCATTCCGGGATATCAAGTACCACGCAAGCTACAAGGCTACAGAGCTGATGAACTTCATGCATCTGATATCCCCCATTGTGCTCAACCAACGGCTGCCTGCCGAGTACTATAGCCACTGGCACCACTTTGTACTAGCCAGCGAGAAGGCCCGGCGGTACCAGCTGAGCATGGAGGACGTCGCTGAGATGGAGCGAGACATGGTTCAGGTTGTGACGGGGTATGAGCGTCTATACTATCAGTACAAGCTCTCCAAGATCCGTGGCTGCACCACGCAGGTGCATGGGCTGCTGCACCTGGGCATGGCCATGAAGGTCTGCGGCCCGAATCCGATATACCACCAGTACCCAATGGAGAGGACATGTGGAACGATCAAGGCAATGTGCCACAGCCGTTCGTCTGCTAATCGTAATCTTTCATTGCAGCTGCTTGAGCGGGAGAGGCTCAGGTACCTGCCTTTGATTGCTTTGGTAAGTATGCGAGAGTGTGAGAGCAGAGTGGCTGTGCTGTTGCTGTTACTGATGTGAACAGGTGCCGCCTGGCTTTAGTGAGACCGCCGAGAGACGTCTGTTTGGACTGGGAGAGAAGGACAAGGTTGCCTATCCAGCAGAGTACCCGGACTGCCTCTTGATGGGCCCCAAGATCTCCCGCCGGTTGAATCAGTACGAGCGGAACCACCTGAGGCAGTTCCACGCTGACGTGATAGGTGTGCCAGTGAGGTCGAGAGAGATTGTTGGGAATCCAATGCTGTTCAGCGGCATATTCAAGCTCTGGGGTAGGGCAGTTGCGGGAAGAGTTTTGAGCAATAGCAGCGAGCATGAGGTGGTAGGATCGGCCATCTCCAACCCAAAGCCTGGTGTCTGTTCGTCCCGCAGGGATGACTCCTGTGTCAGGTACATATTGACCGGCGATGGGGACAACGATGTCTCATACTTTGGCAAAGTAATGTTCTTCATGCCGTACGAGATACACAATGACGAGAGGCTTGAGGACGAGCCAGAGCGTTTCATGATGGCCTACATCCAGCGGTTGGAGGTGGGGAGGGTGAGGAAGCTCAAGTTGGCATACATAATCAACAGACAACAACGGGTCCTCAAGGAGTTTGTTGATCTGTCCGATGTACAGGAACTGATAGGTTGCATCAAGTCGCGCGGGAAGGAGTTTTTGGTGTCAAGGACGTCGTGCTTCTGGCCAAAGAAGGGTTTTGCTTGGTGGGAAGTTATTGACAACGAGGCGCTTTTTATTGGCGCTAACGTGCAGTAATGCACACTATTAACTAACTAGATACTAGCCGACATTTCAAAGTCGTGGGCAAAGTCGTGGGCAAAGTCGTGGGTAATGTTGTTGGTAAAGTTGTAGGTAAAGTTGTTCTGTGGTTTGGGTTGTGCGGGGGGTGATGGCGAAGGGTTAACCTATCGTAGCTAATGTTGTAGGTAAAGTTGTAGCCAAAGTGGTCGGGAAAGCCGTTCCCGCACTAAAATAAATGTGGGAGGGGTCTCGGGCAATATTATTGGCAAAGGTGTCTGTAAAATTGTGTGTTTAATCGTAGGTTTAATCGTTCATGTTCAAACAAAACGGATTGCAAAGAAAGTTGTAAAGTTGTCAACAAAGGTATTTGTAAAATCGTTGGCATAGTCGTCGTGTATAAAATTTGATCGCTGAGGAAAGTTGTTGACAAAATCATTAGTAAAATCTTTGTATGTAGTTTAGTTGTTTGCCTGTATACTTGTCGGGAAAGCCGTCGGTATAAATCGTTTGTAAAATCGTTGACCTGATGGTAAACAATCCTCTTGTTTCCAGGCTTAATCGTTGGTTCATGGATTGGTATAATCGTAGGGAATGTCGTTTAGCGGATAGACGATATGGTTAAAGCATCAATTTAATCGTTGGTATATTCGTTGGTTATTTCGTTTACAGAATCTTATGTTTGGCTAAGTAATCACTAAAGTAGTTGGCGATGTAGTCAAGCAACTCGTTGACAGGAGGCCTGCGATTTGCAAAAGTGTTGGTAAACTCGTTGGCAAAGTCATAGGCAATATTGTTCCAACTATTGTGTGGTTTGGCTTTAATGTCAGTAAACTCGTTGTCAAAGACGTAAGCAATATCGTTCCATGTACTGTGCAGATTGGCTAAGTAATCACCAAACTCGTTGGCAAAGACATAGGCAATATTGTTCCCGGAACTGTGCGGTATGGCTTTAGTGTCAGTCAAGTCGTAGGCAATGTCGTTCCATGTACTGTGTGGTTTTGCTTTGGTGTCAGTAATCTCGTTGGTAAGGTCATAGGCGATGTTGTTCTGGGTACTGTGCGGTCTCGTAAAATCGTCGGTGATGTAATCAACTATTTCGTTCAATGTGGGGCCGGCGAGATGCAAACTCGTAGGCAATGTCGTTCCAGCTGTTCGTACTCCTTGGTTAAGGCATCGGCAAAGTCATTGGTAAACTCGTTCTTTCAAGTGCTGTGTTGTATGGCTTAATCGTCACTATCGTCGTATGTGTAATTGTTCCAGCTACTCGTGCTGTATGGTTAAAGCATCGGTATAGTCATCGGTAAAATCGTTCACAGAATACATGTGTGCTTTGGTGCTACAGCCTAACCGCACATGTAGCCATAGATATAATCTTAGATGTTACTACTACTATCATTATTATTATTATTATTATTATTATTATTATACAGAGTGGGCAATGAATGTCGTTAGCAATGTCGTTCCATTGGGGGCTTGGCAAAAGGAGACTGCGATGCATTATGGATGCATTATGCGATGCATTTTCGGATGCAATAGCCACCCGCTTACGGTGTGTTGCACGGACATGACGCGTAACGTAGCAGCACGATGCATTATGGATACATTATGCGATGCATTTCTTGGGGTGGTAGAGGTAGCATGGAAGCTCCTTCACAGTCGAAGCGCCGATGTTTAGCTCCAAGGCCAAATAAACTCACCTCCACTAAAACCATGAAAGTTATCCCGAGAACAGGCTCATGGGATCCTAGGGGTTTGCGTCTATATTTCGAAGGGACATAATGTAAAATTATAATCGGATAAGGTAAAAGACACGTATAGTACGGAAGATAGTAAGAAGCGAGGCATTGGATGAGTAGGCTCGAGAAGCTAGGGGGCCAAGTATTTAGACTTCGAAGAATTGACCAATCAATCTAGAAAAAATCGAAGGTCTAGTCGTAACGGCTAAAACAAAAAAGAAAACATAGATCTTTCCTGACAAACCTTAGAAGATAACTAGCTATATGAGATGCGCCAGTGGGCTGGTGCCTTCGCTCAGTTGGGGGACTCAGCACTAGACTCTGATTATCTGATTGGCTAGCAGGGAGATCGGCAGTAATCGGATCCGCATAATGTGTTGTGACGCCATGCCGAGAGAAATCCAAAAAAGGTGCACACAGCGAAAATTGCTGTACAGTCTTTTACCGTCTCTTGACGAATACTGCCAGTTGACGAACAGGGGACTTTGGGCCAATAGAAATTAAAAGGACCGGAGATCTCGTAGCTTGGCTGTTGCTTGACTGTTTCTTTCCATACTTGGAATCCCTGTTCGTCAAGTGGCAGTATTCGTCAAGTGGCAGTATTCGTCAAGTCCCTAGGGTACCAACTTTGTTAGGAATCGGGATAGCACATCCCGGGAGTCGGGATAGGTTATCCTGTGAGAGGATAAGTTTGAGTCATTTGGGATCCCCAAGCATCAAGTAGCTAAAATATAGTATCTTTACTATAGGATACTGTATTCGGGGATAGCTTATCTTTTCCCGTGTATATATATCCTTTCATGTGGATATAATCTAATATCCTCTGATAAGGATACGGATTTTCACATAGAATAAAGTGTTCTCCTGCTTGTAGTATTTCGCATCCCTAGCAATTTTGGACTTAGACAAATTCGGTTTTTTTTTTTTTTGGCTGTCGAATTTTAAAACTAAGGTTGATATTGGCAATTTGTACTAGTTTTGTATCTAAACCACTATCATAGTTGGTAACATCTGCTAGATCCAATCGCCAATGCCTAAGTTCGATTCCCCTGTATATTTTTTAAATCTAGGTTCTTGATGATATCCCCTACGAAGGGTAAGGTATCCCCTACCAGTCAGAACATCCCCACCCCATGAAATATCTCTCCTTAACTGGGGATATCTTATCATATCCCGGTAAAAAAGAATAACTTATCCAGCAAATTGACGGGTAGTACCCAATAGTTAAGATATCACATCCTACCTGAGAGGATTGGGCATCTCTCTACAGGAGGATATCATATCCCACTTCGGAGATGAAAACAGTATCCTGCCTCCGGGGATGAGTTATCCAGTACCTTGTCCTCTAGGGAAGTGGCAGTATTCATCAAGAGACGGTAAAAGACTGTATTCAGGAAACAACGGGGAAGTACGGTACTCAATTGAAATCCGGGATAGAGGTGCACATCAAACTGCTGTGTTCAAGAAACAACCGAGAAGTACGGTACTCAATTGAAATCCAAGGGGAAAAGTGCACGAAAGATGAAATCGGGAGAAAATGCACCATAGCGGAAAAGTATCGTATCCATCACGCCACGCAGGCAAAACCGAGCCCCCACGTGCATAACTAACAGTCTGTTCCACACGTTTACAGTCGCTTCTCGCTATGGCGGGATTCGATACACCGGATCCCTTGCTGCCCCGTACAAAATGCTCAGTTTTTCCTCCTGCGAAATCATTATGTCATCCTGAGTTCCTTGAGAATATTTGGTTGGGAGTTCGATAGGGTATGTTTAATATCCAGTACAAGCCAACTTTGCGGGGTAGCCACCACTTGATGCTCGATCCCAAAGATCAGAATAGAGAAGCTACTAGTAAGTAGTCTTGAGCCAGCCTGTAGAGTTACCAGGGCGGGGGCGGGGGGCTATGCCAGGCATGCAGGAGAATTCGAATCCGAGATCGGAAGATTAAGCTCAAGAATTGGTCGTCCACCCACCACGTCGTCAAATCTTGAAGTCAGCAGCCAACGGATACTTCTGTGATTCGATCCTTAGGGAGCTTATATACCCTACAGCTCTCCCGTGTTAGGATCTTTTTTCCTATCGGTTTTCTACTCCACTAGTCGACTCACAGCTATTTATTTCTCTATAAGCTTGACAATCATGCATTCAAATGAACACGAAGCCGCAAAGTCCCAAGGAAAATATATCAATACGAGCGACTTGATCACTCTGTCTGTCGCTTGTATTACAATGTTAATCACTATTCTTGCTGTGATTATACAAATCAGCGAATGCCTTAGGAAGAGAGAGAAGGTATGTAATGCAATACTCCTAGTTTCTCGGTATCTTCTATAGAACAAGGTGGAGATTAAGATGTTTTCCTGGCTCCAAGCTGGATTCTGAAGGTTCCGATTTGAATAAGTTCTTTAGGCTTACGAGAATAGGACCGCGTCAAGTGCAGACAGGATGAACCAAGAAGCACCACCTGCCTTCGATCACCGGCTGTCTCTATGTCTTCGAGAGAAGCTGTCTATGTTCGTTCGAGACCCGCCTCCTACAACTCTTCGCGGCTACCCCCAGGGGCAGTTGGTCACTCTCATACCAGGTCTGCCTCGTTAGACCCACCCCAGCGAGCCACACCCGCCGAACCGAACACCCCACCCGAGAAGGTTCTTAATATCTGGACTTGTATAATTACATGTAGTTAGTACTTCGGGCGTTTGTAGGTATGGGCAGATGGAATCTTGGGAGTAGGTTACTTCATTCGATAGTCAAACCCTTGGGGCCTCATTTGGCTACAAATTCAATTTCTCGGTTAGAATAACTGGGAATCCATTTAAATGCATGTATCGTTGGGATTTTCTAGTGTTTCTACGGAGCGTGGAAATGGGTAGCTTTTAATATCGGGTAAAGTCGTTGGTTAACGAGTTTTCAAACCTTATTGTAGCTTGGTAAATATCACGCAATATTCATATAGAGGGTATGATTGATTGATGATTCATTCTTTAAGTGGAGGAAGGTTATAATAAGGGTAATTTGAAGGCCTTATAAAATTACTCATGTCTTTCTTGACGGCTAACTTTCTTATGTAATGACCGTAACGAGGGAAGAAATTGTTCTCGTAGTGTCATGCTGGATGTCGAACAGGAGGAAAGGGGGCTTCGACCAGACAGGGGGCCGGGTCGTGGTGGAGCAAAGGGGGCTCCTGTCATGTCTTTCCTTTTTTTCTCAGCCCGTTCTCTTTTTTCTTCTCTTCTTCTCCTTATCATCATCATCGAGTATGACTGTGTATCTATCATCAATACAAGTCAACATTAAAATCCTAAAGGAAAGGGGTCTTATGAGATATCCTTACCAAGACGATTTTAGGCACGCATTTTTTTGGATGACACTAGATCTACTTTCTCGGGCCACGTTGTGGATGTGAAACTAACATCTATTTGGAATACATAGCTTAATACTATATATGCAGGTTGAAGGAGCTTTGAAACCTGTGGACTCTCTCAAGTAATCTGTGCTACATATATAACACAGTGTATATAAGTAGCGGCTCTGTCCTCTCTGCCCCCCTTTCTGTCTTCCTTCTTTGCGGGGATCAATTCTTTTCTGCCGCACGTGACGTCAAGTTATGCCTTGGTTCCTGACGATTGCACATCATATAACAAACTTACTGGTGTATATTCTAGGAAAAGACATTAACAAGATGCTGGTGGAGGTACTAGATGGATTTAAACCCGAAATCAGTCGGGGCATGCTTTTATTACGAACTGTTGCATGGGCAAGGTTGGCAAAATGACATATCCCCGCAGAGTATTCCCTATGGTACAAAAGCTGTGTTTTTAATTTAAACAGCGAGGTTAAGTTGCTTTAGGGTAAATAACAGGAATGCAGTAAAACAACTCTAGACACATTATAGATAGATTTCAGAGAGTTTAGTATAAACCGTGTGGTGTTTGTTTGAGGTTTATTTCAACCCCTGAAGAGTTTAACATGAGCTACTGGAGAGTTTAATATGAACTGTGTGCTGTTGATTGAAACCTTCTGAGTGTTTGGGATTAGCTGTGCCCTACTTAATCTAAGCACCACGCAGTTTACTTAAGATTTATTTCAACCGCTGAAGGGTTTAACATGCTGCACTCCAGTTTTATCAATAAAAAAGAGAATACAAAGGATTTTGCTATCATTATAATGAGCACATGATGCACTCCCCAGTCCTCATTACTACCACTGCGGTTGCTTACTTTGAACGGAGTCGAACCGGCGACCGTGCGGGGAGAAGTCTAACACCGTTCTCATTAAGCTACGAAATATTTGATGAAAGTTAATTATATATATCACCTCTATTAGCTGGCTTCCCACCTCCACCCCTAACCCCTACCTACCTCCACCCCTAACCGCCTACCTCCAGGTTTGACTACTTGTACCACAACAAACTCCTAATCGGCACAAAATTGATGACAAATTTATCCCCGAGTTAGTGCAGGGTCGACACCAAATCGATATCAGGTCAGCACCAAATGAGCAGGTAACTGTACGGGCAGATAGGAAGGTAGTGGGGTAGAGAGGCGTCAAGGTAGGCGTCAAAGTAGGGCTCGTACATATAGATTAACATAAACTGGCTCAAAATAAAACAGGCCAAGATAGATCGATGTAAATTATCCAAGATAGGGTTTTAAAGTAAACTAAACATCCGGGTGTTTGACATAAAAGGATTTAACTTGGGTACGTTTAGCATTAAAGATGCCAACTTAGATATTTTTAAGTTAACTTATGTAAGGTTTATTACAACCTAAACAGCACAGAGTTTAAGTTAAATCATCAGCCAGGATCGAAATTTATGTTAAACATCTCCCAAAATAGTAAACAGTACATGTATGGCCGTTAGCAGGGAAAGATATCCAGGATTGACAATAAGATATATATTAGAGCCTCAATATGAAATCTCGCATTCTATCAGAGAACTAGAAAGCCGAGTACACTATATATATAACTTCAACATATTGCTTCGACAACTTAACTTTGGGTCGGGGGTCCTGCCTTGTTATAATCTCGGTTTACTCGGGGAAATGAACTGGGAGTTTATTTATGTGCCTGTATCACTGATATTCCTTATAAGTGTCCACACGGGGAGTGGGAATGAGAAGTATCTCTAAATTAAAGATATTGGGTAAGTTTGACGACTTTACTGACGACTTACTGACGACTGTATAATTCTGTGATGTCTTCCCTGGCGGCTACCTTTCCAGTTAACGACTTTACCTACTCCTTATCGATGCTGTAGTATGAGACATAGCGGTAAAAGATCATAAAGAGGAAAGAAATAGTATTAAAAGACTAAACGGAGACCGGGATTCCACCAGATTGGCACATTTCTTTTGTACATAAAACACGCGTTCTTTGGGTGACGTGACACTAGCTGCTTTGTAGATGTTAGTCGTACCTAAGGCATTGATTACTGTGGTCTCGAGTCCGATCAAGGTCGAGTTGTACGATTCCCTCGAGCGACTCCATCTCGAGAGTACGGCTTGCGACTTTCCAAAACAAGACAAGATTTACTACTCCTAAACAGGAGACGAGACAAAACCACCTTCAGCGTGGTCTCGTTTCGTCTCGTGCGCATCACTACCAACAACTCGTTTAAAAATTAGTATTTTTGCGATGATGATAATGGCACATGATGAGATGAGTTAAGTATATGAGAGGTTCGTAAATGGTGCGTTCCTCGCTCCGCACGTGTGCAAGGACAGAAATGGACCTTGGGATCTCGGGCTAGGCCTGTAGACTTGGGCACTTCGTTGGGTGTCTGGGTCAAGCCTCATATTATTAAACCCGGACCAAGCCAGACCTCGGAACATTTGAGGCTCGGGCTTTTTGACTCGTGCCAGCCTTAAAAACTATTCTCATTTAAGCCATCTCCCTTCGACGCATACCCGTATCCAAGAAGGCCTAACTCGTCGTCGAGGCCCGAGCTTACCAGGGCCTTCTCCATCAAGCCAGGTGCCAATGTAGATCCTGCCCCGCGTTTCCTTATATAATACAATCTTCATATATTGGTTCGTTTTGAAAAGTCAATGCCGAGCCTGCGGGGCAGAGATTCACCCCTACCACTTGAATTAAGAACCGGAGATGGAGTCTACCAATGTATGACAGTTACTTGATGAGATGATTATCCCTTAGTCTGGCAATGCTGACCCCCTATAACAGAGGAACCAAACTTGTATGGGAGATCTATTATTTGATAAGAGGGATAATAGGATCTGTTAGTAAAGCCACATAAAAGTTTGCTTTTTTTTTGGGGGGGGGGTCAGTATTTTTTGCCAGGCGAAGGGATAGAGAACAGAGTGTTTGACCGAGTGATACTTTATGATTGATATGTTGCAAATAAGATTACGCGGAAACTGCGTAATATCCAGCATTAACACCACTAAAGCTATTATTAGACCTCGAGTGATATATCGTGATTTAACAGGCCTTTTCTTTTATTTTAGACTCATCATCATTAAAAGTGTTGGTGGCATAAAGATTCGTTAGTTTGGTGAAGGGGTGCAGTACTACGGTTTGGGGAGTTTGCAGCGTTTTTAAGGCCTCCACGGCCTTGGCTATCCGTGAACAAAACCGCCTCCCTTGGGGAATATGATAGCCAAAAATTCTGAAGAAGAAAGAACAACATATGAGCGGTAACTATTGATTATATTGAGGAGTGCACGTGCGTGTGGTGTTCGTCGTCCCTGCGGCTGGCTCTTCTAGTCATTCATCATCCCCTATCAATAGGATGAATATGGATTGTGATTTACTACACAGAGAAATAGCTAGCGCATTTAAATGGTAAAGATAATTGGGCGTCTCTTCCGCTGGTATGATTCGACCTAGATGGTCCGAAAGATTGCTGGTGGTAACCTAGGCAACCGTGGGCTAGCCGGGTAATTGAAATTGTGCGCCGCCAGTGGCACTCATGTTAACCAACGGGCTACACCAGCACCACGCTGTCCCGGGGCGCTGACATGCAGCGACTGGTCGAGTTCGTGCAATATATAGGTCAGAAGGGGTCACTTGAAACGATAAATCCTCTGGGATATCCCTGTCTGCTCCAGGGATTAAACAACAACCTTAAAATTCATTTACCTGGAAACAAATCTATTGTTCCGGATATATCGCGCGAGGCCGGCCAGTCGCCGTGACCACCCACTGGCCGTTTTTCTTGGCAATGAATAAATGAAGCGCTGGGTTTTCTAAACTCAGGAGGAATGTATCCCAATTTCTCAATCATTTTTCTGTATTAGGAATTGTCAAGGGAAACGGCGAGTCAGTCTAGTGGTCATGGCGCCTGGCCAGTCTCTCGCGGTAACTATATATACGTAATATCAATACCTTGACACGCCCTTTGACCTCAGACAGTACTTGACAGGCTAGAAAGTGAATCTAGCAAATGAGTACGACTTTACCTCACTAGGCCGATTATCATCCCTTCCACATAGATGAAGTGGCCCCTGGCCTCTACACCAAAAGAACTGTACCGTAGAGTCTAGTACATTCAGTGCTAGATTTAGTGCGGCGTTCGGTGCTGTACATGTATTACCTACTTGATCACTTGGTAGATTATCTGTTAAATTTAGTCCTTGTTTCGGTGCTTAGTTTCGTATTTAGCTATGTACCTGCTTAATTTACTACTGCTAACTTCGCCCCTGCTAAATTTGCTGCTGCTAGATTCGATAATGTATTCGTTAATGTTAAATTTAATGATTAGAACATATCCTGATGGTAATTTTGATAGCTGGGGGGACGTGAGGGGGTGGTATATGCATGCATGTAACGGAGTTTGTAGAGAGGCCGTGGTGATAGAGGCCGTGGTGATAGAGGCCATATATAGAGGAATAATATGAGGACACGGCTATGTGCCTAACCCTAACCCATAGAACCTCGTGAAAGCTGTCCTTTTGACCTCTAATCTAATCTGCTAGAACTCTCTAATCCTCAGTTATTCCGATGCATTACCCCCAGCAAACACCTTAATAGAGCCTTATGTGTGTGTGTAGTCCTGAGCAAAAGTAACGATTATCTCAAAAACAGGCCAATCCAGGGCTTATTTGAGACATAAGGCGAATATTAGGCTGGGTTCGGTCAAAGCTCCGTCTTATAAAACCCGGTTCGGGTGTTAAGGTAAGAGACAAACACGGAGATTACAATCAAGCATTCCCAGCCGATCGAATCACTCTAACCTAGAGAACCTCACCTACTCATACCGCGTGAAGAACTATCACCAAATGTTTCAACAGGCAATCAAGAAGCTTTCTTTCTGGAGGTGTTAGTCACTAGAAAACTTTCAATTCCAATACCAAAGCCCAGCCTAATGTTACTAGGTTTCATTTTTTTCCATACATATATGATCACAGTTTATCACTCGACATATGTGTTGTGCGGCTCTTATGGCAACACCACGCACTCAGACCCAACAGGTTCCGCGACCAATCCTTCCTACAAAGAGCCCATGGGCGTATCTCACACATCCAGCCGCTCCCGCAGCAACCTCGGGAGCCCGTGACACACCACTCAGACCAGTCAGGAATGTTCCCCAACGGGCCGGCCCGTTCAGGAATAGTTATTACGAATTATCGTCAATGACGAAAAGCCAGTCGGCGCACGCACTTCCCTCTACCTCCCTGGAGGGAGTGGTTGAAATATAAGGAGAGGTGAATGAGAGTCTGACAATTCTTCTGACCCCCGTTCGTCGGTGCTGAAGGCGCCGACACCATGAACACATATACACAGACGAGTAACTTCCAACATACCGACCCCAAAAGGACAATTGCTAGCACTAGCCACTCCTCCGCCCACCACGAAAAGTGACTGCTATCCGACAGCAGATAATGATATTGAGGGGACAATCGTCCACACTTTCTAGCTCGCTGGCGGCTACATCTGTGGGTGACAGAGACGGGAGTATGCTATAAGTTCTGATGGGGAATGATCGACGTTGAAAATTCTAGAGGTGGAAAACTGACGGTACTACCGACGAATTAAGGTGAAGTCTATTCCCACGAGCCCGAGAACACGTATAGTTGGATATAGGGTTAGGTTTTCGACATCAACAGAGACCCCCGCTTCACCCCCAGGACCTCCGGCGCCCCCGCTATAACCCCAACTGACCATCTCGGCCTTGTGTAAGAAATAGGCCAAGCTGGGAATGTTCCCAACGGCCGGGCCGTTCAGGAATAGTTGTAAATAACGCGGATAGTTGTGAATAACGCGGATAGTTGTGAATAAAGCTAATAGTCAAGTCGGTGGGATCGATGTAAATATTGTCATTTACCGTTTCCTCCATCCATGTCCGATGCGCTAAGTGGGCTCATAAAGGGGAGCTCACGTCGACCATCGCCGCATGTCCGTCTCCGCAGAAGAGCAAAAATCGATTCCGTCGTTTTTATGTACAAGACCGCCTCCCCGCATCGGCCGCACCCCCACCACCCGCGCCTACCTAAACGCCTTCAAAAACACATAATCCACCAACCTCCACCGCGCGCCCTTCACCTTCAACCACTTCTCCGCCACCTCCCCATGCCCGCCCTTCCACGCCCACCTCCACGGCGTCTCCCCACCTTCATCCACCGCCGCCCTCTCCGCCCCCGCCTCCACCAACACCCCCACCACCTCCTCCTTCCCCTCCCCCGCCGCAAAATGCAGCGGCGTCGCCCCCTTCTTATCCCGCGCCCCCACCTCCGCTCCGACAACCACCAGAAACCGCACCACCTCCACCTCTCCCCTCCACGCCGCCAAGTGCAGCGGCGCCGCACCCTTCACATCCCTCGCCCCCACCCCCGCCCCCGCCGCGACCAGCGCACTCGCAACATCACTCTTCCCCATCATCGCGGCGTAGTGCAGCGCGCTGCACCCCCGCCACCCGGGCGCGTCCACGGCCGCACCACGCTCCAGCAGCACGCCCACCACACCAATGTGCCCATGCTCCGCCGCCACATGCAGCGCCGTGTCGCCGCGACTTGTCCGGGCACCAACGTCGGCGCCCGCGGCGATCAGCAGGCGTACGATGTCCTCGTGACCGGCGGCGGCGGCGCGGTGAAGGGTGGTGAGGGTGTAGCGGTCGACGCAGGTGCCGTCGAGGGAGGCTTTGATCCGTAGGTCGAGGAGGATGTTGTCGTACTTTACAGGGGCCCAGGTCTTCTCGGAGATGTGCTGGTTAGCGGGGGTTAGTGTGGTGTGGGTGGCACCGCGGTGAAGCGCGATGCGCAGGAGGAGGGGGTGGTTGTGGGTGGCGGCGAAGAGCAGGAGGGCGCTGGCGGGGGTGGGGGCGTGTACGATGCAGGTGAGGAGGGAGCGGAGGATGCTGCAGGTTTGGGAGAGGGAGCGGAGGGGACGGGGGGAGAGGTGGTCGGCGATGAGGAGGAGGAGCTCGGGGGGGAGGGAGAGGAGTGTTGTGGTCATTGTGGTCGTGGTGGTTGTCGTGAGATGAGGCTTGAGGTGAGGTGTCGTTTGATTTAAGTTGTTTGGTGTGTGGTTGCCGTTGCTGGGGTGCGTGCTCGTTTATATGTCGACTAATCACTGGCCTCATCCCTGCCCTGGCTGGCCTGTCCGGGAGATGCGGAGATGTGTGTGTGTGTGTGTGTGTGGGTTGACTGGACTGACTGTTTGATTGACTGACTGACTGACGTCTCTGGGTGCGTGCGTACTCTATGTCTCAGCTTGAATTCTGGCGCGATGGGGGTTAGGGTTTCGCTGATTGGGCCATTTTCGTTTATTTTATTTCAGGCGTCACCTCGATCTGCCCCTTGACGACGGCGGGGGAATTGCACTCGGCCGATCATTGGCCCTTCGTATCCGTGTCGCGCGGAACTTGCCGCGTTCCTTTGTCTTTGCACTGCCACCACAAGCGAGCGAACGTGCGCTGGGAAATGATGGGTTTGCGGGTTTTGGGGGTAAGACTAGTCTGGGCGGACTCGGCTAGTTCCACTCGGTACCACCATGCCAAGGCGCGCTGTGATTGGCTGAGACGAGTATGTGCTAATAATTTGGCCCGAAGCGGAAGGCTGGTGGGTTATAATTAGTAGGAGCTCTTGGCAGGCGTTGACTAAAACATACATGTAGCTGTCTTGATGGCGTCGAACTTTGGTGTGTGTACGCATCTCTAACGCTTACTCGATTCTGGCCATTTGGATGAGGAGGCTGATCAAGAAGTTTCGCCTTGATGTGTTAAGGACTAAATACGTATCTACATCTAGAGTACAGCCACTCTGCAAAAGTGTTCGTAATTCCGATTTCGGAGTCCATATGTAACCGTGGCGGGCCACCGAGAACCCCCCAAGAGAAGACTTTCCCAGTGACCAATGGCGCCTAAATTAATGAAGAATAAGATCAATGACCTATCTTCTTTTTATATATAGTCACAAACTATATTATATATTTTTTCGCTGTTTTGAATCTCAACTTTAATAACATAAGTATTACGGGTGCGCCACACTGCGCACTGACATTAAAACTATATCACGAACACTTTTGCTGAGTGGCTGTAAGTCCTGGACCGGAGTAAGTTTACCTCTCATGTGTTGAGGGAGCGGATCGAGGTGATGGAGAAGGGCGGCATAGTGATGTTGGCTTCAATCGTCGTGAGGATGACACAGTCATGAACGGGGAATATCTTGGCATAGCAACCAGGCCAAAAAAAACCACAAAAAAGATTCTGAATAGGGTGGGAACAAAATCAACCCACCAAACACATAGCCGCATCTCAACATTTCAATCTGCCCACCGCTTCATGACAATCATCGAGATGAGCCAACTTCTCGAGCGGGCTGGAACAGGCGGATGGATAATGGTTGTGTGGGCGATCGATCGACCCAGAGATGTTTTAGCCCGTTCATAAACCTTAGCCAGCCAGCTCGGCTTCTTGATTTCGAGTTACTTTGTAGATAGTGAGGCTTAAAGGAGTTCCGAACCACTCTTGGGCCTAGATAAGGCACGTCAAGAAAACTTTTCTAGTGCAGCGCGGGGAGGTGCCGAGCGGCGCAAGGGGGTGGCGGGCGGCGGGCGGCGGGAATATAGCTGGGATATCTTCCATCCTATGTTTGTGGTTGTTCTAATCATATAAGACCGGGCTGAACCTTGGACCATGTTTTACCACACCCCGAGGATTTCGGGGCCGGTGTATGAGGAAAAAAGAAAATATCTGCTTGGAAAGTTTTCATCTTTTGAAGCTGTTTTCGAGTAGTGACCGGATGGAGCTGGATATCCTTCCGATCTCGGATTGAGGCTTGAATCGCTTGTGCAGCGGGCCGGGGTCTTTGGCGGACTTGATTAGTTAGTCGCATCGTTTTGGAGAACTGTTAGACACGTAGTTGGTTTTGGATGTGGTGATATAACTACATGTAACGAGTGAGGGCACGCGAAGCGTGTTAGACATCATCGCACTTGACTAAATAAACCCCAAAAGTAATATTACCATATCTCATTCGCCGACACTCCGAGAGTCTCCACAAACGTACGCGACGAGCATAGCCGTGGGAAAACTCTGGTTTCAATACTTTTGGCGGTGGGTTGCAGTACAGTACTGTGCTTTGGGTTGATCGGAGGTGAGATTAATGTGCGCATGAAAGTGTAAATGAAAGTATGGAAACGCCATCAGGAAATGGGCGGCAGGGCTTTGGGAGTAGCTAGCGTTAGTTATTATCCATTTTGAGTAAACCGGCTAGTTGTATCTTGCCAAGACGGGCTATGATTGGCCAAGTTAGAGAGTGTTAATAATTTGGCCAGAAGCGGTACAGCCTCTTGGCGAGCGTGTCCGCTTTTGGGTTTCAACCACCGTAGTACGTACATGTAGTAGCTGCGTGGCCTCTTGTGAATCTCACCTCCCAGTCAGAGGTGAGATACTGTAATGACGCTAAGTCTTGAACCAGGATGATTTATCGGTTGGGGTAAAGTGTAGGAACGTTAAGGTTTGGGGGACGTGAGCTGTCATTCCTGGAGTTTGCACGATTAGACATGTGCGAGAGGTGGGGCTAGACTACAAAAAGAAATGTAGTGGATTTATTACACTGTGTTAACTAGACCTTTTGTGCACAGTGTGACTTACGTTGGTCGAGCCCGGTTGGACTGTGTCGACAGAAGTAAAGTGCAAGCAAACATCAATGGCAGTATCTTTACACCTGTGTGTAGAAGAAACGAGTGTACAAGGAGGAGGTAAACTGATAATATACTGCCACTAAAAGCCCCTTCTGATCTGAAATATGCTCTCAACGATAGGTCTATCCCCGACGATGGCTTGACCGCGTGGCCGGTTAGTCGACTGTGTCGGGCTGTTAACCCGCAGAGCGGTTCGTCCTAAGATGAGCCGGCCTCGGGCTCTCTAACTGGGCCAGGACAACTATGATATGTATGATAGAAAAGGTTCATTGGCGTATTGTGCAATTTCTCGGAGTCCAACTTGCTGGGGGGTGTTCTAGCCCGTTCACGGATACCACCTACGCCGAACAAATCTGCTATCGAGTGAACTGATCGTTCAGGATTCTACTCAATAGTCGAATACGAGACTATTCTTGGAGTGGGAGATACAGTTCATATGTGGGTTATGGAGGTGCTCTTAGAATGGGTGCGGTGGGCGCGGGGAGTGGTTGAACTCCCCTTAGGAACCTCTCTGTTTTTGCAGAGTTCTTCTCTATTCCAAGTTATCGACTCTAGTTACAATTGACGGCCGGCCCCAGATTGAAGAATCATTGGAAAGGAAAGATAAGTTGAGATTCCACTCTGTTTTAATCGATATGCCATTCATGAGTGACAGAAGAGTCAACCTAAGATTTGATGGAGAAATGGGACAAGAGCATATGGTGGAGACAGGAATACCGCAAGGAAGTCCTGCATCACCGATCCTCTTCAACCTGTATATCGCCCCCCTTATCAAAGAAGTCAACAAGCTGGTTGAACAGGAATTCGAAAGAAAAACAATCACACCCACTTTCATTGATGATTTTACAATTGGGGTAGCAGGGAAAAATTGGGGACAAGCAATATCAAGGGCAGAGAGAATGATAGAAGTCGCCAATAAATGGGCAGAAGACAACCATGTCAGATTCGAGGAGGAAAAAATAGAGTGGATCAGGCTGGGAAAACATAACGAAGAAGAAGAGGAAATAGAAATACCAGGAGGAGGGGGGAAAAGCGAGAAACAGGAACTAAAATGGCTAGGCGTCTGGATAGATAACAAACTGACGTTTAAAAATCATGTAAAAGAAAAAACAACTAGGGCATTCAGAGCTGCACAGATGTAACGGGGGTCTATGGACGTAGGGACTATAGTGCCAAGGAATACAACCGAGGCGAAGACGTGGTAATAGGTATTCATAACTATGGACTATGGGGCGGTTCTACCTGGTATGACCAACCAGTGGAACCCTATGGCAAGACGTAGAACAAGTAATATTCGTGGAGTAATTACAGGAAGTTCCATGAAGAGAAGAGGAAAGGAAGGAAAACATGAAAAGGCACGAGACAACACCCCCTTATATATCCAACTCCTAGTCCGTTGATGACTAATATCTTGCGTAACGGAAACCGAAAGAACATAACAGAAAACCCATTACAAATCATAGTCCAACTGCGCGATTCCTTCTCTTCACAACCCAATCTATCACTTTAGCCGAAATATAATATTGCCGTTACAGCCATTGCCAGCAGCCGGACCCAATCATCTTGCTGGTAGGAGACATAGCTTCGGAGATATTGTTCCATTATGGCATTGATCCTTTCAGTTTGTCAATCAGTTTGGGGGTGGAATGCGGTGAAGAATCGTGGCGATATTTCCAGGCGTTTACAAAGTGACTTCCAAAATTCCGCGACAAATTGTGTTCCTCTATCGGACACAACCGTATCAGGCAGTCCATGTAGCTTCCAAACATTATCGATATATAGCCTTGCTACTTCCTTCGAATCCACCTCTTTAGTGGTTGGTATAAAATGTCGCATTTTGGTTAATCTATCAACAATAACTAGAATCGCATTGTACCCATCACTCTCCGGAAGGTCGGTAACAAAATCCATTGAGACATCCGTCCATGGTCCATCGGGTATTGGCATGGGACGAAGTACCCCATAAGGCGCGTTTCGTAGTGCCTTGCTACGGACACACAAATTGCAATTCCTGACATATCGATCGACATCTTTTCACATTTGTGGCCAATAATATTCCCGACTTAAGAGTTCCAATGTCTTTGCTATACCCGGATGGCCTGCCGAAACTTTATCATGAAGTTCTTGTAGGAGCCTCAGCCGGAGGTCATTATCATTTGGTACATAGAGTGCGCCTCGATAAAGTAGCCGACCGTTGTTGTCTTCCGTACATTCGGCGAGTGAAATTTTATTAGAATGATGAACGTCACTCCGAAGCATAGCGAGGGTTTCGTTTGGGAAACTATCAACTTGGTAAGCTTTTGAAAATAACTCCTCCACAGTGGGCATTCCTTCAGCGGATTCATTTGATAAAGAACCCGCGAACAAACTTAGCTTTGCATCCAAATTTTTCCTCTTCAGAACCACTTGGCTCTGATACATCAACCGTTCATCCCCCTCTTTAGGTAGGTCACCTGACCTTCTAGTTAGTGCATCCGGTTTTGCTCCTTGTTTTCCCGGTCGAAATTGTATAACGAAATCGAAACGTGAACGAAATTCAGACCAACGAGCTTGCCGACGATTTAACAATTTTGTCGTCATGAAATATTCCAGGTTTCGGTGATCGCTAAGAACTTCAATAGGGAATTGTGCTCCTTCTAGATGATGTCGCCATTCCTCGAAATATCTTACGATTGCTAGAAGTTCTTTATCGTAGATTGCATAATTACATTCCGCAGGGGAATGTTTCTTGGAAAAGAAGGCTACCGGATGTAAAACTCCCTCATCGTCACGTTGTGATAGAATCCCTGCCGAAACATAGTCGGATGCATCGGTTTCCACTACAATTTTTCGATTCGGATCGAAATGAACGAGTATAGGTGCCGTTGTAAACATCTCCTTCAAGGTTTGAAATGCTTTCTCCCTTTCATCTGTCCATTCGAATTTAACATTTTTCTTTGTTAGAGCTGTAAGCGGGGCGAGAATCTTTGAATATTCTAAAATAAACCGTCGATAAAAGTTTGCAAATCCCAAAAATACCTGAACATCATGGAGATTCGTCGGTGTGGACCTTTCCAGAACATCAATAACTTTCTTTGGATCCATTCTGTTGCCATTTGGGGTGAGGATTAGGCTGAGATATTTCGTCTCTTGAACCATAAATTGACATTTTTCAGGTTTGAGGTGGACATGATTCTCATCAAGTACCCTTAAAACCTTTTGAATATGGTCTTTGTGTTCTGCAAGGGATTCGGAATAAATAAGAATGTCGTCTAAATAGGCCGTCACAAATTGATCGAGATAAGGGCGCAGGATGTCATTGATCCAGTGTTGAAATGTAGCCGGAGCATTCGCTAATCCAAAAGGCATTACCGTATATTCAAAGTGTCCATATCGAGTCCGGAATGCCGTTTTCCATTCATCCCCTTGCGCTATCCTGATTTGATTGTATCCCCAGCGTAAATCCAATTTAGTATAATATTTTGCTTTCGACAATTTGGTCAAGGTTTCCTTCAATAACAGTAATGGGTATCGGTTCTTAATCGTGATTGCATTGAGGCCCCGATAGTCGACACACAAACTAAGAGTTCCATCAGCTTTCTTGACAAATAGGATAGGTGCCCCCGCTGGTGATTCACTATGATGGATAATCCCCTTAGGTAGGTTCTCTTGAAGGTAGTCCCAAAGTGCCTTCAACTCTGTTTGGGATAAAGCATATATTGGTCCCCATGGTGGTTGTTTGCCTTCTTCTAATACTATCTTCATATCATGGAACGGTCGATGTGGCGGAAGCGCTGAAACATCATATTCTTCAAACATGTGGATATAGCGGTGGAACTCCTTCGGTATTAGTTGTTTGATATCGATAGTAGGTTTTTCGGTCGCTGAGACGGTAACGGTATGAGTTTCAGGTAGGGGAATTGATATACCATGAACCGTAATTGCAGTTCCACTAAGCGAGCAATGTTGACAGCAGCTTTGAGAGTCGAAGATAAGCAAATTTCTTTTTGGTCGAATCGTAATGTCATGGCGTCGCATCCAAGGTATCCCCATCACAATCGGATAGTGTCCCAACTTTGTCACAAAACATGATGCAGTTTCTCGATGGCCATGAATGTCTAGCGAGACATCAACAATATGAGTAATCTTTCCTGACTTGATAGGTCTGCCGTCTATAACATCTACATGGCGTGGTATTTTGAGTGGGGTCATGGTGAGATTGTTGTGGCGTGCAAAAGATTCATCGATGAAAGCATATCCTGAGGCTCCGGTATCAATAAGGGCGTAGGTGGGTACGAAAGTATTTTTATTCTGTGAAATTGAACAAGTTATTACAAATTGTTTCCCATCCATTTCCTCCTCTGATACCGAAAACCCAGAAATATGCATTTCAGAAAAATCCTTAAATGGTCCCTGGGCTAAGCCACTTAGTGCAGGGACAAATCTTTTGCCGACTCGTTATCGCTTCCATCATTTTCCACTATTCTCAATGCCGCTCCTCTCATCACCGGTCTTCTTGGTTGATTTCCAGTTGCCCTTGCTTGGGGGCAATCTCTAACCATGTGGCCGACTCCTCCGCAATAGAAACATCGGCCCTCAGCTAAGCGGGCATTTCTTTTGGTGGGGGTGGGGCGACGACGTCCCCCGGACAAATTCATCGGTACATCACCTCATGGGCGGAACGAGGGATGGTTCTCAGGGGCAGGTGCATTGACAGCTGGGGCGGCAGCGCGAGGAATAGGGGCAGGATTCGCTGATGGGGGGCGAGGGGTCAGAGCAGCAGTAGCATTCCAAGGCTTTTTATTTCCTCGCTTAGCTTCTGCCGCTCGTCGTCGATTATCTAACCGCTGCAAGAGTGTCGCACATGCATCCACTGTCGCAGGAGTTTCATGGTGTATCATTGATTCATCGAGTTCCACATTAATGCCTTCCATCAAAGCCTCAATCCTAGCGACTTCATCCATCCCTCACTCGGCAGCATACCGTTGGAATTCGGCAAAGTAATCAGCAAAAGTTCGGTTTCGTTGACAGATGTTCCTAAGGTTCCTCCTAGCCGTACGCATTCGATCAGGGTCCCCGAAAACAGTATCCAAGATTTCATAAAACCGTAACATGGAAGGCAAAGCGACGCCTTCTTCTCCAACATATTGTAAGAACTGATTAGCGGCAACACCCTCCAATCGACTGAATGCGTAGGATAACTTGGACTGTAGTGTGGGAAAGCGGTCGGCATTCCCCAATAGCTTGATCCTCATCTGTTGCTTGAATAGGTGTAGTCTTTCTCGATCGCGATCCCCTCTAAACACTTCAGGGTATGGGAGCTTTTCCGACCGTTGGGTAACCACTGGAACAGGTGGAACTGGAGGTACCAGTGGGGCATTATCCTCTCCGATTGGTTCTTCGTCAGGGGCAACCACTTCAACAGCAACGCGGTGGCCCCTGGCAGCGGCTAGATCTCGTTCAAACATCTCTCTCGCATTTCCAGCCTCCCTCTCCACCTCCTGTAAGTCCGTTGCATACTGAGCAAGGCCATGTTGTGCCCGTTGAAGAAGTGCATAGGCTTCTATTCCAACATTGCCATCCACCTCTGGATGTTCTTGAAAGAAGGTCTGAAGGGCATCGCTTAGCTGTTGATAGTCAATAGGGAGATATGCCGCCATGGTAGACTATGGTATTGTATTGGTTGGCAATAGAGTACGGAACTTAGTGTAACGGGGGTCTATGGACGTAGGGACTATAGTGCCAAGGAATACAATCGAGGCGAAGACGTGGTAATAGGTATTCGTGACTATGGACTATGGGACGGTTCTACCTGGTATGACCAACTAGTGGAACCCTATGGCGAGACGTAGAACAAAGTAATATTCGTGGAGTATTTACAGGAAGTTCCGTGAAGAGAAAAGGAAAGGAAGGAAAACATGAAAAGGCACGAGACAACACCCCCTTATATATCCAACTCCTAGTCCGTTGATGACTAATGTATTGCGTAACAGAAATCAAAAGAACATAACAGAAAACCCATTACAAATCAGAGTTCAACTGCGCAATTCCTTCTCTTCACAACCCAATCTATCGCCTTAGCCGAAATATAATATTGCCGTTACAACAGAGTGTGATAAGCTTAGGGAAAGGAACAAGAGGAATGGGGTCGGAAATGTGAGAAAGATTTATATTGCATGTTCCAGGCAAATTGCGGAATACGGCGGAAAAGTGTGGTGGAAGGGACAAAAGGGACTGTCAGCAAAAATCGACAAAGTCAATATACAAGCAATGAGAAGAACCAGAGGACACTTTAAATCAGCCCCCACAGACGCGATAGAGGTGGAAAACGATATGATACCCACAGAATATAGATTCAATCATAAAGAACGAATGCAGGCAATAAAAGGACTAAAGCGCGCACCAAACCACCCTACCTATAAGGCGGTCAAAAATGAGATCAGCGAACTCATCGAAGAAGAAGATACATAGCGTACAGGGAGAAGAAGGGGGCAAGGGAGGAGACGGGGAATGAAAGGAGCAGTTAAAAATCTTGCAAAAATAGTAGGAAAAGACTGGAAGAAAATTGAAAATTGGAAAAGCTACTATGAAAAGAAAAGAACATGGGAGAGAAAGGCGAGGGAAGAGATTGAGATAGACATCAGACCATATGATGAAAAGGGAATGGAAAAAAGGAGGCAGGAGGAAAGAAGAGAACAGGAAGGAGAGATCGTCATGTATAGCGATGGGAGCAGGACAAAGGAAGGCGTAGCAGCGGGGATATGCAGGATAGGAAACGATGGAGGAGTACTGAGGAAGATCGGCTACAGACTGGGGAAAAAGATGGAAATCATGGACGCGGAAATGGTGGGGATCAAGAAAGCCATCGAAGTCGGACTGAAAGAGGCAGCAAAGGAAAGGAAAATGACGATTACGATCAGATGCGACAGCCAGGAGGCGATGAGACGAGTAAAACGCAGACATCAGGCATCTGGAGAAATGATGGCGCACAAGATACGCTACTGGTATGATGCGGGAAAGACACAAAAGATCCGAATAAGATTAGAATGGGTCAAGGGACACAGCAAGATAAAAGGAAATTTGAAAGCAGACAAAGCAGCCAAAGAGGCCGTTAATAAAGGAAGAGTCGACAACGAATGGTTCATTTCTTTTGCGTTCTTAGAGAGAGAATCCAGAGAGGAAACAGTAAGAGAATGGGAGACGGAGTGGGAGCCAAGAGCGAACAAGGAAAAGGCGGTATTCAAACCATCGCAGCGAAATATCATTAAATTTGACGATACAGACCGGACGGACAGAGTCATGATCAGCCGGCTCAGGACAGGCCATATAGCCATCAACAGATACCTAAAAAGAATAGGAAAGATCGAAAGCGCCGAATGCGAATGCGGCAAAGGGAAGCAAAGTGTGACCCACATACTTACCGAATGCGATGCAACGGCCGAAACCCGCGAAACCTTTAAAGAGCATAATACGGTTGTCAAACTCCTTTGGAAGGCAAGCGGTATTGAAGCAGCTATAAAAATTTGGAAGCAATTTGTAAAATGGAGATGTGAGAGGAACGGACAAGACGAGAATGGAGAAGAGGAGAGAAGGGAACTAGGGTACGGATGGGGACGCTGAAAGACGCGGGAAACGAGGAATAGAATAAGAAAAGAGCTCGGGGGCGTTTATTTCCTATGTTAGAAATATGTAAGAGGAGGCGGAGGAGAAGGGATAGTTCAGGGGTATTGCCATAACTGTAAAGTTGCACGCAAGTAATGAATTAAACAAAAAACAAAAAAATAATCGATATGCCTAACCGTGGTCGAGTGATAAGACATGATTCAACGAGGTTCTCTAAATTGATTAATCGACTTCTAATTCACGTAGTTTTCTAGGTTGCCAAGGAAAATATTTGGTATTTGTAGGATAAGCGTAAAGGATATGAAGAGCCATTGTAGTGCCGATTTCCGAAATCATACATCATAAAATAATAATGAAATTCTCGAGATTCAAAATACATCAGCACTTGGCGTTGGGGTTTGTTGGCGGTGAGGATTGATGTGTCTCGCGGTATTCCTTGTCCAGTTGTGTCACGTCATGATTTTTAATATATATTTTGTGGGAACAGCCTTTTATTAAACAGTGATAGAATACTGAGGCCGATCCCTCGAATGGGAATGTGTTGTGGATAACATTAGATCTAACATAATACTATTAATGGAACAATTTGCCAGGAGAAGCGAAATCAAAAGGACTGCAGGATATATACACAAATATTCTGTAAATAATCTAAAAAGAAAAAGAAAAAGGTAAAAACGCAAACTGTGCTCGCAACGGTCAGGTACGGATTATCGATATCTAATCATACTGGTTTATGAGACAACATTAGTCTGAATACACTAACAAGTTGAGTGTGATTTCTGTTGGTTAGTTCATATATCAACGGTTCCCGGTTAAATGCCTTATTAGGTTGCAACCTCGATGCCCTCGACCCCGACCCGACCCGGAGAATCCCTCGCAGCTTGATCGAGGAGGGACTAATCAAATATCACCGGGGTAAGTGTTGTCACACATGATGTGTTACGGCAAATCATTACAATCTTTGGTGTAAAGTCCTTAATCATTATCAGTCAGACACATTTTGTGGTTTCTAGATGCGAGTGACATTGGGTGATTAAAAGCCCGCACAAAAGGAATTTTCGTTATATACCACCCAGCGCCCTTAAAGGTTCCATTTCAGGATTTTATGTGAAGTAATCTGGACTCTTCAAGCCGCTCTGAAGTAAACGATTAGAGTGCTGATTTATAGACATATTTATGGTAGGACATGGGTCGGCTAGTCCAGTATTCCATCTCGTGAGGTTGGGTTAGCCTGGCCTATCAATTTTACTCCCTATTCATTTTTGCATTGAACTTACAACATGTAAACACTTCTCAGGTCTGATAAAACATAAAAATCTCCAATTGAATCCTCTACTTCATTCAGCCAATGCCCCCGCCCCCCCGCCCCCCCGCCCCCCATTTTAGCTCAAGTTTATAAGCGATCCATTGTTTAATAAAAAATGTAATATTAATGGGGTATATGCGGGTCACGTACCAGCGTATTTGTGACGGTATTTCGTTGGCGGTTCAAGGGTGGTAGCTATAGGCTTAGCAAAAGACAGAAAAAGACTCTAGCTCTTGGAGTGGGGTCTAGCGTTGACGGCGGACGGGCGAGAGCCATAGCTAGACTAGGGTCTGCGTGCATCCTCAATATTCGACATTTAACCTGGAATCAATCTTTTCAATATTGGTCAACGGTTGCGCTAAGAATCGGCTCGACGTCCAGGCTTCTCGAGACTATTCACAACCATGATAGATATCAAACAAATGATGTAAACCAAGCCAAATATATTATTTAGCATCCTTAGGTGTGGCGCACGTGGTAAAATCGTAGGGCGATTGGCGTAGGTCGGGAGCACGCGCGCTATAACCTTAAAGTTAACTATTTACTAAGACAATCGAGTGATCCAGGTACGTATAATGATATCTACTCTCTAAACTCTCAAATTATGTTATGGGCGCTAGTATTAAGCTTCACTCATGGAAAAAAAAAACCCATCGTCAACTGGGGCTTGCCCAGCGACGTTGAATTAAGGTAGTAGACTATCCATGGTTTCAGAACCCTATCCCTTAAACCGTCAGGCCAAATCAAAATCGGCACTCAATCCCTTTATGGTAACCGTGATATAAGAAGCGCGGGGCAAGAACTTCTATCACGGCCCATCATGAACGCGGCAGCGTGCCGAAGACTACCTTATGAGTTGATTTCATCACGATTACCGGTTTAAGTGCCGCTGATTTCAATTCGGCCTGACGGTTTAAGGGATAGCTAGTCGATCTTTGTCTTGGCTACTCGGGATAAGCAGTCTCTTCAAAACATGTGTGTCTATGGGTTAGGGCTCAGTTGCGATTGGATTCAATTGAATTGGATTGGTCGCTTCAGTAACACTGGACCGTATGTAACAATGCACCCATCGGAAATGAGATCTGATGCGCGGTTAAGTAGTGGCTCAATCCTCATTAATAAATGGAAAGGAAGTATTCGTTGTGCAGCACAGTCTTGCCCGCTATTAGGGAGATTTAGCTATGGGTTTTCCATAACGGTAACGAAAACCCTATGGTACAAAATTTGTGTGCGTGTGTTTACTCCAAACCTGGTACATGCTCAAGTTAATCAAAAGGGGGCAATATCAACATAGCAACCTTTTTAAACACAGAGGTTTTTCGGAGTTGTTTGATTTAAACTCGGATTGTAGCTGCTTATTTAGCTTAATCTATGTATCGTTTAGTTTACAATAAACTATACACTGGTTAATTTAAACAAATCTAAGTTGGCATTTTTGATATTAAACATATCCAACTTGAATTCCTTTATGTTAAACACCCGAATTTCTAGTTTGCATTAAACCAATTATGTGCATATATTAGACAACCTACTAACTTAAATAGTTTCATCTTAAATATCTAAAGATATCAGAGTTCAACCCAGGTTCGAAATATATGCATAAGTGAATACCGCGGAAAAGAGAATTCCGAGCCATATAGCATGGTTTAAAATACCCCGGTAGTCATATGCAGTTATATGCAGCCATATACAGTCACATCCAATAATTTGCGGTCATTTCCTGTCCGCCGATGTCCACCGCTGTCAGCGGCAGCCACTAGCAGTCACCCACATCAAGGTATCCAGTTCCAGGGCTCTGCCCCGACCGTCATTTCTCATGAACTGGACATATCACAGTACCTGCCGTCCGCCAGGTCCTACCCCCAATCAGAGCTCTGGATGGTGTCCGGTGGGGTGCCCGGGACCGTTGAGAACACTGCTGGTGGTTCTGTTTTAGTTTGCCGTCGATTTACTATCGATTTGCTGTTAATCTGTGGCTGATTTAGAGCCTATGGCGGTGCCGGTATAGTCGCCAAGATACAGAAGTACGGACATACATATCCATGCATCGAGGTAAGCAGTTGGGCAGGTATTTTGCAGTAAAACGGTTAGGCATACATATATACTAGCAGACGGGTATGCTAAGACAGTCAACAAATTAGCTAGAAATACTTACCCTGATAAAATATTTTGTAGTTTAGTGAGAACGGTGCTTGACTTCTTTCCGTAAAATCACCGGTTCGAGCCACATCACAGGCCACTCCAGTGCTAGTGATGGTGGCGGGTTGGAGGTGGTGTGAAAGTACCTAAGGGGTGGTGCGGATGCATATCCTGTCGGTGTTACTCGTACCACTATCAATACCAATCTTTTAGTCACACCTCAACTTGCTCAAACGCAAGCTCAAGTAGTGTAGTAGTCAGGAAAACCTTACCGAAAACATTGAAATCTAAAAAAGGTTCGTAGGTAGGATGATTCGGGTTTGATCTGTTCTGGCCCATACGCTACCCTTCTATGGCATACGTCCCCCCAATAGAACGGCCCGTTGGAAAAACGTTCGTCAGTGGGAAACGTGAATCACGGTTTTGAGTCGTACCCTGTAGCGGTAGCTTGTATTAACAATCTTACTAAATGGATAGCAAGCTAGAGTTTCGATCGACCACACTCTACTGTCCAATTGAGAGATGCGGTTGAGGGGGGTTGTCAGTTATAAAAATAGAAGTTCATGGGCTAGATAATGCCGAGAGAAGTGAGTCAGTTGCATACCAGAGGTCTTCTTCCACCAAACCAGTCCCTGCTTGGACCGCTCGCCAATAAATTGGCAGGATGGACTGGAGCTATGCGCTTCAGAGGTGTTGGAAGCCTTTTTCAAATCAAATTGGTTCATTAATTAGCTAAATAGCATTGTTCTTAGCCCATTCGTGAAGTATTTCTCTAATAAGCTACCCGTAGGTAGGCTCAAGTTTATGTCTTACTATGATTTAGCCAAACGTTGTTGGCACTTGCAGATTATGGGGGATGTCTCAACTTCCGGATTGGACGATAGCAATTATGCGCATAAGTATTGGTGTTTTTAAAACAGACAGAAGTTGAAAATTTTATGGAAGAATCGCCATTTGAACTGTACGCCTCTCATAAACTAATTCTTTGGGACATCGTGCTGAGGAGGTTGATGTAAAATCTACTCTTGGTGAGGTTGGACGATGTAGGTCGGTTTGGGGCAATACGTAGATTAGTCCCTAGTAAGTACTTGGTACAGTTCTACAAAAGTAAAAGTGCAGTTTCGTAAACTGGTACAGCCACTCAGAAAAAGTGTTCGTGATTCCGATTTCGGAGTGAAACATATCTCTATATGTACAAGTAACCGTGGCAGACTATTACTAAAACAATCCTAAGAGACTAGAACTTCCCAGTGACCAATACTACTTAGTAGCTATATTAGCTCCCCGAATCAATGAAGAATAAGATTAATTTCCTACCTTCTTTTATATACAGCCACGAATTATAATATAATTTTCGTTGTTTTGAACCTCAACATTGATAGCAACATTACGGATGCGCCACACTGAGCACTGACATTAAAACTACTTGTAAATCACGAACACTTTTGCTGAGTGGCTGTACTAGATTGAGGTGGGCAAGCCAAGACATGGGGGTGCAGTACGTGTCAAGAGATTCAGCTCCACTCATGAGTCATGTTAGCCTCTCCAACCACCATTAACAAACCGGTATAGTATAGTGGTTAGTACTTCTTGTTGTGGTCTCTGAGTCCTGCCCCGAGAGAACCCATGTCCAATTCATGGTGCCGGCATTTTCTCAGCATATAGGTATAATAACTACCGTCTGCTGCCTCTTTTTTATTTCGTTTTTTCCAGATTATGTATAGCAATCTTAGTAACTGTGTCAACAAGTATATTGCCGGAACTGGCTGTCTTTATTGAATTGAGGATCGAAGACTGTTGAGAGTGATCAAAGGTAGACTTCGCGGTCAAATAATACAATAACATCAACCTAGAGCAAAAGAGTCCGTGAACTAAGGATATTTGTGCTTGACATGAGATAGCGGTGAAATAGTTCTGCAACCTGGCTAGGTACATATCTGAAAAGAGAAACAAATGATTCTCATCTATAACATGATATGATTCCCACACCGTGTATCGACATCACCTGTCATCTCCCATACAAAACCCCTATCTATCCACGAATTGCTGGCCAGTAATAATAGTTAATCCTGCTGGGTCAATCCTCAGATAAATGATGGGAACGAGATTTCTACTAAGACAGTTTAAAGGGGGATCGAGATGTTGTTGTTTTCTCTGTGGACCCTGTGGTGAGTCATGGGCGAGACACTTCCAGCCTCAGGTAGATTTTGTGGCGCAGCCAGAGCGATATTGCGGAGAACTTATAGTGAAGATACAGCACCTAGCTCTAATCATCTAAAACTTAACTAGACTCTATCTTTGTTCTCCTTCTTCATGATTCGGCCCATGAGACATCATCTCAATGACAGAATATCTAACCAGAGCAACGGGAAAGCAATATCAAGGGCCTAAACTATCAGGAACACTGACTATTCCCGGCACCAAGAGTCTTGACTCTCTCTTCTACAATCTGAATGAATCTCCAACATCATCCCAAACCCAGCCCAGGATTCTACCATCAAAATATCTACCCGAAAGCATCGAGACTTTAACATGACTCATGCATTGTCATGGCTTGGTTCAAAGAATCCAGGACGCGAGAGGGGTATAGGTTTTGTCTTTTCCGTCTCGTACCGTTCGTTAGTCAGGTTAACTTCCACTTAATTTATTTTTTCTGGCTGACAATGAAGGAATCCGTGCTACCATGCGTGAACGTTTCTTTCATTTCCTCACCGGCCGGGGAATTACACTACTGTCGAATTGTTCCTGGCTCTTGATATGTCTATGGTTAGCGTGAGTCATAGTTTTTTTGCTTATGACTTGAGGTAGCAAGCCTCTGTGTTTCGAAGCCTACCTGCCGTAAGGTAGCGTAGCCGACCCCCGCGATAAAGATACCTGTTATCAAGACAACTGACTTTTAAAGAAAATAATTGTCATGCTTTATGGATCTTCTCAGATCTAGGTACGAATTGACCTTGGATATCAGAGTATACCCTCCTTAATTATAGGCTTACCAATTTCCGGTCCCGAGCGTGCTCTTAGAGGGGCTAGTTGGCCGTGCCCGCGTGTGCAGAAAGAGGGCATTGTAATCACCTGGATTTTCTTTCGTCATTCGACTCGAACGGAGGACTAGAACGATCTGAACGTGAATACGCGGTTTGGCGAATTTGCGTCTGGTTATTATTCAAATTGCGTCCGGCTATTACGCAATCAACCACACAAGTCCGGCCGAGCAAGTTGAAGGTAAGATCTAGTTAAGTATCTCCGATACTACTATCGCGTAGTTAAGCTCTTAATGTACATTTATTTTCTTGATACCGTTACTCTAGCAATGCGGAATCTTTGGTGCGCTTGTAAGGAATCCAGGGTGACACATGGCGTTGCGGATGACTTTGTATCAATGATTTTAGGGACATTATTTTGATATAGCAGCCAGAAGGAGGCCCCCTAAGTTTTCTTCGCCCTTATCCCTAGCTGCTTTAATTTAGAAGAAGACTTTCGGGGTTTTCTCCCTTTGAATTGCCTTGACGGTTCTAAGTTCCTTATTACCCCTCACTTTGTCTTGCTTCCGAATCCATAATCAGTACTAGGATCAGTAAAAATTTTGCGAAGCCTTGCTGATCTTTGATGGTATATTCCTGTTTGAAGGGAGAAATATTTTTGAATGGATATATGAAAGCAGATCGAAATCACTATAGCATTCATATAGAAACAACACTAGTAGTACATGTATTTGTTCCCCATTTGTACCAACATCGTTGTCCGGTAAAGTATTAAGTAAGTATGTATGACGCTATTTGGGTCCATGGCCATGGAATCACTAGTTGCATGGTGGTGTGTTCCTTTATCCCGAGTGAGTATATCACATCCCGAAAGCAGTTCCACCAATAAAACACTACTAACTTGGATCTTCTCATTCTCTCGCTTGATTTTATGCCGTACTTGGTCCAAATTATTTATGGCGTGCCTTTAGCCCAGTTGTCAAACCGAAACTGACTCAGCCCACAATGGGGAAATGATGACCTCAGCCGCCATGGTACTTTGCATCACGCACATCGTGGAACAACGTGATTAGATATATATGTCTTCTAACAATATGAAATCTAAAAGGTGTTTCCTATAGGCCTAAGTAAAAACTTTATTCATATTATGGCGCAAAGTGTTAAAGGCATATTTGTACTTGACGTTCTCGTTACTTACATGTAATTAAGAACGCACGCGTACGAGGAATTTGAGTATATACAAGTACATTACACGGGCCCCTGAAATAAAGTTACATACGTATCACGTTAGTCTTTTTTTATAAATTGCCCCTCCGCCTCCCTTTCCTCTATCCCTCATACCCACACGATAAACACCGCTCATCCTGGATCATAACTATTTCTCACCATCTATACTCCGCACATATCTCATTTTGCACGGAGGGAAAATTTTACCTGCTCTTCATATCTCACATTTCTCGCTGCTCCTTAGCTTTTACAGAGAACTCAAGTATCGAAGAGGTACTTAATTTCTCCGGTCCTCTCTCTTTCTCTCTCGCTTCTCACACATCAACAACATCAGAAATTTCAACTTCATTTTCTGATATCTATTAAAGGCGACCCTTATTTGCGCTCGCAGGACCCAAAAGAAAAACGAAATATTGGGTTCCGACTCTACCTAAACTTTGCGAATGGCGAAAATATAAGACTCATCTTTCCATGAAGCCCAAAAGCAGTATGCCACCGATCGCTCACTTGGTTGTTCAACTGCGCATGCTGGTGTACGTCTGTACCTACAGGACCAGCCTGGAAGCAGAACATGAATAAAGCTGAACTTCGATTCATAGTAATCTCTACCCACAGGTATATCTGGTTCTCTAGACGTCCATGTCTCTTTATAATTTATCTGAACTACGAGTGCCCCAAACATCGATCTACTGTTGAATCTTATGAAACATTTATCTTAATTGGTACTCATTAATCCCCCGTTACCCCCGCTACTGGTTTATGCATTCGCTAACCCCCATCTTGATTATCACTTCACTAGCTAGTCGCCACAAATCCAAATCCATCTCTCATAGGATTGTTGCACTATCTATACTCGGTCGTGTGTCGGGCTAGCTATCTATACGTTTAACTGGATAGGTGCATAGAATGATCTATCCTCCAGGAGGAGTTGGGAGTTGGCGAGGCCTACGTGTCTAAATTATTTCTAAATCGACTCTAATCACAGACCAAAATCGTTGATTTACCGGTAATTTATGGAAATAACGTTTAACCAGTGTGGGGACGCGCCGCATTTCAACATACCAACAATATAGAGTGGACATAGGAAGGGGGACTCTACTACGGTGGGAATGTATCGTGATAATGCATCGGTAAATGCATCCCCCCTTCCACGCCGTCATACCAGAATAATGCACCACTATAATGCATCAACTAATGCATCCCCAGTCTCACTTTACGATTTTACTGACTACTTTATCAATTTAAGTTTTCAGTCAATTCGTCAGACAATTCGTCAGTCAATTGGTCAGACAACTCGTCAGTCAATTGGTCAGACAATTCGTCAGTCAATTGGTCAGACAATTCCGAGTCGTCAGTCAATTTGGTGGTTTATTGGTCAGTTAAATTGGTAAGTTAAATCGTCAGTATATTAGTACTTATGTAGATCAGTAAATGTGTTCTGAATTTCGATGGTACTAGTATATATAAAAATAAAATAGAATGTCAGAATCGAACTTGTACTATTGTATTTAACTACCCCACGTCGTACCACCGGGGCTCAGGCTTAAGCTATCGTTTGATATATTGAGGCAATAAATCGGTGCTATATCAACCACAGGCTAGAGGCGCGTACACCTACTAGCTAGTAAGAAATGCATAAAAATCTACGAAGTCCGAAATTTGGAGGGATGTCAAATACCTTGCCGGGCAGTATATTTCAACACTCGCCTATGACAACTTTACTGATGATATCCCAACAAGAACATATTAACTGATGTATCTACTTTATAGAACACATTTACTAACACATTTACTAATACATTTATGCATCTATTCATCCGATGAATACATTAACCAACAACTATACCTATTACTTTACCTATCAATTATGACAGTCGGACAGATCTTAACCACTAACGATTTTCCATGCAATTTTCCAGACGACTTCTCGCGCGAATTTCTAGACAAAACTCATCAGTAAATGTCTTCATGGTAGATTATCATCAGTAAAGTGATCGAAAATCCATCGATAATGCATCCATCATACGATTTTACACAACTCGCAACAGATTATGCATCAATTGATGCATTTTCGTGCCCGGCTTACTAGTACGTGGGCAATGCATCATTTGATGCATTTACCGCCGTGGTAGAGGGATCGGGATCATGGGACTGAAACCTCTGGTACATGCAGAAGTAGCCGATGGAGTTGCCAATCAAGGAGGTGGAGAGGAGAGTGAGGAAGATTAAGGTTAGGCTGATCGTGAGGAAACCAAAGGATGTTTATGCTATTATCAGGTATTTCATCACCTCCGGGCTGCAAAGAATTAATGAATCACCAATTGATCAATAGCTACATATATTAAGGAGCGGTAGTATGGTTGCAATTCGGCGATTGGTTTCAGAATTGTTGTTTCGCTCTGTATTAACAGGATAATTATCAAAGGCTACACATGAGATTTACTTTAAAATATGGGCGATCCCCTTTCGGGAGCGATTAGAACGGTATTGGGCAAGTGGTCGCGATCGTGGATTGTGTTAAGCGGGTTCGAGTGATACATCGAAAATTACTCGAGCAACCAGTGATATCACACATGTAATCATTCTATGAAGAAATAAATGAACTCGCTCTCACCGGTAGGTAGATATTTGCTTAGTGAATAAAGCACTCATACAAAGCCGCGGAACGGCTCCTAACTAGCCCGAGTGAGAGTTTATGATTCAGATTTAAAAATATGTATATACGTCTGGGGCAGGTATAGGAAAGAGTTTAAGACCAACCTTTATTAGTGAAGACTTCTGATTTATACGTATCATATAAGCATTTAATTATTGTACTGCAACATGATCCCATACCTGTCCTTTAGCCACCAAGTTCTTCTCTCTTCACCGCGGCCGCCCGGCCTTCAGTGGCATGTGCTTGAATTTTGCTCTAGTCCATGTAGGAATCTTTCCATTGAGGAATATTCCTGAGCGCACTGCCTATGATATCGATAAGATGGTTATTATTGAGCCTTAGTTGTTTTATATAACTTGTCCGTTCAGGAATGACACGACTGCCGCTTGTCTATCACATTGGTCGTTTGTGGTCACCGGCCACTTATGTAGAGCTGTTTTTTTCTAGCTTGGAAGGTGGTGCTCCTTTTTCCTGAGTGGCACAAGCGGCCCGGGCAGGAATATCACTAATTGACAAATTCCCCGTTGAACACACCACCGACAGACTAAACATTGTGTACATACCTAAACACTGTCTGGCCAGACTTCCGATAATTTCCACCACCTTGCCCTCTCTCAGCGCAAAGCTTCCCCGCCGCGACTAGGCGATGGTTTGAAGCCAGATCATCTTTGGCTGCCCATAGCTAATACTATGAATCAAGATGGAAAAACTTGTCCCAACCAAGCTGCTCTCTTACAAGTGTATCTCTATCCCTCCGGTTTAGTGATGGGCACGAGACTTGAGGTCTCGAGACTGAGTCTCGAACTTTTCAAACGAGATAAGACAATTGAGACCAGTGGAAGTGGTCTCACAATCATCTCGAGACGTCTCGCGGGGCTATTTTGGACCTTCAAGAAAGGTTTTTGGAGGGTTATAATACTCTTCCAAAGAAAATATTTTTTTCCACAAGATAATAATTAACATATGCAGTCGGATCAATATCGTTACTCATCCTACGTGCTGCGAGAACAAGTTTCTGTCACCACGTTTGTGTTGCGGCCGCGTTTTTGCTGGGGGCTCGTTCTCGTTCTCCCAGCAAGTGCATTTCGCATTTTTGCAAATCCCGAGACAAGATGAGACATACTCCCTCTAAAAAAAATGTGGTCTCGTCTTGTCTCGTGCCCACCACTACTCCGGTTCGAATGCCTCACTGACATATTAACGGGTCCGGTGGTCCATTCATTTCTCTCACGCATCAGACATGCATCTTTAGGTCGATCTGCATAGTTGTCTGACAGTTTTGGTTAACGTGGTCGATCAATCGATCCTATATATGTTTTCCACGCAGGACGTTAAAAGGGTGCACTCACTAAACCTCACGTTACATTAATTTTCTTGGCTAGATGTGGTAAAGGGTACATATTGTATGATAGTCAACCGGGGATGACGGATCTTTCGGGGTTTGGAAAGGTCCGGTATATCGGCACATATATCGGAGCCTTGGATGATGATGTGGTGGAGAACGTTACTTGTGAGAAGAAACTAAGGTTAGGTCACCCCGCCGCTGGCACGTGACACGACATAGTTGGCACTTCCAGCCATACGTAGATCTGTCTTTAGAAACCTTGGTGACATACCAGGCAGAGGAAGACATTCTCCATACCCTCACCCCCGTCCCTCCACCACCACCAACAACACAACGGCCACCCAAAACGCCCCACCCACCACCTCAATTACAGAAAACCAATAGGCCAGAGGTGGCTGACGGACTGAGAAACTTCAAGGGGAAACTTTCGAGCACGGCACATACATGCAGCACCGGCACCGACAGTACACATACACTCGGAACTCACGAGCCTAGCAGGCGCCATGAGCCTAATCAATCAATCGGCGTTTCGAGGCGAGTGATAATACATGATTCCAATTATTTTCTCTCGTCAGTGGTAACTACTAAATCGGATTCTCAAGTTTAGAAAGAATATTACACTAATCGGCCACATTCCGGAATCTTCTCCCCAATATCAACTCCCACTGTAGGGGTGTATGTCCTGTCATCAGGAGATTTCTACCTAAATCATATACCAAAATATGGCACTCTTCGCGCAGCAGACACGGAACCCCGTGTTCACATTTTATCCGTAATTAGTATCAGAGTCGAATTAGGCACTCTGAGGTATGATGATAAACTCTAGATATGCCAATGACGCCTTTGATCAAATCGCTGCTGATATGGCCACTTGAACTTTAATTCAACAAATCTGCAAGGCGTCTATTTCGATCTAGAATTCTTCTTGCATCGCTTCAGCCAGATATAGTTAGACCCGAGGCGAATACCTTCATAGAGCCTCTACAGATCATTATTCGCATTTTCCGTTTCGAGATACCTTGATTAAGTTCAAACCACATGCCCTAACAGCGGTAATCAGTAATTCGGCCTCGGCAAGAAATTACAAAATTTCATCAACTTCCTGATGGAGCCTCAAAAGCCCCGACAAATTACCGTACAGAGCTCAGCGGAGCTCGCCTCCCAACCCTCACCACCAATTGCTCTCCTCCTTCGGCCTCTCGCCTCGAGATGCCTCGGGAGGCAGCCCGCAGTCGGCATCGGGTTGGGATCAGAGTCGGAGTTGAAGTCCGGCTCCGACTGGCCCTCATTTCTGGCACAATATTTATAATTCCAGAAATATTTACAAACACTGGTCACGGATATAATCGCTCGGGGGAACCTTTGTCCGTACAAACATTCTTGAAATCTTGGCTTCAATGAATAATAAACCCTAACCCTTTATTCAACCGCTGAGGGAGATCAGGCCCATATCATCCAGCTGAAACCGTGTTATACAGATCGAGGATAAAGAAAGGATAATACCTAAAATCATGCACACATATCACAATGCCGTTCGTCATTCCTACTCCTTTCCCACGTCTCTGTGGGCGCGAAGTAATAATTCATCTAGGGCTATTTATATATCGATCCCTATAATTGCATTTGACTCTTTGACAGCTCGAAACCCTAAGGCCGGCAGAGAAGCGAAGGCGTAGTACGTAGCTTGATGGCTTCAACGACAACTTAGCTCTGCATTTAACCCTGGTTTTACACTTACAATACCGGAGATGCTTGCGAACTGACCGTCTGATTACCCTAGTACTGCGGTATCAGAACGGTTGCCCTTGATAAAATGGACGGTTAAGGCGATATACTTACACAGTACTAAATTGCTATGAGATTAGCCGTACCCCCCCCCCCCCCCCAATTCTGCTAATGTAACTTGTACCTGGCAGAAACTAGGCTACCTAGGGTGCTAAAGCGCAAAAGCATCTATAGCCAGGGGATAATGCATTTTTCTATTAAACCATGAGAAGTGTCATTGGGTCAGTGCTACTCCTATAACTCTAGTTGGACTAGACCAGATATGAGAGGGCGTAAGTGGCATAGATCTACTAGCTACTTAAGTCTAGACCAGCACCATAATGGAAATGTCTGAATTCATGCAGATAATATATACGCTGACATGGCTAGAGCCGCTAGACAGGTAACCACCAACCAGTCTCCTTCCCAGAAGCAATCTCGGCAATGGCTTTTGCGCCATGTTACTGACTGGTAACGTACTCAATCAATCTCGGGGAGAATGTTAAACGCCCCATGACCCCGAGCCCAGAGTGATCGGCACATTTGACCCCCGGTATCGGAAATGATAGTTTTGCGACCTCTCCACCAGCTAGCTGTAACGGGAAAAGTCGGAATCCCATCTGGGTACCGGTCCCAGGATACTTCACGACGCCAAAGCCATGAAGCTTGACTTGACGCTGCACTCCCGACCGGGGAGTACCGGCAGAAATGAGCGAGAGATCAACACCATGGGCCAGTCAGTTATCGGCGATACACACAGCCCTCCACCCCCGACCTGCAGCAGAAAGGGAAAAATCTCCATTTTTTTTTTCTTTTCTTTTTTTACGAGCCGTTGGGGAAAGCTGGTTAAGCGACCCTTTAATTTATATTGGATGATTAGTATTTATTACTATTGCTGCTAATCCTATTACTACCACAACTATTACACATATCATATTTCAGCCTTAAGGCAGGAGCGGGTTTATCTCGCTCTGCATACGAATTCCGGAAAAAGACCAATACACCGGTACCAACAACTGCAAGCCCGCCGTTGGTTTCAAAGACATTGGGGAAGTCTCCTTGGGGAACGGCACTTTGAGAGCAGTTGGTGATAATTAAATATTATATACATATACATATATATAAATATAGATAATACAAGTATTTATATACAACTGCCGGGGATCGGTGGGGAGTGAACGACCAAAGTAAGCATAAAAGCTTCACGACCCAATTGTCGGAATGGTGCCGGTTTGTCGAGAGAGGATGAGTAACCGAACTAACACAAGGCCAGTCAGTGAGTTCAGTAATCAGGAAATATTATACACCTATGCCAGTAGAGCACGTAGTTTACCTGCTCTCTATAAGGGATAGCTCGTTGGTCCCCCGATCAGGCTATGAAGTGCCACCTATCCCGACATAACTGCGAAGGCGAGATGAGATGCTTCTCTGGAACCGGGGACAGGACCCGATGAGACACAGCCATCTAAATAGCTATAGCATGACGCCCTAACAGGATTGACGAAAGGCTCCCTTGAATCCGGACAGCTCACCCACGGATCGTGGTTTTACGTTTCTAGGGAATTCCGCATGTCGGAAAGACCCTAGCCTAAAGAGTATACAGCCTAGGGGGAGAAAGCATATTCCATTCCTCTACCTTCCAAGTGCACATACCCGTATTACTGGCCGCCGCGCGATAGGGTAATTCTCTACCCTCTCCCCTCCCTCCATCCGCGCGTGATAGAGACTCATCCGCATACCTTCACTTAAACCATACAGTCAACCTGGATGTGTATGCGCTGCTTGTACCGTATAGTAATCCGAAGCGTATATGCACACCTGCCCATCAACAAGCGCGGCCCCCAGGACCTCAGTGCCAATTAGGTTTGCCACCGCAGACCGGGCAGGGCCCAACTGGCTAGCCAGACGGTGGCCCAGGAGTTTCATTTACACCGCCGAGCCCCAGACCTAACACCCCACATGGCCAACGTGGTATAACGACACCTGCATGTCCCGCCCGTCTAGGGTTCAACCTGATCGATCGTCGCTCAAACCAAGGTTACATGCAATTAATAAATTAAAACAAAACAAAAAATCAATAAACTAGTCCTACAAATCGCGAGTGATACCCCATGAAGGAGTCGACCGAACAAAGCCCTTGTGTGGCTCGCAAAAGATGTATTTGTCACACAGCGCCAGCCATTATATAATCAAGATGCTGATCACGTGCCATGAACCCGGCACGGCCGATAGATTTCGACGTAAAAAGAAATCGGATCCCCAAGTAGCTGCTCTTTTCCTAAATCCATCTTTCTTTGTGTATTTCCATGCTTCATCTGCTCTCCCGCATATCACATCAATCCCTGGCAATACATCGCAAGAGGTAATTATTCTTCCACCGGGCCGGGGGGTGTGCTACTGTATGTACGCACCAAACGTACTTGTGCTCACGATATTAATTATTTATCCAAGCTTAAACTGTGGTGCACTATCCGCTGCAACCCGAACCCACATCTATAAAAACAGTCCGCGAGGTCGACTACAAGGTCAGGGTATCCATTACTACTCCACAGCCACAGAAGCAACCACAGGCATTGCCATTACCATGTCAGACGGCCAAGCATCACAACAGCAGGAGTCAGTGTCAATGTCACCTGGAGCTGATGCCGGCGAGAAAACCGAGCAGCAGCAGCAATTGCCGAAGCTCACCGCGTCAGAGTTCCGACAATATAATCGGTTGGCGGAACACATGGATCAGTTTGTAAATCTCCCGCACTCCCTGTTTATCTTTTAATTTTATTTTTTTGTTCTATTTTTTTTCCTTATGATTTATTGTTTATTCTTGTCGTAAATTGTAATTTTGCAATTTATCCACCGGAATTTCCTCCGGACCAGTAGCTGGCTATATGCTAGCTAGCCAGCTAGGAAGGTAGGCAGGTAGGTAGGTCAGTAGGTATGCGGAGCTGCAGCTGGAATAGCCCAAGAACCCAATCCCCATGCAAAAAAAAAAAAAAAAAAAAAAAAACACATCCCGACAAGGAGCACGTTTAGATTGATATGCTGTCTGTCACACTTAACTAACACACCTCTCTCTCTCTCTTTCTCGGGGGTGTCTGGTAGCACAACGGTTTCCGCCTCTCCTGGAACGAGATCTACATGGCCTGCACCACCAACCAACGCCCGCGCTCCATGTCCCTGCGCGACTTCATCGCCTTCGCACTCCGCTTCTCCGAGCACCTCGAGATGCACCACTCCATCGAGGAGAGCTACGTGTTCCCCAAGCTTGCGCGCAAGATGCCCGCCTTCCGCAAGCAGGACGAGCTGCTGGCACAGCACCGCAAGATCCATGAGGGCCTTGACAAGTATGCAGCGTACTTGAAGGAGTGCAAGAACGGCGAGCGGGAGCTGGTGTTAAGGGAGCTCAAGGAGCTGATGGAGACGTTTGGGGAGGTGCTGTGGAAGCATTTGGAGGATGAGGTTGTGGAGTTGGGGGCGGAGAACATGAGAAAGTATTGGACGTTGGCGGATATGAAGAATTTGGCGTTTTGATTGATTAGTAGGTGGGAAGGGTATCTATTGCTGGTTGCAGCTCTAGTTTGCAGATCGGGGGTCGGACGGAGCTGGCTAGGTGGCTGGCTGGGTTGACATCGTATGGGGGTTAGTGCATCTAGATCTGCGAGCTAGAAATATCATGTTTACCTGTGCTTTTGAAGGAGTGAGTTCACAAGGGGGGTGAAGGTTCAAAGAAATTAAATTAGGGGGCAAGTGCCATCTACAATCATTATTCCGCCGTTTCGTTATATACAGGTAAAGAAAAGTGCTCTTTCAACTAGGACGTGTGGTGAGAGGTTTTTGGGCGTATGTAACGAAGCTAGATAGGCAAATATAATATCTATCAGCAAACTTATAGCAATTCAATACACCTAAAGAGGATAAAAAGCCCAGGGAGTAACTTACAATTTGGTGTAGACATTGATACTTGGGTCCTGGACGGCCTGGCGAATGTTTGCTACCAGCACATCAACCTCCTTCTTATCCCACCCCAGCATCCTCGTAAACATGGCGAGCGTCAATCCCTGTGCGCCAACGAGCAGCACTTCTCGTAGAAAAATACCTATTGAGTAACAAGCAAAGGTAAGTGAGTGACTTTAGTCGCGAGAAACCGCTACACCGACTCCCACCCGGCCCGGCCCGCCCAACACGACATACCCATTTCCTTCATATTATCGCCTTCAGCTTCCGCCCATGTTCTACATTCACACCCGCCAGTACCCCGTCAGTAAACACAGCTTGTTTCTTCCTTTTCTCGTCTCTCTCAACCTCTCCGTCGAAATGAAATAGAAAAAATGAAAGAAGGGGAGGGGGGGAAAATGGAATTCTTCATTACCCAAGCGGGACCTTGAAGCTCCTTTCTGTGACCTGTTTGAATCCGGCATCTGGCAAATCTTCTTTGAATTGCTCTGCCATGATCCACGTCACGCCGGCCATATCGGAGGCCTTATCGAAGTCGTTGACCCATTTTTGTAGAATGTTGTCACTCGTAAATGAGCCGTCGTCGCAATCGAAGGGTCGTGAATGATCTTTTAGTTCGATCCAACCGCCGGGTTTAAGAGTCCTTTAAATCGATATACAGGCCCCAACGTTAGATTCGGTTCGGACTATCTTTTCATCTTTTTCAACATATCCCCCATCCTCGTCTATACATGCACCCTCTCTCTTTTTCTCTTCTCTTCTTGGACCGACGCAGACACACACCGGAAAGCCTGTGCATATAGCTTCTTCCAGTCCCGCACTGCGCCAGACAGGTTGCGGATATGGATTAAATCAAAATGATTATCAGGAAAAGGCCACTCTTCCTCACAGTCGTCGATCACAAAATGAAGATTTGGTGGGACGTAGACTGGTTGGATTGGTGAGAGGTCGTTTCCGATTACTGTTGTTTTTGGAAGCAGACTAGTGGTGGTCAGTAAATTCTAAAATAGTAGCTAGTCTTTGGTTTGTAAAGATTTAGGGTTGTAGTAAATGAGGTAACGTACTCTGCTGTATCGATAGCCCAGATGCCTATCGTGACAAGAAAAAAAGGGTAAAAGAAACTAGATTAGCTACTACGCTCACTCTCCTGATGTTTCAATGTGAAGCTAGTGGGAAATTCCAAATGGGGTGATCTGTGCGCAATATGTGCGCACTAGTAATGACTGGGGATATGATAATCTTACCAGTTCCAGTCCCTACATCAAGAATCTGTATCAAACGTTAGAATGGTCGGAGACAGGAAAAAAGGGTATGCAAGAAAACCATTCACGATAATTAGTGAGCATTCAGGACCCAGATTCTTTCTAGCCAACGAAAGATAGCTAAACTCAATCGGGCCTTGAATTGCCCCTGATGTATCAAGCAATGGTTTCACCACCACCAACCACAAATCTCAACCCCCTAGCTAGCCGCACAAAGCTCCTCTAACCAATAACGGTAATAAACTAGTAAACGAGCAAACAACATACCCTTTCTGCGTTTGATTTATCAATTGGTGAGAGGAAAAGCTCACCACCGAGAGCAAGGTTCCATAAATGATGCATCAAGTCCAGTCGATCTTGTTCTTGCTCATCGTTTGGAAATGCCTACAGTTCAAAGTACTCGTCAGTGATGCTATCATAAAATCAAAGAAGCGGGGGTTTCTTCTTGTTCGCTCACATAGCACGCGAGCGGGTACGAATGATAGCGTCGCCCATTCTCATAAACATAGTCCGTTATAGACTCCGACAACGACATTGTCGACAGGACCTCTGAGACAGCATCGTCGTCGTCGTCAACATCATCGGATGAAGGTTCCTCGTCCGAAGAATACGTCTCTTCTTCATCTTCTTCCTCCTCTCCATCGGATGACAGGCTGTATCTAGAGGGGGCGATGCATGACAGTGTCAGTTGAGTTCCCCCTACACCGAAAGAATAAAGGCTATTTACCTCTCCTCTTCTCTACCGTTCCAGTCCATACAGTTACCCTCGTCGGCTTCGTCGGCGGATAAGGTACGAACAGTGCTGTTTATGTTCTCACGCACGTTTTCGGGCATGGTTGGTGCTTGAACAAGTGTTGACATGTCTCTCTCTACTCGGTTTATGATCCTCCCTGCTTTCGCCGTATGCAAATCGTATGCTGATGAGGTGATTGATGATAAATACTATTAGTGTGGTGCTCTATTCCTTCCTTGCTTGCTTGCTTGCGCTTTTTAGGGCTTGTCGGCACTCCCCGTGTCTTCTGTAGAGATAGGGTGACGAGAGAATCTATTTTGTGCGGTACTTATTGAATTATTAGTGCCTCCAGTCAAAGGGGCAAAACAAAAATAAAAATGCGGTAATATTTCTCCAAAATGCTGGTAGGTCCTGGACAAACTCTCCAGGCGATTAAAAATACCGACGGCGCGGATACCATCGACCTCTTTATATCTCTGTGGTACATAGCTTTTTCCAGCGGTGTGGGGATCCCGTTGGACAGAGCCAGTTAGATAGGCATGCATGTGGTGTAGGTTATGGTAAGTGTGGATGGCAGAGTGCGTTCAGGATACCTGCCTAAGAGCGCCAGCAGAAGTTATCATTTCCAATAGAGTACGCATACATTATGCCACCCATATGCATGCTTGCTCCTCTCTCGCACTTGCTTTTCTCCCACCTCCCACCTCCACCACCTCCACCTCCTCCGCTCTCTACCTCATGCCTGTTATGGCTCTCCACCTCGTTCTCGCTTAAGACTCAACTAGCCAACCCATGGATGGACGGGGGGGCGGCTAATCTACCCCAATCACATCATACACCGCTCCAGCACAATAAAAGCCGTTAGAGCAATAAGACTAGACACGCCATGCCCTGCCAGCCCGGACCGTCACCGCAACAGACTCGAAAAGCGCCCGTTTACGAAGAATAAACAGGTGGTGTGATTCAGGGAGCATGTGGTACTCCACTTCAGAGTTGAGTACCTACTGGAGAGTAGAGCACATATGGTAGGTGTGCACTCTATCTGGTAGTACGCCGCTGCTCCTGCTGCCGCAATATAGTAGCTATTATTATGATGATGCATTTATTGTATTTCCACGTGTGAGTTGGTTTGGGGGGGGGGGGCTGGAAATTATTTTTTCCTCCACGTCAAAACAAAGCAAAAAATAAAAAAATAAAAATGTCAGGATAAAAAGGAAAAAGAGACTGAAAGAGAGATACCTATGTAGACTCGTAGAGAGAGTAGCCACACTTGCCTGCGCCCACATACTCCAGAGTACGCAAAGAGAGGAAAGCATGTACCCTTCTGGCCCACTGACCTACCGATGTTGTGTATCAAATAGATCCCCCTACCCTGTATTAAACCCACCCATCCAATGGACCTTGCTCTGGACCCGGAAGAAGCCATATTCCGAGCCCTTGGTTGAAGATGCAATGCCGAGACGGCAAGTGGCACTGCCTACAGCTGACGATCTCGTTTGAGTATGCACGAACGCACGCACGCACGCACTCTCTTGGGAGAGATGTCGTTTGCTCAAACATTCCCTCCCTCCCTCCCTCCCGAGGCACAAATTGATCCGATTCGGTGGTCATTGCTTTGCTGGTTAATTTAGGTGTAGCGGATATGTTGTTCGGTCTGTCGGGAAAGCCCAGGGCCCAGGATTATTGCAAAAACTCGAAGAATTGGCTACCTGCGGCCTCCCCAACGATTGGCTAAATGGCATCGATCTGCATCAGAAGTTTCCCATATAGGTAATTTTGATCTGGCGCTACCTAGCCAATTTTTCGAGTATTTGGCTCCGGCGGTGATGGTAAACCCACTCTATGTACCCTTTACTAGCAGAGCAACGCAACGCACGCTCCCTCAATCAGCAGCTCATGCGATCGCGTTGATAGATTGCTCCGACCACGCGCTCGGGTTATAGCAACCTCATAAGTCCTTGCGAAATATCTCGGCCCGCTGTTACCGACAGCATGTATGGCTGGGCCATAGGTTTTTCCTTTTCCATATCTTATCTGTACCTGCATCGCCAATAATATAGCACAGTATTACAATAAGACAAGCGTAACTTGCCAAATGTAAACGTGCGGGTAAGTCAAAAGCTGATCAGCCAGTTGCATATGCCGCAGTGGAATAACCAATCAATCGATATTTACCACCTTAAGCATGCTCAATATTGCCTACACTATAAGTTGTGAAAGTAGGTCACATAACTAGAGTACTCTGCCCACATGCATAGTTAGCTACCATTTTTTCTGCGGGTCTGATTCGAGACAGATGCGTCTTTTACAACACACTATTTGGGTATTCCGTTTGTGTAGCTAGCCACCACGCGAAAGCCTGTAGGGCCGTTAGATTTCGGTACAGCAGTCTATTACTGGTTGGTGCAGGTATTCCCAGACTTCGGTAACAGGGAGCTCCCATGTTCATAGATCTTTGCATGCCGAGTACTTCAGAGCGGTTTAGAACAATAGTTTAGCCTTTTGCTGAATTCCTCGGCGCGTTGTTGCAGTTGATACATAAGCTAGGTATCGAGAAGGAATGAAACATGGCGCACGCTATTACCAGATTCCCAAGATGTTTGACATTGCGTTTTATATCATGCATGATGTCCAACCCAAGAGTTCACTCCAACCCACCACTCTTTTGGATTTGCCCGCGGAAGATAGAATCCTTGTGCCGGTTTCTGGTTATACGATTATCTGTTTCCTCGTTCAGACCCCGTCTATTCTAGATATGGTTATGAGCTTGGATGAAGGTGTAGAAGAGTGTGGGTTGCATAAAGCAGATTCGCGGTTACCTCTCAGATGCGCCAGCATCATGAATCATCATTCGCCATGTTTCAGTGCTTTGATGCACTATCCAGAGAGTCACCTGTAACTCCACAGATGGATGTTTCCTAGCCTACAAGGCCATTTATCCCGTTCAGTCCGATGTTGCGATACGTGTGTTCAATAACTATCCTAGGAGGCTTTCTACATACCTGACAGAAATTTATCTTCAGTTTTAATCCTAGGCTCTAACGAGATTCCTACTTCAAAGAAAATGATCGGGGGGATTACACACGCGTACGCCATATCAAATACTAGTGAATGTTTTCTTTTTTTTAATATGTCAACCGAATGGCAGCTACTTCAGCTAACCATCGCTTCTCCCAAGTTCCTTGGATACCCAATCTTCAATAAACCCCGCAAGTGATCTACTTTCTGTCTCCCGCGTCCAAAGAATCTGAACCTAGCCAGGTAGCTGGCGCTCCCGCTATTCTGGTGGTGCGTGCTGGATTAAACTGATTAAACTCCACCAATTTAGGAGTCCAAACCCTTATTGATCCCCCCTGCGTGGCTACAAAGCAACTATCCTCCAGTATCAAATCTCGGGTACTGGCTTCAGGCCCATCCTAGCCCTGCTTACTGAAATGCAGTCCTTTCCTTTCCGTATATGCTTGTCGCTCGTACCATCTCAGTTCATAGTAGCAATTGAACATTAATACCCACTCACGGCAAGTAAGCCCCCCGATGATGTATCATCGGAGCTCTCCGGGAAGGGAGTGGCAGATATTTTTTCTTCCAATAATTTTGTCTCGGTTTGAATATTTGTGGTACCCAAAACCCTGGTTACCCAGTCTTCTTATGTTCCTGCTGAGATCTAGGGAGGGGCATGTGAGTAGTCGGAAGAATTCTAATTCCGGCATTGTTATCTTCGATGTGGAGGTATAGAAATGGCCTACCTCCCAGTAGATTGTAGTCGAGGAATCCTAGATCAGCTGAATTCTGTCAAGTCGCCCCATATACTGTTTGAGATATGATCTAGACTTTCTATTGCCTATAAAGTACTGCTTTCTTTTGGGTCGGAGTGTTAATTTGCCGGTGTGATGGCTCACAAAACGCATGGATCTGGCTGGACATTAGAAACGCCTGCACCCTAATCGTCATCAACGGTACCATGTGCTATGAGGGGTGAAATATTAATACGTACTGGTTATGGTTAAGACAACTATTTACCTGATCTTCATACATATGAATGATGGAAAGAGCCAATGTCAGTGTTACCACAAAGCCCTGAGGTGCTGGCTATACATATGAGTAAATTTTGCGATGGTGGCCGGCCCCAATAGGACATTGTGTTGAGATCCAGTCGCAGTAGAGAAATCCCTGTAAAATATATGAATCGAACATTCCTGTTGATCCGGGGTAATGTTAGTGAACTTGGCGAGAGAATAATGTTGCATTCGCATATCCAGATTATTACTCCCGGTGCTAAATGCATTTCCTCTCGCTAGAGCCCACTGAATGATCCCTGCTGCGGTTGAGGTGGCCTGATTTCTGACTGTATATTGCCTGTGTTAATCAACCAAAGCTTGAGATCAGTATATCATCAGCTCTCACTCGTTGTTGTTTCCTGCCCAGCACAATAGGCTGCACCTCCTGCCTCAGGGTGGCTAGGGCGTTTGATCCAAGACTGGGTTTCTAGAATGACGCAAATCCGATCCACCATCATGCAGATTTTTCCCTCACTCCTCCTTCTCGATGGAGAAATATCAGGTCAGGAACACACACACAAGTCACACATAGTACCTATTTTCATCCTCTTCATCTGCACCCCTTAATTTGAGAACAATTTGCATATCCAGCCATTTGGTCGAGTGATCTGGTCAGCCCAAGTCAAACCTTATTCAACCGAAGTCTGATGATTGATGCGGGGCACCACTGACTTGGGATGGAAGCTCACGCGATATCATAAAGGTCATGCAATAGAGTCGGGTTACGCGCTTATTATTCACAGAAGTATATCGCGTGCCGTGTGTTCTAATATCAACTTGTTCACATTTAAACCAAAATGGAAACTTTCACCGCGACTCACCTTCCGGCCCGCCTACGCCACGTATCCGAAAGGTCTGCATGATATGCACCATCAATTCCAATAATGTGGTGGTCAAGCTCCTCGTTTATAAAAAAGCAAGATCGGCCAGCTGTGTTCAAGCCAGGTTGGACTGATAAGGAGAAACACGTTATTACTCCTCGATCCGTTATTGGTGGTATACCATGTCGATACTCGACTTATTGACTGAATTCGAACATTAGCCGGGGGTGTATGTTCTGCACCCTAAGGTTATACCTAGTTACTTTGCTCTACGATGGACGCGTTATCCATTCTTAGCCGCGCACAAGCGTCGCGGCAAGACGTTATTTTCCAATCCCTAGTCGGAGGCCCTTCTAGGTCTGTGCTTTTAATCTCATCCAGTTTCAAGCGTTGTTGAAATTGATCCTATGTTTTCTTTTTTTTTTTTTTCTTCTCGAGCGAGCCAAGGTTGATTTCGTTGATACATGTAGTTTAGGCACTCATGCACATTACACCCCATAAGCATTTAAACGAGTCAGGTTATTGAAAGATGGTTTTGGGATACCACACACCAGCAATGACAATGTCAGGCCTCAAATCGGTCATCGGAGCAGAGGTTTAGAACAAAACCGGTGAGATTTCACGAACAAACCGACATTTTAACAGAAGGCTCATGGCTTTCAGTGTATTTTGACGTTCTTTTCTTTTCAACCGGAGGAATATTCTTTTTGATCGACCCTATCCCACGATTCGTAAAATCAAGGGGTGAAATAAACGTCCTTTAGGTGAACTGATGTCAGCAGAACAGTCCTCCCAGAGCTATTGGTGATAAGCATCAGATGATTTTTGATTACATTGATTTTCGCCAACACTTGGACCCATCTATCTGGTTGTAAGGCTAGAAGGTTCTGTAAAATTTATCCCCCAATGATCTGTAAGTAAGCGCCAGGACTTACCATCAAGAAAAATTTGTATCTTTCTCAGTCACAATATTCCGGCCCGCCATAGGACCGTCGGCGTACTGCTATTGTCAGGGAGGGGTGCCTACTAAATCCTGCTCTCTGGGAGTTCTGACCAAATTGGATTTTTAGGGATTGTTAGTCATGGAAAACACGAGTGCTTTTTTTTTATTGGTTTTATTCCAAAAAGAGAAATTAACCTCCCTCACAATTAACGCACAGTCTCAAGTATATCCAAATGACGTTAGCTTCGAACCTTCTTCTGCTATCAATTGATAGCCCTCGAAAAATATTCGCAAAAGATATGTAGCAATACTAAACTCAGGGCGGTCAGCACGCACTACCGATCATAACCTTTCATGGTCGAACCCCCTTCTTACATTCCGTTGCCGCTTTACGACTGCCGTTCTCCGGGCATAAGCAAGCCATGTTTCAGTCAAGACACCTGAGTTAATCCTTTACCCTATTCGCATATCATGCCCGTCGTTATTTGTGGAATAACTCTCGGTCCTCCACAAAAATATGTAGAGTACCTACGAGTTTAGGTAGTACTGCAGTCATTCACTGTTACTCGACGAACGCTGCCTGTACCTACAGCCGTTAAATAACAGCGGAATTTGAGCCAATAGAAGTTGAAAGAATTTGGAGATCTCACAGCCTGGCTGTTTCGTGCCATAACCATAGCCCCTGTTTGCCAACAGGGAGACCTTGAACGACTGTAGCTCGCTAAAATACCGTCTGGTGCGTAACCTATATATTTTATCGACCTGTGTTACCACCAGACCTTGATAAGTAGGTGCTCGTAATGTACAGACACCATATTTACGTGTTCTGTTGGATGAATATATCTGGTGTTATCCTTAATGCCAGAAGACTTCCCTGTAGCCTAAATTCTCTAGGTGAGGTATTCCATACTGTCGATGCATTGACCCGTTTCAATCTTCACGATTAAACCTAGAATGATATGGTGTCAACCAATGGCCGAAAGCTGCTCACAACATTAAGTTTAGTAATAATGACTGGTTTTGCGAAGAGATCACATGCGAGGCGCGCCAATCAAGTGTCTTCATATTAGCTACTCTAGACCGAGGATGCGATTTTGAATTAGTCCAATGAGATATAATATATAAAATCGGGCCCAAATACCAGGTGCATGGTTTCCCATAAAAATTGTGAATGGGACCAACGGCCAGGATCCTGGGAGAGGGCTCCGGGGACTTGAGACCAAGGACAAACAAACCGATCCGCAGTACTCCAATAAAAAAAATTGTAGTAGATGCAAGGCAGGAATGCAATTTTACCTGTAGTTGAGCCAGGCGTACCGAGTGATGGTCCGTGAAATAGCATGTTTCCTTTGTTTTCATCTGCACCCAGCAAGACTATCCAGTTAACCTCAGGTACATGAATCCGGTAGCTAGGTGAAAGGCCCACTGTGTACAGGTACAGCTGTGCAATGAACGGAAACTTACTAATTCTATTATCGAGGTTCGCATATGAGTATTTTTTCGGATTGCCCCCCCCCCCCCCCACGCGGCCATGACAAAATACTGAAATATATTCCATCCATCAAGGTTTTCCAAGCACCATCGTTAGCTATTCAGATTAATCATAGAACGAGGGCGATAAATATGTAAATATGTAATACTCCCACCAAACTGATATCGATAACCCTTGTTGCCCTGTTTCATCTTAAATCCTTTCATCAGCTAACTGATTGCCGATGACCTCCTGAGGCGATTACTAAGGATATAGGAACCCTAGAGGATGACCATAGTTGTTCTCGGAACATTCAAAAAGTCTGAATCTGAGACTTCTTCTGATATATCGGTGTTGTTTATTGTAATTAACTCGGCTCAAATGATCAATCAACCTACTCTAAATATCCATCGTGAAAATTTGGAGTAACATTCCCCGTGGGGCCTTTACGTTCCCTTTCACGGAAGGCCTAACTTTCATCCCAAGCTGTGCGCTTTTCCGATCTCTCCCCGTGGTGGGGCCCTAATAACGATGCTTAGTGATGAGCTGGATAAGTAATCCCACAAGTAGTTAGTAATCGAGTGATCATCTGTGAAGTTGTTCGCCTTAAACCGAGCGAATCAACGCAGTCTGTCTGCGAGATAGATGCTGTGACTCTGGATGAAGGAGCGATGGAGAGAGGAAGAGGTTTGTGGTGACGTTGTGGAAGGTCATTCGAGGTGCGCACGTCAATGCCAAGTATTCGGTTTAGTTATCACAAAACTAGCGTTTAGCTTACTGGAATTAAGGGTCTGTTCGCTCCCGGCAATCTGGTTTTGAGTCAGCTGTTGTGTCTCGGATGCGGCGAGTTTGAACCGTACGTTCGGGAATCGGCCAACAAGGCCGTTAGAAATCAACAGCGTTGATAAGAAGAGTGTGTCTGAGTATATCGGGGTAGCCCAATGAGAATCCAAGGAATTCTCTATGGAGAGTTTGTTCAGCATCCCGGGGGTCAACGAAGACGGTGAGAACGGACACTTTAGCAAACGGACTTAAGAAGTCAGCTCTGAGCGTCCCGCTTTTCTAATCTCGGGATCCAATATCGCCAAGTTATCCCTGTAGGTAAATTCCGACGGCAACCCCGGACGACCACGTGGGAATGAGTTCAACAACCAAGCATCATGCAACATGAGGTTCAAGTGCAATAATTTGGAGATGCATTATCAAGAAGTAAGCCACGTACGTAGTTGTAGTTCGCCTACTAAAATCCATGTCTCTAGTTGATTCTATCTCACGATTGGATTATTATCTAACTAAAATAACCATATATGTTGCCATGGCGGCAATATACATGAGTTCATTAATATCAATTCCCATGGTATCTCTAGAAAGTCAAATCTCTATATGAATCTCGCCCATGATTTTGGGCCGACATGTTGAACTGCACTCTCGTGTGATACGCTACCAGTAGTGACGGTTAATAATACAGTCAATTATAGGCTGACAGAATAATTTCATTCATTCCCTAATTTATACATCAATATCTAATTCGAGTTGAGTTATCTTACTAGTTCATGTCAAAGCTTATTAAAACTTGAGGAAACCGGGAAAGGCCTCCGTTCTGACAGTAGCTTTGTCTACCTGTGCAGCTCTCATTGGTTAAATTATAAACCCGTCCGAAAAGGGTTTCTCAACTTCACCGAGTCCACTAGTTTCTACTATGATGGATAAAAGGTCTTTTTACTGTGTTTAACGCCATGATTTGATTGTCCGTCCTCATAAATAAACAAAACTCCAAAAAGATCATTATGCAAACAAAAAGAAATCTCTAGAAAGGAAAAAAAATCACAACCAAGACCAACTCCTCTCCTAACCACCCACCAAATTCTACATATGATTTTTCTTTTTTCTTAGTTCACAATCCCCGTCCCCGCAGTCGACTTCACCGGCCTGTTGAACCCAATACCACCAGTCGGCTTGACAACATAGTAGTTCTCAACAACCGCCGTTCCATTGTTTAACGCGTTCATCTGCTCCTCATTGCATCCTTTGAAGTCAGGAAGGTAGCACTGCGGCGCAGGCCCGAATCCCTCGTTCTTGGTCTTAGTAGTGCTTTGTGAGCCACCCTTGGTCGAGAATGCATCAAGCGCCTTCTCCTTTCCAGTCCCGATATCCATACCATTGTGGGTACGCTCAAAGATGCGGAACGAGATCTCCTGAGCATAGGCAGGAACCGCATGTCCAGCCTGGTAAACACGGGAGAACGAGAAGTTTCCATACTGCCTGACCTCGCCACCAACGGTACCTTTGCTGTCAATGATGTTTGTGTATCCTGCAGCCGCGAATTCCTTCTGCTTTTTGTGCTTAACCGCGAGACTGACAAGCTCACCACCGTACCAGTTGCAAGCATGGTCCCTGTCACCGTAGATCATTGACACCTTGACACCTTTGTCGAGGAGGTAACCGATATCCTCGAGGAAGCCGGGGCCGAAGCGGTCGTTAGAGGATGTAAATGCACGGCTGACAGCGGCAGAAGAGGAAGTGTAGTTAACACGGACACCGAGCTCGCGCTGGACGTTGGCGTCCATGAGATATCCCTTCCAGTGGGTCCATGGGAATCCATCGGTGTTGTTGTGGGTGATGTCATATCTGTTCCTTCCCTCGATGGCAACATACTCAAAGTCAGTGACTGGCTGTTGGTCGTGGACGATGCTGCAGACGCCCTTGTTCGCCTTCTCGATGCAGGCGCGGACGGTACCCTTGTCACCCCATGGGTCGTCTTTCATCAGCTTCTGGCACTCGAGGTATGCGTCTTTGCAGCCGCCGGATTTTGTGTACTGGTTAAGGAGGGTGCTAGCAATGGACTGGTTAAGGAACGGGATGTCGTAGGTGTTGTTTGCACCAAGGGTGTAGAAACCCGCGTACTGGGTTGGGTAGTCGATGCATCCAGAGACAACACCGAGGGTCTTCACGTTGAGCTTTGCGGGCTTCTCGGTACGGCCGCGGGGGGCCTTGAAGGTGTTGTTCCCGATCCTCTCGTTCGTCTGCTCGAGGTAGGCGGAGAAGCGGGGGGCGAAGTGACCACCGTATGATTGACCGTAGATGGAGACCTCGTCGAGCTTCTTGTACTGCGAGAAGGCCTCGGTGAAGGTCTGCATACCGTACCAGAAGGCCTGGGCGGCGATGTCGGTGTTGTTTGCGGTGTTGTTGACGCTGAGCGACGGGAAGGTGCCGACCATGTAGGTAGCGTTGTTTGACGGGATGGTCTCAGTGGCGGTGAAGTTCTTGAGAGTGTCCTTGAAGCCCTTGGCTTTGTGGTCGAAAGTACGAGTACCGTTGTTAAGGGTATCGTAGGAGAAACCGACCTGGACGGGCTGGTCGATGAAGAGGAGATTGGTAAGACGATTCCAGGCGAATTCACGCTTGACGGTTGTCTTGGAGTCGTTCTTGACATCGCAAGGGCCGACCTCTTCGAAAAGACCGTTCCTGTTAAGTACATTAGTATTATCTTCTCACCAAAAGCAAACATATAGAACTTACATGGAAGACGATCCAGGTCCACCGTTCATCCAAACTGTCAATGGTGCATTTGCAGAGTCGTTATGAGCCTCAAAGAACCAAAAGAAAGTGTTGATTGGGTAATCTTGTTTATAATCAAGTGTGTTTGGCGGGATCTGAATATATCCAGAATAAGACTCCACATTTGGGGTCTCTTCGCAAATGTTAGGGTTGCGGTAAGAGATTGAAACGCCAGGAACACGGGTGGAGTTGAATTTGACATCGTCTTTGGCTGGCTGAGGGAAACGTGCTGAGGCAGACTTGGTGAGGTATGCAGTAGCAAATAGAACTGCCGCAGGGCCTGAGTAGCTGAGGACGCTTCTCATTGTTAATATTTATTGGGTTTTATTGAATGAATATCGGCTAGCGATATATGGCGTGAGAAAAATTTAGATGAAAAGAAAGAGAAAAAGAGGAAAGAAATGAATGAATGGACGACTAGCGCTCCAATGGAAGAAGAGAAAGAAAGAGAAAAGGAAAGAGAAGCTGCTATTGACCGATGATGAGAGAGAGATAGTATAAAGTGACAACTGAGATAGAGGAATATATACATCATCTCATGAATACCAAAGCAGCTCGGTTAAGGGTAGCTATTTGCAAAACCTCAACCGGTCAAAGGTATTTCACGGCGCAGTAGCATTATTCTCGTGAGAGTGCTCGGTGTTGTTGACCGGTCGTGCCCTACCAAGGAACTACGTACATGTACCTGGGGATCCTTGCTAATACCGGTGAACTGCATGTATCGCAACGCCAAACGTTGTTACCATCACGATAGATGACATCCTCAGCCTCAACAGCGACCGCTAATGGCTATGTTCTTGGAGCAGATGATACATCTTATTGAAGATTGTAGAAGTATTCTCGAAGTTCTTTAACCATTCTGTCGGATCTGATGCTAAAAATAGTAACAAACTCTAAAGGAGGATTCCTCTATGGTACAGACAAAGAACTCGCTAAGAAGGCCAAACAGGCTTTGTCTTGACGAGTAAATCTAAGTTAGAGTTAGTATGTACATTAAAACTGGACAACTGAAGATTCAAGATACTTTTACTTATGATCATGTGCGGGATAGTCTCCATGAGGTACTATCATCCATCACATACGACAACAGGTAAGAGGCGCAAAATCCACGAACATAATTCAGCCACTCACTATCACCTATTCAAAACGTTACCCAATATCCTGCTCAAAACTGCTTACTTCTGCTTACTTTACCCCACAAACTGCTTACCCCGGTAGAGCCTGTGATTCGGTGAAGACATGGTCTGTGCCGCACTGCGCCAAAACCGGACCATTTTAGGAACCTTGGAGACCTCAGTGTAACCAATAGATGTGACCAAAAAAAGCGACGATCCTGGAGATTACTGACTTGTGTTACAGGTATTCGGAGGGAGCTGAAGCGTGTCTGTGGTAAGAACCAAGCTAGGACTCTGGGGGTGTTGTCGTGGTGTGAGGAAACGTTCGATATCTCTGAGAATATTTCATACTCGCTTGTAAAGCAACGCGAATCGAGTGATAGTATATGATTACAACCACCATCTCTTGAGTCGATACCAGAAAATAGGCTCCGATCGCTAGTATGATGGACAGATGATAAGATACCAAAAAGCTTATGTTCTGGCCGTAGTTGCTTATTAGATGGCTGGGGATGATTTGCAATTGTCTACGGTGTCCCTAAGTTTAAGCTTTGTAGTCTCATCTCTTATAAAATTGTCTGCCGACGGGGCAGAGGGCTAATTCAAACAATGGCATTCCACGTAATATCGGGACTTCATAAGCGCCCATACCAACATGAGAGACTCATAGTACAGCGAAAGCTTGCTATAATGGTACGCTTGGGACTGGAGTTTGATACCGTTATAGAGAGATTACCCTTATATAGGAGGTGCTGGTGCTGAAAGCCAGGCAAAAAGGACCGAGAAGTTCTACCGTTATAGAGAGATTACCCTTATAGAAAGTACCGTTATAGCAAGCTTTCGCTGTATTATGAAGGTGAACAGCGGTTGCAATTGGACTGGCGCATGCCGGGAAGAGCGGTACGCAACTCATTAGTTCCCCAGATCACACACACCAAATTCAGTTAGCGCTTACCTTTTTGCCGCAACCGATGAAGGAAACAAAATCCTCCCCAGCTCAAACACCCTGCCATGCCAAGCTAGAGACTCTACCCTTGATCCTTGACCGAACAAAAAAGCTTATCAAACATTTAGCGACATGGCAGGATGGCCGAGTTGGTTATGGCGCCAGGTTAAGGTCTTACTCTTAACATCAATTCCTGGTTCGGAAACGAGCGTGGGTTCAAGTCCCACTTCTGTCACACATCTTTTTCTTTTTTGTTCATAGTCTGACTGGCGCATGGTGGAGACAGGGACGCTCAAGGCGAGTTATGTATGTACTCGCAGTCTTAATTTTTGCATCTATACCTTTTTTATGTGGAAGTAGAAAGCTAGCTGATCTTTTTGACCACTCCTACCTTTGATCTGATATCGAGCCCATAGGGGTTCCTGTTTGATACCTCGATCCCGTTTTTAGCGACCTCAAGTCTTTGTTCCTTTTCTCCGTCAGTCAAGCAGTCTAGGCCGGCCGGGCATACTAAACTATATGTACTTTATAGCCGTATCGGTAAAAGCAAAAACAAATTGCCGTAGTCTTATCCGGAGCGGACTTTCATCACCGCCTAAAGGCCCAACAAAGTCTTAAAACATGATTTATAGCCCAGGTACTAAGAGTCGAATATGCAGAAAAGGTTAAACTTCGGATAAGCCATGCATACTTTATTTTGGGGTAACTTACATAACGACCAGGTACATAGTTCTTGCAATTTAATTTCGACCGGTCTGGACTGTTTGGACCTGACGTTCTTTTTTTGAATTGGTATAACTTATAAGTAGTAGATAAGTATGAAAACATCATGGAAACTGGGTACATGTAGTGAAACGTAATGGGTAAATCGATACGATTGCTAAATTGCTCTGCTCAAGTATTTAGGCAACGTGTAGTGTGTATATGGCATCTGGTGGATCGATGAAACTCACCGCCTCTGCACCTAAGCAGGTCGTATCACCATCGAATCCGGGTGAAAGGCGCCGAATCCGTGGAGGGACTCACCAATAATCGAATCCATAATATATCGCCGACTTGGTTCATTTCTAACTCGCTGTCAATCGAGTCCAACCAAAATTAAAAGCTTTCGTTCACACGAGATCACTCGTTAATTAGATACGCACGTTACCACTTTCTCCAACCACACCGGGACTTCCACATGTACATCATCAGAGATATATATCCAGCTCTCGATATTGGAATTTTCCCCAATTTCCACTCATTTTGAACCACCGGGCAGCCGATACAGGTACGCCATGACCCACGGATTGGATTATTATTAGCCATGGTATTATATCATCGGGTGACAAACGTTCTCGTGACCTCCGCATAGCAACTAGGAGCAGAAATTACCCAAAGGTAGTATGGTCGACGAGCCTGATCGAGTCGAGCTTGAGGATTGGCTCGAGGAGCTCGTTGATTTACGAGGCCTGCTCTGCTCGACTCGTGAGATCACCAGTGCCCGTGAGGAAACCCGAGTCCCCTAACAAATATTTTTATACCCTACATAGTACCTAATCAGGTAAAGCACTGAAAATGATATTTGCGAAAAACAAATCTTTGGTTCTAATCTGACATAGTGGCCTTTGACCTATCAAATTATGCTAAGATCCTATGACTAAAAGGCTCGAGCGACTCGAGTCGATTTTTATGAAGTGCTCGTGAAAGCTCGACTCGTCGACCACGCTACCCAAAAGACCACTTAATCCACAAAGCCGGTAATAGGAATTCATACCTAGAAGGAATTTTCTATCAATCTTAAGCTCTCGACAATACGTACATGATCATGATAGAAATGATGTTTTCTATTGAAAGCACGATTCTAATCATAAAATTGAATAGGACAACAACATAACACTAATTAATAGGCAAAGCAGATAAAGAAGATCAGAGTACGTAGCAGTAGTTTATGAAAGCTCATGACAGGCCCGCTGTAGTAAAGGAAAGGACAAGAGCTCTTTCACCGCATCCTATTCCATCACTACATAGCATATTTGTGAATGGACTCGGGGGTTGGCTCGCTGCTTTGGTTTTCGACTACGGGGGCTGACGATCTACTTGCTTAGGCAAGATTATGGACTCGCGCGGGCCACGCGGCGTATATTTCCTAATTCCTAATTCCTCATTCCCAATTCCTGATTCGGCACACACAGTTGGGCCGCGTGCTATCGGACCGCTGTCCATCACCTCACTGCGTGCTGCTGAACTGCCATGCCGTGTCTTCTTACTCGAACTAGGTGGGTCTTAAACCCTTTTAGATAGACAAATGTTGAAGGGCTTGGATTATCGTTGAAGGACAAAACAGAAGAAGAGGGTTTTATCGCCGTACTTAAAAACTTTGTAATCGTTGAAGGACTAATAAGTATATAATCGCTCAAGTTTACAGCCGTTGAAGGACTACTCGGGCGCGAAGGACCATAAGTGGTGGAAGAAAGGGAGGAGGGGTGTGTTGCATTAAAATTGCTGAAGGAAATAAATAGCTTTATAGTCGTTCATGAATGCCGTTATGTTTATAATCGTTGGAGGACATTGTGTTAACGGATTAATGGGGAGAGGAATTGAGAGAGGATCGAGTTAGGGGTGCTTTGTATTGAATTCGCGAAAGGAGACTGCTGAAGGACTTTATAGCCGTTGGAGGACGTTGTGGTAATTCATCGCCAAAGGACGAATTAATAGAGGGAGGAAGGAAAGATCGAAGAGGGCTTTAATTTATAATTATTGAAAGACTTTAAAGCCGCTGAATTAAGCACGAAACGGAGGAAGAAAGCGAGGAAGAAATACCCTCGTTATAGTCGAAGTCTTGCGGCCAGCCTGAACATACAACATCATCCTACCGCAGTCCCACCATGACACATCCGCTTCGTTAAATCCTACTAACTTCTCTACAATAATTGCGAGCGTGAGAATTAAGAAAGCGTGTGTCTGTTATATGCACGAACCCGCGAAGTTTGATACCCAAAGCGCCGCCAACCCGGTCGTCTTACCGGTCCAGACCTGACATGACAGACCGGTATGCCGCTGACTGAAACTTTTTACAGTCGCTATTCATGTATGTATCCGATGATCGCTCCCAAAACAGGCTCATCAATCGCCTTACCATCAGAGTCGTGTCAGAGTTCCTCCTAGCTACTACACCCACGAATCTATTCCCCAGGGAGGTAACGGCGTAATTAAAGGCCCCCAGTTGTTTATCTAGTAGCTTCCTAGCCAATCGGGATTGAGTGTAAACAGCTGGTGTAAGTGTCAACGTTGATAATGAACCGAGTGATGCATCATGATCCCATATATTTCCCACGCCACGCAAGGCCGACCCACCACAGTTACCGCCGCCGCTACCACCACCAACCCACCCTGGCCCCCAGAAGCTGGACAACAGATACTGATGCCGCAGCTCATAGCCCTTCGCGAACCGCAGGAAGGCCGGTTAGATGCAATATAATCCATCACGTAGATACCCATACAGACCCTGTTCTAACCACTACGCAGAACATGGTAGAGGGTTTTTTGTATAGCTAGCTACAGCCAACTCTGGCGGGTATATATGTTTACCACTTACATCAGGAGGACGATAGATGCAACCTACTATGCGTACGTACAATAAATGAATGAATCAACATCAACCACCCAAACCACACCAACCCGAGTGACACTCCATGACGCCGCCCCTACCTCCGCCCCCAACCCAACTAAACCCCGCGCATCAACCCGACCTATCTCGCTAATGCAGCTCACACCGGGGGTTACTAATGCAGTAGGTGCCACCCAGCATATACTACTTTATGTTCATCTATCTAGTTACATCTATCTCCTCTCTCCGCCACACGAGCACAAAAGCACAGTTGAAGTACAAGCACAAACACAAACACAAACAATTAAAATAAAAAGCGTTGCACTGCACCGCTGATCGAAACTGACAGAGCCAAATGCCGCAGAAGAGTAATCATCTACCATGTATCTATCCGCCCCATCCGCGACCTTGCTCAATTGTCGACTCGCAACTGTACTCTACCGAGATGTATACATGTAGCTGTGGTACAAGCCGGCAGGGTGCGGTGATATATTAAACGAGTACAACCGTACAAAACCGTACAACCGTACGAGAACACAAACTAAAGTCGGTAGTAAAAAACCGCTCACGCTCATGCTCACCAAACGTACGCTAAGTTAACCGCGAGATCGAGAGTGTGTGTGTAGGATGTAGAATGCAGTATGTAGTATGTAGTATGTACGTTTATAGTTGGCTCTGAAAGAAAAGAAGGGAATGAAAAGAAAAAAGTGGATTATACACATTAATTAAAAATACAGCCAAAACCACCCGCAGCCAGGAGCCAGGCTACGATAATAGTCGTCATAAAGAAAGTAAGAAAAAAAGGCAAGCGCACCGACCCAGACCCGCCCGCCGTCTTAATGCTAGTTAGATAGATAGAAAGCAGGAGATGAAGAATGTGCCCCCGGCCCCCGTAATGCAAGCATGCAATGCAATGCGCAGAAAAATAAAAAGTATCTAGAAAGGAAGTATAAAAAAAAGGTATCCAAAACAGAAGGAAGGGTAGAAAGAAAAGAAGAATGTAGAAACCAGCAAAAAACTCCCGCCCAATAACCAAACCGTAACCATAGCCATAACGCATGCAAACCCGTACCAGTACCCTATTTTATCCAATCCTATTCTATACACTCCCCTCCCCCATCACACAGCAAACCTACCGAATCACCCCTCCGGATCCCTGCCCGTCACTCCCCGGCTCCGACTCATAGTTCATCCAGCTCATCACATGCGTCTCCTGCCCGTGTCCCTGCTGTCCTTGCTGCTGCTGCTGCCGCTGCTGCTGCTGCTGCTGAGCCCGCCCCGTCTTCCTCCTCAGACTATTATTCAGATTCGCCACCATCCCCGCGCCCGGCCACCCCCCACCTCTCAACCCCGAACTATGCTGTTGCTGCGGCTGCGACGGCGCAGACGCAGACGCACTACTACTCGGTGGTTGCGGGCCGTGATCATGCAACTGCTGGTGGGCGTGCGGGCCGAGCGAGTGTTGCTGCTGTTGATGATGCTGCTGCGCATACGACAGCTGCGACGACCCCTGCTGCGAATACCCCCCATACCCCGACCCCGACCCCGCCGGCAACTCCTGCACCCCACCCCCGCCATACGCCCCCTGCGACCCCGGCAACTCCTGCACCTGCACCCCCGACCCATACATCCCCGCCCCATCCCCCGCAGCGGTACTCGAATCACTATAATGCGTCTCCCTCTTCGGCGACAGCACCGCGCCCGTGCTCGACGTGCTGACCGCACTCGGCGCCCACCCGCTGCTCTGGTAGAGCGGCGTGGACAGCTGCGATGGCGCGGAGACGGCCTCGGAGGAGAGCTCGGCGCGGTCGTGCGTGAAGAGGGGGGTGGGGAGCTCGGCGAGGCCGGCGGGGGGAGGGGGGTGTGTTTGGTGTCGGTGGAGGCGGGGGCGGGGGAGGTGGGGAAGGAAGGGTGGTGAGGGGGGTGGTGGGGTTTTTTGGTAAAGAGGCCGAAGAAGGTTGTGGTGGGGGTGCTGGGGCTGTGCGGGGGGTGCGTGCCGTGGAAGAGAGTGCTGAAGAAACCTGTAGTCTGTGTTAGCTGCGTATCTACATAACCAAAGACAGAAAGCATACCCTGCTTCTCCGCCACCGCGCCATACTCCGCCTCCTCCCTCCGCCTCCTCCGCCGCCTCACCACCAAAACCGCAACCAACACCAACCCCAACACCGCCACCGCGCCCACCACCCCGCCCACAATCGGCGCCACACTCGTCCCTCCTCCTCCATCCCCCCCGCCGCCGCATCCGCAACCCCCGTCGCACTCCCCGCCGTCACCGTCGCAGTCCCCGCATTCAACGTAATCGTCGACCTCTCCCCCGCCTCCGTCACCACCACCACCCCGCCGCCACTCCCACTCCCCGTCACCATCACCGACGCCGAAGGCTCCGCAAGCGCCGTCACCTCAACGCTCGGATACGTCGCATACGCCGAGTACGTCGAATACGTCGACGTGCGCGCCACAGGCGTGTCGACAATACCAGCGCCCACACTGCTCGTACTAGTCCTCACGGTGGTGATAGTGCTGGTTCGGGTGCTGGTGCTGGTGGGTGAGGGCGAGGGTGAGGGTGAGCCGATCCCGACTACGCTGCCGCTGGCGGGGCAGATGCCGGTGTTGCATGGGTCGGTGGAGCAGCAGCCGCGGAAGCCGGGGCCGGCGGAGCAGACGTACCATTGCGAGCCGGAGGGGCAGTCGGATTGGCGCTTGTGGGGGCGGGGGTGGGGCAGGGGCAGGGGCATTGTGTGGTAAGGTGCTGTGAGGGTGCTGTGCTGTGCTACTGGTGATGTTGATGATGTTGGTGGTGATGGGCGACAAATGGATGTAGCTTAAGCAGCAGAAGCAGCAGCGGGCGTGCCTGACTTAACCGTACAAGATCGGTCAAAGCAAATCGCAGCAAAGCAGAAACCAAAAAAAAAAAAAAAAGGAAGAAAGGAAGAAAAGAACGGGCAGATGCCTTCCCTTTTGTGTATTTGTGTGTGTGTGGGAAATGGTGTGATGTGTGTGTGATTGCTGCACTATGTGGGTGCAGATTAATCAACCTCCAGAGTGAAGATCTGTGCAATATCCAAGTCCGGTTCGAGCAAAGTGAGTCCGAGAGCAGAGCACTGTCTGTATTCACTCACTGCACTGCACTCTTTAGGTGCGGGTACGGGTACGGGTAGGTACAGGACGGTAGAGTACAGGACGGTGCGGTGCGGTGCGGTAAGGTACGGGTAGTGACCACTACTTGCGTACAGAAGAAGGAATTTCGAAATCTCAAGTCACTGGTACTGGTACTTCTCAGCTACCCAAGCAAGTAAAGAAAGCAATAAAAAAAAAAGCGAGAGAGAAAGAAAACCAGCCAGCCAGACGTACGGACAACAGCCAGACCGCCGTCGACAACTAAACAACTAAACAAACCAGACGACTAAACTAAACAAACCCCAAACCCAAACCACAACAGCAGCCCACTCCCCTCTTGAACAAGATATTCTCCTCTGCCCTGCAGGTCATTGGTCGCCTTCCCTTGCTGCTGCTGCCCGAACCAGTGAGTGAGTGTGTTGTGCTTCTGGGAGTGGTTCACACCTTTTTTCCTTTTCCTGCACTGTGCTCTAAACTTGGGACAGAATACGACAGGGCAGGGCAGGGGCAGGCAGGCAGGGGCAGGGGTGGGCAGGGGTAGGGGTGGGCAGAGCGTTGGTAACACACACTCCCGATGGGGTGGGGGAGGGGAGCTTTGCACGGGGTGTGGGGAGTGAACCCCATCGTGGACTAAGGGAGTGTTTATTAGCGAGAGAGAAAGAGAGCGAGAGAGAGAGAGAGAGCGAGAGAGAGAGAGAGAGCATCGAAAGGGGCGAGAGTCTCAAGCAAGCAGAAGAAAGGAGAAGAGAAGCTAGAGAGAAATAGTCTCGATTTCGTAGTGTAATGATTACCTGTACCACTGATGTGTACATCCATCTAGATTCCACCACGCAAGCAGCCATAGTACTTGTGTTTAATTAGGGTGCTTATATCAGTTGCCCAGGTACATATACCCCCCTATCTATCACATATCACCCTGGTTGATACAACTACTACTGCTCGAGTGATCTGTCATGACACTACTAAAGGTTTTCACAGTTAGCACTACACCATGGCTTGATCGTGCTATTATTACGCCAACTTAATCCCCCTCATTTTCATCCCATCGATACATGTCGCCCCCACATCAGCAATCCGTGCAGGTATTCATGAGATACCGGAGGCTTGGGAGACACCCCACCAACTTTAATTCTCTGAAGGCGGTTTGCCCGTTCTGAGGCCTGTCGTGCCTTCGCTAATGCTCAGGCGGCTCTCGCGATGCTCAAGCATGCCCTCTGGGCACCCTCCAGAGCCTGCATTCATTATATCTGGTTACACTCTCGATGTCTCGCAACGCTGCTACGATGGCCTCCTGCATCAGCAACTCATACATGTATTCTGTAACGGAGCCACTTCAACTGTCTGGTGTATGAGTACACATAGGGCCCGGTTACATGCTGAAAGTTATTGATAGAAGCCAGTCGCACAGTGACATGCAAGTACCGGCAGTGTGGTTAGCTACTGTAACGGCAATATTATATTCTGGCTAGGGTGATGGATTGGATCGTGAAGAGGAAGTATTGCGCAGTTGAACTATGATTTGTAATGGGGTTTCTGTTATGTTCTTTTCAGTTTCCGTTACGCAGAGTATTAGTCATCAATAGACTAGGGGCTGGATATATAAAGGAGCGTTGTCTCGTGCCTTTTCATGTTTCCCTTCCTTTCCTTTTCTCTTTACGGAATCTCCTGTATTTACCCTCGCAACACCAAAACTTCTGAACAACAATACCTTTTGGCCTGCACTCTCGATAAAACTTTTCATCGAACACGATCCTGTATGTCAATAGACCGCGTAATCTATTGGTATCTCATCGCACATCTGTTCGTACGCGAAGTTATTCACGCTCTAGTTCCTGAGTTGTGAACCCTCTACCCCTCAACCCTCGTTTAAGCCTCGCGACCACAGCGAAAAACAATAACCTACCTGGCCTCACCAAACCCACCCAATCCCCCAAACATCGCGGGCAGGAAGAGAACCCTATCAGAGGTTTTTCCTAACCCAATTCGATCCGGAACATCAGTGATGTCCCAACAAGCCTCCCTGAACTCCTGGTTTGCAGGAGCCCCCCCACCAGGAACCCCGGCCCCCCCACGCTTTCCCGACACTCAACCAACCCAACAAACACAGTCTACCACGATTGAACATACCCAACTCAGCGGCGAACCTTTTTCTATCTTTGCTGAACACACCCAATACAATGAACCGTACGCACCAAAGTACGACTACATCAACCCCAGCATTATTCCCCAAGAAACCAATGCCAGAATGGACTTAAACTACATCTCCTAAGTAGTTAGAAACGCCCTCACCGTAGCACTAGAACCCCTCAACCAAACAACCGAACGAATCAATAAGGATCTAAAAGCCACAATCGAAGTCCTATCTGCCAAAAACGAATCCCTTAAAGACACCATCGACATCCTGGCCAAAGAAATGTTTGAAATGACAAAGAATCAGGACAAAACATCTGAAAAACTCCACCGCCTCCAACAACAGCTCACCAACCTCTCCACCAAGTGGCCCAGCAATCAAGCACTTACTGAAGGAAGAGCCGCTGCCATTACTGCAGTCGCTGCTGCCGCCACCATTACCTCCAGCACCGCACCCGCCAATAACCCGAACCATGCCCAACAAGCAAAAGGAAAAGGCAGAGAAGCACCACCCCCACCAGCACAAAAATCTTATGTCTCCATTGCAGCAGGAAACGCCAACTCTGAATACACCGTGGTAACGAACAAGAGGAAACCCAAACCCAAAGCGGACCCCCTATTCAAACCGGAAGTCACCAAAATCAACAGAGAAATCATCATCGAAACAAACAAGGAATCACCAGTCACCCCCTCCGACATCAGGACTAGACTCAACTCCAAAATCGAAAATCTGGACTGCCAGCTGATTGCCGCTAGGAAAACCTCAAAAAACAACATCGTATGGGAAACCAAATTCGCCACACCGGCTTCGGAAGTCTTTAATTACAAACAAGAAATCGAAGCAGCCCTGAAAGAGCTCAAGGTCCCCTTTGTTGACATCAAAGTTAACTCAAGATGGTCTAAATTCATCGTACATGGAATTCCGACAACAATCGGAGACGGTTATGAAGTAGGACAAGTCATGGCCTCAGAAGTCAGAAACAACTATGGAACCACATTCGAAATGGCACAAATCCCCAGATGGCTCAGCAGACCCGAGGCCAGAGTGGGGAAAACACATTCGTCAATGATAATTGCACTCCCAGGACAATATACAAAAGATAACCTCGAACTAAGATACCTCACCTTATTCGACCGACAATGCAAAATCAACAACTACCTCCCAGCTAGCCCAGAAACTCAATGCTCCAAGTGTTGAGAATGTGGCCACCGACATGAAAGATGCTCTCACCAAACCGGGAGATGTGGACACTGTGCAGAGGACCACCAAACAAAGGAACACTCATGCTCCGAATGCTTAGGAGGCGTCAGATGTGTCCACACACCCATCCGGTGCTACCACTGTAAAGCCCCCCATAAGGCAACAGACGCCAACTGCCCAGAACGTACCAAAGTCCGAATCACCAACAAACTCGGACAAGACACAAACCCAAGCCCGCTACCAATTCCCGTAGTCATTCCGGGCCAAGACCTCCCACAAGAAGATGCAGCTATGGATAAAACCCAATGAGCCACATCAAAAAAACCACGGCTATTGAACAGCAACTGAACTGTGCGAAAAACGAGCTCACAACAAAGTCAGTAGTGGAGGAAGCAGAACAGGACCACAACATACTTTTTCTTTTGTTACAAAACCATGGAACAATAAAGACGGCCACCCTCCGGAATCCCCTCTTTTTTATCTATTCACAGCCAGTGTAACGGCAATAGTACCGGTCGGTTGGAATGATTGATTGGATCGTGAAGAGAAGGTATTGTGCAATTGAATTAGGATTTGTAATGGGGTTTCTGTTATATTCTTTTGGTTTCCGTTACGCGAGGTATGAGTCATCAACGGACTGGAGACTGGATATATAAGGGGGTGTTGTCTCGTGCCTTTTCATGTTTTCCTTCCTTTCCTCTTCTCTTCACGCAACTTCTTGTATTTATTCCATGAATACTACTTTGTTCTACGTCTCGTCATAGGGCTCAACTAGTTAGTCATACTAGGCAGAGTCACTCCATAGCCCATAGTCTCGGATACCTATTGCTACGTTTTTGTCTCGGTTGTATTCCTTGGCACCATAGTCCCTACGTCCATAGACCCCCGTTACACCAAGTTGAGTCCTCTATTGCCAACCAGTACAACACCATAGTCTACCATGCCGGCACATCTCCCTATTGATTATCAACAGCTAAGCGATGCCCTTCAGACCTTCTTTCAAGAACATCCAGAGGTGGATGGCAATGTTGGAATAGAAGGCTATGCACTTCTTCAACAGGCACAACATGACCTTGCTCAATATGCAACGGACTTACAGGTGGTGGAGAGGGAGGCTGGAAATGCGAGGGAAATGTTTGAGCGAGATCTAGCCGCTGCCAGGGGCCACCGAGTTGCGGTTGAAGTGGTTGCCCCTGATGAAGAACCAATCGGAGATGATAATGCCCCACCGGTACCTCCAGTCCCACCTGTCCCAGTAGTTACCCAACGGTCGGAAAAACTCCCAGATCCTGAAGTGTTCAGGGGGAGATCGCGATCGAGAAAGACTACACTTATTCAAGCAACAGATGAGAATCAAGCTATTGGGAAATGCCGACCGCTTCCCCACACTACAGTCCAAGTTATCTTATGCATTCAGTCAACTGGAGGGCGTTGCCGACAATCAGTTCTTACAATATGTCGGAGAAGAAGGCATCGCTTTGCCTTCTATGTTACGGTTTTATGAAATCTTGGATACTGCTTTCGGGGACCCAGATCGAATGCGTACGGCTAGGAGGAACCTTAGGAACATCCTTCAACGAAACCGAACCTTTGCTGATTACTTCGCCGAATTCCAATGGTATGCTGCCGAGTCAGGGATGGATGAGGTCTCTAGGATTGAGGCTTTGATGGAAGGCATTAATGCGGAACTCGATGAATCAATGATACACCATGAAACTCCTGCGACAGTAGATGCCTGCGCGACACTTTTGCAACGGTTAGATAATCGACAACGAGCGGCAGAGGCTAAGCGAGGAAGTAAAAAGCCTTGGAGTGCTACTGCTGCTCCGACCTCTCGTCCCCCACCAGCGAATCCTGTGCCTACCCCTCGCGCTGCCGCCCCAGCTGTCAATGCACCTACTGCTGAGAACCATCCCTCGTTTCGCCCGGGAGGTGATGTACCAATGGATCTGTCCGGGGGACGTCGTCGCCCCACCCCTACTGAAAGAAACGCCCGCTTAGCTGAGGGCCGATGTTTCTATTGCGGAGGAGTCGGACATATGGTTAGGGATTGCCCCCAAGCAAGGGCAACTGGAAATCAACCAAGGAGACCGGTGATGAGAGGAGCAGCATTGAGGGTAGAGGAAAATGATGGAAGCGATAACGAGTCGGCAAAAGATTTGTCCCTGCACTAAGTGGCTTAGCCTAGGGACCATTTAAGGATTTTTCTGAAATGCATATTTCTGGTTTTTCGGTATCAGAGGAGGAAATGGATGGGAACCAATTTGTAGTAACTTGTTCAATTTCACAGAATAAAAATACTTTCGTACCCACCTACGCCCTTATTGATACCGGAGCCTCAGGATATGCTTTCATCGATGAATCTTTTGCACGCCACAACAATCTCACCATGACCCCACTCAAAATACCACGACATGTAGACGTTATAGATGGCAGACCTATCAAGTCAGGGTAGATTACTCATATTGTTGATGTCTCGCTAGACATTCATGGCCATCGAGAGACTGCGTCATGTTTTGTGACAAAGTTGGGAAACTATCCGATTGTGATGGGGATACCTTGGATGCGACGCCATGATGTTACGATTCGACCAAAAGAAAATTTGCTTATATTCGACTCTCAAAGCTGCTGTCAACATTGCTCGCTTAGTGGAACTGCAATTACGGTTCATGGTATATCAATTCCCCTACCTGAAACTCATACCGTTACCGTCTCAGCGACCGAAAAACCTACTATCGATATCAAACAACTAATACCGAAGGAGTTCCACCGCTATATCCACATGTTTGAAGAATATGATGCTTCAGCGCGTCCGCCACATCGACCGTTCCATGATATGAAGATAGTATTAGAAGAAGGCAAACAACCACCATGGGGACCAATATATGCTTTATCCCAAACAGAGTTGAAGGCACTTTGGGACTACCTTCAAGAGAACCTACCTAAGGGGATTATCCGTCATAGTGAATCACCAGCGGGGGCACCTATCCTATTTGTCAAGAAAGCTGATGGAACTCTTCGTTTGTGTGTCGACTATCGGGGCCTCAATGCAATCACGATTAAGAACCGATACCCATTACCGTTATTGAAGGAAACCTTGACCAAATTGTCGAAAGCAAAATATTATACTAAATTGGATTTACGCTGGGGATATAATCAAATCAGGATAGCGCAAGGGGATGAATGGAAAACGGCATTCCGGACTCGATATGGACACTTTGAATATACGGTAATGCCTTTTGGATTAGCGAATGCTCCGGCTACATTTCAACACTGGATCAATGACATCCTGAGCCCTTATCTCGATCAATTTGTGACGGCCTATTTAGACGACATTCTTATCTATTCCGAATCCCTTGCAGAACACAAAGACCATATTCAAAAGGTTTTAAGGGTACTTGATGAGAATCATGTCCACCTCAAACCTGAAAAATGCGAATTTATGGTTCAAGAAACGAAATATCTCGGCCTAATCCTCACCCCAAATGGCAATAGAATGGATCCAAGGAAAGTTATTGATGTTCTAGAATGGTCTACACCGACAAATCTTCATGATGTTCAAGTATTTTTGGGATTTGCAAATTTTTATCGACGGTTTATTTTGGGATATTCAAAGATTGTCGCCCCGCTTACAGCCCTAACAAAGAAAAATGTTAAATTCGAATGGACGGATGAAAAGGAGAAAGCATTTCAAGCCTTGAAGAAGATGTTCACAACGGCACCTATACTAGTCAATTTCAATCCGAATCGAAAGATTGTAGTGGAAACTGATGCAACCGACTATGTTTCGGCAGGGATTCTATCACAACGTGATGATGAGGGAGTTTTACATCCAGTAGCTTTCTTTTCGAAGAAACATTCCCCTGCGGAATGTAACTATGAAATCTACGATAAAGAACTTCTAACAATCGTACGATGTTTCGAGGAGTGGCGACATCATCTAGAAGGAGCACAATTCCCTATTGAAGTCCTCAGCGATCACCGAAATCTGGAATATTTCATGACGACAAAATTGTTAAATCGTCGACAGGCTCGTTGGTCTGAATTTCTTTCACGTTTCGATTTCGTTATACAATTTCGACCAGGAAAACAAGGAGCAAAACCGGATGCATTAACTAGAAGGTCAGGTGACCTACCTAAAGAGGGGGATGAACGGTTGATGCATCAGAGCCGGGTGGTTCTGAAGAGAAAAAATTTGGATACAAAGCTAAGTTTGTTCGCGGGTTCTTTGTAAATGAATCCGCTGAAGGAATGCCCACTGTGGAGGAATTATTTTCAAAAGCTTACCAAATTGATAGTTTCCCAAACGAGATCCTCGTTATGCTTCGAAGCGATGTTCGTCATTCAAATAAAATTTCACTTGCCGAATGTACTGAAGACAACAACGGTCGGCTACTTTATCGAGGCGCACTCTACGTACCAAAGGACAATGACCTCCGGCTGAGACTCCTGAAAGAACATCATGACAAACCATCGCCAGGCCATCCGGGTAGAGCAAAGACCTTGGAACTCTTAAGTCGGGAGTGTTATTGGCCACAAATGCGAAAAGATGTCGATCGATATGTTAGGAATTGCAATATGTGTGTCCGTAGCAAGGCACCACGCAATGCGCCCTATGGAGTACTTCGCCCAATGCCAATACCCGATGGACCATGGACAGATGTCTCGATGGATTTTGTTACCGACCTCCCTGCGAGCGATGGTTACAATGCGATCCTAGTTGTTGTAGATAGACTAACCAAAATGCGACACCTAATACCAACAACTAAAGAGGTGGATTCGAAGGAAGTAGCAAGGCTATATATCGATAACGTTTGGAAACTACATGGACTACCTGATACGGTTATGTCCGATAGAGGAACGCAATTTGTCGCGGAATTTTGGAAGTCACTTTGCAAACACCTGGAAATATCTCCACGATTCTCCACCGCATTTCATCCCCAAACCGATAGACAAACTGAAAGAATCAATGCCATTATGGAACAGTATCTCCGAAGTTATGTCTCTTACCAACAAGATGATTGGGTCCGGCTATTGGCAATGGCCGAGTTCGCCACAAATAATCATACTTCGGAAACAACAAAAGTCTCTCCTTTCTATGCCAACTCGGGAAGAAATCCCAGTATGACTTTTGGCCCCTTGGAACATGGCAAAACGACAGTGGAAGATCAGGCCAACAGCATCGCAAAGGAAATGAAGGAGGTGGTGGAATTTCTGAAGAGCGAAATGTTTCGGTCACAACGGATACAAGAGGAATCGGCGAATCTCAATCGTTCTCCTGCTCCTCGCTATTGTATAGGAGATAAAGTTTTCTTATCGACACGCAATGTTCTAACAAAGCGACCCTCCAAGAAGTTTGATTGGAAACGGATTGGTCCTTACAGTATCAAACGAATCGTCAACCCCTATGCTTACGAGCTCGAACTTCCCCGTTCCATGAAGATCCATCCAGTATTCCATGTTTCATTATTGTCACCTGAAGCAGGCAATCAATTACCGGGACAACAACTATCACCACCACCCCCAGTTGAGATCGAAGGGGAGGAGGAATGGGAAGTCGAAGACATTTTGGATTCTAGGAAACGCAAGGGAATGGTTGAGTAGCTGGTACGGTATGTAGGATATGACGATACCTCGTGGCAGCCATTATCGGACCTTAAGCATTCGCCTGACATCGTTCGACAATTTCATGAACGTTATCCACGAAAACCAAAGCCTACCAGGAGGTAAGCCTTGGAGGGGGGCGTAATCTGTAACGGCAATAGTACCGGTCGGTTAGAATGATTGATTGTATCGTGAAGAGAAGGTATTGTGCAGTTGAATTAGGATTTGTAATGGGGTTTCTGTTATGTTCTTTTGGTTTCCATTACGCGAGGTATGAGTCATCAACGGACTGGAGGCTGGATATATAAGGGGGTGTTGTCTCGTGCCTTTTCATGTTTTCCTTCCTTTCCTCTTCTCTTCACGCAACTTCTTGTATTTATTCCACGAATACTACCTTGTTCTACGTCTCGTCATAGGACTCAACTAGTTAGTCATACTAGGCAGAATCACTCCATAGCCCATAGTCTCGGATACCTATTGCTACGTCTTTGTCTCGGTTGTATTCCTTGGCACCGTAGTCCCTACGTCCATAGACCCCCGTTACAGCCAGCAACCAGGGCACCAAAGCCGCCACATATATCAAAAACACGCCAATCTAAAACCAAAACACCATTACACGCACAACAACTTCATCGTTTCCGCCACGGTAGAAATAAAGAACCAAAAGACACAAATTCTCAACATATACTCACCAGGGCGAAGCGGACCCTTCACAGAAATCTCTCGCCAGATAATCACCATCCAAAACTGCCTCGTCATGGGAGACTTCAACAGCCACCACCAGCTCTGGTATGGACACAGATCCCACGACTACACCAACACAATCAGAGCAGACAAATCCGGATCCAAGAAGCTCAAAAAATGGATCGATCGACAAAAGCTATCCCTACTCAACGAACCGGGCGAATTCACGCACTTCCCCAGAAACAACAACAGACCAACCATCATCGACCTGACCCTGATCAAAGGACCTATCCTGGAACATGACGTCTGCTGGAACATCGACCGCCATGGCGCAGGCTCTGATCACAGGAAGACCATAGTACAGTTACGGATAGAAAAACTCCCCCACATACCCAGAAGACTATGGCATCGAACGAACTGGGAAAAACTGGAAGAAAACATCTCAAGCCTCCAATTCCCCCCCGAGGCGTGGGAATCCCAGAACCATAGAAAACAATCAGTCGACTTCATACTTGAACACATAGACAACCTAATAGATCAAGTCACCCCATGGAGCCAAGGACACATCAAATCAAAAAAATGGTGGACCCCGGAGCTGAAGAAGCTCAAAACAACCCTTAACATAGCGTAAAGGAAAGCCAGGAAAACCCAAAAAGATGAGGATAGAGAAACTTTCAGGAAAACGAGCAGGAAATGGACATCACTGATCCGCAAAGCCAAAGCAGAACAAAGGGAGAAGGAACTCGCGGAGGCTAAAGGAAGCATCATCTGGAAACTACTCAATGCAGGAAGAAGAAGGGACGTTACAATCCCAACCATACAAGGTGAAGAAACGTTTGCGGGGAAGTGCCAAGCTCTAAAAGCCCAACTCTTCCCCACAAATTGGACGTCCCCCAACAACCCCCCACTCCAAATCAGACCCCCATCGTTTGATCTTAGTGACACCTTCCAGGAAGTTACACCAGAGGAAATGTTATCCGCAATCAAATCATGTCCAACACACTCGGTCACCAGCCCCGACGGCATCCCATACCCATTCATCCAGGCCACGATTAAAGCAAACATCCAACTATTTCAAGACATGTTCTCAGCCATGCTCCGCCACGGAGTCCAACCAGACCGATGGAAAGTGGCAAAATGTGTACCAATCCCAAAACCAGGCAAACCGGACTATTCATCGGCCAGAGCCTACCGACCGATTTCCCTATTGCAATGCTTCAGCAAGGTATTGGAAAAAAAAGTGGCAACAAGACTATGTACAGCCGGATCCATCTTGGAAACACTTACCAAAGACCAATTCGGAGGCAGGGCAACAATTTCAGCGATCGATGCCCTAATCCGCACCCTCACACCCATTCAACAAAACCTCCTAATCAAACGAATTACAGGAACTACCCCAGACAGACCAGCCCTCCTCACAAATGATATACAAGGAGCCTTGAACTCCGTGGACCACCTCCTACTCGCAGAAATCATTACCCAACAAAAATTCCCGACCTACCTAACCAACTGGTGCAAGGAATTCAACACCAACCGATGTAACGGCAATATTATATTTCGGCTAAGGTGATAGATTGGGTTGTGAAGAGAAGGAATCGCGCAGTTGGACTATGATTTGTGATGGGTTTTCTGTTATGTTCTTTCGGTTTCCGTTACGCAAGATATTAGTCATCAACGGACTAGGAGTTGGATATATAAGGGGGTGTTGTCTCGTGCCTTTTCATGTTTTCCTTCCTTTCCTCTTCGCTTCACGGAACCTCTTGTATCTACTCGCGCCCGACCGCGCGAGTGACAGGACCCCCTCCCATTTCAACATCCTGATTCTCGAATTGCTTCAGGCCCTGAGCGAGACGTCCCCCTATCTACCGAGTTGAAGCCTTTCACTAGGAGCCGTCCTTCTTCTTACCACTCCTCAAACCCGTCGGCGCCCCCGATCGCGACACCCAAACGACCAGCCCTTCGAGGCTACCCCTCTCTACGTCGTATCGGCACTCTCTCAATAGTCTGGAGGTCAGCGCAGACCCATTGCCAAAGCCTACGATAACCCACGGTGTTAGCGACCTTACGGTCGTGAAACATTCGTTCCTTACCTTACGCGAGGTCCATTCATTGGGCCTTACCCTGCTTTACGGCCCTAGCCAGGCAACCCATTTAACCAAGTCGGCTTCCCCACTCACCCAACCCTATCGGCCCGGTACTACAACCGAGGCCACCCCATCAAGACACGGTCGGCACCCACGATTGCGACCACCCCATATACTACGGAAATCGAGTTGGAATGTCACCACTGTAAAGACCACCAACAGGTAGCGGCTCACGCTCACCCCATCTACACTTTGCCTCTGTGCCATTCCTACCTTAACCCCCTGCTGCCTGACGAGCAGACTCTCAGGGACCCCATCGACACCCCCTCCCTGTGCTTTCGCACCTGATGCTTCGGCGGTCTCTCGCCTCGCCTTCGTGCAGTACTTCCTTTTAGGCGTTGGTAATGATCCTGGTTTATGGTGAACGGGTATATAGACGATTGACTTTATGTTGTTTGACGGATAAGCTTTTGGGATTTCATTTCTACTGTAGTGTTGTTACTTTGTTCGTCGCTTAGTTTCTGTTCATCTACACCATATCGCGCGGTATTTGTACGTACTTTTCTTTTGTCTTTGGCGGTAGTGTAGGCGTGCGATAAGCTATGTGCTTCTATGCAATATAAAAACTATCTATCTATCTTGTATGTACTCCACGAATACTACTTTGTTCTACGCCTCGTCATAGGGTTCAACTAGTTAGCCATACTAGGAAGAGCCACTCCATAGTCCATAGTCTTGAATACCTATTGCCACGTTCTCGCCTCGGTCGTATTCCTTGGCACCATAGTCTCTACGCCCATAGACCTCTGTTACAGCTACCAGCTGTCAAAGCAACTACATTCTGAGCGCTAGGAAGAGGATCTCTTCATGGGAGTAATGACTGACGAGTCTATGCCTCAACAATGATTAGAAGGTCAACCAGAGTGAATCTCTGAGTGTCCGGCGATCCTCTACACTCTTTGAGTATGATAAGTCCGCCGATAGTGGCAGGGACCTTGCCTGGGAAGTCTACAATAAGCGAAAAGCTCTACAGCAACAATTAAGCTTACACTTGAGCGGCAGCTCATTCATGCAGGCCCCGGTTGTGTGACAGCCAACACTGCAGGTGTTACAAAGGCTTTGACTAAGGGTGGTTGTTCTCAGAACTGGAAACACCCACTAACGTTTAGAGAGAAGTGGGGTAGCGGTAGTATTGTTTCCCTTCCGCTGAAAGGCACCACTGGAACTTAGTAAGGAAGTAGGAGCAGGGGAACAGAATTCTTTGGAGTATAAGTACTCAGGATCCTCCCTGCTCAACTATCCGTTTCTCACAAGTCTTCATCAGAGCTATTAAGTAATTTCTACTCGGTAGCAGAGCCCTTAAAGATTATTGAGTTTTAAACGAAAGAATCTTTGAATAATCTAAGCCTGATTTCTATCTTGCACGGCCGTATCTTTCTATCGGATTCTAACGATACGTGGAAAGACTGTCCCCGTTACATATTCAAATCATAACTGGCATCCTGATACTCTTAAATAAAAATATAGGGAAGTAAAGTAAATCTTCTTCCCCTTTTACCTGAGAAACCAAAAGATGACTACAAGATATTTGACCTAAATCTTAATTCTTCTGTGCAAATAATGTCACCCCAATTCTCCAATATTGAACCAACTTGAATGTTTTCGATTTTTACAACAAATCAATCTCCTATACATATGAAAATTTTTATATAAAGGCTTTCTCCTTGCCCTCCCTCTATAGATGACTGCCAATACCAAATAGGATCTAGTGATCTTAAGTGTAATTGAGTGAGGTAGGATTTTAATAACATGGTTGAGGGTGGTTCGATGGAATTGACGTACAGTGCAAATAAGGAAATGTCTCTTTCTGGAGCTAGTAAGTTTCAATGGACAACCCATTTTTAGCTGCATTTTTGGTGTAGGTAGTTTTTGCACCGGCTTCTCGGTGCTGTTTGTCGAATTTGACAATTGAAAAACAGGTACTCTTTGGTATACCTATTTTTTTGGCTATTTTATTGGATAGGTTTCTCTTCTCGTGGATAGTAATTATCATAGAGTACTGGGTCTCACAAGTTTGAAACTCTTTTGGCTTCGAATCTGACTTGATTACCATCATTTTGTGTAACGGGGGACTATGGACGTAGCGACTATAGTGCCGAGGAATACAACCGAGGCGAGAACGTGGCAATAGGTATTCGAGACTATGGACTATGGAGTGGCTCTTCCTAGTATGACTAACTAGTTGAACCCTATGACGAGGCGTAGAACAAAGTAGTATTCGTGGAGTACATACAGAAGATTCCGTGAAGAGAAGAGGAAAGGAAGGAAAACATGAAAAGGCACGAGACAACACCCCCTTATATATCCAACTCCTAGTCCGTTGATGACTAATATCTTGCGTAACGGAAACCGAAAGAACATAACAGAAAACCCATTACAAATCATAGTCCAACTGCGCGATTCCTTCTCTTCACAACCCAATCTATCACCTTAGCCGAAATATAATATTGCCGTTACATTTTGGCTGTTTTGAAGATAGGTTTGATTGACCCTTCAAGATACTTCTACAGCGTTTAACAATAGGGGGGTCGATACTATCAAGTGTCTCACACCCCTAAGCAAAGTATACTCGATCACTTTTTATATCTCGCTGTACTAGAAAGCGGGCCTTGGCATCATGATAGAGTTCAACATGTATAAATAGAGTAGGATTCTGCTTCGACTTGAGGGTATCATCAACCATCAAGGTAAAGAAATCCGGTCTACAATATCATAGGTTTAAACGCTACAGAATTACAGCTTAGCATTGGACATTTCCTCAAACACCTAGCTCCTGTGATGTGAAAGGTTTGGAAAAAATCAGATTGCTATTAAACGCGTTTAGATATGTAAGAGTTAGCTAACCACTTTTGGAACAATTTGTAATGGGAGTTAAGGGTAAATACTAAGAACCCCATTTTGGGTTGTAAGGGCCAGTGGGCATTTGCTATTGGTCGATTCAAAAAAAAAGGACACTTGGTGGCAAAGAGGTTATTTGAATTGTGTGTGTTACAGCTTTTGCAATGCAACCTCCCAGTCCATCCCCTCTTTTCCACTGATGCTCTTTCTGAACTCCACGAAAAACATGTTTGAAAGTTTAGGATTGCTATTAAGGTGATGGCCAGAGCAAGGGCTATTACCTGGTTATTTTGTTTGTATTTTTATGAAAATATTTAGATTTTTGAGTGAGTATACTAATATATGAAGTGTCTTCATACTTTTTTCCCCCATACAAATTTCAGGGCCAAGACCAAAATTCATTGGCTGCTTTTTGGTTGCCATGGGCGGTTCCCATACAAAATCCAAGGTGTCTCGGTATTTAAGGTGAACCCCCGGTACACCCTCAGCTCCCATCATCAACGAATAGATCCTCGATTGCCCGGTCCTTTGCGAATTTTCTCTATCGAACCCTAAAAGTACTGATCGTGTTTGAAGTTCCCTTCTCCGCGATGAGCTGGCGACTCGAAGCGCGGCACTAGGAGGTTCAGCAGTTTGCTTAATTATATATAAGCCGTTACACTGCATTTTTTTGATGCCAGAGTTCGTTAAGAACTCCAAAAGGGGAGGACGCAGGTACCCGTCAGAGACTAAAAACACTCTCTCCACCGGATGTCCTCATGTCTGAAGTCAGGAGCCTCCTCGGCCTGGTATGTACATGCGGTCTTATATCCCTTGAAGACATGGCGCCGGGTTTAAATTTTGCTTCAAACCCACAAATGGGGGCCAAAGTGTGGACGTATAGCTATAGACGCCTCTGCCTTTTTTTGGGCACTTCATCTCGGTAGAAACCTCCACCCAGCAATTTTAGTCTAGCCCTGTGGGTGGCTCCCAAGATCTCCGTACTCCTATGTGTGCTGAAACGATACCTGCACTGGGCCCGCAGGCTCGACCTAGGGTTCACACGACCGGCGCCAAACGGGACGATTTGGTAAGTGCTTTGTTTGGCTGGCACTTTATGACGTGCGGCGGGGAAGATTGAGGATATATATGTAACGCTATGATCAGTACCGGCCCGTGGTGTGACCGTGTATATCTAGGCTTCCAATAGAAGTGATCTGGGCCGAGCGCAAGCCTATGGGCGAGATTAGACTGCAGCACATCATGCATGGAAACCCCCGGACTAAACCAGAATAACAAGTCCATCAGATATCTAACGAGATACATATGTACCTCTGTTATAACAGCAAAAACACTCAGATAGCCGCGTTAGTACTTCTCGCATAAAGTTAATTTATCGGGACTGTCATCTGATTTGACTGACTGACATGACGAGATATCGAAACTGTTTTAAAAGCTCAGCCACGAAACTAAGGCACGGGCCAAAACGTCCAGAGCCCTTTTTCATCACCTTGCTTTGTACTGACCGACTTAACTTCCTTTGCTGTAATTTTTCTGTTGAGCACAATTCTATTTCGAGCTCAAGCCATGTGTCAGTAGTCGCAGTCACAAACTCGGCAACGGAAACTGACCATCTGAGTAAGGGTCGTTAGAGACAGGTTAGAGATTATTGAGGTTTCCAATATTCTAGAGATTTCGTACGGGATAGCAAAGGATCCGGGATAGTAAACTGATTTTCCAGTAGAAAACAAAAAATATTCCCAGAGGATCCCGCACGGGACAGCAAGGGGTCCGGTGCATTGAGTTCCGGGATATCGAGCTGCGACGGTATGTATACATTGTTGTGATGTCTTCTTAAATGTGATTTATTACAAAGGATGGAGTTTATTTAGCTATTTAACTGATCCATAATAAAGACAGGTATCGTCTGGCCACCTGAATGGACCACATACGTACCCGCTCCCTCAACTGACCAAGTACCTGTTCCTCCAACTGTCATAGTGTTGTCCTTTATCGACATTTGCCTCTTGGATGACCTGCGCTGGTGCACCCGCGCTGGTACGGTTATTGGGTGTGAATTATGTAATGCGAAGTGTTCTTTTCGGATATGACCGTTGATTTGGTTTGTATATGGAGAAACATTGGTTTCTGGCGTATTTTGGATCGTGCAGATTCTGCAGCGGAAGTAAAGTGAGTATTATGGAGTACGTATACAACATGAAACAATGAAAATGTCTAAATCCATATATTGGCTCCTCTCTATCTGACCTTCTCGCGGATTTAAGCTAGTACTAGCTAGGTTCTACACCCTCTAGCTGCTAAATAAACTGAGTTATCCCCAGCACCAAGATCATACTCACCACTGGAACACAGTATGCAACCTCTATCCTACATATGCATCCTCTTCCCCCACCCGTGCGATAAGTCTTGTACTTCAAAGCAATATAAAAGTCTATCTATCTATCTATCTTCCCCCACCGTAGTATTCCACGACGAATATTTATGCACGTAGACAGAAAAAGCAAAAAGCTCATCACCACATTGATGCGGCTCTCCGAGCTGGCGTTGAGGCTATGTGTGCTTCCCGTTGACTTTTCCGCAAACTCCAAAAATAACACATGTACTCGTTTATCACGAAAAGAACCAGAAAATGCAAGTGACGGAAACAGGGATAGTTTGTATGAGAGATCACCGCCACTCCATACAAATAATCCTTGCCCTGAGCAACTGGTTCTTTTCGTGGTAAACAAGTATGCAGTTACCAAAAAAGCTTGGCCCTTCGGCCCTTTTTTTAGAACAAGCCCTCTTCTGCATGTATCTACCCGCGTCAAACCTGGCCATTGAGGATCGAGGAATAGTTTTCTTGCTTTTTGTATGACAGCGCGCTGCGCGCATAGAGTGTGCGGACACCTATATTCGGAGTAGCTATATACGACATTGGTGTTTTTTGGCTATCACTTTCCCAATCAAGTAATAACCTGGCACTTTTGTTGCACTTTCGTGCCAAGACCTTTCAATGATATTAAGAGGTGGTCGGAGAATTGCCTAATCAGGTAATTAAAATGCATAACGCTCTAAAACTATTTCCGAAATAGGCAACTTTGGGCGACATTTGTTTGGTCCCTTACCAAAAACTCAACTTTTAGAAATTCAATAATTCCACAACCATAAACGATAAAATTAATTAGACTCTGCCATTATGTAGAGCAGAGGCTAAAGCATCATTTAACAGAGAGAAAATAATTTTAGGTGTGGTGGTTGGAAAGCCATCGCCCCCAAAGCTTGAGGTCAAATGTCCTCCGGTTACAGGTGTCCGCAACCATACTCTAAGTACATGTATGTAGAGCAGATGGAAAAGAGATGAGCCTAATAATGATGGTGGTTATCACGGCTTAAATGGTAGCGAGAAAAAGGCAGAGGATTTTTCTGTGCCCCATGTAGGCTGCGGTGCGACATTGTCTTGTGATACTGCCTGCCACTTTGTGGTGGTTTCAATCACAACGTATCACTCGTTGATATGGTTTCATGCATGTGATTCAATAGCGAATTGATTTTCCGTGAACACCCCCCTTGGGGATGGTCAAAGATTTGAATTAGCTTATAAAATTATATACCAGATAAAATTATTCCTAACCAACCGGTTAGTTATAGGTAAATACATTACTTAGCTACCGTCCGGTCGTTCGACACTACTAGTAGCAATGTCGCATATTATATTGCTCACGTGCTTTTGAAGCCGGCCGGAGGTGGTTAAGGTAAAGGGTGGCAAGACCAAAGACCCGCTATCCTTTGCACACTCACCACTTTTCACGTAAACAATATAGTAAACGACTTTACTAGTAGCTCCGGACGGTTGGGTATTTACAGTCGAATTCGAATCTTATGGGTTCTCGGGTCATAATAGCCTTTGTAGACACAAATTATCCCTGTTATAAGGGTATCCGCACGTTCTATAAGGATGCGACTCCGCGCGATTCGGCCGTATATATTTATTTACATGCGGCTTGTTATCATATATATACGCATTAATGAATGATATCCGGCCGTCTACGAGGAGATGAAAGATGCATCGTCTTCCGGGGGAAGAGTTTCCGGAACTGCCGGATCGGTCTCGGAGCATTAGACTAACAGCAGTAGCGGTGGAGCTCACTCCGTTCTATTCTATCCATCCGAATTGATCGCCAAGTAGTGTACCTACATGAAATAAGTGATGGGTAGCAAAATTTGAAAATAGACGTACGTAATAGGACTCAAACATGTATCAACAAGACCTAAACACGTATCAAGTAGGTTCCTAGGAAAAATAATAATAGTTAACAAATGTGAGAGACCGTAAAAAGGCCGGATAAGAAAAGTGGTCAACCCCGAAAGAGAGACGGAAGAGTACTGGCGAGTCATATATACTATCATAATCTTGCGCATTTTTCTTCACGTATCACAGCGACATGACTTGGTCTATGCTCTAGGTTAGCTTAGACCGTACAATACCCCGCTCAGAATAACATGATATTGAGAATCATATATATGGACGCCTGGTCCAGTGAGTTTTCCCAATGGGTTGTCCTGCTCAGAAGCACCATACAAAATTTAAACGGGCTAGCCTGTTCAGCAGGTTCATAGGATCTTGCCCCATTCAGAAAGACTTTTAGAAGAACTCAGCTCGGGCTCGGACACGCCGTACTAAATTCTCATTGCTTCAAAGCTCTTATAACACCCCTGACAGTACGGGCCCTGATTCAAAAACGATTGTATTCGCAATCTTCTCATAACACTCCGGAAGGCTGTGCAAGATCTTGTCGACTAAGTCTATCTTACACTAATCCGATAATCTATACGCATTAGCACTCGGTGGGTTCGCTGAAGAATTGGTATTTAGGAGGTGCAGATGTTGCAACATTGTCGTAGCCTTCGAGCATGTTGAAATGTCTTCTGGGCGCAGCATGTTCTTTTGGTTTGGCTTCAGGAGTGTAGATGCTTTTGAGTATGAGAAAACTAGTGGTTGGCATGTATCTGTGATAATTCGCCGGATGGCGGAATATGGAGTGATCGAGGTCAGATATAGAGGTGGTGCTGGTAGTCATGTTGCTGGTAGTCATGGACGTGACTATTGATTTGGCGGTTGGGTATGTAGCGTTCATGTACTACATATGTATGTAGCCTTCCGGGCAGGCTCCGAACCTGTTGTTTTATATACCAAGCTGAGTGGCGACAAAATATATATATATAATTGGATGCGTAGGTAGGTACTACGAGTAATCTCCGGTTTATATCGCGCCTTCCAGCGAGATGTGGCACTAATATTCTCAACGAGACAAGACGTCAAGACGTCTAATCCCAAGCCCTGTTTTAGGTAGAATGCCACCAACATACGGTATTTGTTGATGAGGCGTTCCATCACTTCTTATCCGTCGCTGCACTTAGGGTAGGTTGACCCCCGATTACCTACTAGCCGGATTAGGCCACAAACTCAGGGTTAGGTTTAAAGTATCAATTTAGTGCTTAGCCAAAATGCGCCTACTACTGCAGATCCCTAACTTATATCGGTCCAATTATTGGGCGCGTTTTAAGGTTGACAGGATGACATAACAACTCGATATTCTTATTCTACGTTTAGGGTACAAAAGTTATTTTTATCCCTGAATAAAAGAATCCAACATACAAGTCTTCATAGCCCTCTAGAGGTCATCTACAGCTAGAACCACTGATTCTTCCTCACAGTACATCCACTTACACCCCTAACGCGCCCCTACTCTCTCACAGCCTCCACACCCCTCCTCCCCTCCCAGTCACAAAGCCAACTCCCCTTCACATCCTTATCACCCAGTCTCTTAACCCCAACTACAAGCTCCTCCCCAGGCACAACATCCACACAATTATCCGTCCAGTCGCCCTCTTCACCCGCCTCCAGTACCAACCCCTTCACCGGTGCCCTCGTCGTCACAACAACCCTATCCTCACCATTCTTTACCTTAACCGTCACACCGGGATCGCCGCTGAAACGAACAAATTTGAGTGGTTCAGGCCAGGAGACAAACCGGGCGAGCAGCGTCTCCCCGTTCCGGTCGTGGAGGTATGCTGCAACCACTGTTGTTGCTGCGGCGGGGATATTGACTTCTCCGAACTCGGTGCTGCGGTTGGGCTTGAGTGTGCCAGTGATGTGAGGCGTGTCGAGGGCAACGCTAGCGCCGGTAGCAATGTCGAATGCAGCGAGTGTGATCCGAACTGTTGTGTACTCATGCGAGTTGGAGACACCCCATATTGACAGCAAGGCCTGTTCCTCGGGGTATGAGCGTAGGATGGGGATATTACGCTTGGTTGTGTTTCGTGCGAGGCCAATGTCGAAGTGTGCCAGTGCGCGCTTTAGTGTGAAGAAAGCGGGCTTGGGGCGGAGATAGTAATCCACAATAGCCCATGATATCGCCGGCCAGCTGGTTGCTTTTAGTACCATTTATAGGAAGAGTGAGATTGCGGAGGGCTTACTTATCGTTTAACTGCCATACCAGTGCGCCGGAACAGAGTTCTTCTCCGGGACCTTTGAAATTCCTCCGCCAGTTCCGGACGGCAAAGCTGACGGCCTCGGCTTGGAGTAGTTGTGCGCAGTAGACATAGTCCTCCAGCGGGTCCATGCCGAAGCGAAAGTTCTCGCCCATGTACATTGTTGCTCGGCGCTCCGCACCGGGACCTTTATCATGGGCGAGGAACTCGAGCGATTGGGATTGCCGGGTCGAAGGGCTGGGGAGCATGCTGGTTATGGTACGCATTGAGGGCGGGGATTCGAAGCCGAATTCGGAGACAAAACGGCCCATAAGAGGTAGGTAGGATTGGTACGGATACATAGGCCCATGCCAGACGTCTACCAGTATTATTAGTTTTCTGTGAACTTCAAGGAGTGGAGTGAGATATACCCCATATATGCACATCTCCCTTAATCCTCGAATTCGCCTCTACACCCTCTCCACTGAAGGGACTACTCGTCCAATACTCGATTCCTGTGTTTTCTATACCAACCTCCTTCAATGCCTCGGGAAGAACTATTTCTAGCGTCCTTCGATGCTGAAAGTTCCCACGCATCCAGTTCTCAACCTTCTTATCCTCCGGATTATAATCCCAGCCATACAAGCCTGCCAGCCACATATCCTCGTTATCTCCACAGATCAGAACCAAACTTGGGTGATGCACAACTCTGCTTATTTGAGTGATAGTTTCCTGTTTGACAGAGGCGCAGAACTCGTCGTTTGCCGGGTAGTTACCGCATGCGAATAGGAGATCCTGCCACACGAGGAGTCCGAGCTCGTCGCAGAGATTGTAAAAGTCAGTTGTTTCAACGATACCGCCACCCCAAACGCGGATGGTGTTCTGATTGCCGGATTTAGCCAGAGAGAGCCAGCGCCTGTAATTGCTTTCGGTGGGTTCGTCCTGGGGGTGTGTAAAACGTGGCAGAAAGAAGTCACCGGGAATCCAGTTTGAGCCAGAGGCAAATATGGGAACATTATTGATAACGAAGGTAAAAGAGGTGCCTGGGACAGAATTGAGGGAGGTTTGTTGCAGTCGGAGGCGGCGAAGTCCCAGGGCAGTGGTGATAGAGTGAAGAGACTAAAACAAATTAACACATGTGTTCTGAAAGAACTTGGGACCAACATTATATAATTACCTGTACTGTGTTGAATAGCTCCACTTTCACCTGATACAATGGCTGTTTACCATGTGTATGTGGCCACCAAAGCTCCGGACTTTCAAGCTCCACTGCCTGCTCAAAGGCCCCAACAACATTCACAGGGAATATCTTTCTAAGCGCTACTCCGCCCTCTGGATTTGCAATTTCCACAAGAACGAATCTGCCGGAATGACCTTCGATATGCGCTGAGATTTGAACGGTAGCTTTATCTAGCGACTCGTTTACTGATGGGAGGATCTTCAAGTTATTGATCCGTGCCTGATACACTTCTAAGTAAATCGGTAGATATGGCCCTGTCGAAGCCAATGCCGGGCCCCAATCCCATCCCCAGTGGTATTGTGCTTTCCGGAGATACCTGAGAAGGTCAATTCAAACCCAATTGCCTGCCAAGACAGTATTCAACATACATTCTCTCATGGCCTCCCATCAAAGTATCATCTGTCTCTGCCTTTTTATAGCCCACCCTTTGTTCCTCCTCCTTGGCAAACTCGCTCGGGGCGCGAAAGCGAAGCTCTAATACGAAATGCCCCGCAGTCAAAGCTTGTGCAGATATATCCACACTCTGTGGGATAAACATATTCTTCGAGAAGAAGAGATGTTCCGAGTTGAGGTACACATCGACGGCTGTGTCGAGGCCCTCGAAGACCAGTGTGAGCGATTCATTTGACTGCAACTTTGGAGGTGTGAAGTGCGTGCGGTAGGTCCACGAGGCGGAATTTATCCAGAGACATTCGAGCTATTTTGTGTCGAGCTGTTTGTTAGCCGCTGTGTGTTTCTTTGCGGGAGAGAGGGGATGAGAAGGAGAATTGAAGGTTGGAGATAGTAACCTCGTTGGTGCCAATGTAGGGGTCTGGAATTAAGTTGTTTGCGAGCAGATCCAGATGCACTACAGTAGGGAACTGGGCCACTGGTATGTAGGAGGTCGCGATGGGCTTAATGTTGGAGGATTGTTTGACGCGCCAATCCTTATCAAGCGGGATCCTCCGTAGCGCTATGCTAATAGTAGCTGTAGCAACGCGCATGGTGGATACTAGCTATGTACTTGTAGAATAAGACCTATCAGATGCTGCTGTCTATCTCGACCTTTGAATTATTACACAAGAGAGTAAGCGAGCAAAGAACAATGTACTTGCAGGTGTGTGTAGAGGATGTAAATAGTGATTTGTGATGTTAAGGGGACAGTACATCGACAGTGTACCTACGTGTTCAGCTGTTTATTGGAGTACCGGCTATCTACCTACATCCAGGTACTGCGCAAAAGCCATCATTCCGATTGCCTGAAGTCCACGGGGAGTCTCGGTAATTCACCCATTTACCCGTCTCCCCGAATTCGGCACTGGCGGGCGCCCTACCTCACCCCCCACGGGCCCCACCTAAGAAAGAAAGAAAGAAAGAAAAGCGAAGACGGCCCGCTGCCTGCCGAGTCGCTACCCCGCACGTCACGTTTTATCACTCGGATGTCTCGTCACCCTAGTTATGATTGGGTTTAATCCGAAAACATCGTACGAGAATTACTTAAAGAATCATTCAGTCACGAGCGGCCAAACATATGTAGACAGTGACCCATTGCAACCCCCGTACTTGAATAGATAGAATTAATTCCTTAGAGGCTATCAATTGATGGGGCCTAGCTTAATCGCGGCCCCCACTTCTCATTCGCATAATCAATGGCTCTTTCAGCTCCCCCAGTTAATAACATTCTTCTAGACTTTCAATTTGTGGACCCCTTCAATCCATCCTGTTAATTGCGTCTTTCCTTAACCTCCCTTCCAATTCTTCACTTTGTTCCATAATTTTATGGAATCAGGATATAATTCTTACCCCTCACTCAGTTAACCGAATTTTTTCCATGCCACATAAAATTACTCCCTGCAGTCATAATCCTTTAGCCCAATTCGACCCTAATTTTGTTTGTGTGGGCTGTTTGTTATGCAGGGTTAGGGTTTCGCGCAGAAACGCTGTATTCCGGTAGACCACCTTTGAAAATCGATACTCTGCTGCAGTAGTGCAGGGTTAGTCTCATTCCCAGACTATGTTATGTGTGACACCATGGGCACAGTCTGGTGTAATAAGTTTTCGGAACTTCCTCCGAGAAATGTCCGAGTGACCCCGAGGGCTCTCGGAGAGTCTAGGGGTTCGGAGAGATTTTAAGACCCCGAAATACTTGATTTTGTATGGCAAACTCGCAAAGATTTAATGTTCGCCGGGGGTATTTAAGGTTTAGAAAACCTCCGCTAGTGTTCAAATTTTACGCTAGTTCGGGGTGTTCTCGGGGTGTGCTAATCCCATACAAAATACCCCCGAAAAGCCTCCTTGAGAACCCCCCGAGAGCCCTCCGACGCTGATAGAGACTTTGCGCTGGATGCATCCAGCTTGGAATTATATGGATTTTCGTTGATCTGGGGTGGTCAAAAATGGAGCCAGATGTTGCTTGCCACTGATCGGCGTTACCCAGTTTTTGGTGAGAGAGAAAATTTAACCTTTTCTACAACTACTCGCGCGGCCGGTTTGAAGCCGCTCAAAGAACTGTGGCGAGTGATCTGGCAGCCAATGAGAGTTCGTGTTTTTGCAGTATTCAGATCAATTACCTCTTTTGTCTGAGCGGCTTCAATCCGGCCGCGCGAGTAATACCTTAGCTAGATTATTGTGGATTTAATAGAAGGTGTAGTTGCATCTGAATTTTATCATAAAAGAATCCTCATAAAAAAAAGGCCACCATTTAGTCATTCTACAAAGGATAGAAGGAGTGGAGGTCTAATTTCGCGATTAGCCCTCTCTCTGGGAGTCAAATGCAAGGCTGGATCTATAATTCCTTGGCTAATTAATGCCAAGTCTATCAAAAAAGACTCCGGATCCCTCAGCGCAAAGTCTCAAATATCTCCGAGAAAATAAGTCATCAAACGAAAAAGACCTATTACACCAGACTGTGCCGGGTCCGCACACTCTGGGCAGGGCATTGATCCCACTGTCCCACAATCAATCCAATGCCTTTCCCTTCCCATCAAAAAATTCGTCTCATGATAGAATATGCGTATCTCCAAACTCTCCCCCCTCCCCCCTCTAGCCAGCGGGGTAAATGCAGCCTACACTCATAATCACAACTACTTCTCACTGGGCCACTGACCACCGCACTGGTAATCGGGATTTTAGTACAATCGGACAGTCTGTAGCAATTCTCTCGATCAGTGCCCCCGGCGTTCCTGTTGGAAAATTCTCCAGATATGTAGGTAGGATGGTAATATTTAGCTTCATCACATACATCATATATTTATGTAGGGCGATACTCAAAAGCTAATGATGTAACTACAGGAAGTAAGCATCAGTACCTACAGTCACTCACGGGGTGAAGGCGGATCCTGTCTGACGGTCAGGGATTTGAGGCCAATAAAAGAGTTAGGTTTTGGACGCCAAGGCAAATTACTGCAAACAGCACCATCAGACAGGATCCGCCGTCAGTAGGTGAGCGACTGTACGTACGCGCCTAACTAACTAGCTGAAAAGCAAATAACTGGCGACGCCATGTTTGTATATAGCTCTACGGATATGGGTAGAAAAGCACACGGCACACACGTGTGCGTCAAGAGCTTGAGGTTTAGTCCCGAGGATCGGTCCCCCTTCCCTTTTTTCTTTTTTCCCTTTCTTTTTTTCCCCACCTTTCTCATTCCCTCAGGTACGGTACGGAGGTTCAGAGGGGAGAGAGAGTTTTTTTTCGATGTGAGTGTAAAACACCCATGGGTCAGAATCGTATTTCACAATTTTCATGTCCTCGGTGGGTGGAAAGAAAACGCATTACCAAGGGTAGATCAGACCGAGGAAGCATTCTACTCTTCAACGAGCAGTTGCCCGATGGGATTTCCAGAAGACCATCGAGACATATCGCTTGTTGTTCCGGTGTGCCTTGAGACATACCTCAACAGCTTCTCTTAACATGACGAGGCGGTTATAATAATGGCCCATCATGATGCTCAGGCACCACACTATTAAGGCTGGATTTCGGAGCCTTTTTTTTTTTTGCGACGTGGCCGCTTCTTGGCACGATCTCAATTGATTATTTCTCTACATATGGGTATGCTATTCACAAACCGAGAGGCACCTTGGGGGGGATTGTCATCTTGTTAAAGGCCTTCGACAACTAAGCCATTCTGATGAAGAAGGACGTCATTATGGCCTTGGCATCGGGCAATTGAGTAAAGCAGCATATGCCTTGCTGATCATGACAGAAGGGCCAGTCGGGTAAAGGCCGAAGACCCAAAGATGAAGATCATGGCTCTAGATTACAGCACCAGCGAAGATTATAGCAAGAGCATCACTCTTGTACAATCAATGAAACTTCGGCACACTTGGCTTGAAACGATTCGATACCACACAACCATTCTTCATGGTTGGATTGCAATTCAACCAGACCAAACTACATACAATATTGTCATTGACACATGGTATCACCGTTAGCCGGCAGTACGTAGGTCGAGTCAGATTTCGTGACTCTCCAAACATATGGCCTGGGCCGTGCGTACCGGCCATGTGACCGAGGCAAAAGCGGAATAGTCGCGTAAGGATTGTAGAGGTAGCAACGAAAAAAAAAACGAGTGATAAATTGGTATTCTACGACACCATGACCTGAATATTACTCGTAAAGGGAAGCGATAGGGATCGTGGTTTAAAACTGCTTGTAATGGTTTGTTAGACTTGGAAAAATAAAGTAGATGACTGAATTCGTAATATAGGCCCATGGGACGAGGTGTAAATCTCACGATGAGTACTGTCGTGCCCCCTAACTGTAGACGCTGGAACAAAGTCAGCAGACATCAATCCCCTACAACTCTTTCGGTCCCGCGGGAAGAAGAGATTTCTAATTCTGTCATCTTTTTCGTCGAAATGATCTAGTTACACTGAAAAACAGTGCCGTTAGTATTCGGTGTCCTTCTTCAGGCTGTCGACGTAGGAATCAGGCGTCCCGGGGCGATGGGGTTCGTGATGGATGGAACGTCGAGTAGACCGCGGACCCGGTTCCATGGACTGAATGGATGATGGATGATGGATTCGAATTGAATCAACGCAGGATTGTGAGCAGTGAGGAAGGCGGGCAGGAATCTAAGGCCGTGACGTGCTGGAATGGATTACTGGTGGACACCGAAGGATCCTAGGGGTCCTGTAGGGTAAGAAAGGGAGAAATGGCCGTTGACCGTAGATGGTGTGTTGGCGTGTTTACTTTCACTGACTGGGCGACCGAATAAGGATCTAACGAAATCTAGTCCGACGAAACAAGAATGGATAAGATCATCAGGATAAAAAGAGTAAAAAAATCTGATCCATAACGTCAAGAGGACTTACAGGATGAAAGAGAAGGAAAGGGTCACTCAAGGTTACGGGTTTTCGGTCCGTAGGAGAATCTCGAGGAAGAAGACGGAAGCACAATGGGGTAAGAATCATGCAAGCATAGATGAGCCTGCCTCACCCTAACAGTTTGAAATAGTCGGTTTGAAGCATAAGGCAAGGGTAAAAAGTAAAAGCTAATGAACGAGGGGAAATCAGGTTTTTCCGTAGGCCATAGCCCGTAGAAAGGGCCAATAGCGGAAAAAGAGGGGTGTCAGAGTAGGAGCCCGACCGCAGCAACTGTCTAAGACCTTTGAGATTCACGATGTCGCCGTATCTGGAATGCAGGTTCAGCGGAATAACCGAAGGTTTAAGAGAGAAATCAAAAGACGTGTCCCCGTATTCAGCAACATAAAACATGCGACATGAGTGAGATTTCGAGGAGCGATATTGGGCAAGCCACTGAAAAGAAAAGGAGTAGTAGCACACAGGATCGAAATAATCACCCTCTCCTCTGGACCAGAGGATGTGAGTAATTAATATCTGCCACATCATCCAACGTGTCTGTGACTGATCAGAAAAAAAATCCAACAAGTCCGAGTTACAGTGGTGTAAAAAAGGATGGTATCTGGCAATACAGAATTGACTGTAGAGAGTTGTGATCTTGCGAGATGAGAGGCATGAGAAATATGACGAGCGGGAAAATACTGAGAAATGATCCAAAAGATTTTTTCGGATCTCCAAAAGGTATCATCTACCATAATTTAGTCATGTTTCAAATAAGATCGTCTGAAGATGTTAGCAAGTAATTTTTGAGCTGAGACATGCCTAAGCACTCGACTACTGCTTCTCTTAATTGGGTCAGCGACCTTTTTCTTTTATAGTTAGGCATGTCAACCAAAGATGATTCAACAATTCAGGGCTCCGTGTTAAAACAGTGCAGTTGGCCGTTTTCCGCTACACGCGGTACCTCCATCTAAAGGCTCAATGACCGAATTGCAATCCACCCAAAGAAGCGCCAATTGATTGATAGTCGTCGATTGGCTAATAGTTCTACCGATGTCGTCCAGTGTTTCCCACCAATAAGAAAACGAAATCGCCCGTGGAAACCGAAGCTGTCTAGACGGCTGTAAGGCGGCGTTTACAGGGGCCCCATAAATTTAAAGAATTGGTGGCGGATAACTAAGGGAACCTGATCGACGTCCGGGTGTCTCGTCCTTAAAAGGATACCCTGTCAGAGCTTGCACTACAATAATTTCTCAACCTCGCCGGCTAACGGAAACCTTTGAAGGTACAACAAGCAGCTCACGTGGAGGTGTAATCTGCTCAAGTCCACGAAATCCCTGAATAGAGATTTTTAGACCAACCATCAATTTTGCAAGTTCTGGTAGAAAGACTGATGGTTGCATGCCAATCTACATACAAGATGGGCATAAAACTGCTGATTGCGGGCACCGCTTTGCTGGGTGGCAAATAGGAGCTTTCAAAATTGATTATTTATTCCCCCGTGAAAGCGCTCTGATTTACTCCTCTCCAAGAGGATTGAAATTCAGTTAGAGCAGTCAAATCTTTATCGTGAGATTTATCAGTGGTGTTGTGGGTTAGGGCTTCTAGATTGGTCAGTGCTTTTTTGATTGGTTGGTATTGCCAAGATCAAAGTCCCAAAAAAGGAAAGCCACTAGCCGGAATATCACTCCCTCTTTTTATTGGTAAGGCCCGGCTAACGGGGTACTTGACTTTATGTCTGAACCCTTGGTGAAAATGAAAGCTTGCGGTCAGAAAAATTCGCCGAGACCTAGACTTAGCTTCCTAATTGCAGGTACTACTTCTGTGCTAAGTAGGCGCTTGGGTACGTAGTATATAATACATAACCTCGAGGTATTGGGCGGGGCTCATAAATGGTGCACGGTGTACTCGTGGACTTTTGAAAAACCCAATCCTATCCAACATAGCCGGAGTGTTATTCAAAACCGGTTGATAACTGCTGTCACAACACACCTAACTTTCAGCCTTGAGGCAGACAGCTCTCGGAAGGTTAGAGGTCTCCTTAGGGGAGAGCTAGTTGCCTTCTATTCCTAATTTCGAAGTATCAACTGACCGGTAGACCACCTTGTAGGCCCTTCCTTTCCCTACACCAAATTCTCGTTCCCCAGCTAGGAATGGTATTCCCAGGCTGGATCGTTACGTTTTACATCGTGGTTCAAGCGTGGGATCGCCCGGACCACTGACGTCTGTTTACTATCTATCAAATCAGTCCTTGATATATATCTATCGTTCTCTCAACCGGACTGAACCTCCGTCAAATTCCGTGGGTGTGTGAGTATCTTCCTGCATAACCTCATCGATTGGTATAACTTCCACAGCGGAAACATAGGTTAGGTGCCCCCAAAAATTAGCTATGTGAGTTAGTGTATGTAAACCCCCAAGAGTGCACAGAACACACTTGGAGCGATGCTCTATAAAAGTACCTGTGCCCGCGTTCCCTTAGGTTTTTTTTTAGGCAGCTTGCATCATTTGTTCCACCCTCCAAAATTACCCTTCCCACCGTTTTAGTGCCGTCGCCATGGGGCCCTCGCCCACTCCCTCGGTTTTTCCTGCTTCGAAACCCGACTGGAACAACCTTAGCATCATCCACCGCAATACCTTACCACCCCGCTCACATTTCTTCCCGTTCCAGAGTGAAGAAACAGCATTAACTTATGACCACCTCCAATCATCTTTCGTACAGTCCTTGTCGGGCACCTGGCGATTCCATCATACCCCGAATCCATTCGAGGCCCCCGAAATCCCGAAAGGGGCCGAGAAACTCAAGACCGAAACCGAGACCGATGTAGAAGACCGAGACATCAGAGAATGGAACGATATTACGGTGCCGGGAATGTGGCAACTCCAAGGCTACGGAGCGCCCCATTATACCAACATTGTATATCCCTTCCCCGTAGACCCTCCAAATGTTCCTGCGGAAATAAACGAGACCGGGACATACCAGCGCGAATTCGAGGTTCCAAGAGGAGAGACTGAAGACTTCCAGTACCGGTTGAGGTTTGAAGGTGTTGACAGCGCGTTCCACGTCTGGGTCAATGGCAAAGCTGTTGGATACAGTCAAGGAAGCAGGAATCCGGCAGAGTTCGATGTTTCCGACTATGTGAGATACGGAAGTAATTGGATTACTGTGAGAGTATACCGGTTCTGCGATCACTCGTACGTTATTCACCTACATAAGTGTGGTTTCTATTAGTCGTGTTGATGGCTCTTTTGTCTCTCATCTCAATTGTAATCACTCGCTTCCGATCTAGGGATTCCGAGACCTGATTCTAAAGGATTGGCTGGGTTGAAATTGGCTCTCTATCATTGTCCCTTTCATTGGATCCGTTATCTTAAGACATCTTTCGGTTTCCCCGCCACCCCCAATGCTGACAATGATTTACCCGCAGGTATATCGAAGACCAAGACCAATGGTGGCTCTCGGGGATTTTCCGTGACGTCTATCTCATCGCTTTCCCCAACCTCTCCCGGATCGACGACTTCCACGCCAGGACCGAACTCGACGACAATTATCAGCATGCAGTCCTCAAATGTGCTGTCACCACGGGCGGAAGTGAGAGGAAAGGCAAGAAATTACGACTCCGCCTCCTTGGGACGGATGCGAAAACCGTTGTAGTTGATGTCACGCAGGAGATCACGGATAACACCGCTGAACCGATAGAATTCTCTGTCAATATCAAGAACCCAAAGAAGTGGACCGCGGAGACGCCTTATCTCTACCATTTCGTTCTCTCGCTTGAGGGCGCACAGGTGGTGGCCCATAAGATCGGGTTCAAGCGCGTTGAGATAAAGGATGGTCTTATGCTTTTCAATGGCAAAGCGATCAAGCTCTTTGGTGTCAATCGACATGAACACGACCCGACCGGTGGGAGGACTGTATCATACGAGCTCATGGAACACGATATAATCCTGATGAAACAGCACAATATCAACGCTCTCCGACTCTCCCACCAACCCAATGACACGCGCATCTATGATCTTTGCGACTATCATGGTTTGTATGTCATTGATGAGGCAGATCTCGAGTGCCACGGCTTTGATTCTGTCGAAGTCCTGAAACTCGGTAAGGCGGGAGACAACATGACCTTCGAGGAGAAGAAAGCAATCACTTATGCCAATGCTGCCCGATGGACATCAGATAACCCAGAGTGGAAAGAGTCCTATCTGGACCGTGCAAAGCAGATGGTGCATCGTGACAAAAATAGGGCGTGTGTTTTCATGTGGTCTCTGGGTAATGAGTCGTTTTACGGACAAAATCACGAAGCAATGTATGCATGGATTAAAGAGTTTGATCCATCTCGGCTGATCCACTACGAGGGTGATGTCGAAGCGAAGACTGCGGACGTTTTTAGCTGGATGTACCCCACTGTTCAAAAGTGTATTGATTTCGCCGAGAAGGGGGGCGACAAACCGTTGATTCTGTGTGAATACGGTCACGCTATGGGTAACGGCCCCGGGGCGATTAAGGAGTACGTTGAGGCGTTCAGGAAGTATCCCCAACTCCAGGGTGGCTTCATCTGGGAATGGTCGAACCACGGTCTCTTGACGCAGACAGAGGATGGACAAGAGTACTATGCGTACGGTGGTGACTTTGGTGACGAGCCGAATAACGGGAATTTCGTCATGGACGGTTTGGTGTTCTCCGACCACAGTGCAACCCCCGGGCTGGCCGAGTATAAGAGACAGATACAACCTGTGCTGATTGAGATTGACGGGCTGAAGGCGAGAATCACAAACTGCTACGACTGGCAGGTTACCGAACACCTGGCGTGTGTATGGGCGGTGAAAGTTGCAGGCAATCCGATATTCGAGGGGGGACTGTCATCGCCGGTCATCGATTCGGGAGAGACCTCCGAGGTTGTCTTGCCATTTCGCCAAAATGAACTAAACAGCAATGAAATCTCCATCACAATTCACTTTTACCTCAAGCAGGACACCACGTGGGCCAAGGCTGGACACCTTGTCGCCTGGTCTGAGGCCCTTATTCGGTCCGTCCCGCCCGCGAAACTAGGAAGGAGACTCCCGGTGGAGGGGATCGTAAAGGTGCAGCAACGTGGGGATGATCGTCTCTTGCTCGTCAAGGGCAGCAAATCCAGGTTCGAGCTGAACATGGTAACCGGGGATCTCAGGTGGGCGTCCTCGGTCTCCGGTAAGTTGATACAGAAGGGTCCTGTCCTCAGCTTTTACCGCGCGCCGACCGACAACGATCTGGGTCACGGGGGAGACGCAAAGCATTGGCGAGATTTCATGCTCCACGCCGTAAAGCAATCCGTGCAGAAGGTGGAATGGAATCATGTCGACGGGGAGGCTGCAATTATCTGTAGAGTATACGCACGTATTGCCCCTCCAGTTCTCGACTGGGGGGTCTCGACGATTTATGATTATACCTTCCGTGACGGGTCCATTGAGCTCACGGTGACAACTAAGCTAGAGGGCAATCATCCGAAAACTTTTGCTCGCTGTGGTCTAACATTTGTCCTTCCTCCCGAGCTGGAGGATGTCAGCTGGTATGGCCGTGGGCCAGGAGAGTCCTACAAGGACAAGAAGGACGCAAACGCAATGGGCATCTGGCACAAGACTGTTGACGACATGTATACAAATTACGAGTTTCCCCAGGAGAGCGGGAACAGGACGGACACCAAGTGGCTTGCTGTCAAATGCGAAGAGGAATATGGACTCAAGGTTATTTTCACTGAGAAGCCCGGAGACTTTACAGCTTTACACTACACAACTGAGGATTTGGAGAAATCCAAGCATCCCCACGAATTGACGAGATTGAACGAGACGATTTTGAGGGTTGATGTTGACCATCATGGGCTGGGAACGGGCTCGTGCGGACCAGGGGTATTGCCGCAGTACCAACTCCTGGCAAAGGATTATTCTTTCAAGTTGATTTTGGAGCAGATAGACAAGCCTATAGATAATGAGTTGATTTTTCCTTTCTTTGGCATTGTATGATGGACGAATGTTTTTTCAAAGGAGGATGGGAGACGGGGGATGAAGGAGCCCTATGGATGGGATGGCTAGTGAATGGTTCCCTCGTCGCACATACAATAAATATTTTTAACCACTCGCAATATCAGGTCAAGACCTACATTTCTATTTTCGGGAACTTTGAACTGTCTATTTCTGACTATAGGGCTACGATTTTAAGCTCAAGTACTACATGTACCTAGGCATTGATATCCCAATAAAGTAAATTCCGCCATTGAGTAGAGGAAGATCTGTAATGCAGGATGACAAACCCCCGTTTCCGCATATCCCCTGTGGCGAACTGTGGCTTTTGCGCCGACATGGCGACAAGTGCCGAGCTACGCAAGAAGTCCTCACGGCGGGATACCTCCAGACACTGAGAAATTGTTCCTAGGTCACATTCCACAAACCAGATTTGGGTGTGTGGTGACCAGGTAAGTATCGTCTGTTATCGCATCGGGATCGATATTCACAACACCAGGAGGTTGCACGTGAGCAGTCCAGATGTTGGCTGCTGCCTTACAGGTCGCGGATCACTTCGTATCCGTCTCTTATCAATTAATAGATCTCCCATACAAGTTTAATTCCTTAGACGGATGACACGGTGCATGCACCTCGTTGGGTAAGAGAGCCAATCAAATTCAGTGTTTGTTGCCAAGAAGGGCTAAAGAGGCAAGCTGCGAATTTGACCGTGAGGGATAACCACCAATGGGAATCGAGTGCGGATATATCCTTAACCCTAGATATAGAGCAATAACTGTCAGGTAATAGAAGAAGTAGGTACTCGTATAGACGCCTTCCCGGGCCACTCGAACACCCCCCTCACTCGAACAGTTAACTTAAAAAAGAAAATATCTGCGCTGTAACCGGTTTCTGTACCTCTTGAATTGGGCTTCTCCACCAATAAGCATCAACTGTTCGAGTGAGGGGGGTGTTCGAATGGCCCGGGAAGGCGTCTACAGCTATCGGTAGAATTATTGCGGAGACAGGGGCCGACGATCACGCCGAGAGCAGGGCAATTTTTCAACGCAATAATTCTACCGATAGCTGTACAAATCATTACTGTTTCCGTCACTTGCATTTTTTGGTTCTTACCCTGGTACAGTGATGGGGAGAATTATTGCGAAAGTGGGTTTTCCGTGACCCGATAGTCCTATTTTAGCTAAGAGCACTGGGGGATGGAGTGGGAGGTTGATGTCGGTGGAAGAGCAGGAAGAGGTGGAGGGAAGTGGAGGAGGTGGAGAGGTGGCCGAGGAGGTGGAGTGGGGTGGAGGGTTTGGAGTCCACCCCACCGAATACCTTCCAATATTCCAATATTCCCTCCAACAACTCGCGATCGCAATTGGCCTCCACAATTCCTCGTCGTAGTTTTATCGGATAGCCTCAAACCGGTAGTTCCTGTCATCCGCAACAAACCGCCCGGCTTCTGTTGCCCCCCAGAGGCGTGCGAGTGATGGCCAATGATTCACAGAAAGCTTGATCATGATAGCGGGGTACAGTAGGTCTATCCTTTAACCCCCGCCCCCTACAAATCCATGTCAGAGGGAAAGCCGGGGTAGGGTTGCCACTAGACCCTATATTAAAGTTGCCACGAAACATACCTACGTATAAATGTTGGTGACGAGTGGCCAAAAAAATGTTGAGCCACTCGCCAGCTAGCTAGCGCTTGAGGACCGAGTGATGACACATGGTGCCGAGTACCGTCATCTGGGGGGGGGCAACAACGATGCTGTTGGGAATGGGTGTGTATATCTGGCTGCTCCGGGGGGGGGGCGTTCTTGGTCGGTTTGGGTTTGCGGTTTAATTTGTCGGTTTTGTGGGTGTTCCTTGCCCCTCAACCAAGTGGATTTGACATTCTGGAGCTTTATGTTTTTGAGTTACAATATATGAGTATGTAATTAATATTAACCTCCTCCTATTGGCATTGCTATCATGATCAATTACAATCTCTTCCGAGAGTTCCAGTTTCCCTCTTGGGACACGATCGGCAGGCCCAAAACGCCATGAGGCTCCTTGCAGCGCCAGGGATAGTGTGTTCATCTTGGAAAACCCCCCCCCTGAGGGCTTAGGGTCAAGCGGCCAAATATGGCTGGGCGCCAAGTGTTCGAATAATATATAACGGACCTTCCCCCGCTCCCTCTTAAATCCTCAGCTCTCTTTGCCTTTGTAAGTCTACCCGCAACATTTCGCTTTCTCATCATCACCACCTCTTTTCCCAATCATTGCGACTTTTTTTTCTTGGATTGAATGTCTGCTAACCCCCTCACAGTGGCTTAGATCAAGTGTAGTATCTGTTCTTTTCAGTTTAATCTCTGAAACGGTTCTATGGAACCATTTATTGATTATACTTATTTTTGTTTGCCGCGGGACCATTGCTCTGTGCTTGCGCATCGATGATCCCACTGTGTCACTGGTATTACACTGCCTCCAGTTGACGCGAATGAGCTTATTCGTTCTATTTTCTTTTTTCATTGTCTTTTGGCCGCTGGCGAAGAGTTGAGGAAAAAGACAAGATGATCGTTTATTGCTTATTCTGTTTTTACTTTCCTCTTTTGTGTATTACGTTCACTGAGATCAATAGTGTTAATTCTGTGAATAAAATATTTCCGATCCATCTTGTCAGTCGTGTGCTCTGGTTCTCTTCTTTTCTTGTTTCGTAACAGTCAAACCAGTTGCTTCTTCACAACCAGCTTATCCGAGGACGTGATAAGCACACATCATCATGGCGTGAGACTTGAAACCCTTCCTTCCAATTTGTCTTCTGGATGTTACACCATTTGCCAATGTCCATTCCCATGTCACATCACGAAATACTCGCGCGGCCGGATTGAAGCCGCTCAGACAAAAGAGGTAATTGATCTGAATACTGCAAAAAAACGGACTCTCATTGGCTGCCAGATCACTCGCCACAGTTCTTTGAGCGGCTTCAAAGCGGCCGCGCGGGTATATCTTCCCATTCCATTACTCATTCAATTGCAATCACAACTGCATGTAGCCACTACTCATACTCATAGCACAGCGCCCGTCCTCTGATATCCATCAGCTCCCTCACGCGCACACTCGGTATGACGCCATGCACATCCATCACATCGTCCAGACTGATGCCCACCCAGTGCCCGTCCTCCGCAAAGCTCGGCACCCCGCCCGTCACCTCCCCAACCTACGCTGTAAATCCCTCTCCTGCCACTGCCACCACACCCGGTCCAGGAACGTGTGGTGCAAATAAAACAATGGATCCCCCGGGCTCGACACCGCATTATCCTACACCCCTCCATCCCATCTCAGCACACACCCACCACCCAACATGATCAAGAAACGGAACAGAGAAGAAAGAGAGAGAGAGAGATCAACTCACCATCACACCACCCACTCCACGATGCCCCGCCGTATGCGGATTCGTCTCTATGCACGGCCACGCACGCTGGAAGTCCGGCTGCGACAGACACTCGTCGATCGCGTCCTGCCCGATATAGCTGCTGACATTGTCGTCGATCGCGCGGCTGATGCAGTGCTCCTCGTACGCGTAGCCGGGGCCCTGGTGCAGCCTGTAGTCCGTAAACGGGCCTTCCCTCTCTCTCCCGTCAGCACAAACCAAAACCAACAGGGAATCGGGGATAGAACCATCGCGGATACACTGCTCCTCGCCCTCCCCGCCGCCGCCGAAGCCTTCCCGCGCGTCAAAAATGTCCGCGCCCGAGAACCGCCCTGCGTCCCGCGGTTCGTCCCAATACCTAACCCTGCCTGTCAGCCCTATATCAAACGTCACCTAACTAAAGCGGTACTCACGGTTGCGCCCCGTCGTAGCCACACTCCTCCCGCAGCAGGCGCTCATGCGCGCGCATGTACAGGCGGTGCCACGGCAGGAACCATGCCGTGTTGTGGATCCACCCCGCCTGGTGCTGGTGGGCGCCGAGGAGGTCGTCGTATCTGCTTACTGCGCCCTCGGCGCCAGTCTGTGCGGGTCGCGACATGAGGCAGCGTTCGGCGTCGAGGTAGCTTAGGCGCTCGCGTGTGCTGAGGGTGTGCCTGTTGTGTATATGTTAGTATAGGTGGGGAGAAGGGAGAGGGGGAGGGGGAGAGACCAGGCGCGGCGTTGGATGGGTGACGAGCAGGATTGGCGCTTGGTGTGCGGGAGAGAGGCGGTGAAGGTTAGGGTGATGAGGAGAAGGAGGAGGGGCATGAGGTAGCGCATGGTGGTGGCTGGTAGAGTGTATATTATTGTTTATGGATATCTATATATTTGTTCTGGGGTCATGATACCTGGCCGGGAAGATAGATAGTTACAGCATCTTGTGTACTTATAGAGAGACGCCCCGTACTGCTTTCGGGCTAGAGAGAGCATCGTGAAGGCGCCGAATCCAATCTACACAAAGAAGGTGAAGAAACTACCACGTCTTCCGCATCGTGACTATGTCCGACTGGAAGCGTCATGGGAAGAAAAGAAGGTTTATAGCTGGTCGGGTTTATATATAGACCCCGGAGACATAGGTATGCCATGACCGACCGGTTGTAGAGTGGTAGGAACAATGCTAAGGAACCCGAACCCGCATCCGTGAGGAGTGAGACAGACAGCTGCTTCCGGCATGGCTATATGCAGAACAACCCCTTGCGTATATTGAGGGGTCAACTGTTTTCGTTAATATAATTGCATGGCGTAATTAATTATGCTTGATTGATTGTGGCTCTCGCTCAAGGGGAATGGATGAATGGGATGGATCGCGCCATGGTCACCGAGTGAGTCATTAGATGTCACTCGTAGTTTTTAACCAGTGGGGATCCGCTATACGAGCAGAATGTAGTTACGAGATCACCGAACTGTTTCATCTAGGGATATGCATGTTTACCTTCCTCCATCTCACAGAAACCCCAACGGACAAGCCCAACCCTCGGTCAAATTTGGGCCTTCGGGGTTCAAAGCACATTAGTCATTTCCATGTAAGTATCTCTTTGTTCCAAACAAAGGCCGTCTCCTCCATGAAACACCAGCACCACCACAAAGGGGCCGCCTACCAAACAAAGACCGCCGCCCATCATTAAAGCCGTTTTTCCCATCCAAAAAAAGCAGAAGCAATAATTTTGCGGAAAAGAAAATCCAATGTCGGCCATCTCACCACCCTTCACGCGCCGGAAGCACGTCCCCAGCCACTGCAAGCGCTGCGGCTGCTTCGAGTTCCTGGATACTCGCCACTCGCGCATGCGCAGCGGGGAGTACTCGGGGGAGGAGGTGTGTCTGGCGTGCCCGCATAAGGCGCGGCAGCATGTCTGGAACCTGATCGAGGAGAAGGTAGATATGACACACGATAGTTAACGTTGGCTCCATAATTGGTTGGTTAATGCGAGTGTGGGCGCGGGGTGTGGTTTAGATAGATTATTCGCCGCCGAGGAACCCGGATTCGCCTATATTCAAGAAATATGAGTTTGAGGAGCAGGACCAGAATTCGTCGCCAATGTGGAAGTATAGTGCTAGGAAGGCGCAGCAGCGTGCTTTGACGGAGGTGAAGGTGCGGGTGATACCGTTGAGTCCGACACTGCTAATGAGTCCGGCGCTACTCTCGACATACAAGTTGGAGAAGGAGGACGTGGAAAAGGCGCAAGGGGATCTGGAAGAAGAGGGGGTGTTCGAGGAGGACGAAGAGGACGAAGAGGTATTTGAAGAGGAGGAGATTGATATCGATATCTCCAAGTTTTGCTCATCTCCACCTATTCTTTCGCCTGAACTTATCATTCCACCGCCTATTGGAGGACGGGTCACAGTAGAAAAAGTGTACCAGTACATGGTGGAGCGAAGCAACTATACCGACCGTCTTCAACAACGGATATTAAAGAGAATCGGGGAGAACAAGATACTATTAAAGAGCCTTTCTTCGGATTCGTCGTCGGCCAGGGAAGAGATGAAAAAAGTAAAGGGGGTGGTAGATGAGATTGCAGGCAACTATTGGAGCGAAAGGCCAGATAAGAGACTGAAGGAGGTTGTAAAGCCGGAAGTGAGGAGGAGGGGCGTTCGTGAAACAGGTATTATGGGGGTGAATGCGGGGATCAAGTGTAAGTTACCTCGTAATCATTATTTACCGGCGGTGTTGATTGTACGTTAATAGGTCCCCAAAGAGCGAGAGTAAGCCCAAATCGACAAGATTCAAGGCCAACAGTCGGAGGTGATTCGGAAGCGATTGCAACCCAGTCATCGGAGGGGAGAAGGAATGTTCAAAACAGAGGCAGGCCTATAAGTGGAGGAGAAGAATTATTTGTTCCCTCACCAGAAAGGAGTATTAGCGCTACAAAGATTCCACTGAGGAGTGGAGGTTTCAAGGTCATTTCGTCTCCTGTGGCGGGAAGTGGGTATGAAATGGAAGAGACGGATGAGGAAGAGGAGGATTTTATCGATGAAGAGACTGAAGAGGAAATGGATGAAGATGGGGATGAAGAGATGGTTGGGGATGGGGAGTATGAAGGCGAAGAGATGGGATTCGACCGAGATGGAGAGGAAGAATACGAAGAAGATGAGGGGGGGGGGAACGAACGAAGAGAGAGTTGGGGAATAGGTGAGCATAGCCTGGAGGAGAGGAAAGAGGAAGAAGAGGGGGAGGGGGAAGAAGAAGAAGAAGAAGAAGAAGAAGAAGAAGAGGAGGAGGAGGAGGCGGAAGTTGAAGAGGATGAAGAGGATGAGGATGAATATATAGATCCTAATCAGATATACCTGAATCGTTATCAGAATCGCCCATTGGTACAGCTTTATAGCGGCCTTCTTCCACTGATGACCCCGATTAAGGAAGAAGCTCAATACTCATCACCACGCCGGTCTTTTTCCTCTCCCATAAAAACAATAATATCCAGACAGCAGATGGTTTCTAACCGAGGGAAGGTTGCTCCCGAGGTAAATTATTCCCAAATGCTCCCCAATGAAATAAACAGACCTCAAGGATTCAGCCCTCTTCGGCAGCAGCATGATTTTGCGGATATTGAAGAGGGAGCGGAAGATGAAGAGCAGGTTGATGATAAAAATAATGGAGATGAAGGTCAGCGTGGATATCAAGATGAATTTGAGGAGGACTCATTTTCCAAGATAAACATCATTCCTCTTCTATTCATCCATCTGATTTGGATTCACAACTTTCCAACGCATCTTCATCCCAGACTCCGGATGCACCAAGCAACAAAAGGCGACTGGAGGATGATGTTTCGAAGAGCAAGAAAGCTCAAGCCATTGAAACGGAACCTAGATCATCCAAAAGACAACGCCTTAGGAACGAGCAAGAAAACACAGATCATGCGCCAGGATCAACCAAGTATGTAGAAACTTCCACGCCTTCAATCGACAACGGCACAAAAGCAAATAATGGATCTAAAGTTTCCCAAGGATCGTATAGTTCAAGTTATATTCTGATCTCTTCGTCGCCATATGAATCCCTCAGTGGCGAACCGCTTTCGGACGAGCTCCAGAGTCGAGCTATCGCAGACAAAAGCCCGGGAGTCCCAGGACTTTTGTTCGTCAATACCAAGACCCGAAAGGGTCGGTTATCAGATGATTCTGGCAGTAGTGAGCAAGGGGTGGCTATAGGCGAGTCACAGTTACTAGCGGAAGGCGCCAGACGTAAGAAGATAAAGAAGAAAAGCAAGAGGGGGGAGAGAACTAAATCAAATATGATCTAGGAGGAGGGAAAATTATCGCGGGAGACTTTAAGCAAGAAGAAAGCGCACTTTACTTGTATAATATTGCGATTGGGATGAGTAAACAAATCAAACGCCATCCAATGTGTTATAGATGTGTACACGTATAGATACGGATTCTCGAACATGGCTCACCCAGAATGATTTCCGTTGAGCGTTGGGGTGTGGTGTCCTTGACTCATGTAACATCACTCGCATGCTTGGCAGCTAGGCTTGTCTAAATAAGGCTTAATAGTCTTCATACATGCACTAGCTTAGAAACATAAATCCAACGTCTCAACGACTCCCTTAAACCCTTTTTCGTTTCTACCATAACCAGTCTTACCACAATGGACTATCCGGAATTGCATCAGGCATTTCTTGTTAAGTTTCTAGCAGTGCTCTAGAAAGATGGCGGTATCACGTCGGTATGCGTGATGGTGGTAGCCAAATCTGACAGAGAGGGTATATTCGGGGCAAATCACTCAAGGGAGAAAGCAATGGAAAAGGCCGCAAGGGAGAAGAAAAAGGTTTTGAGTCCTGTTGGTAATCACACGGTTATTTCTTCCAACTTTCCCAGTATCTGGGACCAATGTTAGCCTGATATATATACACTGATAAGCCGGAATAACATTTAGAACACTTACCCGCTCAATATATCCAACTCCAACCGATATTCCCTCTTCGTCCATAAGATCGAAATCATTACCATCGTCGTCGTCCAGGCACTTCAAGCATGCTATCGTCACCTCCGCATATCGGTTCCCCAAGGTTTTCGGCACTAGTTCTCGAGCCATATTGACAAGCTCCTCTTTCACTTCCCTCCCAGACCTCTTATCCAGGCACTGGAAATTTTCTGATCTCCGTGGGGTACCATAGTCGTCATATGACACAAAGGATTTCCAAAGCGCAATTTCTAATAGACAAACACCAAGACTATAAATATCATGCTGCATTCTATAAACTTCATCCGGAAACTCTCCTTGGCGTTCTGGATGCCGGTAAAGGTTCTTTTCCCATGCCGAGTCTCCCATCATCGTGGTATGCGTAGTAGCTGCGGAGCGGAACTTTTGGAACCCAACCAAAAACGGGAATCCAACCTCGTTGATGAAGATTTTATCGTTTGATTGTCCACGAGACTCGAAAATAACTATTGTTTCTGGACGAAAGTTCTTGTGCACGAAGTTGCTTGAATGAACAAATGAGACCGTTCTTGCAAGGCGTTTCGCAAGTTGCATCCGCACGTTGATAGGGTCGTTCTGATGATCCTGTGAAACCAAAACATCACGCAAGGACCGAGGGTTAGTCAAGTTCTCAGGTACCTTGAATACCATTTCAATTTTGGTGAGCGTTCCTTTGTCGTCTTTGACATTCACAATCCCAGCGCAGACGGGGATTCCGAAAGTCATGGGATCCACTAGTCGGAGGACTTGAACGAGCTCACGGATATCTTTGATTGTACGCCGTGCGGTCGGATCGCGCCCGCTGCAGGGGATGGCGTCAATGAGAAGTTGACGGCCGTTGTGACCAGGAACCCGGTGAATTTGAACAGCGCTGTATCGGATAGCCTTTCTGAGTTCAGGGTTCCAGAAATTATTATCAGCATGGTAAACCACTGATTCCTTCGTTGGAGGCTTTGCTGAGCTGAATGCTCGCCTCATGTTCTGCACCGTTGATATCGCAACATTTTCTTCCGCAGGCGCATCATTAATCCTCTGTTCGACAACTGGGTCCTCTGTTTTCGCAAGATGAAAGATTAATGGCTGTATCAGATCCTGCCACTCCACCAATTCGGAGATGGCTTCTTGGAGAGACTTCTGCACCATGATGGCAAACTTGGCCCGCCGGAACACTCGTTTGACATGGACAGCGATGCCCTCGATCTTGAGTCCGATTTGCTTGAGCTTGTTGGATAGCACGCTGACAAGCTTCTCGAAGTGGAGACGGTGGCGCTCCTCGACACGATCTTGGACTCTGGCGAAGAACTCAATTTGTAGTCGCAAATTTGTCCAGTGAGCCTCGAACTTGACGATGAGGTCGCCGAGTTCAGTTTCATAGTTTTGGTAGTTTTGGTACTTTCGAACTAAAGATTGGCCATATCTGCGAGCAATGTTCGTTAGCTACGTACACTCACATAAATCCATCGAACAACACAGTTCCACCAACTTAATGCAGAGTTCCACAATGCCGGGTATAGCGAGCGCGACTCCGAAAGCTTCTGCCATTATGTGATCCTTGAAAGGTTTTAAGGTCTCTTGAATATCCTGGGGAAGCGCGCATACCTGCTGGTATATATTAGGACTCTAGAAGGGTGGTCGGGGAAAGCGGGGTTTCACAAGGCTATCATGATTGGGCTGCGCACGTAGCACAAGGATGATTCTAAACAGGGGGTCTGATCGCCATTTTGGGATATACGCAGCGCTAGCCTGTCGATCAAAAGGGGGTTGAAAAATTAGATGGAGAGTTGTTGTCTGAAAGGCGATGTAATATATAATGGACACTTTGATATTATACAGTTAAGCTACTCGATATTTGAACTACTCGATATTTGGGATTTAAATTTTATGTAGTTCTACATAGTTATAAGGTGTTCGGGTGATCCATAGATTTTTTCGTGAATGGATAATCGAATCTTTAGTGAATAGCCCCGGATCTTTTTTTTAAACATTGGTATGAAGGCAAAGAACTTTGGTGCCATGAAAGATGACCCGAAAATGTTTGAGACCTTGGATGCATAATGTGAACTGTCGTGGCTCGCAGATATTTCTGTACATAGTTGGTGGGTTTAACCAATTAGAATAGAGCACACTTTGCCAACAGGCAGGAAAATGCCAACCAACCCGGGCAATACATCTGGCTCCCCACCTTCCAATGGCCACTATTGTTGACTTTCGATGCTTTCTACACCCTTTATTGAGGTAGCAGTCGCGCAAGGTTCATAGGGTTAGGGTTTAATACAATATTGTATAAAAGGATATTGTCGACATATGTATATCTCTACTAAGATTCGAGCTTTGGGCTCGAGTCGAGCCAACTTATCTCATGGACGACGCTACCAAGTAGAGTTGTATGTAGAGTAGGTACGCACCTACTCACAACAGGCCTGAAGTCCAAGAGGATGCGCACATTCAGTCGCAAAGTCTTGTATTTCATTTCTACCGTAAAATCTGAGAAATTTCATTGCGTTGCAGCAGCGATCCTTTACACCAAAGCTGCTTGCAGATTGACGTTAAAAGACTGCTTCTGATAGGTCTATATGCGCATTTATCCGTGCTATAGCGCAACGAAATTTCTCGGATTTTACGGTACTTCAATAGCAATTACATATTTGAGCGACTCGTGAATACATGTAGATTCCTACAGGGTGTGCAGGTATGTGTGAAGAACCCTCTTTTAGGAAATTTCTACACTATCAACACGTAGCTGCACTTTATGCAACTAGCGAATCCAAGCTCTCTGATTAGTTGCTTTACGTCTCTCCACTGTTATTCATGAGGTGCAACAATCGTTGTATAACATACTCGAAGCTCCCCTGCTGCCGAAGAATTCCAATAGTCAACTGTAATATTCTATCACATAATTCCCCATGTCATCAAACTGGAAGCTTCCGACTAAATTTGATGGTGATCAAGGTGTTACTCATGACGAGAAAGAGTGGAGCGCAAGGCGTGCTATAGGAAGTGGTGCATCTGGCACTGTGTGGTTGCAGGAATTAACACTGGGTGGGCCGACTAGTTTTAGAGCCGTTAAAACTATCAACAAGTGGGCTTCTATCACGCCCTCAACCAGGACGTTTTTGACGGAAGTTGAGATATTGTCGAAAGTCGCCCATGTAAGTTATTTTCAACATTCACGCCAATATCTGAGAGGATACTAACTCTCTAATTATAGCGAAATGATCTGTTTGTGGAGTTTCTAGGGTGGTATGAAGATAAAGCCTTCATATACATCGCAATGGAGTTCATCAAAGACGGGGATCTGAGCCAGTATATTCAAAATCATCGATTAGAGGTCAAAAGCCATTCTAAGGAAATCACAAAACAACTTCTAACAGGACTAGAAGTCCTCCATTCACTGGGCATATGCCACCGGGATTTAAAGCCAAAGGTATCCCCCTTCTCTCTTGCCGGGCATCATATCGCTAGAACCTTCATTGTAACCTGATTACTAAGTGTTGGTATAATGTGTAGAATATTCTCATTGCTTCTTGTAATCCTCTACATGTTAAAATTTCGGACTTTGGCATCGCGAAGATCGAAATGAATACCGTGCTCCGGACCAATATTGGGACACATGGGTATTTCGCTCCCGAGATAATGCCAATGACACGGCGTGAAATCAAAGGCTTCACCCCGAGTCGCCAATATACCAAAGCCGTCGATATGTGGGCTCTCGGCATCCTCCTGTACGAGATGCTTACCTCTGTAAATCCTTTTCTATTCCGTGATAGGGGTAATAACTCGGGACACACCATGTACAGCGGAGTGGTGGGGGGAAATACGTTGGGTGGAGAAGAGCTAGATTTTCGTTTATTGATAGGGTTTTGTGCTGGAACGGAGGATCTTCCGTTGGATCTGTTAGAGCCTGACACGAGTGTGGATGTTTTGAACCTACTGAAGTCCCTGATTCAAGCGGATCCGAGAAAGAGAATATCTGCAGCCTCAGCATTGGAAAGTGAATGGATTCTATCTTCGAGACCTAGTGCTACTAGAAATGTATCGGGACCGGATCCCCGCCACCAATGAGTATGGATCCGGAGTGCCTGCCCAGCCAGGCCGCCGAGGCAAAGGACTATGATTACCTGAATTATTTGTGGGGGAACTTGGAAATCATTGTACTGGTCCTGGGAATTATATGGACACTGGTCCTGGGAATAATTACATGGGCACTGGTCCTGAGCTCGAGGGCCGTGTGGATACTGTTCTGGTGTATGTGGATACTGTTCTTGGGTTTGTGGGGGAACATCTGTCTCACGCTGGACTCTTAACACCAAGGTTTATACCTTTGTAGAAGACCTGGGAGCCGTACCACTAACATTGTATCGATTGATCCTCACTTCGTTTTTCATATATATATTCTTATAGTAGCCAGTGTTGTAGGTATTTAGTTGAAAAAAAATAAAAAAAATAAAAAAAATAAAAAAGTGAAGGAAAAAAAAAGCTTCGACCATCAGACACTGAAATTGATTGTATCAACTAGTACGTGCACCTGGTGTCGATGGGATAGTACTAGTACCGGGCAATAGAATTATCTGGACGCTGGTCCGGTGTTGCCGGATTTCACGAAATAATCCGGCCACAGTCCGGCTCCCTTGTAAAATCTGGTACATGTCTGGCACATCTGGTGATATTGGACATTAGACACTACTCAGGCTTTAAATGGTAATTTTTTTTCTTAATCATCCCCAGCTTACCCACCCCTTCTTCTGATGATGCTGCCACCATATATTAGAGGGACGAAATTTGTATGAGAGATCTATTATTTAACGAAGGGGACAACGAGATCTGTCAATAAAGCCGCAGAACGTTTTAATTTTTGGTGGGTGGAAAACATCGCCAGATGAAGGGGATACACTTAGCTGTGATAACCTTAACGATGTAAGCTGCACAGGGTGGATGTTCATGTAATGATACTTGTCGACAGAATTTTGTTCCATGACAGTAAGCCTCATCCCGCATGTTGCAGCGTGGTCCAAATAGCCGATCACAAACGTGGGGACCCCGCTTCAACTACGTAGGCTCTAATCTCTGGCTCTAAGCAGCTCAAGCTCACCAACAATACACCCGAACCTCGAGCCGCGGACTTTTCGGTGGAGCTATAAGGTACGCTCATGTCTTCCTGAGCTCCCTCAGACGATCTATATTTCCCATGAGCTATACTTTTCCTATACGCAGGAAAGTCTTGCGCAAGCCGGGAATGCGATGGAAGCGTCACAGCGATTTACCGGAGTCCTATAGACTTCCCGCCGAGGTTGGGGGAGACAGGGTCAGTTCTGGAACCCCCAGAGATCCCTTTTTGATCATATACCTTGCGATATACCTTATGGTGAAGAGCTAGAGGGCGTCGTCTGTTCTGTCAATTTACAAGTGTCAGACGATGGAGCACATAAAAGAATGGTTAAAACGTTTAGAACTTTGGGCTCGGGTGTTCAGCTCGGTACTTCTATCCCGAATTGTATTGTTCACGAAATAGAAGCAATTTTGAAGGCAGATGTATGTTTTTCCCTCTAGTTTCAACAATCTCCTAGCTGGTTACTAAACGGGAAATTCAGCGAGAAGACCTTTTTGCGAGGTTCCTGGGATGGTATCTAAGCGATCGCGATTGGAACACGGATTTCGCAGTGGAATATTTCGAAGACGGAGACCTTGACAACATTATGGGTGCTACATGGCTAAAAATAAACGCGAGATCAATCACGCAGCAACTGTTAAAAGGATTATCTGTGCTCCACTCCCAAGGAATATTCCACCCAAATCTAGAACCTTAAGTATTCATAATCTTTTCATTTCTGCATCAATCTCAATCGCAATGCATTTAGTAATGATGGAATAGGACGTGCTCCTCGCAGCCTGGGATCCGATTCGTGTCAAGATAGGAGGCCTCGATCGTTCTATATTTAAAGACGAATACGTCTTCATCGAGAGAAATCAATGGGTCTGTTACCCGATTCGAGAGATCGAGTTATTTAGTGGAAAATTGAATTCTGGAGGGGAATATTCTTGGGATCTCGGCGCTATGGACATGTGGACGCTTGGGTGTCTCCTGTACGACATGCTTTTTTCTTCCCCTCCTCCCGGTTGCTGTTGCGGGGTTCGATATTGCACATGCAAGAAGGCCTCAATTCGGAGGAAGGTTGGATGGAGCTTTGATGACTGTGGTTTGGGAAGCGTTGACTTCCCAGTGGATCTATTGAGAAATAGTTCCGTAGCGGAGATCAAGAAGAACCATATGGAGATTTTAGAATTCATGAAGTCGCTATTAGCGTTAACTCCGGATGCGAGAATAACAGTGGAGGAGGCATTGGAGAGCCCGTGGGTCTTTGAATTCAAGCAAAGTCAATATTTCTCTGACTATGAACTCCCTACTACGTTCGAGCGCAACAATATCGTTCATAGTCGTACAGAGTGGGGACCAGGATCTAAGTGGACCCGAGAAGCAAAAATCGGGTGCGGTGGATACGGTACTGTCTGGCTTCAAAGGTCTCATGGTGGTAGTTATGAAAGGGCTGTTAAAGCTATTCAAAATAAAGGCGTCGATTCTTTGAGAGAGATAGAAATATTGTCGATGGTAACTGGTGTAAGTATTCTCTCTTTAAATCCGACGTTATGGGCAGTTCAAAAGGAGCTGAAGCAGGAGGCCACAGCGAAATCTACAACCCTATTTTGTAGAGTTTCTGGGATGGTATGAGAGCTTTGATTCGATATATATCGCAATGGAATACATCGAGGGTGGAGACCTTAGCAAAGCCATCGGCACTCCATGGCTCGCAGAGGCGGAAAACACAAAAGAAATTACAAAACAACTCTTGGAAGGACTTTCTGCGCTCCACTCACTAAGAATTTGCCACCGAGATCTAAAACCACAAGTATATAGTTCTAGTTCTGTTTATAAAGGTAGATACTGAGATCTAAGTAGAGTGTGCTTATCGCTTCCCGAAGTCCAGTACACGTTAAAATTACGGACTTTGGGATCTCGAAATCTCAAATTGGCACATTTCTTCGAATGACCTACGGAACCGAGGGTTACTACGCCCCAGAGATGTCTAATTTCCTACGGAGAGAGATCAAGGGCTTCAAGGGGGGCGATGAGTATACTACTGCTGTCGATATATGGGCCCTCGGGTGTCTACTACATGAGATGCTAACTTCGGAGCTTCCGTTCCTCCGTCGCACTACTACCTACTATGAGGATTCAAATGAGAGTGGAATTCAAGTCAACACGATACCCCGTGAGCAAGACTTGAAATTACTGATGGAGTTCTGTGGGGGAAGGAAAGAAGATTTGACGGAATCGTTGGAGAGGTTTTATTTGGAGGAGCCGGTGGTTGAACTTTTGCAATGCCTACTGGTGCCACGTCCAGATGAGAGAATATCTGTGGGGAATGCTTTGAGTAGCTCCTGGTTTTGAGAGATTTGAGATTACAACCGACATGGAGATGTCAGATGGCGGCAGTGAATTCGATGTCATTTGACGTCTGCACTATCTAGATCTACTCCACGTACTGCTTTTCTTTACGAGGATTAGTAAATATATATTTTCCCTATGTCAACGTTTGATGGCTGTTAATGTGTACCGAGTAAATAAATCCATTTACTATAGAGAAAGAATCATCAGGTAAATCTTCAGTTCTAGCTATTGCTTTTCAATGCAGTACATTAGATGACATTCTGGGCCCCGGGAGAAGAAAATCAAGAATTAGCCACTAGGGCAGATCAAACGTGAAGCGCTACGCTCGCCTAAATATATCTGCAGCACTTTTCGGCCAAACACTCTTTCCATAAAGGCAATCGCCCTATAACGGCACAAATTCCGGTCTTGAGTGCACTAGTAGTACTCCTACCATTAGGTGGTCAATGATTGAAGTACCGATAAATTAGGTAATCAATGTCCTATCACCACGTGCACTCAACAGAGCCGCATCTTATCCATGTTGCGTCCTAGATCTGCGATTGAGCACTTTACCATGGGGAACCCATCAAGCCTTCAAGTGCCATCGCACACTGGAGAAATTCCCGCACTCAATCTCTTACATCGAATCGTGCGATTTGTTTCTCTTGGCGCTAATAACTTTGTTTCATATCAGAGGAGACAGATCGCGTGCGCCGTTTTTTTTTTTTTTTGGAGTTGGGATCAGGCTTTTATTACTGCCGGTTGTATTCCCCGATCTCTTGGGCATGGGGCCGACCGCGACCGGCTCCCCTCGTGATGCAATATTTGCACCCATGTAGGTACATGTATGTAGGTAAACGTACCTGCTTTTATCTGTTCTCACAACCCACTGGCCCGATGTTTCAATTGTCGTGACTCGTGAGACTACCTTCGACTGTCGTGAGCACTGCGCAGAGTATGGTTTCACATGCACTTGTCAGATCATGCAGCGAACTAAAGGGATCGGTGGATCGAATGATCTTCGCTGTGAAGACTTGGGGGGAGGGGAGGAGTGGTGACGTCGCATATTATTTGAGACAAGCAGAGGCGGGGTTACCCGGGATGTCACGCTGGTGTCACGGAGATGGATTGGTGTTTCTCTCGCAGTTATTTCCTCCACCTCGAAATCTATGCTTCTTTGTTCACTTGTTCACTTGTTCACTTGTTCCTGCAGCACTTTTATCAAATACGATCCGCTGATCTGTTAAGAAAGAGTTCCTCCACTTCTAGTCATACGTGTAATCATTCCCATCTTCACTCTTGTCACCTGCTCACCGTTTTTGTTTCAGCACGTTAACCTCTGATCCCTCACTCACTTCATTCGTGTCCATTCCCCTATCCTCTCACCCCACTTTATCTATCGTCTACAACTATTATCCTCATCCTCACCACTTATCCAGTTGACCATCTCTTATTAATTCCATACTGGTTTGTTTCTCTGCAGAGCCTTTACTTGAACAAAGACTGGAGTCGCTATTGAAGCATTTCGCCTACATTAATCCACTCCTCTTGACTAGATAGATAGTCTTCCATCGTTATGACCACCACCCCAACTCCACCTGGGCTTGTTCCACCGCCTGTGCCCAACCGCGTTCTGGACGATCCTGATGACTGGGAGTACTTCGGTGAAGGAGCAAACAATGTCCTGTACCGGTATGTGGGAGCGGACACATTCTTTGTTCGTCCATCTCTCCTTCATTTTTGTTCCCCATCCCCGACGTCTAACCTCTGCGTAGAAACCATATCTCCTGCGTCTTCGAAAGCTCTTACCAGGATCGCCTACGACCCAAAAGCTCCACAATCATCTGCACGGGCGCTTTGGCCCATTGATGGGTGAATACCTAATGCGTACTGAGATTATCGCACTCTCGTCGTTCCTAATCCCCGCGTTGAACTTACTTCTAAAGTCGATCGATGAGGACGAACAACCCACTGACTGGGCTGGACGCCCTGTTAATCCCCCTAAGAAGAAGAGAAGACTTTTGGACGAGAAAGAACCCTGGGGTTTGCTAGTGGAAGACATGAGTTGTGGGAACTACCTTTATCTCTACCCGCCGGCTCCCCCGCGTCGCCAGGCAGAAATGGATGATGATGAGGATGAAGATATGGACATGGAGGGCGAAGATGAGGGTGAAATCTGGAAGGACATGGCCATGATTGAGTTTAAACCAAAATGGTTAACCCAATCTCCCAATGCCCCGGCAAATTGGAAATTATGCCGGACCTGTGCTGTGCGCCTTATGCAGCACCACAAGAACAAGGAGCGCCAGGGGCAGATTGAAGAGGAGCACGAACCTGAAGCCGCAGAATTCTGCCCGCTTGATCTCTCCTCCGGCGATCCTGCACGGATTGAAAAAGCAACCTTTGCGATTGTCAACATGGACAACGCGGTCATGATTGCTGACCCAACACCGCCTTCCGACGACGACGAGGGCGAGGACTCCTCTCCGCTGCCACCGAACATCAACGAGCAACTTGCAGGGGCGCTATCAAACTCGCTGGTTACTCTCCTTACAAACTTTTTCCGGACATCGCCTGTCATCCCGCTTTTGACGCAGCTGCAATCACGCTTTGGGTCTCGTGGCGTGTTCACGTCCGCCACGCTGCAGTTGATGGGCGATAATGAGACGCTGCCGTCGGAGGAGGATTTGAAACGTGCTGGTATGGCAACGGGTGAGATATACGAGAACATCGTTGCGGATGAGGACGATATCTGGACGGCAATGACACTAAGGGACTGTTCGTTATTCTTGAAGGTGTGGGTCAGGAAGCGGCGGGGAAGGGGCATGGAGGCAAAGATCGATTGCAAAATAGGCGATTTGGACCTGAAGGGCGGTGAAGGCGGAAGGGCAGTCTACTGGAGAGATGTGGAGAGACGGTTGAGAATGGGCGGGTGGTACACAGGCAAAGACGTTTCGCGAAACTGCAGAACGGGTGAGGACTAGCTGGGATAACTGGGGAAATCAGAATGGATGAGAGTGATGGTTTGTGACGCGAGGGGTTTTTATTTTTATTTTTTTGATGTGTGGATAGAATATGGTGCTTTTGCAAGCATATATCCCCCCCGTTATGGGAACTCTTTTTCTTTTTTTTTTTTTGCTCTGTCCTGAAACCACTGAGCTAGTAGCTAGGGGAGGGAGGCCTGGAGCCACCGGAATTTTCTATATGTGTTTGATAAAGAATACGAATTGGACGTTCTACCCCCTCATATCCCGCCGAGCTAGATGGCTGTGAAATTGACCGCCTTGTATGAAAACTAAGTACCTAGTGTGTTTATATCAATCTTAAGTCGTAAAACAAGCCTGCATGCAATTAATGAATTAAACAAAAAAAAAAAAAAATCGTAAAACAAGCCTAAGATCCGCAACGACCGAGTGATGTTCTATGAAGATAGCGCCCGCGTCCATTGGCCTTGATTCAGAGCTCTCGCTGACAGCGCTGAGCGGCGCCAAGGCACGCAGCCAATGGGGCAGTGCAGCACCTTTCCGCCCAAGTGAAGTGTTCAACGCACCATAGCAGCGTAGTGAACTGTGAGTCGAGTCTGCCTACATTGAATTCTCGCTATCAATTGCCTATCAATTCCTATGCGCACTTCGCACACAGCAGTGATTCGGACCACGAATAGGTACGTGTAAAGGATAGGCAGGTCGGCTCCGTATTTGCCGGGAGGTACATACCCCGCTTTGTAAATGTAGCAGCCTTGACGTCTGGGTTGTTGGAGTGGTAAGAAGTAAGAGTTAAGGGGGGTTTTGTGTAGTTTTATTTGAACCTTCTCTTTCTTTCTTCAGACATCTTTCAAGTTACCCCCCCAAATCCTCAGTCTTAATTCGAGAACGACAGCTCGGAAAAAAATAAAACGAGTTTAAGTAAATACATATAAAGGCCCAGCAGCAGTAATTATGGCGGATTTGGCACTAGGAATACCAGGGCTCGTTGTTCTCTGTGTCCAGTAAGTGAGCTTGAATTCCTCTTCGAATCTCCGAATACTGCATGTAGCTCGGAAGACAGACAGACTCACGTATATCACCCCAGGGCCGGGCAACGCATCCTCGAAAAGTGCCGCACCTTCAAGAACTACGAGACCGAGCTCGCCGACCTCTCCCTCAACGCCGAGGCCCAATGGCGCCAACTCGAAGAAAAGATCGAGTTCATCGCTGCGATCGAGTCCTCCCTCGAGCCGGGCGTCCGCGACCACTACGAGCGGGTCATCAAAACCCTCAAAGGGAAACTCGAAGACATTCGAGGCCGCATCGACAGCATCCCCGACAAGGCCTCGGGCTTCCTCGCGCAGCTGCGGTCGGCCTTTCGGGCCGGGAAGGGCGGGTTTAGGAAGCTGAAGCTCGCGATTCGGGAGTTTATGGAGCTGCACCAGATACTGCTGCCGTCGTTTTATCTGCTTGCGCGCGTGCACGGGACCGAGGTTGAGCAGCGGATCAAGGACGGGCCGGAGAAGAACAGCGCGTCGATATCGACGGTGAAGAACCTGCGCAAGGCAAGGGCAGACCTGGAGCTGACGGTTGGGGGTGGGAGGTCGGGGTCGCCGGGTACGGAGGAGCGCGTGAAGCAGACGAAGAAGGATATTAATAACGCGGTCAAGTACGGTGGTGCCGATAATACGTACTGGACGGATCGGGGGTCCATCAAGTTCACGCCGGTGCAGACACACGAGTCGCGGGAGACGGGCCGGATGGTGCTGATCGACTCGATACCGTGTGATGGCCGAGACCGCGGCGCCGCAAACGTGATAAAGGACCTGCAGGGGCTTGCACTGGTGCTGCAGGCGATTAAAGACCCGCTGACCCTTGGGATGCTGTCGTGTGCAGGGATTGCAAAGGTATATGGAAAAGACGGATCACGGCTGGTGACGAGCCTGGAGATGGTGCTGGAGGTGCCGAAGGAGCTGCGGAACCCGAAGTCCTTCAGAAGTCTGTTGTCCGGCGGCGCGGAGATGGACTTTAGCATCACTGAGAAGGTGAACTTTGCGAAGCAGCTCGCACGCACAGTCTCGTTCGTGCACTCTGCAAACTTTGTACACAAGAACTTCCGGCCCGAGACGATCATCGTGTTCGACACGCGCGGGAGTGACTCCTCGCACATTGGCACGCCGTTCCTTGTGGGCTTTCAGAAGTTCCGCGTGGCAGTCGGCGGGAATACGGCGAAGCTGGGCGACACGAATTGGGAGAAGAACGTCTACCGGCACCCGGAACGACAGGGCGAGTTCCCCGAGGAGGTGTACCGCATGGACCACGATGTGTATAGTCTTGGTGTGTGTCTGCTGGAGATTGCGCTGTGGAAGTCGTTTGTAGTTTATGATGAGGCGGGCAACAAACCGAGGGCGCACCCCGAGATGGAGAAGCTGACGGACATGAATGGGTGGACTATGAGGGATGAGTTGGTGAAGATGGCGAAGGAGTTGATCCCACCGAGGTTGGGGGCTATGTATATGGAGGTCACGGTGGCATGTCTGCAGGGGCTGGGGGGCTCGGGGGGCTCGGGGGGCTCGGGGGGCTCGGGGGGCTCGGGGATATCGCCAGAGATAAGCTTTATTGAGAATGTGAGTATGGAGATGATGAGTGGTATCTTAAGGGGATTCAGGTGGGCTAACGGTGGTGTAGATCTTGGACAAGCTGAACCAGATATCGATGTAGAGTGGCCGCAAAGGGAGGGGGGGGGGGGGGGATGAGGGAACGGAGAACGGCGAGAGATGAAATGGCACACTCATTCAAACTCGCTGGAAATGGAGACATATCTTTTTCTTTATTTTCGACTCAGGGATTCTCATATTTTTTTAATTTCTTATTCCTCGATCACAGCCTACTGCATTCGCTCACTTAGTACGTTTTCATTGCATGCTTTGTTCTAATCTCAGCCGTCACGAACGGATCTTTACCTTACTGCTTTTTCATCTCATAGTATGTTATCCATGAATCAATTAACCTACAAGTTTTACACCTGCATCAGCACGCAAATATTGGTTCTCGGGGGAAGGGATGGATTACCGAAAAGTACTAGTACTTTGTAGTTGTGTGTGAAGGAAGCCAGCACCAAGCCGGGAGGAAAGACACACTTCAAGACACGCTTCAAGGAATATAACGCTTGGAGCGAACCAGGAGTTCGGTATAGATTTGGTAATGGAAGAAATGCTCAAGCTCGGTGCATGAAAGTAAAACCAGCTCGAGTGGTATGGTACTAAATTAGAACAGAAGAAGAAACAAGTAGCCAAAGACAAAAGCCAACCAGCTTAGTGCTAAAGTAGCGAGGAAACAGCGCTCAAGGAACGGGGACAGTGTTCGCTGTGATCTGTTCTTTCGTGCCTACATGTAGCAAGCACTCCTCCGTATTTGGTGGTTCAACCTATCCGGCCGGCCACCGCGCGTACTCCCCATGTAGTACATGTAGTCTTACCGTATTTCCCGAGTTTATGCGGGCGGAAGACGGGACGAGTGATATAACGTGATCTGGAGAACATGTACACGGCTTCTGCCAGAGAGCTGGTACTGATTGCTATGTAGCGCCGGCCGTTATTTAGCTCACTACGCTGGAGGCCGATACCCTACCGTCGGATTGATAGATACGGTTATATAAGGGATCGACCCCGGGCAGTGCTTCGGAAGCTTAAATAGCATGGACGTTCCCCCCCCACCCTCGGTCTGGCCTTCGATTACTGTACAAAATATACGTAAGTCTAGGTTGAGCAGGGATCCATAGAGATCACAGCGTCTTACTCGCCGCATGGTTCTCGCCAGCGACTCATCCCAGCAGCTCTCCGCCAGAGAGTCAAGTCAGGCTGAACTTCAGATGTGTTAAGCACAAGTGTTTGAACCTGTTTTTAGTGTTTTTTTTTTTTTTTTTTGGAGCGTGGAGAGCGGGGGGGGGGGGGGGGGAAAGGGTTATTGAGGGCTTCAGGCGTTTTTTTTGACTGTGATTTGGACTTGAGGAAGAGAGAGCTTATAGTCTGCAGTATGGGCGGAGTGGGATTGAACTTTTCAGTATTACTAACCTACTACAGTCGACTATCGATATAACGATACGTTTGGAACCGCAACCAATGACTACTTATTCTTATAAGGCGAGTATCGATATGAGAAATTAGCAAAGCTAGTTAAAACAGTACTAATTTCGGGACCATCGATTACTATCCCACTAACGAGAGTATTCTACACTATATCCAACATCACCATACGTATATACGCAGTATCACTATCACGATTGTCAGCTGTACCACTCAACGAGTACCGAATTACCTCAACCACGTAATAGAGACAAACAGAAACAAGAACCGCAAAGGCAGTTGCGATTTCATGATCCACAAGACGAGGTTTTGGTGCTTTTTCCATCCCCCAAAATCGTGTAACGTTTCGCACCTAAACCAGATTCCACCCCTCGAGGGGCACACGCTCCACAACGTAATTTTTCTCAGTGTAAATTGTTCCTCAGCGCTGAGATAATTATTGTTTTGTTTATTGAATCTGTGTGCCAAGAGATGGATAGATTGCTTATCTTCTTCGTTCTCCACTGCTCTGCTGGCTTTTTTTTTGTTTCTCTGCTCGAACACCTTCCATCCATCCCCCCGCCACACCACTATACCATCATCACAGTCCTAACCCCACACTCGAGACATCTGTCTCAAGAAGGGGCCTATTCCTCTGCCGTGGCTGAGCCTCTCCATCTCAGACTTCACCTCCGGCCCCCTCCATAGCCACGTCTATGGGCATATTATCCTGCGGGGCCGGCTGGGGCTCAACCTTTCCCGAGCATCTGCTCGTTTTCGCGTCCCTCCATCTGCACCTTCGGTGCTCTGCTGAATGGAGATGAGATGCTTGAGGGTCGGATCCTTATCAGCCTTCCCATGTCGTTGTATGTATAAAAACTCTATCCCCATCCATGCAGTGATGCAATCCAATCCCAAATTAAACAAAAGATCGTTCAAAAGGCATAACTAACCAAAACCATCAGACCCTGTACGGCTACACCCCGTGGTTCTTAAGGGTTACCTGGGCCTGCTGCCGGGGTGAGCAGAACCACGGGTGCGGGGGTGCAGGGAGTTTGTTGTGGAAAATAGATTCTCGGGGGTGCTTGGTGCGGCTTATCAGCCTGCCCCCTCCCTCCTGGGGTCTATGATTCTGCTCGTTGATGCCACCGGCATCATCAAGCTTTTAGGGTGTGTGGGTGGGAAATGTCCAAGGACCGATACTGGAGGAACGGTATGTGTAGCAATAATCTAGTGAGATGAAGAGAAGAATATAACTAATGTACCTTAGGCTCCAAATAAGACCCAATCTTTGGCCAACCCCCGGGTCCACGAGGGACTACTGGGGAGATCAGCGAGATGAAAGATTGGGTCCGGGGCAGCTGGTTGGGCGGATGTTGACCCGTGGAGGCCCTCCTACTTCACGCCTGCCCCCCCCCCCCCCGCTGCCGGTTTTTGCCCTTTGGGGCCGCCCTCAAATACTTTTGGGGTGTGGGGGAGGCCTTGGACCCGGTTCTGGGATATTGGTGTGTAGAATAATCCCTCAAAAAAAGAGTACATATACTGACGATAAAAAGGGCAAGGAGGCCGGGAGTAGTATCCGGAGTGAAAAAAGAAGCTTCACTATCCTCCCGGCCCCCTTGTTATCCTTATAGGCTACTGATGGGGGCCGCGGAGCCATGGTAGCCGTATTGAGGGCGGGGTATATACCTTCCCGCCAATAGAGGCCATCACCACTGGGCCATTTAAGTGTGGGGGGGGGCCTCTTGAGGCCGTGTTCGAAGTATGGTATGTATACAATCTAATTAGCCAAGTAAACAGAAATGTCAGGCATAGCTAACTTACCCAAAGCTCCAAGTACGACCAAAACTCCGGTTCCCCCGGGTCCACGCGGGACCACGGGGGGAAGTGAGGTTAAGCATATCGGTCCTCGGGAGTTGTTGTGGGAGGTAGATTAATGAGAATGACAGGGGCAACGGACCTGCCTGGTGGTTGGTCCGGCTTTTCCCTTGTTTTTTTATGGGAGGTCTGGGAGGGGAGTGGGACTGTGGCTACGACAGAGTTCTGGAGAGGTGTGTATAATAACAACCTAGTGAAATGAAGTGAAAAGTGCATATGCTGACGATGATTTAGGGCGTGGCGAAGATGAACGCCACTTCCAATTCTCTCCCTAGGTCCGCGAGGACTGCAGGGGAGAGTGAGATTAAGGTCCTTAGGAGTCTGTTGTCGGGAGCAGACTCCTGAAGACCTAGGGACATGGCATCTGCTACTACCCCTCCCTAACTCTAGAAGCCGCCATTTCTTTTCTTTGAAGCGTGGCGTGGGTGGTTCGGGGCTTTGAAGTGGTATGTTAACAATCCAGTAAGTCGAATTAGAGTGTATGTACTGACAATAACCAAGCGTGAAACGAGGGCGAAGAAATACTACCCAGAATTTCATTGTCTGGGGGTCTCGGCTACTAGTAGGTTTGAGGGGTGGGGGTCTCGGCATGGGAATTTCAAGAGATGGTCCCTGAGTATATCATGGTCATGATACCCTCCCGCCTGCCTGCCTGCCTGCCTGCCTGCCTCCCTGCCTGTTGAAGCCGCCCTCACAAGCTCCCTGAGGTAGGAGGGAATCAATGGTCTTGAGTTTTGCGCTGGTATGTATTAGCAATTCAGTGAGTTGAAGAGAAGAAAATGGGGCCAACATTAACAAAGGGCAAGAAGAAGCCCGACAGTCTTGATAAGACTGCCGGTGGGGCGAGAGGTTATGTTGCAGTCGCCGGTCCGCGGGGTCTACCTGTCTGCTTTCTGCCCTTTGGGGCCGCCCTCGATAAGCCTTTTGAGGAGGGGGAGTTCGAGGCTCGGGTGTGGGCAGTCAGGAATGGGTGACTGACCCGCCCTGACGCTGGTGAATCTGAGGTTGTAAGTAATGCAATCCATCAATAAGAGAAAGAGGCATAACTAACATCCATAAAAGCACGGCCAATATGATCTGGGGAACCAGAATCCAACGTTATCCTCCTGGGGGGTGTCGGGAGTGCGATAGATATGGGTTGCCATGGAGGTATGGAGCCAAGGCAACATCACTGAGGGGGTAGCTCTCACAGCTCCCACATGATGGAGAGACATGCGATCTGAGTATCGGGTGTGGCGGGGTCTGTGGCGGCGGTGCTCTGAAATCGGTAAGTTAATCATCCAATCGCGATGAGACATCAAAGACTGTGTCTAACTTCATCTGACAGACGAAATATGTGCTCGTTGCTGCCGTCCTCGTTGGTCCTTTGGGTGTGTTTTGGTGGGCGTTTGATGTGGGTGGTGGTGGTTGTGCGTGGATGTATAGTGGAGGGGGGGTATATAGAATTTTAAAACTTTACTACAATTTGGGTCTTTTCGTTTACTTTAGCAAGGTGCTTTGTTTTGGTGATGTGAACTTGTAGAAAAGCGCTAGCTCCCTTTAAACTTTCGTTGCATATATGGATTGTGATTGTTGATATATTGGGATGTAGATGAGATTATTTAACGCATGTCTGGGTTTGTTTGCCCCGCCTAGATAGATGATACCTCTACAACGAAAGCATTTGACAGGGTTGATTTGCTAGGATACAAAGACTTAGTACCGATACCGGAGAGATTCATCAGTCTTTGTGCTATAGTGCTCGAGGGTGCTGTTTTTGTTTCTATTTCGTTAAGTTCTACAACTCCTGAAGGCTGTACACCTACAAAGTATAGTTAGACCTTTTTTTCGAGACAGCATCGGGTCAGTTGCGCGTATCTCGTCTTCCTTTTTCAGCACTATGCATTCTACGGATTACGAGTGATTTATCATGAACTTGCATATGTCCGACACCTCCAAACTTTCCTTATCCCGCTGATAGTCATTTACTTACCATATGTATAACATAGACACGGAGGTCACTATGTTCAAATTTCTGAGCCCGCCTGTCCAGGGGGGTAAAGGGAAAAAGATATACTCAGGGAAGAGAGAACAAAAGCGCGCGCGTGATATAGTGGTGCTCCTTTACCCGCGCCTATTTTTCATCTCAGGCCCTAAACATATACCATCTTGTTCCGTATGTTAGGGAAAGTATCTCTCTCAGTGGAGGCTTCCACAAATCTTTCTCCAGGCATATAATTCTTGTTTTGGAATGCCGAAACGCTGTAGCTTGGGCATGTCCCCCCACTAGAATAGTCCAATTCTCGCTTAATTCACATTCTAATGCCACTAGCTTTAGGTACAAGAGGTTTAGAGCAATTTCGCCCAAAATTGAAGCAAAATAGCATTTCAATTACGAATTACGTTATCACTGATCTAATAATTTACGCCGGGACTTGGCACTCTCTTACTAGCAACCAAATATCAGAAATTGAAACAAAACCCCCCAAACAAACACACAGATATCTGCTCTGGTGGCCAAGTTGGTAAGGCGCAGCACTAGTATGTCATGCTGAGATCCTCGGTTCAACTCCGAGTCAGAGCATCAATTCCACGCTTTTTGTTCTGTTGGGGTTTGTGGCGTTATAAAGAGAAGACATGCATGCCGACAAAAGGCATCGCCCATGTTTTTTTCTGGGTTTGAGAGCGTTGGATTTGGGTTTGGTGAGGGGAAATATGCTTGTTGAGAAAGTAACGAAATATGCTCGTGAGAGGAGGTAACGGAAAATTCTGTCCCGGTGTTGGGGTTTCGTGGTCCCTAACCTATTCGGGTGTGTCTTGGCAGCGGACAGAAACGGCCTTACTGGTTTGGGCAAAACCCCCGCGAATCACGACTACTCTACTCGATTGTGGATTTTTGCGTCGCTTCAACTGGGCTGTTAATTTTGCGTGGTGAGCTATAGATTGCCACATGTCACGAAGATTGGAGTCTATTATTAGTAATCTTAATTAACTTATCATGAGCTGGGCAGCTTCTTCTATCAATCTTTGGTAGTATAGTGGTTAGTATACTCGCTTGTCATCTGACGAAACGCGAGTGACCGGGGTTCAATTCCCCGCCAGAGAGTAACTCAAAATCGCTCAGCGATCCTTTTGTTCCTTGTTAGGTTTAATATTGAGGGCGCCGGATCATTTTTGTTTCGGCGTTCTTTATTTCGGTCGACTGGCCTGTCAGTTTTTATACTTATATCGAAAAGGAAGTAGGGGCTTCGTGGAGGCTTTCCTCGGGAAGGAATATAACACCCTTCAGTTGCCGTAAGAAGTACTTTCTTTGTATTCAACTCATCGGAATTTGATACGTAAGTACTACTTGAAGTACCACGATGTGCTTGGTACACTCTAAAAATATGTGGGGAGGGTCGGGCGTGCGTGGTGGATTTGTTTGGTAGGTGTCTTCTACTGCTCGGTGTTATGATTCGGCCATTTATAAAGAGCGGTTGGGCTTGCTCTTCCTCGATACATTATCCTTCGTTGCATGCGGCGTGCCCTGATTTGTCGATCGACTGATTGTGTACATTACAAAGAATATTGTACGCTCTTAGACAAGGATAAGTCGATAAACCACTCGATGAGTGATATCTTGTGTTGCACGCAAGAAAGCATTACGATAATTGGGACCAGCAAACGATAAGGATGTCGACCTCCTCGGGCTCAACATATAACCGAAACACCGATAAAATCAAATTACTAGCTACTACTACATGCACGTCCCTATTGCTGATATGTTAAACAGAATTGCCTTACACCTCCAAACTCCTGTGTACCCATCTCGCTGGCACCATTCGTCGCCGCCCCACCCCCTCCGCGTTTCCCGCGGCAGAACCACCCATCGACCCCAATCTCTCTACACTTTTGGTTGCCATACTACATAACGTAAACGTCAAGAAGAACATCTCACTGAGGTTCGGGCATCCAGCCTCGACGCCCTTTCTCAAAAACTCAGACACTTTTCGGATTCTCCCAATATCGTCCCACACCGTCTCGGCCCCGGGTTCTCTAGAGTGTTGGTAAAAAGCGTCACTGATGCTGCGATTAGACTGATTGCTGTTGTCCGCAGAAGCCGCAGCCCAAGTTGCTCAAAGACGTCAATCAGGGAAATCGATTCGCGCGCTGCATAAATGCATGATTCATAGCCTTGTAGCTTGGTAGCAGCTATGGGGGTGGTGGGTGGAACTTCAGCGTCGGCGGTGTCTTGCAAGTCGAAAGCTGGGCATAATGGCCTTTGGGTTCTTCAGTATTTTCCCGTCGTTTCATCAAGATGACCGAAAAGGAGACACAAACTAAAAAACAGGTTCAGTACTTACCGGTTGATAGCAGTCAGACATGCATAATACACCAATTTCAATCTCAAAAGGTGCTGCGCTCTCTCTGGTCTTCCCCCATCTACCTCGCCATCCGCCATCAACTCGCAACCGACCTTCCAGGTCTCTAGTTCTTGATTCAGCATCCTGATTGTTCCTAGTACTGCCACTCCTGGCATCTTTACTGAAGTCTGACTACATAGTAACCTGGAAACCTTGCTCTGAATCCGCGATAACATAACTCTATGGAAAAACATGGACTCTCCACCTTCTTGCGATGTCGGTGGTAGTCTCACATTTATATCCTCATCAGCAATGCTTGACGGCCTCCCTATGCGCAGTGACATGTCCTTGTCGAGAATATACGCCGACCAGAAAACATTCCTTCGCAGTTCTACCTCGCTCTCCTCTTGCAGCCCTAGCTGAGTACCACACCGATGGAACCCAATCTCGGTGCCTATGCTCACAGCTACCCCAAGCAGTGTGAAACACCCCTCGGTACTGTGTGTTTCCCAGAGGAACAAAATTGTCACCAGAAGAGCCTGCATGCCGCTAATGTCACGGTTACAGAACAAAACCTTGGGTACATGTCTACATCCGGTACGGAAGAGGGCCAGCCCAGTCTTTTCGGCAGCTTTGCGCTCTGCAACAGGCTCATTGACGGGATTGAAGAGTAATGCGAGAGCGAGGATGCTATGCAAGGATATGAGCCACGAGGGCGAGGCTCGGTGCCCGTTTTGCTGGAACATGGCAAGTTCGGTGGAGAATCGGGATCGTGAGAAGATGGGTATGACACAGTTGATGCGGTCAAAGTAGTCTGGTAGATACCGAAAGAGAAATTAAGGTAAAAATAAGTAAAACTCGTCTATTGTGATTCACTCTGGATATATGTGTACATATATCTGGAGTGAATAAAAGGGGAGATCAGTATTTTACGATTTCTTACCCACCGTTAACAAGTTTCCTCACCACCTGCCTTGACGGCAACGGCTCCTCCTCCCCCGGAGGAAGGCCGGCCATGGAGATATCAATTATGTTCCCGCTCGGGGAATTCAGAGTCCACTGTGTGAGTGCCGCCCGATTTAATGGATCAAAGAAATGAGGTTCCCCAAGCTTCTCGCACACCCACTGCATCCCGCGCGGCAAAAACAGTGAGAATACCGACGATTCGCCGATGAACTTAAGCTTTCCCTGAAAGTCTTCAATCAAGCCTTCATCTGCTGTAATCCTTTCTGTTGTCCCTTCCTCATCTGATATTTTCCAGTGGTAGAGGGCTTGGTGTTTCTGTGGGTTAGGGTTGTGGCTATTTTGCTTGGCGGTTAAATCTCCCCCGACGGCAGCGGCGGTCTCGGCGATGCCATGGCGCCGCGGGCGTTTGGGTGTGACGTCGGCATGTTCCGGATCATCCTGCGACGACTCATCTTCGCGAGTTACGGAGGATAATCGATTTGCGAGGTGTTCCTTAACGGCGCGCTCGATTCTTTCTAAACGCTCTTCGAGTATAACGGCGGTCTCGGCATCAGGCCTTTATTTTTGTCAGCTCTGTGCATGTGGGGGCGAAACTGTGAGGTGTCATCATCATCATCACACATACAGATGTTTTGAGGACTGCGAGGATGAGGCACGCTTTCTCGTGGTCTTGGTAGGGGTGTTGTAGACGCAGTGGACAGATGAGTTCACGCAATGTCGGCAACCTGAAATCCGGCCGTCGCATTTGATCTATCCGGGACAAGTCAGAGAGAGAAAGAGCGGGTGAGTGAGAGTGGGTGTTTCGGAGTTAGAGGAGATTGGAAGAGGGGAGGGGGAGGTCCCCGGGGGGGGGGGGGGGGGGAGAGAGAGAGAGAGAGAGAGAAGAAGAAGAAGAAGGAAAGAAGGCTTACCTTTCGGCGGCGACACTCGTCGCAGGCTCGGAAGCGCGCATACTCGGACTGGGCGGAAGCCGAGGAGGGCGGAGGAGTACTGGCGTTTGTGGGGGAGGCTAGAGTTTGCATTGTATGTAGTAGCTGATTTGCGTGTTGGTGGTAGGTTATAAAAATACCAAGGCAAAAGTCGCGGGGGGTTTCGTTGGGGGTGAGGGTTGGGGTGGATGGATGGATGGGAGTGCTGCTCTCTCTCGCTTTCTCGCTTTCTCGCTTTCTCTCGCTCTCTACCTATGCATGCCGTAGGACGCAGGTAAGACCCGACCAACTATTTGATCACGGCTATGACCCATCATAGGCCCATTGGTAGGCAAATATGTATGTATATACGTAAGCTACAGCGACAGCTACCTAGAGAGTGAGTGGTATCAGGTCAATAATTGCTCTCCTTCGCTCTCACAGCGCGCGGGGTCAGTGGAGGGGAATTTGCTTGAGTTATATGATTAGTGATTCTTTGTCTGAGGGAGGTAGAGAGAGGATCAAAAGGGAAGGTAGATAGGTACGGAGGAGATGGGAATGATCGCGTGGAGGGTTAATTATGCCCATGATACAATTGAGTGCCTGGCTGACGAAGAAAGGCGACCTAATTAATATCCGAGAGATGTTAGGGAACATGAGAGCACGCCCCCTGAAACACATCATAGTTTAGATACCTGAGTCTAGGTAGACCGCCTAGCCTAGCTACATCCATGAGATTCATGTAGAGTAGCAAAGCCTCACGGGTTCCGTGGATGTTTCGGCTCGGCCACTTGTGAAAAATGCGAGTACCGTTCCCGAGATCTGAGATGCGCAAACCTAGCCTGAAAAGAAAAACACCAGTTCCAAGTTCCAACCAGTAACCTTACTTTGGCCCCAATCTACTAATCTCCCCCAACTCCTTTGCGGCGCAGGTTAGACAGAAACATCCAGTAGGGCCAATCTACCTGTATTAAACCCAATTAGCCCCCCCGGCCATTCTCCTGCACCTCCCTAATCAGACTAATCTAACATTTGTTATCAGATGGTGGCCCTAGAAAAAGGCTTATCGCACCATCGTGCAGGGATCAGTACCCATGTGCGGAACCCGAGCGGAACCCGAGATCACCGAGACGAAAGAGCAAAAACTGTTGGAAATTCCGAGAAGGAAAAAAAAAAGGGAAGGAGTAGTACCTGTGTTTTTATATTTAATCCGAGCAGTTGCTACTTAACTTGGCTTGCGACATCCTACTTCGATCTTCTTGCTAACTAACTAATTACTCTCCTTTGGCATCTGAAGGGGGTTTTATTGTTATTTATTGAGTCGTTTTTTATATATATACTCATAGTTATATATCGTGCTATATTTCATCACGCCAAGTAGTACAGCACGTCCGGTCAACAAAACAAAACAATAATGTCGTTCAATGAGAAGCCGGGCCCGCCGCCCTCAACGGCAGATACACTCAAAGAGACAATCGAGGACCGAAAAAGCGATTTCGGCAGCCGTCCTGACACGACGGCCACAACACCTGTGAATGGATCTGTTAACGAACTGGTTGGTCCCTTTTCTCCTGTGTTTTGGTTTGGAGATAAATGAAGCTGATATGAACGTCGTCTTGTGCTAGACGACGGTACGGACTGAAACTGTTCATGATAAACTAGAGGAGGACCCTACGGCGGGGGAGCACCTGAAGGAGCCGGAGCATCCCGTGATGGATTTGGCGAATGGGATCGTGGCGTGGGATGGACAAGATGATCCATTGAACCCAAAGAACTTTCCGTTGAAACTCAAGTGGACGATTTTGGCATTGGTTAGTAGTATTACGTTGGTCAGGTATGTATTCCATCCATTCTTGATTTATATGTATAGCTTGTTGATATCCTTTGAAGCCCACTGGCGTCTTCTATGTTTGCACCTGGTGTTGGGTTTATGAACAAGGAGTTTGGAAATACCTCAACTATCCTTTCCTCATTTGTCGTGTCTGTTTTCGTCCTTGGATATGCCGTAAGTTGCTCTCCCTTTTATAAAAATCATTGACCCTACTAATATGCAACCCCCAGGTCGGCCCTCTCTTTCTCTCACCCCTTAGTGAGATCTATGGTCGTGGTCCCGTCCTTAACTACGCCAATGCTTTCTTCGTTGTCTGGCAGATTGGCTGTGCCCTCGCTCCCAATCTCAACTCCCTCATCGTCTTCCGCTTCTTCAGTGGCGTTGGTGGTTCCGGTTGTCTTACAATCGGAGGTGGTGTTATCAGTGATCTCTTCCCCGCCGAGCAGCGTGGAAAGGCAACAGCCATCTATGCAATGGGCCCACTCTTTGGCCCTGTCATTGGCCCTATCTGTGGTGGCTTCATCGCGCAACGTGTCGGCTGGAGATGGGTGTACTGGGTCCTCTTGATTTGTTCCGGCCTTGTTACTGCTCTTATCTGGGTGTTGAACCGCGAGTCCAACCCGAGGGTGCTCCTGGCTCGGAAGACAACGGCCCTGAAGAAGGAGACTGGGAACGAGGGTCTTGTCAGCTGGTACGACAGAGAACATGTTGGCCCGCCGCTATCTCCCATCGCCGTTCTCACACACGGTCTCATGCGCCCATTGAAGCTCCTTATCATGTCCCCAATTGTTGCACTTCTCTCGCTGTACATGAGTATTACCTACGGGCTCCTATATCTCCTTTTCACGACCATTACCAGCGTTTTCCAGGGCCAGTATGGCTGGGAGCCTGATATGACCGGTCTTGCCTACCTCGGTATCGGTATCGGCCTCTTCCTCGGTGTCGGCGCGGTCGCAAAGATCTCGGACGCAACCGTTATCAAGCTAGCGAAACGCAATGGTGGTGTTCCGGAGCCGGAGATGCGTCTGCCGTCGTGTATGATCTTTGGGATGTTCCTACCCATATCGCTGTTCTGGTACGGGTGGGTGACGGAGAAGCATGTGCACTGGATTGTCGCCATCATCAGTATGATCCCGTTCGGCTTCGGTATGATGGGCATCTTCATCCCCGTGCAGACGTATCTGATTGATGCGTTCCCAGAGTATGCGGCCAGTGTGATCGCATCCCTGACGGCGACACGTAGTTTGTTTGGCGCGTTTTTGCCGATGGCAGGGCCAAGCATGTACGGAAAGCTCGGGCTTGGGTGGGGCAATACATTGCTAGGCTTCTTGGGGTTGATATTGGTACCCTTTTTGCCATTTATTTACAAGTACGGGAAGACCATCAGGTCAAAATGGCCGGTGGATTTGAGGTAGTGACTTCCAGTGCGTGGCTGAATGTTAGATTTCATTCCTTTCTTTCGTACCTTCTTTATCAATATTTTATTTATTCTTACTTTTTTTATGGCATGCAATATGGTGGTTTATGGTTATTTTCCTATTATTTACACTGAACGTTAATTGCTTGTACTCATGTACTCTTTATGTATCAAAAATCTCTGGTTTCTGGGATATAGATTGATAGATTACCTAGATCTCCCCCCCTCTCTATAATGCGCTTTATGTATCTAACTGCTTTTTATGCATGATATATCTACCCAGACATTTTCTCAGGGAAGTGAAAACCTTGACTATGTAGAGATTTTGTGACGAACAGTCAACCTCAATATGGTGTTAGTGACTTTTACTTAACTCGATGCAATCTAAGTATGGGTTTAGAACCAGGCATGTGATATGCAGCTCTTTTATTTCTTACCTCACACACACACAATCGAGACTTTCCTTATCTCTCCAATGAATCATCAGTGTGTACTAGTGATATAAAATCAACCTCAATTCCGGTCATCAGATCTTCTGAAAACAAGATATTGCTTCATGAATCACTAGTGATTAGAAGAACGCTGGTAACCATAACCTGGATCGAGACACGATAATAAACCAGTTCGGCAAATCTTTTAGGCGGACCGACCCGAACCTATCTTAGTAAGCTTAGATCAACGCTCTTGATCAACGTGATCTCTGTTAAAGATGAAATTAGAGCTTGATATTATCCTCACATCATACATAAAATAGTATGAGCTCACCTCAGACGTAGGAATCAAAGAATGGGTCCACATTCAGTGGGTTCACGTGTTTATACAGCCAACTTAAACCTTTCATGGCCCACCCGGAACATCTATTACTCGAAACCAACTGATCACGTCGCCCGCTGGTAATTGATTGTGAGCCATGGCAGCAGTGTACATCAGAATACACTACTGGACACTGCGGTCATTCTCATGTGACCAAAGCTTGAATTTTACTCTAAGTCAGGTCATTTCCAGCCTGCCGAACGATCCGCTGCAAGGCATGCAACGGACTTCCGGGTTCATGTACGTACTTTTTACGTATTCCGGATTCCGCGGGCATTTTATGTGTCATTGCAGTCGATTCTCTGCATTCTTCCAGCTTGGATTTGCCGTGGTGAGCGGTGCATGGAGAAATTTGCAATTGGTGTGTTTGTTGGGTGTGAAGACGGTGCATAGTGAATGGTGGATTATGAACCATGAAGTATCACTCGTTCTTGGCGTGTGATACTGGGGGGGAATTTAAGGGCGTCAGAGTCTATCTATTCCTAGAGTCAGATACATGTGCAGATCGTACCTTTTTAGTGTTTGTTCAAAGAACGAATATGGGAGTAAGTCGAGGTCCTTGCAATGGGGCAGGACTGTATATATTGGCGAATTATATGCCAAAATCCATTCGATTCTAGGGATTATCGCCGGTAAACGCCTTGTAGATAGTCAGTCTATAAAGTCTTGCTATAAAAGAAGGGATTACACATGTCAACAACCTCGATTTTACAGTCTTTATGTGGGTGGACGGGCCCGAGAATGACGGAGAGTAAATTATTCGTGGGTAATTCTAGCCGTGTAGTCGGAGCAGAAATCGCAATAGACCTAACATTCTCAGTGCGAGGGATGGTTCATGAAAGAAAGGTTCTGGGCGAGTGATTGCTCATTTAGTGGTGGAGGTAATCATGTCGGGCTTTGAGAAATTCCAGTCAACTTATAGCCTGGGTCGGGTCTTTAGTTCTTTGTAGTCGGCTAGATAGGACCTAAATCTTTTCTATGCTGGGTTTATGCATTGCGGAGCCTGATTCGGAGCCAGTAACATTATTTCCAGAACCGAAGCCCGGTCCCGGGAGTCGCGATCGGGAGAGCGGCTACCCGGAACTTTTTGAATTGATCAAACCGGTCCTTTACAGGCAACAGCGAGCTAACGGCTAAATCCTGTGCTCGCAAGGGTTTTATTAATTCGATTTTCCCCGGAGGAGGAATCACTTACTGGCTCGGGATCGGGGTATCGGGATCGGGGAGTGAATCTGATCATGAAGGATCACTCGTTGTTTGGTAGCAGCTCTTGGAGACTACTAATCGTCGGGATACTCAATGAACGTTGGTGCATAAGGAACGCGGGTTCGAGCGGTAGATGAATTAAGGGAGTGAATGGAGGTGAGAGAGGTTAAAGGAAGCAAGAAGCATGCTTCTGATAATTTATGCAATTAAATCGCCAAGGACAAAGTATAATGCCACGTGCATAAGCCCTTAGCTATAGCGTACGTACATGTATCCTACGCGACAACCTCGTGCTACGTATGTGCGTTTGTGAAAGCTGTAATGTAAACACGAGGACTTCATGCGTACGTGACTTTACGCTAGTATCAAGTGGAGATGGGGAATGCGGTCTCGATTGTTCGGTTTTGACCAATTGCAACTAGACTAAGTGTTGCGGGTGGTGGTTTTTCTCACAAGTTATATACGCTTACTTGCTCGACCGGAGCGGTCGTGCTACTTGTAGTTTGGCCGTTTGTAGAAGAAGGGGGAAAGGTATTTGAATCGGTGAGCTGTGATATCGATATTTAGGAGACTGGGTTGTGCAATCGCTTACCTCAAGTATGGTATTGGAGTCACAGGATATCACTCGACCAATGACTGCATGAGAATTGTTCATGTTGATATTGGGTTTCCGAGTTCCGGAGTTATATATGGCTATCACTATGCGTTCATAGTAAGAGTTTTATTGCAGGCTATGCTAAGAATTATATGGGTATATGAGACTTGTCTACTAATAAGGTCTTGCACACTTCACTTTACCTTCGCGTCTGCGGATCCACAACTGATAAGTACTATCCTTCATTACCATCGGGCTCTTCATTCAAATACCAATCTAAGATTACCATCGATCATTTTCTCAACTCAATTCTAAGCCAAAACACGTCTCTCCAGTAGCACTCTAGCTTTGGTCAATATTACTCATCCAATTCCGCAACCGCAACCTCCAACATCGCACACCTCCACCTACTCAACACTAAGACCCTCTGCTCTGCCTCTTTATCCCCCTCCAAAAACTGCTCACAGATATCAATATCCTCACTCAAACCCTCAGACCTCGCTAGCAGCGCCTCAGCAGCCTCCGCAAGCTGCTGCCGTGTAAACATCGACTCCATCAGCGCCACCGGAAATTCCGCTGTTCCGATCAGTTCACGGAGGACAGAAATACTTGCGGCGTGGCGGGACGTGTATGCGTCGTATAAACGAGCGCGTATCTTCAAAAGGAGCACGTAGGCGTGGCTGAGCCTGCTGAGCTCGGCTAGGTGTGCTTCTGTGAGGGAGGAGAGTGCAGAGGGCATGTTGTATTGTGATTTGCTGCGGTGGGTGTAGGTTTTTGATGGAGAGGAAATGATGATGATGATGAACTGTTGTAGTAGTGTTGATGTGTTTTATAGCCTGTGTTTTCTTTTTCAGGACTACGGCTTTCAAGTCCATAAGTTGGTGGTTTTTGATCGAGAACGGTCTTGAAAGTTGAATTTTTTCTGTTAGCGCTGCCGCTGTACTTGAATGTTTTGGCCGATTGACGAATACAAGCTATCCGCTAGACCACGAATAGAATCTCATACCATATAGCACTTATCGCCACGCCACATGAGTAGCAATTCATTTGGGGAGAGGCTGGCGGTGGCTAAGGCGTAAAGCGCCCATAGTTAGAACCATGAGTAGTGGCCAGTAAATTGAATTCAACCACAGCTGTCTTTGGCGCGACCCAGGAATCCGTTGCTACTCAGTCAGTGGATCTACTCTTAGTCGGTTGTTATCTGGGCGCGCATAAAATGCATGAGCGATACTTCGATCGGTATCTACTGCTATCTGTTATGTAAGTCTAGTAGTAAGAGGCAGGCGTGCGTACCGTTGAAGAATATTTATAGATAATTGTGTTTCAGTCTAGTACCCCGTGGGTGAGCCTACAGCCACCAACTCGCCCATAACAACGACACAAATTGACGAGTGGTGTAATCGAACACCTCATTTCATGTAAGGAGGGCGTGATAGTGCATCATGGAATATCACTCGGTGTAGAATAAGTGGGTGTAGGATGGCGTTGTTTCTCAGAACAATATAAGAAAGGAAAGACTGGTTTGTAATAAAAAAGGTGTCCCAATAGAGGAGAATAATCCCGCCCAAAAGCATTGGTCAGCACTCTGTTAATTCAATTTGGAATCCTCTCCACAAAGCCTATACCTTGTCGCGAGCTGTTTAAAACTGTTACAGTATAGTTATTAGTTAGACATACCTATCAGGAAAAATAGTTTCAGCACTTCACTCAAGTCATAGCCCTGATCCCAAGCAGATAATAAATTAGTAGCGAGCGGTGCTCAATCAGTTGAGTGTATTGCGTCTCGAATTTCGCATTGAATGGAAGACATGAACCACCGTTCCACTCTCGTTCCTCGACCAGATATGTTAGTTAATTAGCAGGCTCGCGCAATGTCCACGCGATTTCTGAGTTCAGAAAGCGTTGTAGCTGTCGTAGATGTTTGTTTTCTGACCGACCATCACTAGTTGGTCCGGTAGGTATCCGGCTATTAACAAAATTCGGAACCCTTTCATTACAGCCATCTATCTACAGGCCAATTCATTAACAAACCAAGGCGTCAGTCAACACTGATAGGGCGGAATATGCAAACCCCATCAAGAAATTATTGCCAGAATATATACTTTCTTAGACTGTCCAAGCGTTTAACCAGCGTATTTGATCCTTCGGTCGTTTCTCGCACCACTACCGAAACCCCCGGCTAGCGAGGTAGTATCTTCCTGAGAATGCTGCCCTGAATTAATCAAGGGATGACACCTGAAGAGCTTAAGCTTTCTAATAGATTAGCATGCCTGATTATCGATTGTATAGTCTCACGCACTCGATCCATTTAAAAGGACAACGGAGGAAAAAAAACTTTTAGAACCCAGTGCACCCCCTCCCATGTTGGGCGGTTTAGCTGGCTTTATTAAGGAGCTGAAGAGAACGAGAAGGGCTCGGCGAGCGCTTGATATCCATTCGACTGAGTTTATTGGATGGTGGCTCGATGTTGGTCAACGCCGGAGGCGAGAACTAGATGTATTTGTGAGTCGACATGGGAAGGCAACCCGGCTGAGTCAATGGGGACTCACAAAGCCTTAAAAAACGGAGAACTGGTGAAGCACGGAGTAAATGCAAGTCTGACATGGTCGATAGGGCTGTAAACTTTTTAAAGGATGGATGTTTTCAGGACTAGACAACCAATCGGTACGTATACGTACATGCGGGTATATATACATTCAGGTACATGTATTTGGCTTGTTCCCAACCCTACGAAATTTAAGCTTCGCCAAGATATGCGCAGGTACAAGGTTAATCAATGAATGCCAAGACGGCTAAGGCTAGGTGTTTAAACCTACGTAGATCGAGGGAGTTTACTACCTCCTGTCGAAATTTGTTAAGTTCTGCCAACTTCATTTAATGTCAACGCTTGAGCTCTCCCTTCCAGCGCATCACCTTATTATCACTCATCGTCTGGCACAATCTCGAACCAAACGGATATCACAGAGTGAGTAAAGCTCTCCTAACCCGTTACTCCCAGAAGCAAAAAAGCAAAAAAAGCAGTTCAATTGGTTGACTAAAGCTTTTCTTGAGCTTTCCAGAACTAAACGAAACTTCACACACTTAATCCTCAGTTGTTCGTACCTTATGTCGAACCTTACCTTTTGAGAAGTGGCTGGAGGTCACTCCCGCATAAAACAAAACTTTGTACCGTATTTTCAGGGTTAATGGCGCACCTTTCTTAATACAAATGACCTAACGGAAGATTAGGAAGGATGGTCCAGTGCGGTTTTGCAAATTTAATTTTATTATCAGTACGTTCACATTTGCCATTATTTTAGGTTCGCTATTGACTAAGTAATTTAAGGATTATAACTCCATAACGTCTTCACTAACACGAATTAGTTACTGCATTAATCTAGTCTCAGAGAGAGGGAGGTGGAACTTTACAAGATGAGACTATGGAATGTCTCTCTATCTTTTCTTACGTGAGTTGTCCATAAGCTGTACCGGCCAGACTTGTATTGATGTTGTTGCCTAACACTTCTCTGACCACCATACCAAGCCAAAGAATTTATAAAGGTTTAGTGGAATTACGGAGGTTGGAGATGAGCTCAGCTTGTCCACACTAAAAGTATAAGCATCTTTGGCTGAGGGATGGGGGCGCTATCCTCTTGTTGGCGATGCTTGCAGGTTCTCAACTTTCTTATCCCTTAAACCGTCAGGCCGAATTGAAAACAGCGGCACTTAAACCCTTTACGGTAATCGTGATGAAATCAACTCATAAGGTGTGGGAATCGTAGTCTTCGGCACGCCGCCGCATTCATGATGGGCCGTGATAGAAGTTCGTGCCCAGCGCTTCTTATATCACGGTTACCATAAAGGGTTTGAGTGCCGATTTTGATCTGGCCTGACGGTTTAAGGGATACACTTATTTGGGAAGTGTATGCAGTGGTCGATATGAGTTGCTCCGCCTCGGTTGTGGCCCCGCCTCGACTTTCTGTGGCTGTACATGCCAAGCCACCACTGAACAACCACAAACGAAGGCCATACTTCTATTATTGACCAATCAGAGGAGGCTGGCAAAAGACAGCTGTGATTGGCTTACCGGCTACCTACATGTAGTGAAACTTTGTCGGTCACGCAAACAGATATTCTATCCCAGCTGTCTTCATCCCATCCTTCATTTGAATATTACAATTCGGAGGTGTTTTCCAGCCGAAATAAAGTATCTACATGCGGAGTATTCGTCCGAACCCATGGAGGACTGTTGTCTAACAAGTGCGTCTTAGAATGGAGTTATCCCGAGCTTCACACCATCAGATCCAGGCCTGACTGTTGGGTGTCAAGAAAGTGAGTGCTGGATTACTGTATTATCAAAGATTTCGTTGCATGCAGCAGGGGTTTAAGCCAACAATAGACAACCTTTTCTCGAATTTTCTCGAATTTTGTGGTAGCACACACCAGAGTATGTATGCACATTATGCAGATAAACCACAATTCAAAATAGGAATACGCACTTGGAAAAAGTTTTGAGTACTTATCAATTCATGCCACGGCCTGGAACACGTTGCATTGATCTCTGCAGGGGGGATTTGCAAGGCTCAAACGATCAAGATGGTGGTATATGTATGCTTTGAAGCGCTCACGGGGTACCAGGATAAGGAGGTATATACGGTTATTTCCTTCTACAGAACAGCTAGGTATGCAAGAATAGGTGAAATTGCAATATCTCATGAGATTGTAACGGTTTATCGTCTCATATCATATTTACTCCAAAATTGATTTCATCATATAGAGAAATCCCATGCCCACATCACCACGGCAATTGTAACACAATATCCCTCGAAAAGCGTTCAGAGTTCGCCCAACTGGGATTACAAAGTTATAAATATCAATTAAGGAACAAAATATAAATCTACTGGTTGTTGGGCGTAAGGGCATACGTGTCTGAATTGAATATGAAGAGGTTGAATTTCTTTCGGCATTTGAAAGCCAAGGCTTCCGATGCCTCGAAGCCTTCCGAGTCATAGATTGTTGCCCTTTTGACTTGAAGACTATTTGAAAAAATCTTCAAGGCTGTTTTCATACATACGTGTAATGCATAAGTACACGTGCACAAGAAACTGAGGTCCCTTTATACATGTACTTTATGTATAGTACTCGGGGTGGTGCGCGTATTCACTAGGAGCTTAGTAGTAGAACGGTATTCTTCTTACAATATCGGTTTAATTCGGCATTTTTCACTAAATGAAATGCATGTAGTCCTATAATATGGTAGTGATTATTTCGCCCCTTTTTTCGTACTGTATACATATATCTGTAAATATCATAAAAAGCTGCAGTCTCTACATGCATAGTATAATAGCTGTGCTCTTGACAACTGCATGTATTCTTTCCATTTGGAGGGCTCAATTGGTAACTGGATCCCTGGATAGGGTGTCCTGACGGTTGGCCCAGAATGAAGATATGGCACGCAGGGAGTCAAGGAATATTCGAAGGAAGTTTTGGAGACGCCAACGCACAAGAAAACGGCAGGCCCTACCAATAAAATGCATTGATACAAGCACACCTGATCTCTCATAGATGGTTTAGCATGTATCACCTCACTCGTTTTGTATAGGTTTAGGTATGTCTAACAGGGTATATACGTGTAGGTACGTACGTACTTTACCGCCCGAAGGGTTTTTTTATATACCTCACATAAACCTTACCAAATCCTTAGCCCAGAGTATAAGGAGTTTATTCACTATAATAATTTGTTGATATGATTTAAGCATGATACAAGCCCGAAAACACTTTAAAATGTCTAATCTCCCGGGGGAGTCCTCATAAAACCATGGTTTGTCTACTTGTAACAGTTTGATAAGGTCTATAAGGTAAGGCTTATAAAAGAAACTCGAGGCGGCTACACCCAAATCGCGGGAACTTGGAAGTGGATTCGCATTTTCTAAAATCACATGTGTTTTGTTTGATTGGCAAGGCTATTCTATGTACGTTTCATATATATCGTCCTGACAGAAAATCGCCATTATATTAATGCATTAAGACAACGTAACTCTAACGACTAGAACCCCGTGATACATCCCTGAAGCTTCTAGGAGCCCTGAATATCTTCGCGTCACTATCTAGCTCGAAATTTAATTTTAGTGGTGAATATATCCACAACACAAGCTAGCAAATGGGCAACTACAAGCAGGTTTGGTCGACTGAGTGGACGTCGATCGAAAATCGAAGATGGAACTAGTATAGTACTCGCCTCGAGCTCGGCCTGCAGACATGGGATGCGGGTTGGAGTTTTTGCAAACGGATGTGCTTGCGTGTTAGAGTTTTATTCGGAGCAGGTAAGAAAGGCCCGGCCGAGCATGAAAAACGTACGGATGTGTACCGAATGATCTACGTAGCTAACTACATACGTACATGTATTTAGTGGTAAATTGCAGCGGTTCATGCACGCTGGTTGGGTGGCAGCTAGTTCGATGTACAACGATACAGTACGCCCCGCGGGCCCTTGGCCGTGAAAAGAACACAGAAATGTGCAATAATAGATAAACTGAGGCCAATTAAAGGGCGGGGTGATAAAAATGTAGCTTTGGACAATGGAACCTAAGAAAGGCATTGTAATTGAGCGAGTTCTGGGAGGACTAGACGTACATACATGCTATGAAGTCCGTTTTGTCTAGATCGCCTAGGTACATGTAGTAACGGGTCAACTTTCTTATTGAAGCCTTAGGCAGAGTTATTCAAATAGCGCCACAAATCCCTACGGGAGTGAAAGTAAAGAATTATAAACTGGACATCACATGGATTATTATTACATTTTGAGCGACCTTTGACGCATATGGGATCGGATTCATATATACCGAAGAATTATACACACACAGCATTGTCAGCTTTCAGACCAAGTACACTCGTTATACGCAGCTCGGCTATTTTAAGGGTAAATTTGTGGCTTGCAAAATGAATTCCTCAAATCTCACCAGGAGCGATGTAATCGCTATTGTTATCGGAGTTGCAAATACACTGGTCAGTGTATTCGTAATTATAGTTGTCGAAGTGTGGAGATACTATACTGGAAAAAAGGTATAAAGCTAGTTTTCTGTCCCTTCACACCGTGATTTTGAAACCCTTGAGAGAAGCGACTAGTCTATGTGTCTGCTTAATAGTATATACTGACTGATTTGTTTGTGGGAAGCTGGCACACAGAGATGAAGAAAACCTCGTATCGGAAGCCGCAGAAAACGAGATCGAGCTCGGAGCTACCCCACTACGGCGCCTGAATAGCAGTAAGGCATGCGCAGTCAACCAGCGCTACAGCTTCACAGAGCTGTCAAGAGTGCTGGAATCTCCTCCACCATACCCTAATCTCCCCCAAAAACCATCAGCAGCAAAGCTAAATAACGCTTAAACTCTCAAGCGGATCTACCTTTGATTTCGTTAATAACACCAAGCACGTCTTTGCTTTGCCCATATACATTTTACAACAAAACTACTATAACGTTTGTGTCTGCGCCTACACTCGTTTCGGATGCGGCCATCTTAGTCGACATCTATTTGCATCTTCGCCTATATTCCTTTAAATCGTCTTTTTGTCTTCGTCTACGCTCGATCATTCACACTGTTTTTTCTTTCTTCGTCTAGTCCACACTCGCTCACCTCGCTCACCTCGCTCACCTCGTTCCGACGGACACTACGACAGCTCGGAATGTCTCTACACCAAAAAGCATTATTAACCATAAACAATACCGAGTCGTTGGCCGCGTCTGTTCGGCTTCTTGGTCACACTTTCAAATAAAACGACAAACCTTGATTACGAGATCGATCGAGATCGCGCCCTCCTGGGCCATTTTCTACTATCCACATTCTACAGGCTTGAGGAACTTGTATAACATTGAACACATCAGAAGGTTGAAACGTTTTGCTAGAACCTCTCGGGATTTATCGGTATAAACTTACGTATACCGATCGTGGCGGGCCGCACTCATTAGATATTCCATTTTCTTTTGGTATCAGATTGTATTCTACCTTAATTTCTTAATTTACTTTTAACTATACTGTTTTTTTTGATTTTTACCTTCATTACTTAAATCTAATTTTATTGAAACCATGTACTGTATATACGCACGCGCGGCTAACCGTTCTTTTCTTTCGATCCACATGCACACTTTGAACCTATAAAATGCCGTACTTCTATGATAGTGCCCGGTACATGATGGTTGGTGCTGTGTATGTATCTATCTGATCGATCAATCTTGATATCGGGAGAGCCCCGCTCACCACAGTTTTGGTTATGTAACCAACAACTAAGGCCCCGTCCGTGTTTGTCAATACCTGAGCCTAGTGAACGACAGGACATGTCGTTTCTACGATGCACTGGTAGTTCCGCCCAAGAGCCAATTAGGTACAGATATAAGCTATCTCCGAAACACCAAGAAGTAAGCGTAGGGGAGCTATTGTGTCTGCGATGCTTCCCGGAAATGTATTGGCCGCCTTGTCGACGCACCTCGAGCCCTAGTGATTGGGATTTTAGGACGAGTTCATCTGATGCATTCTGCCTCTTACGTAGGTAGTTAGCGCTGCGCTAGTACTTACTTGAATTTGGAGTAGAGTACGTACTATTCTTTTGGTGGTAAATTCTTTGAAGCTGAGGATTTGGAAAAGTACTTTTCGGGTTGCTCGTTTTGCAATCATCCAGCTGAGCCGTTGCATAACAGCAAACGGACTACTATCTGCATTTTCTATTGGTGGAAACGCATGTAAAAAACGGCGTGAAGTACATGTATGTAACCAGAACGGTGTATGAGGCATGAGGGGTAGGTTTACTGAACGCTCAAAAAGGCCGGATATGACCTTGTGCATGCCCACTCTGGCAACCACTTTCCGATTCCACGTTTCGTCACTAGGCCACCTCACATCGTTTCCTATTTTCTTTTTCTTTTCAAAACGTATGTGGTTTCCAGACAACAGGATATCCGAACGCACCCTGAAGACTGCAATCTCTACGTCCCCAGGCTCTAAATCTACTCGCCCACAGCTGGACAAAACCTACCGCCAAAAGATGTCCCGTGTACTTTGTGTACCTAGCTACATGTAGATCGATGATACTCCAACAAGCTGTATGCAACTACGGTACAAATAGAATCGCAGAACCAACTGTCCCATAATAACTTGTGCCGTTTTTCTTTCGCGAGGAGCCGGGGGTTACATATCTATAGGCATTCAGTATGCAATCCATAGTTATTGGTATACGAATTTGAGGTCGTGAAATGCAATGAGCCTTGTCGCACGGCCCCCACTTAGTAATGTAACCATACGCCTCTTTCTGCCTACTGACCTGGCGCGCCAGGCAACACTACGGAGCTACATAGAAAGTTACCTCCAGTATTACGGGGGATCCAATGCCTATATCATGTATCGAGTCCTTATTCAATTACAATGATCGCGAGCTCTCATGTGGTGTTTGTGAGGTTAAGATTCTCTGCTTATATAATTACTATACTTGATCTTCACAGGACGAGAAAATAGTACGGATATATATATATAGATGAACGAACGGGACACCCACCGCCACATACATTAGACTTGTAATTCATTATATGGGCTTTCAACCACAAACATATATGAGTACTCCTTATCTGCAATTGTGTATATTTGATTTTAAATTATGAGAGGGATCCTGATAAAAACTCTGCTCTGCATAACGACTTAGAAGCGACAAACCACACAGCATGGGCCGCCCAACATTAAGGCTGCATCTTTTTTCCCCTTATATGAGGCAAATTTCAAATGTTAGACACGCACTTTGATAGATTGCTGGATCACGGGAGGCGGAACAACTGAACCCCCTTTTGAACCAGCCTCTCTCACAACACATCAGCCAACCAACGCTTGCCCCACTGGTTACATGTATTTATGGATTGAGCACTATATGTAAGGCTGACGCACCAATGGAACTCACCACTGTGTAACATAGATTTGACTCCACACGTGGACGCGGGATAGCCTAGAACACATATATCTATATGCTAACCTTTGATTGGCTACTTACGCAATCTTGTAACCAAACTCCTTCCACAACCGTCTATCGAATTTCGGTTCCTGGCGTGATATACGGTTGAGGTGAACCCCATACATCACTCGCCTGCCTGGATCGCGGGAGGAATCAATCACGATGAGATAGAAACTCAGGTTGTGATGATACGACGTACGCGTAGGTACAGCCCTACCTCATAATATATCACCATCACCGATGATCACTGAATATCCGGGGTTACCGCCGGTTACTAGGTAAAATGGCTTTGTAGTAGCAGAATACATAAAAGGCGTTAATTTCACTACGGTCTGCCTGACAGAGATGTACTATGGCTACGGGTTACCCAAATCCTTGGCCAATCGGGCCAACGCCAACGCCATTAACCACCACCACAGAGCAGAGCCTACTGTAACCTGTTGGAAGAACCGGATCGCAAGACGCAAACACAAACCAGCTCAGTGACGGCAGAGAATCAAACACAAATTGGATGATGTGATGCGATTTAGTGTTGCGTCATATCATACACACACACAAACAATCCGGCGGCTAGTTGAGCCTAAATCCTTAGGCAGAAATGACAGCAGTGTGTTCTATCAGGGCGAGCGTCCTTACCTCCTTGCCTCGAGGACATGTCCTCGATAACGCGCAAGGACGGTGATCCAAAAGGACAAGGGGTCTCGAGAACAATATCTGTCCTCGCCTCGAGGACTTCCAAGGACAATTCTTGGCTATATATAATATAATACACATCTAATATATATGTTCTAATTGGATGGGGTCACGGACAGAGCGTACCATTAATCTTGAGAAATATCACTTTTTTTTTTGTTTACCGGGTCATTCATTGCTTTATTATTCTTCAGGACATCAGTGACAGACCTTGAGGACCAGGACAGAGGTAAACGAGGACACCCCAAAACCTCGCCTCCATCGTCCTCGTAGAACACACTAGATTACAGATAGAGATACATGATAATACCCTCACATACTGCGATCCACCAAATATATTAACTGAGTTAGGGTCCGCCCGGCCTCAACTATATCAAAGAGAAATGAGAGTAGATGTGATGCTTACGAATCTCGGGATCTCACTGAAGTTTGATATATTTTCTGAAGTTATTGGAGATTAAAATGGTCTTTTTTTATGTGTAAGAGCATCCCGGACAGGATTGCATGGGGCGGGTACCCGTTTTTGTTCCTACACGCTGACTTGTGGCGAAAAGGCGGTTTCCAGCCATGGATGGTGGCTGGAAGTGAAGTTAGTCTTCCCATTGGCCCAAGAACAGCTTTATATGCCGCTTGGGAGCTGACAGGTCATCTTTAAAGCTTGAGACACCACACCTAAACATAGCCAAGCGGGACCTTGTAGTATCAGGCTCAAGAAAAGCATAAGTCTATATGGGCCCCAATTTCCCCTGCGCGAGGGATAAATTATAAGGACCTAATCAAGAGCTATTATCGCTATTTGTGAAAAGTATACCTGGATGGCACGGTTAATATCCGCTTTCAAAATTACCCTTCGCAAGGGCATTGTCCTGTTATTTAACATTGAGTTTAACATGATCAGGACTATGGGAATCAAGTGGTAATATATCAGCGCATAGAATGAGACCAGTCCACTACTATATGAGAGTAAAGAAGTGTGATTATGAGGCGAGGTTTCTTTCTGCCTCCCTCTAATAATATAGTATACTTATGCCTGAAGGTTCAGACCAGGCGGAGGCGGAATAAACACCAAATGTTTTGTCTTTCTGTGGGCCTCTGTGTGTAACGCAAAGTTAAATTGACATATTACGCTTAAAGCGGTTTATCCGCCTACCCCTCGAAATTTAAGTCGAGACATATTTCTTTCACTTCGCTCAAAGAAACTTTGCCATGACCATAGAGGAGGAGTACGAAAAAAGCATAGCTATCTTAATTTTCTCGCTGGTTGATTACTTCGCACTTCTTGATTTTGGCTAGTCAAATCCTGATATATACATACTCTACCAGTGCGAAACAGACTAATCTCAAAGAATAACCATCTAGAAATAATTCTTCCTCCTCATATTAATATAATTCGTGTTCTATCCTAGTGGGAACGCGCCGCCAGCCCAGTTAGACTTCAATTCCAATTGTAAGGTTTGTTATTGAGATACTAGTGATGATTGTAATCATGGATTATCACTCGGTTATTTAGAGATATCAAAATTGATTATTTGGTTTATTTCCAAGTTCCCTGATACTGAGAATATGGCAGTTGAGACCATGAATTGTGGGATAAAACGATAATTAACTGATATGCGTGTACCTACCATGGCAGGAAATGCATCAATTGATGCATTTCCCATACGAAAGCGGCTTGCAAATGCACCAGTTGATGCATAAGCTTGTCGAGGCCTCATTAAATGCATCAGGCTACACATTTGCTGACGATTTTACCTACACCTTTACCTACTGTCGAGGATTTTACCTACACTTTTTCCTACTGTCGACGATTTTACCTACACATTTCCCTACTAAGTACATACTATCGACGATCTTAGTACCTACACCTTTACCTACTGTCGACGATTTTACCTACACATTTCCCTACTAAGTACATACTATCGACGATCTTAGTACCTACACCTTTACCTACTGTCGACGATTTTACCAGCATCTTTCCCTACTTTGAAGTACTGTCGACGATTTTACCTACACCTTTCCCTACTAAGTAAATACTGTCGACGATCTTACCTATACCTTTCCCTACTGATTGACAATGTTCCTCAGGAAAGTCGTAGGGAAAGGTGTAGGTAAAATCGTCGACAGTAGGGAAAGGTATAGGTAAGATCGTCGACAGTATTTACTTAGTAGGGAAAGGTGTAGGTAAAATCGTCGACAGTACTTCAAAGTAGGGAAAGATGCTGGTAAAATCTTCGATAGTATGTACTTAGTAGGGAAAGGTGTACTAGGTAAAATCATCGACAGTAGGTAAAGGTGTAGTAGGGAAAATCATCAGACCGCGAATACTACCGTGACTGTTTTTGGTATTTCTTGTCTCTACTGATTATTGACTTAGATATTTTTGGATCTCCAGTTCGGCTACACTGGCATATACCTAGTATTGGGTCAGCTTATACGTATTGCGTGTACAGCGGTGGGTAATAAGTGATCAGACAGAACGCCACCAAAATACGCGTTTGCAGGCAAAATTCAAGTTGTGGCTAGGCCGTCCGATGACTTAATACCCACCGCTGTACTAGTAAGTGCTATATACTAGTATTGAAAAGATATAATGGTACAGGTGGTAAGCTCCAAGTCTAAGCTAGATAATCGGAAGGATTCAGGTTCAATCCCCCCACATTCGTTTGTTTTGCATCGGGGCAGGAGTGTTCTTCGGTATGATGCATTTACTAATCTCTTTACCGATGCCTTTACTGATGCCTTTACTGATGTCTTTACTGATTCCTTTACTGATGCATTTCAACCCACTGGCATGATTCAGAAACCCGGCACTGTTTGCATTTCTATTTTCCTGATATAAGTATTTCCCGAACTCTTGGCAAAACGAGACTGTGATGCATTAAGGATGCATTAGTTGATGCATTAGTTGATGCATTATCCACACGTTTTAGGAACAAGGCTTGATAAATTGACTGACGACTTTCACTGATGCATTTATGATGCATTTACTGATGCATTTCGTACCATGGTAGAGTGTAGTTATACTTCGGCCGCAAATTTGTTGGTACAGTAGTATGAAGTGGATATTTCACACTACGGCCAGATATGTGTATACCGAGAGAAAAATGATTTTAAAATGTGTGTTTCTTTGCTTCAATATGGTAATAGATATACGATACTTGTAGATACTGAATGTTTTTGAGGATTCCCCGTGGCCTTTTCCCCGAAGGTCTGCTGTAAAAATGCCGGCGTCAAAGTCCTTCCAGACTTAGCTATTGGTAAGTGTCATTGTAGGTACTAACGTTATTATATTCGTTGTCAAAACCGTTGTCAAAGCTTATCAAAACCCTTGTCAAAGAGGACCCTTGTCAAAACCCTTGTCAAAACCGTTGTCAGAGATTGCCGAGCAAAGTGATTTAATTTCCTAACATTAAGTCTATTTAAAACCATCCCAGAAGCCACTGCCTAAAAATTTCGAGCCTTTTTTAATGGAAAAGTAGAAAGCCATTTTCCCCCGGCTCCCTTAAAGGTCTTTCATCAACTAATTAGTCCCCACGTCTCTTCTCGAGGTGGGAGCGACATCGACTCTGTGGCTTTCGGAGCCAATCGGAGACCCGCCTGCTCAAGGATGGGTGATTCCCTGTCGCACCAGATGAGCTGCATGCGTACTTCCCTTATGCAAGATCCATTTACTGGCCCCCGACGTGCAACGTCCTTCCCGACGGGATATCGAGCCTGCAGCATTAGTGACCTGTCGGTACCCATTATGTAATCGCACATAATTTGTCAGCGAAAGGTTAACATAACGTCCAGTCTTGACCTATCCATGGTTATGGGTACGTGTAGATCTGGTGTCATGACATCCCGAGGGGCAGTGGAGTATCATATATCGAAGAGCATTGCAGAACGGTAAATGACGTGTTTTGGCAGCTGCAGTAGTTTACCTTCACTTGAAGGACACTGACAGTTGGCGACCAGGGGAAGTTCATGAGCCAATAGGAATCAAAATGAGCCTGAAGACCTTGCGCTAGCTTGGCCGTTTCTTGCCATCACCGTAATTATAACCCCGATCCTGTTATCATATTCGTCGAGCGACAGCGAGCAGCTGTAAGTATTTAACGAGAAGGACTCTATTTATGGACCAGGCTCGTATTTACCTCCCCTATTTGTTACTGAGCCTTGCATGTTGCGCTACTTGTGTAACCATATATATTTTGTCGGCCGAAAAAGTAGACGCTGATCAGTGATTGATTCTGCATCATGTACTATCATTCGTCCAGTAATGAGATGCGCATTTTTGCACTGCCTGACGACCAGCTGCAGGTACGTACCAAACTGGAGTTCTGATGTGTAGCTTCATTAGAATGGATCACAAACACGCGCAACCTATAAGTACACAGGTCCTATGTTCAAAATGTGACATTAATCATTACTACGTATAAGTGATCATGAAGGATATGTTAACATATCCAATATTGTGTCCTCACACGTCTCTACAGTCAAGTTCTTGTAACAATACATGTATATACCACGAATTAATGAAAACATGAGTAAATATAAGAAATTATCACTAGGAAGGCGTATGTGAAAGCAGTACGAAAATGAAAGAATAAGAGAATAGATCTCAGTGGGATCTAAAAATATGAAATCTTTGTAACAAAAGAAATCCCTTGATTTGGTGAGTGTACATGTACAGCCGCATTTGAAAAGTATTGGCACCTCCGAGCCAAACTCACGAGGCAGTCCTTTCTACTTTTCAATTGTCATATTCGAGACAGTTGCCAGAAAGAGCTGCAATCTCTCTATTGCGATCATACCTATCAATAAGTTGAGTATGCGCGAGTGCCATGGTTGTTGGTGGCTACAATTCATGAACGACTCAATATAGTAGGGTGCCAGTACTTTTCGAATGCGGCCGTACAGGTTTACATAAGAAATTATTGCCCTGGAACTCGGGCACGGCCAAAGAAGAAAAAAGAAAAAGAAATAGAACTCCCGACAGGTCAACCGACAGAAGATAAAGCCTCAATCCAGACAACTCAACTGCGAACGAATAACCCCTCAAGTTCCGATAGCCTGAAATCCCTTGTTTTTACTTTGCTTACGTCTTTCGTCGAGATCGATGATGAGAACTAATGTATTGTGGATTGGTAACACATGAAGGGACCACAGGTTGGGCTTCAGTTTCGCTGCGGCTGGTTTTTGTATTGAAAGGGTATATGGGGGAGGCGAACCCTGAATTTCCCGTGTCTCTGAGATTTTATAATATTTGACCATGGGCTGGTAATCGTTCAGATTCGATTGTGAAGATATCTCATCTGGGATTTGTATGGTTTCTGGTCTAACCGTATTTTCTTCATCTAATCCCTTATTACAAAACTCATCAGCTAAATGCACAGGGTAATTATCCCGGCTAAGGGTTCTGAGGAATACATACGGTTTTTCTTCCGCAGTGCTTCCAGTATTGAATAGTTCCAAGAATACTGGCAAAAAGTCCGAAAACACCGATGCATATTTGTATAACACCGATCATATCGCTCCGACTTAGAATCAACGGACCCATGCGTAAGTACAGAAGTACTTTGACCAGTGTATGTACGGCTCTTTCGCGCCGGAGGACGCACTTGATTTCTGAAATTCTCAGATTCCGTATCCAGCCCTCGATTGTATATCTTTGATGATGCTGAGTTGTCGAAACGTGTATAGGGCCTTACGGATCCTGTCCGTGCTGGTCGGCCTTAGATGCTCTTCGAGTGTCGGCGGTCGGAATAGAGTTTATAGGACCTTTGTGTATCGGAATTTTTGGGAGAGCTTTAAATAAACATAATCGTGGGAGATATGGGCTTTAGAGGGTGTGACAATCTCAGATCTTGTGTATACTTTCCCTACTTTGCGGGGAGTGGAAGGGGGACATGTAATATACATATATATAATGTCCGGCCTCGCTCATATCATGGACACGTACATATTTCTTTTTAAGCGGTTACCCAGGAACCAAGGCGCGAGCCCGGGCCCGTTCAGGCTCGTAACGTTCGCAATCTTTTTTGTTGGTGGAAGGCCACTCAGATGTGCTGTAACTACTAGCTTTCTCGTACAGATGCAAACGATCCAGTTAGCTAAAGCGATAGAATACTTAACCAAAGACTCCCCTTCTATCAGTAACGGCTCTCGAGGAAACCACTTTGATTTGTATGAATCGAAGGGAGCCACAGAGCGCTTGACAAGTATTTAGTCACTAGGGTAGCGAATTTGCCAAGACAATATTATCTAATGGATAAGTGGTATTCAGCCGCCGGTCCTGACCAGCCACATTTCATCACTCAAGGGACGCCGGACTCATAGTCACCGGCGTCCCCATATAATACTGAAGAGCCTAGGGGCCCTTTATTTGTGTTCGATTCTGAAGTAAAGCCGATAGTATACATACTCGGTTGCTTTGGTATCCTCTTATCGATTGTATTTCAAACGATTCAACTAAAAGGTCGGAATCCAATGTGGGGATTTGGTTACAATGACTCCCGAACTTTAAAGTAATGTGTGAGTAGAAGTGAGAAGAGAGGTCGTTACGATGATAATGTATCCTTTCGCTGTCTTACCTAGTACTAACTTACAACCCAAGGAATATAACTGAACGCTGCATTCAGATCGTGAGCAGCATTCAATAGAACATTAGTAGCTATGTAGGCCCTAACGTATAATGTATCTGACTTTCCAGAAAAGAAAAAGAAGGCTGGAAGTGCAAGCCTGGTTCATAAACCAACGGTGTTGGGGTGCAGAGCCTCAGGGTTACATTTCCCTCGTACAGGGGACATCGGGTTAAGCTTTCGAAGACGCCTCATGCTCACTGTGCCTGATACACATCTCCGGCGGCTGTGACCCCTACCCAATATGTGATAGAACCTTTCTATAATAGGTCTTTGGATGGACGGAGGAATTGGAAGGGTACCTCTGGCGTCGGGTATGGGTTTTTGCTCGAGCCTGGTTTCTTCTTTGGCCACAACGATCAAAGTTGGTCCTAGTTTAGCAATATGTAGCTATGAAGGGAAACTCCATGGGAGATCCTGTCGCTGCATTCATCTTTTAGCAGATGCTTGTTTGGGGCGCGGGCGTGATCGGAGAAAAGGAAAAACAAAGAAAAAAAAAGCTTACGTACAGACCAACTAACGCGTGGTTGATATCATCCGATTGGCTTCAACTTCAGGCTCGAGGTGAAGCGCAGATTTGTGACCCTCCAATATTTTCTTCTAATAGACGTTTCCACCACTCACCCGGACACCCCCCTCACCAGGGCAGTTTCCATAACAACAAGAAGATCTACTACTGGCTTCTATATCTCTTCTCAACCAATCACCATCAACTGTCCTAGTGAGGGGGGTGTCCGGATGAGTGGTGGAAACGTTTAGGGCACTGGGAGCCAAGATCCCTGCTACGGAGATTTAATAAGCATCAAGATAAATCCCGTACATGGTCAAGATCGAGATCGAGCAGCTAGTTCGTCGGAGTAGATGGTAGAGCCTGCAAGCTGCTCATCATGCTCGAGTGGAAGTGCAGATTCCGAATTCCCCAGTTTTCACTCTGGTATCCAGGACAAGGATGTCAGAGAAACGCATAAAGGGCATTGAATAGAAGCTTTGAGATCTCGAATGCCAATGCTTACGTGGTGAAGACAGTGGCAGGGAGTAGCAAGCTTAGATCACAGCCGTTGAAGTAAATAAAAAGACTATCTTTCATGAAACGTGGCGGGGGCGACAACTTGAGTTAATTAACAGTGGATGAAAACGAGTGTGGACAGGTGTGATTTGAGGTGGAGAATTCAGGCTCGACGTGATAAGTGGTGACGACGTTAACAGACGTGTTCATTCGGTCTCAACTGATGTCTTGGCATTTAATCTTTCGCCTGTCCTCGCGAATTACATTTAACATCAGCAACTCCGGACCCAACCCCAGAGAGTTCATAGGCATGATTCAAGAATCATGGTAGAGCTCCCACACCTTATAGAATCTTAGGCTCATCCTAAAGAGCCAAAGTCAAAGTTCTTACTTTCAAGTACATGTACGCGTATACAAGTATATACAACTGCGCATACGCGTACCCCTTAGTCTGGCAATACTGCCTACCCATAATACAGGAGTTATATTTATATGGGGGTCTATTATTTGATAAGAGAGATGATAGGATCTGTTAGTAAAGCCACACAGAATTTCCTTCTTTGTGGGGTGCAACATTTTTCACCAGACGAAGGAATACTGGATATTGTCTCTGTGCTAGGAACGTAATTAGAAGGTCCGGGAGCTCCCGGAACTAAGACAAAACTCCTTCATGAAGTACGCCGTCGGGCCTTAACGTTGCTGATCTTGCTAGGGACGCTCTAGGCCAAGACATATATAGTAATGTAGCTAATCATAAGAAATCACTCGAGCCTTATAATATTACCTCCCCCAGAGGAATCTCGCCGATCTGGGGTTCTTGCTTGATACAATGAGTGGAATATAGCCCATATCCGGGATCTCAATGCCAAACTAGGGTGATCACATCTTGACATTCCGAGCATACTTCACCTTTCAAAACATCGCCCTTCTTGGCATCTCGGGCCATAATGCTTGGTACAAACTCCCAGGTTCGGAAATAAAATCAACTCTTCTATCGCGCGAGAAGATTCTTGATCTATATACCGTTTCGAGAGAACTTCCCATATTGTCAGCTAGCCTAATGGATAATGAAATTCATATGGTCGGCGAGCCGGCCGGGTGGAGTTTTACGGGTTCGTCTATTTATTATGCCTGCTCTGCTCGACTCGTGAGATCACCTCTACTTGCGGCGAAACTCGAGCCCCTCAAGAAATATGTTTAATACCCTCAACAGTACCCAAGTGGGCAAAGTACTGGAAATATTCTTTGCGAAAAAGAGATCTTTGGTTCCAATTTGATATAGTGTGGTCGACAAGTCGAGTCCGCTCGAGTTCACGGCTCGAGCTTTGTACTCGGGCAAGAACGAGCAGGAGGGGCCACGAGCAGAGCTTCCACGAGCACTTGATAAAAATCGACTCGAGTTGCTCGAGCCTTTTAGTCATATAGGATCTTAGCATATGTTGATAGATCAAAGGCTACTATGTCAAATTGGAGCCGAAGATCTGTTTTTCGCAAATATCATTTTCAGTACTTTGCCTGATTAGGTACTATGTAGGGTATTAAACATATTTCTTGAGGGGCTCGAGTTTCCTCACGAGCACAGGTGATCTCACAAGTCGAGCAGAGCAGGCCTCGTAAATCAACGAGCTCCTCGAGCCAATCATCAAGCTCGACTCGATCGGGCTCGTCGACTACACTAATTTGATATAATACCTTTAACCTATCAAGATCTTATATGGCTAAAAGGCTCGAGAAACTCGAGTCGATTTTATAAATTGCTCATGAAAGCTCGACTCGACGTGGCCCCTCCTGCTCGGCTTTGCTGGGCCTTGCTGGAGCTGTGAACTCGAGCGGACTCGACTCGCCGACAACATTAAATGAAATGTAGTTAAATGTATACGTAGATATATATATTTTCAGTAGTTAATATTGGATATAAACGTACTTTTTATAGGATACCGTGTATTCGTCCGTATGGTATTAATTAAGGGAATTAAGTGCACTCACTCACGGGGTGAAGGCGCATCCTATCTGATAGCGGTTAGGGATTTAATATTTGAATCCAATAGCAGATCTCAGTTTAGGGAAGCCAAGGGTAAATGTAAACACAACCATCAGAGAGGATCCGCCATCACTGCGTGAGCGACTGTACACCTTTATTCTGCTCTGACATACTATAAAATAATCAACCGATGCATTATAGTAGGTTTATATAGGATAGAGGCAGTTCGTCCGCGGATTCGTTCTAATCTTATCTGAGGCCTGTAACACATATGCCACATGTAGGGTGCCTCCTACAGAACAGGATGATGGAATTGTAGTGGTATCCTTAGGTACTATAACTTGAACTTCAACCTTCAATTTCAAGTATTATTTCTCTCTCGCGGGTATACTAGCATCCACCAGCCCCCACTATTCCTCTTACCTGATGTGTGTTGATATTCTACCTGTAGCCACAACCATAAGGATCGGAGCTGGAAAGAATAACTTTCATATAGAATGTGGCTTTGTATCCAATCAACATAGTCATCTATAACTATTTGGTGTTGATAATTCGTAGATGTGTAAAGTGCCGTTGTGGTTACAGTCGAGTCGATGTGTGGGTCATGAGGCGTCATTCGGGCTTTCGTTTCTTATTACCATGGGGGGAACGCTGATATTTACTATCCCATGAACCGTAGAGGCCTGAGGTTCCAATTAGGTACTTTGCAACTCCAACCTCGATAAAAACACAAAAACGATATAATTCAGCCCTGTTCACTAATAACAAAGCTAGAAGCAGGAAAGTTTATCAAGCGATCCCAATAAGCGCTCCTAATATAGTACTTACAAAGCTGATGGTGCTATGAATTTAAAAGAGGTCACTTTATTTCAAGTGGGACCCAATTGGGTCCTTAACTCGGTTGTTACTGTTGACGGAATAGCTGCCGGCATTCGTATTGCAAAGAGGGCCGCAAATACTTGCGCGTTCATGATCGGCGAGAGGTGGTGGGGCCGGCCCCAAAAGGAAAAGAATAAGAGGGGAAAAACGAACAACACGTCTAGTGGAGTGTCCCCACGTGACCAGCTGCTCTGCATATCGGCGAGTTTAGTACACTGGAACGTCACGATGACTGGGGTGGATGCTATCGACTTGTATTGATGATAGATACAGGGTTCGTACTTGAAAATCATGAGAAAAAGAAAGAGAAAGAGCGAGAGAGAGGAAGAGCGGGAGAGAAGAGCGAGAGAGAGAAACAGGTCTAGCGGGCTGACAAGTAAGGAGAAAGACAGGATAGCACCCCCCCCCCCCCCCCCCAGCGGCCTCTTTGCTCCTCGGCTGATCCCAAATTCGAACTCCTGACAGGTAGAAACCTCCTTTAATTTCTTGCTGTTCGACATGCATCCAGGATAATATGTACTCCATAACAATAAATGATTGGTATATTTTCGGCGTTCCTAGAAGGCGTTGAGGGCGGAGACTATAAGCAGTATTGAAACAAAAAAGATCTCGAGGGTGAATCTGGTTCGGATTGGTGGTATGTATGGGCATGAACTTTCTCTCTGGCGGTCTGGCTGCTCGGCTGAGCTCAACTAGGCTGAGCTTGTCATTGAGAGGGCTAGTCAGAGTCATCTCTGGACCTAAACTACTGTGGATAAGTACGGTCATTCCGATACCCCTTAAGGGGTGGAGGAAGTTTCTGTCGAAATGGCGGTATCGGAAGCAGGGGAAATGAGGAGACAAAGAACAGGGGAAATTAGAGAGTTGGGAATGGGGTGGGGTGACCTAAGGAGGACGGATGGGTTTAAATTGTCCATTTCCCTTCTTTTATTTTTGTGTTTAGGAGTTGAGTAGTAAGACGAGGTGAGAGGTGGGGGAGAGGTGGGGGTAGGCTATAGGGTGAGGCGAGGAGAGACTGGAGAGAAGGGTGAGTTGTCGTAGATTTCAGGCCTAACCTACATACAATAAATCATGAATTAGCATGAACAGACAAGAATCTTTTGGATTCAAAGGACCGAACCCGATAAAGACTGGTAATAGGGATTTGGAAAGGGTAGCGACATCAGTTTCATCTTAAACAGTAGATTGGTGGTTATGTACAGAAAACACTCAAGTATAGCGTCTAGATATATCATCCGGCCTAGCTTAGTATAAAGTTCGAGCATGGAAAACGCTCGAGCTTAAACTCGAAATACCCCAGCTCATATCCCATCATGAGGGCTACCACCAGCTCTAAAGAGGAATTAAAGGCTGTAGATGAGAATGCTTTTAGAACATTTGCGGGTTCGTTGAATGCTCTGTTTCCATAACATGGAGATGCAAATAACGTTATTATAAGGGTGGAAGGCAAGCCTAGCTACATAGTGCTGCTGCTGCGTAGTTTCTAGCTGCTCCTTTCCGTAATTACGTAAGTGGAGATAGATATGGTGGTTTAAAGTATGGCCAGCGCTCCCGTACGTATACGTACCCCGATGGAGTGCGGCCAGTGCTGCAGCGCTGTTTCTGCTCTTAAATTTTCCAATAAGTGAAGATTGAAAATGATAGCGGAAATTGATTGCGGCTAATAATGCTACGCAATTCGTAATCTTCGTCCATAATTGGAGGCGAAAATATCAATGTTGCCCGAAAGCACGTTAGCAATTAACGCCAACGATGCTACGACAATATTTTTGTTCGTTTTCCATCACCATAGGTGAATTCGAAGACGGAACAATAAAGGAATACAAGACAACAGTAGAGAATCTAAAGAGTGAGGAGGGGCAGGAAGAACGTAAGAGACAAAGTTTAATTAAAGCCTTTGAGAATGCCCTAAACCCTACACAGAACATGGGTGTTCATCAATCATACGGGCCCACGTTGCATTCATGTAAAGTCGGCCATACATGTGTTACACGGTCAATTACAATATCTGAATTCGGACCGCATGCAGGGTTATGCCCAACTATGCTTGGATACCAGATATATGCTGATACCGAACACCGATACTACTACCTAGTTAGTTTGTAAGTACCTAATGCGATGCTTCTATATGGTCTGTGTTCGAGTCCCTCGTCTACCGGCGACTGCAAAAGGTTAATTACAACCCGGAGTTCTCTACTAATTTACTCTAGAGCAGTACTGATCTACGACTGAACAGCGTACACATTTTGGGGGCAGATCTACCTACAATTGAGGCAAATCATGTCACACAAGTGCATGTGATCGCGCACATCTCATATTATTGGCTGCCGAATGATGTACTATGATTCGCTGTCTCCGCCGGCCACAAGTGTGGATTACGAATACGAATACCCCGTCCCTCGAGGGAAGTAGAGCCACATAGTACGTAAAATCTATCAAAAAAATTCTGGCCCTTTCGGGTCCTCCTAACAACTTGATTATCAACAATTGAGTCTATACCAATCTCCCCTCAGTCCTTGGCTTTGATTTACTGTGATTTTTGTAGCATTGATAAAGACGCAAGAGTCAAGTACGCCACGCTAGTGTTTAGGATTACACCTTCCTAGTGTAGAATAAATCATCAATAGTCACTCGCTAGCTAATTAAGTTCAATTATATATGCTTACTAAGCCATCTAGGGTATGAATGCAGGGTCAATTTAATTAATGGCCCACTGTGTGAAACTATTAACTGAACTCAAAACAAAATTACCCCTTAGGGGTGACAGCACAAATACAAACATATCTGTTGATGCCTTAGAAATATTACTGGTCGGAATATAGAAGGTTGTACGAGTGAATGACGCGCATCAATTTTCAGGAGAGTAATGATAATGAAAATAATAATTAAGAAACGAAATTTAAAGTCTGCATGACATAAGAGATTCAATTTCAATGAAAGACAGAAAAGGAAGAAAAACCCCAATAAGGGTCAAGCCACGGCTAACCAACCAATAGGAAAATTTAAAGTGCATGCCCCATTCCCTGCGAATGCATGCGCGTGCGCGTGCGCGTGTACCTTCTCTGCCAACTCAGAACCATACATCACCTTTCGTAGGGGCGTTAGAGGGGCGGGGTGGGGTGAAGGGCGATTTCGGCGTCCGTTATGCGCTGTGAGGATGTCGAAAAGATGGAAAAGATGAAACTCGATCGAATGAATCAAAGCTCAGTCTATTTGAAAGGGTGGAAAGCTTATCTCGCTACCAATCTCTGTTGAAAAGGAGATACCAGTGGCGCACCGGAATATTCATTAAGGTTGTGATTAGTATAGCGCTCAATCATCTTGTGGTTTTATATTACGGTACAGTCGGTTATGGTCCTTCGGGCAGAGTCTAGATGATATCGATCGCTTCTACCCATAGCCACGAGTAGTTAAGATGAAAAAATTGACTTCATAATGAACCAAGTAAATATTTACTAAATGTAGTCTCGTGACCTGGGCATCCGTACAGTTTCTCGTACAGAAAAGGGAATTATAGGAAATGGCATATAGTAGACGTATACGTAGGAACTATAACTAACGCCATTAGTGAGAGCTTTAAAGCCAAAAATGAACACTTAGCTGGCGGGCCTAATACATACATGGGTTTGGGTGTTATTGCTGAGATGGGTGTTCGTTCAATCTGGATTGACTAGACCCTTGGACAGAATACAGAGATGGGATGTCGTTGGTTGTGGCGGCTTCCGGGGTGTCATGAATAGTACCGGGGTCGCTCGAAGTGTGTAGTGGTGCCGGCTGGATTCTGGGAGTTTCTACTGTGTCTATATCCTCTACATCCCCTGACTATCCATAGATAATTCGAAAGTCAGTATTATATATAAAGGAAGCATATATGATCGGCCGCTTGAGCCAGTAGTTATCTATACTCCTCGGACGGCAGGGTTGCACTTAAAGAGAGAGGGTAAACATATACATACCGACGATGATACAGTTCTACTTCTGCGGCGCCTCCTCAACTCAATGACTCCCAGAGCACTGACAATAACCCCCAAAAGACTGATAACGATTTCGATCAGAGCGAACACCTCGCTCTTGTTTAAAACTGGTGTACCCATTATGCAGTCTCGAATTGCCTACCGCTGTATGCTCTCTGTATAGTATCATCAGTGATTAGTGTTCCTTTGTTTCACTAGAGCTAGCTAGAGGTGTGTAGAATGGTGACTATTGTTACTCAAAATGGTGTTTACTTACTTTAGGTAACGTAACGGAGGTTGATCGTATATACGTACTACTGAGATTCGGAAGCGTTGTGTGTAGCAGGTCGATAGTTAGGGTGTGTTTAACCAAGGCAATAAATTAAAGATATAATGCCAGCCTATATCCCATACCCTAGTATAATGCACGTCCTTAATTTTAAATGTCAAGAGGATTAAAGGGATAGACATGGCCAGTTGTATATTTGGGCGGAGCCCCATTAGCAAGGCTTCAAACTCATCTTCAAAGACTTTCACATAATTAACGTATAACGGGACGTTGAGCGCTCGCGTGACGTACTCAACACACGCTGGCTAGCTTGACACTCTGTGAATGGTTTATTAGGATGAAAAAATTATTTCCCAATGTAGGCAGTTTGGTGTCCAGAGGCTCAGACGTCCGGTGATGCTATGGTGCATGCTCATAGCTTTTGTAGTTACACGAAGCATGATTCTGAATCGGCGAAATCTTTGCCTTCTATCCGTTCCCTATTCTTATATGCTCAAAACTCGCACCTATAGTAAGCGATTCAGCTGCCAAAGTTCTGCCACAAACTCCCGAAAGTATATGCCTTGAGCTATCGGAGGACTAGTCCGTTGGAAGAGGATTGGGAGCAACCAGAAGACTAGCCCATCGGAGGAGGAGGAGAGGGGGCTAGCAAATTCGAGCTTTGATAGTTGCTTGTGGTGTTGTGGAGTCGTGGAGTTGTGAAGTTGCAATTGTGAAGTCGTGCAGTTAATGTAACTTGTAAGTAGTAGACCAGCCTAGTTTTACATGTCAGCTTGCCAAAAATGTCTCTAGTGTGGTCGACGAGCCGGCTTTAGACGAGCAAGAGGAAAAGCTCGAATCGGCTGGTGATAACAGCTGCTCGCCTCGATTCGACTTGTAAGTTCTCGAGCTTTCCAGCGGTCTCAGATGTTTGTCCTTAGGTCATTCTAGGTGATATCGATTTCTTCATTGGAACGAGTGTTCCAGGGTTAGGATTTCCGACTGACCTATTTTGTAAATTAATCACTAAGGATATTGTCCGCATTTTTAGTATGGTTAAAATAACACCTCAAAATCTCGAGCTTTTCAAGTCGAGCAGTGGAGGGAGCTCGAGCCAACTCAACTCGTGAGGGTGGCTGCTCGCGACTGCCAAGCTCTGGGCTCGAGTTAACTTGTCTTGTCGACCACACTAAATGTCTCTATATGTATGTACGTTCAGGTGCACTAGTTAGATTTATCACCAATCTCAATACAAGTATTCGACTCGGGAATGTAGAGATGGTACTCTACGTACATGTACTTTGTATATATCTTCGTATCGCCTCACGAAATAGCTACTGTGGCCCAACACTCAGGCGTTTACAAGGCTTGTGGGCACCACATATCAATTCACATTATATCTTACATGCATGAGCCTTCATCCGAGGTCCTATCATCATACAGCGAGAAGTAGTCTGTCTGTCGGTGATTGCTATGGGAGCAAGGAATACAATACTAATTGGTACTTACATACATGTATTTGCGCCCCTAAAGCTCCGACGGCGCAAAGAGCCAGAACAAATTTGGACTCTCTCATTTGTGTAGTTGATAATTCACAACACTAGAGCCAAATATAATCCAAATATCGATGATCGTATAAGGAATGGATTCATAAAAAAGATTGCAGTCCGGCATTGCATAATAAGTTTACAAATCCTGGACTAGGAAATTTAATAGACAAGCATTGGATCTAGTAGCGCTTTCAACATTCTTCGCCACATACAAGAGGCTGAGATATTTATATGCACCCATTCATATGCCCTAGTACTACCTATAGAAAGCGCTCCTAAGGCAGATTTATTCTAGAGCTCATACAAGGCAATATCAAGTCAATTTAGCGGGATAGCCTCTGAGGTGATCCGTCACCTATATTACTTCAACGGCTACTAACTTGACACTATGTAATTACACCTTTATCATCGTAGCAACGAATCACTGAACTTATCATTTGCAATCTGCAAAAAATAATTAAGGCCCACACATTATTCCTCACGATCACCCAATGATTAACAAAGGCTAGCACTCCTATACCGTGTATCATCAAGATGGTGACTTTATCACTATTCCTCATGTGAGGACTTTATTCATAGCCTAGTCTTGGAAAGACAGGCTTCAAGTAATGAAGTTAAAATGCCTATCATTCTAGGCAGGTCAATTGTGTCTTTAATTTGTTTTATATAACACCGCCCCAGGTCTGCTAACCATCAGGACCGCTGTGTTATGTGTAACTTATAATTAGCAGTCTTTTGACATATCTGCGCGCCAGATCTTGAATGTCGTCACCAAATTATTTTATGATAAAGGACCGATAGGTTTTCAGTGTTATCCGCTTCTTGAATCTATACAGATTCCGTAAGGGCACTCGGTTCAGCCGCAAGGATGTTACATCTGAAGACCCTATCCCTTTGGAGAGTGACTGAGCATAACAATGCACTCTTTCTAATGATGTGAATGGTTGCACCTCGTGTTACACAACAGAGTGCTTGGGAGCATCCTGTACAAATTATCACCCTCGATAAGCGCATTGCGGATATCTCCCACACCTCGGAGAAATATGTAACTCAACCAAAAAGATAGGTCGGTTCAGATCCTAGCCGTAGCCCGGCTAGTCACGTAGTAGAGAAATTCAGACCAATCATTACATAATTATCGTCACTGTTCGACGACGAACCCCAGCCGCTGTATCTCTGTTCCTGTAAACTGAGTGTTTGCTTCGATGGCAAATTTCCGACTGTATGTGGACACAGCTCTTTATCGCAGTTGGAGCTAGGATTATCACGAAGCCCTTTGCAACAGTTAGCCTCAGTCAATATACTACGCTTTTCATTTCAAATACCCTCATGTGCATAATGAAGTGTCTATCTGTACTCGCAGATACCCAACTGGGCGAGAATCAATGCGGGGAGCTTGAACTATACAGATAGATTTAGGATCAGTAACGCCTATCACAACAATATTTTCGTTCCCAAAAGAAAAGAAACTTAAGGACTGAGTGTAGGTACATGTAGGAATACATACATGTAGACCGTGTGCACCTGTGCCGAGAATGTACCTGTGCCGAGCATCTTATCTGATCTCGAGGGATCCACTCCAAATGGTGGCTGAAATGCTGACTTTATTATAAGGTGCTCGGCACAGGTACATGCTCGGCACAGGTGCACACGGTCTATATGTGTTGTCCCCCGTTCCCCGTTAACGAGCCACGATATTGAATTTAGGCGTAGAGAGCCCGCTTAGCCATACCTACATACAAGGCTCTGGGATTTAGTGAGTGAACGAATCCTCACCAGTCAACACCCCATTTAGTTCACTAACTTAATGCCAGAGCCTTGTACATAACTCAAGGTGGTCGGACATGACTCATGGAGAGATGTGGGCAAGCTTTACTGAAAAGATAAGGCCCTGGAAATGTATTCTTTTTCTCTGACGCTACATGTAGTTTCCCTCTCTGATTTACCGCTTCAATAAGCCATGGCTGCATTTTCATCATTTAAATACCCCATGTGATCGCTTTCCAGAGGAGGCCTTGATAGGTAGCTGCAACCGATAGAGGTACACACATACCTATTGTTCCTACCCGCTTGATTCAATTGGACGAAGACAGCGGAGCCTCAATTGCCAACAATCCCATTATTGTTGTATCATATATCCTACGGATGTCCATGGGAAAAAAAGCTTGTAATACCTCATAATAAGAATATTTGACACTTACTTTCTTCATGTGCATCATGGCCGCTCTACGGTATACCAGGGATGCTACACTTCGGGTTGATGGATTTTTGCGAGAGACCTGAAGCCTATAACAGATCATTGCTGGACAGCTAATATATCCTATGCATGATGGGTATTAGAGACCGCCTTGACTAGTCTGCAGAAGGGAAAAGCTCAGCCAGCTCAGTCAGGTCCACCATTCGGTAATATCATGCAGCCAATAATGAGCATGTAATTCGTTCACTTTCATCCGCCCTTCACTCCACCCATAACCACCTTCCAGGGCGCTTAGTTGATAATGATGATCATGGAGCTATCATTTGAGTCGTTCCGAGAGTATATATGTTTCAGAACATATAACGTGATGAACATGAGGTTTCATGTAAGAACAATTCGAATACTATGAGGTTCTAACCGCCAGCCCGAATCCCCCAATTGGAGTGAAAGATACAGCAGCTCTTCAGATATTGATCTAACCTTCTAGGAGCCCGTGACATATGTGGCTCCTAAGGATGTATTTTGGATATCTATAGATATCACATGTTAATTGGCCTTAGAATTTGATCATATAGCTCAAGCTGAGAATGTAGACTCAAATATTCTGATGCAATCATGCTAGGTGCATGCATATGATGTGCATGATACCAAGTAATAGAACCCGGCTCCTTGTTTGACACATATGTCTAAAAAGCAACTTTTCAAGGTTTCGGACCCCGGAACATCACAGCTGCGGCTCGAATCTGCACGCCTGAATGACGATGAGTAGAGGCAGATAGAGATAAAGATTTGTATAGGACCTGAATAGAGCGGTGGTTTATGTCGAGAGATGAATATGAAAGTGAATAGAAGTGATGTGATTGAGGTGAGAAAGAGTGCTGAGTTAGCCACTGAATGCGCTACACATGAAGATGCTTCTTGGCACTCGTACTCGCAAGCCCCTGCAATCACTATGTCCCATACCTTGGCGAAACGGAACAAGCGCTGCGATTGGTGTTCTTTTTTCTTATCTCTTCCTCTGACGGGATAAAATATCAATACCACCATGCATTACTCCCCATAGTCTGACAGTCCCGGCTCATTAACAAGCTCGAGTGAGAATTCATGACATAGGTTCCTTGTCCGCGCTCACAGCAGTCACATACCGAGAAATAGGACAGCATGAACTGCTCAACGATGTCTTAGTAGTCAAGATACTCCTACATCGACAAACAAAGATCTGCCTTCTCTACATAGTAGATCAGCTACGTCATATAAAGAAGTACTCTGCCTTCTCGGTGTAGGGTGCAAGTCGCATAGTAGTGCCATTACGATAGGTTTAGCACGTATATGTATGGTGTAGTTTCAACTATATGTACATGTAGGTATTGGCTGGAATATACAACATTCCGTACGTTACTTGGAGTCCGCCGCGTATTGACATGGTGTTACAGCAGTGTCTTTGAGGCAGATCCGAACAAAAGAAGTTCGTTACCCAGGATTCCAGCATGGTCACCCAATGCAGTAATAACTAGGCGATACGATGTTTGGGTATGGTAGAGCGGACGAGATGCCCCATTTTCGTCATTCTATGACCGAACACGTCACCTCTTTATTGTTTCTCGTTTTTTAATCAAGCAGGAACTTACTTAGTACAACGTATATCGCCAGACTCTTGACTTAGATTTGCGTTGACGTAGCTTTTAATGTGGTGGAGACCATTTCTGACAGGTTCAAGTTTATATAAATTTTACGGCTACTCACATGTATGTCAACTTGTTCGGTGGTATACAAGACGTCTACCATAATGAACCTAACCATGTAACTACATGTATATTATGGCCCATAATCACACCAAGACAGAAGTGAACCTTGGGTTATGGTGTCTCCGAGTCATGCATACTTGAGGTAAGGTTTAGGTGAGGATACGACTACATCTGTAGTGCTTCCTGTAATTTTGTAGCTTAGAATTCGTACACGAGCAACAAAAAGCAAACAGCAAAAAGGAGGCCGGCCACCAAGCTATGGCTTAGCCCAAGAGTTGAAAATCTTGGTGATAATTACTTATATACTAGGAGACACATGCACAACAAGACCATGAGTTTAAATAAGGATCAATCGGTTTTCGTGGGATTGTGAGAATTTGCGCTCCGATTTAGCAATAAATCCATATGTCTACTAGACCTTCCAACGTGATATTGATTTAAGCTTTAGGAACCTGTCTCGGTTATGTAACTTATGTCAGATAAGATGCAGGCTATCCAGTACTAACGTCACTCCATAGAGTACCTAACACTTATGCCCTTGCAAAAGCCTTGGCATGATTTCTTTTTCCGTGGGAGCCAAGAGTGGCTGGTGCTGCCAATTATTGTACCTACATAGCAGAATTCATGATCAGCTTTGACGGGACCATAGGTTAGATAGAGTTGTACCTACATTAACATTGCTAGCTCTTTCGTTCGTAGCTGTCAGTCGTTTGAAAACTAGGTCGCAGATTTAATTCTACATGATGAGCATCATGCCTTAGATTAGAATTGGGGTTAGAATTATGAAAAGCTCGTGTTTTAGGTGAGTATTAGCGTTTCGAGGCTGTTGGCACGATATTCTAGCTGACTGGTCGACAACCTACCTAGCCACTCAACTGTGCTTCTTGGCGCATGGCAGATCGGTCAAAAATTAAGGGCAGCATACGATCGAGAGTAATCAGCCATTGACCACTAATACTGTCAGGATCCTTACGAATTACTATTGCATTTTTTTATGGAGAAAATGAAAATAATAATATTTGGTTTTTTTTCCCCACGTACGTGGGTCCACGACCAAACTTGAGGAACTGCGGCGGCCATGGAGAGGAATTGAAATTTGTGTTTCCTGTGATATATTTCTTCTTCCCCCCCCCCCCCCTCCGTCAAGTCTGCTGATCTTGGTAAACCGGTCATCCCACTAAATGTAGTCTTAGCCGTGCACATGTGTATGCAGATAAAGCATGACCCTATCGAAATTCAGACCCCGTGCGCTCATTTTACAAGTACTCACGTCACTAATGTATTTGTTTCAGCGAACGGTAACAGGATTCAAATTCTCCTTTTTTTTCTTTGCAATTAATGTTTGGGGGTAGTTGCGGGCATTGTTGAGACGGGGGCCGGGTGACATCCTATTGCAAGTTGTCACTGAGGTAAACTACATGTAGTATACTATATGGCTCTGATTGGTATTCTCTCTTTAATAAACAGTGCTTTTTCTCGCAATACGTCTCTAAGTGCTATGAATGTAAGCTACTGTACGGTCATTATCGAATATATCCCCTTAACACGTAGAGGAAAAACAATACATCTTTAGGACTATTAGCTGAAGGAACCAATGACAATGAAATTCTTTCACCGGCCTACGCAATTGTGACTTCAGACAGACTCGTAATTCTCCAAGTACCATGCATGCTGTGGCTGTAGTTGCATTAACCGTAGCCCCAGAGGCGAGTTATCATTCCATTCCCGATGTCATTAGTGAGAGAGAGAGAGAGAGAGAGAGAGAGAGAGAGAGATTTTACTTTTTATCTCGAGATACTTACGCTAATCCACCCTCCAGCCACCTCCCCTAAGGACCCGAAAGAGCTTTAATTAGAAAGTCATATTGTCAAACTCGAAAAATTCCCAATTTCTCTCCAGTGATTATCTCTCAAGTGATTGGTTAAATTATTAATGGCATCGATCTTCGTCAGAAGTTTCCCGGAAGTAATTTTGATCCCATAGGAGCTGGCCAGCTTCTCGAGGTCTGACGGTATAAACTTTAGTAATATCTCAGGGAGGAAAAGAAAAGGAATAATCACTCATTTGGTAATCAGGGCTATCGGTCGCCAATCTGCACCGGTCAGATACGCAGAGCCCTAGCTGTTAGCCGGGCGCAACAGAGAAAACCAGGGTCGAAGCGGCAACGTAGTAGGTAGCCAATTAGGCAGATCTAAGTGCACTAGCGAATTCGAAACTACACTTGCATACAGCCATCGCCATCTTCTAGATCTAACGACGTCATTTCGACAGTTAAATCAGGGTCTATTATGTTACACGCACCTGCATCTGACAGTTGAATTGCGCCTCAATACGGCAAGGCCACGCGCCTTCAACTCCCATTGCCGGCACTTCGGTATACAGATACTCTCAAACACATGCATCGGTTTCATAAGTCCCCCTTCAACTCCTCACGAGAAGTCCCCCTGAAATTTCGAAACCCCAACGTCCCAGCCAATGAGCGCACAATATCATAACGGGTCGGTTGCTTTGGGGGAATGTTTCATATACCTGTAGCTAATTAAATCGCATAGAATACTAGCTTCTATAACTCGTTTTTGCCCTAGGGTTTGAACTGTTTGAACTAAAGTGATAGTTCTCTCTAGACCTTGTGGGAATCCAATCACAGTCGGGGAACACAGCTCCGGTATAGCTTCAATACCGACCTAGCGTGACTACGAAGCCATGTAGCTTGTAACATGGGAGAGTGACTACCTAGGAAGTGAGATATATCCCGATACATGGCCCTAACTCTATTTCCTCCATCCATTGAGGAGTAATAAGTATGTTGATCCCCCACCTTGTTGCTTAGGATATTAAGCTTTGAAAATTTGGATACTAGTGTCGACAAATTTAAAAGCGTACACTGCAACTAAGCCTCACCAGTTCTCAATTGAGACAACAAATGACGAAAAAATCTCTCTTGGACCCCCCCCCCCCCCGCGCCCCCCAGGCCGAGTTCTCCCGAAGGCCAGAAACCTGGGGATGATTATGTGGTTATGTGGTTCGGCAGATTATGGATGTGGGTGTGCCGACAGCTTTACCACATGGGAACCCATATATAGAATACTTTCTTTGACAGAAAATTGGATTCCTTAGTTTCCCTACTCAACACACAAGGCTTGATTTTCCCAGCGTTTCCTCGTGGGATACTGGTTTTCGTCGGACTTATTGGGCTGGAGACGCTGTTGACTGCCTCCATTCTGCAGGATAAGCATGCATATCAGTAATCTCCTTTAGTCTCTGAGGCGCGCTGATCAGAGACTTCATAGCAGATAATTCGAGAGTTGACTAAGTCGCTGTCATGATCATCGCATAATACAACACATGGCTTAGTCTCGCTTGCCATCAAATGAGCTTGCTATGTTATGGATCCGTGGTATAAGAATATCTTATTAGGAGAATAAATATTTGGGCTTGCACATGACTTACATTACATGTCCTATAAAAATAACTATTACGTCCTAGGTAAAGTAATTCACTCATGAATTTATTGAATAGGCTCCCTGGTTTTACCAAACAGTTTTAATAACGGGTCAAACGCATAGCCGGCATGGAAATTCAGCCATGGTTTGCATTCGATTACTGATTCATGTAAATATTACACTTCTACAACTACATGTAGTTTTTACATTTTTTTGGCGAAGTACCAAACCACTTCATCCATAGCGCTGACTAGTTGTCCGGTAAATATCGCAACTCGTGGGCGTAGAAGCACCCGGAAGTCCCCTCAAGCTATCCCTACTCGTGAGGCTATAATAGCTCGGAGCGCTGGGTGGTCGGACACGACGACCTGGAATTGATACGATCGACTGGGCCAGTTGATGCCATTGCCTGGCGTTGAGAATATGGCTGCCTAGTCTGACATGACTGCCTGGAACCAGCACGACAATCTCATGAAGTCAACACACAACTGCCTGAAATCAGTAAGGTTGCCTAGCGCTGAGACAGTTGCCTAGAATCAACACGACTGCCTGGGCGGACCAACTACCGCTCATAGGATCGTGGGGCGAACATCAATGAAATAGAATACACCATGTGTTGTTTTTCTCGACTAGAAAGAAACATTCGACCTTCATCAAGGATCTAAAGGCGCTACGTGTATGTCAGACGATGAAGTGATGCTAAAGGTTTTCACCGACGATCTTTTCAAAAACCCGGCATTACTGGTCATTTCCAGGTACCAAACACCATATACTCCAGTCCCTTCGTATCTATTGTTCCTAGCTTCCTGGCTGAGCTGGCCATCAATCCCCGGACACTGTTGCTTGGCCTAAATTTGGTCTGTTTGCGGGTACGTAATTCCAGTGGAATTAGCTGTTTTCTTGCCAGTAATAACAAAGCCGAGAAATACTAGACCTCGAGACATGGACACAGCACAGCCCGCTAACAAAAAATCCTTGAATCGTGCTTGGGTTAATTCCTATTTTCTTTTTATCCCTTTACTGGTAAGCAGATACGTGAGTAATTAGCGTGCGCATGCATATGTGTATATACCAGCGCGCAGCACAGGGTTAGGGACTGCCAGCATTCAAGGGGAATCTCAAGCTGGGCCAGGTTTCGGTGGCGGCGCCCCTGCAGTCACAAAGTAGCCCAAGAATAAAACAATTATTTTTACTGGGCAGAAACACCCGACACAGCTTACGTTTCATTCATTGGCGCCAAGCCCGAAACTTCTGGAGACGGGGCGCCAAGAACAAGTAATGACCTATGAAATCTGTCTGCCCACTGCCCCAAGGGGGTGGTTCGCCCCTTTTTCTGATTAAACGAGTCAATCAGAAACCACCGATTCAGATATCAATTTCAGGGGTATTCCCGAGCATCGCGCGTCGGCGTGCAACATGGAATTCCAAATCTCCCAACCCATCAGCGTGGGGTAATGACAATTATTACCCCAAAGTCTCGAAACAAGGAATTGAGTTTAATCCAAAAGAAAAACAGAAAGAGAAGTTACAAATTAGTATCTCTAAGCTCAACTTTCATCTGTTGTAATAAAGAGTGGAAAAATACCGGGAATCATCTCTCATGAAATTAGTCAGGCTTGTCTACATGAAAATACGTCAACTTCCGATGAGGTTCCTAGACTGGGTTTGGGATGGTATCTAAAGGTTTAGTTTTTAAGAATTTGCGGTGCATATTCTTGGGGGGGCGGTTGCGGAAAACCACGATGAAGTGATGACTGTTGCAAAGCAGGGAACACCTAGTCTTAACAAGGATTTTATGCAGCTTAAAGTTGGTCATTGAAAGTTTGTATTCCTGAGTTATATATTCTTCAATTCGGAATTCGACGAAATGCTCTCGGCAGGAATACTCGCAGCTGGCCAATTGATCGGTAATTCGTGCAAACCCACTGTTTATCAAGGTCGATTTATAGCCTGTGTTTAGTATACTGAGTGCTGCGGTCTAGAACAAACATTTCGAACTAATTGAATATAATTGATAATAGATTTCTACCCTAGACTATAAAGATTCCTTGGCCATTGGCGAACCTTAGTCGGTATTGGCCAATCGGAATCCTTGGCCAATCACAAGGCGGCAGTCGGACGGGGGAGGTCCGCCATTGAACCAGATTCGCCAGTGAGCCATTGATCCGAGAATCACTATACAAATGGCCAGGTTTCCGAGAATATTCTACTGCGTGTGTAAGTTTATCAAATCGAGTATTTAAGGGTGGAATCACTATTGTAAAACGATGCTAACAGTGAGATTGTATTACTGGACACCATATTTTTGGCCTCGTCCGGCTTACCGCTGTAATTCGAATAGGCGCCCGGTCACATAAGACGTTGAAGTTCCCATATTTGGCTTTCCTTTAATCGCCTTTATTATGGCTTGAAGGATAGCTTCGACGTCTTGTGTGACCGGTCATCTGTTCGATTACGGTGATATCTAAAAGTATGTTAGTGTGTAGAAGAATACCTACAATACCTATTCAACGACGACAAAGGGAAAGAAATGCGTTGGCCTCAAGGATTGAGGGAGGATTTGCGGATCTAGTATACTCGTAAGGATTTATACAAGCCCCGGGAAGATGGAAAACCTGTTGGGAAGCGCTCCAGATGATAGCCTCTGGTGTCTCTAGTTACCTCATAAAGTTAATATGGCAGGAAAATAGAGCAGTATTCTCACGATACAGGTTTAGTTTATCAATATGCTATAAGTTACACTTTATTAGGTCTACCCTCTCCTTCTACCGGTTGTAAATTTCTATCTACACACAGCGCTGACTAACACGCGAAGAGCCGGAAACGCGCAGTGCCAAGACCATGGGCATACGGCGGGGTTTCCGGTACTAATCAACCAGACACCATCTACATCCTCACAACCGTCTATATTCAGCACCACAAACATCATTAGAATCCCACACAATACCGCATGAACGACCAATCAGCGAGATTTGGATGCCAGAACGCGGCCAGCGACTACAAGTCAATGTAGAAATCTTGCATGGGGTTATTTTGGATTGAATTTACAGATACTATTCTTTACGTGAATTTCCGAGAAAGAACACGCAGATAAGAGGTATAGAGTGGGAATTTGGTATCTATTTCACTACTATCCCGATACCTTATCCCTATTATATTCCTCAGAAGCATCATTTTGACATGTATTTTCAGCTTTGTACACAGAACTTCGGAAATCGGGAATCCCATCACTTACGAAAATTGCGATTGTAAGTTGTCACTAGCGTTATCGACTTTGGACAGACACAAAGGGAGATAATAGCAGCAAATTTTGTCTCCTTTCTCGCCAGAGGTTTTAATAGGCCATCCCGGGCCCGAAACACGTTTGGACTGGCCCAAGCCCAGCAAACCCAACCGGGGCCTGGCCTGGCCCATATATACGGGCCTAATCCCGGGATTCTTTGATAATTCATATGATTCTAAGAAAATATATTTAACTGTTTATTGTGATAAAATCTCATATTTATTCAGAGATCTTCTTTTCATAGAGAGAAATGAGGATTGAAGATGATAGATATTCTTAAAATATGCACCATTTTAGCCCATATAAATGACACATAAAGCCCGGGCCTCAATCGCCTCAGGACCTGGCCTGGCCTGGCCCCAGACACCCTGGCCCAAGCCCGGCCCAGAAGGCCGAACCCCGGGCCGGCCCATATAACCTGAGGCCTATCAAAACCTCTGCTTCTCGCTCCAGTATCTAACTATAGACGCTAAATGGGAGAACAAAAACGAAAAGATTAACCGGTTCTTACACCATTAATCTACTAGTCTTGCACAACCCCGTGGTCTTCAGTTGTTGATTCTGCTAATTGTTGTTCTGTAGACATTTGACCGACAGACTGATCTACGATACACATCATGGATACATGTCATCGATACACACCACTGGTATTACCACCGATATATACCACCGATATATACCACCGATACATAACATCATCGATACACGCTACCGGTACATACTACCACCGATAACTTCACCGATATATACCACCAATACACATGATCATCACAGCCGCCTCTAACAAAGTCTCCTCTTACATCTAATAAGGATATATACCCAGATGGTATAGTGAATTGGTAGGTTATATAATACAGACCTGTTATACATTACATGTATACACACCCACCCCCCACCTATTCGTTGACTGGGTTACACGAAGACTCTCCTGGGTGTTTAGGTACTACACGATCGAATACTCATCTCTTTACACCATACCTCAGTTGATTCACCCCCCCCCCCTCTTTACCTATCCAAGCATCACCTTTCAACTGTGTAACTGCCTAACTTACTACCGTAACACTAGCAGCACTCCACCGCCAAGCCACCCACACCACCAACCACAGCCAAGCCAAATGAGTGACCACACATGACCCTCAATCTCCACTATCCCACCTGCACCGGCGACCCACCTGCACCACCGCCATCTGCACTTCAGCCCCTGAGCAAGCACCGCAGAGTGAAGTCGAAATAAACTTTTCCGTCCGTGCCCGCTTGCAGCTCCGCGGGACAGGGCATATCACTGGTGTGATCATATTCTGTAAGGGGCAGGGGAGCGGACTTACGTTCCAATTGTCCAATCGGAAACAGCCGATCACTGCTCTGCATGGTGGCTGCCCAATACGCCAGCCAGCCCTGCTTAATAACTACTCAACAACAACAATTGATTGAGCATGCACGAATGAAAGATTATTACTGATCTACCTCTACCTCGACTTTTACACACACAACGCGCACACACAAAAAACTCCCGCCAGAAACAAAACACGCACACAAAACCACACAAAACCGAAAAAAATCTACACGGTGACGGGAGCTACAGATCATGCTCGACATCAAACGTGATGACCGGCGGCGCCGTGATAGCCTCCATGGGCACGCGCGAAATGCACCGCGTTACCTCCCACAGGTTTAGGAACTCGGGCTTGATGTGTACCCCGTCGCTTGTAGCGGCGACGACGCGGAAGCCCGCGAATCTACCGTGCTTGGTTAGTGTCTCTCCAAACGCAGAAAGGGGCGAGGGGGAGAGAGGGGCTTACGGAAACTGCGTACAATCCCACTCCAGCTGTCGCGCGGCCGGCGCCTGGACGCCGTCTTGTCGCTCGTGGCGCTCCTTCACCCTACAGACCACAACACCGCCGCGTTAGCATCTAGATCAGTCGGGAGGCAGCTCAGCGGGGGTGACAAACAGTTCATCCAGCGCAGCCATCAAGTCCCACACTGTCACGCCGTGCTCGCGCTCCACGACACAGGAGCCGCCGCACAGCGTCACCTTGACCCTCCGCGCGGCGGGGGCGGTCGCGAACGTGTCGGCGACGTACGAGTCGTGGAAGGAGTGGTTATTGAGGCGGAAGGCGATGCGGTGCTTTAGGGGGCCGGTGTGGTGGCTTCGTGCAGCGAGGTGGGCGTGGAGGTGGTAGTCGATTGTGCGGAAGACGGGGTTGAGGTCGTAGGTGCTTGTGGAGGAGGAACGGGGGGGAGGAGCGGTGAAGAGGCGGTGCCGCAGAGGGAGGGTGCTGTCGAGTGTGTGTTTCCAGTGGCGGCAGACGAGGCGGCAGGGGAGGAGGGAGAGGTGTGGAAGGTTCTGGAGGATGTCGGGGAGGAGGTAGGGCGGGATAGGACACGGGGGGAGTGCAGGGCCGATGAATTGTGTCATTATGGATCTTGATGGTGGGTTGTTTGTTGGAGGTGAGGAGGGTTATTGGTGTTGGTTACTTAAAGAGAGTGGTGGTGGTGGTGGTGGTGAGAGTGGGCGTGGGATAGAACGGAGAGAGGATCGCGGCGGTGTTCTTGTAAGTTCTGCTGTGTTGTACCTGGCTGGTTAGCTTTTGTCTTGTCTGTATCCCCAAGGTGTCCGTGAATGACGCCATCCCTGGCTGGACCCTGCAAGGGCTCTCTTATCGATGCCCGATAAGATAAGCGAGTTTTTTGGGGCCCTGGCAGCTGCGATAAGGGAGGAATTAAATGGTGCGCTTACATGTGACTGACTGGCTACAAGTACAGGTAGTTTTTTTCTTAGTCCACCCTCGTAGGAGTGGTGGCCGACGTCTTGGTGGTTGGAAAAGATGGGTGGAGAGATGGCAGGAGGGAGAGAGAGGGAGGGAGGGTCTTGCTTTTATCTGTGATGTTTTGTGGTCTTGTTGTCCTGAAAGTGGATACTTGCATAGGTGCAACTCATAGATATATACATATATAGCTACCTCAATTCCAGCCTAGAAAGGTTCACGGGTCTACTGCTGGCCGACTGCTGCCTGGTGGATTAGCACGTTCGTGAAACCTCTGGGGGGTACGGTACAATACTACATGTAGGTGCGGTTGCAATCGGTTCATACCCTGAGATGATGCTGGTTTCTGTTTTAATACATGTACTTACGGATGAGATGGTAGATTGAATTACCATACATAAAAGCCATCGACTCAACTCAAACAACCTAAAGCCACGACACTCCTGGTGATGAGACGTGACTCTCCACAAAGAAGTGTGAGTGCAAAAAGCCAACTTTATCTTTTCCGGATTTCAAGGCCAGCAAAGATCTTGAGATAAACGACAGGTATAGACAAATTCCATCTCTCTAGAAATAGGTTTTCGAACTCCCCTCCTCACCGTCTCACATTACCACCATTCTTATCTACTCCACCTCCATCTCCAACCTCATAACCAGTATCTCACCATGCCAGGCTCCTCTCTAGTCCCCCCCTCCCCATCAGTCTCTCCCGACCCTACTCCCACCGCTGGCCTCGGCACCACTCCTTCCTCCCCTTCTTCCCCCTTGTCCCCACCCCCTTCCTTCCATTCCTCCCCGTTAACCCCATTCTCTCCAACGACTCCCTCCTCCTTCTCCACCGTCCCCCCCTCCGCGTCACCTTCACCAGCCAGCGACCCCTCTGCCCCACCACCACTTGCAACCATGAATGTCACCACTCCAGAATCAGCGGAACCCCCCCTGACCCCCGTTAAATCAAAGTGCGGCCAGCGTCATCCCAACTACATATCCAACACACATGCTAACCACCCGTCTAGACCAACCGCACACCAGGACTTCCCCAGCCGCGTATCTGAAGTACCGTCGTCCCAGCTATCCGACCTCTATGCCCGCCTCGCGCCTGGACTAATCTCACCTCTACGTTTACCCCCCCACCTAGAGCTTGCACTCAAAGCGCTTCCACCTCTATCTCCCCCTTCTCAATCTCAGACCTCCACAAAAACCCCAAACCCCTGTGCGCTGCCTACCGTTCCTGAGGACCCCGTATCTTCTAGGGGAAATAGCCCCGAAACCCCCACGAGGTTGAACATTCCTATCCTAGCCCTGGATCCCCCGCCAGACTGGTCGGAACCATGGGACTCCAAGAAGGGTAAAATGGAGATCAAGTGGCTACTGGAACATCCTGGATGTGGCCCTGAAGAAGTGGATGATGGCGAGGAGCAGGGTACAGGTGAAGAGTGCTCCTTGGCTAATAGTAGGATGATTAGAGCGATAGGACGTGCATTGGAGATCAATCTCGCGCGTTTGGATGAGCTGGAAAGCACATTGAATCTCATGCACGAGTATACAAGTGTGAGTCTATTCTAATGGGTGGTGTTTACATGCGACAGAATTATGCTGATTGTCTAGACGCTCGAGGGCAAGATCACCGAAGCTCGGGTGGAGCGTGTCAGTATGAAAATGGTTTTGAAGGATTTGAAAGGCCATGATGCGGACCAGATGGATTCGGAGAGTGACAAGGAAGAGAGTGGGGATTGTCGAGGTGCCAGCGCCGGGGGGGAGCGGATAGTTGCTAAGAGAAAGGTAGGAGAGGTGTTAATTTCGAGTGGTGGAGAACGACATAAGGCTGGCTGCTTTGAGAGCGACTCGGGGGTGTCTTCGGCGGTACCCATAAATGTCGAACCTGACGATGCGCATATACCGCCCGATGAAGACATGAAGGACCGTGGACTTCTCGATGGAAGCAGTGAAATCAAAGCCGAACACCAAAGCGAGGAGGACATAATAATGGGAGGCGCAGCAGTCAAAACAGTGAATCAAGGGGCCAGCGAATTTGTTGACGGCAATGTCGACGGGAAAGAAGCGTCCCAGCCCCAACCTACCAAACAGAAGCGCTCTAAGAAGACAAAACACAACCCACGGAACCGGGGCGGAGAGTCCTCCAAGGCCAGCGGCGCGGCCGCTGCGCTTCTGGCAGAAAAGGTAGCGCGAGTGCGTGATAGGTGGGCTTATGAGGCCGGTGTGGAGCACTCCACATTTTCATCGATGAGGAGGGATGGGGCAGCGGAGTAGTGGGGACGCGTGGTTACGGATTGCATGTAGAGTAGTACCCGTGCAGAGGGGACGGGAGTGTCATTAGTCTTGAATCAGTATTTGCTTATTATGTATATGTAGGTTTGTGGGGGGTACGTGAAGGGCCAAGAGGGGCTGAGCTTTCTGTATCTTTTGAGTGGAGGATTTTGAGTACTTCCGACTTGTAATTTGTCGTGCATAGTTGAATATTACCAGAGAATCTGGGGATATACGAGAAATGGGCTGCAGAGTTTCGTGAGATAAAACTTTGCGAGTTGACGCTTTTTGGGAGAGCTGTTGTCTTCTTGTGCGTGGTGCTGGCATGGGTGGTTATGGTTGGCGGAATGCCAAGATATTATACCGAGTGATAGTCCATGATTCTAACGCCTACTAAACATATTTCAAAACGTAACCTTCAAGAGCCGGCACATGCTCTGAAGAGAAACATATATCTAATAATTGTAGTCTTCTTATCTAGAGCCTGCATAAGGTGGGGACACGAGGATACGTGTGGACCTCTTGGTAGTGGGTCATTCTATATCCAGGACCTGTTGGGGTAAAGGTCCGGGGGCTATGCACTGGGAGGGGCGAGTTTGCTTTGTGTAGGATGGGGGGAATGGATGGAACAGGAGTGGGCCAGGTGGATGGTAGCAGGTCTGGGTGGTAGTAGACCTGGATACCTAGATGTACTTAAGCGAAGGGGGGGGAGGGTGAATTATAATAATCTAAAACAGGGAACAGTAGTAATTATCTTTCCCGTGCCGAGTACTCGGGTGTCGAGAATACTCGGGCCTACCTCGTACAGCTGCAAATCTGTCGGGGTCGTGACAACCGTTATGTGACAACAGTTATGAAAGTCTTACTATTACTAAGCCCGGCGCTTAAGATCTCACTAGACAGGGGTTCGGCAGGGTTTTCTAAATCAAAACCAGCACTGAAACCCGGTAACCGTGATATAAGAAGCGCGAGGCATAAACTTCTATCACGACCCCCATCATGAATGCGGAGGCATGCCGAAGACTACAACTTCCACACTGTATGGGTTGGTTTAATCGCGGTTGCCGTGGTTTGGGTGCCGCTGACCTCGATTCGGCCTGACTGACGGTTTAAGGGATACAGTGCTACTCGGTGATGCGAATGTGCTGTATGAAGCGCGCCTTCCTATATTGTAATATGGTGAAAAAGAAAAAAAATGAAAAGGAAGCAACAAAAGAGTTCGGTATCCAGGATTCCCACATGGTCACCCACTGCAGTACTAACTAGACGATACGTTGTTTGTGTATGGCAGAGCGGACGGGATGCCCAATTTTCAACGTTCTATGACCGAACACGTGGGCTTTGTGCGCTTTTTCGGTTTAGAACGGGTGAGTTTTCGTGACGCTCAACCGAGTGAGATTTTGTGATTTCAACACCCAACGGGGCCACGGTGCTGACAGATAAGTGGGGGGGGGGGGGGGGGGGGGGCGGGTATCGTGGAAAGAGACATACACTACAATGTACTGAGTACCCCGTTAAAACGGTAATAAAAAAAACAAGCCTCCAGTGACGATTTAGTCCCAAATAAACCGAAAACGGTTCTCTCTTGATTTTCGCATAGCAACCAGCAGAGATTACCTAAAAGACGAATCCACAAGGTCGGTAATCGGGATACAGACCATGTAGGAGGTATGCTCTATCAAACGTCAGATCTCTAAGTAAATCATTACTATGTATCTCCTTTATATCTTTTGCGGCCACGAAGTTATAGTCGTTTCATGACCCGTCCTCGTATAAAATCACGAGAACTTTTGTCATCTAACAATATCAGCGTTAATTCGGTATAAGGCTCTATTTCCTGTAAGTGTTTGTCCAAAATAAGGCATATATGCGGGTCGGAACGGGTATTTTTATAAGCCTGATTTGCGGAAGGCAAGCATTATGTCTCTAATAAACTCAAATTTGGCCCTGTTTTGGGCGGTATCGTGACTGTTGCTCAGGATTCCGCGTATATCACGCTTTCTTAAGGCTTTTCCTGGTAGTAAGGCTCACAAAAAGATACGAATTAAGGAAATTCATAAGGTCTTACTTTGTACAAGTACATAGTAGTGGGACCTGGGGGCGCAAAATTAAGGTTTCGTGGGTTAGGTTAGGTGCTTAGAAATATCAAGCCGTCTATGACTTCTGCATCTTCGCATCTCCATCATCTCTACCACCTCAGTACCACCTACTACCCCTCCCCCCAATTATCACAATCGTCATTAAATATGGGCTAATCAGCGAATCTAGCGGCAGCGAATCTAGCAGTAGCGAATCTAATCCAAAAATCAGTCAATTCAGCGAATTCGGTCGACACAGACAGACAGACAGCCAGACAGACAGACAGACAGAAAGACAGACAGACAGGTAGGTAGGTAGGTAGGTAGGAAGGTAGGAAGGTGGAAGGTAGGAAGGTGGAAGGTAGGAAGGTGGAAGGTAGGAAGGTAGGAAGGTAGGAAGGTAGGAAAGGAAGGTAGGAAGGTAGGAAGGTAGGTAGGTAGGTAGGTAGGTAGGTAGGTAGGTAGGTAGGTAGGTAGGTAGGTAGGTAGGTAGGTAGGTAGTTAGGTAGGTAGGTAGGTAGATAGATAGGTACTGGGAGGTAGGTGTGAGAGCAGGTAAGTGGGCGATCAGGTAGGCAGGTAAGTAGATAGGTGGGCAAGCAGGCTATGATGCAATAGTACGCACACTATCACCACGAGAGGAATGGTGTTACAACGTTCTATCACTGCACCCAATCTCTTTACCACTTTGCAGCTACATCTTGCTAGTACCACATCTCATCGCATAACCACCACAACTCGCAACCACCATACTTTGCATTGCAACCCGCAACCACCATTACAACACAACAACTACAACCACCTCATCCACCAGCAAAAAGACACCACTTACAAAAACAAAAGAGTTCGGTATCCAGGATTCCCGCATGGTCACCCCACTGCAGTACTGACTGAACGATATGATGGTTGTGTATGGCAGAGCGGACGGGATGCCCAATTTTCATCATTCTATGACCGAACACGGGATTACTGCGCACTTTTTCACTTTCGAGCGGGTGAGAGCTTGTGATGATGCGGATTACGGAGAACGAGTGATGGTTTGTGATTCGGTGTTCAAACAGAGGTTGTAGTATTACTTGTACCTATTACTACTAAACAGGAATTAAGGTACGTTGTATTGAGACTATAGTACAGATTACACGAGGTACTTAGACTCATCTACTTGTAGATGGTATAGCCCCGTGTTCTGTAGCCAGCCAGATTTTTGGTGTAATTCGTGTTCATCCGGCCTCTCATGCTAGGCATACATTGGCCAAGAACAAAGATAAAAGTAGTCCAATAGGATGTGAGTTAATTCGTCGCTTTCAAATACTATACGCTGATATACAGGCAAGCCTTTTATTCAAACACAAGGTATCGAGTCGATACCAAGAAGTATGTACATCGTCGCCCCTCCTCCTCACCTTGTGGTCCTCAGGGGACTACACTGGCCCCGTCACAGTCGCTGTATGTACATACATACCATGATGTCCTATACTCCGATGTAGAATTTTTAACTTTTGTCACCGGAGTCCATGGTGGAGAAGTCTAAAGTACGCGCCGGTCGGAAGAAGACCTCTCCACACTAATAATATCATCCTAGCTCCCGTTCTCCGCACCCATCTGTCCACCAGTCAAAAAAGACATCCACCAAAACAAAAGAGTTCGGTATCCAGGATTCCCGTATGGTCACCCACTACAGTACTAACTAGACGATACGTTGTTTGTGTATGGCAGAGCGGACGGGATGCCCAATTTTCAACGTTCTATGACCGAACACATGGGCTTTGTGCTCTTTTCGATTTTCAATCGGTGGAGTTCCTTGAAGCTCGACCGAGTGATTTCTTGTGATCTGGTGAACTGTTGCTCAAGGGTGAAGATGGAGATAATGGCTTAAAGTAGCTGAGTGCTGATGGAAAGTATGGGGACGTATGGAAGGTGATTTTGAGGTGTACGAATGAGTTCCTGTCTGACAACACCTGGTGTCTCTCTTTGCCTGTGGGTAATTGTGCTGTGCTCTGCGTGTTTTAATGCCGGAATGCGTACTGTTTTTACATGCCTCAAATAAATCTTGCCAAATCTTTTGTCAATAAAAAAGAATCTAATGAGTTGATTTGTAACATTTGAGACTTATAAAAAATCCCCTTCCGGCCGTAATGTTAGTGCTACTTCGTTACTCCTTGCGTCATAAGGCTGGTCCTATCAAAAGGCTGGTCCTATCAAAAGGCTGGTCCTATCAAAAGGCTGGTCTATCAAAAGGCTGGTCCTATCAAAAGGCTGGCTTATCAGTACTTGCCAGCTACTTGGCAACTTGTCGCTAATGATTTCAAAGTAATGAAAGCGAAGGTATGGGATTGGTACCCCACTCCTTCTCCTAGCCTTAAAGTGCTTCGTGGACTAAATTGACCCCTTATCGTCGTCGCTATGGTTATCGCGCCCACACTACTGTGTGGTATCATTATCCTTTGGACAATGGCACCACTGGGATTACTTGCGTAGAACTCGTCCTACGTAACTATATCTTAGTATACGCATCTCGCCACCCCTAATTGAGGAAATTTAAACCGCCAGGCCAAATTGCAACGAGTTACTCAAACCCTTTATGGTAATCGTGATAAGATCAACGCCTAGAGACTTAAGATGTGTGATAGGTTGCAACAGGATTTGAAAACCAAGCGCTACTTATATCACGATTACCATAAAGGGTTCGAGTGGCCCGTTGCGACCCGGCCTGACGGTTTAAGGGATTGTAATGTGAGCCAGCGTCCTACAAGTAGAGAGCACTGTACTCTTGCACATATTTTGTGGACCATTGAAATCACATTATTATAGCTTTAAGGCTGCATGCATTTAATGAATTAAACAAAGCGGAGGGGAGGGGAGAAGAGAGACCATTGAAATCACAAACGATCACTCGGTCTTACAGCCAGGACGGGTAAAAAAATAATCGTCATATAATCGTTATATAATCTTTATTTAATTATTATTGATGGATATGTAAGACTTTTTTTCTGTTTAATTGCTTAATAAGCTCTTGGAATGAATAATTATTTGGAAACCTTGATTGATAAATAAGACAGATCTATTATAAAGTCTTAAGCTATTTGATAACAATTATTTATATTTAATGTATATATATAAAATAAGGCATATATAAGCCTCCTTTCGACAAACCATTACAAAAAGTAGAGGTTTATATCAAAATAACCATTAAATCACGAAAAAACGCTTATTTAAGAGCTTATTTGGAGTAAATCGTTATGTACTTACTAGGCGCTTATTTTTTCCCCGTTCTGACAGTATAGTGGATGGAAGTATGAGATGCTTAGTACATGAAATCTCACCCGTTCGAAATTGGAAAAGTGCGCAGATCTGACGTGTTCGGTCATAGAACGTTGAAAATTGGGCATCCCGTCCGCTCTGCCATACACAAACAACGTATCGTCCAGTTAGTACTGCAGTGGGTGACCATGCGGGAATCCTGGATACCGAACTCTTTTTGGCGTCCCTTTTAGCTCGCCCTCGCCTCCTCAGCCAGCAAGGGCCAAGAGTACTCCGGAAGAGGTGAAAGTTGTGATATCCCTGGGCTGAAACGATGGGAGAATTTGGCAGATTCGTTTTGCGGCGTGTGAGGGCCCGGAGGAGAAGCGATAGTGCTCAGTATCTCAGACGTACGCGTGAGAGGAAGTGCTTCCGCGTGGCCCGCCATGCTGCTACATCACGAGTGTTTCATAACTCATCAAGACAGGTTGACCGTTCTTCCTGGTGACTAAATGGTGGCTGGTGTTAAAAAAAATATTGTCAATCATTCGATCCGAATCAAACTCTGGCCAATCTCTCGTCCGAATTGCTGTAGCTTTTGGTCCCCGCGAACACCTGAGTGCAGCAGAGAACGTTATGGAAAACAAGGTTTGCCTAAACCCCGAGCTAAACATAGGCTTAGCACAGCCCCGTCAGCGCACAAATCCTTTTTGAGCGCCTAGTATTTCATCCTTATTTCGTGCTTAAATAATCATTTCGGCGGCCTTTTAAGGCGAATATGTATGTAACGATCTGGTAAGACTTTTGGGCCGGACAATCGGTTCCGTACATATGTAGTAAGTGTTTTATCGCGCGAGAGTAATCGTCTAAAAAGATATAAACGCAGTGTCCCGCTATCTCTCCATCCGTCGATGCTGCCCAGCCTATATAGAAGTCGCAATTGTGGTGAGATATCAAGCAATTGAATGTAACCAAAGTAAGAAAATCCGTGAGCAAAGGCACACCTACCACCAACCTTAGAGTTACCGGACAACATTTTTCGACAGACGTCAAAACTACGACGCGGTTGGGCTAATAATTTCCAGTAGTTCTGTTGATCTCTTACTCAATCCTACCGTGACTTTTTGTCTCACAGGAGGTGACGGTGTAGTGTTGGCCACGAGACAAGACGTCTCGAGCTCTTGTCTCGGGACATGTCTACAAGACCTGGCAATACAGCGATTTTGGAAGGACGAATATCTCGAGATGAGATTGAGGCAGGTCTCGAGATATAATACAAGACTTTGCCGCTACTTATTTAGTCCCTACAGATCCAATATCGGTTGATCCATGGTCCAAAAACTTGCACTTTATCGATCAGGTGATTATACATTTGTCTAAATTCAAATATTCTCTCAATTGGAGCGGTTTAGTACTATTAAATACGAGACCAAAAGTATCTCGGATACTCTCGAGACGTCTCGAGACTCCCGAGACCTACCCCTCACCAACAGGATACGGGACGAAACAACTATCAATCTAGTCCCATCTTATCTAATAAACATCACTATAACAGTATCACCATCAACAATTTAAAAGATAGCAAGCGCTGTATGTAGTAACAACACAGGACATAATTATTCACGGCGTAAAGCTGGCACCGGGAGCGGCTAAAAAAAACCCTGCTAAACTACTAATGTAGTGCGAACAGAAGAGTCCCCGCGAACGATTGTACAGCGAGTGGGGTCATAATGCAATTAATGAATTAAACAAAAAAAAAAAAAAAAAGCGCGCGGGGTCACAAAGCATCACTCGGTCAACCACATCATGGGACGTCACCCGCCTGAAAAATGCAAAAGTGCGCAATCCTCACGTGTTCGGTCATAGAATGATGAAAATTGGGCATCCCGTCCGCTCTGCCATACACAACCATCATATCGTCCAGTTAGTACTGTAGTGGGTGACCATACGGGAATCCTGGATACCGAACTCTTTTGCCGTCTTTTTGGATAGGCCTCTCCTCGTGTTTTTTTTACCAAGCGCGGGAGTGGGTTTTCCAGGCGTATTTCTTACCTCACCGTTGTGTCTCTCACCGCCCAACCTGGTTGATTGATTGACAATTCATTCCGCCCAACAGTAATAGGTACAGTACGTGTGCTACCAACAACCGCGGAAAGAGGAATATCCCAGCATCCGTGCCAAATTATCCTCCCAGATGCGTTCCTGCAATCACACATTCCCAACGCGGCCCCCATGCACCACCCACCACCTGCCAATCCCCGCCCGATGCCCCATCTGCCACAAACACACGCACAGGGTTGCAACCATGAAGTCAAATTAAGGTTTCAACAAATGAGGCACGCCGTCTGCGGCACAGATTGCGTCACCGCCCCTGGAACCCGGGTGAAGTGTGGACGCCAAGGCGCTTGGCTGCTGGCTTGGCGAGTTACAAATTGTGGGAGGGTGGATAAATAGAATTGAAGGTGGGCTAGGAGGGAGGGAGCAGACATGGCAGGATGGCCGAGTTGGTTATGGCGCCAGGTTAAGGTCTTGAGAGTCTTAACATCGATATCCTGGTTCGGAAACGAGCGTGGGTTCAAGTCCCACTTCTGTCATTACCTTTTTTGTTGTTGGTTCGTTCGCTTTTTTCGTTGGGTGTTTTTTGTGAGACTGACACAATTGCAGACGGGTAGTCTGTTGGGAGAGTTGCGATCTGGGATCGAGGTTTGGGATGAAACCGATGGAATTGGGCGGCCCCGGTACGTGTGCGCATTGTTTCTGTTTCGGTTTCTGTTGACATGATTGTGTATTTGTCTCGGTTAATTTGTCACCGTGTTTGTGTTTGTGTTGGAGAGTTTTGATTTCTCATGGCTTGTCACAAGGCGAACTGACTGAACTCTGGGCTCTACGGCGAACTGTACGGCGACCCTAACTAAGGACATACAATATCCCACGGAACGTGCTAAAGAAGTGTTTCAGCTATGACGAAGGGTCTATGGTAAGGTTTATGGAGGTAATCTATGGAGGTAATCTATGGAGAGGATAAGGAGTGAACGAACAAATAAACCACCTCCACCCCCTCTCCCCTCACCCTAAAACAACCCCGCCACCCCCCACCCGACCCAAAACGCACCCACCCACGCCACGCCCCCAATCCCCACCGCCAGCCCCACCGCCCCGGGCCCCGGACACACCCCCGCCATCCCCCACCCCAGCCCAAACAACACACTCCCGCCCACCAGCCTCGCCCCGACCTCCTTCCCCCTCACCATCCACTCCCCGCCCACCACCGGCATCCCGACCCGCCGCACACCCCACCCCCACCCCACCAGCGACGGCAACACAGCGCCAACAACCACCATGGCAAGACTCGGATCCCACAGCCCCGCGCGGAACGTCAAGAACCGCAGTGGCTTGCGCGCGTCGGCCATCCCGGAGACTAGCAGCCCTAGTGCGAAGGTCACGCCGACCCAGCCGCGCACGAGAGCGGTCGAGAGCGGGCGGCGCGGGAGGAGGAAGGTACCCGCTGAGACGAGCGTCGTTGCTGCGAGGAGCCCGAGCAGGGTGGTTGTCTCGGAGGCGCTGGGATAGGAGGGCGTGGAACATGCCATCCCGCCAGCACAGGCGGGGGTGGTGCCATACCACACCGACGAGAGCGTCGCCGTGACGGCGGCGGTGGTGAAGAAGACGGCCGAGGCGACAATGGAGCGGATAGAGAGGTGCGGGACGCCGCAGAGGAGGTGGCCGGACGTGCAGCCGTTTGCGAGGCGTGTTCCGGCGCCGACGAGGAGGGCTGCTAGTATGTAGCGCTGGTTAGGGACCGCGGGGGAGGGCGGTGGGAGGAGCGTTGGGAGTGTGTGGGAGGTGAGCGTGGTGGCGAGGAGCATGCCCGTTAGCAGCGGGAGGTTGTGGAGATTGGGGGAGGTGAGGCTGCTGCCGAGGGTGGAGGAGGCGCCGAGCGGCTGGCCGGTGGTGAGGAGGAGGGTTGTGGTGGATTGGAGGAGGAGGAGGGCACCGATGGTGGTTTCGACGGGGGTGAACATTGTTGCCTGCTGGGGGTTGGGGGGGGGGGGGGGGGTGGGATTGTAGTTATTTATTTGATATTATAGAGACGGTTTTAATTTTTGGGGCGGGGACAAGTGAGTGATTGACATCAGAGTGAAACAGAGGGTTCTACTACACTACCCTTTATATGTATCTCATATCCATCCCCGACAGCCATGTAGAATTCCATCTACCCGCACCCACCTACGCACAGTAGAGTAGAATGCCACGGCCCTCCCTCCATTGAATTCATCCAACGCATCGGGATCCTCAATTCCCCCCTCAGGCCAGTGCACACCTTCTTCCCTCCCCTCCCCTCCCCTCCCCCTCCCCTTCCCCTTCCTCCCTAGATCCTCCCTCCACATTCCCCGACCCTCTCGGCTCCCCCCCCCTTCGATGTCGTCGGCGAGGTCGTCAATCCCGCAACACACCACCACTAACACTAAAAAAAAAAATGCCCCAACCACCCCCCCCCAAAAAAAAAAACTAGTCACCCCAATGATTGGCTCCCCCCCCAGGTCCCGAAGGATGTCTTAGTCATCCATCCCCATCGCCGACGCATGAACTACTAGCGTATATTTTCCGCGGCCGTCTTGGCACTGGCCTCGTGTGGGGAAACGGCCGCGGGTTGACAGGTTGGCTAGCTGGGGGGGGGGGCTGCATGTTACATAGAGTAGGAGGGAGACCCGGGGACCAGGGGCTCGGGGATCAAGAAGTGTGTGCATCATGTTGTAGCGTCGACGTCGCCGAGGTGGGTGTTGCGAGGGCCGTGGGTGGGTGGGTGGGTTGCTAGCTAGCTAGCTAGGGAAAAGGGGGGGTGTATGTATGTACGGTAATCAATAAATACAGCAAGATGGATAAGTATGGAGCCGAAATGTGCCCTTGCCCGAATGCCCCGTGAGTGGTTGGCCATTCATCCGCTTAGCCAGTGGGCCCGTACGTATTGTTGTGTTGTTCCGGGGGGGCCGGCCGTATGTACTGACTGGACTGGGCAGAGAGGGAGAGAAAGAAAGAAAAAATCAGGGAGGGTTCAATTGTTATTTATTTATTTCTTCATTGTAGATTCGACTCGATTGTAGAGTAGAGTAGATACACATACACATACATAGGTAGCCGGTAGTTGGTTGGCCTCCCAAAACATTTCAAGAGAAAGGGTAATAATAAAAAGAAAGGAAAGAAAAAAAAGAAAAAGTATAGAGAGAAAAAAAGCGATAAGGAAAAAAAAGAGAGGAAAAAAAAGTCAAATGTGAAGCATTGCACCGAAAACACCGTACCGTTATGTTTCAACCAATTGCACAAAACACCACACATAGATATAGTCAAACAGCAACTCCCCCCCCGGCACCCCATAACCTAACCAACCCCCTTCCCTGTCCCGTCCCGTCCCTTCCGCCGTCCTGTTCAATCCTTGTCCTTACTCGAACTCCATCGTTGTAGTCGTAAACATATCATCCCACGCATTCTACACCACCCACCAGTTAGCAATCATCCTCATCTCTCTCTCTCTCTCACCACCACAACTCCAAACCACCACCCCCAGCCCCATAACCATAACCCCCACCCCCACCACCACCACTAGCACCAGCACCACCACAGCCAAAACCACCTACCCAATCAATCGGCGGCGAATCCTCCATCGCCGCCCACCCCTCCGTCCCCACCAGCTCCTCCAACAACCCGCTCCCACCCCCCACCTGCACCTTCCCCTTCGCCGCCTCCCCATCCCCATCCCCATCGGGCCCCAGCGCCCCCCCTGCCTCCTCCGCCATGATCCTCGCCCGCCGCTTCAGCGCCTTATCCCGCAGTCGCCCGAGCGGCTTCCACAGACAAATCTTCTCCGACAGCACGGGCTTGCCCATGCTCCACAGGTCGCGATTAAAGTAGCCATCGACGGCGCGCCACGCGCGCTCGTACAGCCCGTTGGAGTCGTGGATGGGGCGCTCGTTGAGCTCCAGCAGCACCAGCGCGAGCGAGTGCGGGTGCCCGTGCTTCTGGAAGAACCAGTTCCACTGCGCGTAGCCGTGCGAGCGCGAGTTGACGGCGAAGGCTGCGCCGTATTCGAGTGTTTCTAGCGCGGCGATGAAGAGTCTGGAGGGCGGAGGTTGCTGTCTGTCAATTGCCTACTCTACTACTCCGTTTCATTCAGGGCAGGGGGGGGGGGGGACAGCGTAGTTACCTCTCTTTCAGATCCTTGGATAGGAACTCGCCGTCCTTAAAGTGCCGCAGCGGGTGATACAGGCTCAGCAATGCCTTTCCCATCATCAGCTTCCACACCGTATACGTGACCTTCTGCAGCGGATCCGTGTGGTCCACCTCCCTCAGGTACTTCTCAAACATCATCAGCCTCGTCTCCTCGATCCTCTTCTCCCGCTCCGCCAGACTGACACCGCCATCGCCGCGGAACAGGAAGCCATAGCACCCCAGCACCTCGAAGCGCAGCAGGCAGAACGTCATCTCCGTGTGCCCCTTGCGCGACACGGGCACGCCCGTCTCCGTGAGGTCGTCGTCGTTGATGTTGAGCGGCAGCTTGGTGTCGTACGAGATGGAGGGAATGCTCGGGTTGCACCCGTGGTCCTCGGCCGTCCGGAAATCGAGAATGCAGATCTCGTACCACAGCCGCCGACGGATCTCGGTCTCGAACGCCGTGATGGGGAAGTGGGAGCCGTCGCGGTGGAGGCCGAGCGACTGCGCTATTCGGACCGCCAGGCCAACGAGTGTCCACGCCGTCCGAGTATCTTCCCCTCCACGCAGACACGCCTAAAAAATAACTCCAATCAGAGGTTGAAAGGGGAAAGAGGGGGGATAACAATCCATAAACGGAAATTGAACATACGTTAAACAGCACAAGCGCCTGCAACGGCATCAACTCCTCACTCTGCAAGAACCTCGCGTTCGACAGCGCCTGCTCCACCGCCACATGGTACCTCGCCAGCATCGCCTTCTTATCGCAGCCAAACAGCTCCACGACCCGCGCCGGCAACATCGACGTGATGGCCGCAAAGTAGATTGCAAACAGCAGCGCCTCAAAGTCCTTGCTCGCCGACTGGCACCCGAGCGCATGGAAGGCGGCGAGCTGGCGCGCGCACGTCGGCTTGTGGATCACCCGCACGAGCGGGTCCACGGCCTGCACGTACGTGTCGTAGAGGTGCTGGGAGAGCGCAACGGGCAGGTGGAAGATGGAGAGGTCGGTGGCGTAGGTGCGGGCGAAGAAGGATGGGGGGCCACCGAAGCTGGGGGAGGGCGGTTCGGGCTCGTCTTCCTGCGTCTCGTGGAGGAGCGAATTGAGGTCTGCAGCCTGGGGAGTTTTTCACAACAACATCAGTGCTGTCACGCATTTCTCCTTTCATATCCATATCCCTATCCCTATCCATCCCATAGACAGACACAGCAACAGCAACAGCACACTGGACCAACCAAGAAGCAACAAGTCAAGTAGTCAGACTAGGGATAACCCACCTCCTCCGAAAGCGACGCCCAAAAGTTCGGCCCAATATAACGACTCTTCCCATCACTAACCAGCAACCTCCCCACGCCCGCCTCCAGATCATCCAACGCACTCGGACTCCTCACATCTCCATTTCCAACCACACTCTCCGTGCCACTCCCACTCGACTTTCTCCCCGGCGACAACGTGTCTTCCGTCTCCTCCGACTGTCCCCTGCCTGAGCTCAACTGCTCAATCACGCTCTCGAGCCTTGCCAGGCGTTGCACCAGCACCGCATCTGGCTGGCGTGGGCGAGGTGGCCGTCGTGCCTGGCTGGGGAACTCGCAGTGAATGTTGCCGCGCGTGCAAGAGCCGCACGACGGACGGACCTGGTCGCAACGGATCTTTCGGCTACGGCACGAGATGCAGGCCCGGATTGCGCGGACTCGCACGATACGGTCCTCGCTTGCTGTACTTGATGGTGTCATTGTGGGGTCTTGGTGGGGGGGGTTTGTTGGAGATTGGGGGGTTTTGGGGGTTTTGGGGTTGGGGGGTTGGTTGTGAACCCTGTCGACGGGGAGGTGCGTGTGGCGTTGGTTGTGGTTGTTTGGTTTCTTTTATTTCTGGGGGGGGTTGCTCTCGCTTGTTGCGTTGGGATGCGACCGATGGATGGATGGATGGATGTGTGGATGGATGTGATGACGATGATGAGGGAAAGGAGGGAATAAGTGACAGCAGGACAGACAACAAGAATAACAATAGCCAGACACCCCGTGAGAATGTGAGCGAGCGAGTGTGTGTGAACGAACTCTGTCTGCTCTCTCTCGGTGGGGGAAGTCGAGGAGGGCGCGAGTGAGTCAGCCGGTATGTGGAGTACGGAGTAACAGGCACACAACCTATCATTCACTCCTTCACTCCTTCAAGTACCGACATCACGGGTATGTGTGTAGGGATTAATTAATTGGGGGGGGGAAGAGGAAGGGCGGACACAACGGTTCTTCTGCATCCGCCCCCCGGAGTGTCACAAACCGGAGTGATTGTTTTTATCACTCGCTGCGTAAACATCTGCGATCAGAATAAACGATCCCGATCTAACCAGTCTTCTAGGCCATTACCATCTTGGGCGCGCCCGGTCCAACTTCAGCCTGAATTTGTTTGTTTCGTTTTTTCCACAAACCCAAAGGCCCGGTAGCATGTATGAAGCTGCGTCGTTCGCCAGTTAAGCGTGACAAATGGAGGAGCTCAATGAAATCCCCGCCCACCAATCAGTCCTCCAAACGCGACGTCAACAGATGGCTCCAGAAAAGGCGGTTTCCTTTTCGCCCCCCCCCCCCCCCACACCACAAATACAGCTTAGCTTACCACACCCCCCCGGTTTCCCCTGCACAAAAATAAGCTTAAGAACAAACACCAATGGATCGCTTTGGCCCCAGGGGAAATCCCCAAACATCGCTAGTATGAGTGCACCCTTGTAACTTGCCCTGACAAAAAAAAAGTCGCGCTTAGTAAGCAAGGTTCGTTCGACCAATCAAGCGTAAGCGGGCACACGGTAACCCGATGAATTATCAAATTTGTTAGTAGGGAGGAAGGATGAAAAAGGTTGCAGGATAGAAGAGGTGCGAGATGATGGATTTTTCTTCAAGGGGTGACCGGTTAAATATACTTGGCCCCTGGAGCCACTTGTCTTCTACGTTCCATCTCTACTTGTAGACACATATGATGGTGACACGACTTGTTAAGCTAGACTATGAACACCGCCGTCAATAGGATGACCTAATAAGCCCGCTGGGCGGAGATGTACATATCTACAAGTAATTAAAGTGAGAACGGACAACTTCATTCCCGAAACCAGCCATACTGCGACGGAAACGGGCATCATCACGCCGCTATGCGTTATCGCCAGTGGGTAAATGTCCATCACAGAAGACCTCGTTAGTGACTACATGTACATATCAGTACCATACGGGATATGCAATAAACATTCCATTAGTAACTCCGGCCTTCTGCATGCAAATTAAACAACAAAAAAAAAAAAAAAAAAAACTCCGACCTCCATGTACGATTTGTTTGTGTCATGGAGTGTCACTCGTTGTATACTAGTTTCTTTTTCCTGCTTAGTGGCTTGAATCGGATAGGTACTAAAGTAGAGCGCAATGCGGTGACAAAGCACCCGTTATCATATCGTGGTTGCCAGTACTGCAAGCAGCAGCATGCGCCGCGTCACCGGGAACCAATCGTCAGACGAGTGACATCACAAGATCCCATCCCGTCCACCCCGCATAACCAGATCTGACCTACAGAAACCGAACCAGCGCCACCCTGCAGAGCCCCAGCTGCAACTAGAACGTTCCCTTGCGTGTACGCGTAAGCCACAGGGACAAAAAAAAAAAAGGAATGCCACCAGTGCGGTTCGAACGCACGCATCTTTCGATAACGCAGATCAGTCCCGAGGAACTTAAGTGCGCCGCCTTAGACCACTCGGCCATAGTGGCTTGTTGGATGATGTTGGGATCTGCTTTATGAACCCCCCGGTAGTGTAGTATAAGCACTGTTAAGGGTGAAACACTTATAAGGGTTCAAAAAGCGTTATGAGAGGGTTAACACCCGGAAAAGCCCGACCCCGAAAATCTTCTGTGCAGACAGGAGATGTGGCCATGCAGCCCACCCAGGCCTAAATCAGGTACGGGTAAGATTTAGCTTTTGCGCAATTAGGCCAGACGAAGTCGCCGACTTCAAGGCGCATACAGGCCTGTGCGGTAGAGTGAACTCCGCCGACGAAAGACCTCAATACTGCCCCTCCAATACGCTAAGCGCCCCAGCGTGATAATCTGTGCCCTATTCGCGTTCAAACCATCATGCGACTAGTAGGCGGCAGTAAGCGCAACCGCATTGTACGACAACAAGCAACGGGTGGAATCACGTAAGATCACTCGGTCCAGCGTCATGAGATCTCACCCGTTTGAAAATGCAGAAACGCACAAACCTCACGTGTTCGGTCATAGAACGATGAAAATTGGGCATCCCGTCCGCTCTGCCATACACAAACATCGTATCGTCTAGTTAGTACTGCAGTGGGTGACCATGTGGGAATCCTGGATACCGAACTCTTTTGTTTTTCTTTCTGTGCTCGGTTTGGGTAGGGTTGGTTTTGGAGCGCAGAGGGACGGTTTGGGTGGAAAGAGTTTAGACAGAAACGGTGTTAAGCACAAGTCCCGTTAGAAAACTGAGACAAATGAGCTTTGAACATTGGAACGTGTTAAGGTGATCGACGAGCCCACACAACTCGAGCACTGGACAACACTCGAGCCAAATCGTTGTGTGACATAACGGAGCTCCAAGAGCTCAATCAGAGAGCTTGAGACAATTTGAGCCAAGTGTCGCTGGCACTAAGACTCCAAATGCGCGTTGAAATGATAAGGCTATACTACTTAGACATGCGAAACGCATCAGTTTCTCCAAATAAAATTCCAAATTCTAACCGAGATTCGCCCAGCTTATCGGTCTCTGCTTTAACCGCTCCCTAAAACGCTCTCGATCGACGTTCAAATTTTCAAAGTATTTGCCACTTTGGCCGACCGGCCTCAATGATTCTTGGTGTGGCCTACGGCGTAACAGATCGATAAACGGGCAGGCTGCTATGTAGTAATCTAGAGCCTCCGGTAGGCTTTCCTATTCCAAATACGATCATAAACCAATCTGACATCACTGATTTTGAATGTCCGGCTCCGCCAGGGAGTGGCGACACATCATTCGATCCTTCCCCAAAGGCTGCTAACACAAACTGGGGAAGCACGATTACGACTACCTAACCAGAGCCAAATAGGATTAAGAACGAAAGGGTATAAGACATTGACTCTTTGAGTACTTGCAAACGAATTAACAGCATCAATCGGTAATTGTGTAGTTGCATCATGTAAAATCACTCGGCCAGAATCCGGTCATGACCGATCACCCGTTTTTGAAATAATTAATATGTAGGTATCACGTGTTCGGTCATAGAACGTTGAAAATTGGGCATCCCGTCCGCTCTGCCATACACAAACAACGTATCGTCTAGTTAGTACTGTAGTGGGTGACCATACGGGAATCCTGGATACCGAACTCTTTTGTTGTTCTCTTTTCTTTTGCTAGACATGAATTTATGGGCTTTGGGTTGTTCTGCGATACAACTAAGGGTATATGTTACGGCCCACAGCACCGCAAAAGGAATAGTAATCCAGAGTATGTAGCCTTAGTCTACATGTTCCGTTTATTTTTGCCTCTTTCATATTACTACCTCCGAGTCTACTACCGTGACGGGGGGTAATGCATCAAATGATGCATTTCTGAAATCCTACAGCGTGAGTGGAGGAAATCGATCCATGGATGCATTTACTCTCGAGCCTTTTAGTAAATGAATCAGCGGATGCATTTCCTGTTTGGTGGTTTTTGGATGATTTTCCGGACACCATTCCTGATGCCTTTCCTGTTCAGTTTTTGGATTAATTTCCAGACGCTTTTGTGATGCCTTTTGTGACGCCTTTTATGATACCTTTTATGATGCATTTCCATGATGAATTTCACGATGCATTTCATGATGCATTTCATGATGCATTTCTATCCATATTTGCTGGATATATAGCACTCTTTAGTAAGGTCAAATATATAACAAATGGTATATGGCTGATATGCCGAAGTATCAGCTAAGAATCAGGAGTTCACAGGTTCAGATCCTTTTCAAGTCAAATCTTCTTTTTTTGAGAAATTCGATTTATTTGACACATTTCCGAAGCATTCTCGGAGTATTCCTGATGCATTGCCGATTCATTGCCAGAAGCATTGCCGATTCATTACCAGATGCATTGGCTGTGCATTACCAGGTGCATTACCAGATGCATTGCCCTCCCATTGCCAATGCATTACCCTCCCATTACCTTAGCGCCGAAACGCATACAATTTTGAGCCTTTTATATTGCTTATTTGATGCTTATATAAGCAAGATTTGAGCGTTTTCCCATGTTTTGGTCTTATTCTCGTTTAATTGTATTGTAAGACTACGTTTTGGAAAGTCCATAGCGCTAGATATTGATTATTACATTAAGGTCAGAACGGTTATTTCTATAAGGCTGAGAGGCAGACGGAAAGTCTTATTAAGACCATATGTCTCAAATAAGCCTAAATTTGGGCTGTTTTGGGCATAAGTGTGACCGTCGGCCAGGACTAGCTACGAATAAGGCTTATTTAAAACCGTTTGTAGAATTAATATTACCGATTCACTAAGAATTATGCAAATTCGTAAGATTTCGTGGGTTAGGGTTACGGGTAGGCACTTAGCAAAGATCAAGCCGTCTACGCCTACTCATCTCCATCACTTCTACTACCTCTGTACCATCTACCCCTCCCCCCCCCCCCCTTTTTTTCCCCCACAATCACCATCACCGTTATCATCAAAGTGGGCGCTAATCAACGAATCGAACAGCGATTAATCCAGCAGCAGCGAATCCAGCAGCAGCAGCGAATCCAGCGCCAAATACAGCACCAAATACAGCACCAAATCGAGCATCAAATTCAACCAATTGAAGTTAATGGGCAGGCAGGTAGGCGGGTAGGCGGGTAGGCGTGGAGATATGCAGGTAGGTGTAGGTAGGCGTAGGGAGGCATAGGCAGGCATAGGCAGGCAGGCAGGCAGGTAGGCATAGGCAGGCATAGGCAGGCATAGGCAGGCAGGCAGGCAGGCAGGTAGGTAGGTAGGTAGGTAGGTAGGCGCGGAGGGGGGGGAAGGGGGCGGGGAAGGCGGGCGGCCATCGATGTATATAATGTCAAATTAAGTCTTATAAGGTATCATAAGCCTTTGTATTAATAAAGCTTAAAAAATGATAGGCTTGTAAGAGCCTGAACGGACGACTAAGTCTTATTTGAGACATAATGCTTTTTATAGGCTTACCTTAGCCTGTTTATAGGTTTATAGAAATACCCGTTCTGACGTTAAAGTATTTAATCTTGATTTTTGGATAAGACTAAGGGCCTAAATATGATTATTACTTTTTTGAGCTTTATCTAGTACGAATAAGCAATAGCACTGTTTACTCTTGATTTGGTATATTATATCTCATTAATCTATATATATATACTAGTATATATACATGTATAATACCCTGTTTAGCTACGGTTTTCTTGCTTCTAGCTCCTCTGTGTCCGTGTCCTCCACCTCCACATCCTCTTCTGTGCCGTCCGTAGATTACACACTTCCTGTAGCCTTGAGTACGGTGTCGACGGTATATTGCTAGTGGTCACGGTGGCGTGCTACTAGGCTCGGAGGAGGCGGTATCTAGTGCTACTACTAGTACATCAGTCAAAGCGTCAACCTTTCTAGTAGGAGTAGAGGGTATGTCGTCATCTGCTGCATCAATTGCCAGTGGGCATCAAAGGGTAGATTCCGTTCTCTATTCCGTGCCAGTGCTCTATTCCGTGCTCTATTCCGTGCTCGATTCCCTGCTCGATTCCGTGCCTAAATCTCGCCCTGAGCAAAGTAAGCAAAGGTGCAGCAGAATTACGTGCTAGACGGAGGACACCAAATTACGTACTAGCAGGAGGCTTTTGAGCAGCATGCCACTGGCAGTTTTGACGATTGATTAGCCGGTAATGATCTGGAGGTGTATCGAGATAGAGATAGAGATACTAGAGATGGAGGTGGAGGTAGAGATGGAGGTGGAGGTAGGGGTGGAGGTAGAGGTGGAGGTGGAGGTGGAGGTGGAGGTCGAAGGCGGAAGGTGGAGGTCGAAGGTGGGGTGTCGCTGGAAGTGTAATTTGGCCTGTGCCAAGCAAGCCAGAGTTGCTTATTGAGCTCTATATAAGCCTAATCGTCAGTACTAGTATCAGCATCAAATGTCGATTATACCGTCAGTATGGCGTATATAGTGCTCAAGCGTATCGGTATTTGAGCATCATGATTTGTGCCTGATATTGCTTATTTGATGCTCAGGTGTATCGGTATCTAAATCTAATCGACGATATCAGAATCAAATATCCATCAATCTATATATATTACTTATTCGTAAATAAGATGCATCGAGAATGAGGCGTAATTAAGACATTAAACCTTATTGACGGATTAGGGTTAGTATTTTTGGTAACCCTAAACCAAAGCACAGCATTACCGAATTAAAAAAGCGTCAAATTAACCCTACTTAGTGAAAAGCAATAGCAGCTAATCTTACTAATTCAAATTAACGCTTATTTTGACATCTTTTGGTAAATAAGGCATACCTAATGCTTAATTAAGTCTCTCTGTACATAATAAGGCTCAAAATTGTATGCGTTTCGACGTTAAGGTACCGATGCATTACCAGATGCATTATCATTGCTGATGCATCATTACCAGATACAAAATATAAGGAAACACAATTCAAATACATTACCCTACACAATTCATTAGCTGCACATTACCGATGCATTTTGCTAACACAATCTATGGATTCATTTCTCTCCGGTGGTAGAGTACTACCACCATCATTATAGGGGTTATACTGCTCAGCTGTCCAATCGAGTTCATATAATTCTTTAAGTACTACTGTAGTACTTAAAGAGACCAAAATACGGTGTATTTGCTCAGCTGACTGGCTCGGAGAGTACCGAGGATAAGGCCTCCAAACAGAGCTCGAAAACCTAAAGATACCGCACACCTAATATGTGCATCTTTCTTAAAGTCTATAAATCCGCATCTCGCCATCATGTAGACACAAGATCTGTATAGAGTATTTAAAAGATACTATTCTTGTTTTCTAATATTTAATAAAATTCCAGAACCTCATTAAGGGCTCTTCCGGGGGAATCTTACCATGCAACTGCGTGCGCCTCCCGCCGTTGCAAAAAGTCTAAACCAGGGATCATTTGCTGGTATAGATAGCATAAGTTCAGTACTAGTGGAAGGCTTGCGTAAGGAACTGTCATCTTCAATATAGCACAGGTCATAATAAGGTATTCTTGGCCTGCCATTTATGTTAGACAGTACTATCGTGTTGTTGATACAACCATGGATAGTATTAATGCGTAAAAGCTGGGGGGCTTATTTAGAAGCCCTGTAGAGCAGCTTATGAGTTCTAATTGAGTCCCTGCTGGTGGGTATCCATGCAATTAATGAATTAAACAAAAAAAAAAAAAAAAGCCGGTGGGTATCCCACATCGCAACTAGGGTACGGATGGGGAACGCTGAAAAGCGCTGGAGACGAGGAATAGGACAAAAAAGATGATTTCTAGTGTTTTATATTTCCTATGTCAGATATACGTGAGAGGAGGTGGAAGAGAGCGGGCAGTTCAGGGGTTATTGCCATAACTGTAAGGTTGCATGCAATTAATGAATTAAACAAAACAAAAAAGAAAATCCCACATCGCGACATAATCCAGGGTCAGGGTTCGTAGCAACATACTTGCTTGGCCCCAAAGGAACAACCGAGTCTCATAACACAACCACCCTCCCTAGTTTTACCTCATAAAATAGTAGAAAAAATTTCGGAACTGGAGACTACTTCAGTGGATAGTTCGCCGGAATTTAGAAGGAACTTTTTGCTATTATATCTATTATTACTACTATGACGTTCGATTTTGTTGTTACCGCATTAAGACACCCTTTTTATTCACAAGTATAATAGTGAATAAGAAGGCACTTGAATTCACAAAAGATCCCTATCTATGCTTCACTGTCCCCATGCCTTCAGCACTTTCATCATGACCCCCCTCCGGCAACTCAAGAGCTGGTACACTTCCCGGTAGCTCAGCACCCTCATCATGACCCCCCTCCGGCAACTCAAAAACTGGTACACTTCCCTGTAGCTCAGCGTCCACTGAGCCTAGGTATTTTCCGACATTCCCTTCTAATTCCGATAAATGTCTCACTCTCATCTCTTCTCCCCCGTCCCTCTCCCCCAGTTCTGGAACTTGGGCCTTTCCGAAAAACCATCCTTTTCGTCGTGATATAAGTATGAAGGCGATAACAATCGCTGCAAAAACACCACCGACTGAGCCACCGATCGCTGCCGCTGGTGAGCTGTCTGAGCTACTTTGTGTACTGGAGGATTCGGGTAATGTGGGGGCTGTCATGGTCGGGGATGAAGTGGGGAAGGTCGATAAAGCTACAGAATTCGTTGGTGGAGATATTGTAACAGTTGTTGTTTCTAGCGATGAGAAACTCGGGTCTCTCAATGTGAATCTATCTGATGTGATATAAACTGCTGGCATATCGATATCCGTTAACATAAGAAAATAGCCGTCGCCGGATGCTAGTGAGAGGCTAGGGGTCCAAGTTTGTGATGAAAAATATCTATCTGTGGTGTAATTAATGCCGTTGGGGTTTGGAAATTCGCAGGTAGTTACATCTGAGTCGACCGTACGGCAGATGTTTAGATCCAACACGGCGTAGCCGTATTCTTCGTTCATCAGCCATGTTACGTTGAAAGAGTCTCCTTTCGTTAGGACGCTTCCGCTTCTAGGTGTGATAAAGGATACTGGCCATGGTGTAATCTGGCAATAGGCTGCGGGAAGAATAAGCACCAGGACAAGTCTGTAGGAGAGACCGCGTTGGAGCCGCATGGCACTCGGAGTAGGTGAAGAATGGATCGCAGATACGGAGGATGATAGGGGGCAGCAACCTTTTTAAATACTGACTTTCAATAAACGCCAGAACATACCTTAGATTCAGGCCTACCACGATACCATTGTAGATTCTCCGATAGGAAGGTCTGCCGGAGGAGATGCTGTACTCGGTATGTCTTCCAGGGATTTGGCATACACCTCAAGGGAGAAAAATATATTGCAACGGGGGCCCCCTATTACCAACTAAGTCCGATTAGCTGGAATACGTCCTATCTGGGAGGTGCATTGCCTACTACCCGCGTGTACCTTACTTTGGCGACAAATCAAGCGCCTTCCTGGGCGGTAGGGGGCAGCTTCGCTTATCACTGAGTTCTGAATATGCATATCACCCGCCTATGTGTATACAGTACATGTAGGACAGTTCAAATAGGGACCGGTACCAGGATACCCGCGATTGTGCCACCGGATTGCGGAACAGCCTACGCTAAAAAAGGAAACCAAGCTGCTTTAAAAGTAATTTATGGGAAGTTTAAGTACCTTGCTTGCTTCGTTATTCCGTGACTTTAGCCAAAGTTAAGGTTGTATTTGACACACCATTAGTTTCTTTGGGCCCTTGCGCAAACCGGTCCTTTCCACACATAAGCCTCACAGTTGTAAGAGCGCCCAAAACTCAGTGGGTATGGGGTGCTATAACCTAACGTTAAACGACAGGTACGTAGTACTGAAAAAGATCAAATATTGTGTATTTTCTCAGCTGATTACATAGCTTGGAGAGTACCGAGGATAAGGCCTACAAACAGAGCCCAAAACTTAAAGATACCACGTACCACACACCGCCGAAAAAAGATAAAGACACCACCACCACCAACGTGCAACGAGCACCAAAACACCAGCAAGAAACCCCCGTTCTTCAAAACTTAATACTAACTAGCATATACCAATTCCAACTCCTCCTTCCTTCCTCGGAGCATGCATTGCGCTTCTCCATGTAAAACTACTTCGACTTCCACACAGTCTCCACCGCCACCCTCCCAACAAGAACGTTTGGGGCGCCATTGTAGCCGGAAAGATAGACTCCCATCTCCTCGTCAGTGAGAAATTCCCCGGGCGCGGGCTCCCTGTCTGGATCGAAGCTCGATCGCCGGTAAATTAGATCGCTCACGTCCCGTGACTCCGTGTACTCGAGTAGTACTTCAAAAGTATCGTACATGCCTCTGCGGAAGCCCTCGCTGGATAAATGGCACTTAGGGAGACCAGGCCAGTCCTCGATGGGGAGGGATTTCTTAGGGCGCGTCTTAGAGATAGAGGGAGACATTTAATTTGTTCGATGTGTACTTGTAATGATATTATGTGAGGGTATGATGGGAAGGGAGAGAGCGATGCTGTGGTAGCTATAGCTGGCGGGGGAGATTAGGGGTTTATATATCAAGTTCAGCGTCACAAGCGTGAGAAGGGTCCTGATTATTATCACACTAATATTGACGCCTAGCTAAGCTCCTTAGTTCATCCATTCGGATAGGCGGGGTTTGTTCAGCCCAAACCAACTTGTTGGGGGTCTTCGCGTGGTCTGGACGGCAAGTTGAGATCTGAGTAATTCATGTGATTCGTTACTGATATCATCGTCTGGTAGTACTACCCTATTATCTGATAAGATTCAGAGTTTTGTGACGACCGGGGGTCTAAGGGTTTACCTTGGTGTCGAGGTCATTATGACATTGATATTAATTGTGGTAGGGAACGAGGACTTTGACTAATCATAGCGTAGCTCGTATAAGCTCTAGAGAAAGATACATATTACATAGGTTTCGACTCAGCTTTCCTATAACCTGATGATACGATCCCGGAAGAGGATGCGATCTAGATCGCTACCCAAGACCCATGGGTCGCCGCTCAGGTTCTAACACTGACCGATAATCACGGGCCGTGGGTCCATTATTGCCAACACTGGATAACAGAGGTAACGGGATCAGTTAGCAAAGCCATACAAAAATTTGCTTTTTTCGGGGGTGCGTGGGCACTAGGTGGGCACTAGGTGGGCACCATTTTCCTATACGAAGGGATAATATTATTTGTGATAGGAGAGAAGAGCAAGGCTCTCCCGGCTGTTTTATCTCTCTCTCTCTCTCTCCATGCACCGGTAATATCTATCCCCGTTGTGTTCCAGGCACTTGTGTCATAGCTCGTTATTACCCAAACTGTAACTCTAATTTTGAAACATGGTTTTGATTTTCAATTGAATCTTTACTCTGCTGATGAGACTTAAAGAACATAGAATACAGCCTACAAAGCAGACAGAGCTAAAATAAATAAATACCGCACCGCGAGGAAGACTCCAACCATATTCCAACTCTCGATCTCGTCCACCGGCCCCGGCGCATCCTTTCCATCAAAAACCCACTACCTAACGTCCCTCCGCATAGACTCCGCCAGAGCCTTCGTATGAAGTTCAACCCGCTGTTTACTCTCCAGCATACAGGATACCAGCTCCAGCAGTTCACCGAGAAAGTCCTCTAGCTCTTCGCTCGCCGCTCCCTCGCAGATCAATGTCCACAACTCATGTTTTATCTGGCTTAGTAGGGCCCTCTCCAACTCAATGGGTGGAATGATCTCGGCCACGGCTTCTTGGTAGCCCGCGAAGGATATTAGGTGGTCGGCGGAATTGGGGTACTTCTCGCATAGGTAAGCGAACTTGTCTTGGGGCCTGGTGGAGGCGGGGATTGTGTCAGACATGTTTGGCGGTTAGGGATGTGGACGATGGGAGTTTGGTTTGTGCAAGAGCTAGTGGTGTAGTTTGGTGGGTGAATATGTGGGTACAGAGAAGAAGAAGTTGTCAATAGCTCGTACTGGAGATTGTGAAACGGATTGCTGGGTGAAGATGTGGGTGTACTTGTCTAGAAGGGAAATGGTGGGTTTATATCAAGCCCAACAACGCATCGAGTGAGTCTTTATTGTGGGCTATTCTTCACCAACACCGATTCCCGACACAGAGGCGTATAGGTGAGGTTTGTTCCACCCAAACTAAGTTGTGGAAGGTCTTCATATGGTTGGAGGCCGCAAGTTGATATCTGACAGATTGATTGTTTGATCTGTACAATCGTCTCTGGGTCAACGACGAAACCAGTTTGATGGCGAATAGGCCAATCGGAGCCAATAAAGTGAACAAAAGCGTCTCGGCCCCTTTGCTTTGACTATCAGCCCAAAAAGTAGCCACTCGTCATCGAGCCGGGTTCGTCGTTGACCCAGAACCGACTGTACTAGGGTGTAGCGAAAAGTGATCAGAATCTGATAAGACAAATACATGTATTCACCGCAACATTATGAGATTCTGATCACTTACCCTCAACACCCGGTACTTGTACGTACCCCTCCTCGAGAGATGCCGCCCGATTACTTGATGGGAGAGATAACGGGATCTGTTATGTAGTAAAGCCACACAACAATTTGCTGTTTCGGCAGATGCAGGGATAATACCTATAGTATGGGGCCATATACCCCAATCAATAACACCAACAGCACATCAAGGATGACACCACAAGATTTGGAGCGTTGAGCCTTTTGATCTTTTTGATGAGGCAAACTTACTATGATCTTATCCCACACCCGGATGCAAAGCTCCAACGATTGCGATATAACGCACCGTGCACCTCTCACATAAATGACGTCAACACTAACGACTCCTATCACAGCGCACTCGGGCCAGAACATCGATCCGCTTAATGACGTCGACGCTTAGGTCCTTACTTCACATTTGATTTTAAGCCGATATGAGTTGAGTATGGTGTGTATCGGTTACAGTGGAGAGATGGAGACCTGTGCACATATTCGCGTCCGCCATACTAATTCACAGGCGGTCACTCGGTCACGTGATTGCTGATCACTCGCCGAGTGAGAGGTTGTGATTAACAACTGCTCCGGCGGTGGGGTTGGGGTCAAGAGAAATTAAAGTTATGTGGCAATTCCAATTGCTTGTTAACGTGTTTCACCGGGAGCGCAATCGTCATTGCGAAAGCAATCAAGCATGACATGAACGGGATCGCGAATTGCTGTGAAAATTCAAAATCACCCAGAATTACAGAACTAAATACACTAAAGTCATTTTGAGATATCTTTCGAATATTTCTGATGATTGTTACTAATAGGTAGCGAGTATATAGCTGTGGGAGGGTCATCAAGGCTTGATGACCCTCCCACAGCTATATACTCGCTATGATCATAAGAAATAGTCAAAAACACCAAAAGAACATGTATGGCTTCATAGGTATTGTTTTGGTGCTCATAATGCCCTTCTGTGAGCTTCGGTTGCTTTCCCGGTGATGATCGCTTTCCCGGTGAAACACGTTACTTCATAACACTATCTTCTACCTAGCTACTAATGTAGTACCCTTAAGAAACCAAAGACTACACTGAGTACTACTTCGCTACACCACCCGCACATGCACTCATCTTATCCTCAGTCCCTTTCCTCCACCAACTAAATCCCCCCATCCCCCACCTCCTCCTCCTCCCAAAGCATATCCGCCCCCGACTGCAACTCCTCCAACGCCTTTTTCGCCTCCTCAATCATGCCCAAGAACCCGCTCGCCTCCTCCTCCTCCATCTCATCGAGCACATCCATCACCGCGCTAATCGCGAGCGCGAAGCCGTGCTTGTATGCGGTCACATAGGTTTTGCGGTCGAGGTGCGCGGGAATGCTGCTGGCGGGGACGGAGCGCGGGGTGGGGCCGGGGGTGGCGAGGGCGATGCTGGCGGCGCGGGGGCGGCGTGTTCTGGGGGTGGGGGGGACGGGGGTGCTGGTGACGATTACGGGGCCGGTGTATTGGTAGGTGGGAGCAGCGGGGGTGGTTGTGGTTGTGGTGGTGGGTGCGGTGGGGCTGGGTGGTAGGGCTGTAGCAGCAGGATCCGGAGAGGGGGTGTCGCTGGTGGGGTTGGGGTTGGGACTAACGTTGGAAGGCATTTTTGCGGGGGTGTCTGGCGGGCTGATGAATAGACTGTCCATTAGTTGTGAGAGTTGCTTGGTACGTGTGGTTATGTTACTTGTGAGGAGTAGCTTACTACCTGGGGAGGGGAGGTGATGGTTGGTATTTAAACAATCTTTGGATCTGTCGTGAACCAGGGCTGGATCATTCCACGCACATCCAGAATTGACTATGAGGGAGTAGAAAGCCGGATACATGAAGTTACGAACGGAGAGATAATGAAAGACTCAGGGGGAATGTTCATTATGCATGCTCTTCTAGTACCATAGCAAACAAACTTCCAGCTGTGCTTTGTTAGAGGGGATCGGTATGCGGGGGTGCATTATGGAATATCACTCGCATGTTTTTTATTGTTTCTTGTCGACTTAGTGGGAGAAGATGAGCTACAAGTGGGTTCCATGTGTGCTCAGGCTATTTGTCCGGAATTTGGGCTCATCATTGGTACCCTAGAAGCTGCCAGCGTTGTTTCCCGCTCGCATATAAAGCGGCGACTCATGTGCTCGGGCATTAAGCCGTATATGCTCTATTCCGCAAGAATAAGCCTTGTTGGATGTACTCCGATGTATCCGTCTATTACATTCAGCAAATCTCTTTATTAAAAGCTACAGGGTATGTAGTTTATATTTACTACATCACCTCTATACATCCTTCTGCAGAGTATTATCACTCACGCGTTAAGTGAAAGGTCGGGACACTGTGTAGAGACTTAGCTGCATTAACGGCTTTTAACGACTTCCGACCTCTTCACTAACGAGCAAGTGTAACAGTATCAAATCAAACCTACCCATCATTAACCTCCTTTTTGACCTTCGTCTCAACCACCTTCTCGCCCTCTTTCCCCTCCTCCACATTCGGCAACTCCCATTCGACATGATCCCCGAGCTTGTTCTTCTTACGACCCTTCCCGGCCCCGCCGCTTGGCATGATCCTTTTCCTTTTGAGGTCTCTTGGGCGCAGGGCAAAATGGCTCAGATCGATATTGTCCCATGCCTTTTCTTGGCCGATGCTGTCCCAGAAGGCGAGGACCGCATGACGGTCATACTTTGGGCACAGTGGATCGTCAAGGTGGTGTTTGATCTTCGTGCACATGTTGGTGTAAATCCCTGATATGCCGGTTAGTCATTGGAGAGGGAGTAGGAGGATAGCGGAAAGGGAATTATTACCATACATGAAGTTCTTCACCCTATTCCTCGACCTCTCAATATCAATGATCGAATCCGCCCACGAGAAGATGCCCATGACATCCTTCATCGTAAACACCCCCGCAAAGAACTGACGAATCGTCGCATCATCCCTGCACTTCCGGATGGCCTCCCCTCCCTTCTCCAGTGCCTCCTTCACATGGGCGTAGAACTTGAGCAGCGTGTTCGACTTTATCGAAACCATCAGGGCCATCATCCGCTTCTTGATGGTGAGGAAGCCGCGCGGGTTCTTCAGCTTGAGGTTCTTGCCGTAGACCTGCTCGATGAGCGTGTTGGGCGCTTCAATCTTGAAGTAGCGCAGGTATGTGCGTTTGGCGAGGTGGTAGAGGTCCTCGGTGAGGTTGGGGGGTATCTCTTCGAACTCACCGTGGGCGGGTTGGCTGGTTGCGAAGGCACTCTCAACGAACGCATTTCCTTCTTCTTCGGAAACTTGGGAGGGGCGTCTTCCCGGGAAGAATAGGATCCACATATCGATCGCGGTTTGCACGTCTGCTGCCGTCCAGGACGCGGGGATCTTATAACGTTAACCAGCGGTGTCCGACTCTACACGAGCCAAAATGGACTTGTCGTGGGGTGTGCATACCTTCACAGAGAATGTACGAGTCACCATGCGGTGGTCTTCGTCTCTCTGCGGTGGTTGGCTCGTGTTTGGCGGCATGGTGGAGATGATTGACCGGCTAACGGGGATAGAAGGATGATGATATTGATAAAAAAGAGTGATGGGGAGATGGTAGAGGGAATGGGGACGATGGAGGGATACAGAAAGTGTACAGAGGAACGATACAAGAACACGGCTAGCTAGCTTGATATTGGTACTTGCTAAGCGCCCAATCCTAACCCACGAAACCTTATTTCGACCCCCGCTAAATCTCTGTTCGAAAGACTTACCATCAGAAGAACTCTTCCTAAACTACATGTAAGTGCATTCGTATAAGGTCTAATCCTCGCGGGATGAAGTGATTGACATACCCCACTCTATATCTACATGTATGTAGCTATAGGCCTCTTTCGAATTAAACGCGGGCTTTGTGGTGCGCCTCTGTTCACTGCTGTGATTGTTTGAGTTCATGAGTTGAGAGCTCCCATGCCCCAACTATTCCATACAAGTACCTATATCAATCGAGCAAGTCGGAGGTCGGAGGAAACACGCGGTCGGGAAAAGATAACTGATCACTCGAGAGGATTACTAATCAGTGCCTTAGAGTATAAATCAGGATGTATGTAACGTATGTTTTGTGACAAGTCGCTTGAATCGCATAGAGTTACGTATGCGCATAATGTATACTCTGCAACTCTCACGTCCTCTAACCTCCTAGACCAATCCACCCGGCCATCCGCTTGAACGAACTCATTCTGCTACCTATCCATGAGGAGAACTCCATATTGAGCACCGGAAACCTCTGCTGCATGCAACAGTACTCGCGGATGATACGTGAGCCTTCAACCAATATCACTCAAACCGATAGCAATGGCAGCTCACTCTTCCAAACAGATATCTACGGGCGCCTGCTCTCCGTCCGTTCCGCTCGTGGCGACTGATTAACCGCGGAAAGAGAGGGTGGCCGATTATTTTTTGCCTGACCAGGATGCCTGGGCCCGGCTATTTCGGCCGCGCTTAGATACCTAATCGATAAATATCTGCATGAGCACCGATGAGGTAGGTAGGCGGCCCGCTCTGGATATGCAGCCGGATTTCACATTGCCAGGGTTTATGCTGCAAACACTCAGTCGATCCCGAGGAAAGCTTGGGCCACTGCTTCATCATGGCTAGGTCCGGATATGCCTGGCCTCGGTGACTTTCTCCTCAGTACCGAGGACTCGACTGGACAGCCAATCATGTCCTTGTCGTCGTCCCGTTACAATGGGTCGTGTGCGCGTGTGTGGGGAGACTTCATATGTACTGCCGCGGCATGAATAGGCAGTCGGGCATACATAGGTATACGCTGGTCGGTTATTGCAATCAAACCCGGCATTGTTCGGTGAGAAGAAAATTTTCAGCTCATAGATGTTAGTAATTCCACACGAATGCCAACCCATGTTTCATCCCTCATGGTAAGTACATCATATCTATCCAATACTACATGTAATAAGTGCATAAGTAGTTATAGTACAACCCTGGTATTTCCCTGATGCATATTAATTATTAATCCCAGATGGATGTGTCTATGAAGCGCTTAAAGGCAACGAAAGAGTGATCCTAGGAGATAATCACCCTGATTTTGAGGGCGCCAAGCGAGCAGAATTTCTTCTTTCATATTAATGAACACCGCGTATTTCGAAAACTAATTGTTATTTATATAAGCCGTTCTTGGTCTACCGGTAATAGGGATCTCCTGAAAAGGTGTAGTGCCTGTGCACTAAACATGCATATTCTGGCACCTATCCTGGAAAACGGGCATGTGTGCGGTGGACACTTAAAGCTCCGGATGTGTGTGGGTGAGGGGAAATTCCCGGAGATATTTATGCTTCCTGACTGCTTGTAGAAAGCTTGGTTCTGATGAATACTGTCTCACTCCCCGCAGATTGATTAGTTTATCTTGATTTACGCATTTTACCACGTGGGACCAATTATTTCTGTGGATCCCGACAGAACGGGTGTCGGCCTCTTTCCCGAGATTTCCAGCAAGAATAAAGACATAAAGCGACCGCCCCCCCTTCTTTTAAAAGGTTAATCCGTATCTCGCACCTGAAACGAAACATTTCCAACTAAACTCCTGACACAACCCACAAAAGATGGCTGAAGCTTCGAACTCTGGACCTGAACTAGCTGTTGATCAAGACTATGTATGTTGTCTTCCTCAATTGCAATTTATTTAGCGAGTTTACCTGAGTATCGGGTGTTTTGATATTTCTCCTTTACTCGTCTTGCTAGTAACGTTGTAGACTGATCATTTACCCCTAGGCAAATCAATCCGATTCAGACTATACTAGTAGTTCTTTGTATGCTTCTCGTGCCATTACAATATCCTTCCAAAACCGGCCTAACAAGTTTCTATAGAATAACCGACACAACGAGTCTGAAATCCTCCATCATAGACTATATCTACGAAAATGGTAGAAGGTATCACAGATACAAAGAAGGCTCATATATGTTACCGAACGATGAAGTATGTATTATATATCTATTCTACCCCCGTATGAATTCAAGCTTCAAATCACTTACTATGGATGCAGACCGAACAAGATCGGTAATTGCACATGAACCCTCTTGATTGGTTTCTTTCTTTCTTGGCATACTTATTAATATGTCTTAGACTTGATATGCATCACCACATATTCGGTCTTCTCCTAGATGGTGAACTTCACCTTGCGCCAGTCGGGGAGAATCCGCAGAATATATTGGACGTGGGAACTGGTACTGGGATCTGGGCTATCGAGATGGCAGAGTATGATCCAATCCTGTTCGCCTAACCTCAATCCGATGCTAAATTAGTATGATAACAATAGTTTACACCCCTCTGCCAAAGTAATCGGTATCGATTTGAGCCCCATACAACCAAAATGGTACATCTCAATACCCCCTCGACGCATTGAACGTTAACTAACATCATATGACTAAAAAGGGTACCCCCGAACTGTAGTTTTGAAGTCGACGATGCCGAAATGCCTTGGACCTTCCCCGTTGACCATTTCGACCTGATCCACTCGCGCAACCTGATGCAGTCAATTAAATCATGGCCTAAATATCTTGAGGAAATGTACAAACACACACGCCCAGGCGGCTACATTGACGTCGCCGAGCTCGAGGCCGGGATCCAATCCGACGATAACAGCATTCCCGCGCGGTCCTCCTTGGCGATAATAATGCGCCTATACGGCGAGGCGCTTGAGGCTGGCGGATTACCGCAGCACGTGGGGCGTGCCATGAAGAGGATGGTTCAGGAGGCCGGGTTTGTGGATGTTCAGGCACGCGCTCCCGTTTATATAATCCCCACTGCTAGCTAGCTAGCCTCAATATCTGCTAATGATATAATATGTTTAGCTCCACATCAAGAAGCAGCCCCTCGGCGGCTGGCCGAGGAATCCGGGGCTAAAGAAGGTCGGACAGTATCTCCAGATCTGCTGCGAGACAGGGTTTGAAGCATACTCGATGGCGCTGTTCACGAGGGTGTTGGGAATGACGAATGAAGAGGTGATGACGTTGGTTGCAGGCGCCATCAGGGATACCAGGGATAGGAAGATCCACTCGTATATAAATTTGTGAGTTTAACTTTAAACTTTCCATGCTATACAAGAAGAAAAGTTTGCTAATCTGTGTTTGGGGGAATAGCTTCCATGTTGTTGCGAAGAAACCGGAGTCAGATTAAATGAGATTGAACGGGAGAGTGAGGCGGAGGGGGGGGCGAGAGGGTAAGGAATGTTGTGGTGTGGTCTAGTTTTGCACCAGTGCTACAGTACTATATGTGGATATGATAAATATCCGCCGCGAAAGCTCTACAGTCATCAAAAGATCGGAATTCTTCCATTTTCTCGAATATACCGAAACATGCAGAGACTCCCGGCCGCGGTATTGGCCGACATTAGTATTTCAAGTATATAAGTAGGTAGGAGGCAATATATTCGAAAATAAGTGTATAATAACAAGTTGGTTTAACTACGTTTTCCAGTAAAAGGGTCGAAAGGGCTGCCAAGACATAGGTTTCATCGGGCTGTCCGGTGATGTGTAGACTTGGTTTATGGGGAGAAAACCTACTTATAGCAAAGTCTGTGGCAATTTAGTACACCGGGGGAGCATGTAGGTTCGAACTTTCAACCACTCAAGGTGTTAACACCGACTTTCTACAAGGGATTTTTCCATCTATAGGGTGCATAGGAACTAATGATTATGTCCAATTGGCCTGCAACGAACAAGGGCCGTTGCGTATTGGCGGATCTACCAACTCTCACAGTTGAAAGGGTATTAACGCATAATCCTTGTCCTAATAAATCGGCCGTATATACTAATGCACCCTTTCGCCCAAGCATCTAATTCTAGCTACGCATGTATACATGTAGATTCGGAATATAGTTCATCTGCCGAGATGCAAACAACAGTATGAAAGATGATATCAATCATTTGGACTTCAGATTGGAGGCTGCGTAGTCACTTATTAAATCTGGAATTGAAGAAATCTCCGGTCTTCAAGTTGGCAAGGCTCGGCGAAAGCATTCTCTTGATACTGTAGCAGCAACGCCCCATAAAAAACAACGGGTTACTGAAAAGACTACCCTTCCAATAATCAGAAATAGCTATGAAAAACACCTACTAGTACCCATTTATATGGAGTCAAGAGTTGATTGCTTTTTGTGTAGATGGCGGGGAAGTCAAGGCAGTGGTGAAGATCCTAAAAAGACTACCTGCAATGAACCCCTTTGTTTTTCTAAAGAACGAAATTGCTCTTATGATTTTCACCACATCTAATATACTATATATTTCATTCAGAATATTTGTAATTAATTCCGGGGTGTTGTTGTGGATCGAATTACTGACCCGTATATGGGCCCGAAATCGCTACGGACCAGGGGATAGTTCTGGGCCATAAGTCATGGGAAGGCACCCATTTTACACCAAAAACTTGAATCCCACTTTTCAATATAGTCCTTGACCACCAATTATCTTGAATTATTTCTGAGAATTGGAGGACTATATATTTTGCATACAAATAATCGCTCTATCAACTGAAAATTATAATATTACACTTCTAGCATGAGTTGTGTTGGTCTTGTTACGTTGAGTTGCAAAGAAACGCATATTTGTATGGGATGCAACTGAATCTCCAAGTTGCTCTACTTCTAGCTCATATAACTTCTTCCACATTTGACTTCAGAGAGTTCCCTTTTGGATTTATTAAATTTATGAGCCAATATTCTATCCCCTAAAGCCTTGTTTATTATTGATGGCAATTGTGTTGTGGGTGGTTGTTTCATTTAGACGAATTTTGGTGTGGTTTGGTTGCCTTCCCATGACTTATGGCATCGCGCTGTACATATTATCCACGAGCCAACGAGCACAACACCCATATCTCTATAGCAAGAACTATCTGCTATTCGGACACGTAAGAGAAGCCATCCAATGCCCATTCCATGACATGTTTTTATCCGTGTGGGGGAGATCTAGGGTTAGGGGTTTAACCCAAGAACAATTAATCAAAACAGTAAAAAGGATATGAGGAAGCCGTTTACAGATGTCAACGCCTCGATTGAAATCATCTCCTCTTCTGGAATTAAACCGAAAAATACTATCTTTCTCTGTAACTTGGGAGATTACGATGGGCCCCCGTGCAGCTGCGCAGTCGTCAACTCTGTCCTGTTGATCAAGCAAGCCTTAACCATGATCGAGGTCAGAATATATAACACTCAGCGACCTCGATGGGTGGCCGGGCTCTACGCTCCAATCGGCCTATCCTGGCCTAGAGAATTCGCTTGGTAGCTCTGGGTAAGGGTATCAGTCCGTTCCATCTCAGGAACCTTGGCTTACTACCGCCAGACGTGTACGGACTTGGTCCTCAATAAATAGAGATTCAATGTTGATCATCGCAAGTTCAAGCGCCTTATCCTTCTGGAGAAGAACACCTCTTTGAGTTCCTCGCAGGATCCGGTTGATAGCCTGTGAGGGCAAGCTTGGACTATAAAGCTCCACGTGCACTACTTGAGTAGAGATACTCATAACTAAAAACGAGTTCAAGTACTGGTGTATTTATTGTAGAGCTTCAACCTTTCCAACCTTTGTTATGAAGTTCAAGGCGTAGTTGGCAAATTGCTATCTCAGCATTCACCCTTTGGACCTCCACCACAAGTTTTTCCTTCTGGGAAATTTCCTTTTCTACCTCAGCCTTTATCTTCAGCGTTTCCACCTTCAGTCTTTCCGCCTCCTCCGCTACTTTGTCCGCCTCGGCTCTAATAATCTCCAGTTTCCTAGCGTGGTTAATTTGCTCCCCTCCCACCGGGGCAACTTCCCCTTGGCACCGCTTTGCTTCCTCGAGCCGTGTGATTGAGTCTATTTCTTCTCTATGCGCGCATTGCCAGGCGGTATCTGCTGCTATATTTAATAGGGCGAACGCGCGAGCTGACTCTTCGGCTGTGATCCTGTCGCGCTCGGCGGGCGAAAGGAGATGGGAGGACGCAGCAACGATCGATCGTAACACCTCAATGATGCCATGTGATGTGGGCGTAATTTCGGACATGTTGATGGGGCTAATGAACTGAAGACTCGTTAGAGGAAGATCTATCGTTGATTGAAAAGACGTTCGAACATGCAAACTTACTTCTTGGTCTGAGGGCAGGTTGTGGTGCGGCGGAAGCGCAAGGAAGTGCATGGGTCGTTGGTTATGGCTGAGAGGAGGTGCTGTGGGGTGCCTCTTATAAAATCCTGTGTCTGCTGGCACTGGTAGGGATCAGCATTAACGTGCATGTATTATAAGCTGCACATATCACATTCTGTACCCCACTCTATTTAGCAAATGGGTTGCGAATGTGATACTCGTAGATCTAGATACAATAGTCAAACACATTAGGCATGTTGGGTCTTGGCTCATTGATACTCACTCGACCCAAGACTCTCTCCGGCAACGGGACTAATCTAGATTTAGAAGTCTGATCACGTGATTGCATGATTTCAACCACCGCGCTGATGGTAAAGATGCTTGTCATGATTTGATTATAATCCCCAAAAGAGTGTGTTTGAAAACGCAAGGAGAAAAAGAGCGTTGTGATACGTGGCTGTAAAATTGGAAGGAGATAAATCAAGAAATACGTACATGTCCGTTTAGTAACCCAAACTCCTCAATATTGACCTTATCGTACCTCACTTTATACCTGTAGCTACACGGGACATTGAGTCGCATGAAACCTCGATAAGGAGGGCTTTCATTTTGACAGAGTTTAACTTGATAACCAACCGAGAGTCAAAACCAACCACAACCTGCAGCAAGTACTGTCTCGTACTGTCTCTCATACCAGGGTTACCGTGTAACGCTGACACATCTCAGATCTGCATTTTGGCGAGTACATACCTAACTAAGCTACATATATGTAGGGAAATCAGCACTTTTACGCCAAGTAGCATTTGCATTAATCTATCCGGAAACCAACAAGCCAGTCCTAGAACAATTGCTTTCTTTATCAAAAGGCGTGCCGATAAGAACTTATGATTGGACGCCTGATCAGAATATATATGCCACCACACGGTTCAGCCCCCGGGCCCAGGAAGGATCTACAATCAATCCAACGCAACCCATAACACCTCTGGCTCGATAGAAGTGCATCCTGATCAATCCTCCTGTTAGAATCAATGGCTACATTTACGCGGTTCGACAAGTACAAACTCCCTACCGAGTTTCTTGATGGAGGGATTAAACACACTATTCTCGCCAGCCCTAGCAGGGTGGAGACGTGGGAGAGGCTCGAGCAGCTCGGGGAAGGTGGGTTCGGTACGGTCCATAAGGAAAGGTGCCATGAGACTGGCGCCATTCGGGCCGTCAAAGAGATCAGGAAGTCGCTGGCAAAGTCAAACGAAATAGGTGTCTTGATGAAACTTAGCTCGGTAAAGATCACACATACCGTCTTCTACTACACGTTCCAGCTTACTTCCGCTCGTGGCTGACCTTTTGCTCTGTTCTTCTGCCAGTACCCACAACATTTTGTCCAGCTCGCGGGGTGGTTTGAAGACAGACTCAATATATACCTGGCAATGGAGTTCCTTGAGTGTGGTGATCTTGGCTCTCTCATGAAAGATGAGGAACTGACCGAGAGCGATGCGAAATCTGTTACGGTCCAGGTGCTTGAGGGACTGGAGATCATGCACCGAAATAACCTCTGCCACAGGGATCTAAAGCCAGGGAACATCCTCATTGCCAGGTGGATGCCACTCACAGTCAAGATTGCTGATTTTGGGGTCTCGAAGCATTTTGACGGCATAACCGAAGGTCGGACATTTACTGGTAGTAAAAAGTACATGGCACCTGAGATCTGGGGAATGATACAGTGCGATACCAGCACCTATACAACAGCTGTCGATTTGTGGTCCCTGGGCTGCATGGTTTACGCCATGCTCACGAAGGAGCCTCCATTCCCCGAACCAAAAGGGCTCATCGACTATGTTGAGGGTCGTATCACATTCCCTCCCAAAAATCTCGGGAACGTCTCGCTTTTGGCCGTCAATTTCATGGCTAGTGTGTTGATGCCTTTACCCGCTGACAGAGTCACTGCGGAACAAGCACGGCAGCATTCTTGGATTGCAGCCGAGTCAGGAGATGACACCGTCTGGACCATACTTTCGAGCAATAGCATAGTTAGCTCATTTACAGCCAAGCAAAACCTCACGGTGCCAGTAGTGCAAGAAAAGGAGAACGAGGATAAAACCGTGTTCCAACCCCACAACACCTTCCTGAGTACACATAAATCAAAATTGCCATCCAGCTTTGAACCGATTAGAGTGAAAGAGCCACCAAAGAAACCGCAGGCGACGACAATCCCCAGACCCACACGGAAAGGTAAATTATGGCTCATCCTTGTAATGTTTTCTGTTTGTGATATACCGGCTAATAGGTCGACTGTACTAGGACCGAAAGAAGACGCAATGATCGCAGCAGCAGCCCATGGCGATATCACGCTTGTTCGGAGCATGCTCGATAGAGGAGCCGATATCAACTCACTAGACTATCAAGGGAGAACAGCACTCATCCTTGCGGCTTTTGGAAACCATCTCGCGCTTGCTCAGTTTCTACTGGAAAGAGGCGCACCTATCAGTCAAGGCAATAAAGAGGGGATCACTCCTTTGCACACGGCGGCCGAGGAAGGACATCTTGCCACCATGGAGTTTCTTCTTGCCCATGGTGCCAGCGTGAATGAGAGGTCTTTAGATGGCCGTGATCCCCTCTACTTTGCTGGCATCTCGGGAAGCCTGGAGTGTGTCATGTTCTTACTCAAGAATGGAGCAGATACCAAACACCGCTCAGAACAGGGATTTAGCGCTTTGCATACAGCAGTTGAGAGAGCCCATATCGATGTGGCTGGCTATCTTATACAACTTGGTTTCGATGTGATGGAGGAATCGGCCGATGGCAGAGCGTCATTGGACTTTGCGGTACTATCGAAGAACGAAGAAATAATCAAATACTTGGTGCTTAAAGGAGCAAATGTCTCGCATCGGGATCACATTCACGGCATCACGGCTCTGCAAAGGGTAGCTCAAGTAGGACATCTCCCTAGCGCTATCTACCTTTTGCGAAATGGTGCCCGTGTGGATGAAACGACGCCAGATGCTCGTAGGCCCTTGTACTTTGCTTGCGCGTCAAAGAATGTTGACCTAGTCAAGTATCTGCTACAGCAAGGAGCACATATCGGCGACCGGACGGATGAAGGATATACCTCATTACATCGGGCAGCAGAGAGTGGGCATGTCCCAATGATGAAGTTTATTCTGGAACAAGGAGTGAATGTGAAGGAGCCGTCAAATGATAATCGATCACCCCTCTATTTTGCGACTCTATCAGGAAACGTCAATGCCGTCCTACTTCTACTCGAGAAAGGTGCAGATATCCGATGTGTGACCGACTCCGGGCAGACCCTTTTAATGGTGGCGGCTGCGAGGGGGTATATCCCCATGATTGACTTTTTCATGTCACGAGGTTTCAGAATAGATGAAACAGATCTTATCGGTTACAATGCTCTACATTTCGCCGCGGAAAACGGACAGCTAAAAGCGGTCCAACATCTTGTTATTAGAGGCGCAAATATCATGACCACGATCAACACAGGGGCCACAGCCCTTTCTCTCGCAGGGGAGAATGGGCACAGTGAAATAGTTACCTACATTCTCGAAAAACTAGAGACTGGAAACACCGCCATACCCCCTCTTGAAAGTCGCCGGAGCGCGCCTCCTACTATGTACGAGATGAACCCACAACTTGGTAGATACAGTCCAAAACCAAACCCGTCCTCCCAGCTTTTTGTCGGCTCCAGTGTCTCAGTGGGCTCTGATTGGTCATCGGCCAACTCGCAGGCAGGGTTGTCGGTTGGCTCCACGCCCTCGAAAAAGTCTCGGATGGGTATAAACAGCCGCATCAAAAATTGGTTTAGTCAAAGTGCCTCCTCGGGCACTCCCTGATTTCCTTTTGGTAAATGTCGTATTCTCGGGGTTAGGGTTATTTGTGTTTTACCGTTGGCCTGACGTTAATGTGCGATTCGGATATTGTTAATTTTATTTTAGCGTTCTCTCTATGTTCTCGTTACTGATCGGTCTCAGAAATATGGCCATGTTTGTGTTACACTTTCTTGCATATATTCGCTGGACATACATGCAATTTAGAAGTGTACTTGGAATATTGAGATAAGCTTTTTTATTAATCCTGATGCCTTGGCCTTCGATCTTATAGCGGTGTGTGGTAGTGGAAAAAGAAAAGAATGTCGCCGATATTCTCCGATTGATCAGAAACCCTCTCCCCTGATCTGTTTGAATTAAACCATCTATTTATAACTCGACTGGTCTATCCTAATGTAAAGCGTCAATCTGTTAGGTATTCACGGGCACTGGGTGTTGAGGACAAACCAAAAGAAAGACAGCCAAGCTTTCAATTATTAGGCGGGAGACCCCTGTCTGTCAATCACACCTCAGGTGAGACTTAAAGCCACAACACAGTACAATCAGGTAAGAGATCAACAAAAACTCAAAGCACAGCCCGCTCTCTCTACTACGGTGGGAAATGTATCTTGATAATGCATCCGTAAATGTATCCCATGTTTTCACGGAATAATGCATCTGCATAATGCATCAACTAATGCATCACCAGTCCCACTTTACGATTTTAATGATCATTTTATCAATTTAAGTTTTCAGGCAATTGGTCAGGCAATTCGTCAGACAATTTGTCAGTATATGGATCAGTAAATGTGTTCTGAATTTCGATGGTATAAAAATAAAATACAATTGCGGAATCAAACCTGTACTATTGTGCTTAACTATGCCACGTCGTACCACTTAAGCTATCATCGTTTGATATATTGAGGGAATAAATCAGTGCTATATCAACCACCTGCCAGAGGTGCGTACACCTAAGGCATAAGAAATATTTAGATAGAAATTTCACTAAGTCTGAAATTGGGAGGGATGTCAAATACCTTGTCGGGCAGCAGATTTCAACACTTGTCTATATGATGACGGTGATATTCCTAACGAGTTTTCAGACGACATATCGATGACTTAACTGGTGATTTTCCACCAAGAACACATTTACTAACGAGTTTTGTGCGGAAAGCCTTTCGGAAAGTCACCCGAGAACACATTAACAGGTGTATTTACTAACGTTAACCGCTAACAATTTTCTGGACGATTTTCTGGGCGATTTTCTGGATAAGTTTCCACACGAATTTCTGCCCAAAACTCGTCAGTAAACACGTTCTTGGCAGATTATCATCAGTAAAGTAATTGATAATGCATCGATAATGCATCATCCACCATACGATTTTACACAACTCATGACAGGTTATGCATCAATTGATGCATTTACTTGCCTCCTTAATATGGGTAATGCATCCATTGATGCATAAACCGCCGTAGTAGAGTCTTGGCGTTAGTCGAGAGTGTTTACTCAACCGACAAACGTGAAGACTAGGCACGAAAGAGGGTATATATATACAAGAAGTAGCTGTATACAGCGGCCAAAAGAAAAGAAAAGAAAAGAAAAGAAAAGGGAGAGAGAAGAAGAGGAAAGGAAAGAAAGAAAACAGTCTTAGTAGGTCCTTTTAGGCTCTCAGGTCTGGTGTAAATGGAGATATACACCGGGTATAATGCGTTGAACCCAAGAAAGCTTATACCATCACGCCAAGGAAATTATCAAATTGCGAGAGCGATATGGTACCACCTCCGGCCACGGGGTTCATATATGCACTATACTCCTACTTTGTTCGACTCGTGATCCCAATAGGTTAGATCGAGCCTGCTGGTCTGAGTGATAAATTGTATAATTTTGTCTCTTCCTCACTTTGCTAATGCTTCTGGTTTATAATTTATCGCTTTGCAATTTGAAAGTCAGTTCAAGCCAGAATCATGACCAAAAGAGTATAATAATGCGCGCTCAGTAAAACGTTACTGGAACAAGAAGTGCGTTTAGTGGAGCATGGTCGGGATTCTAATTTGGACTGCATGGCTACCTAAGGGATGTGGTCGAGCAATTGACGGTGGGTCAGGGTTTGTTGTAGGCAATCCTGGAAGGAAAATCTGAGGGCACTTTTTGTGTTCAACGAATGCTATTCATGAAAATGAACGTGAATGATATATGGTTGGGGGCTCCTGTTACCTAACCACGTTTTGGCTGTTCACTTCAGGAGGTAGTAACTTCGTTCAGCACTATACCTTAGACAATAGCTATATATTCGCACACTTACAACTATTCAGATCCTCTTCTCCACGACCTAATAAAGTCAGCTCCACTTTATCCGTTCTGGTTGCAGGGATATTAAATTTAGATTTTGAGGTATGTCACTGGCTAGCTAGGTTAACGTACCCAAGGTTAAAATAAAAGCCAATGATAGTCCATCGGCATGGGCATATTGACTTTAACAAGATCGAGTGGCTGGACGAAAGCCACACTTGTCCACCCAATTGGCCAACCATACAGGAGAACAACGCAAAGGGCCAGCTTGAATTAGATAACGACACATATCCACCATCACCCAAAATCCATATAAATATCTGGCCACTCTCACTCCCAAATTCCCAATTCTCACAACAGTGCACTTCCTCTTAACCATCACCCATCCCGGAGAAATTCCTCTTCTATCCCATCCATCACCACACCCCGGCCCTTCTCCGCATTGTTTACACCTACCCCAGCTAGCTAGCTGCTAACCCTTTAGGATGATCTACCTTATCCACGGCCTCCGGCGCCACCACCGCTCGGCTAAACGCCACGCGCCTGTTTAGCCTTACCCTTGTCCGGGCACTAACGGCAACCCGGTAATGATCATGGTACCGTACCTTGCTTGATCGCTTGCGTGCAGAATCTCAGGGCATATCGCCAATAGCCTAAAAGGTTTTTAGATTGAATGCGGGGAAACCATAAAAGGCAGGAAACGTTAAACGCCCTTGCTCTCGGGGGGTCGGGGGAATGGTGGAGTCGGGGTGCTCGGGTTAATTGGCGGGGATGACCTGAAGAGGGATGGTATTGTCCAATTGACGTGATGATGGGTAGATGATAATCGGAACGGGAGCGGCGACGGAGAGCATCCGGTGTCGAAGCCTAGTTACCTTCTATATTGGTTAATGGATCGGAGTGGGGGAGCTGCTTGCTGAGGAATTGTATAAATACCTCGATACCAATCAAACATGAGGAATTCACACCGACCTGCCATCCCACAATATCTGTCAACGGTACCAATGGCGTCCTTCAATCCAACCGCCCTCCTTGCAGCGGGGATTCTCCTCACCCTCACCTCCGCCCTCGATGTCGACCGCACCCTGACACCTCCCATGGGCTGGAACTCGTACAACCACTACTCTTGCTACGCCACTGAGGCAGTCATCAAAGCCAATGCCGATGCCCTCGTCTCCCTCGGTCTCGCTGATGTCGGCTACAACTATGTTGTCCCCGACTGCGGGTGGAGCGCAAAGGAGCGTACTGCAGACGGGAAGATCACGTGGAATGAAACGTTCTATCCCAGCGGATATCCGGCGCTCATTGAATATGTGCATGACAAGGGACTCAAGTTTGGGATCTATTCGGGGGCCGGAACGTGGCAGTGTCATCCAGAGGCCGGGAATGGGTACCATATCCAGGCGAGTTTAGGTAGGTTTTAATCCCCGTTCTCCCTAAGATAGATGAGGATGATACTGATTCCATGGTACAGGACATGAGCAAAGTGATGCGGAAACCTTTGCAGCGTGGGGCGGCGATTATCTGAAATAGTAATTATTGGTCCCCCTTACATGAATATTTGTGGTACAAACGATCATTGACCTACCACAGCGACAACTGCTGGGCTGACGGCGTTAACAATGTTGTCTACTTCCCCAACGAGGACCCCTCGACGCGCTTCAAGACAATGGCCAACGCCCTCGCCACCGTCTCCCGCGACATCGTCTATGCCATCTGCCAGTGGGGTATTGGAGACGACCTCCCCGAGTGGGCAGGGCCGATTGGGAACTCGTGGCGCATGTCCAACGATATCATCAATAACTGGATCAGCATTTTCCGTATCACAAATCAGGTCGTCCCGCTTTCAAAATACACTTCCCCGGGGCACTACAACGACATGGACATGCTCATGGTTGGTAACGGCGTGCTCACCGAGGAGGAGGCAAAGACCCATTTCACCATTTGGTGTGTGGAAAAGTCGCTGTTGATGATTGGTGCAGGACTGGAGGCAAATCTACTGGACCCTGTGGCTCTTAAGATCCTTAGCAACAAGGAGTTGGTAGCCATCAACCAGGACTCGCTAGGCCAGGCGGCGAAGCTCATGCGGAGGTTCACGCTGGAGCAGTATGATGTATGGGCTGGAAACCTTTCGGATGCCCGTACGGTGCTCATGGTCATAAACTGGGCGCCCGTAGCAAAGACTGTGACCATCAATCTTGCAGACGCGGGGATCTCGAGCGCCGTGAAGGCGAGGGATGTCTGGGCTGCCAGTGACCTTGGTGCCTTAGACGGCGTATACAGTGCCGCTCTCGCTGGCCATGGCGTGAAGCTGCTAGTATTGGAACAGACAACACCGGCGGGTACATATGTCAACCCCAAGTACACATCTTCCAAGTAAGTCCAATTTACCCACAAAACGATCATTGATCCCACCCTAACCTGCTAACCAATGACCACCAGCACAACAACCGCATTCGCAAACGTCTACGCCCTCACCAGCAGCACCTACAACATCGTCGTCACCAGCTCCGCCAGCTCTACCGCTGCCCGCACGATCACCGTCATCGCCGGCAACACGCGCCGCACAGTCAGCGTCACCGGCACAACCTACACCATCCCCGCCTTCCCCTTCCCGCCGGCCAAAACACCCTCCGCATCCAAGACTCTACAGGAACCATCAAGACCATCAAAACTACCCTCGCCACCGCATCCGTCTACTACTCCGCACAGACCGCGGCCCTCGCCGGTGGAGCCTCACTCAGCAAGTGCGCAGACGCCGACGGCTGCAAGCCCACAAACTACAAAGTCGGTAACCTCGCCGTCAGTTCGACCATGACCTTCAGCGGCGTCTCCGGCGGCACGGTGGCCGGCTCCAAGTGGGTGTGGTTCGACTACATCAACTACGACCTCGCATTCGACCGCGCCTGGGACGGCAGCGGCACGAATGTCAGGAACGCGACGTTTGCGGTGAACGGCGGAACGCCAAAGATGTGGAGTTTCCCGATCTCGGGGGGCGACTGGCAGGATACGGGCAGGATGGGGGTGCTACTAGATGGGTTTGTGGCGGGGAGCGGGAATACGCTGGTTGTGGGGGCGCCGGGGTGGCAGTATGCACCGGATGTGGTGGGGGTGGAAGTGTTGGCGTAGGTGGGGTGTGGTTGAGAGGAAATAAATTGTATATAGGTAGGAGAATCGTGTACGGAGTTGTTTTAAAAGGCTCTTCAAATGATGTTTACCTGGAGAATCATGAAAGCTCGCTAGTCTAGAGAAAGGGATATTTTGTGTCCGTGAAGTGATATGTAACTACATCTCTCAGAGAACATTCAGGAACGAGACCAAGGATTAGGAAGGCCCAAACGGGGATGGCCAGGATCTGGCATTGCTGAACCACCTATAATAGAAGAATTAAATTACTATGGGAGATCTGTGGAGGGACCTGTTGAAAAAGAGATCACGGACTGTAAGTTTGAGCCTGAAGAGGGTCGTGGAATGAGTGTTAGGTGAATTACAACGGGAATTGACCGAAAAGCTTCATTTCTACTAGCTATCTTGAGAACGCACGAAGGGATAAGACATGTAGGTATAAGTACATGTAGCTGATCTAGTTCAAGCTGCTACCACCATCGGCGCAACGTACAACCTAGCGGCTTTCCCCGCCGCTACCCTTCCACTAAATTCATGAACCTCGATATATATATCGCGCGTAGATATACATGTATGTAACCATTATATTATTTATGAGCCTTATATCCATGATGCCCTATGCATCAACAAAAACAGCATATCAGTTTTGAATTTTCCAGATGCAGAGGTAGAGTGCGCACATGAGTACTTATGTATTAAACCATACGTGCCTCGTCTCTGTTCTTCTGATTGGCCTATAATCATGTCAATTGCGCTGGCTTGCAATTGCCTTTCCACGCTGCATGCAGGCTAGCCAATAAATCTTTCAGGGCATCTATCTCCCTCCCCGCCGCCACGACGCCATCGCTGCCCCGCTACCTCCTTCACCGGTGGCATCACCGCCACCACATCCCCGATTTCCAGGTCGCGGACTCATTACACGTACCTGGCACCTTTCCTTCGGATGTATGGCGCATGCATCCAGATGTTCTCATGGACACCACTACGTACGTATACGAATGAGGTGATCGAATCCAGAAACATCAACCTAACATGCTTCTGATCCTAGCTAGTGACAAACATGCCCGCCTTTGATTCAGGATACGTACACACTGTACTGACCGAGCTCGAATCAAACGTACGTAGAGCATAGGGGTGCGTATACCTTTTCTCGCCACAATTCATATACATATCGCCGGTCAAAGGCGGCATGGAGACCGGCGGTTTTGAAGTTCTGTCCAAGGTTAAAACGGCTAGCAACAAATATTTGTGACCTACCAGTAAGATGTCTCCTTTACAGAATACATCTCCTCCCCTCCGTTCAGATTTAGAATCCGAACACCTTAAGACAGTACAGATCACCTTCAAATCCCTATGGAAGTTATCCAATCGCTACTCTATAAATATACATACTCTTGGCGGTATTCCAGTGTATCTTTACACATGTATAATCATACATACAGGCAACGTACGGCAATCTAACAGAATATCAGCGCTGCCTGTTTACCAAATTGAGACAGGAATTGGCTAACAGTTCGTAATAGTTATCATTCACCAAGAGGGCCTGCTTAGTTGACGAACAAGGGACCTGCGGGCCATGGCCAAAGAGACATTCCCGGGGTTATGGGGAAAGATGTTGTTACAGGAACTACGGAACACTGTTCTAGAGGCTTAGGACAAGGAGGAATACGAGTGACGGGTTGTGATGCGAGGACGGTCGGGTAACCAAAGGACCAGCATAGAAAGGTATCGGGTAGTGTGGGGGCATGCGGTGTTACCACACTAGTACTATACTGTTATGACGGCACGCTTACTATTGGGTGTCTCACCCGGAATAGAATAGGAAGCGGGGCTTACGGCTGTAGGCGGTTCTACTTAGGGAAGTAGGTCTAGGATAATAGTATGGTACAGCCCGATGACTGGCAATTGCAAGGTTCAGGGTTACGTGTCGGAATTAGAATGGAGGACGGAACTATGCGGGGGCGCTTTTCTATCTGGGTTATCTTCGGGAGCATTATCTTATTCTATTATCGTTGTGTCAGTTAGTATTAGAAAGCGGGCCTTGGCATAGGTTCCAAAATGTATAAATAGGGCTTGATTCTGCGAAGACTTGAGGGTATCATCAACCATCAAGTCAAGAATCCGAAAGGAATAGGGGACTACAGAACAGCGACTCGCTAAGACCTGTAGAGACCGCCGATTTCTGAGGAATATCTGTTTGATGAGTTGCAAGTTGGACCTGGCGGGTTTCTTAGCGAGGTATTTACTACCTACTCTACGCTATTGGAAACACTAGAGATCCTTGAAATACTTGAAGAGCAAAGCCAGATTTTATTTCTTAAGTACGCTTTACATAGTTACTGTTGTAATCGGCGGTAATTTTTTCAAATGTATGGCTTATAGGAATGAAACACTATATTGTGCCTTATCCCTAACTTTTACTCTTTACCTATCGCATACACTACCAAAAAGTCTCGATAAGACAACTACTCGCTTAAACCAATACTCTGAGTATTTTGCTTAGTGGCGGATAGTCACCGTGCTCTCAGTAGAAGAATAAGCGCTTAGTCTATTAGGAAGACCAAGGTACTATATGCACCCCCGAGTGGCAACAGCAGCCATCAATAACCACCTTTGCGCTACATCCTTCATCGTACGAAGAGGAAGCGCCGAACATCTGTACTGCGGATACCTCCACTATACAGGTTTCTTCGCAGAAGCAGGAACTACCATTACCTTTGAGGAACACGACCCCGAAATCCTCAACTACCCAGAACTCTTCCCAATCAAGATCACTCTCTCCCAACGGTCTTTCGGACTTGCTCATCCAGCCCCCTGGTTCATTGCTCAACCCTGGTGCAGAAGGCATCCACAGCTCAAACTCGAGCAACTTAGCGATGTCAAGGGCTCATCAGCAACGGTCGGAGGAAGATTACAACATGGAGAGTTCAATCGCCTTGAGAGATCGAGGTATATTGGAAACCCAGGCGAAGAGGCGCCACAGGAAAGAGAGAGATGTGCCGATAGGCTCCCTCTTCACATCGACCAGGCAGGAAGAATCCTATGGGCAGGCGAGGAGGCGGCAGGTAGACCACCGGGAGTTCTCCCCATACGTCACCCCAATCAGAGAGAGATCCTCTACTCAGAGGCCCTCGGTGCCTCGGGTAATGAACGACGACGAGGATACCAACATGGACGTAGAGGAGCGGCGGGTGGAGAACCCTTTTGGCGACCTTATTGGGCAAGAAGTCCAGCGACAAGGGGCCCCCGTGGTCCAGCAGCTCAGCCGTGGGATCGAGGAACTCAGCATGCACGTGCGGGATATTCCCATCCTCAGGGAACTCACCCGTCAGCAGCAGGAGTACACCAACAAGATCGTCGAGGACCTCCACGCGAAGTTCGCTGGGGACAGAGCCGAGCGGGACAATCAGCTCAACCAGGTCATGGCTCAGCTACGAGCGGAATCCACCGCCGCTACCAGCAACCTCGGCCAAGTCCTCGGACAGATCGTGGAAGCCACTAGGGCTCATCAGGAAAGGCAGGAGCGACAGGATCAGCACATAAATGCGCTGACCAACTTCGTTCAGCAACTCCCGAAAGATGGCCCTGTGCAGATACCCGCGGAGGTTATGGCTGCCCTCGAAAGGATGGAACGGGACAGACAAGCTGCGATGGAAGACCAGTTCGCAGGTACGAAGAAGAACCTGGAGGAGATAATTGAGCAGATGCGGGTAGCAGCCAATAGAACGGCAGCAGCCCCCGAAGGCTCAGGAGGCGGAGGCATAGTACCTCCCCAACCCCCTCAGAACCCCCCTAGCAATTCCGGAGAGAGACCGGAAGGATCAGGGAGCCAACCCCCCGTACCCCCTTGCTCCGAGGCAAGAAGCCAGCAAAGTGAACAAGGAGGCAGGGGAGGCAATGGCAATAACGGCAACGGCGGGGGCCGCGCAAGACCACGAGACCCATCCCCCTCAGACTCATCCAGCTCCTCCGATTCAGAGGACGATCGTCGAGCACGCGAACGAAGGCAGAGAAGACGGGAGGAGCGGAGGCGCCGTAATAGGCAGCAAGGGGTAGACCTCATGCACCCCCCTCGCGCCACCCTGGGAGATACGCCAAAACAGGCAAAAATCCCCTTCTCCGGAAAAGCCGACGAAGACGTACGGCACTGGATCGACCAAATGGAAGTCTTAATTGAACTTCAGAGGAAAGTCCGGTGGGACGACCAGACCAAGATCCTGTGGGCATCCCTGGAACTTACCGGGAGTCCGGCAAAATTCTGGCGAAACTTCGTAGAACGGCTATCAGTAGACCCCAGCATCGGGACATGGGAGAATTTCAAAAACGAATTACGGATTCAATACGGCAATCGGACCAGTCAGGAACAGGCCAAGCAGAAAATGGATAAGCTCCGTCAAACTGGCATGATCGATGACTACATCAATGAGATGCAGAATCTGGAATGGGACGCGAAGGTCGGACCCATCGTAATGAAATCCATGATCCTAACAGGAATAAACTCCTCGCTGGAACAACGCCTCTCGAATGCAATCGAGGAACCAGAAGATTTCGCGGAATGGCTGGCATGGGTTAGGAAGGTCGGACGTAAGGATCACGAGGTAAAGGCCCGGAAAGAAATCTTACGTGGCAAGGATGTCGTGAAACCTCGTGAGGAGGGATCGGAACGGCGAAAATCGCGCAACCCCGCACCTCGGAAAACTTTCTCCGCGCCAGCACACAACTCCAAGGCCTCGGATGACTTAGGTGTCACCAAGGACGAAAAAGAAAAGTGGCAAAAGGAAGGGAAGTGCTTCCGTTGTGGTAGAGATAACCACTTCGCGAAAGATTGCATGGCGACGAGTAAGGTCAGGTTAACCAACCTGAAGAGGAAACGGTATCCTTCCGGAGGAAAGGACCACGGAAGGGAGGGTGAAAAGAAACGAAAATTGGGCCCCCAGAATGAGGCATTTAGGGCAAGGATTACAACTTTGGAGGATCAAAATTGATTGGGTATTTCTATTTTTCGGTGCTTTACACTGCGTTACGGTTTCTCTCTTTGGTTATTTGAAACAAGGTTTTTATGTATTACGGTTATTCTTATCGGTGGGCTACGGGATTTTCTATATTTGTTTTGTTACACGCGCGAAAATTCAATTCTCTTTACACCCACTCTGAGGATGGGGTTACACCCCGAAACGCCTGGTGCGTAAGTGTTGTACCATGATCTTCATCAAACACTCGAACTCTCTATATAAAAACCCCCTCACCCCGCGCTCAACGAAGAAAATCATCGAAACCCACACCCAGAACCAATACAAACCCTTTATCAGACCAACAATACAAACATGTCTTCCAACACACAAGAAACCCGCCTCGAGATCGAAATCTCTTGGGATCACCCCGCAACTAGTACCAAACATGTCGCAACAGTCAATGCACTCCTAGATAGTGGCACTGAGGACTGGATCATGTCCTGGGACTGTATCCACCGTGCGAAAATACCCACTCAACCTAGACCAAAGCCTCTCATCATCAGACAGGCCGATGGTACCCCTATGCCCAACTCCGGCACTCACACCACCCAACCTCTTTCCCTCCGCATCGGCAACCATCTAGATAGGGCTATCACCTGTGAGGTTGTCTCGTTTGCAGGAGAGGACCTCGTCATACCACATCGATGGCTCAAAGAGCATCAACCAACCATCCATTGGGGACGCAACAGTGTCAGCTTCCATAGCAACAACTGTATAGTCAATGGATGTTTCGTATCAGTCGAGGACATATACGATCAAGACCCAGAAGAGCTGGTCATCAGGCTGTTGAGGGCGTCACCCAAGAAGCAGACGACGATCGAGCAACACCCCTTTTGGGCAAGAGCATCGGTAAACGAGGCTCTCGTTAGTGCTATACCGGTGGAGTTTCAGGAATACGCCGACGTGTTCTCCAAGGAAGGAGCCGCTCGACTACCTGACCACTCTGAATGGGATCATACCATTCCTCTTATGGAAGGAAAGCAGCCTCCGTGGGGACCGATCTATTCGCTCTCCCCACCTGAAGATAAGGCACTCCGGGAGTATTTGGACGAGAACTTGCCCTCCGGCAAAGTAGTCCCCTCCACTAGCCCAGCAGCGGCACCCGTCCTGTTCGTTCCGAAAGCTAATGGAAAGCTTCGGTTATGTGTCGACTTTCGTGGCTTGAATGGAATCACAATCAAGAACCGTTATCCACTGCCACTCATGAACGAGCTGGCCGACGCAACGAAAGGAGCACTCTACTTCACGAAGATAGACCTGAAAAATGGCTATAATCTGATTAGGATTGCTAAGGGCGAAGAATGGAAAACCGCTTTCCGAACGAAATACGGCCTTTTCGAATATAGGGTAATGCCTTTTGGCTTGACCAACGCTCCTGCGTCGTTTCAGGTCATGGTCAATACCATATTCAAGGATCTTCTAGATCAAGGCGTAGTAGTCTACTTGGATGACATTTTAATGTATTCAAAGACTAGAGAAGAGCATACGACTCTTGTACGAGAGGTTTTGGAGCGACTGCGACGACACCATCTATATGGAAACCTCGAGAAAACGGAGTGGTATCAACAGGAGGTAGAATTCCTGGGATTTATACTATCAGGAAAAGGGAACCGAGTATCACCAAAGAAAGTCCAGGCGATCGAAGGTTGGTTAGCCCCAACCAAGGTCAAGGAACTTCAATGCTTCCTCGGTTTTGCCAATTTCCTAAGACGGTTCATCCACCGATACTCTGAGGTTTGCAGACCCATGACCGATCTCCTGAAGAAAGGTTCCGTATGGAAATGGGGCAGGGAACAGCAAGATGCGTTCGACGAGCTCAAGAGGAGATTTACGTCTGCTCCAATACTCCGACACTATGACGAACACCGCGAATCAATCGTGGAAACTGATGCGAGTGACTGGGCTGAGGCCGCAGTGCTCTCTCAGATGTTCGAGGACGGTATCCTACATCCGGTAGCTTACCACTCTCGCAAGTTCAACGAGGCAGAGGTTAACTATGAGATCTACGACAAGGAGATGCTCGCAATAGTTTCTGCTCTCTTGACTTGGAGACATTGGCTGGAAGGGACGGACATCCCTATCCAGATACATTCGGATCACCAAAACCTGCAGTATTTCACAACGACCAAGAAGTTGTCGAGAAGACAAACCAGATGGGCCGAGAAGATAGCACCTTTTCGCTTCAAGATTCATTACCGACCAGGCGAAAAGAACGGCAAGCCGGATGCACTTACAAGGCGTCCGGAGTTCGCAATGGAAGGGGGAGTAATGCGTGAGCAGCCCGTAAAACAGCTACTCAGCGCAGAACAGTTTGTCAGAAAATCGCGGACCAGCGTAGAAACTGGGCCCGAGGTGATTGGCAACCCCGAAGAGGAATGGAATCAGTTGGATCAGTGGTACGACATACCGAGCGTAGGGCTGCCTCAGCCACTACAGGGTTGGTATGAACAGGAAAGACGCTGGGTTCGGAGGATGGTTCCGGATGAACACCTCCCTGACTCAAACCTTGAGATCTTTGGACCACCGGAAGCTGCTATCGTAAAGGTAGAGCCTGCTGCTGAATGGAGTCCCGATTCGAGTGACCCCACCCACGATGGTCGATGGGTAGTACCGGGCTACGCGGTCAAGCAGGTCATTGAGGAACATCATGATCGACCCGTAGCGGGGCATCTAGGAAGGGATAAAACCCTTGAGTTGATCGATAGGAACTACTGGTGGCCAGGAATGTCCACGGATGTAGCCAACTTCGTCAAGACTTGCGATGTATGCCAGAGAGCCAAGCAACGTCGGAGACACTTGTCACTCCCTCAACCCCTAGAGTTAGCCACCACACCTTGGACTGATATCTCGATGGATTTCGTAGTAGAAATGCCTAAGGAGAAATCAGGATTCCGCAACGTATTGGTAGTCGTGGACCGTTTTACGAAGATGGCTCACTTCATTCCAATGACGGGAATCAACGCGGAACAAACCGCTAACGCATTCGTCAAAGACATCTGGCGTTTCCACGGACTTCCTAGAAGCATCGTCTCAGACAGAGGGACGCAGTTCGTGTCAGCATTCTGGGCGGCAATTACGGACAGACTGGGGATTCGTAGAAGACTCTCCACCTCATTCCACCCCCAAACCGACGGCCAAACAGAGCGGACCAACCAACACATGGAAGGTTATATTCGGGCATATACGGCAGGAACACGCAAGAAATGGAAGGACCTGTTACCTATCTGTGAATACGCCTACAACAATGCGAAGCATACGTCGACGGGGCAATCGCCGTTCTACTGCAATTATGGCTTCCACCCTCGAACGGATTGGCCTACGGATGCCGAGATCGAACGATTAGACGCCAACGGGAACAACTACTTGGATGAGATCATCACGGCTCATGAGTTAGCGAGAGACACGCTACAGAAGACCTTCGACAGGATGGCGTCAAAGCCAGGACCGGCAGTACAGCGGTTCACTATCGGTCAGAAAGTCTTGCTGGACACTCGGAACCTAGGAGGATACTCCAAGTGGTCAGACAAGTTCACAGGGCCCTTTACAGTTTCAGCAGTGGTGGGCTATCGGGCTTACCGTCTCGAACTTCCGGTAGGATGGAAGGTTCACGACGTCTTTCACGAGATGCTGCTGCGACCTTATCGCGAGGACCCGGATCCCACCAGGAAACAAAATACACGAAAGCGACTGGCAACACCCGAGCCACAGGAGGCATTGGCAGACGAGAATTGCCAGCCAACCTCGAACATACGACCCCATACGCGAAGTCAAGGCCCAGCGATCGATAATGACCGGGCTCATAAACGACAACGGAACAGGCGGGACTAAGCTCGATACCTTTCCCTACTCTATGACTTTTCCCACAGGGTTTTTATCATAGAAGGGTTTTAACGGTCGAGGGCGACGTCTAGGAAGGGGGAGTAGTGTTACAGGAACTATGGAACACTGTTCTAGAGGCTTAGGACAAGGAGGAATACGAGTGACGGGTTGTGATGCGAGGACGGTCGGGTAACCAAAGGACCAGCATAGAAAGGTATCGGGTAGTGTGGGGGCATGCGGTGTTACCACGCTAGTACTATACTGTTATGACGGCACGCTTACTATTGGGTGTCTCACCCGGAATAGAATAGGAAGCGGGGCTTACGGCTGTAGGCGGTTCTACTTAGGGAAGTAGGTCTAGGATAATAGTATGGTACAGCCCGATGACTGGCAATTGCAAGGTTCAGGGTTACGTGTCGGAATTAGAATGGAGGACGGAACTATGCGGGGGCGCTTTTCTATCTGGGTTATCTTCGGAGCATTATCTTATTCTATTATCGTTGTGTCAGTTAGTATTAGAAAGCGGGCCTTGGCATAGGTTCCAACATGTATAAATAGGGCTTGATTCTGCGAAGACTTGAGGGTATCATCAACCATCAAGTCAAGGGAATCCGGTTTACAATATCATCAGTTCAAACGCTACAGAATTATCGCTTAGCACTGGCCATTTCCCCAAACAGATGTATCACCAGGCGCAAAACCCAAAACAACTGGTGTGAGCAAGGACTCCCTCTCTAAACTCTAAGGATACTACTCACTCAACCTTGCGATTTCTTCATACAGTTAACCTCCGGTTGCATGCATTGGATGATCAGTGCATCATTGCACTGCATCTTGTCTCCGACCAGCCTTCGTTGGTTTTCAGCACCTATGACTTTGCGTGGCGGGGTGAATAATATCGGGCAAGAAAAACGCACGCACGGCTTAACAGTGCGCGGTGGATCTCAGTTTATCGGATGCCGCCCCTATCCACGTTGGACCGTCTTAAGTCTACGAAAAGCAGGACGGTGTTGATATGTCCTTCTAGTCAACAGTCAGATAGGACCTGAAAAATCACTAACCGGCTGGCCAGATTAATAACGTTTTCGTTCCATCGTCCAAGGACGAGTTGTTACAGGAACTACGGAGCGCTGTCCTAGAAGCTTAGGGCGATGAGGAATACGAGTGACGGTTTGTGATGCGAGGACGGTCGGGTAACGAAAGGACAAGCATAGAAAGGTATCGGGTAGTGTGGGGGCACGCGGTGTTACCACACTAGTATCATACTATTATGACGGCACGCTTACTATTGGGTGTCTCACCAGGAATAGAATAGGAAGTGGGGCTTATGGCGGTAGGCTGTTCTACTTAGGGAAGTAGGTCTAGGATAATAGTATGGTACAGCCCGATGACTGGCAATTGCAAGGTTCATGGTTACGTGTCGGAATTAGAATGGAGGACGGAACTATGCGGGGGCGCTTTTCTATCTGGGTTATTTTCGGGAGCGTTAGTTTATTCTATTATCGTTGTGTCAGTTAGTATTAGAAAGCGGGCCTTGGCAGAGGTTCCAACATGTATAAATAGGACTTGATTCTGCGAAGACTTGAGGGTATCATCAACCACCAAGTCAAGGGAATCCGGTTTACAATATCATCAGTTTAAACGCTACAGAATTATCGCTTAGCACTGGCCATTTCCCCAAACACGAGTGATATTCAACCATATGACGTGGAATAGAAGCAAGCCTTAGATAATGGGATTGACCGCCACCGGTCTAGTCAAGGTCTAAGGCTATGCTTTTGTAGCCTCCCACTCCCCCCCCCCCCCCCAAACCACACCACACGCACGCGCCCAATCTACAAAGCTCTCCTACGCATAGTGCCTATGCCACCTGTGTAAGGGCGTCGGTTTATGACCGCACTCTAAGTCTGTAGGCGGCTCTGAATACATCTGTTCGTATAAACTTCTATCATCCCACCGGCCACCATTTCATAGGGCCAAGCTGACAGCTCCAACCCACTGCCACACGAGTTCTGAGAGTTACAGTTTTCTTTTTTTTCTTGTGTCCATAACAATTTATTACCTCACCCCCACCTATTGATATCAACGAAGTACTGTACTGCCAGGATAGCAAACTATTATCAATCAAGTACTATAAACACCATTATCACCAAACCTAAATAAAAACTTCGGCAATATCTCCAACATCTTCTAACCACCACAAGGTTCTTCCGGGATAACACCCATATCAACGGGATTCTTCCAGGATAAACGTCCGATACCAGCGCCTAGCACAGGGCATACAAAGATTCCTCACCCACCATGGCCGATAACGTAAATAGTCTTAGTAAGAGCGATATTATCGCGCCTATTGTTGGTGGTATAACTATTCTTTTGCACCTCATAGCTATAAAACCAATCTGGCGGTGTTACAAGAAACGAAGACTAGCCAAGGTACGAAGCCTATCTACTTATATACCTTCTTCTCCACATGTAACATACTGACGAATTTAAAGCGCCAACAAGTGGTAACAAACAACGTAGACGACACTACTACAGCAGTACCCTCTGGGAGCACTATTGATGATCAGCGAAAATCACGCTCACAAATTGTTGGTCTTGATAATGGATCGGGAAACCCGCCGCTTGATATGCCGGCGGTTCCAAACGCACAGCATGCCCTTTGAGGTTCTTCGAATATTCAACATGATATTTCACTCCTCCCACGAAGGCCTGCGGTAGAAAAAACCGAAAATAACACTATTAATACGGCAGTACCCTCTACTATCTTTCATCAACCAGAATCTTGCCCAGAGAGAGTTGATCTTGGCAACGGAGCAAACCCACCACACGATATATCAGCTTTCCCAAGGACGCAGTATGTCCCTGTAGATTCTCAGCAGACCGTTCCGAACCTCCCACAAAGACCACCGCCAGTGCAGCGGAAATTGGAAGATGAGGGGATTGGACGACATGGATTATCACTCGACGATGACTTAGTTAGAGTATCGTCTATTGATTGATTACTTCATCAACTGGTGCCGTCTGGATCCACCTCCATGGACAGCCAGGTTATTCATGTTCAGCAGTTTCTGGGGTATTGTGGCGGTGGGATAGGATTATGTCACGTGCAAAATACTAATAGTTTAATTTTCTTAATTTTCTATTCCGGATTTGTTGTGAATATCCGCTACCCCGTATGAATTGTCTAAATAATGGCGATCTGGAATAGTAAGGTATGACTGTGGTATTTGGTTGCCGACTCTGTCGGCAGTGCTCTTCTTTTTGGCGTTTTGTGTTACTGAGGTAGCGGGCTTTCTCACGCGCGATGTGGCGTGGGTGTTGTGGTGTTTGGGGTTGCTCTTTTTTTCTTTCTTCTTTTCTCTTCTGATGAACCTCTCTCTTTTTCCCTTTCCCACTCTTTTTCCTTCTGTTTTCCCTTTCACTTTTGCCGCTGGGAGATCGAATGGCAATATGGTTAGATGAGGAATAGAGAGGTAATATTATAGGGGATAAGTAGATGAAGCTACTATGGGTTAGATTTTTTTTTTTGTTTATCTTAAAACTCTGAAGGTATGAAAATAGGGAGATAAGGCGCTAGTGATATAATGAGATATTGTATCCCTTCGTCTGTCGATTGCTACCCCCTATAATAGAGAAATTGAATTTATAAGGGGGATCTGTTATTTGATAAGAGAGATAACGAGATATGATGCCCTCACTCTTAAAGGTGATATGGTGGCATACGGAAGTGGAACAATTGTGGCTGCAATAGGGCCTCATAGACCAATAAGAGGGTTAATTTCTAGCAATTCTGTTGCATTACTGCCACGGATCAGTCAGGTTTGCTTTTCTGGGGTATAAATGGGTATAATACTGTTCCACTTTGTTCAGTCTTGGCGCATTTTACATACAAAAATACACAATTTCAACTTCCAAAGGCTTTACAACCCAGACAGATATTAAAGTTCTGCAATGATAGAACTAAACTTCATCACTAGTACTAGAGTTCTATCATTACCCTTGTTTTTACGATTTTTGGTCGCAAAGCCTTAGGCGATTGACATTTCGTCGCGATCCGCTACTACCTTTAAGCGTGGGCGCACCATATGTAAATGAAGTCGCACCAGGCTTGCACTTTGTCGACAGACAAAGGGATACGTTAGATGCATGCCGCAGAATCTTCCATTTTGACGTACAAAGACTGCTTCTGGTTGGCCTATACCACTGCGACGCCTCAACTAACTTTCTCGGATTTTGAGATACTCTGGTTTCAAATCCTAGAACTACCTACAAGCCCGTTCAAAGACAGCTGCCACCTAGCATACTTCCCTGACAACCGAGACTTGACGCCCTGCACCACGTAAATAGTTCTGATCAGCCAGGGAATATTAGTAGAGTATGTGAAGTCTCGCGGCACAACAAGGCTCACGCTGTGCAGGGATGACTAAAGGTTACTCGTTGGATTTGTGGGGTTAATTAATGAATGTCGGATTGAGGTTAGTGCTGATCAACGGAACAACCAGCAATGCAGCCAACCACAGATTTTTCCGGTACTACTGCAGGGCTATCAATGCCAAGCATCATATAATATCACTCGATCGCTAACCTGATCATATTTGGAAAGATTCATCCGTGATTCGTTTTTTGACGTATAAACCAAGCTATAGAATCAAAGGGTCTTGCTGGGCCCAGCTCAGTTTTTGTCACAGATGGAGTGTTCAGTATGCCCAAGACCTGACTCATCTAAACTCGGCTTGCTGATTGCGAAGCCGGAACGGAGATATCTTCTGGTAGTAATATTTTAAAGCCACATGACTACATAAGTCTTGATGTTTTTAATTCAAGACTCGGAAAGGTTTAATTTGGCCAGATCCCGAAATTATGAAGGGTTAGTAACTACTGATCGAGTGATAGTTCATGATTCCGCTTTTTTTTTCTTTTTTCTTCTGCTCAATTCGACTCAGGATTTATTGCATAATAAGAATAAATCTTGTCGGGCTCGAATGAAACTGTGAAGCTTGGGAGTGAGCGACTCCGAAAACCTCGAAAAACTCCCCCGACGAGTATGTTCGGGTTGGGGCACGCGGGATTCAAACCCGTAACCTCTAGTGAGAGTGCTCCAAGATGTCCCAAGGACAGCACAAAGTCTTCGGTTACGTAAAGCTCAAAAGAACTAATGGGGAGTCTAACAAACGAACTTAATTCGGCACACTCTCAATGAGAAAGGGTAGTCATCTTTCAACAGGGACATCTATAAGCGAAGGGCAAATCCACTTAATGTTACTAAGCCCAGACCTAGGCCCAATCATAACCGAATTTATTCACAACCAAATTTCTTCACAGCCACACCTGTATGCCAATGACCAACTTCTTCCTTTCAAACAGTACAAGGTTAGTTAAAACACACTTGGTTTAACCTTTGCAGTGGTAACACCGGGCTGGCCTATAGTATATAAGATGAGGCTATGGTGTCTTCGTAATGTTCGGGTTAATTACTGCCCTTAATGAGTTGATGTCACAGGCACCCAAAAGAGACGTATCTAAGCCCGCTATTTTCTGTGTTTTCATTCTTCCTTGGAACTAGGACTATTCTTTCTTGTATTACCGCTCTTTTCTCGTGAGAGGCGAAGTACTGTGTATGCGCGTACAGGCAATCTCAAGGTGCAACCAACACACCCTTGCGAAGCGATACGTTGCCCGATACCCAAACAGTCCCGTTTATTCCAAACAAACACTCTAAACTACATGTGCCTTAAAGATTCCACACATGTCTCGGCTGACAACCAGTCGCGTGTACGTGCGTCGACCTCCCAACCTCCGGACCTAGAAAGCTGGAGTTCATATCATTGGCACGGGCAGACATAGACCCGATCGGCCGAACATTAAGATACACCCTGACCGGAGTTACGTTGCATACATACAGCCGCTCAGCAAAAGCGTTCGTGATTTAGTGTGCGCAGTGTGGCGCACCCGCAATGTTTATGCTACAGTCGACTCTCCCTATAAGGGTGGGAAAAGTGCGAGAAATGGGGCATGGCGTTACCCTTCTAGAGGAGGTACTCTTATGGGATGTAGGGTTAGGGTTACCTGACCAGAGGTCACGAAGCAGGTTTCTTTTGGGAATATCTCAACAACCAGATGAGCTATTGATTAACTACGAATTAGGAGCGATTCAGTCCTGTCTTTTCTTTTTGACCTGATTCGGTACAAAAGCGTCTCTCTCAACAGCATCGGCGGGGTAATTAAGAAAGGCATGAAAATAGATTCTGTGTGTTTTATTTCTGAGCTGGGTAATTTCGCCCTCTCCCAACCCTAACCCTACTCTATTTATAAAAGTAATCACCAAAAACCGTTAAGGTACTCTTCTAGCAAGTATTTGGGGATTTACCCTTCTTCTTACACAGAAAATATATCAAACTCAAATTTCTACCCTTACAAGACGATTACCTTTGCAACCAGTACCTTTATAGCAAAAGCCAACTATATCAATATTGAAATTCAAAACAGCGAACAATATATATTATAATTCGTGGCTATATGTAAAAGAAGGTAGGAAATTGATCTTATTCTCCATTGATTCCGGGCGCTATTGGTCACTGGGAAGTTGTCTCTTAGGATTGTTTAATGGTCTGCCATGGTTACATATAGAGAAATGTCTCACTCCGAAATCGGAATCATAAACACTTTTGCAGAGTGGCTGTATATCCCAAGAGAAGAAACACCTTTCTGTAATAAAAAAAAATGCGAATTCGTAAGCCCTTTGACAGGACTATTAATGCATCCGACTATTGGAGTGAATGTAGGTGGGCTCAGCTGTCGATCGGACTCATCACCCTGTTGACATATATATTACTAACCCCAGAACCTTCTTCGCACGGACCTTTCGCTTCCGAAACAAACTCCAAGGATCGCCCTGCTTGATGAAGTAGAGTAGACAGCGGGAGTAGGTAGTACAAGTATTCATCCGGATTCCAATACCTCGGACTGCGAAGATCTCATCGCATCCTCCCCACGCTGTAGGGCAGAATCAACGTTAAACGGTGGCTATGCTTCCCTACTTACGTACCATGTTCCTTTCTGACAGATTGTGGGCAATGTGTAAAACCGTTGGTTAACAAGCCGATCACACCGTTCTTCAATCGGAGTGTTTGAAGCCCGAGAAGTTGCACTTTCTTTATGAGGGGGCACCGTGAGGTGGCTGACGCATTCTCTACATTGGGAAATGATCGCCTACTCTGCCTAAAAATGTATGTATTTGTGTAGCCACAGCCACACGTACACCACCTATTTGCCGCCACATGCACGGCCACATCAGAAACATATTTTAGCCTTCCCTTAAATCCGCATCGGAGTAGCTGGTGAGCTGTCATAGCCAGAGTGCGTACGTCACACACCAGGCGCGCCTGGACTGAAGCAATGTTATTTCCGGACGAGTCAACAACATAAATCTCATGATGCCCCACAGATTGTATACAGGTATTTAAATTTCTATTAATCACGAATATGCTGATATCAATATCAACGAAGCCTTCCAAGATCAACGATATCGAGTTCACCACCGACACGGCCCCTTGAATAGCACATCCAACGCCTCTCGACTCCCGTAATGGGTAATCATCAGGACCTTCTTAGCAGGAGCGATATCATCGCGCTTATCATTGGTGGCATAACGATTGCTATCAACCTTATCGCCATAAACCACCTCTGCCGATGCTACTACAGACGGAAACTAGTACGTTTTGGAATCCATGTATTTATACATACACTTTCCCCAGAACTAACGTCTTATAGCACGAACAAGCAGTATCAAATAACACAAACCTCAACGGCACCACGACATATACTGCAACAGCACCCCCTCAACCGAACAGCCCTATCAATGACTATCGAGAAGCAAACTGTCTACGCCCACACAGAGTTGATCTCGAGAGCGGACTAGGCAGCAATAGGCAAAATACAAACCATATACCCACCGCCCCGAATTTACAGGCCATCCTCGCAGGCGCTCCGAACATTCAGTTTGTCATTCCACCCCTCCCACAACGACCGCCGCCGGTGCAGCGGAAATTGGAAGATGAGGGGATAGGGCGACATGGATTATCACTCGACAATGACAGATAGAGTTCCGTCTGTTGGGAGGGAACAAAAGGTTGTTTATGCTGAGCAGTAGTTGTGGTACATCTTGTTGTACCCCGTGACCGCATGGTCGGGGGATTGGGAAATGTAGTTTGGGTATGAATTTTATGTGATAGCTTTAGGAGGGGGGGGGGGCGGTGTAGCTATAGTTGTATTTATGAAGAGATGATTAGATGAAGACACGCGGGCGTGGCTATGTGGGGCTATGAGGCGTAAAAAATATGAAAGAAAGGAAAAACGGTAATACGGATCGGGATAGATATGGTTTTAAATCGGGATTTTCCCTGTGCAATTCGGGAACGGGAATTGTCTTCTCTTCTGATACATACATATTGTACCTGTCATTATTATTGTCTCTTTTGACTCACGTACGTACGTATATAAGCTCGAAAACTAAAGACAAATATTCATTCTATCAGGGTCGATCTGTGCATTTAGCAAGGTGAGCGCGAGTTCTCAGCGGTCGTGCTAAAGGTTATGCCGGATAGTGTCTAGCTAAACGACTAGCGTAAGACTAACAGCCTTTACACATAATGGTTGTGCCGAATCATGGAAAATGGTCGTGATCGAGTGATAGTTCATGATGAAATACCGGGATTCGGGCCTGATGACGAGCACCAACAAGAACTCCAAGGCTTAGCACCGATGAAGAGTGTGTACAAATGTTGGAATTAGCGTCTCTGCTAGAATAGTGCTTCCCTGCGAGTTGGGAGATATAGGTTGATGACTCGCACTGTACCTTTCCTTAAGCTTCTACTCTCGTTGTCTCTTCTCTTCCTTCTCAAAGCTGTTGAATGTTTTTATGGTAGAACAATAAAGTATCGATATCAAATAAATGCCTACGTAGACCGGAAGCCTTTGTTTCGCGATATTCGGGCCACCCAAGCTTTCCGTTACACTCTAAGCAAATGATTGGCTACTGCACACTCCATGTGCATGAACGAACATACCAACAGCAACAAACAACGTATCAAAATGAGCCAGATTTAGCCTTTCCTTTGGCCCCATATTCAGCCAGGCCGTGGAAAATTCTGTGCCGCGGCGTTATGAGCCCCAAGCCGGGGAGCAAAGAAGAATTAACTAACGCGTCCTTGTGAATACTACTTACCCATTGGTCGAGATGACTAAAACTTTGGGTTTGTGAGATTGAGGCTCAACACGTATTTGACCAATCTGAAGCCTGGTATTCCCGAGCCAGTTCAATGTGTTATTTTTGAGATTTTACGGTCAAGTACTTATGTATTGGCTGGGGCCGGCTTGGTTTGGAAAAATGGAACATCTTCTTTTTCGTTACGTACATACATACTAGCAGTTGGCTGAACTCGCGAGCGCGAGTTCCTTTTACTACATGTACCGGGGGTGCACGTTAAATACCGAGACGCCTTGAATTTTGTATGGAAATCGCCCATAGCAACCAAAAAGTAGCCAATGAATTTTGGTCTTGGCCCTGAAATTTGTATGGAGGAAAAAAATACCGAGACGTTTTATCTATGTTCACTTAAAAATATAAATATTTTCCTAAAAATACAAAAAAATAACCAGTGAATAGCCCTTTCCCACAGCTCCATCCAAGTATCGATTTGAAGTTATCAAAGAAGTTTTGGTGAAGTTCGAAAAGAACAGGAGTAGAAAAGAGGTTGAGGAGGTTGCATTGCAAAAGCTGCAGGACATGCTAACCAAATACCTGCTTGGCTGCCAATTGTCAAAAATATGTATATCAGCCCAATCAGAGCCCTCACTTTTAAAAATTACCCAAAAAGGGATTCTCAGTACTTACCCTTAACCCTCGGTACAGCCACTCTCAGGCTGCAAAAGTGTTCGTGATTCCGATTTCGGAGTGAGATATTTCTCCATATGTAACCACGGCGGACCATCAAGAACCCCCCAAGTGAAGACTTTCCCAGTAACCAATGGCACCCAAATTAATGAAGAATAAGATCAATGACCTATCTTCTTTTTATACGTAGTCACAAACTATATTATATATTTTTCGTTGTTTTGAATCTCAACTTTAATTTGATAACATCAGTATTACGGGTGCGCCACACTGCGCACTAACCTTAAACCATATCACGAACACTTTTGATGAGTGGCTGTACTTAACTCTGCCTTTCGTGCCTTTCGCGCCCCCCCACTCAGGGTTCTCCCCGCCAGTGAAGGGACGACTTAACCCGTTGCCAGTTTATGATTCCCCCATATACCATCGATAACCCCGTTGACCTCCTCCTACAGATACCTCCTTTAAGGTATCGATCGATCTCTTAATACCACCCAGTTAATACAATTTAATGATTAATACAATTTAATGATTTACCTCCCCATACCCAACACCACCCAGTATATTTTAAAGGTTTATAATTCAGTTTATGCAGTTAAAGGAGAGAAAGACCTTTACCAATTAATTTGACATATCTTTTAAATCTGGGCATTCTGGGTGGTGGGCTGGTTGCTATGCAGGGTCAGGGTTTCCGCTCTCGACCAATGAGAGGTCTCGGGTGCGCGAAAGAATTAACGACAGTACATATTAGACTTAGTTCCTAGTATTTGTTTTAACTTAGGAAAGTTCCGTTGCGATCTATTCATAATATTACCTGTAAATAGAAAATCAAGGACTAGACCCAAAATTATGTATTTGCTGAGACTAGACTGAGAACACGGTTGCCAAGCATCATCAAATATCACTCGGGTATCAAATCCGATTATCCCTTAAGCCGTCAGGACCGATTTCAATCTCGTTACTCATACCTAATGCGGAAGTCGTGATATACACCTCGAAGAACGGTGAAAGTCACAATGCGCTCGAGTACAGGACTGACGTATACGAGGAGGGGAACAACAAAAACACCGAGCGTCATGTGGCGCATAGCCAGAGCAAGAAGAAGACGTATGGTACTCGTAATGAAGGCGCGGAGCACAAGACGAACAGGTAGAAGGACGCTGACAACAAAAGCAGGAAGCAGGAGAGGCCGGGGGCGGGTGTGGGGCATGGTCTCTGGTAAGGCACCCGCTGCGCAACCATCTCTGCCGCGGTTACCGCGGGCGAAAAGTGGTAGGATTAAGCGCGCCATAATCACAATGCTTACACATAATCATATAACCCCTTGCCCTCATGCTAAAGAGACCACAACAACACCCTTTGCAGCTAGAAACCATCCTCACCAAGCTGGAACACCGGCCCTACACTCACCCCCCACATGGGATCGACATCAAAACCAGAATAGAGGGCCAGAGCCGGCCGCACCACGCACCACCCGTAGTCGTACCAAACATGCAGGCTTCTCTTGCAGGTGCGCCGAACATTCGGCGCGACATTCGGCCGCGGCGCCTTGGTCTCGATCTCCCACAAGGGCCACCAGTAACCCTATGGAAGTTGGAAGATGAGGCTGATGGGCGGCATGGATTATCACTCGGCCGTGGCGCTAGGGCTCCACTTGGCGAGCACGACCACGGGATCGCGGGATCCGGGATTGCATATATATGTTGAGAGGTAGTTATTGATGACAATGTGGCGTGGTCCTAGTGCTGCTAGAATGGTTGGGCAATCGCGTCATGATATGAAGATATGAACGTTTATGTAGCCACATGGCGATAGGAGGGTAGAAATTTAGGCATTAAAACGCTCAATATGAATGAAAACACAAGGGCGAGGGTGTCTGGCTGGGCTATATTGACCAGGTGTGTTGGAGTTAGTCTCTTTCCTGTTCAGTTCAGGAAAAATATGTGTCTTCTTCTCATACCTATATTTCATTGTTATCTATTTCACCTATAGACCTTGTATAAACATGAAAATTAAAGACAAGAATTCGATTGGCTGGGAATCTGTGTCATATGTTTACAGGATAAGCGAAACCTCTTCGTGCTCACGCTACAAACTGCGCCGGTTGGTAGTAGAATGTGCCGAGTGATGAAAAGCCCGTCAGCGAGTGATACTTCATGATGCATACTTGGATTCGGGCGTACTGATGACGAGTACCAACGATTTGCACCCGATAAAGAGTGTGTATAAAGACCTACTATGGATAGACTGTCACGGAGGCAATAGTAGTTAAAGGCTATCATAAGTTCGGGTTCTATATAACTCATTGCTGCTACTTCCAATCGACCCTCTAAATACCAACTTATCCCTACGGTACAATTCTTTGGATGTAGACAGGTAAGTCATCTCCCGGCAGAGGTAAACCGGGGGTTGAACAGGTTAATATCGACCACTTTGGGGGTTTTCTGATGAACTATCCCAGGAGGAAGGTAAAGCTTGGAGGTAAACTTGCTCCCCGGGCTTACAAAATTGCTCACTTCTAGTAGTAGATATATCAAACTTGTAGTATAGTGGATAAAGTGTATGGAACCTCATATATGCGCTCAGGTTCAACCCATACTGACTTTTATTTTTTTATTCTGCGAAACAGTAAGGATTATCTATTACTGAGGGTAAGGATAATTCATCCCTCCTAGCACACTATTCCTTTATAGCCATCTCCCATGAGGGATAAATAAGGCACAATTTCGTGACAGCCAAATTCTTGCACCTCAACGCCCAGGACAGGTGAATTAACTTTTCCAAATTGTACCGTAGGGTTATTTTCTTAATCAAAATATTTGCCAAAGCTTGAATTATCCTAGGATGTCTACCATGACACCTGAAGGTATCGGGCCTATTCTGGGTTGCTGAGTGCTCTGTTCTACCTCAATCTGACCAACTATCCTCACGCAAAGCGTTGGTTCTGGCCTTCGCCGGTGAGAATAACGAATTCAATAGAAATGATGAGGAGTATCGCCAGAGATGTGTACTGCTATTGAATTTCGCTGCCCTACTAAAGGGATATAATCTGCACCGTTGCTATATCACAATCAAAACCCAACCCATATGCATCGAAATCACAAAACACACCACAATCACCTAATATAAAAATTCATAACCTCCGACATAACGTCTCTTTTCAGCTGTGTGATCCTATAGTAATCAATAGTCCGAGGAAAGAGAATACCCAAAGCACAGTCGATCAAAACCTTTAAAATACACATTGCGTACTCGTACTTGGTTATAGAGATATATACTAATTAGATCAACTGATCCCTCCTGGCCCTTTTCAACCTCTGTATCTCCTCTGCCATACTCGGGAACCCAGATAAGACGCTCTCCTCAGCAGCAATCTTTCTTCCGATCTCGAGACTCATTGTTAACAACATTGTCCCTGCGTCCTCAAGTTGTTGATGCATGACCGCAGGGTGCCCATGGGCCTCGTCAAACCCGGGGTAAAGAACCGCGTCTTCAAGGTTCGTTGTGCGTTCTTCTTCCTTGGATAGGAACTTCGTGATCATGGACTGCATTAGGATGTGGTGGTGCGTGAGTTTATTTAGTCTGGAGAGAGCGCTGAGAGCGGATATAATGGATATCGGTTGCAGGTTATTGGAAATTGTGGGCGAGTTGTGAGTTTTGTTGTTAAGAAGGTTATCTTGTGAATAGTGATGTGTGGTTTGTCGGGTGTTCTTGGATAGATGTTGCTATCCGTGCCTTATATATGCGTTTGGGTTGATCTTGGCGAACTATGACTCCCAAGTTTTCATGAAGGCGCCCATATATGATTTTACACCCGGCAACCAAACAACACTGGTGGAAAATACTACATGAAACCAGCCGGTATATCACCCCCTTATGGACTTCTAGTCATGCTTATTTAACCTCAGGTTATTTTGGAACCACCCAGGATATAGCCGGGGATTTATACTTATAGCTTGGCCGGTGGTGCGGGGTGAAAAATAACATAGGCCGACCCATAATCCTGCCCGGTTAGCCCATCGCGGAGCGTGATATCATAGAGTATATGTAGTTTGGATTAGGTCACGGGTAAAACAATGGTCAAGAATCTAATCATTTAACATTCCCACTAATTCATCGATTCAAAGATCTAATCAGATCTTCTAAATACTTGTACCAACTCGTCAAGATTCCAAGTAACCACTCACGAATATATGGGCCTAAAGAAGTCTTACTGTAATCTGTAAGTACGCAACATTTCTTCCATCTCAGAAGCTCTTTCTTCCATTCTGGAAGCGATTCCTTCCAACCTTGATAGCTGCTCCTCCAAAATGGCATTCCTATAATTTAAATAAATCTCAAATGAAGATACTCTGACCCTTTTCAACCTCCTTACCTCTCTGCCCGTGTGCTCCGCACGCCCTTCAAGACTCCTTCATGAATAGCAATCTTACTCTCGAGTTCCAGACTCATGGTGTCAAACATCGACAGCGCTTCTTCACATTGTTGACGCATGAATAGAACACGCTCTTGGGCCTCCGCGGACATGAGTTCGGACATGGAGTTATCACAGCCCTCTCTGTAGTTTCTTTCAACGTTAAGGAGGTGGGTACATATGGTCTCAAGTAGGACGTAGTGGTAAGTGAGTCTGGTTAATTCGGCGAGAGCGGCACAGGTAGTTGCAGATCGTTGAGTACTGGCCATGTTGAGTATGAGTGAGTAGTGTTGTTTCGATGAACGTTTAGCTTGGTATGGATGACGGTTTTGTTCAGATGAATATTTGGTTTGTTACTGGAAGTAATGTTGTTCGATGTAATGTTGATGTATTATCAGGAGAGATTACCGTCTGTGCCTTATGTATATATAATTCCGAGGAGCTATGGACTTCGAGCTTTCATGACACTCTAGAAGTTGAAAATTAAGTTCCCTGGCTTGGGACTAAGATTGTATTAGGCTTGGTTGAAACTTGTGCGTAATTGACGCATCATTTGAAAGATTCAACTGAAAATGTCTTCAAGTTTTCTGGATAAGCAAGGTATTGTGCAGATATTTTGAGTCAATGATGTCTTCTAGTTCCTTAATTTTAGTGAGAGAAGGTTGTTACTAGCAGTTAAGCCTGTGTTGCCGTTTACCCTTCCTAGTCGCATACGGAAGAATGTTTCTGACGGGTGATATTCCATGACCCAACGCCAATTGACCTGAGGCCACGCCTCAGGCCAAGACCGGGTTAGGTTTCGAATCGAAGGTTCCGATCTATTTTTATCCCTTCGTTCGTGCCCATATACTCCACACAGGAACTAAACGATAACCGGAGAAAATACCCGTCGAAAAGGAGGTCACAGATCACTGTGGCCTAATTCTAGCGGTTCGCTGAGTTTGGGCTTAGTGTATTAATAACTAAGGTTGTTGGTACCATAGCTAGTAACCTGAAAGAAAAGAAGGAAATTGTATTTAGGGAGTGGCGGCTGATCAACATCAGTTTAGTACTGGCCAATTGTCTTCCATAGTGCGGCGCGTGTCGCTGGTGAAGCCACATGGTAGTAGCAAAGAAGACGTAATCGGGACAGGTAGCGGATAAGGTTGAAAGAAGAAACGTACATGTAGCTTAAAGGTGTACGCTCTGGAGTCGCGCCCACCATCGGTTTCGATACATGTCATGAGCGAATTGGAATAGACTCTAGAGAACTGCCAGAAACAGCCTGCAACGTGTGGCGCACGCGGAGTGGACACATTCCCACCTTGACTGGCTTTTGGAACCACCCAAACATATTACTGCGAACAGTAGTAGTAAGACCACAATACAAAACGACCACAGGCAAATACTAGCACTTCCAGGCATCGTTTACGCGATAAATTCCGTCCAACTCTCTATCCAACGATTTTTCACCATGCTAGGTTAGACATCCTTATTCCCGACCTTAATGTTCTCCAAGCGACGAGAGGTCTTGAAGTCTTGTTTGAGAATGTTGTCTCAAACAGCTCGACACCAATGTCTCTAATTGCTCTCGGGACGGTTTGGAACCCCCTCAGTATCCCTTAAGCCGTCAGGGCGGATCAGGATCGGCACTCAAACCCTGTGATATAAGAGGCGTGGGGAACGGACTTCTATCACGACCTATCGTGAATGCGGCGCATGCAGAAGAATATAACTCCCACACTGTATGAGTTGATTTCATCACGATTACCGGAAATGGTTTGGGTGCCGCTGATTTTTCAATTTGGCCTGATGATTGAGAGTGAGAGAGTGGATATATTCGGACTAAACCAGAGATTCCTGGTGCTGACACTATTCCCCCATCACTATTTGTCAACTGATTTTATGTTTTGTAAGGCTTTGCCGGGAAAAGTACTGTTCGCTAATTAGACGACGAGAAAATATGGTTGCCAAGGCTCATGAAATATCACTCGATCATATCTCATATATGGTGCCCCTAGCCTTTTTTTTTTTTTTTGTTTAATTCATTGTGCCCCTAGCCTTAAGGGTGACATGGCGCATATGGAAGTGGAATATTTATGGCTGCAATGTGACTCTAAAGGTTAATCAAAAGGTCCGTTTCTAATCATCTTGGTACCTCACTACCACGGCTCAGGTACATAGGTTTACTTTTTGGGGTATAAATGGGTATAATGCTGTTCCACTTTGTTTACTCTTGGCGCCTTTTACATACAAAAACAGCCAATTTCAATCTCTTATAACTTTATAACCATGATAGATATCAAAAATCTGTCAGGTCATTTTGTTCATCATTTTCCCTAGCTTTTGTTCTGATATCTATTAGGTTGGTGAAGTTTTAAGCGATTGAAATCTCGTTACCTTTAAGATCGGGGGCACCATATATCTTTTCTTTTTGTTTAACTTATTAATTTTCATATATATCACTAGGCCTGGACTAAATCATTCTAAAAGATGGAGGTCTTGCAAAATTAGCTGTATGGTTGTTCGTCGCCTACACTATGTCTACTACGGGAAAGTGAATATCCATTTTCTTACGAGGTCTTTACTCCTCAGTTCATCTTTCACGGCCCCAACAAGGCGAAGGGCGGTTTCATCTACTCTACTGCTACTTATCCTCTCCAGCTAGTGTTCCACATGATTGCAAGTTGATTAACCGCCTCGACCATACTCAAATCATTCCACAAGGTCTTCTCAACGATGAGTATCCTTGCCCGACCTTCATCAATCATTTCCCCCAACATTTTAATAGCTTCCGTAAATTCCCAGCCCACGAATCCAATCCGCTCATGTAGGTCGGGAAATGGTTCTGGATCAAGAATGGCCCTGCGAATTGCCACCTCATATAAGGTTATACGTCTTGAAAGCACTGTGTGCAACTTAACACGCATGCCCCGGAGTAGCATTTCGGCTCTGCTCAGTTTGGTAAGCTCTGCAAGAAGTGTAGTAGACGACATGTTGGGCAATATCAAATCTATGCTAATATGCTTTCCTGTATATACGGTTAGTGACAATATAGATCTGTAGGTGATGTTGTTCGCACATCATACACTAGACTATGGTACAGTTAAAGTACGTTTAGGTTTCATGGTTTCAAGATTTAAATAATTGTTTAACTTGACTTGAAGCGTTTTTCAAGCTTTACAATAGATGATCTTGGATATTCGGTTACTAGAAAAAGATATCCTTTGTAATTGTTAGATCGATGACTCGAACGGATTTTCAGATTACTAGTCTAACATACTAAGAAAACCTATAACTTATATTCAAATAAAAAGTTTATGTGAGTGATATCTCATAACCTCAACTAGGACACTGAGTTACATGCGCATGTTTGCCTCTGCCCCCTTTCATGCACTTAAAAGAAAAAAGAAAGAAAAAAGGGAAATCTAGCAGGCGTAGGAAAGGTCTATATAGTAATATGTTGAGAACGGGCTGGAATCATTTGAAGGCTTAGTTGTAACCCATATAATTCTACGCATCTCTCCTCTTCTCATGCATAGGAGATTAAATCATCTAATGCATATCTATCATCCCATGAAGTTCTTACTTGACGGTCTGTATTCATAAGCGCCAGGGGATATTCAGTTCTGCAAAGACGATCATGCACCACTCTAATACCCTTTTTCTCCCTAAGTAAATCAAAAAAACGTAAACAGTTTTCGCACGCCTTTGCCTGGAAGAGAGTAAAGTTGCTTCCACTTCTCTTGCTACCCTCCATGCAATGAACCAATATTGAAGGGTTACAGTCCCTATCAGGAATGTTCACTAGGCGTATAGCAATAGAGAACACCTCACTGGAGCGCCTTGCCGCCACCACCATCATGGGTACCGTTTCGGCGCAGTTTCCGTCCCGATTTTGATCGGGACTAGTATTCCGTGACAGCACTATCTGGGGTGCAAGGATCCCTCTGGACGGGCCATGTATTGCGTCTTCTAAGCTCTCCAACCTTTCCTGCCGCCAGCGGAGGTTGCTCATTTCGTTTTTCGACTTGAAAGCTTTGGCAAGGTAGCATTTCGAAGTTCCACAAATGAAAATTGTGGACCCGCATCTAATATCTCGGCAGTACATGACACATACCATGCGCACCTTCTTTCTGGACTTCGGACTGCCATCCAACTTACAGAGGGCGCCCAGTACCACCGCCACAAAAAGAGCCCAGTCATGCGCTTCTCTCGTTGATGTAAATTTTGCTATAGGGTTTGTCATTGTGATTGACAGAACCGCGGAAATGGCGCAATTTATATAAAAAACCTTGATAACGACGCCATGGACTTTGATATTTACCGGGCTTATGTCGGAAAACTTATTGCAGCTGGATCGTCAGTAGTTAACAAGTGCTGCTCCTAATATTAAAATAGGTGACCTACAAGAATGGGTCGATGATGCTGTGCCAAACCTTTTCGAGATCGGCCTTCTCTTGTTTGCTTATTTGGTCATTGTCATTGCGTACCGTAGCTTGCCCCAAGAATTTGTGAATTTCGGGGCGAGTATAACCCAAAATATCTTGAAGGACAAGGGGGCTCTCAAAGGGTAGTCGATAGTACCTGGCCCTTGACTGAGAGGAATAAGAACTCATGATGGTTGGTAGGATGTGGAAGTGAGAGATTCTTAGTAAGATGCCGATATATTGAAACTTAAAATATAAGCTAGAATATCTCAATGAAGAGCTCCGTTATATAAGTTTAGGTTGATATTTACCATATCCCTCATCAAGAGCTATAAAAGGCATTAAATGATACGGACAACAAACAAGCAGCATCCGCCACATTTCTTGCTCGCTCTTGACCTCCGCATCATATGTGCCGTGACTGCAAAAAGAACAAACAATATACAGCATATCATACAATTCGGCATGAATTGAAGGTTTCAACATCGTCATCGCAGTAGCCCTGACGTTCATGGTTGCAGTTTCACAAACGCGTTTTAGAAGATGTGCTTGTAGGGTTAGGGTTCTGCTCGTCAAGAATGTTTTCAGATTTTTTGAAATGCGGGTATCCTGTAAAACTCACAAGGTTTACCTATGCCTGACCCTGATCAGCGCTGCAAAGTGGCTATTGGGAAGCGTGGTTCCTATGACATGACGTGAAAATCTATCATGTAGCACATGTGCAGTATCGTTCGTTAATGTGGCTTCCACTTTTGATGTCGATGATTCTAAGACAAAGAGCTAATCTCTCTTCTTATCTCCGCGCTAATCACACGCTAGACTACAGAATAAATAGTATCTCCTATCTGGTCATATGCTAAGGATGCGAAACTACAATCCTCATATACTGTATCTCTTCTCACTATAATATGTTAATGCTTCCATTAGTACAGCGGTAGGTAATAAGTGATGGAAAGGCGTGGAACTCAGTGATACCTGTTCTCGTAAAACGCCACCAGCGTGCGGTGTTTCCAGGTATCCCTTTGTTTGTTCTCAGGACTTGTGGCAATTCGTGGCTCACCACATAAAATCCACTGCCTAGCTGGAGGCGGCTGTCGGCAGTGCAAAATTATCTCCACTCGTCACGCAGAAATCTTCAATCGAGTATTGCTTTAAACAATCCTCGTTAGACTTTGGTCGATCACGGCGCCGTTTCAAAGCTAAGAGGCCGCGAAGACCGAGAACAGACGAAGGGATAACTGTATCTCAAGGCGTTGTATCACTTATTACCTATCGCTGCACATACCCGGGGTAAGCAAGAAACTTGCGGGAGATTAATGTGATCATTGAGCCACAGAATGGCCTATTCATCCCTAAAGGCCTGGTAAAACGAACAATACTAGTATACTATATACAAGTCGTTGCCGGCCTTCGGCCGGAGAGGATAATCCATTACATATTATATTTTAGTGCAATTCTATATGAGAGTATAGCCCCAGGAAGGGTATACTCAAAACTTTATATTAATGTAGAAGGATCTAATGAAAAATTAACAAAAACAACTTTTTAATTTTTGATTTCAAGTTCAAGTATACCTGCATTCACGTTGGTGTATTAATACTTCATCAGCAAAAAATCTCTTGCTAATTCTAACGGCTTGGGTCTGGGTTCAAGAACGACTTTGAATACGGTAGAGTTGGGACAGGTTCGAGGATGGAATTGGAGGAGGAGGAGGATCTCCAAGCAGAAGGTAATGCCAAAACCTACTAATTATGGAGAGAGCAAAAATCAATACCCTGATATCGTGTAAAGAAAAACAAAAATTAATATAATTATAATTATATTGCTCTCAAAAAGGAAAATCAATTCAATCAGGATTATATTGTCACAAAAAAAGCAAAAATCAATACTATTATATTCTACTGAGAAAATCAAATATGAATATCATGATATCATCTCAAGAAAACAATGTGTTAGCAACTCAAAAAAAGCAATCTTAATCACCAACTTCTCAAACCTAGCCAATCAAAACCTTTAAATAACACATTGCATATCGGTATATTTATATACTTATAAGATATCGTATATGACACCGCACTTCTGCAGATCATGAGAGCTCGCAAACGGAGTGTAGGTGTCAGCCAGTAAGCTTAATATGACAAGAATTAAACGGCGAGGCCGAAAAGCAGCTTATGAAAACACAAATCTGCAAACGGGTGGAATAAACTGCGGTAGCAGTTGAACTCTACTAATATTCGTGCCAAGACACAATAATCTTGGCAATTTTATTAGCGGAGACTGCCGCAACATGACCAGTCACTCGTTTGCTGGAGTCAGCCTGCACGTGATAGGGTCAATGATTGACAAGGTAAGATAACCCCCACACAAGGTAGTAGCGCGCACAGGGATTAATTGATTGATAATTCAATAATTGCATGCGGCGCGTATAGGGCAGTATATTAGTTGGCAATCAAGATGACCTAATCGGGATTCCTACACCGGAGTTTACTGTAAGACCATGGACGACAAGGGCTGAATGGCAGAGCCTCAGCTTTATCCTGACTACATCGCCGAGGTTCATCCTGGTATATATATTAGAGGGGAGTTGAAAGGGGGATGAACATTTTTCTCGGAAAGCGTCAAATGATAATACTCGCTAATAGGTCGGTCACTGAATACAGTCGACTCTCGATATAAGGGGTGTACGCTCTAGAGCGAAAATAGGTACCCTTATAGCCAATTTGTACTGAAAAAGACCAATAAGAACCGAGAAGTCGTGTCCTTATAGGGCGAGTATTCTTATAGAGATAGACGCCTTCACTCGAACAGTTAACGTAAAAAGGAGGCGGTCTGCGGTTTCTGTGCCTCTTGGGTTGGGCTTCTCCACCAATAAGCATCAACTGTTCGAGTGAGGGAGGTGTTCGAGTGGCCCTGGAAGGCGTCTACGCTTTTAGCGAGAGTCGACTGTATTGGGATGCTTGTATCATGTACTCGCTGAGTGCTCTTTCCGAGTGATATTTCATGCAGATGCGACCAATGCTGCTTTGCCGTGGGGCAGTGTGATGGCCAGGTAGATGACTGGACAGCTTGCAGAATCTACAGTTTTGGCTATCTATCGTTAATACTGTGTCAAGACAACGAGTCTGCAGATTTGATTGTGTTGATGATACGTATTTATTTACCACCTCTTCGTTTACTATAAAGAAGATCATTCCTTCCGTTCTCTTTAATAATCAATTGCACCCTGCAGTTCGACTCTCTGTCGAGTCTCTTATAAGTCATGAGATGCAGCATATTATGTAGTTTGATATTCAAATTTTAAACTCAACATCTGTATCGCCTCCAGCTCTATCTCGTAACTAGCCCACATATCCTCCCACGCTCAAACATCCCCCTCGAGTGGTACAAACGCCCCCATCTAGAATGTCTTTGACCTCACCAACCCCGGTTTTGGAGAGCCACCGCCCGTAGTCTTGCTCTTCTGCGGCGCCTTGCCCTTCTGCCCCTTCCGTGCAGGGAGCTGCAATGGCGGCGAGTCCTTGTGTGGCGTGTCACCCATACTGCCCCTCCTCTGAAGGTCCCGGTTACACTTGACCACGTCCTGGCCGCCGTTCAAATGTTCGGTCTGTAGTATTCAGAGATGGCAGTCAGAGAACTGTAGCAAGGATGTGTATACATATAGATAGGGGCACACTCACGATTCCAACAAACTTGCACTTATTGTTGACCCTGTTGTGTGAATAAATGATCCTAAACGCGCCCGCCTTCATTGACTATAAACGCATCAAAAGACCCGCGTCAGCAAACAACCCCCCCCAAACACAACCCACCCGCGTACTGGACAGAAGAAGCACTCACATCCTTATACCCCGGCGCAAAGATCGGATACTCCATCAAATCATCCCCCGTACTCGTCGCCCCCTTCGCCCCCTTCCCCCCCTTCCCCCCCCCTTTCGTCGCCGCCGCCGGAAACATCTGCCCCGCCTCCCTCGTCTTCCTCCCCGCCACCGCCTTCGAATACGTATTATGGAACGTATCCGGATACTCCTTCGTCGCCGTGCTAAACGTCTTTCCACCCTCCACCTCCGCCAGCGCAGCCTCGATCGCCGCACGGTCAAACTTGGCCTGCGGCGGCCGCCGGAGCCCGGCGGTGTTGGGCTGGTTGTTCCCCGCGCAGAGGTGCCCGAAGGGACCGGCAGGGAGTGGGTCCATGGAGGCGCAGGGCTTGGCGCGCGCTTTGCTTTTGGGCGCTTTGCTGCCGCTAGCGGTGGCGCGGCCTTTGCCTTTGTCGCGACCACCGCCACCGCCGCCGCCGCGGGTGGGTTTGTCTTTGCCTTTGGCGGGGGAGCTGGGGATGTTAGTAGGTGGAGGTGGGGTCTGGAGAGGGAGAGGGCGGGGAATTACCGTTTTGAGAGGCTGTACGAGTCGTCATTGGGGTTGGAGTAGAGGATGGTGGATGTGACGACGTCGACGAAGCAGAGGGAGGCGAGGAGGATGAGCGGTGAGAGCTTCATGGTTGATGTATTGGGGGGAAATTGAGAATAAAGAATGTATATATGAATAAGGATATAGATTAAGTAGAAACTACAAATTGAGAAGAATCTCAGGACCGGCTGAGATGGGTAAAGAATGAATAGATACTGTACTAGACGGTACTAAAGTGAGTGAATGAATGAATGGATGATATGAGGGAGAGTGAGAATACCAGGCAGGCCTTGAGCGGCTTACATATAGCTTTCTAGAATGTTAGGATCACCAGCAGACCTTCCTCGGCTGCGTTTGGGGGGGGGGGGGGGGCGAAGATCAGTATACCGGTGTGGAAAGTCTACTCCCACCATGGCCACGGTCATTAGATCCTAAGTGGGGGGGGGGGGGGGGGTTACAAATTTCACTCCATAGCCCGCGCCTAGTGCGGACAACTAACTATAGCATTCTCCAAGTACACGTACCATGGGAGAAACCACCGGTAACGGCGGTATATTTCTTATATGGGCCATGGGACACTTCCCCGGCCGTCCCAATACCATGGCAGGCCAAGGAACTGAGACTCAACCAGGGAACGTTACATGGCGGATAGGGAGGTGGGACACATGGCGGATGTTCTAAATCTGTGGAACAGGAAATACCGTAAATGTTATTCAACCGGTAGGCGGCGTGTGAGACTCTAGGCACATACTACGATACTACTGCTCATGCTCTATGTATACCCGGAACCGAGAGTATAAACGAGAGTCCTCGCCCTTACCACGAGAACACCAAAGTCTACTACAGACTACTGGAACAATGGTCTATAATTGTATAATTATGCCTTACCCGGTAAGGGCGTAGGGTCGACATTGTATCCATCAGCTACAGGCAAGAAGCCTGGGAGTGGTGTCCGAGGTTAACATTAGTTTGATCGGGGATCACATGTGGTGTGGTTGGGGGGCCGGCGGGGAAACGCGAAGCCCCAAGATGTGGCGCTGTGGGTGTCGGTGTTGGTTACTTGTAATGGCGTGTGTATATATAGGCATGGTGACAATGCTGGCTTTGAGCCCCTTCGTGGCTATGAGGTCTGTGAGGTAGTGTTATGCAATGGCTGTGTTGGACAGAGACGTAGCGTGAAGTTTAGCAGAGCCGGACAATGTTGCAGTAAGTTGAACATTGCAATTGAAGCAGATGTCTGGAACATTGCCTGACCGAACGTACACCTTTTTCACTCCGCAAACCGGGCAATGATGAAAAAGAAAACCGAAACGGATCCGCGGAGGGAAACCAAGTTGGTGTAATACCGCCATGCAAGTCCTCCCACCACAAAAGTTCTATCTTGACGTTGCATCCGAACTGGTCTTACAGTAAGAGCACAAGTACCAGTACAGCAGCAAGCAAGTGAGGGAGGTACCGTCGATTGTGCGCCTTACGTTACATTCTCCGGCTGAGAAGGCTATACACGCGGGCTGAATCATGTCCCAAACGAGCACAGTATGAACATATATGGTTTATATTGCGAGCTTATGCTTATGAGTATAATCTTGATCATCCTGATTACAGTTGCTAGATGGGCCCCGGGCTTATGGCGGTATACTGACGCGAACGAGATGGAAGCTACACGTTGAGGCGCTACAAGCGGTAACTAGCGGGAAAGAATGACGGGTTTCGATTCTAGTACACTTGATCCACATACATCATACGCGCGGGGGCAAAGCGTCTACACGGGAATGGTGTCTCGCCTGAGATCTCTCAACCCGCGCGCTTCAACCCACCCCAAGATGCACAACCAAACCACCGCCGGAAACCGTGCTGTGGCACCCAATTGGAGCTCGCCTCAGGCGCATCTGCCTGCCCGGAAATAAATATAAAACAATGTTTCGGCAGATCAAAAACATACACTGCAGCGGAGACCAGTTTCATTACTCTCGCCAACTTAACACCACGCAGACGCACCTACCCTCACCGCTCACAAAAGAACCTTTTCGACACAACTACGTACACCAAGACTCCGGTACTGATATCTTAGACATCGACTCCACTAATACAAAAATAGCGGCCATGGTCAGCATGCCTTATTGTAATTTCTCGCCTTGCACGATGTCTACCAACTCGCTGCATGTCGTTGGATGGTACCCACTTCCCGATCGGGCGCGTCTTAGTAGATTAGTTGTGACTTACGGAAGGGAAGGGGAAGGTGCAGGGATCATGCTGTGTACCTGCATATATGAGTGCGCAGGGATGTTGGGTGGGGGGGGGGATCATGCACGTCATCCCGACCTGCAGTGGTTCAGTACTCTCTAGGTGTGGGAAGGGGGATTGCAGCTTATCGTGACATCGGGTCTCTTTTCTTTTGCTCATCCGTCGATCGATCGTGCTGATAACGGGGCAGATGGTGGACATTGCACTTTGGGGGGTTTGTGCCGATTGGAGGGTTGAGTGCCTGCGGTGGTGTGCAGAGGATGGGGCAACGTTAACTGCAACGACAGCCCTCTGCTGTTACACTGCGAGGACAGTACATGTATGTATCGAGACGAGACACTTCATCTTACATATACAGGTATCTCCCCAACAGCAATACAGACCCTCACAATCTTCCCCAGCATCTCTATTCTGCCCAATCGGCTCTCAGCGAATACTAAAGTGCATCATCACAGGACTCGTAGAGTACTCTGTCAATCCACCCCCCAGATCAAAAGCATGTCGCAACTACCGCTGCGGCTCATCCCTGTGCCGTACCTGCCAGGGCGGCAAAGATCTATAATAAGCAGTATCTCTTATCCCTGTCGTGTGTGCGAAGGTTAAAGAGAATCCCCACCCGTCTTACATTCCCTTTCTGTTTCTGCTCTTCTTCTTCTCTGTGTCCATCACGAGTGTCTGTTACTTCTCATCTCCTGCTAACTTGCTTGCTTGCTTGAATCCATCACAGCTTCTCCCCCGATTACGGCCCATTCTATTTTCCATCACTGATTCTATCGAGCTGCTGCTTTTCCGTTCCATCTGCAACCGAGCTGCTGCTATAAAACACACCCATCTCGCCAGAGAGCTCCACAACCAATACATCACCAGCCCCACAACGTTCCATCACCTCCATCACCTCCATCACTCCCCATCACCGCCGCAATGACCACCGACTTCACCCCCTTCGCCACCACCCTCTCCACCCTCCTCTCCCAAACCGCCACTCTCCCAGCCAGCGACCTCGCCACCTCCGCCATCGCCGCAACCCACGCCTTCTACCCCACCGCCGCCGCCTCGGCCGCCCCGGACACCACCCCCACCACCATCATCCGCCAGCTCATCGACCACATCTGGGCCGCCGTCATCAACCAGGTCCGCGCCGACGGCACCACCAACGAGAAACTCGCCGACTTTGTAAAGCTCTTCTGGGACGGGCTGGTCGCTTCTGCCCCGCAGGAATGCCGCACGCAGCAGCTGGGGAAGTATGATGACTTGGATTGGATCACTATCGATAACGCGATTGGTATTCCCCCCCCCCCCTGCTTCTTTGAAGTAATACAGTGGCTGACAGTGAGGTGCGGAAAGGCGGCCCATGTGAAGGCGGCGCCTGGTGCAGCGGCGACCACGTCGAGCGTGACGACGGCATCGAATGCACCAACGACCGCACCCACAGCCTCGGCGGCAGCTTCGACTTCCGCCGCAAAGCCTGGGTGTCATATGTGCACTTTTGCGCCATCCTGCTCGCGCGGGACATGGTCAACACTCGCGGGGTGCTGCACCGCGCGACGCTGGGCATCTTTGACGACGGGGAGGCGACTACTGGCGGGTGGGATTACCGCGGGAGTAATATTATGGCGTTTGAGAAGGCGCTTGGGGTTGTAGGTGGGATTTTCTGGGAGCAGGGAGGCAGCTGGTGGGAGGTGGAGAAGGGGATGGGGGTCACGGGGGAGAGGTTTGTGACGAGGTGGGAGGACTTTATAGAGATATTGGGCGGGGTGGAGGACTATGAGAGGGAGGATGACGAGGTGAGGGAGAGTGCGGGGAGGGCGAAGGTGTTGTTGGAGGAGATTAGGGAGGCGCATGCGAAGAAGTAGGATGGCTAGGTGGGAGAGTAAAAAGCTGAAGTAGAAATGATGATGATGATGATGATGAGTTCTTTGATGTGAATGGTTGTGCGTTTGAGTTCTGTGGTGATTTGATGCGTCTATCTTTGCCTCGTGCCCCATGTAGAGTCTCGCGATACCACCAAATTATCAACCTAAACACTCAACAATATTAGAGAAACCTACAGGTATTGACCCACTCTGAATCAAACCCCGGCTCCTGGACAGAGAGCCCAACCATAAGACCCTTGGCCTCGCGATAGAAGTCAACCGGCTCCTGAGATATTCCAACGGGATCCCGGAAGGCTAAAGCTGGTCGATGATGACCGTTTTCTCGGACTAGCCAGGATAATTGTATAGTTCAACCATCTTCGTTCTGTATCATGCTACAGGATGCAGCGGAACGTACAAGGTGTATGACCGAACATGGGGGTGTACCGGTGCGGACTAATTTGCAAAGTGAGTTTTTGAAGAACTTGTTATACGTGCATATCGTGTTGGAGATTAGACTCCAGGAGATGTGTATGGGTCATGGATTATCACTCGATCGGCCGCACCAATAAAGAACTTGTTGAAATTATCAGATGCGGGCGTAGGAGCAACGTAACATGTGTTGAAGAACGGCTCAACTCTTTCCCTGTGTTCTGCTGTGAGATGGTGCCCTATTCGCTCTTCTTGGTGTGGAGTTCCAAGTCCAGGGGACCTCAGATAGCGGTCTGTGGCTCAACCGGGAAGACAGCCTTTTGAGCACATTTTCTTTTGGGAGGCGGGAGGGGTGAAGTTCCGGATTATTAATACGCACTCTCTACTACGGTGGGAAATGTATCTTGATAATGCATCCGTAAATGCATCCCATCTTTTCAAACCGTGATGCATCTTAATAATGCATCAACTAATGCATCTCCAGTCCCACTTTACGATTTTACTGATTACATACCTTGCTCGAGGCATGTACTTGTATGTGCTCGTGATCATTAAGTAAGAGCCAATTAACCAGCCGATTCGTCAGTCGATTCGTCAGTCAATTGGTCAGTCGATTCGTGAGTCAATTGGTCAGTCAATTCGTCAGTCTATTCGTTTCGGCGGTTTATTGGTCACTTAAATCGTCAGTATATGGATCAGTAAATGTGCTCTGAATTTCGATGGTATAAAAATAAAATACAATGTCGGAATCGAACTTGTACTATTGTATTTAATTGACCCACGACTTACCACCTAAGCTATCAGTTGATATATTGAGGTAATAAATCGGTGCTATATCAACCACAGTAGGAGGCAAATTCGCCTACGCAATAGATAAAAACTTTACCAAGTCCAAAATTGGGAGGGATGTTAAATACCTTGTCGGGCAGCATATTTCAACACTCCGCTATATGACGACTTTACTATGTACTTAATGACATCCCAACGAGAACACATTAACTGATGTATTTACTTTATAGAACGCATTTACTGATGTATTTACTTTATAGAACGCATTTACTAACACATTTACGAATACATTTCCGCATCTATGCATACGATGAATACATTAAACAACGACTATACCTATTACTTTACCTATCAATTACGACAGTCGGACAGATCTTAACCGCTAACGACTTTCCAGACTCTACAGCGTAAGTAAATGAATCAGTAAATGAATCTTTTCGCTACGTTAGGATTTTGGTGGGAAATGGATCATAGATTGGGTGGTTAATGACATCGGGAAATGTCACGTTTTTACTATGTGTTAACGAATCAGTAAATGAATCCCTTAGTTCAATATGCCCCTTTATTTGACACATTAAATAATGATTAAACACATTGCCAAAAAGCAATAAAAACGCTGCTGGCAGTGGGGATCGAACTCAAGCAATTAAGCAACACTTGCTACAATACCACTTACGCCACATAATACAGAATAATTAGAGGTTCATGCATAAATAACCGGAACAGTGGAAATGTGCAAAGAAAATACTGCTTTAATGCATTCTGAAAAGTCACTCTGTAAATGCATCACTTGTGTCATTTACCAACGACGTCCCCGGTAAATGAATCAATTTTTTACCCTATTCGCCTTGGTGGGTAATGCATCAAATTGATTCATTTACATTGCTAGTAGAGAGTTTATGCATCAATTGAGGCATTTACCCGCTTCCTTAATATGGGTAATGCATCCATTGATGCATAAACTGCTGTGGTAGGGACTACTGGGTATGGGGAACTCGAAAAATAAGACTGGGTCTGTGGTTGCTTAGAATTGGCGCGGATATAATCTTCTGTGATATAATGTCAAGACGAAGGATGATATCGCAAATGGTGTGTACTGTTGGAGGAAGGTATTCGTCCGCGTTGTATGCCTGCTGTGCAGCCCTAGTATATGTTGATTATTCTCAATCGTTGCTATGTTGTTATATTGCTTTGTGTTAACAATTCTATTGTTAAACGTATCATTGTAAAGGCTAGACGTGGTTCTATGCTATGTGTACCATTACACTAGAGGTAGTTTGGCCTCTAGATTTGTAACTATCAAGAGAGAGCTTCTCTCGAGTAGATAAAACTTGATTTGTAGCGACCGGACCGTATTTTCCGAATTATTATTTTGGTCACTCGAGTTACACCAACATGTGCGCTATCGACTTTAAGAACGGAATATAACAATTACATACGTCCGGATAGTGGTCTGAGGTTTTCAAATTTGAGTATATTCATGCATTTCAGTTCCCTTTTTCCCTTGGCACGCTAGGGAGCTGCACGCTCTGAAGCGAACCGGGGAGTTTAGAATTCACTTTATTTCGATCCTAGGTGAATCTCAGTAGGAAAGTGCGGAGAAGTTTTGATCATGATAAATGGGTGTGCACTTCATAGGAATCTACTAATATATTCCTAATATATAAAAGGTCAGGACGAAAAGCAATTTCGCAAATGGCGGGTGATGATTAGCCCTAGCTGCACCCAGGCTTCCTACATAGAACATTAAGGGTGTACTAGTACTGGAATATGTTGGAATAGCCTTTTAATGAAATGATTGTTCTGTTTATAAATACACCGCCCGACCGGCCGGGAAAGTGCTTTCAAAGGCAAAAAAAAAGGTTCCAGGCCGGATTAGTAGGAAAAAGAGAAACATAAGGCTTTATTTGATAGCATAAATTGAGATTGGCAGCTACTACATGTAGATACTACTTGACTGTGGCAACGGGTAAAAAAATAAGCCTTCAATCACGATTTACTAGCGAAAAAGGCATATATAAGCGTTTTTTGGTGATTTTAGCATTATTTTAGTATGAGGCTCTATTTTTTCTAAGACTCTCTCCAGAATAAGGCACATATATGCCTTTAGCTATACATATACATTATATACAGATAATTCTTAAATAAGTCTTTATACTAGATCTGTCTTTTTCATCAATCAAGACTCTCTGGTACATAAGACTTATTTAAGGCTTATTTAAGGCTAATAAATTCGAATTTTATCGATTATCTTAGCTATATAATAGTTCTAATATCAAAATCTTAATTCTCCCATAGCCTAATGGGTAGATTGAGAGCTTGGGGTATAGTATACCTGCAATGCTCTGGGTTCAGTCTCTTCCCTTTTCGTTTTGTCTTAAACCTAGAATAAGTTTTAAGATTGAATTAGCCTAAAATCGATTAAGGTTTACATAAGCCTTAAATCAAATAAGTTTTAAATAAGCCTTAAATTAAATAAGTCTTAAATAAGTCTGAAAAATCAATGTTTAATCGCTGGAGTTCGCTGTTAGAGACTTAAAATTAGAATAAGGAATATACTCCCAAAACGGTGATATTTGCCTTATTTGAGCCTACCCTAACGATTATTTTTTTACTGCTTCCCGCAGTCAAGTAGATGAGAGGTGCGAGCCTTGGCGCCAAGAATAACTTTGGCTGGGCACGAGACAGGAGTATCCTTGGCGACAAGTGATTGCCAGCAGAGTGCACATTCTGATTCACAGTGATGACTCAGAAACCACACCATCGCCGCCGCCAAGGAACTTGCAAACATCGACCCAACCTCCTCTATTTCAACCTCCAACTACCAACCAACCAACTCGATCGCACACCCCCACATAATTAACATCCTCTCTTCTAGCTCTTACTCCCCCTCCATCGGAATCATGTTCCTTTCTCAAGAAATCGATTTCAGATCCCCAATCGCCCCTAATGGCCAGTTCCAGTACTAGTAGCAGTGTGTCGGGTACGTATGTTATCGCTACTCCTAAACACCACCTAGATCCCCCCCCCCCCAAAAAAAAAATCCATCTTACTGATTACCCCCGGCAGACAGATCCCCACCACAAAAACTCCCCCTTCTTCAAGCGCCGTCACCAGGATTGGTCTCTGGCAAACTACCTCTCGTACCGCCACCATCGGACCAAAGATCCCAACCGCATCATAGACAGCTGGCGTCCGTCCCTTGAAAATATCGCGTCCTGCAAGTCAGAATGCCACAACGACAACCAACGCTCACGTGCCCTTCGTCTCCTGGCGCTCTATGACGAAAAGGAAGGTATATTTCCTTCTACCCCTGCTGCCCCTTCTCGCGCTCTCCCTCTACAACCACAAGCACGGCGTCTGCTGGACCTCTGTGCTTGACACCATAGCGGGACCGAACGGACGGTCGGCTCGATCGTCCGACCTCATCCTTGCATATGTGGTGCCCATCTGCTCCGGCGGCCTGTTGGGTCTTCGTCCGGCCAGCAATGGGATCTGGTTCCCCTTCTATTCCCATCGCCTCGATACAGCGTAGGACCGAATCGCTTGGTTCCCACGTCTATTGTGTGCGATGGGAAAATGGTTCATGAGTACTAACACTTGTGTACAGGGTGCCGGATCAGATCGCGTTGCCGGTAGACACTGGCTCCAGAAGCAGCGGAGGGCCCTGACGGCGCCGCCAGGCCAGACGATTAATTTCACGCCAGTATTCAACTCGGATGTTGTCAACTCGTCGTTTGCGGTGAATGCCGGCGCCGCGGGACCTGCTGATGCGCCAGAATCACCCTCCGCTAGTGCGCATGCTGACGGACCTGACGATACTGAAGACGATATCGGGGAGCAGGAGCGAGGAGAGGCTGATGGTGGCCTGTTGCCTTCAACTGTCGGGGGACCCGTTCTGGCCGATGAGCGCGTTATTGAATCCCTCACTGCAACTTACCAGCGTCAATCTCATCGCTGGCGTCTAGCCTCTGGTCGTGACGTCGAGACTGTGCTTTTCGAGAACTGTCGTCGCATGAGCTTTCCCGTCTCGGCTTCATCTCTTGCACTATCTTTTACCATCGACCTCGACGACCCAAATATGCGCTCCTGGTTTGAGCCCGAAGAATTGGACGAGATTAGCAAGTCGCTCCCTGAACCACCCAGCACCCCCGGCATACTGTCGATGGTGCAATCGCTACACCGCTTCCGATCCTGCAAGAGCCCTGCGGATCTGCGTAATGTCCTAGCAACTACCTCCTTCCTCGAGCCGGGTCAAACCTTTGATGCGGAGCGCGACTTCCTTAGGATGTGGGCTGACCTTGTGATACGCAATCTGTACCCCCCCCCCCCCCTCTCTTTTTCTCTTTTTTCCCTTTTTTCCCTTTTTTCCCTTTTTCGTGCTACATAATGCTTCTAACACCGGTCAAACAGACTCGTCCTCTGGGAATCACCCGCCCACCCCCTCCGTAGCCAACAACTGGAAGACTTTTACTCAAACCTCATTTGGGCGCCCATCCTCGACCAGTGCTTTCTATCCTTCCCCTCAATCGTGCTTGTCCGCAAGGACTCGCCCTGCCGTTCTACCGCCGCTCGCAAAAACCGAGCGCGAACACTCGATACCCGCATGCGCCAGGGCAGACGACTCGACGGCGTAATCAGGAGCACCGGGGACGAGGCCCATGAATTTGGTGGCATGGAAGTGGCGCGCTCTGCAGCAGGGGGATTGAAATCTACCAAGCGGCTTGGTGACGAAGAAAAGCTCCTGAAGGCCCTCCGTGACATGCTGGCGGTACTATGCGGGCTTGTGAATGTTTTGGGGGAGGACAAGCCGAGTCTGCAGGTAGTTGGTGTGCTCTGTGCAGGCTTGAAGATGCAGGTTATCAAGATGGGGTGTTACCGAGAAGGCGGTGTTGCTGTGGTTCTTCGGCAGCAGGTTGTGGAGATACCCGAGGAGCTCAATGGGTTGACTGGGCTCACGAAGGTTTTGGTCATGGTGGCCAGTATGAAGGTATATTGGCCGTGTTTGGGCATTTCAGATCTAGCAGCTAACTCGATCGTAGGCCGTGGTTGAGCAGACGTCGAAGGCAATATCACAGCGACACAATTCGACGAGCAGCGCGGATAAGTCGGACGAGGACTTGATAAAGGAGATATTGCAAGGGACGGTGACGGAGACAAACCTGGGATGGGCGGCGGATACCCCGTCGCCAGAGCCGTAGGAGTAGATATGTTTTTCTTATTTAAAGACACTCCCTTAGTGGGACGTTATCAATGATATCTATGAAATTCTACCGAGTCTACTGCCAATTTTGCTCGCTTCATTGAAAAAAAGTGAACATCCTAGAGTGGGTCCTGGGTTGGCAGAGATTGATGCTCTGGAAGCAGGTTTGTGACTACTCGGCCTGCTCACTTGCTATGCTACCTGAAATTTATCCAGATTTATATGAATGTAACACCATGAAGTGACCGTAGATGCGCAGATAGGAGATGCCCCTCGCAGGGTCTCGCGGGAGCGATACGCTCAGGATAAATATAATCAGGAATCGCGACTATAGATACGGGCGAGATTTATAGTGAGATGACTTTATTCAAGAATTAATTCCGATGTTATTTACAGATGATTTTTGGAAACAAGTAGCTGTTGGGTACAAAAGATCATTAATATGTAGTTTTCCCATCCCCTGGATTGTAGATTTTTCCTGACTAGGGCCAGTGAAATCTGACAATCAAAATACTAATTAGTGGAATATAAAAAATTTGGCTGCGCCTAAAAGTCTATTGCATACTTTTCAATCTCATCGGGCTCTTCTCAGATATTATGTTGATGTAGTTGGCAATAACGCAAAGTGGCAGGGATTCAGTAGAGTGTCTGGCCTACATATGTAGATCACCGGTAGGTCCAATAATTGACGTTCGAATCGGAAGGAGGACACCCACGGATAAACGATATTCCTAATAAATCAATTAATCGATTGCATAATCCCTGTCCCGCGCCTAGCCTACTTTCAGTTGTTTAACCCGATTGAACCATATTTGTTGACACTTTTAGCGCTGGATCTTTTCGCGCAAAGGGCGGGATAAGATTCCGAAGAAAACAGTAAGCGCGCATGTGGAGAGTGAAGAAGGCTCAAGTGAATAAACAACACAATACAACCTAGCGCTAATCCATCTTGTGTAAGGAGGGATGAGATGCCAAGCAATCGTTATATTAGCGTTGTGACGCAGGCAAGGCGAACGAGGTCAAAGAAAGCTAATTGCGTGTCAGGACGTTACCTGAGCAGGAAACCGTAGCTAGACCCAGCTTCCTCTTGTCTCATCATCATAGTCAATCGAGCTTGGTTTCTTGCTGGGTCAGAGCTTGAGGCTTTGTCTACCGTAGACTACCGAGGGTCTTGCGCTCCAAAGTGTGACGGATCGTCGAACGAGCGTATTAAATTATTTCTTGGCACAGACCTGGTTTCACGAGTGATATTCTGTGTATGGTACATAACTACCAGAATGTGCCGGTGATTCCAATGGAGGGAACCGGTATTTCGGGAGCGTACCATCCAGAACTGGTCCACTGGGTTGCCATGTAGCTGGGCTGAATTGGACTGAGCTGTATTTGTGGCTATATAAACCGATTTTGTAACTATATTTACAGCCGTTCTATGATTTGGTTGGAGGTTGGTTTATTTATTTGATGATGGGCTTGTTTCTTTGAACGCTCACTTTATTTATTTGTAAGTTGTTATAACTCCAGATCTTCTGATAGAGGGGTGTCTTCCACGTCAAGACACAGTCCATTCAATAATCTATCTAGCTATAGCACCTGAGTTGGTCTAAAAGGTGACCCAGGCCAGGAACTACCCTCGATCTCTATATCACGCGTAATAGCATCACAACGGTTTATTAAACTGGTTTGAACCGGTTTTTAATTGAGATGAACCGTTGAGCACGAATTAACTCATGGCGAAGAACTGAACCGAAATATTAACAAAACCGGTTTGTATGGCAGAACGGATGAACTGTTGGAAACCTTGGAATATGACCATATGCAGCTGTAGACGAAGTCTAGCACGGAAACGCTATCTAGGTACGAGCACGACATTATTCTGCCTCCGACAGCTATTTTCACGATTCAAGTCCTTTGGTGGCGGCACATTTCCTTTAGCGTGTATTTAATGTATCTTTCCTATTTACTGTTTCAATTGATCGCTGGCCACGCGGATGGGATCAAAACGAACGAGTCGTTTCTCTCGAAGGTGTGCTCATGATTACTCTTCAAAGTGTGCATGTGAAATGCGCATGATGGAGTGGATCAATACGTAACCTACATATTATGATCGTAGAAACCTTTCGATTCTGCTCCAACGCCCACTCACTATTTCATCTTAGCCAACGCGCTGAGAATCTAGATCTCTGGTGAAAACACTGCCACTATCTCTGAAACTGTTTCCCGCATGATAGAGGATCTATGTATTGGTTCCGGAAAATGTTGGTATTGGCTGAAGATCCGGGTAAATTAGGAATAGTAACCTCCAGCTGTGATCGAGGAGCATAATTCCCAAACGGTTGCACATTCTAATACACTCATGTAAAGGCAGGTAGAATTGAGATCACGGCCACCAATCACGGATCAGTTGGTTCATTGAGCGTGCCAGTAGTGAGGCTCTGGTGGTACCACGGATAATGCGCATGCTGGTACTGAGCGTGACGCGGTATAGTGAGCGGGGAAATATTACACCGAGCTGTGATAAGTCTTTCGTGCAAACTCTAGCAAAGTCTGCTGAGGCTAAGGAAAGACTTATTTTTCCCGTACGTATATGAAGGTGATAGACACCCATGACTCTGGTAGACCTAAAACCTAAAAGGTCAATTTCTGTGTCAAACATATCTTATCCCAAGCTAAACTTTATATCAATTTGCTAAACCAGTCAACATTTAATTCACGACCATTGTCTCTCCCTTATATATAATTATATCCTTTGAACCTAGAAATTGAGATTCGGCCTATCACAGAAGAAACCAAAAAGACTTTAGCTAGGTATACTAGCCCCATAACACATGTGTTTGATACACGTAGTTGACTCGCAATCTATAAGAATCGCTCTTTCGTTCTTCCATGGGATATAGCCGGTATCCAGTCTACGCAATATGTCTCCTAGCGCTTGCATATCAGTCACTCGGACAAGCCACAGACATCCGAGATATCACCTATGCCGATAAGAATATCACAGTTGCCGGCGTTCCAATCAAATTCCGGTCCGAGCCAAGGGGCCGTGGAACCACCGGTATCATTCTTAGTTGTGTTGCAACCTTCCTCTTCTGTATCTGGGGGACCGTCCACCCTAACATCATCGTCGGGGCGAAGTCCTACTACCGACTCTTCTACAAAGCAGTACTCATGCTTGTAGCAATTGTTGTTCCCGAAGGTCTTATATTATCTGCCTTTGCGCAGTACAGGCAAGCAAAGGACCTTCACAATTTGTGGTTGAAGCAGCGTCGAGACGAACATGAGGAGGAGGACGAACCATGGTATACTTTCTTGAAGTTTTGGCAAGACTCTAAGAGTACCTTCGGCATGGAAGGGGCATTCTTTGTGGTGATGGGTGGGTTTGTGGTAAAGAGGCCAAGCACTGGCACTGTTCGCATCCAGGGCCAGGGTGAAGAACCGCCTGTAACCATTGATCAGAATGCAAGCGGAGAACAGGATACCTTTTTTCGTAAGCGTGAGCAAGACGAGGGACATGTTATTCTCACCTATGAAGGTTTCAAACACTACATCGACCTTATCGACAAGGACGATATGGGTCGCCACAGGCAAGCAATTCTGGATAAGGGGAAAGCGAGTAATATGGCCAAATGTCTCGCCGGTCTTCAGGCATTGTGGCTGATTGTACAGTGTTTTGCGCGATGGCAAGCAGGGTTACCGGTGACATTGCTTGAGGTTCATGTGGCAATACAGGTTGTCTGCACAATGATCATATTCTTCTGCTGGTGGGGCAAGCCTCTGGACGTTAACCAACACATTGAGATAACCCTACGAAGAAGGGTCAGGGGTACCTTCCCGGCCGCCCTGCACCAGACAGATCTTGAGGGCGGCCTCAATGAAGCGGAACAAGAGCTGGTTTACCTCACGTCCGAAGAGAAAAAGCTCCGCGATAATCGAAAGACGAATTTTGCGGTTAACCCAAAAGGTCAAAGGTTCATCTTCAAAAAGACACCACCGGACCTAACCGGAATAACCGCGAAAGCTTTCTACGACATGTCAAGCTGCCTTGATAATTCAAACAACAGACACAATTCCGAGAAAGATGACAATTTGGAAAAAGGGGGACGTTCGGAAGTGCGGGGAGACGCGGGAAAGAAATCGCACTGGAAGGCTATGGGGGCTGAAGCATCCTTAGTGTTTTTAACTGGCGCCCTACATGCCGCTGCATGGAACTTTCCTTTTGAGAATCAATGTGGAAGAGTCTTATGGCGAGCATCCTCCATCGGTATGTGCGTGTGTCCAACCCTCGCCGTGTTTATTGCGTCTATTACGGCCTACCAAGTGGACCTAGTAACCGCGGTCTGGGAAATCCATCTCGGCCACCCCGAAGATTACAAAAAGAAACGGCATCTCTGGGGTGTGACAAAGGCGATCAGCGACCAGTTACTCAGAATGGCGGAGCGGCATGGCTATCGGATAAATCAAGAAAAGAGTCCTCGGAGTAAGCGTGGGGGGTGTTTCATGACGTCTTTGCATTTTTTGTTGATGTGGGTTGTTTTGCTGCTGCTTATAGCGTACGCCGTTTCTATCATTACAATCACGATAATATCCTTTGTGAGTATGCGGAGCCTACCCGTAGGGTCATTCAACACACCGAGATGGAACGACTATTGGCCTCATTTTTAGTGAGGCAGGAAGGTTTATTTATTAGTATTTCATACTATACAGTGTTCTATCGAAGTTGTCATTATATTCCTTTGTGTAGTTAGATATCTCGCATTTATTCTTAGAATCTTGTCTATTTAGTTCACGAACTGTACGTGATGTTCTTTGGTCCAAGGTATTGGAAACATTGCAATTCGCTCTCGCCCTTCGCGAGCGAAATAAACATGCACCATACATCAATCTAGTTGGCGAAATTTGAACAGAGATGAAACGGCACTTAACTCAAATGACCTGTAGTAATAGGATGTACTGCGTTGTGGTGGAACATTCTGAAACGTTGGGACACCAGCTCTGAGTGGAACGCCACCAATATGCAAAGACATGCGGGTGGAGTTAGGATAAGATCCCAATGGAGAGGGGCGGCGCTCAGGGCATGGTGGGGCAAGTATTATTGGGCACGAAACGAAAGGAGACGAGGCGGGGCGTGGAGGTTCAGTTGCGTTGGCCATACTAAAGTAAGATTTCGCACACACGTAAGCCTTTGAGTGCAAACCTCAAAGGGCCCGCCCTGGCCCTCATCAGAGGGGAGAAATTCATCCGGTCACGAACTTCTGTACAGCTAATCATAGATTACCACTCGCGCGATACCCGCTGGCCCACCGTTTTTTTTTTTTTTTGTTTAATTCATTGATTGCATGCGGACTCGCTGGCCCACCGTATTGACGACGAGCTTCTTTTTTTTTTTTTTGGTTTGCTTGATTCATTGGTTACATCGCCGGGTCGGGCAGACGGCGTACCACCACATAAATCCTAAGGAGGGAATAACTGAAAGTATTGTTTTCCGCTGCATTTCCACCATCGTAAGCATTACAGGCCGCATTACTACTGCTAAGCACTCTATATCGATTAAAGTAAGAGCTCCTGCATGTTGAAAATCAAGCACATATTGCATTTAATGAAGGTTTCCATCCGTCGTTGACTATCAGGGTACGACAGTTGGGCCCATATGCTTGGCCACCGCTTGCATGATAAGACAGTATATTTGTTGTTGATAAATCAAAAGGTGATTGTAAAGACGATCGCCGCCGGACACGTTGTGGAGGCGTTGTAATACTAGAGGCATCTTCACGGAGCTGTCTCTTGATGAAGATGAAGTGCTGGTGCTGGGGCGCTGTTGAAGACGTCCCGGGGCCGAGCACTGGGTCGCCTGGGCGCTGGTGGGGTTGTGGTGGTACATTATATATAGCCTAGGCCTGTACCTCCGAAAGTCTAAGCAGTAATGTCTAAACCACGGAAACTACCCTCCATCGGCATCACATTGTGTTCTTTATGTCCCTGAATTTCCCGTAGTTTAACCCCTCTCTAGTTTGACGATTCAATATTCATCATACGATCTCACTCGCGCCAAGACTCCGAACCGCCGACGCTATGTTGGGTTTACGCTCTAGTAAAGGACGTGGCGCGAAACAACGGCTTCCCACAGGGGTTAATACTCCATTGGATTCTTTGCCTGGCTGGGATACAATTTGTTGAACCCGCATACAACGTTCAGTGATCATCGGTGATGATGTTAGTGACTGTTGAAATCTGCGTCTTCGCTCTATATATAGTGTAGTGCTTCCCTGCGAGGTAGGAGACAGTGTGATGGCTCATACTATACCTCCCTTCTTCTCTCGTTGTCTCTTCATTTCCTTCTTCTATCATGGGGGGGAGGGGTTCCAGTACGGTCGTTCATCAGAGTTCATCAAAAGCTCTCCGCTTTCGGCGGTGACAGACTCTCAAGCGCAGTCGGTACATGAGTGGTGATGGGCTCCTCATGATGCTGGGAAAGACCGCTTTTGGGCCAGGGTCCTGCTGGTGGCTCAACCAGAATACTGACGTCGTTTTTTTTTACTGGATTCATGGCCGGTAGTACTGCGATTGGAATGATATTAGGTAATTCGTGGTGGTGGAATGACAGTGTTGACGGGTGTTGGGGCTGAAGCGTTGCGGTAGTCGTGGCCATGGTGTGGTCGTAGGGTAGTAAGTGCAGCGGGGGTGGTGAATCGATAATGCTTTTAAATCGCTGGAAATGTTGTTGCTAATGGAGGTGGGGTCCTTGTGGCCATGAAGGCCGTGATAGCCGTGATGATCACTCTGCCATCAATGCAAACGAAGCGTTCGATGCAGCAGCCGTCGAAGTGCACTGCGTAAATGAACAAAATCACCCATGTACGGGGGTAGTCATCTCTAAGTGTCAATGCTAGTGACTTGTTTACAGCGTGACTCAACACTTGTCCTAATTCTGCTACTGTGCCATTTTTTTTTTTTGTTTAATTCATTAATTGCATGCAACTTTACAGTTATGGCAATACCCCTGAACTGCACCTTCTCTTCCGCCTCCTCTCACATATTTCTGACATAGGAAATGAAAAAAAAAAAATGAAAAAAACTAAAGCCCTCTTACTGTGCCATTTGAGTACTATAAAAGGTTTTGAAATATCTAGTTACTACCAACCCTGTATATGACAAAACTATCGTACAGATCATATTCGACTCCTGTCTGGCCCCATATGTCAAATAATGCTGGAGTGTTACTAGCACTAACATTACTAGTTAATACTTCTACAGCGTAAGTAAATGAATCAGTAAATGAATCAATTCTGAACGTTAGGATTTTAGTGGTAAATGAATCATCTGAATTGCGTGCTGGTTAATGACGTCGGGAAATGTCGAGTTTTTCCTGTATGTTGACGAATCAGTAAATGAATCCTTTAGTTCAATATTGATTTTTTTTACACATTAATAAATGAAATAGTCCAAAAGAGGATATTCTAGGTGGTCATTGATTTGTTTGCCCAAAAACAGCAAAAATATTTGCTATCAGTGATAGTTGAACCTAGAAGCTCCAGAAACACTTGATAGTATATATCACCTACGTCAAATAACACAGAATAATGATAGGTTTATGCACACATTAGTGGAATATAGTTGAAACGTGTAAAGAAAATGCTATTGTAATGTACAGTTCGGGCGAAATGGTATAGAACATGTTACTTTAATGCATTCAAAAAGTCACTCCGAGTCTGTAAACACATCAATTGGGGTTATAGATGAATCACTTGTGTCAGTTACCAACGGTGTCCCCGGTAAATAAATCAATTGATTCGTTTACTCAACTTGCTTTGGTGGGTAATGCATCAATTGATTCAATTACATTTCTAGTAGAGTACCGTTCCGGCACCACATTACTTTTGGATGGTTGTAGTAATGATGATGGAGTGGATGTTTTATTTGAAGCATGTGGCTTTTATTCTGTACGGTATGTGGTCATTTAATCAGGTGTAGGAAGTCATAGAACATCAGGCCTAACGGGATGCAAACTCAGGTTCATCAATCAATCTAATCAAGTGAATGGCTTCTTCGGCGACCGGCACTACTGTATGTATATCATGAAATGACATTCTAGGTTTCTATGTGGGGATAGGACTCTCGCGAATTCCACCTTTCTATATAGCTAAATACAATGAGACAATAGGCATATGGCTTGGATATATCAGGTTTCAGGCTTTCTCTAATCATCAATCATGACAACTGCTGTATGCTGGCGTTACTATCTGATCAGCACAGGTGAGCTCAGGTTACAGAATGCGCTTAGTCTGGGTAGGTTGCGGAGGATGTTGTTGTGCGACAAGTGCTGATAATACTGGCTGGTGGTGAATTTAGGTGAGACCCGGTATGCGCCGGGCTGGCAGATATATATTTGGCTGTTTCTAGCGCGAAACTCACCTTTTTGGATGGCGACTGTATGGTGACTACATCACATCGGGGGCGGAATGACTGCAAGAATTAAGGAAGATCTCTTTTTCCTGGGACTTTTCATGATCATCGGACCGCCTTCCTTTCTGCCTCATCACGAATAGGTGTTAAGCAGGCTCTCGTAGCGTTCTGAGTATATGGCTCAAGTGAGGTCTCACGGGTGTCAATGATAACGGGTGCAAAGTGTCACAGCTTGAAACAGGCACCCTCAACGCCCAGCACACGTTTCAGCGAGTCGGTACTCTTGTGCAGATTACGGCCCAGGGTGAAATATGATTCTGCCCACCAAGAGCATTAGGGATACCTTTAGCCTTGCTGACACGCGCAGCGCAAGCACCTATCGATCTATCGCAGCACGAGCCGAAACGCATCACGGAGGGTGCGCCATGTTGATGCCGCATCGAGCCTACCTGAATCAACGATCACAAGAAAGGACTGGTCTTCGTGGACCAATCACTATGGTATCCTGCGAGAGTCCACTTGGCCCTGGTGCTTCTGCGCGGCATCGAAATATCATTTCATGCGAGACCACATATGTAGCGACATACCAACTGATATGATATACTGTACAAAACAATCTCTGACACGTCAGGACACTATGTATGTACTCTATTACCTACCCGTAGAGTACACGAAGCGTTATTATGGCGTACAGAGCCTAAAGCCGAAACTTGCTATCACACACAATGTCAATCCTAACGCCTCTCATTGAGATCCAAACAAAATAAACCTTAGCAAAAGTGCTTCGGACGTGGCTCATCATGAATATGCTTTTTCCCCCTGGAATTGTTTGTCGCTACTGAGGAGTAGGCAGCTTCCTAAAGCCCAAAAGTTATCGAGGGTGAGATTAGTGACCTCAGAATTAAATGGGTTTGACATCTAGGTGTCTTCCGTAGGGCGGATCCTCCATACTTGTTGCGCTAACCCCACCCCGCAAGACTACCTATTAGGCTCGGTGCACCTTGTATTATTTCTGGCTTGGCACGTTTTGGAGCTGCCGGTGCATGAAGTTGCATATTTCGGTACCCCATAAAGTCTCACCTATTCATCATGATATGCTTTTTCAAGCCTTGTTCATGTACAGGTAGAATAAGGAGCGAGCTGTGCCTGCGTAAACACTGGATTATTGCTGATCGTGACAAACTCACCAGCGTTGTATCCATGGACGACGATCCTCAGATGGAGGAAGACATTATTCTCCTGCTATAATCAACGGTGGCGACAGTAACTGGAGTTCTTTGCTTACACCTCCACCAACCGCCAAAGGCAGGAAAAAGCAAGAGTGCCAGACTATCGTCCTCCTCTCGAATTCCCTACTGGCATGCCGTTTGTCTTCGATCTATTAAGTGAAGCATATTGTATCACTTTTATCCGGTAATGCCTCAGTTTACTCCAGTAATGCCCATATTGTACTAATACTATTTGCCGGACAGATTTATTCATCATAACATTCGGGCCATGCTACAGTACTTCAGTTTACATGAAACTGCCCTTCGTATTAAATCTGTTTGCCCGGTCGATACAGCACCTTGTGTGCTTCTTTGCCGTTTATCTTCCCCATGCCGGTATAAAGCAATCATGTACTTGCCTCGCAGATCACGTTAAGGTTATCCACAGTTTTCAATGCTATAATAGAACACTTGGTAATAAGTATGTATCTCTATAATGGTTCTCTGACTAACGCCTCGAGGTTACTCATTATCTATAAAAGATAAATTGGGATAGTTTACGTCTAACACCACACACGATCCACCGATATTCAATGGGTGTGGAAACTCCAGCTGGGGCCAGCAACATATCGGGATTTATTGACGGTAGGATGCGTGCTATATGCCGGCCAACAAACAATCAAAGACTACATTATTCCGCATATAAAAAGTACCACGCCACCAGATCCCCGGCCGCATCCACTACGATGCTATAATCCGTCAGTATTACTCAAGTTGCTTTATTCCGGAAGTGCATCACATCCCATCACTCGAATTTATTGCTTCGACGATAAGAGTATGGAATAGCAGCACATGGTTATGACAGGCATTCGATATTAAGCCAGGTCAGTGAAGTCAGGAATAAGTAAATTGATCTGGCGATATTCTGGACTTGACCGTCAACCTGGGAAGCCAGTCAATCCGGCGATAATCCAGCTTATCCGGAAATATTCCTGACCTACCCAGTCAAGACTCTTATCTACCCCAATAAACCATATCTCCAACGTGACCGAAACCTAATATTAAAATCGAACTATCTCCTCTAGCGGCATATTTTGTAGTGGCATTTGTAGTGGTAGTTTCTTTCAGTAATGTTCACAGTTGCTTGTACCGAAATCGGACTTCTAAACAGCTCAATGACCTCCACTATCGTTGTACGAGTATCTAAACATATAGGTATCTAAATTGTACTTAGGTCGTGTGTCAGAGGGTGTGGTGGTGAGTGTAGTGCTGTTCTCATTCAAGCTTTCTTGAGTTCATCCAGCTTTCCTGGAATATGTGAAGCAAAATCTGCATTCCGGACCCTCTAGGGTACACGATTCCGATGGGATGTGCGCGATTGACACATACTTACTGTGCCTTGTAGTATAATACTGTGTTTTTAACACAACCATCAAAAGAATTGTGTTGTAGACACATGTTTTATGTGCAAGAGTTTCTGCACAAAACTTTCCAATCCCGTGTAACAAACAGATATTGTAATATAAACACTTAATAAAATAAATTTATATTTAATTGATATTATATGGTTCGGTATTAGGGGAAACGGGGAAGAAATAAATACTTATAATGTATTGATTAATTATCTTAGTAGCTTAGAGGTACAGCTCTAGTGTTTGCTGGAATGATAAATAAGATGACTTAGGTTCAAAACCTTTTCAATTCACTTTTACTTTTACATTATTAACGGTATTCTATCAATACCAATTTCGGCACGTAAGTATTGTGCAGTTGAAACAATATAGGTGTGCAAGAACTGTGTCTTAGACACATTTTCAACACATGCATAATGCATCACTAACACAATTTCTTGGAAGAGCTAGCACAATATCGTCACAAGTTAATCCAGCCAGCAGCACAGTTTTAATACAGTATTAGCACAAGATAGACACAATACTCGTGTGTGCATTTTGTGTCAATAATTAATAACACAGTTTTGGGCGTTTAGCACAAGTTAGACACAATATCTGTGTGTCCATATTGTGCCGATGACTAATAACACAGTTTCGGTGAACTATTGACACAATCGCTTAACACAATATAATTGTGATAAGAGCACAGCAATTTATGTACTCTGGTGACCTCCGCCAACCTGCCACCCTTCCGTTCTCCCTGCGCAACATATTGGCCCTTCTCCCGAATGATTTCAGCAGCAAGCTGATCCTCATGCATTCGCTTATCCATATTTATTCTCTCTTCCAGTCTTTCTCTACCAAGGTCATTACGCAGTGCTATGAATATTTTATCGAGGACCTCTGTCTGCTGCCCTTCCGATACTATAGGGTATAAAGTAACTAGTTCCCGCACAACAGCAAGTATTCCAGCCCCAAGGATTTCCACGGCACCAACAACTGCCAATGTATCTGCAGGAGGCGCATCATTACTAACTATTAACCTTCATCACTTTCTTACTCTTCTCATTTCACGAGCGACATCCTCGTCATTGTCTTCCCCATCAAGACCAATAGTAGCAGCGGCGTCCCCTGGTCTTGCGGGCTCGGCTCATGGTCGTCTTGTTGTCTTCTTTCCCCAACTTAACCAACATATTGCGACGGTGAATTGCTGCCTCTTCATCTTCTTTGGCCAGCGCTGACGGAGTCTTAACCGAATCTGCAGCTATTTTCTCAAGTTCATCCTCCCGCTAAAACAGTTCTGTCCCATGCGCAGATACTACCCATTCACCGGACATCCATCCATTGGGTATCCCATATCCCGGACACTTTGGTTATTCCGGACGTCTGCTGGGTGGGTATCCCATCCATCGGGTATTGGTACAATTCCAGAACCGATACCCGCTTTTCTCGAAGTACTAATTCGCTATAATCAACATTAATTTCGCTGGATATCTTAAATTCCGTCATGACCACAAGCAACAGCCGGAGGGTTGATAAAATGCCCCCAGAATCTGAAGATAGGACCTTTGGTTCCAGAGAGCAAGCGCCAGTACTATTACTTGTGTTCAAACCTTACCAATTTTTAAGGGTGGCGGGTGGGAATAGATGCGCCTCTAGCTCTATGGAGTATTAATATTACAGGTGAGTGTTATTATACTGCGTCTCAGTTACTAAGTAGGTCATAGAGCTCATTATAGGCTATATGTAATTATTAGATGCGGATACTATGCCATAATTGTAAGGTTGCATGCAATTAATGAATTAAACCCCCCCCCCCCCCAAAAAAAAAAAAAAAAAAAATGCGGATACTAACTTCAGTCAACCTCTTCTTTCTTCTCGATACCAGTCACCTGTCCCATATACTAATTACGTCCTCCTGATGGTCATGCCTTGTCGGACAGAGGCCCTTCCTTTCGTATGAGCCTTATTTGATCAACAATATGGTAATCAATGTCACTGTCTCGTTTTCCTGTATACGTACGTTATAGTAAAATATCCGGTGATTGGGTAGCGCCGGCGAATGGGACAGAACACAACAGCTTCTCTTCGTCGCAATGTTCCATCGCGCTATTCTTCCAGAACCCAGAACCTTTGCCAGATGAATTGCCGGACTGCTTGCTTGAATTATTACGCCGGGCGTAACAACTTATTGAGATAATATTAGCATTTTCCTAAAACCGTCAATAGTCTGTAACAAACCTCATTTGCAGCTGTAACCCCCAGTATATGGCCAACCGGGGTAAGATGCAACTGATCGTGTAGTTCATCAATTGTGAGCCAGGAATATTTATCGCCATAGACATGTTGAATTGACTGTTGTAGAGGAGTTAGAGTACCGGCAGGACCTTGGTCTGATAGTTCGTAGTTCCCCAGAAATTTGTCAAACTCAAACTCAAACAGACCTGTACCATCAGACATTGTATAGCAGTCTATCTAATCTAATATGTATTGCCCTTATTCTTTCGGACACCGGAGCCTCTGATTGGTCGAGAGCGGAAACCCTGACCCTGCATAGCAACCAGTCCACTAACTGAAGATTGATACTGGTATGCCGAGCTTATTAACAGGACGGTATTGGAGGTGGAATTAACTGGAGATGGTATTTGGTACCTTATTAAATTGGTACCTTATTATTAACTGAAGGAACTGGGTTAGTACTGCAGAGGTGGTGGACAGTTGCGGGAGCTGGCAATGAGCGAGAGCTTGTTCCGACCCATTCAGCCATCACGCCCCATTCGTTGATATCAAAATATAGCCCGACCCAATTGACCGCTATTATCGGATGGCACTACCGGTCAATCGATGGGTCGCATCTACTGAAATGGATACCCAATCATGGAACAGTGACTAGTTAGGCTACCCAAGTATTGAACGATAAGCGGCTGGTGCGAGTGCCCACACATCTCTAAATGGATATATATTGAATACCAAAAAAGGGAGATGGATTCGCTACATGATTCCTATTAATACAACAGTAAGTATTCGGCATCAATACAGTATTCTTTCTGTAACGCTAGTTTAATTCAGTATTATTCGCTAAATCTGGTACTCAAATAGTACTGATTTTACTCTATTTTTTCGTACATTGGTAATGTAATGGCATACCCGCAAGATCCCAATTCTCGGCCACCATTGTAGATCCTTCTACCCCCCTCAGGGCGCAACCTCCCTGTGTGTTTATTCGCATTCCGGGATGGATGGCTTTTTTAAGAGAGTCAGACTAGTTCACATATATAGATCAGGAAAAATCAGGAACACCAACATACCAAGAAAACACCCAACCACAACGTGGTTCTGCACCAAGGGTGCTCAAACCACTCAGTTACATCTCCGGTTCGTTCGCATACTGGGACACATGGAAATTAATGTTGCTAGCGAGCCTACAAATCAATTATTACAAACCATACTGCAAATAATAATTGGGACAGGAACTCACCAATCGACGACCCCACCTCCACACCCCCTCCTCCCCGGAGGCAGTGTCGATCGATCATGACATTGTCTGCCATTTCGCATCCCGGGATACATGGAAGCGAGCTTAAAATTCAATTAGCAACCAATCGTTTCCATCAAAGCAAAGTCAAGATAGAAACATACACAGGTACCCGGGACCATTTTGTCGTCCTCCGGAAGTAGTACACCAACGCCATATAATCTGGCGTACGATGGCTGTTTGCTGAGGGTTCGAGCAGCCGGATCGTCAGTGTTGGGCGTGATGGTTTGCCGCACCTGTGGCGTATTTCCTTTCCACTGAGGATATGTTTAACTCCTTTATTTGGCGTATGTGATAGATGAAGATGATGGGTAGGAGATCTAAAGTAGCGGAGATAATATTTTAAAAGGCTGAGATGGATGTGATGGAGTTGTTGTGTACTCGGGGAGTGTGTTGTGAGATGATCAGTTTTACACCGGGAGATCGGAAAATAACAGGTGACGTTCGTCAGATAACAGGTGTTTAAACTTTAAGTAAGGGCTTGGGGCTTATGGTGTTCATTCAGTGTTGTCCAATGTTCCATCTACACTCAACGTTAAATGCATAGAACCTTGTCTAGAAAACTCAGCCTTTCTCACTGTCTACTTATGATTAAAGCACCCCCCATATATAAAAATCTTAGATGCTGGAGTAGCATCACTTCTGCATTCGTTTCCAGAAGTTCCAGTGAACCCGGAATCCCTTGAACGCTATTAAATGTGTATATACTAGGCCGAGGAGGTGTACATCCTTGTATGTTTGTAGCAGGGGTATATGTATAGTACGAGACAGATCACAGGTCACCTTATATCATAATCTAAAGACATACATTTAGGAAACGTTTACTGGGCTTCAAGATATCTTTCTTCGTTTCTCCATCTCGAGCAATCAATCTTCATCTACCGGAGGTGCCTATGGAGGACTAATCCCTCAGTCCACGCATACAGTTGCTCCGATATGCAGTGGAGATATCACAACGAGTCAATCAACAATATAAATTTTGTACCACAACGTATATGCCCAGCAATTAATGAATTAAACAAAAAAAAAAAAAAACGTATATGCCCAGCTCTTCACAAGCTTGTGTCGAGTGATCACCCATGACGGAACCGTATCCAGTGTGGATGCTTATGTGTATGATGAGACGTTTATCATTCACCCTTAGAAATATGCATCCACGTACAATAATGACTAGTTGCCCCGCTCTGTATATGTCGGCGGTGTCGGGTATCAGGGTCCTGCCCCCAAATCCCCCAATTCTCGGAGGTGTGCTGCGTATATCTTGATTAGTCAACCTGAGTGGACCTGATGTATCAGAGCGGGAGTCCCTCTCGCGGGAGCTTTTCTTTTCTGCTAATATGGTTCAGACAGCTGTTCTTACTTGTCGCGCGGCTGCTAGGTACTGGGGTGAGGACGCAGGGAACCGCGTTGAACGAGTGATATTCCATGAACTAGCTATCCCTGCCACGTATCCGGCGAAGATGACAGAGCTTGGATGGCGATCGCGAGATACGAGTTTCACTCGTCATAATACTACATATCTCTACATCAAGGAGTCCAGTTGATGCTCAGAAAACACGTGAGCAGGGCAGCTATCGGCGAAAAGTGCGATCACCGGAGGAGATTTCGTTGCACGGTTTAGGCGGCAGACAAATTTTGGTTCGGTAAACATCTATCTTCAGTGCATTCTGTGATTTCAAATTGAGCGACCCTGAGGTGTTCCGCGGGGGGGGGGGGGACCGCCGAGTGCGGTGCTTCTGGCGAGTGCCGGGGGTGACGAAAGGACTCAGAAAGCAGTATTTGGAGGAAAAGAGCAAGGGTGATGATTTATATAATTCAGACATTTGTAGAGGAAACTCCAGAATACTTATCTGGTGGTTATGCTAATGACACCAAGCATGGTACGTGTTGTGGCTAATTTTATAGCCAAGATTCAATGTAGCCAGGAATGACACTCTGGGCTTTTGACAGCAACCCTCAAAAATTGCACAGATTATCAGGCAAGTAATCAGCGACACCCTCACTTTCAGACGAGTATAAACAGGTGCAAAAGACGTCGAGATCACCCGCTGACAGCCACGTAACTCGGATATGTCGGTGCCCAAGAGGACGCAATTCCACGAAATAAACACCTCTGGGAACGCACCGGAAAGCAAGCAATCTGGCACTCACAAAACACCAGATCAACAACAGTGGCCGCGAGTCATCTTTCTCCCACGCTAGAGTGGCCGGTAGAGCCCTTCTGGCGGCCAAATTCGCCGATGAATTGCTTGGCTGGCCGTTCCTCACCTTTCCTCTCCGTCCCTCCTCTCTCCATCTCGACCTTTCCTCATACATCCCCATCCATCCATCCACCCCACCACAACCAAGGCATCAATCACCATCACCCCCCACTCCACCACCACAATGTTCCCCCCCCTCATCACCGGCAACCTCGGCGTCATCCTCCGCCTCACCCGTCGCCTCCTCCGCCGCCGCATCTCCATCACCTCCTACCTCCAACACACCGCCCGCCCCTTCCTCCGCCTCCTCCGCACCACCGTCTACTTCCTCTTCAGCGTCTTCACCCTGTTGCAGATCATCGACATGAACCAGCGCTACCCTCCCGAGTCCGCCAGCCGCATCACGTGTGTCGATGTCGACTCGCAGACGCTCAGCCTGCCGCGCTGGCGGGAGAGCGGGGGCGATAAGCGTGCGGAGAATGTGGTGACCGTTGTGGGTGAGAGGTGCGAGCTTCGGATGCGTGCGGTGACGCCGAGGGATTTTGCGTGGTGGGGGTGTTGACGGTGAGGGGGGGTGGGAGGGCACATGGGCACAGACATGGGCAGGGGCAGGGACACCGCGTAAGGTGGCAAGGTGGCGGTAGACGAGGTTAGTCTTTTTGGTGGCTTGGTGGTGAGTTCGGGGGAGTGAGTATTGGTGACTGACGGGTGTGTGTGCTAGGCGGGAGGTAGTGGATATATTCGGGCATCCAGAGCAGTGCCTGGCCGTGTGTGGCTGGGAGCTCGGAGGTACCGGGGCTGAAGTCTGTATATGTGTTGTACTCATCTCGACATAATCTTGAGTTAAAGTTCGGTAGAATCAATAATGCACATGCAAGCAGCGCATGCATTCACCTGTTTTATCTTTCTACTCAGATATGTTTCGGCCTTGCATTCCCCCATATATATACTCCTCCACTACCGTGATCGGGGGAGCGGCATTTTATGAATACGGATCAATGCTCATTTTGTTCTGCAATTTTTGCTCCCTCTTTACCCCCATTCATCCCCCCCAAAACGAAGGGGACAGATCACGTGCACCTCAACGGAATTAATTCGATAAATGAGCGAGACAGGACTGTTACTGACACAACCCTACTCCGCCCTTATAAAACCCACCCATCTAACCATTCCAGAACACACAGCAACAATCCCCCACCAGAAATAGAACCTCCAGACACATAATGCCATCCAATCGGCACCAAGGCCAAGATCCCGGGGAGGCCACACCGGAGCGCCCAAAGGGCGTGACACACCCGTGTGTAAACCCGTTCAAGCCGCGCTCTACCGCCTGCAAATGCGCCCGTTGTACAGGTACTACATACTGTTTACATCTTGTCCCACATTGGATATTTAGGAGCAATGCTTACCCATGAAACGCGCGAGGTGACATTGCAAACACCTCCAGATGCCAGCCGTTGGTTTTACATATCCCCCACACCCGATCCCCCTATACCACACCTTCAAGTACTCTTATCGATAACCTCCTTACGCACCGGTAGTGTATCCCAGGCTCCGGAAACCACAATGCATTACACAGCACAACCGGTATCGATTCTCTTTATAAAGCCTACTCTACTAACGGGGACTTTGAATACTGAAGGAATCGATATACCGCATCCCTTCAGCTCCAGAGAATACTCTTGTCCGCTTCCCTCCCAACCTACCCCAAGACACCCGCCTGCGTCCGCGGAGGTGAATGAAAAACTGGGAATGGGTGCAGCCGCTGTCATAGACGGCTTCGGGTTCCTCGAGCCTGCGCGTACCATACCGGAGACTAACCGCGTGGGAGGTTGAGGCTGCAGTTACGCTGCTTTGAATTTTCAAAAGAAGCATATCATGCTCCGGGCCGGGGTGCTGTATGGAACTCAATGCCTTCACAAAAGGGGAAGAAACCACCCAAGGCAGAAAGCCAACCCAGCACTCCCGGTGTTGCATGGTTTTTTTTTCCTATTTCCTTCTATACGTGCTCACAGCTCGGAAGTGGGGTGTGTATGTACAAGGAGGCACGCGGCAGGCCCTGAACCCGATGCCTGACTGCCGGAAATGTATGGCCGGAGGGAAAGGAGACTAATCCGAGTGAGTTGTATGATTTGAGAATCAACACCATTTCACCTGGATATGACGGTAATCCATTCTTCATGCTACTACAGTCAGCTCCCGCTACAGCCCCCGGAGGTAGTGATATTGTCATTGCCATTGAAATTGGAATTGGATTAGATCCTGCTGGTGAAATCGGAAGTGCCTGGCACCCTTCACCTGCGGGCTGGTATAAGATGTGAGCTCATAAGCCGATGAACGGCCACAAAAGAAACAATAAAATGCCCCGTGTTTTCACTCTTAGTTTGCGCTAACAGACAGAAGAATTAAAGGGAAACCATTTAGCGGACCCCCTTGACTTCGGCGCAAACTGAATATTGCGGATCGGTAGCGCCTGGCGTCCGGGGTCCGGATATGTAGGGAATTGACACCACTCGTTATGAGAAAGTAATCAGATGTCCTAGGAGATGGTTTTACCTCTCTCTTCCTATTTGTTATCCAATGCTAGCCTTATAATGACACAGGTTGTCTGTCCCCACTGTTTCCTTATCGAGCGGCGACCCTGGTCTTGGCTCACAAGGTATCACTCGGTCAGTTACACCCGGCAGCGCAATCGCATTTTTCCCCCCTTTTTTCGCCAATTCATTAATTACATACCACCTTACAGTTATTGCAATATCGCACTAATCCCCCGAACTTCCCATCTGCATCCACCGCCTCTCACAAGGTATCACTCGGCCTTGGCATCCGGCGGTACAATCCAGCTGCAGCTGTCGACAACCACAGGGTAACTACATGTACATATAAAGGCACAGTTTACCTTTTTCATGTTAATTACTATTCATGTCACCAATATGAAGCACTTTAGGGCTGTGTACCTCTTTCTTCGATGCAGGGTATTTCTGTTTTCGCCTGGCGGGTGAAAGGCCCTGCAGGCAACCAACACCCCCGCGACTATAGGGAGTACGATGAACGGGTGTCATGTTCGATCTGGTGCCGGCCGGGGGCGTCTCAAAAAGGATACGTAAATTGGTTTTGATCACATTCTCAGCAGGTTCTGCCAGCTCCGCCTGAGTTTTAGCTTGTATGGCTGTCGGTATGGTCAGTGATTGGTGGATGGTGGCAAGATTTTCCTAAAGAGGCATACGTTACACTCAATCGCCGCGAAACTAGAGCAAAAGTAGTTCCGTAAAATACCCTACTAAAAAATAACCCCCCCAGGTTATTGATTCATGGCTTTTTGAAGTTGATTCAAGCCCTTTGTGGAAGGATTGGCCCACCCACCAATCACAGCCCAAATTTATTAATTAAACAAACAAACAAAAAAAAATAAACCAATCACAGACCAGACCGCTCTCTACAAAAGCCAAAACCTAGTCGCGGATTACTGAACCTGCCGACTTCTACTAAATCTAGTAGCTTTGCATTTGGGTCAAGCCTGGCCGGGCAATTACCGCTTCCCCGGGTCATTAACTCTAGAACGGGAACGCCCCATGAAACCGGCCGCCGGTCCGCAATTACTCGGTCCGCTGTGTTGAAATCTATGGGGTGGCGGTAAATATTTGCCAACCCGGAACAGAGAAATTTCCGCCCGGGGTGATTACGTGAGTCTCAAACCACTGGCTTTTGTCTCTTTCGTGTTTTAGGATGGCATGTTCGTTCTCGTTTCCCTTATTTACGTCTTCGTACCTGTAATAGGCCTCCGGTAGTTAATATTCTCAACACCCATGTGCATCGCGAGAAACGCAGAGCCAAGGTAGGGACAGCGGCGCAAAAAGAGGGATTGGGTGGCTATATGGCTTAGCTCATCGGACTTGTCCCACACTTCTTGAATAATAGTACCTCGGAGGAGGCTATAACTCACCAAATCGAGTACAGCTCATTGTAATAAGTGCACTCGCACCCAGCGAAATCCCTTGTCCCACTCGAAAATAGCTTTAGTCATAGCCTATCACTCGGATGGTGGGTTGGTCAGTCCGGGGCGACCTCCAACCGGAAACGACAGCCACCACTAAGGATGGTGTTGAATCATGTCTATATCTCTTTACGTTTCTTCTAACGCTTACGCACTGTCCTACAATTTCATTGCCTATCACATTTGGAAATCTTCGTAAAACCTCATGCACACCACCGAAACACCCTCACTCCGGTCTTTGAAAGTGAGCAACAAAGAGACACACAACGAGGCCCGCCCGCCAGCGCGAACATACACAACTATAACTCCCCTATCACCGGAGGCTATCCTTGAGAATCCGGGAGAGTCTCTACCCCGTGTCACAAATCCCATGAATTATTTGCCACTTACTGTAATTATGTAACAGATATGTAAGTGGATAACTCAACCGGATTTTTTTTGGTAGGAATACTGACAGATTCGTGGCATCAATTGTAGATCCCATAATTTGTGGAGGTACTACTGCGGTATGTAGCTTCATGTTAACTGGGTTGCCCTAGAATTATAAGCGCAAGCTAATGAAGAGCTGAGCTTACCCCACCTTCGCCATCCGCAGAGTCTTAACAGGGTGGGCTAGGTTCGACAATGTAAATGCTACGTGTCACCTTTCTCAAACCGCCGTTTTAGCATCCTGGTTTCAGTGAATGCACGATGTTCTGTCCTCCTTACATATACATCATCCCCGAAGATCAAGAGTGCCAAGACCCAGCGCCGTGTCCCGACCAAGGAAAGCAATGAGAAAGAGACATCACTCTAGTTTTATTAATACAGATCTAGGTCCCTAGTAGAATTGAATGGGCCTCTTTCCCGAGAAGCTGAACGTGATGGAAAGGCGGTCCAACTGGCTTTTCGTCATTTAGAGTGGCACAAATCAATGAATTAACTCCGAGTAGATAAATGCTACGTGTCACCATCCCTTAACCACTGCCTACTCATTTTATCTTGAATGAATATGATATTCAGATAGCTTTCATGCTCTTAGGCGTTATACCACCGACGGACGCATACAGTGCACCAGAGATCACCGGCACCTCCGGAAAGAGAGCGATAAAAAAACATCGCTCTAGTTGGGGGTTGAACCCAAGTCTCCCTGCATTTTATAATTTTTAATGTTTTTGGTGAGGGTATGCTGACCACTGCACTACCAGAGCTTGTATATATATGAATTTTGGTGGTATATGACCTGAACCTCTGTGTATTTGGAAGCAAAATAAAGCAGGATACACATTATCACGCTATCGTAAACTGAAAAATAAGGAACCATATAGACTCCGTTATTGTAAATGGAGACTGAGTGCTGCCAGTACCGGCACAGTTTGTTTTGTGTAGCGTGTCCACGGAATGAGGCAAGCCCTCTGGTCGAAAGCAACTCAACTTTGACACCCGGGTCAAGATGGGCTCAGCGCTGGACTGTGTACGCATCTCTATGTAACCTATCGACTACTTGCTACACCTAAGCGCAGCGCTCACCCACAGGTGGGGGAATTTAGTTTGGTTGTATCTACAATCCGCCCTCCTACAGCTACTCTGGCGTTCTTATGGTAGGGCCTAGGGTTTCGAGCGGGCGCGGTCACAAACCGTCACCCGCATGCACCCGCAATCCGTATTCTATCTTCCCTAAATGCCGGTAGTGCGCCCATATATAGAAGGTCTATTTCTCTATCTAGATAAAGCAAATACGTTTTTTTATACGAACTTTACATCTTCCGTAGCAAAACAGAGTAACTCATACCGATTTTATTCTCTACCTTCTGTTCTTGGGAGGTATACGCGGTGGCTCAGTGACTTCGCCATGATGGAGCTAGAGTGGCAAAGTCACTTAGCCACCTCTTCTATCTCCCATATCAGGAAGGCAGGAAATCTGCATCTCTCACCAGTCCAAGGGATAGTACAAGCAGCGTGGTTGTGAGGGCCCAGAGTCATAACCTGCAAGAGGTCGAATTAAATTGTTGTTAGGGGGCCTTAACATAAACAGCAGCCTGGGGACATTTGATCGACTCGTATCAAACATCAAGCACTGCTACATCCTACAAGGCTTGGAATATTCTGCTCTCGACTACTACTTGTACCTCTTGGCCCATTACGGGGGCAAACATTACATCCTTGCACAGCGCAATCTGCCCGCAGTGAAATAAGTAATTTAAATTAACTAGCTGCTAAACTTACTAGATTTTATTCCTCGACTGGGTTGCCTCCCGACAGCGTGAGCAGACGACTGCCACTACTAAGTACATGTACAAGTACCTGCTGGTGTTACAATCTTTATATGCTCCAAATAGTTAGCCAAAGCTCTGTGGAAAGACAGAGGGTACAGGGTCCACTAAAGTTCTGTCTTTGCGCGTTCATCTAAGCCCTCAACTATCTGACTTTTAAGAAGATTAATACTCTTCGTGTGTAAGAGAAAGCAGGGTGAATAGTAAGAATTGGCTTATGGTGACGACTTTCACATGCGCATAACCAGGGTTAGGGTCATTTAATAAGACTGGTTGCCTGAACTCCCTCCTGGTAAACAGCCGGCCCCCTAGAATAGCTCCCACCCCTTTTCCCTAGCTATACCACAGACAGTCAATCTCTAACTCATCCCCATTTAACGACCCATGAATTACAGCTAGCAATAACGGGCACCCAGAGCAGCCCCAAACCAGCAGTAACATTCGTCAGCAAAGGAAGCAGCCCAGTGTCTTCACAGCTACTAACAGCAATGGAAAGCTCACCCTTGTCGAAGCAGATGCTGATGTCTGCGGACACAGACAAGATTAGCCTTCTAGTCCCACACGCTTAAACTGGCACGAACAAATGTCATCCTCGCGCTACTACTGATCACGAACCGCAGCACTCCACGTAAGACCGATACGCTTTTCAGACTCCAACTGCTATCCCACAAATATCACCTGCAACAGACGCTCTGAAGGCGTATTGACCTTATACAGAGCCAGATATGCTTCACCCGTAGTAACTACTGATTCACCATGTTACAAGCACGGGAGTTCGGGGTGTGGAACAGATACTGCACCATCCGGAGGGAATATAAGTCTTCTTGGTCCCTTCATTAACAGGCGAATCCGCAAGAAACTATGCATAAAAAGATTGACCAGCTGGGGATGGAGAGCCTTTTCCAGTTCCTGCTTCTCTTCCTCAGGCTCTCTCCTCCCTCTTGCTCACACGCGGAAGTATATAGGCTACACCCCCATACTCTCTCCAACACGCACAGTCTCCACCAAATCGCAAACGAGCACTTACCGACCCTATAATGCCATCGTGAGTATCCCCACGTCTAACATCACAGTATGCACAGCGCCAGAAGGCCCCACCTCGTTCATCCTCCTGATTTCCTCGCTAACCTCAAACTCCACAAGGCCCTCGATCCACCAAAATCACCCTCCACAAGCCATCATATACCACCCTCATCATGCTCCCGAACGTACTATGGCACCAGCCTGGGGCTCGAATCCATCGCGCAATCTCCCCTAGTCAACTACGCGGATGATAACATGGGAGCAGATGAATGAATGAGAGTGAGCATATCGGCGGGCGGTGACCCGAATACCAAGTGCGGTGGCGTAACGTAGATGGACTGGGGCCGACACGCGGTAGATCTCTGTGTACATTATATTACCTAAAATAATAGACCCACAATAGGAGCTTAGATATTCCTTGTCAAACATATCCTATAATTCTTTTGCTACATATATATATCCACTGATCTAAACGTGCGTTCTATCCTGTTGCAGCGGGTTGCAGGCCCTGCTGCACGGGTAGCTTCCACTCCATAGTACCCCGGGGAGATGTTAGGTATTCAGGCACATTTACCCAAACGTTACCTTGCTCTGTTATAGCTATCCCGCCGAAGTAAGAGATTGGGTTCATGGCTGTCCATTCCTATGAGTTGTCGCTCGGCTCTTTTACTTGTTCAAGTAACGTGAATCAATTAATTAATCACCCAATATCCTGATCAAAAGAACCAAATCAATTCCAGATATGAGCCTTATGATCCGGATCCACGTTGTCAGCTTCCCATACAAGCAAAAGGTCTTGGCACATTCTTTCTGGCACATATGTAGGTGGTATCAACCTATTTATTCTACCCGCTTTCTCATTCCTCCACTCTATATACATCAAAGCCTCTCTAACCGCTATTTTCAGAATGAGATATCAACAATGCAAGGATATATGACTAGAATACATCGCGCCATTTACTAAAACAAATCTAGGGGCAGGGGCATGTAGGATTATTAACCATCGGGTGAAAGATTATGTCCTGAGGGAGCATCGCCGAACGTTTAATTGAAGGTGTCTTTGGGGAGGGCGACCGGAACTCGAAAGGGATATAGAAAATTGCAGGAGGGGAGAGTTAATCAGAAAAACATGTCCTGATAAGCGAAAGGTATCAGGGTTTTTATACTTGGGAAAGGCATCGGAAAAGCCACGAATAGTCTTCGTCGGATGTGTTGTGTCGTTGTGATATTATTTATCGGGGAGCCAGCCATCAATGCAATGCATCAGGTATTCTAAGGTATCAGAGTCACTGCCGCTGGAAGCATAACGGTGTTGGCAATGTATCATATTTCTTGCAGTTAATTGACATGTCCTTGAAATAAATCCTGAAACCATAATAATGACAAGACCGGCGTTTCATGTTTCAACTAGGAAAAATGCTTAGGACGTCCAGCATGTACCTCAAGCGGATATTGTGGTTCTCTTCCTCCTCGTCCTCCTCGCCCTCAGGGATGATAAACTGTCCCCCGAAACCATCCTCAAGACAGGTGAGACAATTAACAACAAGCTCCGTCATTTTGTCTCCGGCCGCCGCAGGCAGCTCAGTCCGAGCGATATCGATCAATATCTTTTGCACATTTCGGGGAATCTTTGTCATTGCTTGTGTGTTTCCGAAGAAGTCCGGTTGGACTAGTCCGAGGTGCAAGGCTCTCTCTTGATACAACTGACTGATATGGTAAACACCGTTTTTTTGGTCCATGAAGGTCTTCCATAAAAGGACTTCCAACATACAAACCCCGAGGCTGTAGATATCGTGACCCATAACATAATAAGCGTCTGCCTTTTGTCCTTGTCTTTGAGGGTGTTGGTAAATTCCTTGTTGCCAATCCTTCGAACCCAGGAGCTTCGTGGCATGCCCAGCGTTCCGGGACGATTCCCAATTCGTTAGAAAGACTGTCCCGAGAATGATTGATCTTATTGTTTTCTCGTCCGTTGTATCGAGTGTGTCTTCCGGGCACAGGATGATAAGATTTTGGGGGCGAATATTTTTGTGGACGAGTTCGAGGTCATAGGTGAATAGAACAGCTTTAGCTAGTTGGTAGCAGACGTTTAATCTGGCAGTCAAAGACGGGACTCGAATAGCAGGGTTACTACAGAGGAGAAGATCATGAAGAGTTCGAGGGGTCCCACGGTCAGAGGGGATCGAGAAAACAAGCTCGTGGCATTGGCGTGAAGGGACGTGGCGGTATCCGATAATCCTCGGGATCCCGTGCGAGATCTCGGCTTTATAAAGCTTTGATGCAAGGAGGAGAGCCTCTTCCGATGCGCTCTCTTGCTCTCCCCAATGATACAACATAGGCTCAAGAATAAAAGTTCCACGACCGCGAATATCTTTCGCATTCTCACAGTTCGTAAGGAATCCCTCCCGGAGGTATATTTCTGAATGTGGGAGCGGGTTTTTTGTTGTTTCGTCTTCGTCTCCGCCGATAAGTTGAAATTGCGAGCTCGTTAGAAAGAGGCGAGATGGAACCATCTTTTTGTGGCGCCAGATGCCGTTTAGCGCCGCGTCCACATCCTGCCCCAGCTTCCGGAGGTCTCGAACAAGCTTGAGAAGTTCTTTCTTCCCACCGAGCCATGCATATGCGATAGATCTTCTCTTATATTTTTCCAGCAGGTTATCCGTCTTCACGAGGCGGTCCTTGATGTCGGACAAACGCGCTCCCAGATAGGCTTTCAAGCCATCGCTGACATCTGGGTACTTGATAACGATTTTGGCACTCTCAAGCTGAGCTGTCAGCTGGGTGCTGACAAGCTCAACCTCCATGGCTCTGATCTCTTGGAGTGATGCTGGGGCATCTTTGTAGTCGTTAACCTTTTCGGCGAGATAGTTGCACGCCGTGATGAGCACATCGATAAGTCCGGGGATCCCGATTGCCAAGCCAGCGACACCAACAATAGCTTCCATTCTGTCTTTTTTTTCTCTTTTTGTTTCCTTTCGTAGTTTTAGCAGTGAATACGCGACGCGGAGAAAAAGGGGGGTTGGGGTGGGATGAGGTGAAGTTACTTCTATACACTTTAGCGGTAGTTACTTGGTATACTCTTGTCTTCTTTAATTAATAATCGGATGGTTCGGGCGCCTATTTATACTCGGTAAGCACCTACGCGACGCGACCACTACAACCTCACAAGCTAAATGAACGGAATAAACAGGGTAAAGGGTAAACTTACTGCCTGCTGGTTGTCTTTTGGTTGATGTGAGGGGTACATGTAATTACGCGGATAACTTGGTGATTATCGAACATAATACATGTAGTAATGGTAGTGGACTAAGGCCGACTTTCCCTGAGCCGCGCCGCGGGGGGGAGGGTTGCATGCTTGTGCTGATATGTACTCTATTTATTCCTTTACGCCTAACGCCGTAATGAACACAGGCGCCAACAGCTTCCTAAATGGTGACTGGCCGCCACACAGCTTGTCCAGACCCAGCTGTGGCTTGAAGGACGATCCAATGGGAACACATGTTATCGTTTAGAATCGAATAATATAATCAGCACAAGGATCAAGTATGTATCATGTCAGTCATATCGAGTGTGACACATATATTCAGGGCTTGGGAATGTACCTAATCTACATGTATCTACCCCGCTTCTTAGTTTTTCTATCCTTTCTATCTATCCTGGTGCGTTTCATGATAACGTCATTTATAATATAACCAGCACCGCGTTGTTTCTTTCTACACTGGACTGATAATATACCTTAACGTGTCACCCCCATAATAAAGGGCTAGAAGTTTGGTGTGGGGAGTAGACGTACTCGGGAGTGGGAAATCTACCCCGCCAGGTAGAGTAGGTAGGTACATACACAAATAATACCGGTGTTTGTTAGTTGCACCCTCCAATAGCTGTGTTTTCTTGCATACCCAAAGTATCTGGCAAAAAGCTACGCATGCCAAAAAAACGAATTTTACTCATGGTTGGCATTGATCAATATGATTGTGTTTGTAGGAATTATTTGGCCCCCTGAATAAGGACCACTGCTTGGACCAGGGGTGCATAAGTCGATAACAAACAATTGGGAGACTTATTCGGAAATGCCTGGTCATACTCCGATCCGCTAAACTGGTATTTTTGTCTACTGATTCGACACATGGCAGACCATTTGCCTTAAAACAAAGTTTATAGTTCCTCTCATTCTGCGGACTAGTACTAACAAACAAAATCCTAAGATGGATTTATAGGCGCCGAGATATTGGGTTGTTCAGTGGACTGGCGTATGGGGTACGCCGAACAGAGGATTTTTTTTTTTGTATGTAGATCTGAGAAGCTGGCGACTTGATCAATGTCTTGTGTGACCGGCCGTTCGTTCGAATGGATGCAGTACCTCATGATGCATATCCGATTTCGTTCCTTGGAGCAGATCATTCCTTACTGCAAATTAGCAAATAAGGGTTAGGTGTTCTTTCCGCGGTTTTCCGTGGTTTTGAAAGTATTTTCTTTTTGGTATTTTATGACATCGGCCATGAAATCTAGTGGTTCTCGTAGCCAGTTTAGGGTCTATACGGAGTATTCTTTCGGGATATTGTAGTCAATGTTGTTTTGTGGGTTGCACTATTTGTGTACGTTCCGGGGGACATAATACTCCATTAAAGAGGATATGTTTCTTACCATCTAGCTGTTGGAGTCTAGCCAACGATCTTTTTTGTTCCTGGGGTACCGAAATAGCAGTCAGTCATTACGTCTGGCCCTAATGGTCGAGGAAGATAGATCACTTGAGATCGGAATCGCGGATCTCCAATTAGGTTGCAGGCACACCTCGGTTTCTTACTGCCCAACCAATATTTTGCCGGAGGAAGACTGTACGTACCTGTTAATTCTGTCAAACGACAGAAAAAGGTATGCATGCAGGGTTGACCACCCCCAACTCTGAGGGGCTAAGCGCGACCGTTGTAGACCCCAACTAGCGAAGTCGATCAGTTATCCTCCGTGTTAAGTGGGCACATTGCGGACTCCAGAGCCGGACAACTGGAGGGGCATACTGGTTGGTCCCAGGGATCTAGGCGAAGGAGAGTGTCAGATGGAATTTGAATTCGGGCTACCACTGTGTTGCCGCGATGATCGCCCCCGGAGGATTATCAATAGACTTTATTACCGCATCAGGTAGGTTCTGGTGCGAAAGCTGTAATTCTGACTTGAACAGGCTAAATTACAACAGAATATGCGATTTCTGGGCGCGAGATTTAAACTTTAGACGTTTGATAACGTTACAACTCCAGATCAAGAAAGGACAAAAATAATCTAGCTCCATGTAGTTCGTACGGTGTGGCGCCGTTATATTAACATCAACGTTCTAATAATCTAGCTAGCGGGGTGGTTGTAAGGTCACTAGCGCCCGAAATTCTGGTCAAAGGTCCTCCTCCCCGGCCCCGGTTACTGATGGCCAAGTCATATAATAAGCTCGATCACGGAAGTGTTCCTCGAATATTCTCATCACTTCATGCATAATTTCCACTCCCCCAAATCCATCCCCATTGACTGGACTAAACATTCGCACTCACAAGGCTCAATAATCAAATCACTTAACAGAGATCAATTAAAATGGTGGCCCCCCCGGTCTTGACTTCTAAACCGGTTATTTGGGCTGATTGATTGCTACAGGGATTTAATAATGTCATCGTGGATGGTAATACCTTTGAGTTGACAGGTTCGGCAGGGCACGGTAGATTTGGTACCGCGTTCGTGTATCGGCATGAGTCTGGGCGGAAGCTCATCTGCAAGTTGATCTCCCCAACCTCTGGGACCGAAGATATCACGCACTTGATAAAACGGGAGATTTCAATTCTCCAGACGCTTACACACCCAAATATCGTTCGATATATTTCCTCTGACTCTGAGCCACCAGATGGACAGGCACGCATCTTCATGGAGTATTGTGAGGGTGGTGATTTGTCGAGGTTCGTAGCATCTGGCCCTTGCTGTGCTCGCTATCCCGAAACTCGTGCGTGCAGAGACTGACAAACGGAAAAGAGTGGATAAAGCTCTCTTTACTCCCGAGTTTATTTGGAGAGTATTTTTCCAGCTAGCCCTCAGCCTTGCCTACTGCCATCACGGCTTGAATGTCACCCGGCTCCCCAATGGCGTCCACAAGTTCGAGGTGGAGCCCCGTTGGACGCCGATTCTTCATAGGGATATCAAACCCAGCAATGGTGGGATCTTTCCATACAATCTCCGGTGGTACACTGGGCTGATGCTAACGTATAACCACTTGAGCTCCAGTCCTCCTCTGGAGTTCGGATTCTGATATTGTTAAGCTGTGCGACTTTGGCATTGGAAAGGTGATCAGATCGGAAATGTCGGGTACCTACACTGGCACTTCCGCTTTTAGACCACCGGTATGTTTTAGATAATCTCTGTATTACACTCCTTTTGGCCCATGCAGACACTAATTTGGTGTAGGAAATCACGCGCGAGAAACCGCATTGGACTACAAAATCCGATATATACTCTCTTGGTTGTATGTACCCCTGCAATACACTCTCTATCATTTTAAAATGCCAACCTCAGTGCTAAGCTGACATGAATCTGGCGCTGAAGGTACCATCCTATATCTGATATCTCGAACACTCCCACCCAGCAATCAGCGACAACGCCTCACCGGGAACGCCTTGCTCGAGGCTATTAGGAATAAGGCCCCCGGTTTCGATGATATATTCCCAATCATTGAGAAATGCCTCGATATCACCCCCGGCAGGGATGGCCGGGAGCGGCCCAGTAGCCTCACCTTGCTAGAGATGACCGGGCACCGTGCTGCGCAATCAGCACCAACAAACAGCCTATGCAGCATCCAGCGATGGGAAACCTGCTTCGAAGACCTCATCGAGTATGTCGGAAAATACAACGGTAGAACACTAGGCGCGGGGCACGAAGACGAGCTAGTTTTAAGACTATGTTTCCTCATCAGAGATGGTGGAGATAGGAGGCTCGCAACCATGCGGGAACGGCTCTCGCACATAGAAGAGGGGTCGGTGATGGCGAGGCGACTCCGGAGGGCCATCGCGGTCCTCGATGCAGAAAGGAAATTCGACGATATTGTCCGGATCGCCGAGAGGTTATCGTTATCACCCGATATGCCTTCAGCGCAGAGAGATGGGTTGGTCCATCAATTGCTGCAACTCATGAAGAATGGGGGAGATAGAGTGACAAAGGGAGAAACGCAAGAGACTCCTCTACATAGAAGCGTACGAAGAGGTGAAGCGAGCCAAATCTCGATATTGCTACGTGCTGGGGCGAACATCAATGCCCTTATGTCAAGGGGAAGAACGGCACTACAAATTGCTGCTGATTTGGGGTTTCAGCAAGTGGCATCAATCCTCTTGGTGAATGGAGCGGAAATTAATGGCCAAGATGGAAAAGGTTATACAGCACTACATCTCGCAGCTCAAAACGGGCATGACATGGTAATACGCACCCTACTGAACCAAGGGGCGGATATCAACGGAAGAAATGGGGAGGGGGACACGGCGCTGCACCTTGCAGCGCAGAGAGGACATCTGGCAGTGATTGGGGCTTTGTTGGAGAAAGGGGCTGGAGTCAATGAAAAAGATGCAAAAGGACATACAGCTCTGCATTTCGCGGCAGAGAATGGGCATCTAGATGCCGCGCGGTTGTTACTGAAGAGCGGGGCAAAGGCCAATGCGGAGAATTCCGCTGGGAATACCGCACGAGATATGGCAGTCCAGCGAGGGTATTCGAGGGTGGTAGCACTTCTAGACCACTAGAAATTTCACTTGGCCTGCATTTCTTAGTCTTTTTTTTTTCATTTTGCTGCTTAATGTCAACTCGTGTAATTTTATAATCACGAACAATGGAAAGATACAAATGCGGTTCTTAGATATCTCTAAATTTCTCAAAAGGACTCATCTCCAGCTGCAGACCTTAGCCCCAACTCCTTTGATTTCCGTCCTGTTGCTGTCTGATGTAGTATTGGACCTCATGAACTCCCCCGAAACCAAGCCACTTGAGCTTACCAGGTTTTGGCAACCTTTGAGTTTTGGCTGGTACAAGCGGCACGCATAAAAAACGAGTTGATATATGTACTCGTTCAATTCAAATCCTAAACCTTAGTCACCGTGGAGTACTGGGGGTTGCATGCTTATATGCGCTCTCTCCGCATTTCGGTATTTATGCCCCATTTACCCGCCGAGTGTAATTATCGATTCAAGGCCTCATAAACTCATAGCGGAATAATCATCTATATCTACTCCAATGGTACTAGAGTTAATAAAAACATAATAGATACCGAATTTTGTTGGACATCTGATGGGACCGGTTTGATCTAGCCATGTACGGACTCTTGAGCATTTTGGAATCACTTGAACTATGAAGGCTTAAAGCAAGCTCGATTCCACATGCTCTGTGGAGGGAGTTTTCCCAGCATCCGGTGCCCATGCAATTAAAGGGCATGCGGAGATGCGGAGGAGTGTGACTAAGCGAAGATGCTGGCCTTAGACGTCGGTTGGGGTATTCCACACCTGAGACTAACGTCTCTATAAGTGAAGCCCTGCATTGGCCATAACCGAAGGGTTGCATGCAAGTATGAAAAAAGCTCGATTCTACAACCACACCAACACGCGGATTATGGCCCACGACGAATCTACTCTTACATAGAGGGTGACCGAGAGTACAACTCCTCAAAAAAAGAAGGAGGCATTGGCTATACGCCTGTTATACTAGACGATCTAATTCCATCTGAGATGTCACTAGTACTTTCCTGGGCACCATTCTAACGCTCTACCATATATACACCACCCTGTAATGGAGATGTACTTCCACGCGCCCTCTAGAGTACGCCCAAACCCGCCAAGGGTGCTTGGTGGAAGGATTATCCGATACACCTTTTGGTGGCTTTCTTAAAATGTAACTGAGGTACTGGAGGTACTATTGATTGCTTGACCGACCCATTCAATACATGCATGTAGCCTTTCGGCTGTGATACCAGATCCCCACCTCTATCAAAAAATAAGAAAACATGTAAACAAAACAAAAGAAAAGATTCCACACCCCAACTCGATTCCTGTCATCTTCTTTTATCGTGAGAAAAGCGTCCGGAAATGTACACTTGAGAAATGCACTGGGAAAGGCACCAGGAAAAGCATGTACAAAACTAGAGGAAGTTCTACTCAAGTCAGAGAAAAAATTCCTGAAAGTGGGGGAGTCATGACGTGGTGAAATCTGTATAGTAAATATTTGGGCACACCAACAGTTATCGTACACATTGAACTTGATCGCCGTTCTGTGATCTTCTGGTATTTGCTTCCTGGCTCGAGTGGAACTTCCTCCAGTTTTGCCCATGCTTTCACTGATGACTTCTCCGATGCCTTCCACAAGTATAGGTTTACTGATTTTTTTCTTGATAAATTTGTTCACGCGCCCCTGGTAACTCCCTCTATATATCTTCCACCAGGTTAGTCTAAACGGTCTGTCACCCACAAAGGGGGAGATAGGTGAAGTACCGAAACATTGACAATGGTTGTGGAACTTGTGGTCACGTCGAACGCTCGCCCAAATATTGACCAACCACGTGACAAAATAGAATGATGGTGATGTAGCTTGAAACGTAGCCCATGAGTTGCTGCTGTCTAAAAACTTTTTATAGTTATAAACCGCACCTGCATAGGTTCAGGCACCCACTCGCACTTGTCTTGGATGCCTGAATATTGCCACACGTGCACGCGCACGGCTCGGAGCTTGTACATGTGGGTTGCCTGAATTTGCTGTACCCGGGGACGCAGGAAAGTGATACAACGTTTGAGCTAGCAACGCGGAAAGGCACTCGGAATTTCAATTTTTAACACAGCACAATACTTGAACAAGATAGATATTTTAGTCATATAAATGATACATCAGTCTCTAGAATAGAGTCTTTATTTTTTTCGGGTCATTGATTTGGGGTTTTTAGCCGGCAAAGAACAACCCGCGACAAGAGACTGCAACAAAAGGAGAAGCAATGGCTATTCATATTTACTCTTACCATGGCTATGATCTCCAGCTTCTAAATCATCATAGATTCGGTCCAGATTCTGTTAGCTTGTTTTATTGTTGAGGAATATGGACTATTTGATCGCTGCATCACTTTCCGGCACCCCCGGGTACATCGCCACGTATAGCAATCTGCACTAGGTAGATTCTCGTATCGGATTGAAAATACCTCCAGGGCCATCACTCGATTCTTAACGTAGAAGTAGTTTGTTTGTTAATTCATTTATTGTACATAGAAGTAGGTATTATACAATTATTAATAAATACATTTATCAATTCCCATATACAGTCGTTCGCCGATATAACGAATGCCAAAAAAGCCACAAATTTGCTATAACGAACGGGTTTCAGTGATCCGAATCTAAATTTCACATAGAAACTTGCCTGCTATACCGAATAATCTGCTGTATCGAACGGAAAACTTTGGAACATGCACGTTCGTTATATCGGCGGACGACTGTACTGAGACGCTTTGACTCTGTCAGGCCCCTGCCGCTGCATCATATCTGATGCTTGATAGTGAGCAATAAGTAGTTGTGCGTTTGGTGGGACCAATGCTCGCATTGTGGGTAATGTGGATATACAACGGGCTGGCAAAAAGAATCCGAAAATGAATACTGCGACTTGAATTGTACCTCGTAGCTCTTATCTCTAGGTTCTTTTTGCGTACCCCGAGTAAAGCTTGATATCGTAGTCGATTTCAGTACTTCGATAAAGCCTACACCATTGGCAATTGACTGTAAATACGTAATGACCAGCAAGGTGCGCCAACAAAACCATCTCAAACTAGTGTGGCAAAGATACACATACATGCCTCATGACAAATACATGATTGTGAGTCAGGAATCTAACCAACACTAGTATTAGCTGTGAGAATTTCCACTGACCACCACGGACGTTTGAATACTTTCTGCTAAGCATGGGAAGTTTCAAATGAGTTCAAGTAGAACCAGCTGGCTCAAGTACAGCGCAACCGAGAATCCCCAAAGTCCCGCTAACTAGACCCCTGAAAACGATACCTCACAATTATCGCCAAAATAGAGTTTTAAATAATCTTGGATATTTGTCTGCTGATCAAAGCGTGCAAAGTACTGCAGAAACTCGCGAACTTAATTATCTCCATGCAGGGATCCCCCTATTGATGACCGGCTGAAAGGCAGAGATCAGCTTCGGATATTTCCTCGATAAGTTAGTTTTAGGTTAGATCCGCTACTAAAGTTCGCGAGTTTTTTTGCCGTACTCATAATGATCATTGAGGGAATAACCGTCCTCAATCGTGATCTAATAATACATGGTGCAAGAGGGATTAAGGGAGGACCTTCTCAAACCGTATATATTCTCTTGAATAAACCTCTGCGCTAAGGTCAGATCTATCAGAGCTACACTAGCTTAGGATCTACTACAACCAATTGTCGAATTTTGCCCATTGAAGAAAGCTGAGATTTGGTTTTATGCAGATAGCCACAGAGTTCTGCCCAACAAAGCACACATGAACACATCACTAAGAAGGTATGGTTAATTAAAGGTTCTTGGGCTTGGTGCTCCAAGAAGACGTCGATCAGAGTAGTGGAAAACCCAAGGTTTTATTCTCACTGTGCCATATTTGCACTAACTCGCTACAGCGCGTTACCTGCGATGTAAAATCCATGGTCAGGAGGTGTGTTTGCCGATGTTTATAACCTATTCAGAATGTTATCCTTATGTATGATATATAGGTTTTTTGCGGTGTGATGTACGAGTTACGGGCAGGTGATTTGGAAAAAGAAACAAGAGTGATAAGTTGTGATCCTAGGCTTGGCGCACCCCTGTAACCCGCACACCTAGAGGCTGGATAGGGTCAGCAAAAACAATTCATTAACTATAAGGGTTATACAGCGGTTGGGACTCGTGGGAGCTATGGTATTAAACGCGCCTAGTTTTGGACTAACATCAAATTCAGGTTACAGGCCGGCCGATGACTTGGGGATAAAGGTTGAGTGAGATTCCGTGATTTAAGTTATATAGCGAGACCCGGTTTTTATGAAACAATCCGAGAAATTAATTACGGAGGGGTCTAGTAGAATATACCTAATAGAGAGGGATAACAGGTGGTACATGTGGCTTGGGACTGTAGATGAAGGATTATGGAGTCGTAGGCTTTAGGGCTATGGACTATGGTGACGTAGAGACCAAGGAGCACAACCGAGATCAATGTTTTCACGATAGGACCTCACCATCCGCAAGGAAACTACATGTAATTACCGAGATTAGATGTCACTACGGCTTACAGCAACTGTTGAAAACGTAGAGTAGCGAACTTCTAATATTTTCGGAAACTACAGCGTCTTCCTTCGAGATCAACTTCAGCTCCAGCATGTTCAATGATGTTCCAATCTAATGTCTCGGCGTCGAGCCCTGGCGCATATGAGACATGCATGCATATGGAGGAACGAGTACGGTCGTTCACGGGGTATTGGTGGATACTGGGTATTGGTAAAATTTGGCTTGGCTGTCTCTTTTTTTGCCCTGTCCACCATCACCCAGTATCCGCCAATACCCCGTGAATGACGGTACATACATACGTACTGTCGCGCTAGCGAGTGCTTGGCTAGGGTTACGGACTGGTGTCACCATACTATAGGTAGATACCGAGGGATAACCTCTTCGTGAATCTTTCCCCCTTACAGTACATATGCTGCGCCCGCTCTTATATCTGAAAATGACGGAAGGTCGATGAATAATAACATTTTGACGAAAAAAGGTAAAAATCGGTACAGTAAAAGTGTAGTACTACAAGTGTGATAGAAGAGTTCATCTTTCTTTTTTGTCTGAGCGGCTTCAAATTGGCCGCGAGTATGTTCGCTTGGGAGGCGATGATGGTCTAGCCGTATTAGCTCTAGTGTTGAGCAACAGCTAGATAGAGCCGCACAGTGCCAAGGCTTCGCATGTGAACATTCGTCATATGTAGTTGGATGGGGGCGTAGACGCGCTCGCGGGGGGTGTGATCCCTTCCGCTGCTCTAAACTCGAAAAGGTGGGTGGGGTCACGTTGCTAAGCTGGAAGAGGGAGGGTAGGCCCAATAACCGACATGAACATCACTGACCCCCATGGCAACGAGGTCTGCTCAACAAAAATTGGTAACGACGAAAGGTATTTGAGCGAAGAAACAATGTGAATGTCGTTACAGGGGTAACAGAGGGCGTAGATTCCAAATTTCAAGTCAGATTTGATCTGCGTTATTAAACGAGCTATAGCTATTTTCATCCTCCAAACCCGGTTGGTACATTATGATACAAGCGGAAACAGCGATCTTTACAGAGAGGAACATGACAGTAAGAACACTCAAAGATTGTACTAGCAGTACTTCCTTTCCCAGGACGCCATCCTTGCTCTTTAACCTTCTCTTCACTCTCTCTAGACTTTGAAACAATACGGCAAAAGTATCAAAGTTGAAAGTTCCTATTTTTTGGGGGGATATCCCTATCTGAGAGCCGTGATACTGTATGATTACCTGCTTCGTACCAGGTTAGGCAGGGAGATATACAGCGAGACATATGCTAAATACTCTTGTAAGTTTTGATTCAAATCAGGAATATTTTGAAGACCTACCCGTGGACCTGCTAGTAGGATTGTTGCCTACTAGGGTCACTCCTGCATAGTATCTACCGTTGTCTTACAGACTATCACTCGGGAGATCGCATGGGTTGTGTTGATTCCTAGCATCGGTTTGCAACTGTCTTTTTTTTTTTTTTTTTGTTTAATTCATTAATTGCATGCAACGGTTTGCAACTGTCAATTGCAAGGCCAACATAAACTTTGGGATGACTACATTACACATTATACATTTCTAGTGTTTCACACCACAGAATACCGTTGACGAGCGTAATAATCCCACCTTGGATTTTGTACCTCTCTGATTCCAAATTCACCCGAATTACGGAGGTGTCTTAAACTCCGGGGGTGAAGCGCGTTGGTCGAGATTTACTTATACAAATGAGTCAGCCTCTGTCAATATTCCCAGACTTAGCTGCCCCCGTAAGACTTCCGTAGTTTGATTAAGCGGTGAGATCTAGGTGATAGGGGTGCCGGGAGAGACTGATATTACCGTTGGGGACACTGTAGTTGACACATGATCTCTGGAGACGCTGGGTGGGTTCTAGTACCCTGAGAGAAATGTGCAACTTGGGGTTCGGTCCTGCAAGACGCCGATAAATTGTGCTACATGCTCCAATTGCAATGAGCTATCTACCATTGATATGTCTCCGGAGGATTACACATACACAATCCCGACCAGAATAAATTTATATGAAGTGATCCCAGCTATTTTCCCGGGAAGCATTGTATTAATACACGGATTTTGTAAGTGTCCTAGTTTTGTTGTTTACCCACTTTGAAGCGGATCTCCTAGCGTGTGGTTGGTTATTTTTTCCACATGGTAAATCAGCTCGGAGTGTTGGTTAGGCACAGGTACGTATTTTCCTAGGTGTCCTTGAAGTGGGTTGACTGATATGATCATGGTGTAATAAACCGGGATAAATATGCATATATAAAAGGGAGAAGTGAGATGATTCTCGCTACACAGAATGCTCTTTCCGCTGATCGCTTGGAGTTATTCCGTACCAAATAACCTACAATCGGTAACCCGGGTATGTGGTAGAGGTAAATAAACGTTGGCCATGCTGACACCCCGCCATTCCTAGGGTGATTAATAACAAATCGATTCTCTTTATATAAATGTTCTTTGCTGTAGAATAGAATATATCACTGTATTTATATCAGCGGTCCCTCCGCAATTTAATCCAAGGGTATGCGCTTCTACTTCTTGTTACCGAAATGGCCGTTTGGGAGGTGTAGCCGGGGTTTAAATAGGCCTAGAGGCATAGGCACATGAAAGTATTAAAAAAAAAGATTGCTCCGGTTGGGAATTGAACCCAAGTCTCCCTACGGTTTTATAATTTTTAATGTTTTTGGTGAGGGTATGCTGACCACTGCACTACCAGAGTATGTATGAATAGAATCTATGGTATCTTATAACCTCAGCCCCTGTTTGCATGTTTTGGCGTAGAAAAAGGAAAATTTAGAGCGCCACCAGAAAACAAAAATGTGGAAGTTAAATCTGTGTGTATATTAGGGCCCCGTGACAAACTCAGAGCTGGAGTTATAAACTGCGTCATAAACTCGGACTGTAATAAACTGCTGTTTTTAACTGAAAACTGTCATAAACTCAGACTCAATTTTCTAACTTTGACCACCCAAATTACCCTAACCCACCCTAAATACCAATTTTTGCTCTAAAATTACCCTAGCCCACTCCCAAAATGGCTGTTGAGTTTATGGCCATGACACCCAGGTTTTCGACACCCAGTTTTTAACCAGTTTAAAACTGTCTGTCATACATTCAGTTTAAAACTCCCGAGTTTCTCACGGGGCTCTAGTGTATATAACTAATCTTAGAAGACCGTAAAAGAACTCAACTGGTAGCAGTAATCGCTTAAATAATTACTACTCCTTCACTCCATGTGCGTTCCCGGTTTCCTTACATCATTAAACAGTAAACAGTGTTGGTCGGCATGATCCGGCGCCTTAGATTTGAAAAACTATCCATTTTCCCTTGACTCCGGAGATCTGACTGATATATCCCGGGCTGGGGATGAAGAAGGGCGGGGGTCTTGGGAGGTCTTTTTTTTTTTTTTTTTGGGGGGGGGGGGGGGAACTGGCTTTCGGAAATGTCCCAAACTAACCTTTGCCCTTCAGACGGAGGGCGAGTGATCGTACATTACCACGGACGATCGCAGATCTCGGTATTTTGAACTGTACGAGAAGGTTGAAAAGTAAGACATAAGCGCACCCACTGCTAAACGCGTACGGCCAAACCATACCGACTGTATCAACCCTTTTCAACTGCCTAAACTGTGGTTTCACCTCTGAGCAACTAAGTGTTGTTAAACTAAGTGTTGTTAAAACAAGTGTTTCTATTGTGAAACAGGTAAGGTTGATCTCAAAAATCTAGCCGTTCGAGCTTATTCATGAAGGATGGTGTTTGACCTGACGAAGAGGGCTTGCATCGGCCATTCAAACTTTCTATATAACCTGTTTTGAAGATCCATAAACCGATTAACCTTACTCCGCTTACTACTAGCTTAAACTGTTTAATATAACTGGTTTGGACCAGATAAGACGGAAACCGGATGTCCTGATGAATGGAGTAATTCTTGGCTCACAGGCTATCACTCGGTTGACAACATGACTGAGCTGATTAGTAAGACGTTCCCAACGCCAATGATAAGGCAAGAACGGCTAGCTTACCATACATCACAAGACAGTGTTAACTCCACCACCACAGAAAAATGCATCAATGAAAATCGTCAGTAAATGCATCGAATCCAGTCCGGAAAATGCATCGATAACGCATCGATAATGCATCTCCGGGCTCACATAATGCATCCGCTATGCCTCGACCAGCAAAGTAAATGTATGCGGAAATGAATCAGGTAATGTATGAGGTAATGTATCAGGAAAGTCGTTGCCCGCTGTAGCACTCGGTAATATTAGTATTTCAGGCAATGGATCAGGAAATGTGTGCATCCCGGGTGCAGTTGTGATTGAACGACTTACCAGATGCTTTTCAGACGACTTTCCAGACGACTTTCCAACCGCTCTCCACTATATAAACCTCGTGCTGATGGGCGGGATCGAACTCCTATGGTTCTCAATATCCAACCCAGAGGTTACCATCTGCGCTATAATATTTATACAAAGGATAGTACTCATGTAATAGTGAAGTATAGGCATCTAGTGACGACTTTCCCTACACATTTCCTACCGGAAAACCGTCTGCAAAATCGTACGGAAAGACGTTCACTTGCAATTGCACTCGGGATACACACATTTCCTGATCCATTGCCTGATACATTTTATTACTGGGTAGCACATTAAACGACCACTTTCCCGATAGATTCCTGATTCATTTCCGGATACATTACCTGATACATTATTATCACCGGATATATGTAGTACATTAAACAACGACTTTCCCGATACATTTCCTGATACATTTACTTTGCACAACTTTCCCTACAATTTTACTGACAACTTTCCCTACAATATCGTCCATAAAATCGTTCAACCGACGATTAAACAGAGGTCTCAACGTGTAATGCATCAATCGGTGTATTGGACTGGCGATTTATCTATGGGTAATGCATCAAATGATGCATTTTTTGTGGTGGTAGAGTAACCAGAGTGATTGTCCTCCGTGGACCTGGAAATTCTCCTTTTGCCACGACTCCTGACACATGATCAGAGTCATATATCCCACCACGTCCGGAAGTGGGGCCGGGCGAGATATGTTGTTCGAAGAGTAACCTAGCCCAGACAGGTTTCCAGCTGTTCCGGCTGTTGCTCCATAGTTTGGCTCGAAGCTACGCGCTCTTTCGTCTTGTTTCGAGCATATCCGCTTAGTGGACTAGAGCGGCGCGGTAAATAGGACTGGATGCTAATCAGCAGTGAGGAAAAAAATATTGCTCTGGCTGGGAGTTGAACCCAGGTTTCCCTTCGATTTTATAATTTTCAGTGTTTTTGGTGAGAGCGTGCTGACCACTGCACTACCAGAGCTTGTATGTATATTAATTGTGGTGGTATATGACCCGAATCTCTCTTTATTTGGAAGGAAAAGGAGGAGGATCTGGAGCGCCATCATAAAGCAAAACTACACTGAAACTTTCATATCATGATATGTAGGTTGAAACGGTGATCTTTCAGTATAAGTGAATTTGGCTTCGCCGATTCGTGGCGTGGCGGGTTTCTCAGGCGGGAAAGAAACCCGGGTCTCGCTACTGTTAATCATTTCTTTTCTTTAGCCAGACATTCCGAACACTTGACTTGTGATTTTCTTTTTACAACACATCGTAGATGAATTCACATGAACTCCGTATTTGTTTGTTGCTGGACGTAGAGACAGCGTTGCAAAGGTTAATGTCCTACATGCTGGGAGTCTCACGACCTATCACTCGGTTGATTGGCAGGACTCAGCTGATTATTAAGACGTTCCCCACACCAATGATACCCCAGACGTAAAGCAGACAAATACATTACCTTGCCCAAGCTCATTGCTTACTCACACCACGTAATAACGTTGTGCAGCGCGACCGCTCGCCAATTGTACCTTAATTCTAAGGTGAATTAGCCAGATATCTCCGCATCTGTAGGTGAGGCAGACACGCCCCTTGACGGGTCGCATCAGCTAGCATCCAACCGTGCTATTACCAGCGTTCCGTCCAATACCCTTTTACCTAGGTAGACTCTAGGGTCTGGGTGTGGGGTAATGTCGGGGGAACGGCGGTGGACGGCATCTCACAACGCCAATGGGTAATACCACCTTTCTCTAAAAACTGCCTTTGTCATTCTATATAGTCGTCCTACTTGTACACGGACTCAAATCAATTTGCACTCTAGGGCTATATGTATATATCTAGTCAGAAATACCAATCGGAATATGTCAACTGTGTATGGTCGTAGAAAGAAATCCCCACCTCATGGATTTCTCCCAAGTTGCACATAGGCACCCACGCTCTCCGGTGAGTCCGAGTGCTACTACCATACCAGCAGTGCCCCTAATGGTGATGTCCGTCAGGTCTGGGGCATTGGACCAAGGACCACCGTCGTGACCTCCGGGCCCTTTATATTGCTGCGGAGCTATATATTCCTGTCCATATTCAATACATCTAACGAATACCTTTTGAAAAGGCATGCCAACTGATAGATTAAGATTGAAAATGTTGGCTTTAGTTGTCTGGAGTTTCGTTCTAGGACATGCAATCATATGCGATCACTCGCCTAGCTCTTGCCCGCAACCCCCCCCCCCCCCGCGCGGCCCCCAGGGCAGCACAGCCAACACAACGAGCCAAGGGCTAGGAAGCGTAACAAAACTTCCTCCCCAGCTTTATGCTGCTACTTCTTGTGTCTGGAATGTTCGGTTGGATTCAGAGAGTATAGCGGGGGTAAATATTACTTGGGGTCACAAGTCAGCAGTGACGAAAAAAAAAATATTGCTCTGGCTGGGAGTTGAACCGAGGTTTCCCTTCGATTTTATAATTTTTAATGTTTTTGGTGAGAGCGTGCTGGCCACTGCACTACCAGAGCTTGAATGTATATGAATTGTGGTGGTATAATATGACCTGAACCTCTCTTTATTGAGAAGCAAAAGGCGGAAGATCTGGAACGATTTCATAAACCAAAACGTGTAATCGTTATGTACACTAAAATCTCCATATCATAACAGGCTGAAATCATAATCTCTCATATAGGTGAATTTGGCTTCGCACTTTAAGTCCGATACGTCGCATGACAGGTCGGCAAGGAAACCCGGCTCTCGGTGCTGCAAATCATGTTTTTTCTTTGGCCAGACACTCCAAACACCCGACTTGTGACTTTTCTCCATACAACATATGTAGATGGGTTTGCATGAACGCCGGACTTGTTTGTTGCTGGAGTTATGTAGGGGCAGCTTTGCCACTGTTGTCCTACATGCTGGGACCTTCTTGGCTCACAAGCTATCACTCGATTGGTGATAGTAACTGAATTGGTTAGTAAGACGTTCCCAGTGCCAATGATACCCCAAGCATAAAGTAGGGCGAGTTACATTATTTTCTTATTCTAGCTTACTTACACCACAAATTACTGTTTTTCGAGTGTGTTTGTATCTTTGATTCGTAAAGTTTCGTTTCACTAGGACACCATGACTCCAAGGTAAAGGTGGCAGATATCCCCACGTCCGGGGATGAGGTCGGGCGAGATGTCCTTCATTAGTAAACTAGCTTTTGATAATGTTTCTACTAGCGTTCCCTCTCTCCCCGATCCTACTGCCAGCCAAGCTTCGATTGTATTATAGGATACGGCGGGTGAGGGCGGGTGACCGGATATGATAGTATGTTCTAGAACAAAACTACGGAGGACGTCCGGACTAGAGCTAACATTTTAAATTAGAATATATCCCCTAAGTGCCCATTTCATTAAACTCTTGTTATATATATCAAACCTGGCGCATGGCTAGAACCTTGTGGCAAATTAAAATAACAATATGAAGATCTCCGATCGCGAAGTCACGACGGTTGTCCTTGGTCTAATAGAATGCAAGAGCATGAGCTCGAGAAGCACTAACGGTAGTAACATTCAAAGCCACCGGAATTTGCGGGCAGCTTTACATATGTAGCCTGAATGAAATCAATGATTCGGGTGTTTCTCTCCACGACAATAGAGGGTTGATGTCTTCCAGTTACTTAGTTCTCTACCTCCGGGGTCTACCTGTGTTACGCCCAAGTAAGGTTTCTATCCAATATCACAAAGGGAAATCCGCTTTGAAATCTGGCATTAATCCACAGGGGTTGTGACATTTTAATCGGTATTTCTGTTTAAAGGAGAGATGAATGAAAGCCGGGAAAGCTTGATCTAATAATTTACTTTCGTCATTCCGACCGTGATGAAAGAAAAAATCGAGTGTGCCACTATGAAATCTCTTTATGTTTACATAGCAGATAAAGCTGACTCCCGGAGTCCTCCTAGTAGCATTTCCTCCGCAGTGTTGGTCCCTGGTTATGCGCTGGTACCTCTCATGTCTGGGATGTCCATTTGGATTCAGAGCATATAGCGGGCTTAAATAGGCGTTGAGGTAACAAGTCAGTAGTGACTAAAAAAAAGATTGCTCTGGCTGGGAGTTGAACCCAGGTTTCCCTTCGATTTTATAATTTTTAATGTTTTTGGTGAGGGCGTGCTGACCACTGCACTACCAGAGCTTGTCTGTATGTGTATTGAGGTGGTATATGACCTGCATGAGCTTTTTTTGTGGTGTAAAATCGTGGAGAAAGGATCATTGAACTTCGGGGATAAGGAAGCACCTGGTGTCAATCTCCGGCACGTTGTCAATGATTACCTCTCGGGTTTGTAAATATAGCTTTGAGCTATTGACCGGTTCCAGAATTAATAGTGATGGGCACGAGACGAGACGAGACGAGACTTATCTCAATCTCGTCTCGTCTTGTATTCTTTAGACTGAGTCTTGAAAGTCTCGAGACAATGGTCTAGTCTCGTCAGGTTCTCGAGACTTTTCGTCATGTGACCATGGGGATGGGAAGGAACTGTGATTATGCTAATCAATGCAAATAAAGGTTTAATTTCTTTCATTTCCATTTTTTCATTTTCATTTTATTTTTGGGTTGAGGCTAGAGAATTTATTTAGGTGAGGAAAAAAAGTCAAAAAAGTCTCGAGACTTATCTCGCGACCTCCGGACCTGGTCTTGTCTTGTCTTGTCTTGTCAGCCCCCGGGTCTCGTCTTGTTTTGCTAAAGGTCTCGAGACAAAGTTTCGAGACAATTTGTCTCGTGCCCATCACTAGGAATTAAATACCGACAGAAGTATGGGTTTTTCTTTCCAAATCCAAGCCCGCCACCCGCTATTTGCCTTCTATATTTGGGCCATATGATGGAACGAGACTACCGCGGGCCCAATATGTCGATGGATACAACTGGGAATACCAGTATAAGTATCTGTTCCATTACATGGGGGTACGAAGGGTTTCAGCCAGAGTGACGAAATATGTTCCGAGCGCAAGTGCGGGATAATTGAGAGTAAGAAACTGGTCAGGGTACGTTCTAATGGCAGGACACTTGCAATCGGAGGTGCAGGGATAGATATCAGTAATGCCCCCCTTAGAGGACGAACGGGAGCACAGAAATAAAGAAACAAAGATTATATCGGAGACGATAGCTGCGGGTTGGATAGGACTCTAGGTTATAGGTCAGCTGTAACAAAAAAAGACTGCTCTGGCTGGGAGTTGAACCCAGGTTTCTCTTCGATTTTATAATTTTTAATGTTTTTGGTGAGAGTGTGCTGACCACTGCACTACCGGAGCTTGTTTATATGTATGTTGATATGGTATATGACCTGCATGAGTTTTTGATATGGTGCAAAATCGCTGAGAAGAGATCATTGGAGTCCAGGAACGAGGAACAGTGTGAACGTCCATGTTAGCAATGGTTGGGTGTAGATATCGGTTTGAGAGTGAGTGTGGAATAGCGGAAGGTTTGAAATTGATCGAGGTGCATTCTGGTGCTATATTAGCTCAGTGCACTCAGAGGTATACGTTTAAATATCCGTACAGGCTCTTTTGAGTACCAGAGAGCGCACTGTAATAAAGAAACGAACAAATAAACAAGGAAATGAGAGCGTTACCAATGTTCTTGGAAGAGGCTCCAGTGCCTGGATTGAATAAACCCCGAAGTCCCGGAATGTGTCCGCGTTTTCACAGCGTGTATATTTGTTCCCTTCTGGACCGTACTCCCTTGAGTCCTGACCCATATCATGGGCCGGTGGAGGGCCAGAGATCTACTTATTCACTCTATTAAGCTTCTCCGGGGCTGGGATTGAACTCATATTATCAACATTTGCAGCTACTACTATAAAAAACTGTTAGCAGTGAATACCTGGGAGTCCGATCAGCTAACGAAAATGGTAGAATGGGAAAGGATTACTTGGGCATACATTCCCGGCATTGAAAAGTAAGAAGAAGAGGGAGAATCTACAGAGTTCATCTTAGGGGGTAAAGGGCTTGATCCTGTCATTTGTGAGCACTTCGATAAAAGCTGGGAGCTACTTTCATAGGGCGGGATCTATATATTTACCATTCAGTTGGTAGATGGAATCACGGATCAAGGCCCCGATGAGTATATAAAGCGAGGGGAATAGGCCAAAACATGATGTGATAAGAGCAAAACTAGGGCCCCTTATTTCTCCATCAATATCTGGTGCCCTCCGAAAATTGAAATCAACTCGAGTGCTCTTGGATCTCGGGGAGGAGGACTAGGAAGAGGTAAATAGGCGTAGGTATCTGAGGTGAGAATTCTTTGATAAAAGCTTGAGAGTGTAAGGGCTGTTTAATTTGAAAATAGATGCAGTAAGAGATGCATTTAACTTACATCCAATCCCCGTTCATACAAGAGGCTCATCTCTAGTAATCAAGCCCATCGATACCTTGCAACAGGATTTATGCATAATAACCACTTCCATTTCCATCCAGAAGGTTGTCTTTATAGAGGTAGTACAAAGCTGTAATTTCTTTCGTTTTTCCAGATACTGAGATTCAAGTTGTTATTTATGGAACTGTTTTGCAAATCTAGATGTCTCAGCTGGTCTGATACTTCGGAAGTGTATAAATTTCTGTCTGGGTGCGGCAATACATCCTGAATCCCTGTTGCGGCTCTGCTACCTAGCTTTGTAGGTAGTCGTCATCATTCTAATCTGTGTGAAGGAATAATCACATTGTCAGACTTGGTACCCTTATTTCTCTCAATTCTCCCCTCTTCTTCTTTGTTTCGTTGTCATCAATCATCGAGATGATTCTTCCCAACCTCCATCCATCAGGCCCATCACCTCCTGTTCCCTGCGGGTCAAGTCCTTTGGAGGAACCTCAACATCCTAACGCCCAAGCTTCAACATTCTCCTGGCGGAGCCTTCCTCTCCACAAGTCGGTCTGCTGGGCCTGACTTCGACCTCCAGTCTGTGTGGAATCAACACCACTAGAGTGAGTTCCCGGGCTGTTGCTATGAGTTTCATCAGTAAATACTCATCCACTCCATTCTTAGACTCTCCAACCGTTGTTCAGAACAGTATTCTCCCTGGCCTTCCATCATGAGCATCAGAGCTCATCGATTGCCTTTTCTTGGCACGAAAAGTGGGTTTTCTAATCTTATCTTTCCCACTTCCATCTCCTAATATAATATTTTTATTAACACTGGGTGTTGGTTCTCTCTCAAGTTATCAAGGATACAATTAATTTCCACGGAGCATGCCCCCCTGAGGACACCCCCGGAGGCCGGAGTTTATCGCGGAGATATGACAGCCCCTCGACGGATCCTCAGCTGAGGCCAAGGGCTTTTCCTCCTCAAGTATGTCTCCATCTTTGTGTATATTTTATTAATTTAATTCCGTCTGCTAATCACCTGTCTTCGTTAGATATGAGTCCCCGGAGTCGTACTGCGCTGAGCAGAACAGGAGAAGCTTGATCCCTCCACCAGGCTTCTCCATCTGATTGCACCCCAATTTCTCCTACCTCGACTTCGAGATGAGAAACGAATGTCAAAAGAGTGGGGTGCATCCCACCAACCTGCTACCACTGCCCGGGCCAGCCCCTCAATCCCACCAGGATCGGCAGGAAACTCATCCGGGGCTATACCATCTTTGCCTCCCTCGTTGCACCAGCAACAACTCTGTGGGCCTCCACAATGAAACGCTAGTGCACCTCCACTAGGGGGAGTTTTCATATGCACCGGGTTCGGTCGGTATGAGTTTTACTACTCACACATCCTCTTGGTCCCACGACGGCCGAGGATTGGCATCCTGGACAAAGATGTAAGAAGCCAAAACAACGTTCCAAAAGAAACACATACCTTCAATTCCCCACTCCCAATCTATCATCTACACTCTGCACTCACTAATCACTGGTTTCTAGAAATGGACCGAAGGGCTCCCGAAAACGCTCACCCCGAGGATCGTGCTCGTGGTGGCGTGAACCCAATCTTTCGCCCATCGCTGGTGCGGTGTTGATGAAAATGAGGACACGCCTTTGTGGTGCGCTGCAGCAGCAACCCCAGCATCTCCGGCAGCCCTCTTCACAGAGCGACGATCGACCAGCAGCGGACAGCCCCACCTCTCCGCCCTGCCCCACCGGTGCATTTTGCAGCAGCGTAGCCGGTGGGGCTGCATGCACTGGTAGACACTGCCTTCTGGCACTGCTGGGCCGAGGAAACCGCAAGACGAGCGGTGCTGCCTCCGGGCACCTTATAACTTGTTCAGATTAGAAGTAGTTGGGAAACCAGAACAATCAACAAAATTGTGCAGGACAGCTCGTCCTAAGCAAAATGTATTATTAGTGTAGAATAAAAAGCGTTTGGAACTATAAAATGACGGCAGAGAAACTATTGGAGAAGTTATGTGTTTCCATTTAATTAGTGAAGGATCTCCTTGTGGACCAGAATTGGTTACTGTGCTGATTTCAAATTCAAGCACACATCCAAAACATTTACATGTATCCACGACACAGAGTTGATGTGGGTTACAAATTATCACAAGTCATTATCAATAACTTGATCTGAAAAGTTTTGCAAGACCCCTACCTTCAGGTATAGCTGCTATATTCATATTATATGTATTTGTATTACGCCCATTGAGGCTATATTTTTGTGCAATTATCTGCTCAGATCCCACACCATCAGTACTCCCAAATAATGATTATCTATCGAGTCGTTCAATACTGATTATTTTGCCGTATTCCCGTGAGTGAGAAGATGTGGATGGAGTATAGTTTAGATGGGTGGCGGTGTCTGGCTTGAGGCTCTCTGGTCTCCCTCATAATGAAAGTAAATTAAAGAAAGTTGCTCATGTATGACATTATATTTTTCTCTAGCAGACCTGATATTGTACAATTGCTTTGTTCTCCAATTCCCAGCTTGGTCTCGATAACTGCAGCTGAGGTCAACTGTTCCGTGTTTGTGACACAATTCAGCACTGGCGTGGCTTAATCAGCTCAAGCGAATCTCTGTTCTTTTCTTCCCTGTATAAAACTCGTCTGCAGCACCGTAGCCAACCAATAATGCATTGTCACTCCTCCGCCCTGATTCTCAAACATACCTGCTGATAGCGAGATCCTGAGAATCGATAGCCAGAACACGCTTCTAGAATGCTAGTATTACTCCTGCTCAAGTTATTGGACGCATACATCATACGTACATACATGACAATATGACCGTCTCCCGGCTGGCGGCGATATTGGATACCTAAAACTAATTAAACTAATTAAACTCGCAATAATTCAGAAACATTTGTAAAAATGCTTTTCACCCCCAACAGCAACCCAAGCATACACCAACCCCCCTTTCCCTTCCCACTTCTCCATTTAAACTTACTGGTCTGCTAATTGATCACCTCATAGGAACCTCACCGGATATAGCTTCATGAACCCAAATACCTGCACGATACGATCATATATATCCTCCAACGCTATTCTCGCAACATCGCTCACCTCCACATCCGGCACCCCCTCCATATTCCGCCCACACTCCATCGTCGTCGACCGGAACTCCGGCACCCTAAACTCCATCTCCACAAAGTCCAGCACCAAATTATATATCCGGATCATATCCCCACCAATCGACTCCGGCGTCGACGCATACATGAAGCCCCTCTCATGGATCGCCTCCACGATCGTCGGATGCTCACAGGGCGGCAGGCGCTCCATCTCCTCCTCCGGCAGCTGCAGCCACCGCTGCTTGAGCTCCCGTACCTTCTCGAACTTGTTCGAGATGCGGACAAGGGAGCGGACGAGGATGTTCTTGTCGCTCGGCGTGTTGCTGCAGTGCTCGTCGAGGCATTGCACGATCTCGGCGACGCCGCGGCCGAGCGTGTGGAGGACGGTGGGTAGCTGGTCGGCCATGAAGGTGTCGACGAGGGTGAAGAGCGCGTGGGCGAGGAGGAGGAGGTGCTGGTCGAGGGGGGCGTCGGTGGGGTGGTGGGTGAGGAAGACGCGCAGCGGGGGGGAGTCGGCGGGGGCTTTGGAGGGCTTGAAGAGCATGGTGACTTGCCGGGAGGTGGGAGGGGTGTCGGTGGACATGGTTGGTTTTTGCTTCTCGGGGGTTTCTTGGGTGTAAAATGCGTTATTCTTTGGTGGAACAGCTCCATTTACTTTTAAAGGTCAAAAGGAGTTAAAAGGGTTGACGCTGGACTTATATACCCCATATATTCATCCCAACGTGAGGTATAGTCCCTCCATGATTCTATCATCATTATCAACTTCTCAAGGTATTCAATATACAAACAAACATCGGTATCGAGTGCCCGACCCAAACCTTATTTCCTATGTGCTACTGTTTGCCTATTCTACGAACGTTTCCTAAGATGGTTCCATGTGCTGATGTTTCTCTATTCAGCACAAACAGTCCCCAGTTCTATGCGCTGAAACGTCTTTCGATCCTGTGTGGGAGCGGCAGTTATGTTGGCACCCGGCATATGATAAGGTTTGGAAGTAGGTGTAAAGTCTAATGCTTAGAATTACTGGATTCGAGACTCGATACCGTCATAGGCACAGATTACAAGCTTTTCTAAAAGCTGTCAGACAACCCCGCATGCATTTGTTGTTCTAGTACCTGTCGTAAACTATTTGTACCACGTAAATCGTGGTATATCAATATTGTGCTCCCCCGCGAATTGAGTTGTTACAGACAAAGGTCAAGGAGAAAACGAGATAGATTACAACACACTCGAAGTATTTATATCACATGCATGTGAGCATACTCTTGTAAGCGCCCTCACCTACGATTCCTCATGGAAAGCACTCACCACCAAGACACAAGAACGACGAGTGATTATCTATGATCGAGTGATGAGACATGATTAAAGGACCGTTCAATGTCGCGCGTTATTCTATGGCTTTTACATTACGGAGAGTTATCAGATATTGCGATAGAGGGGCTTATTGTAACTAGACTTGTTCACGGTCGGTAAGAACGATATGCTGGTCTTACCGGGGCGATTGCCGGAGGAGGAACTCTTCAGCAGCATTGAGGAGCAATAATATATATCGAGCTTTTAGACCACCTCATCAATGACGAAACCCGAGAAACCACGTATCTCGACTTCCTTTCCCCGGGGCAAAGATGCCAATTTCTTTGATTTCGGCATGTTGGCTTCATATCAAAACATTCACACGATTTCTCATATCAGCCGCACAGTGGGTACCGGTGGACCACCCTCGACAACCCACCCCACCGCCCCACACACGCACAAACCCACCATAACCCACCCCTATCCGCCCCGCCACAGCAACACCACAACAACACCACCTCTCCCAAATACAGCTGCAATCTCATACCACCACCACGCTTCCACACAATTCTACAGAAGAACCACGACTCCGAGGTTCCACACCCGCACCCCACACACCATCGAGACACGCCCCAACCCAAGCTTCCCCACCTCTAGCCAGCCAGAACCCAATACAACCCGTCGCCCAGACATGTCACTGAGCACGCCTCCATCACATACAGCGACGTTGATTCCTCGCTGCGGTACCCCTCCCCCGCTTCTCCATTTCGAACCCCCCCCCCCCCCCCGCGGGGCCAGGGTACACAGCAGAAGAGTGCAGTATCTGCTGCTACAAAGTACCAGTGCACACCCGCCAGCCGCACAGTAACACTCAGGACCACTTCCACAACCCCCCACCCCTCCTTTGCCCTCCTCCTCCCGGCACCCCCACCCAGAGTCACCTCACCGCAATCCTGAACCCACCCTCCCAGGTATCTAACCGGCGCATGCAGCCGACAAAACCTCGCCGGCCGAAGATGCTAGTACATGCATTATCTGCAAGTTGAATCACGCCACCCGCTGCTCCCCCGAAAGAATGCTGCTCACCCCCGACGTGGACCTCCATCGCAGCGCTGTATGAAAGATGTTATGGATCACCAGGGTATATGATAGTGGAATTTGTGCTTGTGTCCGGCTGGCCATGTCTTGCATGTAGCGGTGTTTTGGGGCGCGGATGGGCGGGGGTCTGGTTGTGGGGTGTTTCTGCAGATTTTGGCGGGGGTGGTGGGGTGGTGGTCTGGGTTAAAGGGGACACGATGCTGGGGGGGCCTATAGGCGGTTGGGGTAGCGGAGATTTGTTGGGGCCCGGGGGGTTAGTGGCGGGGCATGGAAGAGCATCCGGGGGTGCCTACACAGGGGGGGGGGGAGGGGGGAGGGGGGAGGGGGGGGGGCATACAGCAGAGAGGGGAGAGATCATTGTCGGGTATCTCTGTGATATCGGATATGTAACACCTAGCTATCGAACAAGGTGTAGGAGACAGGAGAGGTATCTTGAAATAGGACGCTCGACACGTTTCATAGTTCTGGAAGATTCTCATCATTTCATTATAGTATTTGTCATCGGCGTATGACTCACTTTCCTATTAGTCATCCTATTACTCACACGTCTATGACTCATTGTATTTCTTTTGTACTACCTTTCATTAGTATAAATACGGGGCATTCCCCCTTAGCTAGAACAATAACACGATCAATTACTTTACTTCTCCTACATACTTTCTCTAGGTTATGAGCCCGGAGACCACTCACGCTTATACACTCTTCACCATTTTTACCACAAAGTACACTTTCTCGTTTCACTTTCAATCATGTCTGAGAGGAGCATCAAAATTCCCGCACTCCCATGCAAGCTGGATGGTCAAGGCCATTACACTGTATGGAGGGACCTTGCTACCCGCATGTTGAAAGTTCACGATCTGTGGAACTTGGTCAATGGTTCGAGCAAGCGTCCCGTGTTGACAACCACCACCACTACTGTACCTACCACGGCACCACAAGCATCAGGAAGTACAGCTGAGGCTGAAGAAGACGAAGAAGAAACCTCTGACAATGCCGAAGAAATCAGCGATTGGGACAAAAAGGATAACCTTGCGGTCGTATTCCTCCAATCTAACATCGAATTTGAAGTTATTCTCACGCTGACACCGGCCGACACCGCTCACCACCTCTGGACTCAACTCGAGGACAGATTCGATCGGAAAACCGTCGCCTCCCTCCACTCGCTCCTCGCCAATGTCGTCACACTACAGTACACACCCGACAAGGGTATCAAGGAACATCTAACCCAGTTCAACACTCTTTGGTCATCTCTCCTCACTAGAACTAGTAACTCTACAGACAAGACCAAAGACCCACTCGGTTACCACCTTCACCAACTCGCATCTGTCTCAGAAGCGAAGGCATCCTTCCTACTCCTCTCACTCCGGCACGAATCCCTCGAATCAGTCGTTGACAACCTGCAAACCAAGCCCAACGTCACCTTCGATGACGTCTACGAAAAGCTGTTGGATCTGGACTCACGGCGCAACAACGATGGACAGGCGGCTGGAGAAGCCTACACAATCAGGCGAGGAAACCCAGGACACGGAAACAACAACAGAGTCAGGAGGCCACGTAACAACGAAACAGGAAATCGGGACGTCACATGCACCTGGTGCACCAAGAATGGAGAATATGCAAAAGGCCACACGCACAAAAATTGCCGGAAACTCAAAGCTTTCAGAGACAAGGAGAAGTCCGCTGCATCTGGCAACCTCAACGTCGCATCTGGTACTGCATTTCACACAAAACTCGACCTCTCTTGGATCCCCGATCTTTCTGGCCTTCCCGCACTCGAAGAAACCGATGTGTTCACAATGCCGGTTGACTTCGACTTCACCAACTTCTCAGATGACACCTCGGATATTACCATGGAAGATTACTTTGGCTTCATTGCAGGACCTTCCACCACCGATAACAAGGCGTGGATCTTCGACCCTGGTGCAACCAACCACATGACCGGAACGCTGGTTACCGACCCGACTCCCTATACTGGAACAGTTACTGTTGGAGGAGGTCGCAAACTCCAGATAACCGGAATTGGCAACGTAACCATCAACGGATCACATGGCCTGATCACTCTGCAGAATGTATTCTTGATCCCCGAATTAGGCAATACCAACCTGATGTCTTGGTCTTGCATCGCTAAAAAGGGATTCACAACAATTGGGACGGAAGACGGCTTCACCATCTACAAACCGAATAGCAAGGAAATCATCGGGATCGCTAACGCAAATAGTACTGGTCTATATATTTTTGAAACCAAGGAACCCTGCGCACACCTCTCTGCCGCCACCAGCTTCTATGACTGGCACCAACGGCTCGGACATCTCCCCGCTTCCTCGCTCTCACGGCTTCGCACCATGGTCGCCGACCCCAAGTCTCTCCCCACATCTGGTCACATGGAAACATGCAATACATGTGAACTCGCTAAATCAACCAAGTCTCACCTCGCTCCCCTCACCGAACCACAATCCAAACAACCACTGGAACTAATACACTCAGATCTGAGCGGCAAGTTCTCGACTCCTTCTCTGGGCGGTTTCAGTTACTATATCACTTTCATCGACGATTACTCCAGGTACGCTCACCTCTACTTCCTCAAAAAGAAGTCAGATGCAGCAGCTGCCACAGAACGATACATCGCATACATGGAAAATCAATTGGACAAAACGGTTAAACGGTTTCGAAGCGACAACGGTGGCGAGTACATCTCCAATGACCTTCAACAATTTTTCGCCTCTAAAGGCATAAAGCATGAATTCACTGTACCTTACTCCCATGAGTCAAATGGAACAGCAGAACGCTTTAATAGAACTATAGCAACAATGGCACGATCCGCCTTGCTCGACCACAATCTCCCAAAAAATCTATGGGCAGAAGCGATCAACACCATGGTACACGTCAAAAATCGCCTCCCGCACAAATCACTCCCGAATATGACACCATACGAAGCACTTACCGGAAAGAAACCCTTTATTGGGCATCTCCGATCCTTAGGTGAAACCATGTTCATACACATACCCGTCGAAGCACGACCAGCTGGAACAAAACTGGATGCAAGGGCCATAACGGGACAATTCTGCGGATACGGAGACTCTGAAAAAATCTGTCGCGTCTACATACCATCACAAAGGAAAGTAGTTCTCTCTCGTCATTTTAGGTTTAAAGGTACATCCGTAGGGGAAGAAATCGAAGTCAAAACAAAAACCGATACACCCCCTAAACCAAAACAAATCGAGATCAAACAAGAACCACCCTCACGTCCGTCAACACCAAAACAACGTAGGACATACGACGACGACCCAAGCGACGACGACATGATCAACCAACAGATAATGCGCGAAACCATGGAACATTACTCCGACACTGATTCGGAAGACCACGCAAGTATAGTGGGGGCCGGCTATACGAGGCCCGCCACTGAACGTACCCCGCATGATGATAATGAAACAGATACTGATCAACCGAGACGTAACCCAGCACGGGAACGGAAACCTCCGGTCAGATACGGACACAACATTCAGCATGACACTACCCTAACAGAACCAACAAACTACCACCAAGCAATCAACAGTCCCGACTCCGAAAAATGGCAGAATGCCATGAAAGTTGAACTCGACTCACTCGCAAGGAATAACACATGGAATCTGGTCAACACACCGGATCACCGCAAACTGGTTGACTGCAAATGGGTATACAAAATCAAACTCGGGCCCGATGGCAACCCCATACGGTACAAAGCCCGACTAGTCGCAAAAGGCTTCTCACAGGTACCTGGTCAAGATTTCGATCAAACCTATGCCCCCGTCACCCGATACGAATCCATCAGACTACTCCTCGCTCGCTGCCTTTAAACCGGCGGTCAATGCGATCAGATGGACGTCACAAGCGCATTTCTATACGGCGAACTTAAGGAAGAAATCTACATGAAATCTCCTCCAGGCTACCCCACTCCCGGCAAAGCATGCAAACTAATCAAATGCATCTACGGCCTCAAACAATCATCAAGGGAATGGTATGCCCGCCTCTCAAAAGCGCTAATCAAAATCGGATTCAGAAAAGCAGACTTCGACCCTTGTGTCTTCATACACAAAACAGGGGAAGTTGTCATAGCAATATACGTAGACGATATCCTCATCTTCTACTGGTCCGTTGAACGCAAAAACCGCGTCAGCCTCCTCCTCCACTCTGAATTCGAAATGACGGAAACTGGCACAGCCAACTGGGCACTCGGAATCCACTTGATCCACACAAAAAACAGGCATAATCCTATCACAGGAAGCCTATCTCAAGCGTGTACTTATCAAATACGGCTTCGACGAATCAAGACCTGTGGCAACACCTATCGACAACAACGTCCACCTCCAAAAAGGAACGGAAGCTGAAAAAATCGACGATCCAACAACTTATCAGTCGATAATTGGTTCACTCATGTACGCAGTCATCGGCACTAGACCCGACCTCGCCTACACCGTCACCATGCTCTCGCAATTTTCTTCCTGTCCCACTAAGGCTCATCTAGCTGCAGTCCATCGCGTCCTCCGTTATCTCAAAGGTACCCTCGATTGGTCACTCTTTTACGCCAAAACGCGACCAACTGCACTCATCGGCTATAGCGACACAAGCTATGCCTCCGACATCGACGATCGCCGTTCATTCACCGGCCACTGCTTCATGCTAGGGGAAGCCCTCATCTCCTGGCGCTCTTATAAGCAACGATCTGTCGCCACTTCTACAACTGAAGCGGAATACATGGCCCTCTCGGACACCAGTCGACAACTGATCTGGTTAAGGAATGCAATCCACGAGCTGGAACGAAAACCAAATCTCTCTTTCATTCTTCGAGGCGATAACAACGGTTCTCTCTCCTTGGTTAAAAATCCTGTCTTTCATAAAAGGTCTAAACATATTGACGTACATTTTCATTTTGTTCGGGAACGGTTTGAGGATGAATTATTTGAACTGGAATATATTTCTACGAACGAGAACGTGGCGGATTTACTTACTAAAGGATTGGATAAAGGCAAACATGTTTTATTTTCTTCTACTATTCACTGTGGCTCACGAGGGGAAGTCTTGAAATAGGACGCTCGACACGTTTCATAGTTCTGGAAGATTCTCATCATTTCATTATAGTATTTGTCATCGGCGTATGACTCACTTTCCTATTAGTCATCCTATTACTCACACGTCTATGACTCATTGTATTTCTTTTGTACTACCTTTCATTAGTATAAATACGGGGCATTCCCCCTTAGCTAGAACAATAACACGATCAATTACTTTACTTCTCCTACATACTTTCTCTAAGGTATGCTACGTCTATCACTTCACCTTCCACTGCTCTCGGTTCCGCAGGTTGGGCTTAGGTTTGTTCTATTGCTGTCTTTGTTTTTTTGGGGCTTGGGGGGGGGGGGGGGGGCTTGCATGATATCTCTTCCTCTATTCTCACCATATGAACGTTTACCCGCGGCGGGCAAGAGTATTACTACATCAAGATTTGATTTGTTGCTAACGGCGCTCTGGGCATCACTAGCACCTCCCAAGACCTGGCCGTGAAACGTTTTGGCCTGTATCATCCTCTTCTAGGAGTCCCGACCACCCACTTAGGACGGCCGCCATTGCTTAAAAGCAGTGAAACTTCTGACAGTTTAAGGCATGGGCGGTAATATGACGGTTATGGATCACGGATATGGATTTGGACGGGGGCGTGGAGGGATATCGATGTGAGAAGGGGGGATGGTTGAAGCATTTCGGGCTAGCATGTGGACCAGATGAGCAGTGGGGTGTCGGAAGTGATGAAAATATAGAAAGGTGTACATCGTTGGAGACGGGGTAAGCAACATCTGGTACTCACCCTTTCGCACCTGCCAAGATGCTCTCGGGATTTGAAAGTCACGCATGCTAATAAGATCGTCGCCGGGAAAGGGGATATATCTCAAGTTATACAACGGACCCCTTCATGCATCAGGAGAATCTCCACCACATTCACCCCTAAGAACCCTTTTCAAGTTTCGGTATCTTACCACCCACAACAGCATGACTTTCGGATACTTTGTGTGTACTAAGCATACAAGGAGACGAGTGTGGCTTTTGAAAAGACACCCATACAAACTCCTACTTTCTACATCACTACCGAGTATGAGGAGGTCCGACCTCTATATCCACTGCCAACCGAAACGCACATTGAACACGTTCGTAGGAGGCTTTGCCACCGGAACGACAGTGGTAGTAGTACCCCCTAGTACTATTCACCAGCGCCAAACCAAGGACCTAGCACAAGAATACCCAGGGAGACACAGAATACCACTTATACCACCCAGCGTCTGCCTTGACACCATTCCGCAGGACTCGGAAGGTGGGCTCGCAGCAGTGAGAAACCGAGTGATACTTCATGATTAAACCGCCAAACCCACCACTGGCAGCTAGCCCAACCCACTCCCCTCATAACAGCGCTCGGAGGTCAATCACCGAGTAGCGCCTTATATTTCCTAGTGCACTCTTACTCTTACACGATAGGAGTTTTAGTCTTATCTCCACCATGTACTACTCGCGATAATCGGTACTGCAGCCTGCAGCATGATGGTATACACAGGAGCCTGCCAGAAACACACACTGTCATCATAACATGAATAACTAATACTAAGCCGCGCCTCTACGCACTCTTCAGAGGTTACACACCCCGGCCGAGACCCAGAAAGCTAGGAAGGGCGGGGGTTAGACCTTGCTGACTGTTTTCCGTTTTCACTAGAGTCTAGTCTAGAACGATCATAAATCACGATCGATCAAAACTGATGTAGACTAACTAGAGTAAAGACAGAGTATGTATTGATGATGGTCTAAGAGTTGCAAAACATTAATCTAAGCGTGCTTCCTTCTTACGTCGCCTCTAGCCTTCTGACCACGTTGTTGGGCAGATTTACGGTCAAGCATTAGTCATACAGTAGACGCGTGGGCTAGCCGAGATAGGCGCAAAAAAGGGAAACGTAGCGATAGCGCCAGCAACAGTGTGTTTAGGTGTCCATATCATGGATTACCTCTAGCTAGTCTTTTGTGTCTTCTCATCATCATCATCATCATAATACATTGCTCCCGTTTTCTTGTTGACTGAAGTTTTTTATTCATTTCTCGTATTTCGAATCATCGTCGAAGAGGAGTGAACACAATAACCGGCCAACAACGTCTAATCGCGCTTATTCGCCTGCAGGCTAAGCCCCACCTTGCGCCACGCGCCACGCGCCACGCGCCACAACGTCGGCCGTCGCAAACCCTAACCCTCCAGAAAAAATATAAAAAATGTACGAGGTAGCATTTTAATGAGCGCCTGTACTTTACGCAGAGATATAATACGATACTATAACTATGCACATGCGCAGTTAGTATCGAGGTGCCCAGTTACTGGTAAACAAAAAATACCACAGCGATAGTATTAACCAGCCCGTCGGGCACCTGACTGATCCGTGGCAGTAATGCAGCAGAATGGCTAGAAATGGGCCCTCTTATTGGCCCACGAGGCTCTATTGCAGCCACAATTGTTCCACTTCTGTATGCCGCCATATCACCTTTAAGAGTGTGCGCACCATACAGCCACTCATCAAAAGTGTTCGTGATATGGTTTTAATGTCAGTGCGCAGTGTGGCGCACCCGTAATACTGATGTTATTAAATTAAAGTTGAGGTTCAAAACAACGAAAAATATATAATATAGTTTGTGACTACGTATAAAAAGAAGATAGGTCATTGATCTTATTCTTCATTAATTTGGGCGCCATTGGTCACTGGGAAAGTCTTCACTTGGCGGGGTTCTTGATGGTCCGCCGTGGTTACATATGGAGAAATGTCTCACTCCGAAATCGCAATCACGAACACTTTTGCAGAGTGGCTGTACATATCAGCTCCAAAGGTAGCGAGTGTTGCAACCTCCAACAAGCGCCGGCCTAGACGAACGAATTGGTTCTCTTTGCCGTAAGCAATTTATCGCAACACTGACGTTTTCCGGGGGTGGGTTTTCTCGCCTTTCATAAATTGATTAGTAACCGCGTAGAAACACATTTCCCAACTTCAACTTCCTATCTCAACTCTCGACCTCCCCAGTGGTAGAATTGGTTTATAAAGCGCCGTCACTTTGCGATCAGGTTTGGCCACATAGTTACAACCACGTAGCTGTTGTAACGTGTCTTATAACCTTTTACTAAACTGCCCCTTATCGGTGTTCGTGTCATAGGGTATCACTCGTTGTTCTTTGCTGAGTCCGCATCCGGCCTCTTCAAGCCACCCTGATAAGGATAACACTGTGACATCGCCAAGCTTAGTAGCGTACGTACGAGCCCCCCCATGGAGCTAACAGCACCAAAGGAAACAATATGAACATGGGGTTGGACGTGGCCCAGCAGTATAGAGCTCACACTCTGTACCGAACTCGTGAGCGTTCAACCCCCACCAGGACCGGACGTAGAAAAGACGTAGCAACCGAGGCCTATAGGCGGTGTTGTGAACTTTTGGTTCTTTTTTTTTTTTTGATATCCTGCGCGCTTTCGTGAGGCTCATTAATGCTTGGCACATCTGTCTTGGCACTCCGGTTGTCAATCCACCTAACAGCTTTCATCGATTCCCCCACCAACCCCAACGCCAAAAAAGTGAATAAAATTTCAAAAAGAACGCACCGAGATGGAATGTGTAACACAGGTTGTTATACAGCCCATCTTACTCTCTGGCGGGGAATTGAACCCCGGTCACTCGCGGGTTGTCGATTGACAAGCGAGTATACTAACCACTATACTACCAAAGATTGACGTTAACGGACGCCAGTTGAACCATAAGAATATGGGTAGACATATGTACCTAGGGGTGCCGGAAAGTAATGCAACAGTCAAATAGCCCACACTTCTCAACAACCAAACTAGCTAATAGAATGTGGAGCAAATCTATGGTAATTTAGAAGCTGGAGACCATAGTTATGGCGAGAGTTGATGTGGTTGACTGTTGCTTCTCCTTTTATTACTGTCTTTTCTCACAAGTTGTCCTTCCCCAGGCTAAAAACCCCAAACCAATGACCTGAAAAACTGCAGACTCTGTTCTAGAGACTCATTTATCATGGGTATGACTAAAATATCTATCCTGTCCAAGCATTGTGTTGTGTTAAAAGTTGAAGTTCTGAGTACATTTCGGCGTTGCTAGGTCAAGCGTTGCATCACTTTCCGGCACCCGCGGGTACATACATGTACCTCCTATAGCCACACGAACACTGCCCGCACCCGAACTGCTACGTCAAGAAGAAAGGATGTTGGGTGTAATTTCTGTAGTAGTACTAATATTTGGGTGAGGGGTTCGGGTGGGAAGGGAAGGTGTCTACATGTCTTTGTGTGTTGGCTTTGAAATTCTTGTTGCTCGGCAGCGCTTGCTCCCAAAAACCAAAACCACCGCAACAGAGTTCAGGCTCAAATTCAGTCTGAGCGAGAAATGCTGACGATTTTGAACGGGCGCACCTGGAATACGTCAATAGAACAACGCCGCGGTAGTGGGAGGTCTTATCTTATCTTATCGCGATATCATCTTATCGCACATCATGCGCACTCTTATCATTACCTAGGTCGGTTAGTCTCGTCTTATCACCTAGCGGATCTTATCTTATCACTTACTAGCAGTCTTATGGATCAGCCGAGTGACCCCCTGTGCAGCTTACGGATGTTCCAGGGTGTTTTGACGACGCCCTACTACATGTAGAACACACCCTAGATACCAATATTCTAGCAAAACACAGCACGCTCCTGAATTCATATCTCGGGTGTGGGGCGTCTTGAGACACATTTGGTGTTATTTGAATATGAAATAACCTCGCAGGCAAGAACTCGCTATTAAGTAGTAGTATGGATTTGCGGAAATAGCCTGGATGGGTAGCAATGATAGACCACTTCTGTTTGTTCTTTCGTTCTGATGGGGTGTCCGTACTTTGTTGGTCTCGATATAAACCCATGTGAGGGTTGCTGAAGCGAGCCTCATTTCCCGACACCAGGGTGCCTGCCCGATTTTCCATTCTGCTCGTTATCGAGTTTTGGGCAAGAAGCAGCTTCGCAACGAATCTAACCTTAGCACCTTGTCTATAGTGACCTCCTGTCCAGGCTCAGATCCGGCGGAATGCGGAGTCCGGCAGGTATGGGATTCCGCCGAGCACCACCACCGGGTGTGAGGGAGGGGGGAGGTGACAGGTTACCCTCAGCCCTCAAGCTTGCCGGAAAGACATGCATTCATTCATATAGTTATTAATTATAATAATCCTTCGATTATCCCCGCAATGTGCCGGCGCTCTGCGAACTCACTCAACCTCTAACCCAGCGGTAGGTGGCCGGGCCGGTGGAAAGCGCCTTGCCCGACAAAGGCCCTCTCCGTTAGTTTACGGTAGACACATGGTCAGGCCTACAAGGTCCTCAAGTGCACGGCCCCGAAGTGACTCCACGTGCAATGCCGTACGGGGAACTTGCAATGCATTCAAGCGCACTGGGGGGTAAGCTAGCTGCAGCCGGGAGACGGAGTTAGTGGCATTATCATTTCCTGAATATTCTCGGTGCAAAGGTGGTAGTAATGACGCGGACCGGTGACAACGGCGGGATGAGGAACCGGTTTGGGGAGAGGGTAATGTTTGAGGTAGACATTGTGGTGCGTCGTCTGCTAAATCGCAGATTACAGTAGAGACCTCTAGTACCGTCAACTCTCATTTCGAGGAGGGAAGCTATGTTGTACCTGTTGCGATAAAGTGTCTAATTTCTGATTTAGTTCATATTCCAGCAGTAATATATTGTCAATTCGGGGAGAATGGGTGTGAGATCGGAGGTGAGATGTCAAAATATGTACTAACGACGGTTTCATAGTTTCTCACCCCCTCATGCCATTATCCATCCTGTATACGTATATACACTATCCTTCTATCTCCATATACTTGTTATCCCATTAAACAGAGGTTTAGTCTCGGTAATAGTGGCGGAACGTCAATGCTCACACCCAGCCTTAGAAGTAGCGGTACGAGTAAAGGGAAGAGCTCACTGGATCTTGCTTTCAGGCTTTGAGAATGAGGTGTTGGGTACTTACATATAGGCTTTGTGTAATCGTGTCAGGACACGGTTCAATTTCCAACTCTGAACACTGCTTGAACTATGTGCCGATAGCTTGCGTGATGTCGCGCACAAGGGATATCGGCAGTCTCGGCCATACGTATAAGGAGTCACTGGATAGGATATATTACAGTATCTTCATAATCTCATGCATTGTGACTTGAATTAGGCTTAGTGTACTCTAGTTGTCACGTATGTTAGAGGTCATTATATTACTCACTGTATATGAGAACATCATCATTGCCTGTACTTAAAGTCCGCCTGCACCTACAAACATTCAATACTCGGACCAATTTACAATATTCCCCCACATTGACATGCATGCACGCAGGAGGCGCATCGGTGCTGAGTCATCGAGACAATACCTCGCAGAATATATATAACCCCCCTCCAATACCGTTTTTTGAGATCCACGGATTACTTTCATGATCTATATCTGGAACGATGCTGCTACTTCTACCAGTCAAGCTACTCGAGCAGATCTTGGACTATGTGGTGACTCTCCCTTCCCTTTCTTCCCATCTTCCTCTAGCTTCTCCCTACTCCCCCGCAACCCCCCCCACAACCCCCACATCTATCCCTATCCCCCTCTCTTAACTCCCACCGTTATGATCTACTTACACAAATACTAATAACGATACATCACAGGCAATACACGACTCAGTGCAAATAAGCACCACAATCATTCTTGCATCTACTGTCCCCATAGCGCTTAGCTCCCTCGTCTTGACCTGCCGGGCCCTTTACAGACATCTCCTTCAAACGCTCTACCGAACCGTCGCGTTCTGCGCCGAAGACTACCCGCACTGTATCTTCAATCCCTCACTCGTGCAGCACACCACCACACTTGTTGTCCTGCCCGCCGACCCCTATAAACGCCGAAATGAGGCAAGTGCATTTCTCGGGGATGCCGTCATCAAAAGGGCGCTAGAAAACTTCCACAACATCCAGAATCTATATCTACTCACAAAGTTTCCGAAAACTATTTTCGAAGTGGCCAATAGCTATAACCTGATATCCCTGACCTGCGGAGACGATGCACTGAAGCACTACATACCAAATCAGTGGCGCCTGCGCTCATTAAGCGTTCAACGCTGCCCGTACACGTGTGGGCTGGGCCCCTTACTATCCGCAAATTCCGACACCCTAGAGCATCTTGCGCTGGCATTGGTTGAGGGATTCCGTTATGGGGGGTTTTCCGAGTATGAGCCGTTCCCACTCATGCCGGAGGTCAGAAGTCTCAACCTTTTCGGATGGGATGTGAGGCTTATCACACGGCTGGCTGTGGCCATCCGTTTCGATCGACTGCACACTCTCCAGCTCGTCGCTGATACTCACCGCGTTAGCCCGCAGTATCGAGGCGCCGTCGGCCATAGTGGCAATTATTCCCCGGAGGCGTCCGACGTCCTAGGAGCAAGCGGCCTTACCGGGCTGCGGAAGCTGAGCATATATACAGATCCCTTATCATAGGGCTTGTGCGGTGCTGGAGCTCATGACGGACGCGTTGGAGGAGCTGCATCTCATCTGGCCACAGTGTGGGCTGATGCCTTATGATGGGCCTCGCGATCACCTATTGCCGCAAACTATCGCGAGGAAGTGTCGGGGGCTGAAGGCGCTAACATGCACTAGTCCACTTGTATGCGTGCGGTCCGACATAGCGCTGAGGATTATAACATTTAATGCGGATGACCTGGCGGTGATAGCGGCGGGTTGCGAGGGGCTATCAGATCTCCTGATTGGCGTGAGGAATGATGATTTGGTACGTAGGTGTATTGGCCCAGTGGCACCATATCGTTGGCCCAGCAATATATATGGACATGCACTTTGAGATAGGCCTGCAGCATCTTTCGCTTACACTGCTTCACAGAGCTCTGCGGTTGCGGCACTTGGTTTATTCCCCGATCTCCACCACCTGCATCTAGACCTGTGGGCCACACCGTTACTCTCACAGCCTGTTCCGCCTCCGCCGAGTCTGCGCGATCGCGGCTGGGGTCTGCTCAGAGCCTCGAATCGGTCGCCGTGCTCGGCGCGGGAGTTCCTGACCACAAGGCAATCGGCACTGGATTCAGCATTGGAGGAGGTAAAGCAGGGCTCGCCAACCCTCGATGGAATATCTGTCACCGGGTATGACCGGTGTCCCCGGGCCTAGATAGTCTTAGCAGCGAGGTGTGTATGCCGTCATGAGAGACTATATAAGGGGTGGAGGTTGAAGCAGATTTCTGACGTCCTGATCTTGTTGTAGTGGATTAAACCGGGGGCGCCGGTGAGAGAGGTGTGTATGGACGAGATGAGGAGACGAATGAAGTTTCCGCTCGCGGGACGTGGGGCGTGGAACGATGCGTTTAAGCCCATTGGGTTTTCCTCGTCAATATGGATCACCGGTGTCTTGATTTGATATGGAAATGTATTTCCAGGTGGGTCCGCGGGGGTGGCGTTGGACGGTTGTGCCGCGGGGCTTATTGTGTCTGTCGTGGTGGTGGTAAGGCGATAAAGTGCCAGCTGGCATACCGGTATGGCGGAGGGAAGGTGTACCTGGATAAAAGCACACATTTATGAGATTGGATCTGAGTATATATCCCGTCTCTGTTATGGGTAGGCGCGTGTTAAGAGCGCCTAACCAACACCGTCATGAGAAATACGCTGTGTAGAGTGAGGGAATCAATGGCCATCGATCGTGCAGTATGCAAGAACCATATAGGGACCAAACGGGAAAGGTACGTACGCGTATTGTCTTGCCCTACTTCATCTCCTCCCTTCTTCTAGTAATGTCGAGCGAGGTAATGTGTCTTTATGGCATCTATCACGGCACCCGCCTCACATAGACCTGCATGCATCCGATCTTTTGTCTACTCCTTTCTCCATCGATCCTTGTCTTTCTCTCCACTGTTCTACTGCCACCTAGCGATGTTTCCATAAGCCGTCGGGGTGGCGACCCAAGGCCTATCGTTAACAAGCAGAAATTATGCTCTTCTCCGGACCCCGCATGCAATCCCGATTAGATTGAACCCCGACTCAACAAAACCTGCCATATATACCACTGTCGGTAAATTTGCAAACTGGTATGTATAAAAATTAAACCTCTGGCGGTGGTACGTGGAATTTCAGGTGGTGGGTTAGGGTTATGGGACCTTTTTTTTTATGAAGATCATCCTAGTTTTTCTAGTTTCTGTTTAGCCATAGATTAGCGGGTAGCTAATGTAGATATGAGGGAAAATGCATACAGTCGAATCTCGCTATCAGGGTACGGGAATTTCAAAACATTGGGTCGCGGATTGCCCTTATATAGAGAGAGTGTACCTACATGGAAATTAGGGTTAGGGTTATTTCGGTCCAATAATGGATAGAGGGACTAGGAATTAATGGAGACCTACGAGTAGTAGGAGAGATCTGACACGTACCCGAACTTTTCTATAAGGTATGCACTAAAAGAAATGTTCAAGTTGCTAGGGGTATCCTTATAGTAAGCATTCGGTCATTTCCCCTAATCTTTAATCACACAAAAAAGGATTGAACCATAGGTCCATTTATGCGCGATCACCCATAGCGAGATTTGACTGTATCAGTAGTAATTATTTTTGCTTGGCAATTACACCCAGTTAACCCAACTCACCAGAGGACAATCCCCCCGGATGTGTACGCCCAGATAGCCCATCATACCACCCGTTGCATGCGGGGTCTGGCTCTTTGGTTTCGAATCGCAGGAACTATCGCCATAGCTGATCACTACACGGCTCTTGCAGCATTTCCGGAGGTATGCAGGTCGTTAAATACCGGCTTGGCGCCAATGTTGCTTCCCCGAGACTACTAAGGGTTCGGACCTGTAAAATTACGGTACCGTAATGTATTGTATTTTATGTATTTTACTGTGTTTTCCCCAATAATACGGCGAAAAATACAGACTAAGAAAAACTAATCCTAAATAGGGAATGCAGGGGTGTAAATCACCAAAAATCACCCACTTTTCTAGAACTGGTTTATGTACTGTTTCCCTTTTATCAACTTCACTAGCCTTCCTACTCATAGTGCCCACATTTGGTTTGGTTTTTATCGTTTGCATTTTTTCTTCTCAGGTCTCATGGCCTTGGCAGCAAGGGTGCCGTATGTATGGTATTATTGATATTTTACCGATCCCTACCCGAGACCCCGGCGCGGCCGCATGTGGCTGGGGAGTAGAGGGTATGTAGTTCCCAACAGGTGGTATGTAGATAGGGGATGGTTGTGGAGATGAAGATTTGGGGTACTCGCGTTGATGAGGTTCATGGAGCCGCAATGGACAGTGGGGTGTGGGCGCGGCAATGGGTACACGAAGGCGTTTATCTCTTAAACCGTCACCAAAGTACTGACCCGCCAAAAAAAAAAAAAAAAAAGGTAACTGACGGGTTAAGGGATAAGGAGCTGATGAATTATGTAATCTTTTCATCTTTGAGTAGATGTTCTGGCACTGAGAGAAGGGCCCCCGTATGGTAATGCCAATAGTAAACTACATATATTCAAGTCCTCTCGGACTTATATGGCTAGTGATAAGAGAAGGAATTCAGTATTGGGACCGGAAATCTCAAGAGATCCTTTTAGTGATACGGAGGGGCTTATACAGGATGTATACATCTGAAAGAGGGAGATCGAATTGGCTCTATTCTTGCTGCTTGGTGCTTACCCAGGGATTTTGGTATTGCTTCCGGGTTGACCGGAGGAAGAAATAAGCTCTCCGGGAAGGATTTTTCTTAGTGTGCTATATATACCGTTTATCAGGGCCGGATGGTGCTATCCCTTGTCTCGAACCAAACCCTTCGGCTTGGCGTTGAATAAATGAATCAACAACAAAGCCGTTGGGCACTTCGTAACCATTAATTATTAAATAAAGCACGTGACCCAAAGTCTGGTTCGAGACAAGTGCTATCCCATTGTGAGATATAATCTTTTTTTTTCGCGGGAGTTCGGGGTACTTGAAAAACCCCCGGAATTATTCACCAGCACCACCGAAGTGTCGCCCCTCCCTAGGACTACACCTAGGAGCGGCTGTAGAAAAGTCTTGAAGTAAAGTATACATCTTAATTTAATTTTGCCAACTTATATCAAAGTGCAATCCGTCATTTTAGGGTTGGACCAAAAATTGCTGCTTCGTACCTTTGCTGCGCGCATCCACAAGGAATTCCGCAATATCGATATTGCCGTAGTGGGTTGTTATACAGCGGTGGGTAATAAGTCATCAGACGGAACGCCACCAAATACGCGTTTGCAGGCAAAATTGTGGCTAGGTCGTCCGATGACTTATTACCCACCGCTGTACAGAAAGTAATGAACAGTGATTCTTGATCTAGAGACTATCAATGAGGACTCTCGATCTCAGGCCGGGCGTCCATGATTAATCAACGGCTATTGGGATGTGTACCTACTTGGTTTATTTTCATACGCACGTAAGACTGTGGAATTGACAAAGATCAGTAAACAAGAAATGTCACATAAAGCCGATCAGTATGTTGTCTTGGGCTATATCTATTCACAAATCGATTTTGATTGTTTAGGACCTACCTACCAGCGTGCGTATAGTGCTAGGACAGAAGTTTTGGCGATTTTTTCAATCGCCTCGATAGTAACCATGGGCGATTCCTCAACCACCTGTTGCGTAACCACGAATAGGCCTCAGAACCACTTCAAATTTTGCGAGTGAATACTTTATATCTATATTGTAAATTCGATTTAATTACATCCATAGTATCTGAACTCCTTGCCATCTAATACTTTGTATACCATCCTTCTGCCTCTATAAGAGCCTCTACTCGATCCAACATTGATTTTGTCAGATTTTCAAAGAAATCCGGTTCTATTTCTTCCCACACAAGTGGAAGAACTTCAGCAAGCCTTGCTCTAACTACTTCTAGACCTCCTCTAGTGTTTACAAGGTTCGAGTAAGATGTGTGAAACTTATCCTTGAGGCGTTTCCAAACATGCTCGATAGGGTTTATACTAGGTGAATAAGGAGGCTAGTCTTCCAACCTGATATCATTTGCCGTCAACCAAATCGTAGGAGAGTATGCCGTATGTACTGCCAGTGGGGAATTATCCTGCATGAATGTTGCATCGCCCAGTGTCTCTTGTACTCGTTCATAGACCGGTTTCATGCAGGTGTCGAGGAGGTGGGTATAGACAAACTGGTACATAGATTTGACAATAATAGGGACAAATGTACCGCGATTCCTCCCCCAAAACAGCCCCAAACCATCAGTTTTACCTCCCCACTCTTTTGTCTAGGGTTAATACAGACTTTTTTCCATTTTTCCCACCAAGAACGGAATACCCATACTGTAAGGTTGCATGCAATTAATGAATTAAACAAAAAAAAAAAAAACGGAATACCCATATTTGACCGGAATATCTGCATTTTTCTACCGAGCATTCATCACCCCAAATGGCCTTGCCCCAGTCTTCTACCGTCCAATGCCTATGTGCAAGGGCCCAAGCAAGTCTCCTAGCAACGTGTTTAGGTTTTAAGAGTGGTCTGAATGCGGCGCTCCACTTGCGAATACCTCTCTTCTGGAGGTAGCGTTTCACAGTCCTAATTGAGACCTCAGGTGCTAGATTGTCCCATATTTGGCGAAAAGACTGTGTTCTCTTTTCTTTTGCATCTGTAAAAACCCGATTTCGGGTCCTAAGATTCATCTTAAGAGGTCTCCCAGGTGCAGGTAAATTTCTGATAGAGTTGCGAGCTTGGTAACGGCGGATAAAATTTCTGACAGTACTCTCTGAGCGGGGGTGTGTCAAGCGAGGGAGGATTTTGGCTACATGACTAAACTCCTGCCAAAGAGCGACAATTTGGCCTCTTTCAAAGTCAGATAGGCGACCCTGCCCTTCAGTTCTGTCTTCTTCCGGCATCTCTGTATTGAATTGTGGTGATTTGAAGTGGGGCCGAAGTTGTGAAAAGTTGGGGTTTGCGCCGTTGTCGTAGAATCGCCAAAACTTCTGTTACCCGAGTGTACGTATACCTCCGTGGATACTCCACAAGCGTGTCTAACCAGCCATTAATATCTGATACTATTCTCCCTATCTTACCTAAAGGCGGAAATCAAATAAACCGGTGGAAGCATCCACGAAGAAATATCGCCAATCGGAAGAGGAGTAACGAGCTAGTCATGAACGATCACTTGGTTTTGTAACACGCACGACATCTCGCCGTCATGGGTAGTTCTTTTCGAACACCAGCATATATACAGACCCACCCGTACAGCCAGTGAATCTAAATTCTGTCGGTAAGCATGTATTTCGATGTCTCTGCTGGTATCGCACTTTTTTTTCTTTTCTTTCTTTCTTTTTTTTTATTTGGGGGGGGTTTGGAACGGTAGGGGGTCAACCCTATTCCGACCAGTACATGTCAGCAAAAGATATATCGTCTCTGTATGTGGGTGTTGGTATAAACATACAGGTCATCCCGGGTGATCTCTAACACGTGCACAGTGTTGCGGTGTTGTGTGGAAATGTTGCTTAGATAAACACCTCCGGAGGTGTTTATCAATACCATGCGATTTTTATAGAGAGATTCTGATAGCAGAACACCAAAATATATGGGGTTAAGAGTACCATTGTATGGATTTTTTTCCGTCCGAGCAGGGCCGTAGTATTTCTCTGACCCCCTCAAAAACTCTTTTTCTTTTTCTTTTTCATCTTTTTTTTTTTTGCCTCTCTCTCTAGCGGTTTTGACAATTTCTATGTGTGTCATGCCCATGATGCTGCCTGAAGTGTGAATTTACGCCAAGAGGTTCCGACTGAGCATGACACAGAGTTTCTATCGCATTTGACTTGGAAATAGAAGCCTGAAGCTACTGATTTGTGACGTCACCAGAATAATAAGCAGGTAAATTTGAAGACATTCTGTTAATTTCGACGGATGATTTGGGGCGAAACAGGAGCTGCTATAGCGACGTGATTCTCGGAGGACAAAAACTCAGGTTCCTGAAGTAAGACGTAGCTCGATTGATACGATGGTGAGACTAGTTAGAAGAGGAGAGAACACTCAGGAACGACGCCCAGTTACATCAGACACAGTATCCCTGTTGTGGCTCACAATCCATCTAGTTCTCGCCTGCGCCACAACGTCGTGCTAAAGCTCAGTCAGCTATGAGAAAAATAACCCGAGAGAGTGTAGAAACCCCTTTTCGTGGATGTCCGCAAAAAAACCATTGTATTGGTACCCACCTGAAGGCCATTTATGCCCAGACAACCGAGACATAAGATATCACTCGGTGCCTCGACATAGCAACTGGGTTTGGCCTGTGCGACCACGGAGATCCTCGCAAAAAGAAAAGAATAGAGAGCTCATCTTTCAGGATCCATGAAGATATGGGGGGAGTACCTGGGGAGACAGACGGCCGCGCCTGCGCAAGGTGGCCTCGCTTAGCCACATGCTCCACTGGCGTAAAACTCAACGCCGGGGGTCGAATGCTGCATAGTTTTCGATCCAAACCTGACAAAGTTTGAAAGGATTTTCGCTTGGGATTGAAAACTTTCTTTTGGGGGAGGAAGTGTGGGTCCGAAGTTTCAACAGAATGTTTTGGTGGCGGTTGAGTAAAATGTTTGACCACCAATGATCGCCCACACCCGAAAATTTCGGTATGTATCTCGAGACCCATATAAGATTTTTTTTCTTCCTATTGAGGTAGAGCCCTGAGTCTTATCCCTGTTGTATTTACCACTTTCCAAATGGTTCTCTGCTTCCCTCTGAAAAGGGTGGCCATAGAAGGTGTGGGTAACCACATGGTGTTGTTATCCCCGCATTAACCTCATCCACCAGCCCGCATGCCCGCCTTAGCCTCATCTACCAACCTGCCTGCCCGCCGAGAGTTTTTTTAGCCGACTCACTAACACGATTAGGGTGATGTCTCGTTCTATGGTGCCATACGCCTTTTGGTGCATTTGGAGCACGATTTGATCAAATCTTCATCGTCACAAAACACCACAAAATTAAATAAGAATAACCAAATCTAAAGTAAGTAGTCACCTTCTACCATATCTTGAAGTTCGAAATGACTACAGATATCATCAGCTAACATGTCTGAACCTAGTAGAGAATGGACGCACAGAACCAACACCAGGCCCAGAGCGGGGGGGTGGGCGCCTCCGGAGTGGAAGTCCAGGTAAGGGGACATACATCTTTTCAACTGGCAATAACAATGGACAGAAACTAACAGACTGTGATGAGTGCTAGGAGGATACTGAGGGTGCCAGAGATGCCGTGGAGGCCCCCCCCACCACCACCATCACCACCACCGCCACCACCACCACCACAGCCACCATCGCCTCCTCCTCCTCCTCCTCCGCCTCTACGGCTGCCAATGAGACCCAGCTCACTCCCGCAAGGGAGGCTAGGTCTGACCCTGAGGGATCCGGCGCTCACGAGGCGGGCGTGGGTGATAGTGGGGTGGCCCCGCCTATCCGTAGGCGCGGGAGGGAGGAGCCACGAGTGGGACTGTGGGAGAAGACCAAGGCAGCGGCCTTGAGGGGGGGCAAAGAGGCACTAAACAGCCTCAACGTGAAGGGGATGCTTTCGGGGACGAAGAAGGCGAAAGATTTGGAGACGCGTTAGAAATATGAAGCTATTTATGCCTCGCAGTGTCTCTCATATCTTCTCACTCACACAATGTGGAAGGGTCCAGAGTTGTTTCGTGTGAAATTGAATCAAATTAGGGTGTTCGTTGACATGTTTACATTGGAGTTGCAATTGTGTACAAGAGTAGACAACGCAGTTCAAATCCACGCCCAAAATCCAGTGCTTTCAGATTTTGAACACAAATATGTACTAAACTATTTTCAGTAGCCCTTTTGGAAATAATTTCTGAATTGACAATTAGCTGAGTGTTAGACATTGACATGAATGGACCGTAGGGAAAGAGGAAGGCCCACTGTTTAGTAGTACCATGGAGTGCCAAGTTTGTTGTCAACGTAGTCTACCTCGATAGACTACTATAATTGAAAGATAGAAAACATAGGAAATGTGCACGTGTGCCAGGGGAACCTTGAAGTAAGCGTCGGGTTGGTGTTGGGAAAGAGTTTGTTCGAGGGGGGTGTTATCTTCCAGGTTACAACCCCCTTCATATTATAAACTAGCGTCTGGAAAACTTGATGAGGATTTGACTCGTGAGAAGGAGAGCTCGAAGTGTTTGAGTCTGAAACTCAAGCCCAAATCTCGATCCAGCTTGGCCTTTCTCCAATACAAGAGCGCGAGCAGTAGTGTCCCCGACGCTCTTAGTAGTTCCGGACAATTATCCTTCTGGTCGTTGGGGACATATTCTTGAGGCAGATACACAAGATCGCTCATCCTCGAGGACTACACTAGCCAGGACAAACACGATATTATCAATCCGTAATGTCCCATTGATGGGATTTAGTCTTTATAAACCTACTAATAGCTAGTTTTGGTAAAAGCCCCAGCAGAGGTTTTGCAGCGTGCTGAGGGCTGTAAACGCCTTTATCGAGACGATGATGTCAATTTTAACTATACTGGTTGAAAGATGTTCTTTGGTAATGCTGAATTGGATTGAATTTGATTTAGTCTTTCTTGGTAGCCTTCTTTTCTAGGTGGGAGTGCCCGGAGAATACAACAACAGCAAGAGACTATCACCAATACTACACACCAATCAGATTCCGTAGTCTAGATTAATGGATGGTCTAAATCTTCGGAATATGTGTTAAAAAGGTGTCTAGAGGCACCCCTGTAGTAACTGCTGGTGAGAGTTTAGCGGGTATATGGAAGGAGCTCTCGCAATATCTATAATCGTCGTTTTGTGCTTACCAGGTGGTCCGATGGATAGGACGTCTCTGGAGCTCGAGCCGCACACCCACTTATGCAACTTTGACGGTGTGGATGATCGGTATAGATTGGACCTGAGAGCCGATCCTGAAGCCTGGTGCTCTGGGTGGAAGGTGGGCGTAGGTTGTGAGCCGACGTGGGGTGGGGTTTCCGCTCATGTGGCGGCTCAGAATCTATTTGTGATATGATCTTGTCCAGAGGATTAGGGTAGTATTCCCAGCTTGAGAAAACAACGTGAGAACCAGTCCCGTCCAAATGACGTTCCTTACCTCCTCTTTGATTACGCTCATCAGTCCTATTAATTAACCAACCGAGGTACTTCGTGTGTCGCTGGGGGTGGCCTGTGCTGGCCGGAACTGGCTGATACGATATAATTGAATTTCTTGGTAGAATTGCTATTTTTCTATTTGCAATTACAATTGCAATCTCTATCTCTGAGCAAGGTTTAGGATTCACTAGAGTCCCCGGGGAAGAAACACGTTTATTTGTTGTTTCTCTGGCCCGTTCAAGCATTAGCCTCAGCATCGAACCGATCTAGGCTAGTTTACCTCATGCTCACGTCACATTACGTAGTCAGGATAAGTTGACTACATAATATATGGGCTCTGCCTCATAAAAACCTCCGGCATCGATCGTCGTGGTGCATATCCCACCCCCCAATGTTTCTTCTAACTAGGCCAGGCACTGCAGAATTACAATTCCTGGCAATCATATTAATCTAAGTCTCTCTCCCTAGTTTAATTTCGGTATTGGTTGGGACCCCAAAAAGTGTATTATTTTCACGTTGAGGATGAAGCATGGATTGCCGGTCCTTGTCTTGCAAAGCATTGGTGCCTCAGCCTCTCTTAATCAAATGATTTCTATTCGCCTGCATGTAACTATCCTATGCATATATAGCTATTAGGTACGCTGGTGCCTCCCATACTTGTCTACCCACTAGTTGATGAATGGGGTGCACGACTGAGAAGCCGGTGACGCCGGACGTCTTATATATGCGATGTCATTTTATAAATGGCCACTCAATAGGCAGTATCCGGAATAACTATCAGATTGTCTGACTCTATATAACCTTTACACTAGTAAGGCAAATACTCGCGGTAATTATCCATAGGGGCGCGACTCGGGGGCGGGAAGAGTTTATGAATCTCTATTAAAATGTAATATCAATACATATTAAAACGGAGTTTGAAAAGAGTCATGCGGAAGACTTCTTATGCTGATGAACGCTTCAATCACAAGGAAACATCTACCAAGAGTAAGAAAGAAAAGGAGAACGACAACAAGGCACTGCCCGACGATTTCCACTATATGAGCTACCCTCTTACCTATACGAGAGGTATGGCTAGCTGGAGGAAGGAGGTGCAGAAACAACCGATCAACTCTTACTTCAACCCATTCAAGCAGCCTTTTAACCCTAGAGTCCTCGCCATCTATAACAAAGCCGAGCTCAAAAATCAAGGGAACAATTCCTACAACTATCGATGATATCTTCCATAGGCGTGACTCGGTCGCCGTTGGAAAGTGGCTATTCCAATACAAGGCGTGCCATGCGGCATATGACACCGGAAATAAAACATACACTACCGTGGTGAGCGCTCGAATATAATACTGGCGCTGATTTCCACCTTGCTTGTGGATATTTGCTCCAAGAGTATAGATATTATGCATTCTGGTCTTAGAAACCAGAAGCGGCATCTTCTGGTCATAGGTATTTTCGCCATATCTTTCGATTGCGGCTGTGATTATTAAATCCTTCCCCGAAGTTATTGCCCTTACCGCAGAGTGTAGATTGGCAATATCTGTCTTGTCTAAGGCAATGCTTGGAAGGTCGATCTTTGAGGATACTGGTGTGCTATCTAGATCTAACGATATCCTCAGCTTTCCATCAATTGCAGCGTATTCTGCGGGTCCAATGTATTCTACCAAAGGCCTATGAGACCTCTCGGTATGCTGAAAGAAGTTTCTGATTCTCGACCTCATGGAGCTATTTTTTAAAGGTATAATTGGAGTTCCGTTTTCGCTCGGCGGCCGGGTGTCAGGCCCTTCCCGGGCGGAAAGACGGGGAACTGGTACGTCCGTCGGTATAGGGATGGCTTTAAAACCTTCTGGGACGAGATTTTCATCGGCGCAAAAAAATATCTTGTCCAACGCCCCTTCGGTAACCGCGTAGTGGTACCCATTATCCTTCTTAATAATATCGAGAAACTCGCCATCCTCCTTTAACTCCGGAGTCTGATCAACCATACCCTGCGCACCAGGACAGGGAGCTGTTCTGCTGGTGCTGGGGTGGTTGAAACGCTTATATTCAGGCAAGATAGGTTCCCACGGGAGTGAGGGGAAAGAAGAACGACAATGAGACTTGCAAGCTCAACGTCACTGATTACCGGAATCGGGTCTGAAATATCGAGTGGTTTATTCCACCATATTCCATACGTAAACATCGTACAGATAACATGTAGTACAACATGAGATTCTAAAGTGGTTACGGAAAGGTGCCTTTTCGCTCGAACCAAACATTGGACCAACATCCAGGTGATTTGAAGAAAGACCATAAGTTTGACAAATACATCTGCTTTGTTCTTGTCTGCAATGGATCTTTTCCGAAGGATTTCAGGAGACACCAGGCCACTCTCCAGCAGAAATAGCAAGCCATTTGGTGTGAGGATATTGGAAAATTGTGAATATTCTTCTATTTTCCCAACAGAATATCCCCCCATACACACAAAAAAACAGTCCTCCATGTCAAGTATATCATTACTAGCCTTGGGGCTAATTTCATTCCTCTTCCGCCATTCTTGTCGAAATCTCCACGCGTCGCAGTGGTCAATGAGCGCGGCGAATAGGAGTACTTCTGGAAAAAACATTCCAGCAATAACCCATTTAATCTTAAACAGACCTCGACTAAGGCTTGACGTGCTGGCTTGAACGGGCGGGTGCATAGCGCTCCATACACAGAGGAACAGGGTAGAAACGCATGTCCGAAGAATACCGAGTGTCCCGCGACCCTTAGGCTCACCCACCCAGGAACTCTGATAGCCTTGTGTTGGTGATGTGCTATTGTCGATGGGTGCAGCTGCGGTGACAATAACTAGCATAGCTAGGATTGGCCATGTACTAACCAAATCGCTGGGAAATTTCATCTTTGAAAAGGTTTTTCTCAGAACGACCTAATGATATGACTCCAAGGGTCTTGTGTTCAGTTGTGTTATCGCCCTATTCGAGGGGCGGGGGGTCTCCTATGTCGTTCTACCTCAAACGTATTAGCATGCCCAATGGTATATTCAATTTTAAGAAGCTTCTTACATCATAGAAGAGCAGTAGCTCATGGGGGATTGTATTGAAAACAAGATGCTCCTAAATGCTCACGTCCAGCTAGAGATCTAGGCCACCTGGTTCGTAATACTCATTGAAGTTAGAATTTATTTACCCGTGGTATAGGAATGATTATTCACCTTTTGTTTTTTTTTGATATATATATCTGACCCTTATAGTCACTGTGAATGATCGGATTGTGGTACGGAGTGGTATTCCCGGTATTATCTACGTACGAACATTGGTTAGATACGAATTTCGCGGGGGTGAGAAAGGAGGTGTACCTGATTTATAATGGTTGATCGGGGTGAAACGTGAATGATGCTTCGGAATATTGGCTCTATCAAAATGGGCGCTGTAAGAGATTTTCGGGCAGGCGGGGGTTAATTGGTATTCGGCCTCTGTTCGTGAATGCCTCCTCGATATATAGTAAACACCCTTCCTAGCCCCAGGCGGCGGTGATAATATAGCATGAGATAACTCAAATATAACTCATATGCATACTTTTTCATTTACGCTCCTGTTCCTACCCGGCCCCGGAACCTCACATAGCTACCCTTCCGCCGTGTATGCTACTCTGTTGTTCATAGTTTAATCATGCAAGTGAAAAAGCTATTATATTGATTTTTCCGTGTCTTTATGCACACCACTCGAGTCCGGAATGGCATGTGGAGGCCTTTTATTCCTACTGATATGTGCGAAGCGCGAGAGGCAATATGCAATTCCATAATCTGTTCCCTACCCAAGTACCTCCGCAGACAATATATGATCGACCTTGGCTGGAATAGCCCTGGATATCTGAGCAGAGCTCCGAAACAACAAAAAGCTTGCGGTAAATGCTTAATATACTTTGCTACAGCTATATGTAGATATGCGGATGCTGGGACCGGGTATCTTCTCTAGTATGAAAGACGATGTTGATTTCTCTCTCTATGAATTCAAAGAAACGACATTCTCTTCTAAGGGAAGTTTTATTTTAATGCGCACCTTCTACAGGAGATTTACTAATAGTTATACCAGTTTTCTATCGCAACCGTTGTTATTTCTATTCTACTATTGTATGTCCATACCAGGCGCACATTTCCAGGTATCACCTCCGGTCTGGTTCAATTTGAGCATTTGAATTTCGTTCTAGTAGACCACCAATAGGAAAACATCTCATGACTCATATTCAGGCACTCAAGATTCATTCATCTAAACCTTCTTTGCCTCGTTCGATGACTACTACCACGGGCATCGACAGATCGGGGATGCTCAAGTACACAAATATGGCACCCGCGCATGCAATATCAGCCGTGTTCCATACGTGGAATCTCAGATTTACAAGGCGTACTTTCTGATACAAGGGAAACAGGGGCGGATGGAACAGGTCGACCTGCGGAGCGTGTAATAGGGACGTGCACGGATAGCTACACGGGATGGCTGTTCTATATTTGCTCCCTTGTGACGTAAAAAGAGGGTGGCAGTTAACAATGAGTGCACCCTCACAACTGCTGTGATAGCGGAGACCCGCCGTTCAACTCATATCACCACAGTTACTCTATAGCGAATTGCCGGTGCATTGCTGAAAATGTGTGTGTTTATCAATGGTATCTGGTCCTTATATTTACTCTGGGGGATATTGGTCTTGAGGACGGAGGCTGGGAAACCATATTGATTGGGGCTGTACCCGCGTGTTCACGAACTCGATAATAGAAAGATCTCTATGCCGGGTCAGCTGTGCCTATTTATGCAAACTGCGCGTATCCGTCCTGTTATTAGATGTGCGGGGCTATGGAAGAACGGATTGATGCCTATGCGCAACAAAGATCGCCGAAGATTCCAAGGTGAAATAGCTATTACCTGTTAGAATTTTGATACTGGAATTGATCTGTAGAGAAGGGTGTGTGCTCGCGATTGTAATCTTCAATTATTCCGAGACATATTTTTAGGTGGAGGGCGGAAGGATGCATCCGATTTATATCACATCATCATTATCACCATTACCAGGCTTTTAGATTAAGCGAATGAGGTAATTCACGAGAGTGCTTCCAAGCAACGGCAGATCGCAGGACTCTGCTTTAATTTACAAGTACAAGAGTGTAAGGCGGTTTTTCCTACGGTACTGACATTCATATGCGCACAGCTGACCATATCCTCATTCCAGATATTAAAGTACTCTCCCAATGCCCTCCGCAGTATCATGCCGGGGTATATGGCGGTATATTTATGCCTGTGTTATCAATATAACAGCTAGCAGTGCTAAAGTTAATACTGATATGTTGGGTCCGTACTCACTTACACTTATCCCACCTTACCTGTGTGCCATGTGCTGGCAGTGATACCGTAGCTAATTAAACTTTGTGGAATCTGTGAATATGTCGGTATATATGCATATGGCGGCGGTGGCGCAATATATCGGCGGTGCCACGAGACCCTTATGCTCGGAAACGGTTAGCAAACTAGCCACTAGGTGTTTTCCCGGAGGTAAGATTAAAGCAAATTAATACTTGTACAATAGCTGCACCGGTAATTGGCTTCGACTCCTAAATCCCCGGTGCTTGGCTAGGGGTTATTCTCCAACGGCTATGGGAAGCAGAACCTACCAGTGAAACCCGGAGGAGCATGGTGTTATTCTAGTTTCTAGTGCACCGTGCAAGCACTACCAGTTAGAAGTGGTATTATACCCTTAAGAACTTGAATAGTTCCCTCCCCGGCAATTAGATGCACGCCCCACGGACGTACGTACCAGCGTGGGAGGGTTGGGATTTCCCGAAATCTGTTCCGTTCCATATAGGACTTTTCGTGTCGACGTACATAGAATACATGTAAAGGTATTCTAACATTGCGGGAATGAAATTTGCTTTCTCCTATATACTTGATAGAAATAAGTACTGCTCGCACCCCCAGATTGCATTTGAACGGTGAACTACAACATAAGTGCGAGTACCTTCTACTATAGGCTCGTCTCTAACGAATCTGCTTCTGGATGGGCAGACCACTGCTAAGTATGGCATATGTAGGAGACTACCCCCACCAGAGACTGCTCGATGTTGTTTTTCGTTCAGCGAAAAAGATATATCATGCTTAACTAGTTTCCAGTAGCTGTTGATATCGACCCAAGATCAAGAAAAAAAACAGCACCCAAGGATCAGAAGCCGGCGACAAAAAAAAATTGATGTTGCCCCGATTGGGATTCGAACCCAAGATCTCCTCACAGCTCTAAACCTACGCGCTGAGTTTCTGGTGTGTTAACCACTACACTACCAGGGCATATCTGTTTCTGTGGTAGACTTAGCTTTGGGCCCATCTCCTCGAGCCCCTTGGAAGGGTGGGGTATTGTGTGTACGCGGAGGTACTGTTTCCCGCAGTATTCTACATCCCCCTTCTTCTAATACTTACTTGTATACATACATCACTAGAGGTTTCCATATTTGTTACCAACCGGAATCATTTCATGATTAGCCACCTCAATTTATACTAACAATGCAAATAGGGTTGGTGAATGAAATAAAGCCTTACGTTTCTCTCTTCCCTCCTACTCTGGCCGGGAACCCTTTACCTTTGGAAATACTTTCCCAGGCGGAGTAAACTGAACCATCACTTTGTCGAAGGGCTGTTCCAGCGTATTCCAGTACGTACACCTTAACGTTCGAATCTATGTCGGGAGCCTGGTTTCAGGGCTAATCATTACCCGTTAGCTGCTTAATTTCTTTTATCCTGACCTTTTATAGGTTAGGAGAAATTAAGAGAGATAGGAGATACGGTCAGTAGTATATGAATAACAACTACACGGAATATAAACCTATCACTACCTACTTGTTTGCTAGCCAACCTCCGCATCTGGTAAGTGTGGTGTTTGAAACTAAACCCCGAGATCGAAATTCCGCAAACTTGACTAACATGAGTATTCAAGGAATAAAAGAACGAGTGCCTCTTTACTGCTTCAATCCTATCTCGATACCCCTCTCGCATCAATCGCCGTGATGGTGGAATCCGGGGGTGCACCGATGCCGCGCACGTTTATCAATATATACCCCACCCCCCGTTTCACTAAATACACTTGCCATAATCGCCAGTCGCCGATTTTCGGCGCTATATATTAGCTCGACCTCGAATTCACCTAATAAAGGAAACATCTGGGTCGCCCCCAAAGATTTTTCGCTGAGAAACGGCAAGGGCAACGTCTACACCACTACAGCGAACGAATAATACTTGGCGGTAACCTTGGCCTATTAGGTTTTCGTGATGGATCTTCTGCTCATATATTCCATTGCAAGAGACTTTCTGTCCCGGATCCCGGACCCTGTCTATTTAGCACCCCTTCGCTGTCGAGGTTGAGATGTTGGTATGCTAGCTCGGGGGTCTGCACGTTTTCACCACGGCGCTTGATGAGGCAACTCTACTAGCAATGTCGCTTAGTATATTGGTCACGTGCAGGCAAGGCGTTGAGGTCAGTGGCGCAACTGAGACGCCCACCATTCAAGTTGACAACGGCGAACACCAATAGCATGGGAAAGAGCTGCGGATCAAAGGAGATTTCTTTGCCCATTCGGGCCGCTATTCTTACGCTCCATTTGTTCACAAATATGTCGTGGACAGAGATCTCTAAGCTGTTAATGGTTCATCCAGAAACAGCGAGATTGATCTGCAAGAGAGCAAGGGTACGTACTATAGACCCAATATTCATGTGTTCTAAAGGGTTAATGATTTGATATAGGAGAATGCCCCCGGAGAGAAAACTACCAGAGATCTCTATACTGCATTAGAGGGGCAAAAAAGACCTGGAAAACCGGAAATTATACCTCCCGAGTCTCAAGTCTCAACCAGGTTAAAAGAGGTAGCGCTTCAAGACCAAGAGCACCGAGAGAAGAAATGGGTGGACATAGCGGATGAGGTTGGAATAGTCGCATCACGTACCACTATTGAACGGGTAATGCACAATCAGCATCACCTAGGACGATTCAATTCAATTGTCAAACCTCCCTTGGATCGAAAAAACAAGGAAAAACGACTTGAGCTGGTGGATCGTGCCAATGGTATTCCCGCAAATTGCTGGATGTTCTCGGATGAGTGTTTTATTGAGGTTAATGCACAATCAAAAAACCGCCACGGTCGCATTACTAGGCCAGTAGGATCGAATCCGTATGACTATGCACACCACCGAGTCAAAGAACCAGCTGGGGCTAAATTCATGATATGGAGCTGTATATCCTTTGGCTATCGTGGACCTTTGTTTATTTGGGAGAAGGAAACAAATGAAGAAAGACAATTCTACGATGATATAGTGAACCGGGAAAATAATGAGAAGAAAGAGCGTCAAATTACGCAGCAAAGATTAGCCACGCAGCCTGGGACTGAAGAATACCGAATTCTTTCAGACATCAACGAACACATCAAACAACTAGATCAGGCTAGTCCATTGCCCTCTAGTCGCTCACGTCAAAAAAGAAGGGCAGAATAGGAATTTAAAGAGGAGATTATTAAAAGAGGAGATAGGTCAAATGGGGGCATTGATAGGATTTTGTATAGGGAGAAGATCTGTCGGCCTCTTCTATATCCATTTGTTCAGATGGTACAGAGAGAGACTGGATGTGAGATGTGGCTTGTAGAAGATAATGCTCCTGCTCATATTCTCTGTAAACGGCTGTCACAGGAGGAGAGGGAGAGACTTGGTATCAAAGGATTGATATGGCCCCCAAATTCACCTGATGTGAACAAGATAGAATCTCTCTGGATGTACCTCAAAAATGCGGTATCTCGGCACCATTTATCAGGCCAAAGTCAGGCTGCAAAAGAGGAGGCCAAAAGAATAATTAAAATGGAGTGGGAGGCGATTCCTATAGATCTCATCAACAAACATTGTTTGGGGGTTCAACACAAACTACAGCAGATAAGAGATCACGGAGGGGATAACAACTTTCATGGTTAATTACAATCTGTACAATTATTCGTGGTCATGTCAAAGTGTTCGTCAATGGCCTTCATTACTACTATGCCGCTGACTGCGACGCCTTGCCTGCACGTGACCAATATACTAAGCGACATTGCTAGTAGCTCAGAGGTCACTTTCTCGCGGAAAAAACCGAATAAGAGCCTAGTAATAAATGTCTCTGCCTACGGAACCTCACACGCAACACACCTCTTGCTATTCTTCCGCCCTTAGATATGGCAGAAAACCGCTTTTGGGGGGGGGGGGGGGGCATATCTCCACCGTTCTACTTTATCAGCTGAGTACAATTTTCCAGAAATGTTTAGCGACACAGCTTAGTTCGATTTTACCTCTTCACAATATGTTTCTCTCCGTTCAGTTCGTGCCTTGTTGGGTGAAGCCTATTTTGTGCCCGGCCGGAACGCTTCATACAACACACTGACATCTTTTTTGCTAATCCACCATAGCCCTAACCCTAAATACCATTGATGTAACAGCTCTGAAGTTTTTGTAACGGAGGAGTTACTCGGTTAGTCCAGCGGTGTGCCTCTTACTTCGGTTTAATTCTGTTCTGTTCTATTCCAGCTTTTCCTGAAATGGAGTATGGACCATTTACCGGCGTTGGTGGCGCATTTCCGGGGGAGAGTTTCGGGCAGGGAGGGGTCCTCAGACCTATCAAATTTGGTACTGTTGAGCCCATTCTTTCGACTTGTTACCGGCAAGGATGGCAATAACAGTCGGTCGGTCAGAATACCAAACCCCACGCAAGCTGTCCTTTTGAGGTTGAGGTGGCAGATGCGTGGTCAACAACCGGTGAGACGATATGTTACATGTCTCGATACTGGGGAAGTCAAATCGTTTACTACATCCATCTGCTACAAGAAACTAAACCTTGACTTGCTATTACTTCCATGTTCTTGGTATTGGAATTCTAGAGGATATGGTTAGTGTCAAAGGAATGCCGCAAGGCTACATTGATTTGCCCCCAACAGAATGCTTTTAGTACCGGAGGTGCTATAATGCTAACTGAAAAGGCAAAAGTAGTCAAAAAGGTGAAAACTGGATGTGATTTAGATCTATATTATATTATATTAAACAATGTACAACCCCTTCCTGGGATACCTCCGGTCACTGGTTTAACCCCCTCTCCCCCATCCCCTCTCCCCCAAGGCCGGCCTAAAAATGCAGGGATGCTCGGAGGTAAGAGGTAGGAAATAGGATTAGGATATACCTCCCTTAGGTATTCAATTACTAGCTATATATAGTAACGTTAGTTTAGGGCATTCGTGACTATATGAAGTACATGTTAGAGAGGTTCAAATGTACTTACTTAACCCCCAAGGCGCAATGACATGAGGTCCTTCACCTCCTCCCCGTTCTAAGCACAACATTCAGTAATTGCCTGCAATACATAGGACAAGCTAGAGTTGTGCTTACATGGGGCAGCTCCTTATGAGTTTCCTGCTCATGCGAATTCTCTTTTTCATTCTTATTGGCACTACTATTAGGATGTTAGCTAATACCATACGGAAATGAAATTGACTTCAATGAGAGCCAGAAGAGATCTACTTACTTCATAATTGTTAAGGATTTGTGGTGTTATGAGATTGCGACTTAGATGCTCAAATACGCTTAGGACGTTAGCTAATACCATACAGGAGAGAAATTGAGTTCAATGAGGAGCAGAACCGATATACTCACTTCATAGTTGCCACTATGTCAGGTGGCAACCGGACTTGCCAACGCAGCGCTTCTGTACGCGTGACGAGGCTGCGGATGTTGTTGAGTGGGCAGAGTCAGGGCTTCCAATGGGCCCCGTCTGATATGGGCTTGCCCGGGCTGTTGATGGGCTGGGCTGGGCTGGGCCTCTATTTACATAGCTGGGCTGGGCCGGGCCGGTGTCCTTTCGGGCTGGGGCTATGGTCCCTGGGCTTGGGCAGGAAAACTGGCATTTTTCGAACACCAAAATACATTTTGTAGATGGAAAAAAGATTCAATGTGCTGAGAAAATTTGAACTGCATCTATTTTAATTATTTAATGCACTTTAGATTTATATCCCCGATTTATGGGCTATTTGGGCCTAGCCCGGGCGTTTCTGTCCCCGCTGTGTATGGATACCGAGGTATCTGTAGGGCTTAGTCGAGGCTACGGATATTGTTGAGTGCTTACTGAAAGCAAGTCAGTACTAATTCCAGTGGAGCAGTAGAGAGAAAGGAAATATATTGGTCTTACTTTGATCAACCCCCCCAGATCTATCTGGGGTTCCAAGTTCGATCCTTTGTTGCCAGCAAAGCTGGAACATTGTCTGTTCATCTTTACTAGTAGGTTGGAACGTGTTAGCTAATGCCGTAAGCGGAGAAGTAGGACACTTTGAGAAGTAAGAGAAGACTACTCACTGATAAAAATGCAGTGGGTTAGCACCAATCCCCTGCGCCCTAGCGGTGGGTAAGGGTATCGAGGCTTCGGATATTAGAAAGTAATCATTTTTTATCGGTTCTGTTGGCCTGAAGCACAAGATGATGCGAACGTTCTTAATGTCACGCTCGCATCATCCTGGCCCGCCCTAAACCTTTGATGCCACTCTTGACACCAAAACACCCCCCGAGGAACCGCGAGAAGCCGGCGCCCGCGTCCTCTGCCAGCTCCATCCCCTACCCTTTGAGGGCTCTTTTCGGCCCCGCTTGTCGATGACGGTAGGGGGAGGTGCGCCTGGTTCAGTGGGGTCCTCTTCGCCAGCCCCCACGTCGACATCGGCGATGGTATCGCTGGCAGCATCACCCTGCTCAGCTACACCATCTCCATTTTCCGGAAGTCTAAACGGATCCGCCCTCTATTAGTTCGATTCCCTGCGACGTACAAACAGAAAGATACTCACCAGGAACACCGACCCTAACGCGTCTCCAAATCTTTCGCCTTCTTCGTCCCCGAAAGCATCCCCTTCACGTTGAGGCTGTTTGGTGCCTCTTTGCCCCCCCTCAAGGCCGCTGCCTTGGTCTTCTCCCACAGTCCCACTCGTGGCTCCTCCCTCCCGCGCCTACGGATAGGCGGGGCCACCCCACTATCACCCACGCCCGCCTCGTGAGCGCCGGACTCCTCAGGGTCAGATCTAGCCTCCCTTGCGGGAGTGAGCTGGGTGTCATTGGCAGCCGTAGAGGCGGAGGAAGAGGCGATGGTGGCTGTGGTGGTGGTGGTGGTGGTGGTGGTGGTGGTGGGGGGGGGCTTCCACGGAATCTCTGGCACCCTCAGTATCCTCCTAGCACTCATCACAGTCTGTTAGTTTCTGTCCATTGTTATTGTCAGTTGAAAAGATGTATGTTCTCTTACCTGGACTTCCACTCCGGAGGCGCCCACCCCCCCCGCTCTGGGCCTGGTGTTGGTTCTGTGCGTCCATTCTCTACTAGGTTCAGACATGTTAGCTGATGCTATCTGTAGTCATTTCGAACTTCAAGATATGGTAGAAGGTGACTACTTACTTTAGATCTGGTTATTCTTATTTAATTTGGTGGTGTTGGAGGAGCAGGCCCAGTCGGGGGTTATGATTTCCCCTTCCGGACCTGTCACCGCAGTGATGTTGCCTGAGGTGGGGTAGGCGGGGGGAGGCAGAGGCTTCTTCGGGGGACTATGATTTTCCCTCCTCGGACCCATTGACGCGCGGGAGCCTGCCTCGGGGTTCTGATACCAGTTATTAGCAGTTGCTTAGATATACAATAATTGGGAAAGGTCGCTGGAGGTAGGTAATCTATCTTACGTCTGGCCTTCCGCTGCCGACGCCTCGGTGAAAGGGGGACGAGGCTGCAGAGATTGTTAAGGGGAGTTTCTGATCGATCGTTATTATCAATTGCTAATCTGAGGTGATGAAGGGCGATGTTATTACATTTTGATGGCGGTCTTCCGCTGGTGCTCTTCTTGCCCACCCCTAGGTTCAGGATGTTAATTACTACCTTCAAGTTTCGACAGGAGCGATATACTCACTAGCATCACCCGCGGGGATACAACGCTATTGATGTTGATGATGCCCCGTCAACTATCCGTCGACCCCAATTGGCGGGCGAGGCTACGGACATTGTTGGGTAATTTTCTGATAAATCGTTAATATCAATTGTCAATCCCTAGAGATAGAGCGGATGCTCTTACTTTTTAGCACCAGGCTTCCACTGGTGTTTCCACTGCGCCTTTTGTGGTCCACCGCTACATTCAGGATGTCAATTATCACAGGCAATCATCGACAGAAGGGATATACCTACCACAACTATCTGCGGGGCGAAATAGTGGTGTCGAATACGATCCGCCAGCCCCAATTGGCGGGCGAGGCTGCGGATATTGTTGAGACTTGGTCATCTTCAATTGGCGGACGAGGCTGCGGACGTTGGTGAGGATGTGTCGAGTGACGACCATGACAAGATCTCTGTTGGCTGGCAACGTCGAACATTGTTGACACAGCCGCGTTGGCACAGTGACCATGTGCGATGAGAGTGTCACAACAGGACGGGCGGCCGCTCGTTATATACGTCGACCGACGGAGGCGGCGCTAGTGCGCGGCTCCTTTCTATATCACAGATAAAAGAATTCTTCGTCGACCGAAAATGTGGTTAGAATGGAAAAATGTTTTCAACAACACCCATTCTATGACAGAAGATGTGGTTTTGGGCGAAAAAACTGGTTTTGATGGGAATTAGCATTCTATGACGGTGGGTGGGCTGGTGGAGTGAGGTCCTATATTGACGGATGCTTCTTACGACGATCAATGGGGAAAACAGGACGAAAATAGCAACGAATGCGACGAAAAGTGCCATTGTAACTGTAGTTGCCCAATCTTTTCCAAAATGATTATTGAGTTCCGTCCCTCCACCGGGGTATGTATTCGTCCCTTGAAGAGAGTTTTCACGCCATTATATGGGAGATACGGGAAAATAATTGTAGCAATCGAGTGGCGGCATAACCTACGAGTGTACTTTTCCTAGGTTTTTTCTTGTTTTGCTCTTTTTTTCCCCTTTTTTGAATCAACAGAATCACCGGAATCAATCTGTCGAAAACCGCCACCGAAACTCCGAACCCACTCATTCTATTTTCGTCCGCCGCCCGAGGGCATGCACTCGTTCTTTGAATGGCAGAATGACACGCACCCTCATTGAATTTGCACTACTAGCGTTCCTTCTTGATCGCTGTGATGCGTTTCTCTTCGTATTGCTAGAGTACGTATTCCTGGGAATCACATATATATTATCACTTGGCTTCCAACCCCTGCAACACAAGGGAGTAGGTGAATAAGCCACAACCACAGTAATCGATACGTTCTCGGGGTCCTAAGCATTCCCAATTCTAGTGTACATCATTGAAGAAATACCATATGAAGGTGACGTACGACCACAGTGGTGTCGTGGTGGAGCACGTTCGATCACTCGCTGGGTTAGGTTTACTTTCTGCATCATGCGATCTGACTCGGTTGGGTTAGGGTCTTTTGTGGAACCACACATTAATCCTGTTGTAGATAATAACCCCCAGCGGCATAGGTTTCTGGAATTTAACCACGCATAATACATGCAGTCCCGCATCTTTATAGTCACGATAAATGATCGTTCCGGCTATTGCCCCATGCGAAGATGAATGGATAGAGTTCATGAATCAAATAGACCCCCCCCCCGGGGCCCTCTGAAGGGGGTCTATAGGAAACAAATAGACACACTGTTCTATTCGTTAGAACACCAAGGTCTGGTCTGTCCGGCGATAGAGCACCCGCTATAGCTTACGGGAAGGCGTCCATTTACCCAGGTACTCCACATAAATCGGGGTAGACAATTATTCAGCACCTCCGGTATTCCACCTAACTGGGGCCGCCAGTCCAATCTTCACGATTCCAACTTGCAGCTTTCTCTTGGATATGGGAGGAGGGAGTGAGAAATGAAACCTCGGTAGGTTGCTCTTCAACCTGCTTCTCAACATGGATAAGTGGCGGCAATAGCGCCCGTCTCTGTGCCACAGTCGAACGCACCCCAGGCGTAAGAACAATAACACATCAGTACCGAAAATGTTGAATATAAGAGTTTTCAATCTTAACTATGCAGTGGCCACAAATGCGAAGTCTCGGGGGTCTTCGGTTCACTCACATGGCTACCTGATGGGACTCCAACCTCGACAAAACGGGATATCTTAAGAGTAAGCTTCAAAATACTAGAGGCGGTTATAGGACCCTGATAATACGCTTATACTTCCTGGGGGAGCCGATAAAGACCCTAGAGCGCTTCCCGGGGCCGGGGGCGCCAATTAGCGTAGAATAGAGCATAGTTCAGTTATCGTGACTCCGCTCTGAAGGGAGGTACGTGCATCTGTCAACTAACTGAGCTATAGGTTCTTTCTCAATATCTATAGACTGGCAGTGGGTGTGGTATACCTATCCGTCATGAAACGAAACAAGGCTTCTCAAGCCCATATCACCACCGGCTCGACTCTTGTCCATCTCCACCTTGATGTATGGCTCCCCTACCCAATCCTACACCCCTCAGAGTTGTAGAAGCTACTGATGAGTTGAATCACTTGAAGACTGAGAGGGAGATAGAGTTGATGAATATCGAATGCATCGCGGTGGTGTTTGTTGCGCTACGGCGGTTAGAGATAAAGAAACACTCTAGCGGGAACGAAAGTTCACTCGAAGTATAAGTACAGTTATCGATGCTGCAATGACACGAATGATACCATAACCCCTATATTCACCCCCTACACATCGCTCCCACTGGAAATGGTAGATCACCGCGAGAGCTGACCATACGTAGATAGTCTCCACGTATTTCTTTTCCGAGCGTTTGGCCATGGAGGAAGCTCGTTGTAGGGCCATATCCTTGTTGACATATATATATTTGGGCAACGCGACATTCAGTTGCATGAGCATAAAAACCCTAACCCACACGGATAACCTCACCACTCATGATGAATTCTTTATTTTTTGAAGTTTGAGTATTGTTTGCACCAGAGATGTGCATACACGTAATTGACCGGGACTTGTAAGATTAAAAGTAGGGGCTTGTGTAGGCGAGTGAAGGCATGAATTCGGGCTAGGAGCGGGAGGCCACATAGATAAACTAACGGATAAGGGGAAAAAGTGACCACCTCTTCTGCTTGTGAACTCTCCCATGATTTTTTCCACCATCTCCAACAACATCTTCTACAACCCAGCGGTATTGTCACCATGCCTTTTTTTCAACGGATTGACTGATCTCACGGTCGCATTACAATATCTTTTACTCACGCCTATCAAGAAAGGGAATCGGTCTTTTCTGGCTGGAAGGTTTTGGGCCACGAGCAGAAGATGGAGCGCAGAGAAATCATGGAGTCATATCACAAAGGCAGGCAAGCATTTACTGCATTAAGTACAAAGCCACGAAGAAGCACAATTTTTTCAAAGCAAATTTAAAATTCAGATTTCGCAAAAGGCTATAGCTCTGACACGATATAGCAGATATCACAAAGTTTCCGGGGACCACAAAATCGACGTACCCATAATAAACCCCAAGCATGTGAATGACAGAAACACCATTCAGATAACCCATCCACCATGCAGACGAGGGACCGCAGCCACCCACGCAGCCACATCCCCGTTCGGCGCTCTGTCCACCCCATGGATACCACTAGCCCCTCTCACGATCGGCTCAAAGCTGTACTCGTAGACCGATCCCTTGACTTCGACCATGCGGGTTTCGGGGTGTCCATTGACGTAATCTACGTCCTCTCTCCAACGCAGGATTCTGTAAGCCTGCTGATTGTTCCCAACAGGGTAGTAGACTTCCTGGTACTTCGGGAGGTTGACGACGACCGAAGTGGTATTGGTGCATACCATGGCAGTGGTTGGATGAGTTTGCTGCCCGATGACAACGTAGAATCTCCACATGTGGAGGAAGAAGATAGTGAGGTGGAACATCTGGTGCTTGAAGATGTTGACGACGAAGCAGAAAAAGGTGTCGAGGGACATGCGACGAGCGCGGAGACTGCGGTAGGCATTCCTGATAGCAATGAAAGGCATGTTGAGTGAGGTAGGTAGGGTGTTGGGTTATGTGTGGAGTGGTTGTATTTTTTTTGGTTGTTAGACTCAAAACTTGACTTTTGGTTGTGAGCCTATTTGTAATGGTGACTGGAGGAAGAAGAAGATGGAGGACGTTCGGTGAAGGGTATTTATAGTGGTGGCGGGCGCAGAACGTTTTGCGTGCTTGGGGGTGCAAAGGCCCAGGTGGATGCCTATCCTCATTGACAGGGGTGGGGGAGGGAAGGTTGTGAATATTCGATCTCAGCCATTACCGACGGGCAGTCCTAGTGATTATTGTAGAGTTATATAACCGGATCCCGACGACGGTTATGACGAGGATCTCTGGAGCCAGGTTCTCTTGCTCAGGGTCCTCACTCTCATAAGCCATGATTGGAGGGATACCAGTGAAAAGGTCCAGCTCCAACCAGTGTTGTGAGTTTAATTTTGAGAAATCTTCCTACACCTTACCTGTTTTGTACCTCATGGTTCTAACTACACTACAGAAAAGATTCGGCATGGAAATATACCAGCGACGAGACCATCAGTTGGGCGAGCTACGTAAACAACTGCTGGATAGCTATAGCCGGAGGGAGGATAAAGACAGAGATCTGATATTAAGGATAGATATGGTAGCGGTCAAGAATAGACTATAGTATAATAGAGAGCAGAGCTAATTCAGTTCCACAGGTAGTAAATTTCCTTTTCTCATCAACAGCAGTACGGTGAGCCGACGGCCAACCAAAGGTTTCCATGATGGTAGATTTAGTTCAGTAGCACGCCATCCCACCTACCCGCGCGAAAGCAGCGCCGATGCCAGGGTCTCGGAGCCTGATATACAATGTTCTATTGGCTTTACAACTCCGCACACAAGCAGAGAGGAATACACCGGTCCTTGAGGTCTTGAATACAAACAACAGTGCCGCCAGGAAGGTTAGTCTACGCTCGGGGGAGCTAAGACAAACGAGTGACCACCCGTGTCTCGGGTGGTACAAAAAAAGCTCCTCCTAGGCCTCCGAGGATTGATACACGCTGCATATCAAGCGATACGTACGTTTTTCCGGAACATTTTCTTTCGATTTAAAGAAAAAAAACGTTTGATGGGCCAATGCACTGGGCGGCTATATATAGCAGTCTCCCCTGCGTCAGAGTTGCCCGGCCCATGCATCACGCCTACCAGAGGCAACGACGTTGACGAGAAAGGAAAACCTTTCAACTCGATCATACGGAATAGCTAGAGCGCGAGGAAAGATTTATGGACTCGTATCGCACCCCGGTCGTACGCTTCATTTCCCCTCGAGTGATCGCAAGGAGTTCGAACTCGGCGGTCATGGATGACACGTTGATGAAGGAAGCACAGGAGAGTGGCTAGTGGTGTGGCTTGTTTGGCCCTGTTTTCTGGATAGGCTACCACTTTACCATACACTTATACTAGCAGTGGCCGAACTCGCGAGCGCGAGCTCCTTTTACTCCAATTAATTGTGCCTTTCGTAGGGCCTTCCATCTCGATACCCCCGCCAGTGAAGGGACCTCTTGAACCCATCATTCTGCTGCGAATACCTCATTTAAGGTATCTCCCATACCACCCAGTTAATAAAATAAATTTACCGTACCACGCCCCATTAATGAATTTATGGCTTTTGATACCCCCTTCGGATGATAGCTCTCTTATGTAGGGGGGGAGACAAAAAAAACATTGCCCCGCCCAGGGAGTTGAACCCCGGCCCCTCGCACAACTCTTACCCACCTAGTCGATTCTTGAGAATGCAAACCACTACACCACCGAGACGTGTTGTCAACGTTGCTATGTCTATTTTTGGGCGGCTGGTCTTATAATTATACATACACCTTTTTAAATAAATAGAATTATACAGAGACCTTTTTAAATAAATATTAGGGCGTGAACCGTAGAGCTTCAGTTGCCAATATCATAGGTTTTGGGGTGGACTGGTTGCCATGCAGGAGTCAGTCAGGGTTAGGGGTCAGAGCGCACGCAGCGTGCCTACCTGGAGGTGCATAGCAACAGGCGTGCAAGCGAGCAAGCAGGGTAACTGCACCAATTTCGATGTGTCGTGCTTACCGCGAGAGGTAAAATTATTGTAGAAGCAGGGTCTAAAAACAGGGTTTCTGTGGCTAGGCAAGCCAATAGGACTCCTCCCATATTTCTACAATAATCTTACCGCAAGCTGTACTAAACCCCCTGTGGCTGTCGACCAATCAGGGTGCGAGAACTTTCGAAAAAACCATATTCCAGTATATGGCAACGGTAAATGCCAAGATCTATTTAATATCTAACCACCCAGGCATTCAGGCATCCCCAACTTAGGGGGTTTTCCACCATCCCCCAAGAAAAAAATTATTATTTCGCCTGCGAAGGAATAGATGAGGTAGCAATATAAAAACAGTAGTAGAATAGAATAATATAAAATAAAAAGTGAGCTTAGATCTCATTCTCCGATATATCTGCTTCCCTTAACTAAAGATTACCATATAGAAAGACACGGTAATTCTAGGCTACAATGTGGTCACAAAGAGAAAGAGTAAAGTAATAAGGAATGTTGAGGGAAAAGGGTTATTAAGGGTATGCTACTGATTATAATAAGGCTACTCCATACGCTGTCTCTTGACACTACGAGAGCGTAAAGACAAAGATTGGAAATCAATCTCTTTGCGTATCTCGATTTGAACATTGCGGCCTTCTCGGCGTTCAGGCGTCTTTTTTGAGCCTCATGTTTCATAGTAGCCCGTTGTTCCCTCCAGACACCCAATTGAGCAGAAAGAGTGTGAGAGGCGTCTGGTTTGAACGTCTTGACTTTGCTCTTACTTTTTGTAGTCCCCCGGTAAAGTAGATTAACCTAGGATAATAGACCGTTAGTAATGTCCTTATACAAAGATTTACATAGGTGATAGTACCAAGTCCTGAGAACCTTCTGTGCCGATATCTCGGAAAAAGATGGCGACACTAAGCAAGTCACCCGCCGGTCTCCAGTCACCCGATTGGTGTTTTAAAACCTGTCTCTGTGGCTCAAGAGCTTCCTGGCCTTCTCCGAGAGCATGGCCTTCCTCGGAGACCTGGTTAAATCTGGAAGAAGCTGTGTAGCTGGTATCGGCAAGGTAGGGTAGGACACTAAGGTTATGTCAGTAAATCGCCCACCATACGTGCTCCTACGGGTCCGAGTCCGAGTGTGGGTGGAAAGGTGGGATTACCGGGGGAGTGGTTAACAGCTTCAATGGGCTCTGCAGCCACCGCATCCTCGTAAGGTGGTGCATGGTACTCGGGCTCATACGTCCCCGCAATCTCCTCCTCCTCCTCCTGTGCCCGTGTACATATGCTCCACGGTTCCCAGAAACTTAAAGGGTACCTGGGTTTTCTGTACGTCGTGAGCACCAAGTTAGTCTCGTGTCAATCTAGCAGACTCTGTTGGTCTGGAATACTGTGATGGCGAGGGAGCTTGTGATTGCAAAGCTTGTGATTGCGGGGCTTCAAGAGATCCGTCAAGATGAATAGGAAGCTCGAGTCGGAGTACAAAGGCATCCTAAACCGCACGTCATGTCAGCTCTGGAAACGAATAACTACAACGATACGGAGAGGCTGGAGGTGACACTAGCGTACCGATACTTGCTCCGCAGATCAGGGACGCAGCACCCTCATGGCTGCTTTCATATCCGCTGCGTCAAACGGTGTCCCACGCTGATTGACCGTTACAGCGATTTTGTCAAGCGCCTTAGCGCGGGGAACTGACATTGGCTCAGCAGCATATTTAAACACCGATGATAATGCTGTCTTCATAGTCCCGCGGTCTTTGGATGTGCAGATGCAGAGAGATTGTGGTTTGGAAGATGGTTGGGTGCGCGTACGTGTAGTTAAGGTGGGGCAATTATGTACGATCGCGAAATCACGTCTTACACGACGGGTAACGTGAAATCTTTATTTTGCTGGCTGTTGGGATCTGACGGGAATGGGAGTAGGCTTCGGATTGCGGGCATGGCTGGCTTCACCGGTGTGTACATCTATCTATTAGGTTTTAGGATCTATGTTAACTGTCAATGATTCTTGGGAAGCTTCCCGGGATTGGGGACCTTTTTTTTTCTTTTTTATTTCTTTTAGAGGGGGGGGGGGATGGTTTATCAGCGAGGGATGTGATGTATAATAAAAAATGCCGTTCGAGGGTACCGGGTTCGTAGTCCGAAGACTGGTGCGGGTGATATATTCCAACTCTTTATATCGGCCGTAGTGCTGTATAAAAGCTGCAAAACCGCTTTACTCAGTGAATACACGCATTGGTTCTATATCCATATATACCTGGGGCTCCAATGGGTGTCGGCCCAAAAGTGCTTGCCCGGACATGAATACCATAGGCCCAGTCGCCCTGTTGAATTTGAGGTTGGGCCGGGTCAAGCCCTCAATACAAATATGCCTGAGCAAGAATAGGAGACCCGGGACGGTTCCAATGGGTTTCCGGTTATGGAGTTCAAACCAGTTCAACTGAACCGTATAAGTGAAGAGTTCTTACTCACTTCAACAATTGATTAAAACGGTTTAACAATGTTCAAAGCCAGTTATACCCACGGTTCAAACGGTTTATTTAAGCCCTTTTGGTGGGGTCTAATACCTGGTTTCGGTGCTCGAGCACCCGGTTCCGGAGATCATGAACACGTATTTTGCGGAATCCATTGGGGTATATATGCCAAGACATAGAACCACAGCTTATACAGTGAAACCGTTTCAAATTGTCAAGATAAATGGTTGTTGCAGCTGGCACAGTTTGGGCTTGCCGATTTAGTGATCGGCGCGGTTTTATCTTATCCATCATCCGGTTTCTACCATTGGAACCCCTCAGTGGAGGGATTTTGCTTTAGTAATCTATAGGTTTCTTGTTCATGGTAAGTATCGCTGATTGCTCGCCGCTGATAAGCCGTCACGTGTCTGTTAATCCAACCTTCATGGTTCAACTTCACCGTTTAACTTCACTTCAACTAAGTTAGACAGTTTTTCCAGGCGCCTTCCGCCGGGAAACTAATAAATTAGCCAAGGATGCCAATTGGAGAGATATGCATGCATTGTTCAAGTCGTTCTCCTACTATTCTGGCTCTGGATCTCTCATAACTTGGATGTCGGCGATCTGAGGTAATATGGGTCTTCTCAAGAGTAGGACGGCCTCATAAAAGAAGGGTGCATCCGATACCCGTAAGCCAGAAAGCTGTATGGCCATCTAATATACCCATTGGCCATTTTCTTACGTCACATAGTCGTTATATATATACATACGTCATGACGCCCTCACCCACCCGGAGGTGCTGCAACTGAGGTTACCACATTACGACACCACCGCCCTAGTATAAAAACCACCCCCCGATCCATCATGTAGGCTGCGGCCATCGCCTCGGGCACACAGCCGGAGGCCTACAAACCGCATTCCCCCAGAACCACGTCGTCATCGGTGGATTCGCCCCCGGGTTCTATAACCCACGATGGGATGCTGGCACACCACTTGTAGAGCGTCCAAGTGCGGGTGGTCTCTGGAAGCGTGTACGGTGTTAGGCCACAGGCTAGGAGGCGGGCTACGGCGGTGCTGGCTTTGTAGGCGGGATTGCGGGGTGGGACGGACGCTGTGTCGATGAGAGGGGTGTGGTGGGCCCAATCCCAGAGCCAGAGGGCCAAGGGTGTTTTGCTAAAGGGACGGCGTACTGAGGGGTTAGACGCAGGATGTGGAAGGGGTGCCGATGGGAGGGTGGGGGTGAGATACCGTAAGCTATCTGGTACTCACCGTCTTTCTCGAGGAGACCCTCCCAGTACGCTTCATCGTCTACATAGCGCTTCCCGTTTACGATAACTGTTTTATGTTGTGTGAGCGTCTTTAGCGGGTAAAATACACATCGTGTAAAATAGACCGAGGTGGCATCAGACAGCGGAGGAAAGGGTAGAGGATACGATGGAGAGGGCACCGGAAGGTTACACATACTTCCGGCTAGATCGAACGCCGCAGGGTTGGTCCACTTGGTAGGGGAAGCATACTTTGCGACCCTTGTAAGCGCCTGGTCCAGCTGATATTCCTCGGAGGGAAAGAGCCTGTACTGATAGGAGAGCCGTCTGTACTCGTATGTGTATTTGTAGCGTGTCTTTAACCAGATCTCTTAAGAATTCGGGTGGCATGTAGAAGTTTGGTGCAGGAGGGGGCGTTACTGTATAGCCCATTGCTACAGGAGGGGGGTTGGAGAGAGTAGATGACCGCTGATTCGTGAGCAGACAGGGCGAGGGGTATATAGTAGGAGACGTTGGGTTAAAGTGGTGTTGAGGTGTGGAGTATTGTGGTTATTATATATGGTTGCACGCTACACTGGGTGGGGTTGTGGTTTCGCGGGGGTGGCGTACGCGCGGAGATAGAGTAGACAAGCATGATGACAGAAAGGCGCTGCGTATATAAGAGCGGATAGCCTCCGCTGTATCGAGAGGGAGAAACGAGGGATAAAGACATGCATTGTTCTGTATTTCGAACACTTCCTCCGTTCACCATGAGTACACCAGACCAACTGCCTTCCAGTATTTCCAACGGTTTTTCAGTTTATCAGTTCCACCCAGTTTTCTAGAACCGTTTGAAAGACAGCACCCAGCCCCGCCTCCCCACTATTATGTTCGGTTCATTTTCCCGCTTGAGCAACTGGAACGCCGCATACAAAGTACGGAAACCCTAACCCTGAACACCTTTGGAGCGGAGTTCTTGTTAGACTAGTGCCAAGACCTCAGAAAGGTTCGCAATATATAAACCGGTTTTGATTCAGTCGACATAATTGTCAGTCAGAGCAGTTCTGTTCAGTTGGGTTCAACTTCGCTGAAAAGAGAAAACCCCGTTCCTACTGCTGAAGGGAGTGCCTCAGCAGAATAACCTACATTTTACCATATATTCAAAAGCGACAACGGTTTACTCCGGGGGTCTGGGCCGGTGGGGTGAACCATCCAAACGGCACTTCCATGTCTGGGTTTTCAGTCTGTGAAATAGTCTGTTCAAGCTCACGAACACTACCTTCCAGCGAGATAAAGATGTGTTCGAGCGTCGGAACCAGGTTTGTATAGACGGTTAAACTGTCTGTATAACAGGAAACCGGGTATTTAGGAACGCAAGAACCATACCAACAATTCACTCCAACGGTTCAGTACAAACAGCTTCAATCAGATAACCGGTAAACGAAACCCCGCATAAAACGTTCCTGGAGTCGGATTCGGATTTACAACAGCCTAACTGGCCTATGGCAACAGTCTTTTCTCCGAATGCTTGCATTATAATGTTAATTAGCAACGCTGAAAAGGAAGGTTGGTTACATGTCGAATTATATCTCTCCTTTGCGTTGAGGGTGCTCTGCAGCAAACGCGTCTATGACACTCTCCCCGCTGCGAAAACATGCTCAAATCATAAAATATGTTGCTAGCTACAGATGGACTGGCGGTTTGGAAACTTCTACAACAGCATATTCTCTCTAAACATGGATTAACATTTCAACACAATAACCTGCTATATACAGATATTCGCAAAAGTGTAAACTTGATGTTGAAATCGAGGAGCGCGCACTTGACCAAATGGAGGTCTTGATGAATGGATTGGAATATATTAATTTTCTAGGGGTAAAAAGGAGGTACAAGAAAGAGTTGTTTTTCCTTTGCACAGCGCACGCAGGCGCTACGGAAACAACAGTCTGCGATTTGGTCAGCAATCCTTTCCTGGACAAGTTACGCCACGATGGGAAAGCCTACCCAAATGTGAGTGAGAAGGATCGGTAAATCCATCCGGCTACGATGCTCACTATCATTGCAATCGCATTAGAATATTCCCGACGTCATACCTTATCGAAGGAGTCATACCAAAGTTCGCATATATGGAGCTCTTCGAAGCTTGATCGGGGATGGCCGCTAAAATTGCAAACAGAATAGTGAGGGCAACCACGACAAACAACGTACAGAGCGGGAACCAACATGATAATCAATGAGGCAGGAACTAAGACCTTTGTTAGCATAAGATAGATCTAGGATATGTGGATTTTGTTCGTAAGGTTAAAGCCTACCCCGAGCGCCCTATACCGTATGGTAAAATGTGGTGTTTCCATGTTCACCCATGCATGAGACGCATTGATCATCCTTTAAGTTGCTTGGAGGTCCCCCTTCCTTGAAATGTTCAGCTCTTCCGGAACACCTGTCGCACCTCCTGTTGTCCACATGCTCCTCACAACGACGCGGAGGCCAGATAATGGCTGCAAGATGTTTGCTTCGCATCTCATTATATGCTTTAGTTGAGGCTTGATCTGGCGGGTAGTGCACCTTGTGCCTAGTGTGATTGAGTGCTGTCTTCCTGAATGTTCAATATCCACGAACATCTTAACACAATTGTTCCTTTCGTCGTTGTGTCCCGCGAAGTCATCGTGGCCCTCTACATCACGCTAGGCGGTACTAGGGGCATTTTCAGCAACCTCGGGTTCGGGGGGTGGTGCCGGAGCGATAGGAGCCGTCATGCGCCTATCCACTGTTCTGTGGAGATATCCCACCTGCCCCCTGAGTTCCGCAAGTGCTCTCCTCACTTCCATCATATGCCTATCGACTGAGGTGTGCTGATTCCGACCCTGCCGTTCAAGCCCCGCAAGTTCCCTCATCACTTCCAACCTTCCCTCCCGCCCGAGAGTGGTGATAGAGCTCTACAGACTGGAGATATTTGTTTGAATGGATTCCAGCTGTTGAGTGGTGCTCTCCTGAAAGGCCAAGCTGCCCTGAAGCGTCGCACTGAATCGGTCAGCCCTTCTCTCCCCGCCGTGTTGACTGCCCGTGGCGTTTTCCTTCATCAATGTCCATCATGTCCTTCTCCTCAGCTATACGCACCGAAGAAAGGCCTAGGGAAAGGTCATCAAGTTTTATTTCGGACATTTTGTTGGAGAGATAGTCGAGGATCAGAGTGCTGCTGGAAGAAATGTCGATATTTTCTGGCTATAGTGTTAGAGGATAAGAACGGTATCAATAGGATTATAGAGGGTTAACTACTCACAACAACGTCGAACCCAAATTGAGGCGGTAATGATCCAGATCCTATAACGAGGGATGTAGTTGAGAGTGTTGGATTTGCCCAACGAAAGTTCAACTCTTGCCAGGAATGGGTCCGAAGATCTCGATTCGCAGGGTGGTTTTCGTTGTTGTGAGTCTCACGAGAGTGCCAGGGATTCAATCGGACCCTGCAATTGTACACAAGACCTCTAGTTCGGCCAGTGCCGTCATGACTTCGAACTGTCTTTCACAGCTCCCAAGTGAGGTATGATGATATTTGACTAGTGACCCAATTCTAGGAAGCGTCTTCATGACTCCTGGAACTGTCTTCCACATCCCCCAATGGATTCTCTCAAAGCCCTTTGATCCCGCATACCCTTTCTCCGCACTGTGTTGTCTTCCCGGGGCTTTGTCGGTTCCTCCTCAGTCTCCATTGGGTTGTCTTTTCCCTCAGCTATACGCATCGGAAAAAGACCTGGTGAGCGGTCATCGAGTCCTGGGTCGGAAGTTTTGCTTGGTTGATTTGGGGGGGGGTGGTGAGGGAGTATTGGGGGTTCATTGAACAGTTTATACTCTACCACGTACTTTAAGTGCTCTGTTCCAAAAGCTTTTCGCTTAGCCGGCGAGGAACTTGCCCCCCCGCAGTACGTCATGCCAGATATCCCGTTCCATTCACAAGCTCTACAGATCGGGCCGTCTTCGGTCACGTGATCAGTGCTAGTGTGATGTGTCCGGTCTTCGGGTTCCTGCTCATGTGTTTTCTCAATGGGACGGGTAACATAACCCGGGATATATTGTTGGCTACAGGGTCTCTATTGGGGCGGCCCGGGCTTGAAACACCCCATACCCGGCCCAAAGCCCGATGTTGTTGCCCTAGGCCTGGCCCACGTTCATAAGCCCGGGCATGCCCGGGCTCAGCGCTTGAAGAGCCCAATGTATTATATGCCCTGTTCATGACTGGGAACACCTAGATATGGAGGTCAGGGTATGAAAAATATGACATGATCTTCAACATTGAGGCTGGAAATATCGATTCTTGATGGGCCCAAAGAGGGCTCAAGTAGCCCGGGCTTTGATTCCCATGAGGCCCGGCCCGACCCATATTATCTATCAGAAGGCCCGGCCCAAATTGCCCGAAGTGAGCTCGGGCTTCACGGTTTGGGCCAAGGCTCATTGGCGCCCCTAGTTTTGTAAGAGAAATGAATGTGGTGTGGCTACCTGCTGTATGGTTTATATGAGATACCCTGTGAACCTGCTTGCTAGCCTATAGCTGGTGGTACGAGGGCATAGATGTCATGTACAGTACCTACTCGCAATCAATTATACTGTATTAGAAACAAAGCATAGAAAGTATCTTCTGTGCCTAGTGTTTGCAACGGGGTACCGATTATAGATATCTATCGATGCCTTGGCAGTGCCTCCAGACTAAACATGTCTGTAGGCTGATGAACGATCACTCGGTTTTGGCGACTAGATAGTGTTGGGGATTTTTAATAAATAGTAATAAAGCATAATAAATGCAGAAGACCTTTGACTTTCTTAATTGACTTGCTTGACAAGATATAGAAAGCCCTTATAATTATCAATACAAGACTATTGTTCTTAGAATAGTCTATATATGACTACATATTGACACATATACCGATACTAATGAGTATTAGGACACTGCTCCTAGGCTCGGAACCCAATTCCAACAGATAGAAGTATAAGTGTGGGAGAATTGATATATTGGACTCGTGTGCGGGGGTTGTCTGTTGGGAAGCTGTTGAGCCTTCCAGCCTGTAGATCAGTCCTAGGACCCGCAGATACACCCCTCCACCGTACCAGGAATGCAAGTAGTAAACACTATATACGCATCTAGATCGTGATCCGCGCAGATGGGGTTAGGGATTGGAATACTAAAGTTTACTAAATGGAGCAGCCTGCTTGTCAGAAGGGAAGACATGCAATGAACATACAGTGAGAAGCGCACTGGTCTATCCGAAAGTAGCAGTAGGAGCTATGCTACCTTGATACCCTGAAGACGGTTCTGGGAAATAGTAAGAACAAGTTTACTTGTGTTAATTAGAGTGGGCGGCATTATGACATCTCATGGATTTATCATATTTACCACGATTGATTTGATCTACCGCCCATCTCGCGGACGAGATGCTACTCTAATGAAGAAAGTAGAGAAAGTATGTAGGAGAAGTGAAGTAGTTGATCGTGTTATTGTTCTAGCTAGAGGGGGGAATGCCCCGTATTTATACTAATGAAAGGTAGTACAAAAGAAATATAATGAGTCATGAACGTGTGAGTAATAGAATGACTAATAGGAAAGTGAGTCATACGCCGATGACAAATACTATAATGAAATGATGAGAATCTTCCAGAACTATGAAATGTGCCGAGCGCCCTGTTTCAAGACTTCCCCTCGTGAGCCACAGTGAATAGCAGAAGAAAATAAAACATGTTTGCCTTTATCCAATCCCTTTGTAAGTAAATCCGCTACGTTCTCGTTCGTAGAAATATATTCCAGTTCAAATAATTCATCCTCAAACCGTTCCCGAACAAAATGGAAATGTACGTCAATGTGTTTAGACCTTTTATGAAAGACAGGATTTTTAACCAAAGAGAGGGAGCCGTTGTTGTCGCCTCGTAAAATAAAAGAGAGATTCGGTTTTCGTTCCAGCTCGTGGATTGCATTCCTTAACCAGATCAGTTGTCGACTGGTGTCTGAGAGGGCCATGTATTCCGCTTCAGTTGTAGAAGTGGCGACGGATCGTTGCTTATAAGAGCGCCAGGAGATGAGAGCTTCCCCTAGCATGAAGCAGTGGCCGGTGAATGAGCGGCGATCGTCGATGTCGGAGGCATAGCTTGCATCACTATAGCCAATTAGTGCAGTTGGTGGCGTTTTGGCGTAGAAGAGTGACCAATCGAGGGTACCCTTGAGGTAGCGAAGGACGCGATGGACTGCAGCTAGATGTGCCTTGGTGGGACAGGAGGAAAATTGCGAGAGCATGGTGACGGTGTAAGCGAGGTCGGGTCTAGTGCCGATTACTGCATACATGAGTGAACCGATTATCGACTGATAAATTATTGGATCGTCGATTTTCTCAGATTCCGTTCCTTTTTGGAGGTGGACGTTATTGTCGATGGGTGTTGCCACAGGTCTGGATTCGTTGAAGCCGTATTTGATAAGTACACGCTTGAGATAGGCTTCTTGTGATAGGATGATGCCAGTCTTAGTGTGGATCAGATGGATTCCGAGTGCCCAGTTGGCTGTGCCAGTTTCCGTCATTTCGAATTCCGAGTGGAGGAGGAGGCTGACGCGGTTTTTGCGTTCAGCGGACCAATAGAAGATGAGGATGTCGTCCACGTATATTGCAATGACAACTTCCCCTGTTTTGTGTATAAAGACACAAGGGTCGAAATCTGCTTTTCTGAATCCTATTTTGATTAGCGCTTTTGAGAGGCGGGCATACCATTCCCTTGAGGATTGTTTGAGGCCGTAGATGCATTTGATTAGTTTGCATGCTTTGCCGGGAGTAGGATAGCCTGGAGGAGATTTCATGTAGATTTCTTCCTTAAGTTCGCCGTATAGAAATGCGCTTGTGACGTCCATCTGATCGCATTGGCCACCGGTTTGAAGGCAGCGAGCGAGGAGTAGTCTGATGGATTCGTATCGGGTGACGGGGGCATAGGTTTGATCGAAATCTTGACCAGGGACCTGTGAGAAACCTTTTGCGACTAGTCGGGCTTTGTACCGTATGGGGTTGCCATCGGGCCCGAGTTTAATTTTGTATACCCATTTGCAGTCGACCAGTTTGCGGTGATCCGGTGTGTTGACCAGATTCCATGTGTTATTCCTTGCGAGTGAGTCGAGTTCAACTTTCATAGCATTCTGCCATTTTTCGGAGTCCGGACTGTTGATCGCTTGGTGATAGTTTGTTGGTTCTGTTAGGGTGGTGTCATGTTGGATGTTGTGTCCGTATCTGACCGGAGCTTTCCGTTCCCTTGCTGGGTTACGTCTCGGTTGATCAGTATCTGTTTCATTATCATCATGCGGGGTACGTTCAGTGGCGGGCCTCGTATAGCCGGCCCCCACTATACTTGCGTGGTCTTCCGAATCAGTGTCGGAGAAATGTTCCATGGTTTCGCGCATTATCTGTTGGTTGATCATGTCGTCGTCACTTGGGTCGTCGTCGTATGTTCTATGTTGTTTTGGTGTTGACGGACGTGAGAGTGGTTCTTGTTTGATCTCGATTTGTTTTGGTTTAGGGGGTGTGTCGGTTTTTGTTTTGACTTCGATTTCTTCCCCTACGGATGTACCTTTAAACCTAAAATGACGAGAGAGAACTACTTTCCTTTGTAATGGTATGTAGACGCGACAGATTTTTTCAGAGTCTCCGTACCCGCAGAATTGTCCCGTTATTGCCCTTGCGTCCAGTTTTGTTCCTGCTGGTCGTGCTTCGACGGGTATGTGTATGAACATTGTTTCACCGAAGGATCGGAGGTGCCCAATAAAGGGTTTCTTGCCGGTAAGTGCTTCGTATGGTGTCATATTCGGGAGTGACTTATGCGGGAGACGGTTTTTGACGTGTACCATGGTGTTGATCGCTTCTGCCCATAGATTTTTTGGGAGGTTGTGGTCGAGCAAGGCGGATCGTGCCATTGTTGCTATAGTCCTGTTGAAGCGTTCTGCTGTTCCATTTGACTCGTGAGAGTAAGGTACAGTGAATTCATGCTTTATGCCTTTGAAGGCAAAGAATTGTTGAAGGTCATTGGAGATGTACTCGCCACCGTTGTCGCTTCGAAACCGTTTAACCGTTTTGTCCAATTGATTTTCCATGTATGCGATATATCGTTCCGTGGCAGCTGCTGCATCTGACTTCTTTTTAAGGAAGTACAGGTGAGCGTACCTAGAGTAATCGTCGATGAAGGTGATATAGTAACTAAAACCGCCCAGAGAAGGAGTCGAGAACTTGCCGCTCAGATCTGAGTGTATTAGTTCCAGTGGTTGTTTGGATTGTGGTTCGGTGAGGGGAGCGAGGTGAGACTTGGTTGATTTGGCGAGTTCACATGTGTTGCATGTTTCCATGTGACCAGATGTGGGGAGAGACTTGGGGTCGGCGACCATGGTGCGAAGCCGTGAGAGCGAGGAAGCGGGGAGATGTCCGAGCCGTTGGTGCCAGTCATAGAAGCTGGTGGCGGCAGAGAGGTGTGCGCAGGGTTCCTTGGTTTCGAAAATGTAAAGACCAGTACTATTTGCGTTAGCGATCCCGATGATTTCCTTGCTGTTTGGTTTGTAGATGGTAAAGCCGTCTTCCGTCCCAGTTGTGGTGAATCCCTTTTTAGCGATGCAAGACCAAGACATCAGGTTGGTGTTGCCTAATTCGGGGATCAAGAATACATTCTGCAGAGTGATCAGGCCATGTGATCCGTTGATGGTGACGTTGCCAATTCCGGTTATCTGGAGTTTGCGACCTCCTCCAACGGTAACTGTTCCAGTGTGGGGAGTTGGGTCGGTAACCAGCGTTCCGGTCATGTGGTTGGTTGAACCAGGGTCGAAGATCCATGCCTTGTTGTCGGTGGTGGAAGGTCCTGCAATGAAACCAAAGTAGTCTTCCATGGTAATATCCGAGGTGTCATCTGAGATGTTGGTGAGGTCGAAGTCAACCGGCATTGTAAATACATCGGTTTCTTCGAGTGCGGGTAGGCCAGAAAGATCGGGGATCCAAGAGAGGTCAAGTTTTGTGTGAAATGCAGTACCAGACGCGACGTTGAGATTGCCAGATGCAGCGGACTTCTCCTTGTCTCTGAAAGCTTTGAGTTTCCGGCAATTTTTGTGCGTGTGGCCTTTTGCATATTCTCCATTCTTGGTGCACCAGGTGGATGTGACGTCCCGATTTCCTGTTTCGTTGTTGCGTGGCCTCCTGACTCTGTTGTTGTTTCCGTGTCCTGGGTTTCCTCGCCTGATTGTGTAGGCTTCTCCAGCCGCTTGTCCATCGTTGTTGCGCCGTGAGTCCAGATCCAACAGCTTTTCGTAAACGTCATCGAAAGTGACGTTGGGCTTGGTTTGTAGGTTATCTACGACTGATTCGAGGGATTCGTGCCGGAGTGAGAGGAGTAGGAAGGATGCCTTCGCTTCTGAGACAGATGCGAGTTGGTGAAGGTGGTAACCGAGTGGGTCTTTGGTCTTGTCCGTAGAGTTACTAGTTCTAGTGAGGAGGGATGACCAAAGAGTGTTAAACTGGGTTAGATGTTCCTTGATGCCCTTGTCGGGTGTGTACTGTAGGGTTACGACATTAGCGAGGAGCGAGTGGAGGGATGCGACGGTTTTCCGATCGAATCTGTCCTCGAGTTGAGTCCAGAGGTGATGTGCGGTGTCGGCTGGTGTCAGCGTGAGAATAACTTCGAATTCGATGTTAGATTGGAGGAATACGACCGCGAGGTTATCCTTTTTGTCCCAATCGCTGATTTCTTCGGCATTGTCGGAGGTTTCTTCTTCGTCTTCATCAGCCTCGGCTGCGCTTCCTGTTGCTTGTGGTGCCGTTGTAGGTACAGTAGTGGTGGTGGTTGTCAACACGGGACGCTTACTCGAACCATTGACCAAGTTCCACAGATCGTGAACTTTCAACATGCGGGTAGCAAGGTCCCTCCATACAGTGTAATGGCCTTGACCATCCAGCTTGCATGGGAGTGCGGGAATTTTGATGCTCCTCTCAGACATGATTGAAAGTGAAACGAGAAAGTGTACTTTGTGGTAAAAATGGTGAAGAGTGTATAAGCGTGAGTGGTCTCCGGGCTCATAACCTAGAGAAAGTATGTAGGAGAAGTGAAGTAGTTGATCGTGTTATTGTTCTAGCTAGAGGGGGGAATGCCCCGTATTTATACTAATGAAAGGTAGTACAAAAGAAATATAATGAGTCATGAACGTGTGAGTAATAGAATGACTAATAGGAAAGTGAGTCATACGCCGATGACAAATACTATAATGAAATGATGAGAATCTTCCAGAACTATGAAATGTGCCGAGCGCCCTGTTTCAAGAGAAAGGCCTACTATATAAGCAGCAGAATATAGTACACCTGGACTCGAAAGCTCCAGTACTCGATAATCAAAACCTACACTCAGGCTCCCAAAGGCGAACCCCCATCCCATGAAGAACCCCTTACCCTCACACCAAAACATCAAATATATCATCCACAACCCCCTCCCTCCTCAACCTCCCCATCCACCTCCTCTCATAATGCGCCCAACAGATCGCCTTCCTCCCATCCCACCCCTCCTCTTTCCACGCCTGCACAACCCTCCACAACACATCCATCTCCCTCTCCGCCACCCGCGCACAGATCCTCAGCCGCTGCATCTCCGCCCTCACAACCCCCCACACATCTCCCACCTCCTCCTCAGCGAACAGAATACCACCGCGGAACACCCTCCGCGCCCACTCGCGGCCTGCCGCAATAGACATACCTCGGGGTGCAGCACGGAGCTCGTAGACTACCCGGTTGTAGTACCGCACCGACAGGCGCTGCAGGGAGAGGTGGATGAAGACGGACCAGGCGGCCTTTTGTGTGTACTCCGGGTGCTTTTCGAGGTATTGGAGGTGGGCGGCGTAGTTGGGGTGGTCGCCTTTTACTTCGATGAGCGCTGCGAGGGCCGATTCTGGTGGTGGTGGCGGGGAGGGCGCTGGCGAAGCGAGGCGCTTTTTGGCGTTGCGGGTGGAGCGGGTGCGCATGATGCTTCCGGGTGGAGCGGAATTAAACTGGAGAGAGGAACGGAAGAGAGAGGGATGAAGGTCATTTTGAGGTTTTTGAATGAGTGGACAGCTGGCAAGACTTCCGAGACCGGGGTTTGGGAGACGGTGACAACTGGTGCCATATTCCTGTTAACTGGCAAGAGGGACACATCTTCACTGCCGGAAAATTTGATCTGGGATTTTTTGGTCTGTTTGAATTGCCTGCTTCCCCGATATCTTACCGGAGTGGAGAACCCCGTACTTATGTTGGAAACCGGGGAATAATCAGTTCTTTGCTTTGGATCATTCAAAGCCGCTGCACGTTTTTAACTAACCACATGTACCTATAATGTGACTGTGTTTGGCTTACCTTCGTATGATAGCTGATATACAGATAATGGAATTCCTTCTCTGTCCCGGGAAAACATGATACAGGTGGGGTTTTCGTGGGGTATAATGGGAATATTCCCGGCAGAATAGATAGAAGCTGTGATTATAAGGTTTCACAAAGCGCGGGCAATTTATATCTTTGTCACTATTTAGCACCTTCTCTCTCCTTTCCCACCAGCATAAATGACCATGGGCCATCCCGGCCATTGTCTGGAAGGACCGAGTGATATCGCATGAATGAGTACATCACAACTTGGATGAATATCAGCCTTGACAACAAGGATTGCAAATTAAGAGACGAAAAACATGCATAATCCTGAGTAATGGTCATGATTATGCCTAAAATAGGCTAGATTGGGGCTAATTTGAGTAAACTGGGGCCTTTCCCCCGGAAACCAGACTCATAGAAATACTAATTCCAACTCTAAAGCAACCACCAGCGAATTTCATGATTATATTAGCGCCAGAAGCTTTTATAAGCCACGTTAGAGCTTAAATAAGGCTGAGATTCGCCTTTTTTGGCAATAAGCTCTTCTTGCGTTTTGAGTTCCTTGTAAACATGTTATTTAAGGATTGTTTTTATTTACGCTGATAATCTTAGGAGAGGCTCAAAAAGTATCTTTATAAAGTAATAAATCTTTTCTAATGTTAAATTATAATAGCCCTCGTTCGGCGTGGTGGGCGAATGAAAATGATGACTTGTCTATCGAGACGGACAAGGAATCGAAGCCGGGCCCCCGACCGGTGATGTAGATGGCTTGGTTTGTGGGAAAAGAGGAGCTTGATGGCTGTGAAGATATGGAGGAGAACATTTGGTGTATCTCTTTAACTTGTAGAACGCTAACTGTCCTCCCTAGCGCTACATGTATATACATGTACATGTATGAGCACAGTGTTGCTAAGTATGAACTAACCACTACCGGTAATGCAGTAATCTATCCTTGTAAGAATGGACGGCAGACATATATGGGGCTGCATTACAGTTGTCCTCTATTACCAGCTTAAGCCTGCATGTACCTCTAGCCTCCACTATTGCTGTTATATCTTACTAATTTCACCCCACCACCGTTAAGCGGAGACCCCGGAGAGTTCTGCGTGAGGGCCGGGGTTAGGGTTACTATTGGCATTAAATTTGTATCCATTCCCAATGTTCTAGAATCTTCAAACCTCAGACAAAGGAATCAAGGGTAACTCTGAAACGAGTGTGATTGTGGGCGGGTGTATATATACTACCCTACACCCTCCCACCTCTCCCTTCACTCCTTCTTCAAACCACGAATCAGAGGATACCTTCGCTGTCAATGTGAGTCCTCCATCACTCCAAGATACTTTCGGTGGGATTTGAAGACCATTAGGTCTAGAGAATGGTAATACCATGCTCAGTTCGGCAGTTTACCACCAACGACCCACCATCCCTCACTTCTACACCTCCGGGAACTGTCAACCATTACCGACAACAACCAACGCCACTACCCAAGTAAATCAACAACCCAGAAATTTAAATACAACAACAAGTTTCTCGCAAACAGGCCATGGCACAAAGCTAAGCCCCTCCTGCCACCCACGTCGTCTCCCTTCATTTTCCTGCTCCCCTTACAACCTCTTATCCGCACAACCTCTGGTGCACCAACCCATTGGCTCGGCGCGCCAGACACTATCGCAGGCGGCGCGTGGGACCTATAAGCTCGCCTGACGCTTAGCCTACAAGTTAGTCCCACCAGCGGCAGATGACCCATGAGCTCGTCTGTTGGCTTCGGTGGGGGAGTGGTTGTGCGGATTTGAGTATGTTTTGGACGATTTCTTTCTCCTTGGCGGACTGTGGTACTTGTAATAATGGGGAACTGGAAGCGGATGCGTAGGTGTGGGAGGGGTTGGAAGTGTCCGAGGTGTCCGAGGTGGGGCAAGTGGACGGTAGGACGGAGGGCGCGTGAGGTAGAGGTAGGCATGGGCCGAGAGCTGTGCTCTCTAATTGAGGCGTATCCAGATAACAACATCCCCGATGTCGGCACCCCCGGCGAAATTGATCTATCTTCTGTGACGTTTACGGTACGTTTAGACCACCGTATTGAAATCACCTATCCGTACCGCACTTTGAGGATCCGCCTGGCCTGAACGGACACTCACGTCCGGAATAGTAGTTCTTATTTCATTCCGACAAAATCGGCGGTGTGGGGTAAGTTGTTTCTCTCATCTTTCGATATTGTCCAACTCGTACTAGAGTGTGGTCAGCCGAGTGTACAATATCTACGTTAATTAATTCAGGCGATTCAAATACATGAGCCAAGATTCAAGACTTATTTTCTGTATGTCGTACGGCGTTTTCGGGGGTGCGGGATGGGAAGAGATAGGTGTGGGAGTGTACTCAGTCTGTGTAATAGAACCTTGTAATAACTGATACAGAATTGAACAGTTTCTTCATACTTTGATTGGTACCCTAAATATCTGGGATTCCCCAACATGTTAGAATGATAGGCGCTTCCCACTGGTGGGTTGTTCAGGGGGTATATATCATACTTAAGGAAAAGCTGTCATTTTTTTAGTATACTCAACTCATTAAAATTGTCTTGAGATCACCTGCACAATAGATGTCTGCCCCAATCCGCGTGAGTCGAAGAACCAAACCCCCGAGTGATAGCCTGTGGTTAGAAACTGTAGACCCCCGAGAGAGAGAATACTGGGTGTTAGTACACGAGACTTATGCTCAAAGTGAGTGCTCGGGCATAGCTCGGTGGGTATGTGCCACATATCATTGCCTTCCTGCTCTGTAACGCCTGTCCTGTCAACGGTTATGAGCGAGTGATAGACTGTGACTCAAAACCATGGTGAGTGGGTTTGTCGTACTTCCGAATTTCTTAAGGTGAATAAAGGAATAAGAGAGGGTTCGATGATGAGCTGGTATTGAGGACCATGCAGCGTTGTTGATGTCGTTTGGTAAACAGTGAAATGGATGCAGATACCGCTTTCTATAGGAAATATCTTGAGGATCCTTGCATCATAACAAAGAATGGACTAGCAGGCTAATTAAAACGCCTCCTAATCTATACATTGAGTATGGTACACTGCTGGAAATCGTATAGTGATTCAAGCAATAATAATGTTCTGTCCTTTCACATTCTTTCTTCCCGGAAGAGACCATAGTCACCGTTTTGCTTGGTCAGCTTGCATTAATCAATCAATATAGGTGTTGTCAGCCCTACCCTTGTAAAGTATCTTACTCAACAGCACTTATATATACCCATCCTACCCACTCTCAGTCTCTTCCTCTCCCCACCACCCTCACGCCCAGCAATATCTCTCCCCATCTTAAAACCTCGCCATCCATATTTTAAATCATCTCCATGCACCTCAATCCATCCATAAGACCTTAACCTGATGTATAGGTCTACAATCACTCTTTTCCTCCATCGTCCCGCAGGTGTCGACCAATATTCACCCTCCTCTCCTCCACCACAACCTAAGAGGAGGTGATTCTGTGTTCGAAGCTCATTCGTCACATCAATCTTCTTTGCCGTAAGTGTATTAATTGATGAATCAAATTGAATATGAACATCACTAACTATGAATACAACAAGTAACAGACCTTTAGACCTCAGGATTTGGTCCTGAGGAGGATTCAGTCCCCGAAATATGGTCTGCTGGCCGCTGTGACAATAGTAAGTGTATCATCAACTGTATTAACGGTAAATTATAAGAGGCTAATCACAGATGTATTCGTTAGGATTGACTGATCCCACCGGGGCAAGGTCAATTTCAGCTGCCTTGTTGCACAGGCTTTCAAGTCGATGTGTCGATTCCCAGGCTGAATGTCTGTGGGGAATTTCCCTAAGTCGAGGAACAGTTGAGGCGCTTTGAGGGTGCTATCGGCCGGGCTCCGTTTGACGGGTGGGCCGAGGATACAACCCTCCCTGAGTCATTGACAATCATTCGCAGCCCTCCTAGAGGGCATACGGCAATGGGTTCTTGGTGTTGTATTTGTAGGTTTCGCTTGTTTTGTGGGTTTTCATTTGTTTCGTTCCGTTCTTTCCCTTCTATTCTTTTTACCATTCATGATGGGTGTCGTTTTCGCCATTGTGCTGGTGGTGTTATGTATGTCTCTTATATCGACATCTCCTTTCATAGGCCTTTACTAATTTCTTCATAGAGGTTGACTGCCTTCATTGAGTCATCGAATTCATTCGAAACGGTAACCCTTTAGGTATTTACTCTTCAAGACCCGAACAATCGAGCACGTTGAACTAAGAGACCAAAAGTGAGGGGGATGACAGCAGTGACGTATTGGGTCATCTAAATCATTCGAACATCTTCAGCTAAGTTCGTAAGTTTAATATCACGCAAATTTTCAACACACCAAATATACTAACATTGCACAGATAGTGGTGGAGAGGGATCATTAGTGGGGCCCCCCTACCATGGGTAGGTCGGGCCCCTGCACTGCCTGCCTCACGTCCAACCGGCCTCGCTGTGCATATGGAACCCACACAGCGTATTTGTGTGTGCCCTAGGGGACGTTAATCAGAGAGGAGATATTTTCGGGGTGTCGGCTCTGCCTGTTGCTTGTCAGGCGGACTATTGCTTTCTGCAGGCCTCCGCTCGTAACTGGTGCGCTGAGAAGATTCTCACAATGGTGTGCTTTAACTCTTATCCTACTCTGGTTATATATATGCTAACAAACCATCTAAGAGGTCAACACCATTACCGGTAACTGCGGCCCCTCACGCCTATGCGGCCATGTAGGGAAACACATATATGTGGTAAATTCTAAAGTGAGGATTTCACTTAAGAATACTGCTACTGCAGTCCTTTCTGCTGGACCTGGTGCGGTGCAAAATACCTATGGCGCAACTGCAGATGTGAGGATGATGGGAGAGCCGGATTCATACTCCTTGTAAATAAATAAATCATATATTTTGAACAGAACCTGTTTAGAGGGCTAAAGGGAACTGCCGACCATTAGTACCACCAGGCCAATCCCTATAACTGTAGGGTTCCATGCCATTAATGCATTAATTAATTAAACGAAAAAAGAAAAAAGAAAAAAAAGTCCCATAATGCCAGCTGTGGTCTTACGTCTTGGCACTAGCCTAGAGGGAACACAAATGTCTCAGCTGGCGATAAGGAAAGCATTAGCATGATTCCCCAGACTCCATTAACAAAATTATTTGACTGTTTGGCACACCATTATTCAACCCACATTTATCAACCATAAGGCCCCTCTAAAAAGCACTTCACACCTTTTCTTCTCCGTTAACAACCAACTACCTACTCAATCACGCAACCTGCACACAACCACAACACATTTACGATGGACGACTTTGAAGCTGCTCAGCCACGAACCGATGCCCTCCTCAAGCCGGAAAAATTTGAAAGATTAGCATGGGAGGTTGGCGGATACACCAGCTTCAAAATTTATACAGAAACATGCCGAGCCTCCCCTTTGAATAGACATTACTGTGTAGAAGCACTTTTAACTCTTAACCCCCGTCGCGTTCTGAAGTTTTGCGTATACCATTACCTACACTTCTACGCTTGTAATCACTGCTCGAAAACCGACAACCACTTGAAAATACTGCGAATGTTACCGTGCAAGAGCAACTTAGAACATATCTCTTCATCGTAGAAAGTGGCGGTAGTAACCAAATCGCCTAGAGCATTTTCAACGCAGTAGGAAACTATCAGCAGGTATATTTCAAAATTATCCTACAGCTACTGTTTTTTAACCGGAAAAAGACACCATGAACCGTATTAGATGTAATCATACAGATATAGAGCGACTCGGTACACCTCCCATCGGCAGACAGTGTACCGCTAGGAATACAAGACTATTCAAAGCTGACTACTGGCACAAATTGTGGCTTATTACTATGATCGCAAAGCATATGTGTAAAAAACGTATTGGCGAAGTGCAGTTTCTGTCTTTATTTTATCTATATAGTACTTATATTGGAAGGCTTTGCTCAAGGCGGCAGAGTTTTGCAGTATGCTCTAGGAATGGTGATCGTCTTATTTCAAACGAGAAGTATCCCCTTGTAGATAGTGGTTACGGGCTTAGAAGAGGGTTTTTAACACCCTATCGAGGAGTTCTTTATCGTTTGACAGAGCAAGCAATTGATAGTTGAATATATGATAATTCTATTGAAATCAAAGTACTTCATTTCTAAACTTTGAAGAGCCGAAAACAAAACAAGAACGTTTCAATCTTCGGCATTCTAATTAGGGACCGTGGTTGAAAGAATTTTGGTATACTCCACAAGGGATTTCCGATCCTATCCTCAACCCCGAGTACCCATATGAACTAGGGGTAGGATTCGTATCCGCTCTGACAGCATTGCGTAACCTCAATAGAAAAACTATATGCGGAGAGTATGATGAATGCAGTATTATCGACGATGAAGCGGATATAGAGGACGGAAGTGAAGCGGACAGAAGGGATTTCGACTGGGAAGTAGTATTTCTGGAGGTAGAAGACCGTCGAGTGTTGATATTGAGAGAATTAAGTGCGGATAAAATGCGAAACGATTATAAGATGGCAAGGCGGGACAGAAATACCTATCTCAATCTGCAATCAGGGCTGGAAGTCATTTTCATAGAATTTAATCTCTCGATTGATCCAAGCATCACGGGTTGCACCAGGTTTCATACCGCAAAACATTTGAGCTTTTGCCTCATCTGAGAAAATGCTCATTGCGGCAATCATCCTGTGTGCATCCCAATGATGATAGTGCTTCTGTACGCGTTCGACAGCAGTTTCTCTCTTCGAGTCACCTGGGGGTAGTGCGAGTTCCTCAGGAGCTAGCCTACCAGCATAAAGCAATTCTAACTTTTCATAGTGGCGTAGGGTGTAATATCTGAAGTCCTTAGCACCGCGATATTTCTATACCGATCTATCGATTAGAAAGAGTAAAGAATAGCCAAAACGATTAAAGCCATAAACAATTAGTTTACCTCAATCGTACGATTCTAGATATCATCGGGGGCATTTGGAACTTTCGTCACTTCATCCCAACCGAACTCTCTACCATTTCTAAGCATCATAAAGGTTTTGTACTTTCTCTTCAACCGCATCTTCGTTAGTATAAAACATACAACACGACATGAGTTATAGGCAACCAAAGAGAACAGAAACTGATATGAGTTGCAACTTACAACTTTTATTTTATACTTTATGCGACCAACCGCTAGTGGTATCTTCTCCGAACCACCTGGAGAAACAGAGCAATAGAGCTTATTAACTTCATCCACAGCGGATTTGAAAACCTCTTTCTTAAATCCATTTCCATCACGCTTGCCTTCCCTAGCTCCAGCCACCAATGCTTCTAACATAGCCCGCTTCATAGGAACAGTCCATGTAGTTGGGCTAGCTCTTCTTCCATCTCCATCTGCTGAACTGGTTAGAATATATGGATCTTCAAATATTGAACTGTTCTCACCCTCTGGTCCAAACCGAGACCGACGGGCAGTGGTCCACATTTGATAGCCTGTTGTGGAGCTGAAACCTTACAGGAAGATTAGCGTCGAGGAGAGATAGGCAATGGTTCTAGGATGTCAAAAATTCGAACCTACCGGATCCTAGAGATTGCAAAAAATGGAGCAGGATGGTGTCGCGATGTCAAAATCTGAATTTGAACCTCCTTATAGGTCATCAGCATCGGAGAATAGAGTAGGTAGAGGTAGCGGAAAACTGTAAGAGAAGATACACCAACTTCAAAAGGATCAATTGAGAAGGACACCTTACAGAATAAGACCTCAATTAATCCAGCGAGCTTTCTGAAGCACTGGTGCGAAGTAGCAACAGAGTAGAATCAGAATATTTTACTACAACTAGTGATGTTAGAACTTGTGAAAATCTGACGGGTCGGGAGTAAGTATTATATAATGGTTATTAGGTGATGCAGGTTGGGAGGTGTAGATAAAAGGTGTACTAGGTCCTGGTCACGAACCATAGTTGAACGACATAGGTTGTCTTTTTGAAACGGAGCGTTGAGCGCTTGTTTTGGCTGGGCGGGCCGTAAATGGTACTCCGATGTCGTTGCAGGCAAATATTAATCCTTATTAAAGTTTCCGGCCTTTTAATTCATGCCTGGGTACATCAATAATTATAGACACAACATTATCATTATCGTTACAGCTGGTCGACGCGATGTATTACACTTATCCAAGTGCTCTTACCTAGCTTCAGCGCCGGTCGAGCGCCTCTAGTATACATTCCCCACGCATAAGAGATCGGCGAGTTGGCCAGTGCGTAATGCACTATGACCGTCTCCCCAGACTACATGTAGACACCGGCTGTTTGATCCACAGAGCTATGCCAATATCCTTTTTTTTCACAATCACCCCTGTGATACACCGGAAAAGTAATACACCAGCCTCCATAGCCAGATCAGTAAAATGCATACCATCTACTGCCTTAGCCCGTGGCTATTACGGTGCCCACAGGCGTCTGGCAGTACACCCCCCCCCCCCCCCCCCAAGGCTCGGCGGAAACGCGCCGATGCAACTGGGTGAGAAGGGATAGCTCTGCTTTTATTGCTGTCCCGGTGCGTTCGTGGGACGCGCAGCAGGTGCTTCAATATCTGCCAAATAATACATTACTATATCTTGACATATCGAGGCCAGCCCGCTAAAATATGTACGCTACTGGCTTTATAATTTAACACACGACCTCCGCGATCCGGTACCACTGTTGAGTGGTTAAATCGTGTCATTAGCACGGAATAAATAGATTCTAGATCTCGAATCTCTCCCGAAAACCTCGTCTTAAGTCGAAACCCCCCCATAGTAATGAAATAATACTCGTTCTCACATAGCCTGGCATATGGTAAAGCAGTAATATCAAAATTGGGGTTGCATATCGGTGTTGTTTTCGACATGACCGTTCGGGCTTTGTGAATATTATTATATGTCGTTTCCTACCTCTCTCCACGTTTTCTGTTCTTCTACATGTATCACGGACCAACGCGCTTGAGCTGAGAAAGGCGCTTTTACTATTTCTTGGCTCAAACAAGCCCGCCAATAGAAACCTACATTTTGATGCCTCTTACAGGGGGTCGCGTTAGTGTTGAGCAGGGATCTACTAACCATGCTTACGAAACCCCCTGTCGCCTCAACACTATGTCACGCCACCGGAGGGACAAGGATTAATCCTGGTCAAAATGCTACATCAAGGTAAGGACTATGACTCATCCATAAGCCCTGATGGTCTAGTGGTATGATTCCTGCTTTGGGTTCTCTTAAATGCAGGAGGTCTCCGGTTCAATCCCGGATTAGGGCCCTAACTATCCTCTCATCTGAAGTGTCTGATTTCCTCAGCGTTTCCGGTGGGCGATCTTTTTTTTTCTGGTTTAGGAGTTGTCCGAGACGATACGACGACACTACACACAAGACAGCGAGCACCCGAGAATATTTGTTGCGTTAATTTTTAATATTTTAGAGATGGGCGCATATTTCTGTTTCTAAATTTTCCCATAGGCCTGGGAATGTCCTGAAATAATATAAGATCGCTCAAATGTAAGAAGACAACGTCCAAGGAACGTTTCCGGGGAAGGCGACCAGCAGCGGAGGAGCTCAATTTCTGTCTCATTGAGATAGGCGTACTGACCAGATAATACTTGGATAGTACGTGCTATCCGGATATTATTCATCATGGGGGTGGCTCTATCCACGGTGACCAAAATTACTCTGACCTTGCTGATTAAGGTGGTAATATCGTATCCCTCACAACGGACACCAAATACCCAAATAACACTGATGGACAAATGCCAGCTATTTGGAATTTGAATGGAGTGTTCTGTTCAGATTAGTTCGTAATAGAGGAGGCTATTCGTATGGTATTTACTACCCAGGGACCATCTGCATAGGGCAGCCATCTCGCTCGGAAAGAAAAGCACCAACCTTGAAAGTGCACCAGCCGCTGCTCGGTCATAATCAAAAGCGCCGAAGTCCCGTCAGAAAGAGAGAAATTAACGGACACGTTGCAATCTGGTAAGTATGTTTATGGTCAGGTGGTAGCTGACTTGTTGGAACTTTGGTAGACTTCAAAGACCTTGCTTAATTTAAAGGTAGATGGTTACCGAAGTTATTCATTCCCGGTAACTAAGAATAAATTCATTGAGATGTGGCTCTTCCTTGTTGAACGTTGGCTGCTCATGGGCGGGTTGGCATGTAAAGGGTTTGTGGTCCTGTTCTGTCTTTTTGTCTTTTTGTCTTGCTGTCCTGCTGTCTGTTGTTCCTTAGTTAAATTAACCACAGGTTATTCTCTTTCCTTCTCTGACTTACTTGTAATACGCTGTATATCATTCCCATTCATCACTATCCGATGATATTCCTGTTGAACCTCCAGAATTTTTCGTCTATGATACTCCTGTTGAAATACTCACCACACTAAAAAGATGGCAAACAGCGATTAAGTTGGAACACATCCATTAGAAGAGAACTTGGAATGGATTAAAGATCCTGTGCGCATTGCCTCCCAAGCTCATTTTAATTTATCCGTACAGAACGGACTGTATAGGTTTTCTAATCTCAATGCTCATATAGGAGAGGTGGTCTCAGACCCAAAAAAAGAGATTTTTCATTGATAGCAAAGTTTAATCCCCGGATTCTAATTTCTTTCCATATCCTTGTCAATACAAATTACCCAAGTACAGAAACACTGAGTCTCTATCAGAATCTGGTATCCGAACTTAACCACCGCAGTCTACCCACCAAGTTCAACCTCCTACTGGGTAATTCCCGCCGCCTCATCCTGCGCCTTCTCTTCTCTCACTAGCTCCATCTCCTCTTTGAGAATCTCGCCCTTCAATTCATGATAAAGCCTCATTTGCTGAAACTTGAAGTCTTTGTACAACCTGATCTGCTTATCCTGGAAGATCAAGCCTCGCATTTGCGCCGTAATCGTAACACCGTGATACAGAAATGGGGTCATAGCCGAGGCCCGCGAGGTTCTTATTGATCGTTTCCAGGTGGAGTGTAGCGCCCGTAATAACAGAGGCAATTTGGTCGATTGAATGATCGATGCCATGTGTGTGGTCTGCTACCTTTGCTTTGCGGGTGTCGCGGGTGGAGGCGACGTCGTCGGGGAGGGTGGTGTTGGTGGTCATGGTGGGTGGTTGGAGGTGGACAGAATGTTTCGGTTTGATGGTTGATTTTGTGGAGGAAGAGAAGGGAAGAGAAGGGACGGCGTGATGGGAATTTATAGGGTCTTGGCACGGTGCAATTCCTTTTTAACTGCCCTGGGAGATTGGTTGGTGTATTGGGCTAGGTGTGCTAACAGGTTGTCAGGCATGGATAGCGCACTGCGCATCTCCTACCTCTTATCTCCTAATCGATAACATCTATCTATCTATCTATCTATCTATCTATCTATCTACTGATATATCTATATCCTTCTATCCTCCTATCCTTCTACTAATAGATAAAAGGCCAGGATGAAAAGAAATTTCGCAAATAGCGGGTGATGCCTGGCCCTGCACCTAGGCAACCTACATAGGACGTTAACGGTGTACTAGAATATGCCGGAACAGCCCTTCAATGCCATGATTGTTCTGTTTACGCCACGCGGGGAAGTACTTTCAAAGAAAAAGAGGTTCCGGGTCAGAGTAGCAGGCAAAAGAGCGTAAGGCATTATTTCATTCACCAATTGCTACCTGGTTTGAAATAATATAAGTTGAGATGGGGCATCGACATGAAATGATTACGGTTGGTAACAAACGGGAAACCTCTACTGTTCGCATAATGCTCCTTCTACGAAAACAAAGAAAGCTTTAGTAATTTGCATCTCCACGCCCAGTCCTCCCCGCGGGGGTACTGAGAGGTCAAATACCGCTCCATGTTGTGCACTACTGGCACTTTTGGCACATGCATAGAAGATAGCTAGCTTCGATTCCTTGTAACTTTACCACCGGAGGTGGTGTCAATTAGCTTAATGTGTCAGCGAAGGGAGGGAGACGGAGAGTATCGGGTGCCTCTACCTCAAGGGGATCCATTCTGGTCTTCCTCATACACTGATGTCTCGAGTTGTCTCGATGCCCCTCGAGGTACATGGTCAAAGATGCAGGTATTTCTCGTGTCACCGGCTCCAGCCATTCCCCTCGGAAGATCTCGTGAACACTGATCAAGCTCTTAATTGCTTACATGTAATTAGTATGCCTATTCTTCCTACCAACAAAGCCTTCGGAAGAAGGCCATCACCGTAGTGTTCAAGGACATGCTCGAAAGCAGCTTTTGTGTGATACACGTGACCTGTTCATGGAATGTCACTCGTGAGCGTTTCGAGTGATAGTATATGACTGTTGGCTTTTTTTTTAACCTATGAGTGTTGTAACAAAGGTATTCCTACTAAAGCCGAATGACTTATACATATCCAGTGTTGTCACACACTTCTCCAGTCGCGTCGGGAAAGAATCTTGTTCGTGAAAGGGCCGGTATCAATCCGGCCTCTACATGGTAGTTAAAAAGTGAACCAGAGAGTAATATCACGATTCTCCACAAGACTTCTTTTATCGTTACTTGTTTTGTGGTGTGGGTGGGGAGGGGGGGTAGGGGAGGGCGCTTAATTTAAATAGTACATGACCATGGAGTGTGGAGTTCCTAGAGCTAGACATAGACCCGTCCCCGTAATGACTATGTTTTTTTTACCTTTTTTTTATCCTTTTATTTTCTTTGGGGGGGGGGGGGGTGTGCACAAGGTGGTAACAGGTGAGCGGTCCTAGCTGAAGCTATAGGAATAGAATAAATCCCGCCCTGAAGTTATATATATCGGGGTCTGGACCGTGCTGCTGAACGGTATGTGGACCTAGATGATGAGGGCCGGGGGGTCTTGAGCTAGGGAGCTAGATACGATGGCACTGCACCCCGGATCTTCGTGATAAAGAATGGACGGAGTAGTTTTGAAGCTGTGGGATATATGTTGGTGAATTACTAGCTGTAACCATTTTAATTGCAGTGTGGAGGTGCTTTTTGCGGTCGAAGGTTTACTATCTTATGTAGCTTATAGCTGGCATCCGGGTATGTATCTATTTAGTGGGTTGCGTGGCGAGGTGTTACACAGTGAGCACAAAGTAATACCGGTTGAAAGCGAAATACGCGAGATGGAGGAAGATGCAGCAACCCAGGCTATCTCCTCAGCCTACCTCGAACAAAGCCACGGTGCGTGACCATCTACGGAGACATGTATTATCATTGGAATATGACAGGTATGTGATCAAAACGTGTCCGATACTAGAGTATAAAAGGTGCGGGACCTCGATCCTTCGCTTTTGATCATCATTCGCTCACCACCAATATTGTGGTCTGAATCTAGGGACGTGACGTATTAAGAGATCTATTGCACTTCCGGCTGCACTGGGGGAGACAATGCAGGCAGTATTTTGGCTTTGAACTTTGGCGTGGAAACATTAGGAAGAACATGGTTTTGGTGGTATAGGATTGGGACCTTAAGGTGAACGTAAGCTTTTCTTGTACTGACTATCTACTTTTACTAACTAAAGAGCTACTCAGTCGTTTATAGGATCCCTCACGGTCCATTACATAGGCCTGCATCCTTTTTCAACCTCTTTGACCTTTGTCAGCTCCTTGTCTTCTCTCCATCCTTCTACTATGACCCAGCACTTTCGCTGCATCTTTTCCACACGTGGAATCCTTGGGCGCAATTTCCAGCCGCTTTTCGAATGCTTTTCAAGATGGGTATGACTTTGACTATGCGGATGTTTTGACAAAGCAGGCTGGTTTCTGCGGCGGTAGATCTTGGTATTTTGCATCAAGTGGAAGACTGATCTGGGGCCCCTTAGGATACGGCTCATTTACTTCTTCCGGAAGAGTTTAGCAGAAGAACTTCATAATCTACATCCATATATGAAGGTTCATATCGTGGGGTTATCGATTCAAGGACCAGTGATTCAAGGCTCAGTCTACGACTATGAAAGCTCCTAAGGACTCCCGCCAGAGGATGGCGAAGGGGCAATATGCTGCACGATATGCGCCGGCCACGGTGTAGGGAGTATCCCAAGGTTGGGTGCAAAACCTCCCCTGGGTACCAGTCAGAGTTTGATACATATCCCAGACCTGAGTGCAAAACCTCTCCTGGGCACCACTCACCTCCTATAAAGGACACATAGTCCTACGATTTCTCTCTTTTTATCGTCTCACCTAGATCTTCCCCATAACTGCTAGAATGGTTATCATCGAACCTGCCGCCCGCACCGCCCTCATCGCCAGTGCCTGCGCCTTCGCCATGGATGCGATCAGGGCCGCCAGACCTCTCAACGCCGAGGCCCGCCACGAGCTCACCATGATCAGGTGCTATCTTCTGCGCAACGGCTACGACCTCCAAGCCCGGGCTCCGCACGAAGGCGTCACGATGACGGATGATATGGAGGTCGCTGTGGAAGCCATGGAGCTCTGCAAACTCGTTATTATGCAGACCGACTATTCGATGAAGTTGATGGACGATGCGCGGAACTATATGCTGTGGAAGGAGAGAGAGGACGCCCAGAGGGATGAGGCAGAAGCGAGGGCGAAAGAGGCGGAGGCTGAGGAAGAGGTGACCAGAATGAGGGAGGTGGAAGAGGAGGAGGATGTGGATGGACAGGGTGTTGACCTGGAGGATCAGGATTAAGTTAGTGTGCAGCAGTTAAAGAGACTCTTCTGCAACCTTTGTCACAATTATCATGTCCTTCATCTTTCTTTAGCAACTGATGCAAGAATCACAACCTAAATATCTTGCTATTTAAACTTTGCTCTCGCTGTAGCGTCTTTAAATTCTTGACCTTATTTGAGATTATTTTGTGTCGTTCAAGTTCGTTATCCACACCTTCAACACAATCAATAAAGGAGCCGGACGTTTAATGTAACACCTTGAATCTAAAGTCTAACATCAACGTAATACATACTAAAATCCCCTAGCGCTGATAGGAGCTTTAACTGTCCAAGAAGCAAGCCAAGCCGCTGGTACCGGCATCAGGTTTAAGGGGAAATATACCCAGGCCGGATGGAAAAGCTAAGATGGGAACCACTTACTCCAGGTCTTTATAAGCCCGACTCAACGCCCCTTAGCCCCTACTCTCCACATCCCCAAATGCAATTGCCAAACAACAGAACTATTCTCTCGTAACCTTTATATACAATGTCTCAACAAGCCTCCCACCCCCCACCCGCAACCATAACACCAACAACCCAAGACCTCCTCGCCGAGCGTCTCTCAGCCATGCGCACCGCCTTCATTCAAGAAAGGGTCGCCATCATGACGCGCACAATCACGCGCTTCCAGCGCCTGCACGCCGAAGTCTGCTTCGACATCACGATGGTGCGGCACAGCCTTGTACGCGCCGGATACGACCTTCAGGCACGTGCGCCGCGTGCGGAGGTGGATATGACGGCGAACATGAGGGGCGAGGGGGCGAGGCTCCAGGTGTGCCTGAGTGTTATATTGGATTGTAGGACCATGATGGCCGGGGTGAATTTTCAGAGGGGGGAGTTGCTGTGGAGGGAGAGGGAGGATGTGGTGAATGAGGGGTGGAGAAGGATATGAGGAGGATCAGGAGGGAGGCGGCGGAGGCGGAGGAGGCCTGGAAGAAGCAACGTGAAAAGGAGGCGGTTGCCGGTATGGAGGGGGAGGGGAAGGTGGGGGAGGGACAGATTTGAGGGGGGAATTGGGTGTAAAAAATACATAGCTTTACTAAGTCATACCTAACGCGCAAGAGTGGTTAGAAAATAAATATCTTGCTTTTTGAATTTCTATTTTTCTCTTATTATCTCTCCCTGTAGTGTCTTCAAAAGTTAATTGTGAAGGATAAAAAATGACTGCCCTCTCACAGCAGTGTTTCCAACGGTTGTGACCGGTTCTTACTTTCAGCAGAACTGAACTGAACTGAATACAAATGGGCGACAACTGAACCGACCGAATTAATAAGAACCGGTTTATATTGCAGAACGGTTCTGAAATCTTGGCACTAGTCTGGCAGGAACTCTATACTAAAAGTGTTCTGGGTTAGGGTTGGTCTTGATAAGGTGTTCGTGCTTTGTACTAGGGGTGTGCCAAATCGCGACCACGAGTTGTACTTTGTATTATGGGTATTAAGTGTTCAAGAATTGTATGTAGAATGCCTTGAATGGGGGCCTTCGGCCCCCTCCACCTCCCCTTCTTCAATTATGGGGACCTTCGGTCCCGCTCATGATCAGTCGTGCGCTCAGTATTTTGATGTGTCGTGCTTACTAAACTACCCTTTAGCTGTTGACCAATCAGGCTGCAAGGAGTTCAGAAAAAAACCGTTAATCCAGTACATAATAGAAGATGAGGAGCTCCACCTGCATGGAAAACCGGTTTACCCAAGTCAGAAACTGAACTGAACCAAATGGTGAATAGGCAAAACTGAACTCAACTGTTTTGTTAAACGGTTCTAGAAAACCGGTTTGAACTGGTAAACTGAAGCACCGTTGGAAACACTGTCTCGCAGACGTGATCATATTCTTACTAGGAGGAACTCCCGTTTACGCTCGCACTCGTAGCTTCAACGCCTCACATGTACATGCTTCCCATGCCCAGAACCAGCGTTCTGGTGCTTGGGGACTTGAGGGGGGGAGGGGGGAGTTCGTTTGGGACTCCATGCGATGGTTGAGTTAGTCGTATGCGTGAAGGTTTAATTTAGTGTGGCTCATCAGGATGCCCCTTGCCGGTAAAAATAGGTGATGCCTGAGGTGCTCCAGCTTTGAGCCTAGTTCATAGTTGTGTGATTAGATGAAAGAAGCAACGAGAGAAGAAGAGACAGGCTGCTTTTATAACTAAACGCCGTGATAACAACGTATCATCAAAACTACCTTGACAAAGTACTGATAACAGATATCGAAGACCGCAGAAACCACACTATGCCACTACTACATTGTTGTCGAAAGCTTGTGCAGCTCGAGGTGAGTGAGAGGAGTTGGGTTGCCTCGATCATGTTACTCGCCTCCTTGAACCCCCTTGGCTGGGACTTCCACGGGGCGTCGAGTGTCAATGCGTCGTTGGGTTTAGATTTCATCACTTGAAGGGCTTGGAGATTCATGTGACTAGTACCGGGTGGACCAGACATTGGTGGCCATGGTGTCTGATCTAAAACTGTTGTTTGGTAAACATGTTTACTTCCATGAGAGTATTCTTTGAAATGCAGATATAATATCTTTTTAATCATTCATATAATGAGTAGAGATTAAGGTATTAAAAAGAACGACTCTTACAACCGTGAGATATCTACAAGAGAGGCTTTGCAGACAGCGATCATGTCTTCTCCCTATTACAACAACCTCCTCCATCACACCCCACCAACCCCCTCCTACACCCCACCATCACCCCCCCTCACCAATCTCTCCCACTCCGCTCTCCACACACCCATCTGCCCCCGCACCCACACCAAACACCTCTCCGCGTCCTCCCTCTTAAAAAACACCTCCCCACCCCTTACCATCCCCTCCTCCACCTCCCCCCATAAATCCCCTCATACCTCACCTCCACCGGCGCCCCCGGCCACCGGCACCCAAGCACCCCCACAATCCCGTTCAACATCCTCACCTCCCTCTCTCCCTCCTCAATCAACTTCTGCAGCCGCTGTATCTCCGCCTCTCTCGCAGCGAGTAGCGCCGCCCGCTGCGAGCGCAGCTGGTACAGCTCCAGCCAGTTGTATGCGAGGTCTGACTCTGCCTCGCGGCACGCGGTGAGGAGGGAGTGGGTGGCCATGAGGCCGTCGTCGTAGGAGGTGGCGGTGTAGTGGGGGGTGGGGGTTGTCATGGTGTCTTGCAGCTTGTGGAGGAGGGCGTCTTTTTGCGCGGTGAGGGTGTGGAGGTGGGTGGTTAGACCAGTGCGCGAGTGACGTGCGAGGGTGAGGGAGGCGGCGTTGGTGGAGAGGAGGGCGGTGAAGCGGGTGGAGGTGGTGGGTGGGGGGGTTAGCGCGCAGGTCTCGGGGTCGTCGGTTGTTTCGGGTGAACTGGCAGCGGAGGGGTTGGGGTTGGGGGTATGGGTATGGGGATAGTTGGTAGCGGCCGGGGTGGTGGGGTCTCCGGGGGCTGTAGAGCCTGTTGGAGAGATTATGGACTGTTCGAGAAACATTAGAAGGTTGGTGTTTCTCCGGGTGTCGTTGGTGGGCTGTGTATGGACTAGCTGAGCCAGGCTTCCAGGTAAAGGCAATGACATCCGATATCTTTGTAGTATGTTAAAGCGTTGATGTTGTTCTTTTGATTTTTTTTGGTTGTGTAGACTGTGTAGCTTGATCGATAGTGAAGAAGATTTTGAGATGAGCTATTGGACCCAGATGTAGCGGGGAGCAGGTGCTGAAACAAATGGCAAATTACCATCCACACCTGACCCTGGGCTGCCATATGAAAACGTGTTCCACCGCCGAATGTCAAAAATCTAGTCAGTTGACATCCGGCGTGGCCTTTCTTCGAGCAAGTAACGAGCACGTTGATCGAGGTTATTTCTCTCAATCCACAACCACACAAGGAGACAAAGCCATCTGCAATGTGTTCCATCAACGCCAGTCAAGATCACCACTATCCAGAGCAGCTCCCGCTAGCCAGTGCCCTAGCATAACACGAACAATAGGTTCGTACCCATCCCCCAGAGCTTAGTAGCAAAGCTAATATGATCCGTCGGCTGGAAGCATGAAAGCAGACTGGTTGGGGACGAGCCTAGACAAACAACTACCACGCTGTCCTTAGGCCACTTCCGCTGTTGCCATCGCTTTTCCGCTCAACCAATACGTATTTTCTGGATGGAAGTACCCCACCTACCCCCCCCCCAAATGTAGATTTACCACATACGAATCAGCTCAAATATAATAGCAACGAACCTCACTTTTCCGACCTTTCCCCGTTCCCTTGGATACCTGCAGCAGTGCTGTCGGCACGAGTGCAAATGCTTGCGGACCCCTCTCTCCCCACTCCCGGCTGGAGAGCCAACCCCCCACAGCCGACGAGGATTGTGCCAGTGTATGGGTGCTAGGCCGCTGCTATTACACTGCCGTGCGGTATGTCTCTCAATCTGCAGCGGAATTCGGAGTTCAGTTGGTGAAGGTATGTTTGTATGATGTGCAGTGGTAGGGCGTGAGGTAGGGGGTATAGCACTTTATTATTCGAGGCAGGGAGAGATATAACTGACCATTCTCCAGATGCATTTTGTTTGTCAAGGTTCGGCTATACAAGTCAGTTGATGGGCATCACAGTTGCCATGTCTAGCCGGGCCTTCTAGGTTCCTATTGGCGTGATTGCCAAAATCTGTACCAACGCCTTTTAACCTCTGGGAATCGTACCCGTTCTACTACCCTACCGGGTTGAAAACATTGCCCAGGATAGGCGTAGTCGGTAGATCAGAACACCTCCTTGTGTGTTATGGGGACAGATCGATGGGATGAAACCTAGCTCGGGAGTGCCCATTATTAGATTACCCACTCCGCTAATACTAACATGGGGTCACAGGGAACTGGGTATAATATTTAAATACGTATCGCATACTTCCATGAGGCTATCTTCCATAAATACTGTATTTAAGTGGGATCCTTGAGGACAAGGAGCGTACATCTGATCAATAGGTGGAGACAACAGCTAGAGCAATATTTGCTACAGGAAAGAAAGAAATGAGTTACAAAAAAAGGAGGTTTTGAACTTGATAATAAAACCTAATGTGACTGACATACGCGGGGAAGTTACATCAGCCAAGTAAAGCAAAGAGTATTCGAAGAGAAAAATCAAGGAAGAAAACTAAAATTACAATACAGGCTCTCCATCTTTGAAATTAAAGATGATTCCGGTTAACGGTGAATACTCAACTGAGTCTGCTTTATGAAACTTTTGGGTTTGTGTTGCAACAAACTCACCGTATAACACGTCTTGGTCTTCTTCACTCATAGGCTGATAGATTGCCTGGCTGAGCAGTATTGCCTTCCTATTCTCATGAAGCCTCTGTTCAAATTCTGGCTTCTGAATGTTAAACTTGGCGGCTATGACGTCCTGAATCCCCTTTCTGAGGGGCAGCAATGCCTCTCGCGCTTCATAATATCTTCTATAAATATGCAGACTATTCCTCTCCAGAATTGGATTGTCTTCGTTGCTAATGTAATGATTGCACGCAGTCTTACCGGTCCAGGGGAAGAAACCCTCGGGCAATAATGTCTGCGAGTCACAGTCTAGAAGTGCGATGGTATGGAGTATATTTGAGCTCTTTAATAGAGCTGCAAGTGGGGACAGCTCTTCGATTGTGTAGTCGCTCAGAGGCTGGGCACTCTGCTTGAAGAGGCACATCCAATTTTGGAGACCCCCGCTATATCCGTCGAGGTTCTGGGTGATGACTGCAATGATTGCGCCAAACTCAGTGACAGTACTAGGGGTTTTGGCCATGATTGTATAAAAAGGGTTTACGGATGAGGTTGTGGAACAATGATCGAAGGTACGTGACCGGTTACGATTGTGTATCTGCAGAAGCGTGGTTTGGATATTGAGGAGGAATAACGCTGACACTGGGTTATATATAGGCAGTCTCCTGCAGGTACCACCCGCGGCTAAACGGGCATGCATAGTAGGAAGATTCTCCATCTAGAACACTACCCGGAGAGCAACGTCGTATTTCTATATCATTTTCTCCAGACTGCATATTCGGGGCTATGTGGTACAGTATTAGAATACGGGAATAGGCATATGTTGTCTTACATTCTCCTATGTCCCACCTTCATATTCTACACCGTTAGGTTTCACACGCAGTAAAATATACAATAAGGTTTACTTTTTCGCACTAGATGCACAGGCCGTATAGTATTCACGGAATCGAGCGGAAGAAACAACCAAACGTGGATGCGGATGTATTCAGTACCAGCAAGGAATCGCACCTACCGCATCTCTGGAACCCCAATCAATACTTTCGGGTGAGTAGTGCTACTGCCTAAGAAACCTTAGCGCGATGTGGTATTTCTGTCTGGATATGTTCGGGTTACAATTGAATAGTGGCTCGTTTCACTGCCAACATCTATGAGCCTTACAATATACGGCTCAACCATACAGACCTCGAGTCGTGAGAGTATTTAGGGTTAATCAAAAGAGCGGCTTCAGCTGGTCTCGACCCTCGCTGAGATGAACACCTCCTACAAAGGAACTATTTATGCAGTAGCTATCCTAGCCCGCTAGTCCAATGCGGGCTCGCGATTGGGCGTCGAAACATTCTTCGGGGGTGGGATACAAGACTTATGTCCCTCCTCAGGTGGTGTTCCTTGGCTGCAGTTGGTTGTACTGGATTTGTACGACTAGAAAGGTACACAATATTATACAACTGTGAGGTGGATTTATAAGTTTTTTGAACGCTATATAGATTTTCTTTTGAATTTGCAGTTAACGGTTTGGGATTCCGGATGGGATGGTTCAATAAGGGTATTATAGGATCGCTGCCGACCGGATAAAAAAAATAGATTTATTATAATTGGGCCGGATACGCTAACCAACTTGATTCTTGTGGAACTAGAACGTCACACCATAATATAGGAAGCAGTCGGTTGGTATAGGTACAGAGAGCACTGTGCTTCACGACTGTGAAACCACCGAACACAGGAATCCATAATAGTGGTACCGGAGGTGGGCATTGGAATCACGTATTATGCTAATGAAGACTGAACAGACACCACGAGTTCGGATACTGGCCATGGAATGCCTGGCCGGAGTCATATTTCATAACCAAAATAACCCGAGTGATACCCCATGACTGCCACCTTTCCAGGCGCTGCGTTCCACCTCTTAAACGTAGTGAGCGCGGTCTTGGTACAGGAGATAAATTGGTCGCTAGAAAAAGAGTGCAGTACTGGGATCGGAGGTAATTATACCGCGCATACGTCTTCAGGGCATTTATCGAGCACAAAATAGAGCACTGGACTCCCGAGGCACGTGACGATGATATACGAGTGATAATCCATGATTACAGTACGATGCCAGTCGTGAGCGTCAGGCGCGGCGTCGCAACGCCCCCCGAACCATAACGGGTACCAGCACAGCAACCACAATTGATCCTTTGGAGAGCTGAATTTGTGTATAGTTGTTAAATAGTAGATAAATAATAATAATTTGACATTTAATATCTTGTGTACCAACCCGCCGTGAAAAGGTTGTGGAAATCTGGTTGCGCCTGACGCTCACGACTGGCATCGTACTGTACAAATCCGGCACAAGGTCTTTAGGAATTGGTTGAGTGGTGAATACATGTATGTTATAGTATCTATCTCAGTCACAGATAGGGTTTGTGTAAGGAGTACCAACCGGGTGTCGGACCTATATATCGATCGACCTACCTACGACCTTTCTTGGTCATGTACACCCGGGAGCGGAGGTGTAGCTTCGAAAGTCTTGCCCAGAAGAGAGTGTATTCAAGTAGAATGAGGGCAAAAGTAGTATTTCAAATACTTCATATGACGAAGGGGAGGCTTGTGGGTTTTGTCGGGCTGGCCGGTGGTGGGCCTTTACAGCAGTGGTATGGATATCTGCGGGTCTAAAAGCCTGTTCTGATCCGTTGACTAAGACATTGATTTGGTTAAGTGCGCGCACGATTCCCCAAGATTGATGGATAGGTCGATCCTTTCAAAAGTCCCATGTTATGATGAATAGCGCGCTCCATTAAACAAGCTCGCGTAATAGTTCTATTCCAGTCATCAAGTACGCAAAGAGAAACCTGACATAATTGCACCCTCTCGAAGGGAACACAACCTGTTAAAAATAGCTCCACAAATCGCATCCCTCCAATAGCCACCGTGTGGTTGGAATTATAATAGGTTTTGCTGTACTCTGTTTGAACTTCGATGGATTGCACGCGAAAAGCTCTATGGGGTTGGAACACCTGCGGCCTGACATAAAACAAATCCGTAGAATTCTCGTACCATACTCATCAACCTCATTACAAGATCAAACTTATCTTATTAAGCATCGGCTTTTGAGTATCGAATTTTCTCAAGTCCTGAGCACATTAATTGTTGGGGGGAAATTGTGGAAAATTTGCGCCGGAAGCTTCCTCTTGATCATTGGATCAAAAGTCCCTCAGGGCGCCCATTTGGCCAAGGGGTCGCCCCGTCCATCATCTTGCTCGATAGGGCGCTCATTTGGCCAAATGAGCGTCTTGGTTAACGTATCAGAACAAGCCTTTTCCATTCCATTTGAAATGCACACTATTGTGACAGAGCTAGACTTGAGACGCGATGCCTTTATATCAACGAGTGTAAATGTTCTGTGTGCGAAGTTTTTGGAATAACACAGTTCGGCATCTTTTACATAAATGACTTTCGGTATATTTCGGGGATAATACTACCTAGCTCGTGGGCTGGACTCGGTCAGAGGAAATCTCCTTAGGTGCTCCGCTCATTTCCTTCGCCCTCACGCGGCCAGCTGTTGCCCCGATGGCGGCTTCCTTTGTTGCATACGTACCCGTGACCGCGTATACTGATGGTCTCCCACACCGAATCGTATATGTATGCCTGGTGACTACTCACCACGATTCTCTTCTATCAGTCTCCTATTCGTCGAAGCACCACCAAAGCTCGTCCTTCCCCTTCTCCCTCTTCTCTCCCACCCTCCTCCCCCGATCAAAATCTCAAAGGTCTAAGAAGACCACCCCATCACCCCGAACCATGAGCACCCCTACCCCCCCGACTACTTCGGGCACCGCGCCCACTCCAATATTAATAGCGTCCTCTCTAGCGTCCTCTCCAATACCAATACCATCCTCTCCACCAATCCAACCACCATCAGTACCCCCACCGGACACCGCACCCACCCCAATATTACTACCATCCTCACCACCACTGCCATTACCCCTCCCATCCACCGGACCACCCACCTCCTCCCCACCAGCAATGTTAGCCCCCACCCCACAGCCCCTCCCCCCACGCCCATCTTTTCTCCTACCCGTCTCATCGCCACCCACGTCTTCTCTACCGCCCCTAACGTCTTCGCCACCGACATGCTCCCCCGCGCAGCCGTCGTCGCAGGAGAATCTGTCGTCGCTTCCGCCGCCGTTTTCGTCAAGCTCGTCGAGGTCGTCTTCGGCACCTCCACTGTCTCCGCCGCTGGCACTGCTGCGCCCGGCGAAGAGGAAGAGGCGGGTGTCGGTGACGGGGTGTGAGACGCGGAAGAAGGCGGCGAGGTAGTGGTGGGGTGCAGGGTTGGGATTTTGTGTTTACTCTAGCGGGGGGGGGGGTCTGTATCTGGGGTTGGTGTTTTTGGTGATGCTTCTATTCTGGGTGTGGGGGTGAGGGCGTGAGTGTATGGCTTGCTGGATAAATGAGGCAGGGTGTTGAGGGTCGGAATATACATGGAGATGAGCTTTATGGAGATGTTTGATAAGGCAAGGCCGTGATGTGCTGCTCAGCGGAAAGGTGGGGGCGAGGGAAAGTTATGAGATCGGTGGATTTCGGCGAGGTTAGTGTGCCGAGATCATGCTGATTTAGTTCTTTTCAATACAAGTCTGAGAGTTTTATCTTGATATTGTTTCTTCCGTATGAGTCTTTAAACATGGAAAACCATCCACAGAGTTTTCCCCTCTCTGGCCACTCTTTATTTTCTTTTTTCCATGTTTTTTGTTTGCGCAACAACGAGAAGCTGAGTTTGCTCTAGCAAGTACTGTAACTATATAGAGAGCACGGCTTATAAAACTACCGTTTATCAAGTCATATTCTCACAGAGCGTTCGTGTTTCATACAGAAAATAACATTGAGTCTTAGCAAAGGAACACGTAGTACCCCATGTATCCTTTTAGCTCAGCTCGGACAGAGCAGCTCCTTTCCCAGGCTCCCAGCGGCCCTCATTATTGGTGTATGTGAGCGCTATGCGTTGCCTCAAGTGATACAAAACCAGTATACAGCTTGTTAATTTAACATATCGCTTTCGGGGTGGGGTCTTGGGTAGGTGGGCCGGTGGTTTGCTATACAGGGTCAGCGGTTTACGCCCTGGACTAGCTAGAGAGTACATTCGGTTGGAAAGGTTAAGGGAAGTACTGACACGTTGGGCGGGGCGCTTGTAGGCACGAAACTTAAAAAAAAATGAAAGAAAGAAAAAACCCATAGAGCTCACTCCCCAACCCGACTGGAGTTGGAACAACATACCGGGGTGGTGACAAAACGCCTTCCCCCCCCCCCCCCCACCCCCCCCAAAATCTGCAAGAAAATCGACCCAACCTCGGCCTCGCTGTCATCCTCATCTCCTTGTTTTCTCGCCCCAAACAATTCGAGGGACATACACCAACCCAACTTACCACTCACTTATGCCCACTGTAGAATGGGCACAAGCTGAACCTGTGTTTTCTTTTCCTCCACGCATAGCAGGCTGACCCGCGGAACTACCTTTTTGTGATGCTTCTTGAACCCACCACTTATATGCTCGCTTCGTGTGTTTTGTGTTGTGGGGATCTGGGGTGTGGATGTGGATGTGGATGTGGACTGGTAGCGTAGGTAGGTGGAGGTTAGGACGCACCCCTCGATTCCTTTTTCTTCTCATGCTGGTATTGAATACAGTGACGCCCCGTGGGAGTGGTATGTCGATATAGTGAATCAAACCTTTTCTCACAAAATCGGGCACTCAATCGGGACACAGGTTCCTATTCTCCCCCCCCCCCCCCTCCCACCCTCCTTCCTCCTTGGTGAGCCTGGTGTCTTTTCGGGGTGCGGGGTGGTGGGGAAGATATGCTAGGTGGACATGTTGCGGAAGTTGGTGGCTGTTTGCTGGAAAGGCTTTTGTGTTGTGAGTTGGGGTGCTGAGTGCGTGGTGTTGTGCGCTGGTGTTCTGGATTTTGTCATTTTCACCGGGGGAGGGGTTTGGACGGGTATTTGGGAATTGGGAGTTGGGGTTATGCTCGTTGTCGTTGTTGCTGTACTGTTGTTTGGCGGGGTACGGGGTATTCATCCTGGAGTGGGACGGGGAAAAAGTGATAACGGTCGGACGAAAAAATCACCCACTTTGTTAATATTCTGTGGGTGAGAAGAGAGGTATGAAACGCCCTAATGAGAAACAAATATATAAAAAGAAAAGAAAAAACTACTTTCTACGGAGTTTATTCATTGCAAAAGCGGCAGGTATGGTTCTAAAGTACATATAGATGGCTAAGCACTAAATGTAGCCGCTACCTAAAACCAAAGCCGGCGCAGAGAATTCAATCTTCCTGCCTCTCTTTTCCCTCTGCTGCCTTCTTTGCCTTCTTTATTTCCCTGCCCGCCTGCGCCACCTCCGCCACCCGCTCGGCGTCCCACTCCTCCATCCTCGTCATCTTCTCCACCAAACTCTCCTCTCTCTCCATCATATCTCCTGCCATCATTCCCGCTTCCTCCCTCATCCTTCTTGCCATCATTTCCTCCATCTCCTTTTCCTCTTCCTCCATCTCCTTCTCTATTCCTTCCCTCTCCTCTCCTCCCCTCTCAACCCTCTTGCCCTTCTTTCTCTCTCTCTCAAGACTCTCCGCTATCTCCGCCTCCCTCTCCGCTATGTCTCTCACCACCCGCTCCCGAAACTTCACCTGCTTCCTCCCTATCTCCGCCTCCAACTCCACAATCCTCTTCGCCACCCTCTCCTCCTTCCTCTGCGCCCAACTCTTCTTCGTCACCTTCTTCCACAGCCTCATGCGCATCTCCTCCTCCCTGCCAAACCGCTGTCTCTCCTCCTCAATCTTCTCCTCAGCGGCCAAGTACGCCTCGTTTTCCTCCGCCTTCTCGAGCGCCTCGTTCTGTCGCGTTAGTGCCGCCTTGTTCTGCCGATACCGCTGCCGCTGCACGGCGGCATTGGTGATCATGACCCGCATCTCCGGCGTTATGACGCCGTGGAAGGCACGGCCGTGCCCGAGGTGGTACCCGACACGCTCTAGGCGTAGGCGGATCTGGTTCCGGGCTTCGCGTGCGGCGATTACGATGTCCTGTGTTTGGTCGCGAGCCTCGCGGAGGGCGTTGAGGCGTGCGGTGCGCGCGGCGGGACTGTTTGGGTTGGGGTACTCCATGCTGATGGGTTTGTTGCAGGAGTGAGGGCGGGGGGTGGAGAGGAGTGGGGTGGGTGGGGACGGTTCCCGGTTTTTGTGTTGGTTATTTTAGGCGGTTTCTCTTTTTTGTTGTTGTTGTTGTGGATTTAGTGTGGGGAGCGCCGGTGTGGTATTTATGAGTGGGAGTGTGAGTGTGGGAGACGTATCTTGGCTTGATATATTTTGCCCAGCTTGTGTCGACTTCCGCTGGGCACTACGATCAACAATATCGTTGGGGATAATAGTGCCAAGATCCGGTTTTTATCTGCCGGTGCTTATTGTACATGTGTGTTCTTGTACGAACATGAGCTCAGAACCATCGTGGTTCCTAGTGGTTATGATGTTCTGACCCATACGCCGGACTCTACCCATACGCTGATATCATCGCATAGGTTGACCCACAGGGCCGCTGTCACTCGATGGTGCTACTAATTCATGAATGGGTAGCTACGGTTCTATGAGCTACCCAAATGCTGAATCCTTCCTGTGGGCCACGGCGGATCGATAGCGTTTTTCGCTGAATCAATCAATAATGGAGTCCGGGACTTAAAATAAAAACCCTGATTATATGATTTGACTTGCAAGCCTTTGCACTAGCGTGAGATTGTATGGTCGAATCATTGCACTGAGGTGGTATTTATATTTGATTGAGAATTGATCAATTGAGTGACGCATTGAGGTAGGAATACGTTGCTGATTCTGGCAACGAATGTCTGATTCTGTCATTCCCATTCTCATTTAATCTTATTTCTATGTAAGATCATGAGAGCTCGAGCCTTTACCTCCACCTGCCAAGTCAGCTCGAGCTCTATGTCAGGCTCGCGCTCATCACTAGTTCAATATCAACGTATGGGTCGGAAGAAGGAGCAATATCAACCAATGGGCTACCCATACAGGTTACGGTACCCATCGGTGAACAGGTCGTGCCATCTGTAAACGTCAGGAGTTTGGGTAGCGTTCGCATTTGGGTCAGAGCAAATGCGTCACCTATCAACAGAGGCCTAGACAACCACCTAGACCACCCGGAATGAGGGCCTGGATCCCCTCGCATCGATCTGAGGACCACGTATCCGCCGCTTCAACTGATCCACTGTCGTTGTTGCGTTTTGCCGAGTGATGTTCTGTGTTCTGTGTTCATGCTGCATGAGCGGGTGGCTTTATCGATAGAGTCTGCCGTCACTGTCGGTTACGTACTTTATTACAACCAGGGGTCTAGGGTGAGGGATAGGTGGCGTGACAGGTTGTCCCCTGTTGTGTCGTATAAAGAGGGAAGCTCTTTCAAGTAGTCCTCTCGATATGATCATCCTCTCTTACTATCTAATCACTGTGTATTTTCCTGCAGTTATTTATTAGAACTCGCAAGCATTACAGTATCAGCCACTTCTCTAAGCACGTTTTCATTGAGAAGCAAGATGCTGTCTATTACAGCCTTGATTCCTGACCGAACGAAAGGAGAGCATTCACTCTATCAGAAACTGGACAGGTTTTTCTCAGTGCATGCAATATTTATTTTTTGTAATATGAATACAAGGGAGGACTTCCACCCCATGGCTGAGTACATGGATATCATTATGATTATGAATGATAGGAAAGACTAGTGAAATATATAGAAGAACCAATGCCAGACAAGCGCAACAAGATAATTATAAAGTATTTTTCCCTCTCGACACCAACCAGCAGAAATGGAGCGACCTAAAAGCGCTCATAACTCTTCCCTGCGCATCTGTCAGCACCATCACAGAATCCGTGAGTAAGGACATCGACTTACTTTTTTACCTCCCCAGGGCCATTGATTATTCCACTGCACAGGAACGCCGCCTCCTGGGCAAGGATGTCCTCCGCTGTTCTCTCCGTCCCTGTTGGCAGCATGGCCATCTGCCCCCTGATTACTTCCATCTCGACTCCCTGGGTCCCGTCCAGCCCAGACCCACACGCCAGCAGATGGAACACCTGCAAGTACCTTTTTGCCAAGGCTCTCACCTTCTCCTCCGCGTTTCCCTTCTTGCCCTGCCCCCCAACCTGCAACATCTCTTTGACCAACCTAACCTCCCCCAGCAGCTCCTCCAGGGCAGCCCTTCCCCGGCGCTGATACTCATCATCGCTCACCTCCCACTCCTCCCACCCACAACCCTCCAGCGCCTGCTTCCACATCCCCACCTCCTTCAAAACCACCCCCGCAGTCCCAAGCTCAGCACCTAAACACCGACCCTGCTGTCCCCATGCCAGAGCACACGCCTCCATCCTCTCCAACCGCCCCATCACGCTCCTCGCCCGCGCAGCATTCTTACGCCCATGCTTCTTCTTCTGCACTGGAAAGAGCCCCAGCTCCTGGACCAGCTCGGCTGTCAGCTCCGCCTCCTGCACCGTGAAGCGCGCCTCTTCAAGCGTCCGCTGGTCCTCCTCGGAGTACGCCGGCGCAAGGGGGTCCTCGAGGATCGTGAATTCCTCCTTGACTGTGGGGAACGGCGCGGCAAGCGTCGTGGCGGCGGGTCGTTTTGGGGCGCGCCGGGCTTGCGGCAGCTCCGAGAGATGGCCGCGGCCTTGCTCGGGGAGCCAAGAGGGCGCGGGGGGCTTGCGGCGCTGGCGGAGGGAGTAGGGGCTGACGTGCGGGGGGGACGAGGGTAGTTCCTGCTTGATGGCGGGCATTGCAGCGGCGGGGAGGGGCGGGGTGGATGGGGTGGGGAGCCTAGAATGGCGGTTGATGCTGGTGGTTGCAATTGGCAGGCGCGTGCGTGGTGATGAGAGGCGAGCACCGGGTAATGGAGTGCGCTGGTGGCAGAAGCATATAATATTTTGTGGGCTCTGGGGGGCGGAAGAGGGCGCCCTATTTATACCCTGGAAGGGCCGTAGTATGGAGGTGTGGCTCCGCATGGAATTGCCGTTTCGGGGTGCAGGGGCGGTATTCTATGGCGGGCCATAGAATGGAGGTGCGGGTGGCTGCAGGTGAGTCGGTGTTGTTTGTAGGGATCGTGCATGGGGATCTGTCTTGCTGGCTGTTTGGCAGGTTCGAGGACTGGGTGGTGGGGGTGCTTTTAAGGGTAGTCCTATTCTAGTGGTGGATGTGGTACTGACTACGAGTGCTTTCTCGCTCCCGCAGAATATGTGCTAAGCGCGACTGTGATGTTGCAGATTGTCAACATGGTATCATCACATATTGATCTGACTCGAGGCTCATCCATCAAGTGACTCCCCTTACCTTCTCTGCTCCGGTTATCAAGAGTGGTTGTTGGTCCATTCCTACAACCGCCGTTTGTTGATATTCTTTTCGCGGGTGTGAATATTTACCACATTCACCCAATCTCCCCCGACTCAAGCATACGGTGCCGCCCTACAGCACCACCGCTACCGTAATGCAGGATTACCAACAACGACAGGCGTAACCCCCGTCATCTCCCCACACAGGAAAATACGTATACTCTTCCACAGTCGACGGTACTGCGCATAAAATATTTAGTCGCTTTCATCCTTTCCGCCGACATGCCCCATCATCCCGGACATGACCGTACAGCGATATATCACTCGTCAAATCTGCATTCCAGTGTTCTTATAGTCGAGAGGGCGTTGTGCGTGTTGGTGTATTAACAGTGATGCGGGTGGGGAGTTGCACCTTAACCCACCCAAGTGGAGGTGCTGGCCAACACCCCCCCCCCCCTTTTTCCGCAATCCTATCTTTCCAACCTCTTCACCATCCCACAAACATCTACCCATCGCATGGGTTTCCACCTCCACACCAGACACTCCAACCCCCCCGCCCCCCGCCCCCCCCCAAAAAAAATACCCTCCGCGAGATATCATATTCGCTTCACAGTGCGTCACCCGCCCCCCCACCCCTGTTGCAGCGCAGGAAGCCAAGACACGAGTGATACTCTGTGAGTCTTGGCTAGCCGGTCCTAGGCAACACCCCCCACACCCGATGGGGCGTAGGGTTATGGCTTCTTTGTTCGTTAGTGAGTGTGATGGGGCTTGTGGTGCTGTCGCGTATGCTGTCATGTGGCGGATGTGCGGACGCCGTGGTGCGGTGGGGAGGTGTGTGGGGTTATGGTTTCCCAGGGAGGGGGAGTTGCGAAATATCGCACGTTGCCAATATTATTAGTCGAGTACCAGATGTATCAATACAGGACCGGGATCCAAACCACGCAATCGGGCTCCTTATACGTATTTAAAGCATACATTTTTATTCCCATCTATACCCGACTGCGTCGGGGATGGTTGTTGTTAGCGGTTGGGTTGTTATTTGCCGTTGGTGGTTTGGTCTGGGTTGACTGCCGGTCGAACCAAAGTAGGAATGAGATCGGAATCTCCTTACCCACATATAAAACACATATCTAACCCGCCACTATACCCGCCTGCGCCAGAAATGGCTATATTTCAATGACTTTTGCTTTTTAAGCACCCAAGACCCGCAACCACGGCACCAACTCCACAAACCCCGCCTCCTCCCAACCCACATCCACATCCACATCCACATCCACACCCCTCCCATTCTCCAAAACATCAAACACAAAACCCCGCGCCACCCCCACCGCAGCCGACACCACCGCACACGACAGTCCTAGACGCCCTCCCACAGTAGCATTCCCCAATATTATACCGTTTACGCACCATCCTAAAGAAGATAGCAGCCAGGACCAACCCCCGTCGTCCTCCACCTCCTCTTAACACCCCCCACCACCTCCCGCTCCACCCACACATACGCCAGATCCACCAGCACAAGCGCACGACCCCTACAGAGCACCACATTGTATAATACGCAAGCCTACCCACCCCCCCCCCCCCCTCCCAAATACACGCATTACTCCACACCGGGCCCGAGAACACAAACAACGATCCATCCAGCTTCGCAATTGTCCCCAGTGTATCCGGGAGTCTCCAGTCCGCCAATGACAACTCTAGCAGGGGACCACTGCTGACCCCCTTGGCTTTGCCCCTGCGATCGATCGGTGTACGAGACGAGGCTGGGGTGGATGTACCAGTCCGGGCACCCTTTAGCGATCGCGACGAGCCAGGGGTGCATATCCTGGCAGCTCCCTGGAGCGCTCGTTCAGAGTTAAGGCGCGTGGTGCCGTCGGCATGCTGTAACGCCTGTCAGTTAGTATAGTATTGCTTTTTGTGGGACGGGGGGTAATACTTTATTCGTGTGAGGAGGGCGGCGGGCGGCACGTTATTGGGAGTCAGACTGGTTGATGGATTGCCTGGAGAGGCTGTGGAGACTTTTTTTTTGGGGGGGGGTGGCGGGGTTGATGGCAGCGCAGGTGCGTAATGGTAGGGGCATCGTCTTGGCAACCAGCTTTACCTCGTCGTGCATTTAAAAAAATCGTGTTTGCCCTTTGATATGCTTGGGCTGCCGTATATACACGATAGATCCATATATGCACCGGGCGGGTACCTAGAGGATTTACTTTCCGGTGAATGTTCTACGCGCCCTCAATGTTTTAGTTGGGAGTTTGAACGACTAACAGTGGGGTTTCCGGAAAACCGAGTGAGAGATGAGGTATATACGCAAATCTAGATAGATAAATGGCGCGTCTTCAGTCATCTTTGAAATCAAATATGAATTGGGTTTCTCGCGGAATATACATGGCGCATGATCTAGATTTTTTCGTTCAATCGAATAGATTTTTACCTCCTGGTGTATCTCCCCCGTCATAATTCTTAAATGAGTAAAACACGAGCTATAATCATCATGAATTTTAACAATTTAATATTTTTACATTAGTAAGAAGTTATTATATCGTATGAACGACTGCTATAGATCCATATCCGGTAGAGGATCAAGTGTAATCAATCCCAATAATGAACTATAGGAGTAGAAAACAAATAAAGCCGAGTGAGAAATACATAAACCAATCAACCCGCACGCCTCTCGCATCCCGCCCCTTCCGCTGTCAACGAACACATACCAAACCATCCCCCCTCCAACACCTACTCCGGATCCCCAAACACAACCTCCGTCACCCTTCTCCCCAACTCCGCATAAAACGCCCTCACCTCCGCCCAATACAGCTCATCTGCACTGCTCACGCCCTGCCCCACCAACCCGTAAAACGCAAACCTTTCCACCACCGACACCCACATGCCCTCAATCAGCCCCACCATCTGCACTCTCTCCTCTCTCTCAAATGGGGCCGCATCGGCCTCGCGCGCGGCGTAGACGTCAAGGTGCTTCCCGAGCGGCCAGGTGAACTTTAGCATGTTGCGGATGTCGAGGAAGCGCGTGGCGTTGTGGTATAGGTCAGCGCGCGCGTTGGTGGCGCGGTAGATATAGGCGGCTTTTTTGCCCCAGTAGCGGGGGTCGGTGAGGCGTGGGGGGTACAGGTAGGTGTCCATTATGTTGGCGGGAGAGAGATGTTGTGGTTTTTTCTGGGTGGGAGGGAGTGGGGGTGGGAGGTCTTTATATGAGCAGATGGCTCCGGGGGTGCTGGTGTTAGTTGTTAGGATGAATTTCTATAGCTGGCCGGAGAAAGGTGTATAGAAAAGTGGACTTGATGGCATTGCTTCTCGGGAACTCAAGGATAGCCACGTGTGGGGCTTTCTTGTAGAAATCTGGAGTTCTTTGAGTCGTATTGCCATGTGGCCGATGGCATAGAACCAGGACTAGTTACTTTAGCTCCGGATCTGAAACGACCAATACCCATCTCTCCGAGGTACGTATCAGTTCATTCAATTAGGCTTCTGATTGGATAACCTCGATCTTGACAGCGTCAAGTTTTGTTGGAATCAATCTCTTCTGCTTAGTCGCCGAAGGAGCACATATCATCATTCCCGCCTGGTGTTGTCGATATCTGGTACTCGAATTCTATAATTACTCATATCGTAAGTGGACATCAGCGCATATCATTATAAATCCTAGCCAATTGATTGGTTGTGCTTACCGTTTAGAAACATCTACCAGAACAATACATACTTTTCAATGGGAGTTCGAAGCTCGTCTTACCCTACCCTTCAAAAATCCTGCGAGTATTTAAGACCTGGGACCCTAGTTAGCTCACATTCTCTACATCTTCCACCAAAACTAACCCGCATTCTCTAGCTCTCTCACCTTCAAAACCAACCTAGTTAGTATTCTATCTAAATCACCTTCTAACACAACAGTTTCCCAACCGAATACCTAACAAACCCAAACTCACACAATGGACCAATTGCAATATGAATACGTCGTCTCTCGCCTCGATATCCGCGCTTCCCAACTTGCAGAATTCTACATGTGGATGGGCAGGCTCAGTTCTACCCTCATAGACTGCGCCAGACACGTCGGCCCTCGCAGCCGCCGAGTCCCGGCAAGCTACACCATGTCCGAGCTCACCAGGTATGCCCAGGTTCTCAAAGACTCCAACCTCTCTGAGCTGTTCACCCGCAAGCTAGACCGCATGGCCAACGCCCTGATCCCGCGCTTTGACAACGGCGATGACCTCACAGAGCAGGGCCAGCAGACGCTGAATGTCGTCAAGCATTACCATCACCAGAAAGAGAGGTTGCTGAATGAAAGGGCAATTTTTGTCGGGCTTTTGGAGGAGAAATTTGGGATCTTCCCTAGAAGTGACCGCGCAAGGGAGGCCAGCGCGGAGCTAATTATGTTATCGAAGGCGGCGTATGTACCGTATTCATATGAGGATCAAAAAGAAATTATGAGCGAGAAGTTCAACAAGACGACGACAAATTTTAATTATGCTTCCAAGGCCTGGTATTTTCCTAAGTCGGGGGTACTCTCCTTTGAAACTTAATTACAGAGGATCGTTGATATGACGTGGTGATATTTTTATTCTATTCACCGTGATATTTTTCCTTTCCGTTTGTTATCGCTTGCGTTTGCTTCATTTGTTTTGTTATAATTAACATTTTCACAGTTATTTGCGCAGGTCGTTTTAATGGTTATGAGTTTTTCCTGATGCCTTTTTTTTATTTTATTACGCTTGGATTATTAGGAATTAAATTTATTCGTTTCCAAATAAACTCCAGTTTCGTTAAATCATGATTCCCATGCATAAGTTAGCCATTAATTCTTTTAGAATCCTTTCGTCTGATAATACTGCCCGCCAGAATTGAGCAGGGTTTCCAATGAGCAGACTGTAGTATAATAGCCAACGAGACTTAGCCCAATAACAGTTAAAATATTTTAGTTCTGCTATATATAGGATTATACACCCGGGTTAGTAAATAAAGCCCAGGCTGGTGATATCTAGTTCTGTTTCATAGGTAGGTTTTATGTTGAGTTCGAATGATATATATAACGCTTTTCTATCGCTCCTTATATCACCAGGAATGTTATTGAATCCTTTTAATTAATCAAAGACATTGAAACAGATGGTCTGCAAATAATCACCCATAACCAATTGATGACCCGTATTCAAAAATCGAGTGAAAATAATCCGGAAGCTGGAGGACCTGACCTAAAGTTACGCTTGTAGACCGCCGGATAGTTCCAAGTATCAAGGACCCATTGGAGCCTTGGAACCGAGCATCCCAGCCTAGGTGTGAGAAGAGACCACGGATAAAATGTTTAGTTATATGTATCTGTGAGCAAATTTTACAGCCTTGGCGCGGGCCGCATTCCTGCCAGACGAATTGGCGAGTCTTTTATAGAAAATGTTTTTGTCGTCCCTTATGCCAATAACGATATAACCTTTTTTTTTTTCACCGTTCACGCATTCAATGAGGACGTGTATGAGTTAATCCCAAGCTTTGTATGTAGCACCGGGAATATATCGTTTCTAAATAGTATAACCTTCGTTGTTGTGGTCAATAAGTATTCCCATTGGTGAATTTTCTTCTACCGGGAGTCCGGGACAGCTATGTTTACTGGATAAAGAGCCACTCCCGAGTTCGGAAGGGATGTAACATATGTTGTACCGTTCACCTTGATATATCGGTAGTCTGTAGTGACTGATTATCTATATCTATAGATGTCATGGATAATTGACTTCGATCGTACATATATTGGCCGGACATTGCAATATCTACTCAGAGGTCGTAAATTGAACAGCGTTATTTTATTTCCTTATGCTTTGGCAAATTTGCGGCCGGATGCTGCATTGCACTTGTAACCTGTGTATCGTTATGGGCTCGCATGAATCAGCTGGTTGTCTGAAGTACTGATTGGTACGGGAGTCACAGTCTCGAGACCTGGCGAGACGGCCCTGGACAAGACGAGATGTCGAGTGATGTTAAATGATCCAAAGCAAGGTGCTTCCTAATATTTAGGCTTCCTCATGCTCAGACTTCCTCATCCTCAGACTTCCTCATTCCTCATGCACAGTGTTTTGAAAAATTATGTGTGCGTTTTAGCCCCAAGATTTATCCATCATTTCTTGCCAAGAATATCTGGTCTTTACTCTAAAGTAAAGATTAACGGATTGAAGTACAAATTTCTACCTCAAACCCAGATTGAGTTTAGCTTGTATTAGCCTCGAGATTCGTTTCGAGACTTACCTCAGGTCTTGAAACTTCAGAGACTGTAATGGGACGATACAAGACAAAACGAGACTTGGCGCAAAATCGTCTCGTCTTATCTCTTGCCCATCATTAGCCTAAAGGATAAATCTCTGGCCATCTTGTAACTTATTTTGCAAGTCCAACAACAAAATATATTGGGTATCGATCTCTCTCCCTGGCCTGGGAACTGATAATGATGGAGCCTAAGACAGTCAGTATATAGAAGCATACTATCCTCCGGTGAAGTCCCCTTTGAATTCAATTATGCGGAAACACTCCCCAGCTCGTAGAAATTGCGTTATCAATGTGTCTGATCGAAGTATGCGTACCAATGATTATCTCCACCGATACTCATTCTAAGATAGAGTGTGTCTCCCTTGCTTGTTATATATTCTACGATATAATGCCTGATGGCATCTGCCAAGAGTACTTAGTATGTTCTGTTCTCATCCTTTCCCGGCACTCAACTTATACTCAGTATTAAATCCCGCCATAGCTATACACAGAGACAAACCTATGGTATATCAAACTTCAGACCTCCTAAAAGCACCCACCCTTGATACCTGTGGGCTCTGTTCCAATCAGCGGTAATTCGAGTGACAGATTATGACTTCAATTCACAACCGGATCGTCCTCCGTTCCCAGGTCCTGACGTTATTCCTCCTCAGTCGAAATGGAATGGATAGATTTTGTCTCTTCAATGAAGGTACTACCCCTGAATGCGATTAGGAAGAGCGGGAATATCGACTACTCGAGCTCTGCATTAGCTACCCCCGTGATGGTCCAAGCATATTTTGGCATCACCGAGCGTGCCAAATCTTATATGGTGTCAAATCGCGTAGACCTTTAACAACGTGGAGGCCACGTCATGCTATAGACATCCAGTTTCAATCGATGCTTGCAACTATCACCTTCCGGCCGTTCATCACTATTTGTTAGATTCTCTCAAGTTCACCGCAACGCTAGTTGTTATAACGATAGTTTATGCCGCATTATTACATATATCCATAGATGTGAATAAGAAAAACAGGGAAAGAGAAAGATAAAAGATGGAAAGGCAGGCGACAAGGGCCCGGGGGAAAGAAAGGAAAAAAGGTATACTCTTACACAAGCCGGTCTTGGCATCCCACACAACATAAAAAACATCATGATCATATAGTAGTACAAATCTCATAACTTAGCATCATCCTCGCGACCATCACAAAGGCCCCTATCGCCGGAAAACTAATCAAAAAGAGATACAATGGAATTGCGTACGGCGGTAGCCTCTCAGATGGCACCAATCTAGGAATCCCTCCCCAGTTACCCTCCCAGATCCCCTCCGCAACACCAGCAGCAACGTTCTCGCCGGCGAAGCGATCAAGAAGAGTTTCTACCACTATGAACAGAATGAGAGAGAAATGACCGATCACCAAGGAGGTCATGATCCACCATCGCTGTTCGGCTGTGCTCCGGCCGGGATCGAAGTTGGTGAGCCAGTATATCACCAGATAAGGCAGTGCTATGACTGCGACAACCGTCAAGGGCATCATATAGCTCCGGAATATCTGCGCTTATTTTTAGTAAAGATCCATCAATCACTCCCATGGCTATAGGAACCAACCTCCCATTCGGACGCCGGAGTTGAAGGCTGTTCTGGGGCTCCCACGCAAGCCTCTCCCACCGCACAGCTTATGAATCTACGGGAGGGCACCATCTCTGTAGCTACGTTTCGATACTCTGGTCTCTCCAATCCCGCGCTGCGAGCGGCCTGGTCCGGTTGTCCTTCTGTCTGTGAAACTGGGGAGTTAGTTGCTGAATCCCGTTGCACTTCTATTTTCTCGGACTCCATAACTGTGGCCTGTAGTTGCTGCGAACCAAGTGGGCGTGTTACCGTGTACGGTGGTTCGGTTGGAATCGGGAGGTTTATAGCATTTTCCTGTGGCCCTTCCAAAGTCCTTGGGCCCTGGACCTGCTCCTGCGGCGCTCCCGTCCCCGGGCAGCCCGTGGCAGTATCCCCCGGCAGTTTACCATATAGAGGTACGGATATTCAGGTTGGCAGAGCGCAGCAATGAGATTTAGAAATGACATGAACACATAGGGTAGAATTGTCAATGAGTACGCCGCGTATCCGAAGTGGGACATCTGGTCACCTCGCCCTTGGTATAACTCGAACGATCCATAACAGATTTGCGCGATAGCCGCAAGCGGCTTAAATACACTGTAATTGCATGCGATATCGATGTCGCTAATCCCGAACTCACCGCTCATATTCTTCAGGTCCGGAGTCACATCGTAGCTCGTCGGAACGCGGATATAGCCGTAATCACCTATGGCCGGGACTGTTGAAACTACCGAGGCACTTGAGCCTAAGGTGATCCATCTCTTCATTCGTTCGCGGAAATCTACTGGCTTCTCCGGATGTTCGCCATGGATACTGAAGTAATAGGGATCCAGCAACTCCCTTACTGACCTTAGTCCGACGACTCCCTTGCTAAATACGATGTAGATTATTGCACTTACGAAGGTTTATGGTTCTGTACGGGCACCAACATACAGAGCGCACCCGCATGCTGTGCCCTTTTCAATCTGTCCTTTATAAATATTGGACATTGAAAAATTGCTTCCAGCGCCATCGTGATACCAATTATCGGATGGACCAAGGCCCATGCTATGTTCCGTACCTGGATATAGGCTCCGGATCCAGCGGGTGTAAGGACTGTGAGGGCATGAAGCCCATAGTTCAGAAGAAAGAACTTGATAACATCACCCCATGCATTTTTCTGGCAAAGAATATCACCACTCTGGACAAACCTTGGTGGGTTTTCGGTTGGAGGATTCTGCATGTTGGTATACGGACTAGGGAATGGCTTTGCTGGGTTGTCCTGGACCTTGTATTGCGCTGTCAGCTTTCTTGCATAAACAATGGAATGCTTAAGGTTAACATACGAGTGGAATTCTAGGGAAGAAACTACAAGTCTTCAAAACAAGATTCTTCGCTGATATCGACCCCTTAACTACTTGCTGAGAGGTGATTCAGCTCGCTAGAGCCTGCCAACCACAACACGCTCAATCCTACCCATTCACGCGCAGTCGGCGATCGATTGGGCCTTGTACTCCCGTTCCCCGATTCGGTCCTTGTCCGACTGTCGTAAACACGCTTCCGATCTCGCTACTCAGTTAGGTTTAAAATCGGGCTGCTTGGGCGCGTTCCTAATCTCCCTCCCGGACTCCCCACAACCAGATATCCAATGCTTCATCTGGGCATCTCGCACTAGAATGAGTACGGTAATAACGTTGAGAGGTTCTTACTACTCGGGGCAGGCAAAAAGTACCGGACAATGCAAGTTTTGTCTCTGGGCTTTTTTTGCAGTGGTTCACGCCTAGCACGCGCGCCCATTGGTGAACCAAAACCTGCATTGTCCGGTACTTTTTACCTGCCCCGAGTACGCTGCAGCAGGACCAGCAGGGCTGAGTCTGAGGATCCCCATTTTTATATGGTGATTTTCGATGTCGCTGCCACTTAATTGTGCACGCCTGGACCACCCGTGGATTCGTCATTCTCTCTCGGCCAAGGAAGGGAAACGTGGCTAGCATCACCAATTATTGAGCATTGATTGAGTTAATCTCTTACCAATCGGTTATATAGATCTCCTCTGACTTACTCTATATTCTGCACGGCACAGGGTTGGCGTTACACAGCACAACGCGCGCGCGTGCGTGTTGGAATAGTTCGCACAGGTAGATAGAGGAGAGCTGCACTTGATGCAATAAGAGAAACGGCGGTCCTTTTATACTACTGGTAAATGCAGTAGGAGTAAACAGGGAATTCCCGAGAGTGGGAAACTCAAACTTTTACAGTGCCTTCCTTATACATATGTACCAATTTCGGATCCCATGAGGACTACAGGAAAACCACACCTTTTGACTCTGCTGGAAAAGGATGAGGCTTTTCCACCTGACCAAGGTATAGAGTTTACTTGTCCATTTAAGCGTCTGTGCGTCCCTGCTCGCGCTTGTGTGGCTTTGATCAACCGGAGTTGCAGTTGTGCTAAGCTTCTATGACATAGCCGCGATTGTTAGGTACAGCATTCCTTCCCCCCCAACAACCCATCTCTGCCCAGCACCCGCACAATGAAGTGTATGCATTCACCACGCAAAAATACTTATACTGCACAGATACGCCCTCAGGGCTTCGGGTGAGTGACTGCCTCTGCAGCTCTCCGGAACCTCAATTTACGACTAGCTAGTTGAGGAATCTACGGCTAAAATCAATGGAGAGACATTTATCCATTTTCTTTACCTCTGGGGATTACTTACCGGCTACACGTAGTTACCACATTTCATAAATAATTTATGCGTAATGGAAAGCGAGGTAGATCACCGGATGCCTAAGACAGGGAAACTCACGACTACACGTCACCACGCACATCTTCGACGCGACAATAGAAATCAATTCATCGAGCACCTAATCTTAACTACCTCATTCAGTTATGCAAAGCGGCTGATCTCATGACATAAACCATACTCGCTATTGAGACGATCCTATCTAAAGCTTCCAATATCTTTTTGTGCATTGAGTCTTCACCACGGGATCTCGTGGTGGTAGTTGGGATGCTCTCCCACTCGCCCCGTGAAGAAACGCGTCGTAACGCTCGATTGAACCCGAAGGGACACTGCAAATTTTCGAGGGGGGTGATTCTAACTGTGAGTGGAAGGGAATAAGAGCGAGGCGGGAGTGGCTGGAAGGGAGGCCGGCCGTGACAACCGAATGCACCTGTAGTGCACGTGCACTTGCCGATGCCGGCCGGGTGTCTTAAACCCCACAGATCTCCATAAATCCGTAGGTGAACTCGATCTGATTCTGGGGGAGGGGGCAAGTGCTGTTGTGCTGAGAATTTATGTTCCTCACTCACCAGTGCCGGCAGCTTATCTATGAAGGACTTCCACGGTCCAGCCTGTCATCCACGCCGCTGCTCTGTGCCGCGGGAGCTAAGACGCGCTAGCGCTAGGCGCAGCTTCACCGCTGTCTACGAAAAGTGGGACCTGTAAAAATACCATGAATTACTTTGAGGGATCTAACTGTATAGAAGCATTGGCAGGACAATTTAGGAGCACCACGGCCACCCTGGCCCACATCCCGACCGGTTGCGGGTAGGTGTTTCTATGCCTCTTCCTATCGTTATTATCGTGCTTCTCGCTGCCAAGATATGCATTGGTCATGACGGCAGAGTGAACTGAAGGATTGGATTAGGCACGTGTCCTATCCCGGGAGTCGATGTGGTAGGGCTTAGGGCGCGCGAAGTCATACTAAGGGTTCCTACTGGCGGGTGCGTCACAAACCGTCACCCGCACGCACGCACGCACGCACCCACAAAGTCCTACCTTTGACCGCCCTTGGCCGCCTGCCTATTAGTATAAAAGGATCTATTTTTGTATGTAGTAATAAAACAAGCAAGTTGTACGCGAATTCCACATCGATGCTACCTGGGGCGCCGGTGGAGGGAACACAACATGGGTTGGGCGTAGTTTAAGGGACCTATTAACTACCTGCCGGCGGGCTGATACCCTGGCTACAAGTTTTCGAATGGCTGCTAGTTTCTTGCTGCGGTAAGTGGTCAGCGACGGTTTAGATTTTTTCATGATCTACATACAAGTTGGTATTGCAGGTTTAGTTTGTTCAGTCGAAGATGAAGTTCGGTTTATATCACGAGCCTTTGGAGCTGGATTATCTTATCGAATCTTATCTTATCCACCTCGTGTCGATAAGATTATCAGATCAGATCCACCCGGCCAAGACTTAGCGAATATACTCGAGCACCAACCAAACCAATTCCTACTCTACCGGGGCTATCTTCAAACTCACGATGCGTCGCTCGTGAGACGGGTAGAGAAGTTGTAAGAGAGCATCCACTTCCGGGTGTTTCTTGGCCGCATGTGCTGTTCCCTAATTTTTGCCTTGTGGAGCCCTTTGCTCGGTAACCTGTGTATTATACAGATTCTAGATCTAGTGACAAACGAAATATAATTTACACGTCTTTTCCTCATCACCGGAAAGGAGTCGTACGTACCCACTTGAACGGTACCTGCGGCGCGCAAGACAGGAATCCCCCCACTCTTCATGTTCTCTACTCATATATCCGGTCTGCGTGTAACAGCGGGTCTGATTCATCCTCGTCTCCGCTATCTCGAACTTGACACAAACGCCTTGCATAAACTAAAAAGAATATATCCAATATTAGCTGAGTAACCAGCTTGGTAACTCTCCGCTGCTTCGCCGCACCAGGCATTACCAATGTGGCAAGTAAATTATTACCAAACGACCCCATGTACTCTACAGATCATGCTTCTTGGCAGACGACGAAATAAGGTCAGAAGGTCGACATGGATGATGGATACCAGATGAGATAGAGTTGGTGAGTCGCAACGCCTATCCCTGTATAATAACCCTGCCCCTGTCAGTAGCTTCACCGGACGTGCGAAAGCCTGTGCCGGTCAGCAGAGATGGAGATTAGCGAAGCTAGATCGCGATGAGGATGGAGATCCCGAGAGCTAGAGCCGCAATCCGAGGTGCTTCGTGGTGGGAATCTCCGCCGGCGGTGTCGTGTGGTCTGAGTTTCGAGGGGTTGCTAAAAAATAGTGGCGGGGTTGTTTTGCGGTTCGGCTCCGGCTGAGAGAGCCGCATTGACGGGAGGGAGCATGCTAATTGTGAAGTGGGAAATGGGAATTGGGGGGGGGGGGGGGGTCTTGAATCTATATTAATTCTTTACAGGCGTGTAGTATGGTCACATACATGTAATTCCATTACGATCTTTTTTTTGCTGTCGGTGCTTTCAAAATTTGTTTATCGAGTTGAGTGTTAGAACCGACTACACAAAGTACGCACTTTCTAGAACCCCAAAGTATAACTGACACCATCCCGTATTATAGCGTATATAATAGAATTATCCAATTGAAGACTTGATTTCCCACGGTCGTAACTATTACGGTGGTTGTGGTTGTGGTTGTGGTTGTGCTTCTCCGACAATTGCGAGGGAAAAAAAGCGTGCGGCCGAGTGATAGCTCATGCCCGCAACACCCTGCGCCGCACCCATGCGCCACACCCCACTTCTGACCCCAGCCCATACTGTAGATAGCACTACGGAATTGGGCAAACCTCCGAACTAAATCGGAACCCTAAACGCTCTACCGTAGCAATACCGCAATAATATCGTGCGTAACCTTACGGTATTTTTGCTAGGTATGGTACTGGATCCACCCGCTCTTTTTTTGGCACTGTACTTGTAGCTGCCATTAAGTGAATTTTTTGGAATAGGTTTTGAGACACGTTGGGAGTCTACAATAGCTGCTAACACAAACTCTCATTAAGCAAATTTTGTGGAATAGGTGTCTCCAATGGCTGTCTATAGACGTGGTTGTAGTTGGTTAACCAGAAGTGTTAGTTTCAAGAACCTATCACCATTCACATCCATCACCTTCTTCATCAAAACGATATATCAAGCTTCACGAGATCATTGAGGTCCCAGACAGACCTTACTCAAACTCGTCCAATGGATAAACCACCCCCGTTATCAATCTCACATAGGCCCGCTGTCGTCAGCACAAACATCTGTCAAACCACGGCGCATGGCGCATGTCACTATGCAGGGTCCACCACCACCTGCCCCTCCCTGTCGCTTAGCTCAACCGCCAACCCGCCCACCAAAATAAACCCCCCCCCTGCCGATATTTCTGTTACGTAACTACATGTACCCTTGCCCTGCACAACGCTGAGCAAGACACGCGCTAAAGCCAGCTGGAGGAGGTGGGTTTGTGGGACATAATGTGCCACAGAGGCGCTTTTCGCGCGGCGGGAAGCTTGAGAGTTCTGGAAGGAAGGATGTCAAGTGCTGATACGAGACGGCTGTGTGCGTGCGCTGTTTCGGGCTAGCTATCTACAATTGTAGTGTAGTGTTTGGACAAAACACCTTTTTCAGGGCATTAGTCATTGACCCACAGCCGGTAATGGGCGTCGGTATCGAAGCTTTGCTTGGGTTTCTTGACTGACAATTGCTGGGGGGGTATGGAGCATTGTCCGACAATGTGCCGGGTTTTGGGAGAGAGTGGCTGTAGCTACCTAGCGTGCTGGCTTGGTGGAGTCTGGTAGCTGGTATCGGTGTCGAGGGTGTCAATGACAGTATCATCATGTATAAAACCTCGAGCATCCTCCCCCAACAGCTACAACACCATCGAACAGCAAACCTGTCTTTCATCACCAGCTCATTCCTTTACTTTATTTCTTTCTTCTTCATTTCATTCCTCTAGCAGCCGGTTCTGCTCTTTCCATTTCCTTTTCCATTTCCATTTCCATTTCCACCACTCCTTCCGCTTAAACCCCACCCCCCACAAGCACCATGAAGTTCTCCACCTTCTTCACCACCGCCATCCTCCTGCTCTCCGCAGCAGCAGATGCCTTCCCGCAACCCGTCGCAGACAGCACCTCCCTAACCCTATTAATGAATTAAACAAAAAGCAAAACCTCCCTAACCCTCAACCCCATCCCGCACTCCAAGCGCAATCCCGCCGCCACGGCCCCCCGCCGGACCACAAAGGCAACCAGCCGAACCTCCAAGACCCGCGCCAAACCCGCCGGCGTCAGCAAAACAAAGGCCACCACAGCCGGCAAGAGAAAGACCACCGCCGGAACCGCCGGTAGGACGAAGTAGAAGGCGTCCAGCAGCTCCGAAGTATGCCTTCTCCCCTCGGCGCGCGGCAAGAAGGGCCTAGGCAAGCGTGCCTGCGGCCCCCACCCGAAAGAGAAGCTCACAAACTGCTCGCTGTGCCCGGGCCTCAAGAAGCGTGGTAAGGACCAGCGCAGCAAGAATAAGAATGTCCTGGTGTTGAGTGCTCCGGCGAAGGATAACGTTGACGACCTGGTTGATGATGTCGACTGTTGGCAGTGCACCAATGCTAGTAAGTTCTTTCCCCCTCCCTCCCTCCCTCCCTCCCGCCCCCGCCTCTCCTCCGGCCATAACTTGCTAACCTCCTCCCCCCCCCCCCCCCCCTCTCCCAATTCATGTGGCCAATTGGTTAAATTCACCGGCCCGCAAGTAAAGCGCGCCGCCGTCGACGCACTCAAGCGCAACCTGTCCGGCAGCTTGATCACCTACGACCGCGGTGACTTGGGGGCTAAGGAATGGCCGCACTATTACGGGAACGCCGAGGGCGCGCTTCCTGCTGCTGGCGGCGATCTGAGCAAGTACATCACGTTTCCGCTGCTCGCAGCCGGCTCGTACACGGGCGGAAACCCAGGCGCGTTTCGTGTGACTATTGGGCTGTCGGCCAATGAAATCCCACAAACAGTCAATGTGGTGAGTTTTCTCGTTTGTGATGCTTTTGTGGCGATGTGGGGTGCTAATGTAGCGGGGTGTGTGTAGATGAAGCATCCCAACGGAGACTCGACCACCTATGTCAAGGTGGAAAAGGGCAAGAAATAGGCGGTGCAATATCGCTATAGCTAAGTAGAGCTTATGAAGACGGAGCGGGGTTTAATTTTGTGAGCAGGTGGTTTTGGGGTGTTCAATGGGAATATGGGAAGGTGAGGTGGAAAATATGGGGGAAATGGGAAGTGAGGAATTCGGAAATCTATAGAATAGATATATGAAAAATAGACAAACATACACACTGAATTATATTCATTTCACACAGTAGAGACATGATAGGACAAGACAACCATCTTGTTCCCCTTCCCCGTCGTGCATCTCAAGGCGCGCATTGTAGATTAACTGCGCAGACTCACCACATCCCCGGGGGTGTGGTATACTATAACTCCTCTCAAGCCAGCCACCAAAATAACCAAATAAAAAAACAAATAAACTTACTAGGTACTAACGTCGCTTCATAACTTTTCATAGTAAGGCTGCATGTAATTAATGAGTTAAACAAAGATAAAAAAAAAAAAAAAAATCGCTTCACGAGGCAAGCGGCGGTGGGTGAGCGAGGCAAGACAGGCGCTTACCGCCAAGCCAAGCCAACACCACCCAGTCAGATACAGGCACCAATGCGCCACATAGCCGCGCTTCGCGTCACACAGCCGCGCTTCGCGCCACACAGCCGGCACTCTACTATATCCCTATCCCATGCGCCGGGCAGAGATCTCTCAAAATATTTCTCCCCATGGTGGCTCCGCCTGCTGCAGCGGCGACCGCGGCTGGGGCGGCGCGGGGGAGAGAGGGGGAGGGCTGGTGTGTGCGCGGGTATTTTGGATGGGGTGGAAAACATCTGCTATCAGATCTAGAGAGATCAGGGGCCATGAAAGCCCAATTACAAGGTATGTAGTTTCGGGTTCCTGCCTAACACACCCCGCCGCGCAAGAGGAAGAGTCAAGGCCGGTAAACAGATACTTTCGATTATACCGGCGGAGGTGCGCAGGGTTATTCAACAGTCTAGGCCCGTCTCTTTCCTCAGACGGCGCATGGCGGGAGATTATAGATATGGCGCGGTGCACTGCGCGCTTTGGTCTGTGATTTGTTCGATTTAGTATTTTTTATGGTCTTGCTACGCGCCTTGATCTATAATTCGTTCGGTTTATTATTTTTTTTTTGCGGTTTTTGCGATGGACAGCTAGCTCGACCTGTCGCCGGTACTGTCTAGATGACGAATATGTTTGGCTGGCGAATTGGTAGGTGGTGTCTTTTTTTGCTATAAAATGTATAGGATCTGATTATTCTTACTTTTCTCGTCAACAATTGTCCGTGATTTGCTTTAACTACGTCTACCTAGCCACCGTGAAAGTATTCCAGAATAAAACAGCCGTCGAGGCACTTCCACAAAGCTGTGCCGGAACGTGGCAGGCTTTGCCTCGCTCACCGCCGCTTGTTTATACGCCGCAGCGAGGGTGCGGCTAATTGGGGGGGGGGGGGGGACCCGGAGTGAGATAGGTTCATGCGTCTAGCTAGGTTTCTCTGTGAAGAGTCAGCGGTATCGGTGGCGGTATGAGTTTCGGGAGCCTAGTATCGGGCAGATATGTATATATAACTCCCTCCCGTCCCCCCCGAAGCCATTTCTTTCTCCATCAGCTCTATCAACTGTCATTCATTTTACCAGGTAGCTCCTTCTACCAGCCCATTCCCCCTTTCCCTCCTATTTTTCATTTTCTTCCCCTAGCAGCCGGTTCTGCTCTTTCCATTCCCTTTTCAATTTCCTTTTCCGTTACCAATTCCGTCCCTGCTCCTTCCACCTAACCCCCACCCCCTACAAGTACCATGAAGTTTACCACAATCCTCACCACCGCCATCCTCCTGCTCTCGGCAGCGGCCGACGCATTCCCACACCCAGTGGCCGACACCACCTCCCTAACCCTCAACCCCATCCCACATAGCAAGCGCTCCCCCGCCGCCACCGCGCCCAAAGCCGCCACCAAAAACAAGGCCGCCTCCCGAACCAAAACCACCACAAAGGCGAAGTCTAAGAGTATAGTTAATAAGGTCCAGTCTGGCGGCGTCAAAAAGAAGACCGCCGCCACCGCCGCCGGCGCAAAGGGGAAGAAGAAGACGGCCGCAAGCACCGGCGCGGCAAAGTCATGTCCCATGCCAGCCAAGGGCAAAGGCAAGGGCGGCAAGCTCGGGAAGCGCACAGGCGACGCCTGCGGCGCTCCGCCGTCACAGAAGGAACAGCTTGTAAATTGTGCTCCCTGCCAGGGCCTCCAGAAGCGGGGTAGAAACCAGAGGGAGAAGAAAGCTGCGGCGCAGCAGCTGACGAACCAAGTAATGGGGGGACCTGTTACGCCTGCAAACCCGCTGAGTGTTGACCATCTGGTCAGTGTGGGCGATTGTTGGACATGCCCAAGTATGTGCCCTTCATCTTTGATATTGATACCCACGTTACGTAGTGTATACACCATGGATATGCACCGCATACTAACAGCTAGAAAATTACAGGCAACAGGCCGGATGCTCCGGCTATCTTCAACGGCCGCCAAGTGAAGGAGGCCGCGGAGAAACTGGTCAGCATGAATGCTGCTAATGACCAGATCACGCCCGCTCAAGGAGGTCCCTGGCCTCACGACTTTCAGAACTTTGAGGGGGTAACAACGCCAAACGCCCAAGTCAACAGATATATTACCTTTCCGCTGCTTCAGGGGGGCGCTGTTTACACTGGGGCGGCGGGTCAGTTCGATGGCTTGTATCGTGTGACCGTAGGCGTTTCCGATACTAATAAGCCGATAACTCTGGACGTGGTGAGTATATTAACTCCCCCCCTCCTCCCCCGGGCGAAACTCTACGAACCATATTCGAAGGGTCTCCATGCGCATGCTGACGTGATGTGACTGTGCTTATTAGATGAGGCACCCGACGCTGGGTGAGCGTACTCCTGACAACAGAAATTCATACATAAGAGTGGCATCAAACAATGGTAGCTAGAGGGGGTGTGTGGGTCTAGAGTCGGGAGGTTTGAAGACTCGTGGGAGGGGACGGGGGTGAGGATGAGGACTCTAGATATTAGAACCTTGAATATATGCACAACTCTATATAGACAATTGACGATAGACGTCTTTTAGCTTCCTTCTTTTTTGAGTTATTCAGGTGCGAGTGATATATCTGACTTACATTTGCGGTTGAAAACCCCATCTTCGAATAAATCTATAGGAGGTTGGTGTTATTCCGAGGAGTGTCGGTGGAAGTAAGGTTGTGATAAGGTAAGGTGCGATAAGATAAGATCCAATCAGACACCTAGTCTGTTTCCATCCTCCGTGCTAAGTCCCGCTGCCGCCGCTGTTCCTGGACAAGATACATACTCTACATCCATGTAGAGCATTATTTTGTTTACTAATTATGGCCGACCCTCTCCACAGACGCACGTATGCGGCGCGGATATGCATGTCATGCGGGTAAATGCACACTTCAAGAGCCGCAACGTAACGCAACGCAACGCAACGTCGCCCTTGTAGATATAAAACCTTCATCAAAAGCCTCACGTCGCCGCAATCAGTGGTGATGCCGAAAAGCGCAATTGGACGTCTTGGGTGGCGAATACATGGTTGTGCCTTTGCACGGGGGGTCTAGAAGGTGGATTCTTTTTTTCGGCGGTGGTACATGGTGGTATGTGCTGCCCAAGAAGAAGTATGCGTCAATGCATCTAGTGCCCAGATATCCTAGTTCCTGCAACAGTTTAAAGCCTCACGTCGCCGTAGAGAAAGCTTTGTGAAACGATTACCATAGGGAACGGATTTCATGCGTACAGCGCAAGAATAATCGTAGGTCGCTGTCTAGAGGAGGATTCTGCGCTCGCAAGTTTCATGGATAGAAATGGTATCTGGTACGGCAGAAGAATCCCCACCCCCGGTAATCCTGATCTCCAACCCCGACCACAGCCAGCCACGCGCCACAGAGCATAACCGCCATATCCGCAATAGAGATAAAACCTCCGGGTTGTTTCCCTACTAGCGTAGCGTGCGGGATACTGTCGGTACTGGCGCGGATTGGCGTTACCGTTGTAACTTAAGGAGCACATGCGGCGACGGGGACCGTCTTTGGAGAGTACATTGTATGGTGGGTAAAAGTGAGCTTTCTGGCATTAGCTGGGACCGTCCTTGCCGCGTGCTACCATTTGTCTTCGTGGCACACAGCGGTTAGACCGCCTTATCAATCCCCTTTCAAGGTGGGCGTAAGGACGGAGCCACCGCGGGAGCGCTCGGCTCGGAGTATAAGTTTCTCCGCAGCGTATTGGTAATTGATATGCCGGTAGTGGTTGTTCGCCCAATGAACGCGGACAATATGGGTAGAGATATAAAACGCACCCCCTCAGTGACAATCGCCTTAATTCCCTCTCAATCCCACCCGCTGTCGATTCCCCAGTTGATTCGAGTAGCGGTGGTGGCCAGCAAGGATAAGATACCAATCCAGCTTGAGTATAGAGCTATATAATCCGCACTTGACTCACTTCTGCAAATCCCTGACTCCAGAACCCATCTCCGTTAAGATCCTCTCTTCTAACAAGTAGCGCCAAAGACTCTCGATATTTTACTACGGTATCTGTGCCTGGTTTGAGCGGCCACACACACCAACACGACACCGGCCGACACCGAGGTACAGCATCGTAGGATAGACCTGATACCGAGGCGCAAATACTCTGTCGCTGTTGAGTCCGGAAAGCTGGTAGCAATATCCACTGGAGAGGAGGAAAGGCGACAGAAGCAAGGGAGACAAAGAGCCGCGGTGTGGTGGACTCGGCCATGCCAAGACACAGAGAGAGCCACACAGCCAACGTCATCGGTTGTTTTGCTGGCGCGACATGACACCGACTGCCAACTGACTTCACTAGGGAGTGGTTAGTGACTGAAGTATCGATATCATCCGCTCTCTCTACGAATAGTCACGATGCCTAATCTTTTCCTCCCTCGCAAGCTGCACCCCTGTCTTGGAGACATCGCGTGTCACTCGGTCTTGGCTGACAAGACAGGGGTGAGTCACAATGTATCACTCATTCTTGGCGTGGGCTAGGTGGCGGTGTTGGCATGCAGCTCTTCTGGAGTAGTCAGCAAGATAGCCGGGTTCCAACCACGCGCACAACTGCTCCAGCAGAACCACCGAAATCGGAGTCTATAGTAACATCGGATTGGGAGGGCTATATAGGTAAGTATATTTACCATAGTTACCCCGTTAACAGTTAGGAAGGTAATATGAGTGTAACCATCGACACTTACGCACTCCCGGCCTCCCTCTTCTCCTCCTTCTTCACCCTCCTGTTTAATTCCCTTGAGCCCTAGCACCCGAAGTACATTATTCCGGTTTCCTGTTCTCTTCTGTCTTATATCAGCTCTTCGGGCACTACAAACAGGGTAGATATTTGTCCACCCCCCCCCGCTGGCTAATATTACCTACACACATCCTTTCGCTCTTGATCCCACCGTTTAGATACAGGTGTACAGTCATTTGCTTATAGATGGTCCTCATAGATGAGGTATAGATGTAGTTTCTTGTGTTTCTGCATGTAGTAGCACTGTCAATTCCCCAATAGCTAATTGGTTATAGATCCTACCGCTTGGGTATCTGTGAGTTTATTTTACGGGCATGAAATGACTCAAGCCTAGATATATATACTGTTGGTTCTCAGTCCCGAAAAATGCTGACCAGATTTCTTTCCCGGTGGTGCTCTCACAGAGTCGTGGTCTGGGCAGTCATGTTCTTATACTTTTGCCGCGTCATTCCTTCGCCATTATGCAAAAAGAGTGCATGTATGTATCTAGCTCCATAATTATTAACGACGATATATTGCAGAGAGGCCTCAATATTGTCCTATCAACCATGCCTCACCAGTACGCATCATTACCGCAGTAACTCCAGTCAGCACCTCCGCGACCATAGGAATTAAAGTGTCCAAAGGTACCACGACATTCCCCCGAAGGCTTTGAATCACCTTGGATAGATTATCCCCACTCGTTCGTATTAGGTCTAAGCAGCGGGTATGATGATATGACGGTGCGCGGTTTCCGTGGTAACTTACGGAGCCGCTTCGTCTCTTTACCGAGGCGTGTAATCCAAGAGGCCGATACCGACAAACAGTCGGGATATATACCGAGCTTCTATTGTTGTGACTAACAACTTGACTGATTAATACAGTAAGCAGTTCTTATGACACAGCGCTCGGTAGGGGCCTGAGTTAGGAGTTCTGAAATGACCGCATGTTGTACTTCATGTGTTAGAGAACTTGGGCTTTATTCCACCATATATAAGGGAGTGCCTTGTTCGTCCCTACCTTCTTCTCAGATTCGTCGGTAGAAATGGTCGCATATTAGGTGTGATCACTCTTCGTCAGCGAATAAGCACCCCAGGGATAGTACGGTCACGACCACGCACTCCTGGATCCATCACGCAACGCAACACCTCAGTCGGCCACCGCCCTCGCCTCATGGCAGTGCATCTTTTTTGATAGCTATCGCGCCTTGATTCTATCCTGCGTGAGGATTTGGCGGCATGGGGGGTCGGTGATCACTCAGGTGCAGTCACGCATTCCCGTGATGTGATTGGTCAATTCTACCGGCCGGGTATGACACATTCAATAATAATGCTTGTACCACGTACCAATTGGGCGACAGCCGCGGGTTGAATAAGCTTGCAGCGTTTGGTTCTATCTCCTACTGAAGTCAAATCTCTTTACTCGAGCCTGAATAATGCTTAATAGTATACCGTCGTTCTATATAAGGCTGCACGTGGGTCGTATCCGGAAGGAGTCATACTGGAAGAATCTTGATGAACACATATGACAAGCGTATCAATTTCCTGCGCGGGGGGCTCAAGGAGCATTGATGATGCACTTCTATTCCGGTGTGGGGTACCTCCAATTAATGTTCGGTAGAATGTACCCTAACTGAGACTTGTATCACTCCCTTATCACCCAGCCGTATATAAAGCTCAGCTCCCTAGACTTCAGCATCAGCCATTCCCCATACGCAACTCCGCATACGTAACTCCGCACACAGAATATCCTCTGGTAAAAATCTCAGATAAAAATGCAAAACACAGTCGACTACTCCAACGCCGCTGCCGGTCTCCGGATGCACACGGACTCTCTCACGGGCACCCAAGTCCAACTCACTGCCGCCATCGAGCTCGGCCGAAAAACAGGCCAAATGACTATAAGACGCGTGCTGAGGCGTTCGAGAAGATTGTCACGAGTGATATGCGCGAGGTGATCAAAGATTTGGATGATTATGAGGTGTACCTGAAGAATAGCGCGATCACGAAGGACGCGGAGTGTACGGCACTCGTAGCGGAGATCTGGGCGGTTGTAGGAAAGCTTAACCATGGTTTGACTGAGTTGGAAGACGTGGTTAAGAGTGGATAGGTTGTGACGAGGGGGATATGGAGGGTTGTGGTGGCTTTCGTTGGTCGTCCTAATTTTGTTGGGCTTTATGTTTTGTAATAGCTTTATTCTTAATTTTCGGATAATGCGTTCTTGGGTCGACTTTTAATAAACTTGTTAATCACTATATATATTCTTCCTGTAAGCTTGAGACCGTCCCCCCCGCCCGAGCCGGCGGTGCGTATGTACGTACCTGGTACTATAATAAGTATTCATACTACAATTAAGATTAGTCATATATATGAGATTATTCCACTTTGACAGAAGAAACTCCAGGCCATGGCGGATGCCCCTAATCTTGTGAAATACACGGCCTTTCAGTCGAGTCATCCACTACTATTGCACTGGAATTATCATCTTAATGACTGTGATAATCATAGTTGCTTACTTCCTGCTAAGTGTCGGAGTATGTAGCTATAGCTAAAAAAAAAGGGGGGGGGGGAAAAGGAAAAAAAAGAAAACTGTTTAGCTTTGAGACTTGCCTAGAATGATTCTGGGGACTTCTTGGATGCCGAAGGCACTTCTGCCTATTGTAGATCTTGCCATGTGGCCGATATGTGTCCGAATGATCCCCGAGTTGTGCCTTCATGTGGAAGAGTGCATATATCTGATTGATAACTCGGTATGAGTGGAGCGAGTAGAGACGCTTCAAATCGAATGACAACCCATGAAGACATCCCATCCGCGCTTGATATCTTAATATCTCTTTCCATAGAATATAAGTGGTATAGATTGGCTAGACGGTAGTGTTGGAAGCTTTGACATCTAGTACCCGGAGCAGAAAAGCTCACCGGCTGTTACATCACCACTAATAGTGTTTTTTTCGTGGCTGTTCAACGTTCTTCGCATTCACAGCATGATTATTTTCGACGGGCTGGTATGAGAATGGGTGGGTTGAGCTATGAAATAATTTAATTAAATGATGAGAATGATAATAGCTGCGATGACAATCCGAAGCGGGAATTTACAGTGTGTTTATCTCTTCTGGCCACGTTATCCTGCCCGCCTTTGAGTTACGTTTCCTCCGTTGATTCCACTCGTCTCAATTTGTCATCAACCTGCGCCTGCATGGACTAGATCTAAGCGCGCCACAACGGTCTCCAGAACATCTAGACAACACAACGTCATGTCCACTCTAAGTCGCACTTCTCTTCAAACTTTCCAATCACGCACCTTGGTCGTCAAGAATGGTCCATACCCTTTGTTCCGATCTCTATCCCGAAGTTACTCTAGTTGGAACCGTGTCTCCCTGGTTGTGAGGAATCTAGCTGATGGTAGAACATGTGTTCACGGCAAGTACTGCCAGAACATCCATTGCAGGATGCGGACCTCATATCCATGTCTGTAAGCGGGAGAAAATTCTTGGGAATAATAAATCCTATCTTCTGTATAGAATCAGGACCGTATCGAGCATATCTTTGTTTGTTAAGTGGGCGGGCTCTCAGTGTTGATATACGAATCAATTTCACAGTTGGCCGATCCCTATGTACATGTACTTTCAACGAACACGTTCATGGCGGTACATCCATCGCTCGGGGGAGCCGCGAGTACCACGCGTTCGGTTGTTTCAAGAGCATGGGTGAATTGAGGAACAAAATGTTTTTTTTGGAGGGGTTTACAACGTTTAGGTATTAATATCACAAGTAGAAATATCAAACACCCAAGCTCCCAGTTCACTAAACCTCCATCACCGCCTCCTTCTACTCCCCAGATTCCCCACCCTCAATACCGTATCCTCTATAAAGGGTGGCGGCAAATACTTCGGCCTCTCCCTATTCTCCCCCTCCTCTCCCTCCGCGGCCTTCAACGCATTTCCCAAATCCGTCAGAACATCCGCCACATCTCTCCTTCCCGCCTCCAGCTTTGGCAAGTCCTTTGCCCACAGCTCCCTCCTCGTTGCCCCCATCTGGACACGTGCAAACACGCTTTGATGTCGTGCTAGCCTCTCTTCCAGCTCCCCCGCAGCCTCCTCCAGTGCCGCCGCCTGTTCAAACTCTGGTTCGCTCCAGTCGCGGTCGTCGGAGATGTTTACGAGCTGTGCTGCGTATTTCATGATAGTATTGGCGGCATGGAGGTCGGTGATGACTGCGGCGCGCCAGGTAGCATGGTCTGGTGGGGGATTGTATGGTGCGCTGAGGTTGGGTGGGTGACGCGGTGGGAGTGGGGTCATTGTTTTGGGGGGGGGGGGGGGGTAGTGAGGATCCTGTTGTTGGTATGCTGACAGTTGGATATGGTGGTGGTTCGCATATAGTGTTGGAAGGACGCCGGACACCGTGACTTCATTTTTAAGGTTACGTGACGGGGCGAATGTATCAATAGTAGGTGATGAGGTAATTTCTAGCTATGTATGTTCAGGAATACATAGCAAACTTAATTGCTATATACTGATATCCCACATTGAAAGCCCTCGTCTCAAGCTTAAGCTCTACTCAGATATGTAGAATCCAGTACAGTACAGAGGGTATACGCACCCATTCTCTCCCGGAAGACAAGAAAACACCCATCCACGGGGAAACTACGAGTGAGATCGGATCGGAAGCGATGCCACATCTCGCATCCAACTGACGCGATCAGAACCGACCAAGAAAATCAAAATCGTTCGAGTTTTTGTGTAACTGTATATATTCCGAAGTTGAAAATTTGATTCTATGCTGCAATTCAGCCCACAGTATGAGCATTCTACATGACCGGTTAGAGAAGGAGTTTATGGGAGCTTGGGGGTGTATTGAATGTCTTTTCGCCATTGTATTCGGGGATTTTGTCTATACGGTGATTAAATCATCACCGGTGGTCACTCGGTATCCCTTCTTTCTGGACTCTGGAGTCGTGGGGCGGGACAGTGCGGTAATATAGAGTTGGTTCGTGTCAAGATATGGTGGTAAGTGAAGAGGTTTGAGATCTGGAGCTGGGTTTATATGCTTGTATCTCTCACTGGTCATGCCCAGGCTACCAAAGGGACGTGAAACGAAATTGTTTAGTGTAGTTGAGGAGAGAAAAAAAGAAAAAAAGAAACAACAAAGCAATATTATAAAAATTGTGATGATCTACTCTCGAGACAATGCAAAGTTAGAGTGATCCACTATGATCTAAATTAAGTAGCTACACCATGAACGTTGCACCGAATTAAACAAAAAGAAAATGAACGTCGCACCTAACTCGACTTGACTGTCTTCTACCTCCGATGCTTGATAGACTCTTACTCGTATTATTGGTGTCTATATAAGACAGACATTTCTAACGCTTGGTATGATAATATTACTGCGGCAGTCTAAAAGTTGCTGGGAGTCCTTTCAGCGATGCGAAGGTTTTTCTCACAGAAGAATATCAGGCTAGATATCGTAGAGCTGGCGACACGGTGATAACGCAAGCCCGGAAAGCCATGTGAAGACCTCACCACTCACCGGACAGTATCAAATCTTCAAAACGAACTCGCTCTACAGTGTACATGGGATTCATATGAGATGAAATAGTAATGTATTCACATATTATCACTCGCAAACATCAATTCAGAGTCTGGTGTTCCTATATGGTTGGTTATGAGGGTTCGATTACGTCTGAGCTCCCCCGCCAGTGGAATAGGCTCAGCGTCTGTATTATGTTTGGTTAAGGGTTTAAAGAGACTCAGATGAAACTAGGCTCTTTCACAGGAATATTGCCGTCACACTAGATCATTCAATCAAAAAATGAAATGGGAAATCCACCACCAGACATGAGATCCTCACAAACGGCGAAGGAAATTATTACATGTCGGACGAAACACCGAGGTCTGAAGAGCAAACAAAACGGGCTGATCTTTCTACATTTAGAGATACCACAACTTCCATATGTTCGGCAATATACTATTCCTCCCTTTTTCCAGTAATATTGACTTCCCCAAAAGTGAGTTCAGCTACATGCGCTTGCATTTCCCTTGGTTATAACCTCTCCCTCGAATCGGAGGGATTATGTCACCACTTAGAAAGTGGTCGTCCCGACCACCGCCGAAACATCCCTTGAATACTACCAGGACTCGTAGATGGATATGGTGATATAGCTCATTACTACCTACTACTCCGCGCGCAACCCCCCCCCCCCCCCCTCGCCCCACACAACAGGTGGGAACATATGGCAGATACCGGTATTACAGCGCCCAGAAAAAATTTAACCATGTGCCCATCAAGTCCTCTTTCCCGTGCCCCCATCAGAAGGCGGGCAGGTAACATGTTCGCTCCGTTTGTTTCTCGTTGCCATGCGCCCCGGAAGAAAAAAAGCAACGAACCCGTGCCGCGTCGTCGAGTAGCATCAGGTTCGGTGCTAGATTTCACCTTCACCAAACCGGTCAAAACCGGTCATCAGAGTGGACATGGCTAGTCCTAGCTACCTCCTGGTATAATTCGTCTAGCATTTCCTAAAGGTTACAGGGCCTGTAAACACATTGACCCAAGAAAACCGTGGTAAGCGCGACATTGTTGTGGATATGACTTCTACCCTTTTTGTTAGCCGCAGTACTATGGAGGACTTGGGGCCACAGTACTATGGAGCATCTCACGTACCAGAGAAAGTCAATTGCTTCCCTTCCTCCAACGCCCTCTCCTTCTCCTTCGTTGAGCCGTCCTTTCTCGGCTACCCTAAAAATACAAAAGATGTATTGCTCCTCCGAACAATGCGCATCGGTATCCACTAAAGACCTAAAAACCTTGACGTTAGTCCGTGTAATTGAGATCATAGAGAACAAAACATACCTAGAGCATAATCGTAACTTCCATTCCCCGCCATAGCTTTCTCGAGTTGCCACAAGCTCCAGTACTCGTCCGATGAGTCACTAGGCACTGCCCATCGCACTGACGACCTCCTCGTAGCCTATAGTGTAGACTTATACGTCCGTTCTAAACTTGAATATGGAAATAAGAGAATAGGGAGAGCCATGAGTCAGAGTAAGAATGACCGTCGAGACATGACGGTGTCGCTGCCTGCCTCGGGTGCATCGTGAGAAAACCACTCGTACAAACCCCCAGGTGAGGATGGAAATAGGCGAGCGAGGTGTATTCTGCAGCTCTATAGGAGCATGGTGAGCTTAATTATCCCTAAAGGGCGAAGGGGACTGGGTGGTATTTGGAGTAGATGGCAGGGTAGGCATACCTCGCTTCAGCGGTATCGAAGTGTTCGGAGTCGACGGTTACCTCAGAATGTCAATCGCCTTGGAAGCAGAGATGAGCCCTGAGTGGACTGGTGGGGTATGTGTCAGATAATAAGGTTGCTGTGGTTAAGTTCCTTCAGGCTCGAGTTTTGTCCACAGTCGGTTTCGTCTTCGTCAATGGTGGTGAGAGTGGTGTTGGGAGGATGTCGCGATGAGGTTGTGCAGCTCAAGGCCGTGCGGCTCTGCTGTAGGTTGTTAGGTTTAGCACAAGCATCATGAGGCTCTGCGGGAGCGAACCCCACCACTCCACCCACTAACCCATACTAACTAACCGAACTCTCGTCAGAAATCCCTAGAAATACCAAAATGATGCGCGACATGATGAGGGCAAAGCCTCACGAGTATAACACGCTGCAGTCCTGGCCGAACTTGCCTCTTCTTGCGCTGGATCCTCGGTGCGCAACTCAACCACTATGATAAATCACTCTCTCTGGCCCTATCGTGTAACTTTTGGGGACCGAGATAAGATGAGATCGAGTAGCTTGGAAGTGGTACAACCGACTTCTTCGCTAGATCACAGCCGACGTAACACAGTAAATTATGGATGTCGCTCACTGCCTTCGCATGAGCGGACAGAGGGGTTGAAAGGTCTTTTTTATGGGTGGGAGGAATGGTGGTTCTTGTAAGAGTTTGAATCTCGTGACTATTATATTGACGAAGTAGAAGACTTTGAGGATGAAATAGGACGCGGTGTGCTCCCTAGGTATTGTTGCGCATTAAGCAGGAGCCAAAGATTTTGAAACAAGGTCGGATGCACTGGACGAGACCCCTTGAAATAAGTTATGGTTCGACGGTTTCGCAAGTCGTCAGGAGATGACCTATAATTCGTGCGCGTAGGGGGACAAGGGAAAGTCATGCGCTTGCGCTGGGAGTGGAGGAACAAGGGAAAAAAAACTGGAGACGCGGGGAATCGAACCCCGGACCACCTCTATGCTAAAGAGGTATTATACCACTAAACCACATCCCCATGTCTTTCGTATCTTCTCAGCCTATACTTAACTAAATTTTCAGCTCCTGTTACTGAAACCAGAACACTGTCGCGTTGACATCAAAACTAGCAGTCCTCCACTTCTTGAAAAAACAGCCTCTAGAAACACATCACTCCGGGCTGCCCTCTCAAGCGATCAGGACTCTGGTCAACCTTTCTTTTTACTCCCAGAGCGCCAGAGCGACATGAACAAAGCTTCTCCGACTGTGAACAGGTTGTAGCCTTCGCTTAGAATTGCCCATTCTTGTAGATACTCATACCGACTTCATTGACCTAGGTAGAGGCACGTGTATACCTCAGTTCGCTTGATTGCCCTCCTTGCCGGGCTGAAGCTGGTGTAACAGCTGGTGAGATTTTTATCCATGTCTTGGCAGGACGAGTCAACCGCGAGCGTGGGTTAGGGTTCTCCAGTTCCCTGCATAAAGTATCTCCACTCCACAATACAGCCTGACAACATCAGGTCTCGCGGGGGTTTTTTTTACCTTGGCATCAATGTTCTCTTGCTAGCTGGAGCAGTTCTCGGGGGCCGGAACAGAGGTATTCCATGACACTTGGCAGGTGAAATTACTCTTTGGTTTAACCCAATAATAGTTCTGCACCTCTGGCGACAGCGTTCCTTCAATGACGTCGGAAGGAGAACAGAACCAAAATTAAATGAATGGCTTGCCATGAGCTTCAATTCCAGTTGATATTATAGGAGCGCGGAATGTCACTCTTCTCCAGATTTGAACAGAGTGACGGAAGGTATACCCGTCGTTTATCCCATTTTTGCTGACAATTCCAACGTCTCACATTGATAGAAATGTATCCTCCTTTCTCTGTTCCAACCGGTAGGGCGAAAGCCCACCCCCGGTGTTTTTATTCGGCGGGGACAGCTCGGGATTACCGTGGACTGCACTTGATTTTCATGGGTAGTCACAGGCCTTGATTCTATTGGGAGTGCTTCCGACCCCTATATCCACCGCAGCGAGCCTGGGAATTTAAAGTCCACAGAAGTAGATAACTTGATGGAAGCCCTGTTCGACTCTGCTGGTGGTGCTCTATATAGCAGCGCCGAAACCTCAGGGAACCGTATCCATAGCACGCCAGGAGACTCGGCTGCCTATTTCCATGGTGCCGAGAGGGAAGTGGTCATTTCTCTAGCTCGTCCCGGACGATTTGTTGACTGGTTTTAGCTATAAGTAGCTCGTTGATGTAAATGCAATCAGAGGACTACGCGCAAATCAGGATGAATTGAGGAGTAAGCAAAACACAAACCGGAGTTCACCCTTGAGCTCACAGGTTCAAATATCATGCGCCGCGACCCATAGATAGGAAGTAGAAACTATCTACCCTTTATAGCTCTACTTAAACATACTCAGGAAGCCATCCCATCGCCGGCTCGCATCAATATCACCGACCCAATCTTCCCCGAGCTTGTGACAACCTATGGTGATAGACGGAGAAAGAGGTTTCTGTAATCACAAGGAGAACAATAATCCCTTTGTAACTTTAGGATTTAGTCCCTCCACTAACAATCATTTCTGGTATGACCTTCGTTGACTGGGGTGTAGGTGGTCCTGAAGTACCAAACCGAGGATTGTTCGGGCAGTTGTAGTCACGGCTTCTAATCCCTCCTTTTCTCTTTCGTTTTGGGGTTCGCCGAGCTGAACTTTTCTGGGTACGTATGTAACTTTAGCGGGGTGCGTTACTTGTTTCTGCACACAGTGGAGCGTAAGATAAGATAAAATAGCATTGTCAATGATCGATCTGTCATGCTCGTCGACCGTCATGTACCCGTCGCACCAATGTAAAAGCACTAGAGCGCCAGACCAAATAGCAATCTAGCCTTCTCGTAATTCTCTCTATGTATGTAGGCTTTGGCTGTGTGGGTTGTATCTTAACGGCGGAACGCATAACAGGCGCCACTATGGGGGTAGGCCGCCGGCCGTATGTATCTTGTGGGCGAAATTTCCATGCAACCGTCCGCCCGAATGCTTTCTCTTCTCTTTTTTCTTGCCAAGCCAAAGCAGCCGCTTGTCTCAACTCCATCTCACCCCCGACGCCGCAACCTAACCACACCAGGAATCAACGCCGCCCTCAGTTGAACCCTCCGCCATTCCTATCCGCCCTACAAATACCAAAAAAAAAATCGTAAAATGCTGGCTGCTAATCAATGACTGGCAGATCATACTGGTTCCAGAGGGGGTCGAACCCTCGACCTTGGCGTAACATGCTCCGGAGAGATATTAGCACCACGCGCTAACCAACTGAGCCATGGAACCGTGATATTATGATCGCGCTAATAATTTGAACGCGCCGGCGTTCCCACGTGTATTCTCAGCGGTGGAGGGATTGGGAGTTGAGATTGCGGGCGACAGCAGGAGGTTGTTGGAACAGGATGTTAGGACACAGAGAATAGGCGACCAAGCTGACCGCGGTATTGCAATATAAACCCCTCAAGCTTGAGCGTTCAGAGGCATACCGACAGACCCGCTAATGACCTCTTCGCATGCTGCCATCTCCGCGCTCCCAGAGCTGGGCTTCGGTGGCACCATGGCTTCGAAAATAACCTGCGAGAGTTTAGCTTCTGCCGGAGTTGAAAACATATTGGGGTTTACCCCCACTCGTGGAGCCGGGGTGATTTGTGATGGCATACCGCATGAATACCTATCATGGAACTGACAGGTCCTCGGAGTAAATGTTGAGCTGAATAGAGTTCCCAGAGGTTCGGGCAGGTTGAAAGAGGTGATCTCATCGGGTGTTGCCCTGGAGGAAGTGGAACAGCGTTCGAGCAGTGAGCTGAAGCTTCCTGATTCCTTTGCTTTATTTATTTGGAGCATCCGTACGGTAGTACGACTAGTTGAGGGGTATGGTTTTGTAGTCTTATAATTGGCTGAGTGGGGGACTCCTGCTGCCTGAATCGAGAGACTTTTAGAAATCGTAATTTATGCAACTTCGCCAGCTCGTACTACAATTTCAAGGTTACATTTAGCGCCGAAGGTGGAGTAGCAGCGATAATTGGCAAGAAACCAAGTTTTGAGAACTTCTGAATATAAGGTGAAAGGAGGAGGACTCTCGTCGCCGATTCGAATATAGAAGATGAAGGGGGAAAAAAGCTCTGCAATAACAGATCTTCCTGGTCGTGAAAACGAGGCAATTTTATTCCAACTCCAAATTTCCTCCACGTTTTCTGAGTGTTCCGGAAGACTTAGGAGCTCGGTAAATTGGATTCGGAGACCTAGGTACACGCCTGTACTGCCGGGAAGCTCGGTTTCTACATGTGCACGTGAAGGTTAGTTACAAGTGTTCCGGTATTTGTATTCATACAGACTTGGGACGTACAATAACCTCAACACAGAGCTGCACTACTTGTTTCGGAGCACTATGCGCTCACCAGGGGGACCTGTTCTTCTCGCTGCCCGTACTGAGGGACCACCGGTGACCCCGCCTCCAGGTGCGCTAGAATCCCCGCATTGTTCTTTGTATGTTGTGTGCTGTTATGTGTTAGTTGATGTTGTAGATGTTGATTCTTCACCTCCACCGAAGCACTTCAGGGCAGCTCCTCCGCTGTGGTTGCGGCCTGAACGACGAGGCGCCGCATCTCGGGGGGGGTGGTGATTGAAATGACGAAGAATGGAGCATCTGTGTATGTGCATGAGCTCAAACTTGTGTGTCGAAAGTTGAAAAAAATAAACCACACGTACCACAGCTTTCCCGACTGTTACCCACTTCACCGCCCCACCTTTCAACCTTCCCTGACACAGATCCTGCTGTGCTCGGAGCCTTTCCGCTGACGTTTGACGAGTGGTTCTATCATTAGTATCGACTTAGGCTCGTCCCCAACCGTCTACTTCCATGCTTCCAGAGCTTTCTGCAAGTAACGGGCTGGGTACGAGACTAGTATCGACTAGCTTGCGGCGGTACTGAAGAAACCCAGGCTTGGCAGTCGGCTTGAAACTACTCTCCGCACTTACTCAAGATTGCGAAGCCTGGATGTAGACCCCGAGTCGGAGGTTTTCTGTAGCAAGGCTACTTTAGCACATCTCGATGGATGGTATGGGTAAAGGAGACAGCTCCTAGACACTACTGTATGGAATTACCCCTACTACCCCCCCCCTAGAGAAAGTATGTAGGAGAAGTAAAGTAATTGATCGTGTTATTGTTCTAGCTAAGGGGGAATGCCCCGTATTTATACTAATGAAAGGTAGTACAAAGAGAAATACAATGAGTCATGGACGTGTGAGTAAATAGAATGACTAATAGGAAAGTGAGTCATACGCCGATGACAAATACTATAATGAAATGGTGAGAATCTTCCAGAACTATGAAACGTGCCGAGCGCCCTATTTCAAGACTTCCCCTCGTGAGCCACAGTGAATAGTAGAAGAAAATAAAACATGTTTGCCTTTATCCAATCCCTTTGTGAGTAAATCCGCCACGTTCTCGTTCGTAGAAATATATTCCAGTTCAAATAATTCATCCTCAAACCGTTCCCGAACAAAATGAAAGTGTACGTCAATGTGTTTAGACCTTTTATGAAAGACAGGATTTTTAACCAAAGAGAGAGAGCCGTTGTTGTCACCTCGAAGAATGAAAGAAAGATTTGGTTTTCGTTCCAGCTCGTGGATTGCGTTCCTTAACCAGATCAGTTGTCGACTGGTGTCCGAGAGGGCCATGTATTCCGCTTCAGTTGTAGAAGTGGCGACAGATCGTTGCTTATAAGAGCGCCAGGAGATGAGGGCTTCCCCTAGCATGAAGCAGTGACCGGTGAATGAGCGGCGATCGTCGATGTCGGAGGCATAGCTTGCGTCGCTGTAGCCAATGAGTGCAGTTGGTCGCGTTTTGGTGTAATGGAGTGACCAATCGAGGGTGCCCTTAAGATAACGGAGGACGCGATGGACTGCAGCTAGATGAGCCTTGGTGGGACAGGAGGAAAATTGTGAAAGCATGGTGACGGTGTAGGCGAGGTCGGGTCTAGTGCCGATTACTGCGTACATGAGTGAACCGATTATTGACTGATAAATTGTTGGATCGTCGATTTTCTCAGCTTCCGTTCCTTTTTGGAGGTGGACGTTATTGTCGATAGGTGTTGCCACAGGTCTGGATTCGTCGAAGCCGTATTTGATAAGTACACGCTTGAGATAGGCTTCCTGTGATAGGGCAATGCCAGTCTTAGTGTGGATCAAGTGGATTCCGAGTGCCCAGTTGGCTGTGCCAGTTTCCGTCATTTCGAATTCAGAGTGGAGGAGGAGGCTGACACGGTTTTTGCGTTCAACGGACCAGTAGAAGATGAGGATATCGTCTACGTATATCGCGATGACAACTTCCCCTGTCTTGTGTATGAAGACACAAGGGTCGAAGTCTGCTTTTCTGAATCCTATTTTGATTAGCGCTTTTGAGATGCGGGCATACCATTCCCTTGAGGATTGTTTGAGTCCGTAGATGCATTTGATTAGTTTGCATGCTTTGCCGGGAGTGGGATAGCCTGGAGGAGATTTCATGTAGATTTCTTCCTTAAGTTCGCCGTATAGAAATGCGCTTGTGACGTCCATCTGATCGTATTGGCCGCCGGTTTGAAGGCAGCGAGCGAGGAGTAGTCTGATGGATTCGTATCGGGTGACGGGGGCATAGGTTTGATCGAAATCTTGACCAGGGACCTGTGAGAAACCTTTTGCGACTAGTCGGGCTTTGTACCGTATGGGGTTGCCATCGGGCCCGAGTTTAATTTTGTATACCCATTTGCAGTCAACTAGTTTGCGGTGGTCCGGTGTGTTGACCAGATTCCATGTGTTATTCCTTGCGAGTGAGTCGAGTTCAACTTTCATAGCATTCTGCCACTTTTCGGAGTCAGGACTGTTCATCGCTTGGTGGTAGTTTGTTGGTTCTGTTAGGGTAGTGTCATGCTGAATGTTGTGTCCGTATCTGACCGGAGGTTTCCGTTCCCGTACTGGGTTACGTCTCGGTTGATCAGTATCTGTTTCATTATCATCATGCGGGGTACGTTCAGTGGCGGGCCTCGTATAGCCGGCCCCCACTATACTTGCGTGGTCTTCCGAATCAGTGTCGGAGAAATGTTCCATGGTTTCGCGCATTATTTGTTGGTTGATCATGTCGTCGTCACTTGGGTCGTCGTCGTATGTTCTATGTTGTTTTGGTGTTGACGGACGTGAGGGTGGTTCTTGTTTGATCTCGATTTGTTTTGGTTTAGGGGGTGTGTCGGTTTTTGTTTTGACTTCGATTTCTTCCCCTACGGATGTACCTTTAAACCTAAAATGACGAGAGAGAACTACTTTCCTTTGTGATGGTATGTAGACGCGACAGATTTTTTCAGAATCTCCGTATCCGCAGAATTGTCCCGTTATAGCCCTAGCATCCAGTTTTGTTCCAGCTGGTCGTGCTTCGACGGGTATGTGTATGAACATGGTTTCACCGAAGGATCGGAGGTGCCCAATAAAGGGTTTCTTGCCGGTGAGTGCTTCGTATGGTGTCATATTCGGGAGTGATTTGTGCGGTAGTCGATTTTTGACGTGTGCCATGGTGTTGATCGCTTCTGCCCATAGATTTTTTGGGAGGTTGTGGTCGAGCAAGGCGGATCGTGCCATTGTTGCTATAGTCCTGTTAAAGCGTTCTGCTGTTCCATTTGACTCGTGAGAGTAAGGTACAGTGAATTCATGCTTTATGCCTTTAGAGGCAAAGAATTGTTGGAGGTCATTGGAGATGTACTCGCCACCGTTGTCGCTTCGAAACCGTTTGACCGTTTTGTCCAATTGATTTTCCATGTATGCGATATATCGTTCCGTGGCAGCTGCTGCATCTGACTTCTTTTTAAGGAAGTAGAGGTGAGCGTACCTAGAGTAATCGTCGATGAAGGTGATATAGTAACTAAAACCGCCCAGAGAAGGAGTCGAGAACTTGCCGCTCAGATCTGAGTGTATTAGTTCCAGTGGTTGTTTGGATTGTGGTTCGGTGAGGGGAGCGAGGTGAGATTTGGTTGATTTAGCGAGTTCACATGTGTTGCATGTTTCCATGTGACCAGATGTGGGGAGAGACTTGGGGTCGGCGACCATGGTGCGAAGCCGTGAGAGCGAGGAAGCGGGGAGATGTCCAAGCCGTTGGTGCCAGTCATAGAAGCTGGTGGCGGCAGAGAGGTGTGCGCAGGGTTCCTTGCTTTCAAAGATGTAGAGACCAGTACTATTTGCGTTAGCGATCCCGATGATTTCCTTGCTATTCGGTTTGTAGATGGTAAAGCCGTTTTCTGTCCCAATTGTTGTGAATCCCTTTTTAGCGATGCAAGACCAAGACATCAGGTTGGTATTGCCTAGTTCGGGGATCAAGAATACGTTCTGCAGAGTGATCAGGCCATGTGATCCGTTGATGGTGACGTTGCCAATTCCGGTTATCTGGAGTTTGCGACCTCCTCCAACAGTAACTGTTCCAGTGTGGGGAGTGGGGTCGGTAACCAGCGTTCCGGTCATGTGGTTGGTTGCACCAGGGTCGAAGATCCATGCCTTGTTGTCGGTGGTGGAAGGTCCTGCAATGAAGCCAAAGTAGTCTTCCATGGTAATGTCCGAGGTGTCATCTGAGAAGTTGTTGAGGTCGAAGTCAACCGGCATTGTGAATACATCGGTTTCTTCGAGTGCGGGAAGGCCAGAAAGATCGGGGATCCAAGAGAGGTCGAGTTTTGTGTGAAATGCAGTACCAGATGCGACGTTAAGGTTGCCAGATGCAGCGGACTTCTCCTTGTCTCTGAAAGCTTTGAGTTTTCGGCAATTTTTGTGCGTGTGGCCTTTTGCATATTCTCCATTCTTGGTGCACCAGGTGCATGTGACGTCCCGATTTCCTGTTTCGTTGTTACGTGGCCTCCTGACTCTGTTGTTGTTTCCGTGTCCTGGGTTTCCTCGCCTGATTGTGTAGGCTTCTCCAGCCGCCTGTCCATCGTTGTTGCGCCGTGAGTCCAGATCCAACAGCTTTTCGTAAACGTCATCGAAGGTGACGTTGGGCTTGGTTTGCAGGTTGTCAACGACTGATTCGAGGGATTCGTGCCGGAGTGAGAGGAGTAGGAAGGATGCCTTCGCTTCTGTGACAGATGCGAGTTGGTGAAGGTGGTAACCGAGTGGGTCTTTGGTTTTGTCCGTAGAGTTACTAGTTCTAGTGAGGAGAGATGACCAAAGAGTGTTGAACTGGGTTAGATGTTCCTTGATACCCTTGTCGGGTGTGTACTGTAGTGTGACGACATTGGCGAGGAGCGAGTGGAGGGAAGCGACGGTTTTCCGATCGAATCTGTCCTCGAGTTGAGTCCAGAGGTGATGAGCGGTGTCGGCCGGTGTCAGTGTGAGAATAACTTCGAATTCGATGTTAGATTGAAGGAATACAACTGCAAGGTTGTCCTTTTTGTCCCAGTCGCTGATTTCTTCGGCGTTGTCGGAGGTTTCTTCTTCGTCTTCTTCAGCCTCGGCTGTACTTCCTGATGCTTGTGGTGCCGTGGTAGGTACAGTAGTGGTGGTGGTTGTCAACACGGGACGCTTGCTCGAACCATTGACCAAGTTCCACAGATCGTGAACTTTCAACATGCGGGTAGCAAGGTCCCTCCATACAGTGTAATGGCCTTGACCATCCAGCTTGCATGGGAGTGCGGGAATTTTGATGCTCCTCTCAGACATGATTGAAAGTGAAACGAGAAAGTGTACTTTGTGGTAAAAATGGTGAAGAGTGTATAAGCGTGAGTGGTCTCCGGGCTCATAACCTAGAGAAAGTATGTAGGAGAAGTAAAGTAATTGATCGTGTTATTGTTCTAGCTAAGGGGGAATGCCCCGTATTTATACTAATGAAAGGTAGTACAAAGAGAAATACAATGAGTCATGGACGTGTGAGTAAATAGAATGACTAATAGGAAAGTGAGTCATACGCCGATGACAAATACTATAATGAAATGGTGAGAATCTTCCAGAACTATGAAACGTGCCGAGCGCCCTATTTCAAGACCCCCCCCAAAAAAAAAAACCCACTCTCGTACCCAAACCCCGCTGCCTTGGACCGGAATATTGCTGACAGTCCGCGCCCCCTAGTAAAAATCGATGAGTCTTCTGCAATGCACCTTGGTTGACAGCGCCCAAGAGCGGTGAGGAGCATACACAGAGATATATGGGCTTCTACAGCCACTCAGCAAAAGTGTTCGTGATATAGTTTTAATGTCGGTGCGCAGTGTGGCGCACCCGTAATACTGATGTTATTAAAGTTGAGATTCAAAACAACGAGAAATATATAATATAGTTCGTGACTATATATAAAAAGAAGATAGGTCATTGATCTTATTACGGCATAGTTTATACTGCACGCGATCATTTGTACCTAGAATCAAATTGAACATGATTTAAAAATAAAAAATAAAAAAGGTCATTGATCTTATTCTTCATTAACTTGGGCGCCATTGGTCACTGCAAGGTCTTCTCTTAGGGGTTCTTAATGGCCCACCGCAGTTACATATAGAGAAATGTCTCACTCCGAAATCGGAATCACGAACACTTTTGCAGAGTGGCTGTATGTATGCTTTACTCCTCTGCATTGATAGCTGACCGCTTTCTGGATGTGAATACGACTGCTAACTTCACCATACAGTAAATTCTATAGAAAATATATATAGATTCTGGAACGTTTCGATGGAGTCTGGGCTGGTAGACAATGGAGATTGTAATACGGCCGTGGTCGCCGCAGCCCCGGGAAGAGGAGGGAGAGCAGAGCATCACGGAATGAATGGCGAGCTACGACGGATGGGACGGCTATGTTGTGGTCTTCTCTCATTCGCGGCGACTCTCTGCTAGGCTTCGGAGATGAAGAGTCGGGTTAAGAGCACCAGAATGGAGCGTTATCGCAAAGCCGATGGCCGCATTTTCTCTCAACATCCGCGCAGGACAGTTTCTCCGTCCCCCGTCGTCGACCCCCAATCTTTGCAGAATCCCTCTTCCCTAAGTACTTGCAGGGCCGACAAATCTTACCTCCGTAACTCTAATTTTCAGTCTAGCCATATGGGCGAGAGTACGGATGGAAATGGCCGCGGACCCAGACACAATATTAAGTGACAGTGTAGGCACTTACCCTTCTTCCCTATTGTCGTGGTGGAAGCTTCGCTCAGGGGAATGGCTCTTGTTCTGCTTTCGGGGAAGGTTCACAATTCTGATGGAAAGAAGATTGAGTGGGGATGCGGAGAGTAACGCATGAGGGAATTTTGGGCAGTGAGAGGCGAAAACCCTTGGGCGGGAAAAATGGTGAAGAAGGTTTGCCGGCGTTGGATTATGGTCAGGACTGCCGGTGTCCGGAAGAGATTCTTTATCACTTCTTTCATCTTGAAGTCTCGCCGGCAAAGATCAGTGATCCAGAATTCTGATAACGTACAAAAGGAGGATATCTAAACTATATAGTCTTCCTCATCGTCACCAGGAACGTCTCCTATTGGTTATAGTGCACTATATGTATTTCTAATATTGATTGCATATCATGATTCGACAAAGAACTACTCCCGAGACGGAAGGGAACTGGCATTAAAAGGCGTGTAGCTATTGCAATTGATGGATATAAAAGAACAAACACTGACAAAACTACAGCGATATTTTTATATATGAAGGTCGAATTTCCCTGATACCATTTTATCATGAACTACATGTACATACTAACGCTACTCTTTGAATGACTTAGAGTGCATACTAGAGCTATTGTATCACAGATTACATATAAAGAGAGATGGAGATGAGGTTTAGTGCATGCCTGTACGTTTTGATGATCCAATAATCCAGAGTCACAGCAGTAATCTAAGGGGTTGCTATCGCAGTACCGCCCGAACCTCATTTCCTCAGTACATTTGGGTGGCCGAAGGCCGCACTCCGCTTGTAGGGATTAAAGGGTATAGGAAGTCAGAATGGGGCAGCAAAAAGGATTTGAAGTCGCGTGATGCTAGCATGATCATTCCAGGGGAAGGATATTAATATTATCAAGAAGAAAAATACTTTGGACGAATAAATCTCTCTGGAACATGATGCATCACGTCGACGGGGCAATGATCGAAGGATATCTCATTTTCGACATCTGCCTCCACGCTGCAAGACTTCCTCTACCCTCGAGACACAAAGCAGAAATCACATCCAGCATTTTTATCGGGCCAAATGAGGGATAAGATTTTGCGAAGCCTCTTACTTTTACTCCCAGTAACGAGCAAAAGAAGTGGAGCACACTCCTGCATATTATTTTCGCCGTCCAGGCACTAAGGCCTCACATCAAGGACATCACACAAATATCTCGGTACTCTCTGGCGGCCACCATTTTTTGTAAGCCAGATTCTCATGGAATCTCGCCCTTCGTAAACGGATTATGTGGCACATCAAGTGGTGAGCGACATCGTGTTTGAGATTGAGAACACTCCGGAATCCAACAATAGCGCCGGACCTCATGTTAGAGCAGTTAAAAGAAGCTATCTCCAAGCAATTGTGTTTTACCTCAATCTCCGACCGGTTAATGCATGGCTCGTACTTGCTAGAACAGGGTTCCGATACATAAAAAGACAACTCATCTGTCGATTCCCGTCCTTTATTTCCTTTATTATGCAAGGCATTTCTTTATATTCTTGTCCTTTTACGTTCCTTTATTTTTATCTTTTGTCTTTTTGGGAATGGCTTCTCTTATTTCATTTTCTAGATTGTTCTCTAGCAGCATGATAAAAATGTTTTTACGGCTATAAATAGAGAGCTAAGGTAGAAAATAATAAATCATCCATCACCAAAAACAAAAAGTCGTTGAGACACTTCCTTCCTTGCCGCTACCAAAACAGTACTTAGTTGCTATATCCCCCAACCCTCACCCTCGCACCACCACACCCTCTCTCGTTCTCCACAGTGTGTCCAGCATAGAAACGGCCAGCAGAGGAAGTAACTCTCATCAATTTTTCCATTACTTTGTTTGTTTTCTTCTTTCTATTGGAGCTCAACAACCGCAGAAGACTTCTTGCGCCCCCCCCCCCCCCCCCCGCCCGCGGGGGTTGTTTCTAAGCATAACCAGCGGCCCTTCAATCGGTTGTCGCGGGAATTAATGAATTAAACAAAAAAAAATCGGTTGTCGCGGGCCAATATCCGAGTGATGATCTGTGATAAGCGGATCACTGAGAGCCCACTTTTGTGGAAGGATATGTAGACAGATTGACCTTAGGATGAGCCACACCATCGATAGGATAGGAGAAAGAAAAGCAGCCATGGACGGAATCGTGGAAGGAACAAATTCTTGACCGGCTTTTCTCTGGAGGGATTCAGTCAAGGATTCTTTCGACCATATCAATCTCACCTGACAGGAATCAGTCTCCTTCTCTCCCGACTTCTTTCAGGCAAGACTCAGTCACATTCCATTTCGAGGAAGGCTTAATCTCTTGTAGTGGCTGCGGATAGACTGGACCCTGAGAGGAGAAGTCGCTCGCGGAAATAGCGGCAGAACTCCGTGACTGTAACCCGGTGGCCCTCTACAACCACGATGTATACAAGTAGCCAGACCACCGGGAGTCCCGAAGGGACGAAACACATTGTCAGTTCGGAGTACCCTTGATCCATTCTACTTGCCATCTTTCGTGAATCCTCTGTGCGCTCGTCGCTAAGGCTTAGCAAGCCGTAACACACTATTTTTCAACGCTAACAACCCGCACTTCTTGGCGTTTGTACCGGAAATTAGTAAGGGCCTCTTAATGCACTATCATGATGCCTAAACCAAGATTCAGTGGTGTAGTGGTATCACGGGCGCTTGCCATCAGCTTGATGATTTGCGCCCGACCCGGGTTCGATTCCCGGCTGATTCAGAGCTGGTGGATTATTTTATAGTGTCTTATTAACGGCACAGTGTTTCCAACTTTTTTATTATTCAGGGTAAAAACCGAGGCTATATAGTGGACTTGAGGGGCATGTAGTGCAGTGGTTAAGTTTGGCAAAGGGCCTTTTAATTCTTTATTTGGGTACTCAACCGCAAAGTACTCGTTTCTCTAATCTATCGCAGCGCGGTCAATCGCAATAATGGACTCTGGGAGATCTCTCTACTCTGACCTATAACCTCCTACCAACTTCACTCCCGTCTTTATTAGCGAACACAATGCCACCTGCCATCAGAACATAAGTGCCCACAAACCTCACAAGGCACCAGGGCTACCCCTCCATCGCTATCCTCACTTCCTGTAACCATGTTCAGCAGCACTGCAGGTGTTCCCTGGCCTTGACGTACTAGTACTACTCCTCGGCGGGGTGGTTGAGGTCGCGCGGATGTGGGAGCTAGCGGGGTGAGTACAAATGTGTCATGTAAGCGATGTGCAAAGATCTCGGGAGTGCGGCGGGGGTTGATAGTAGTGGTAAGAGGGGTAGGGGTGGGAAGAAAGTTAAGTTCATTGGTGCGGCGAGGGGAGAGGTTCGGGGTACGCGGCATAGGTGGGAGGGGGGATTGGTCGGTCATGGGGGTGGGGGTCGGCGGGCGTGCTGGATCTCCTGGTGTGGCGGGGGTGCCGATGGGGAGTGGATTGTCGCTTGAGTCGAAGCGGCGGATTGGGTTGCCCATGATTCTTTTTGGGTATCTGTAGGTTTATATGTTTAGTTTGGTTGTGTTGGTAAATTTGTATGCGTAGGAGGTCTGGCTGGAGTTTAGGTTGCAGAACGGTGGCGTGACTTTATAGTGGCCATTATCGCGACGAGCTATAGGGTGTAGTTTGATTCATCTTGAGAGGATAACGATATATCTCAAGTTGATGGTTGTGAGTCTTCGCTATGGTGTTGGCTTTCAACCTTTGGCTTTCAAGAATCAAGAGTAATGATTCCCGTAACCAGTTCATGAATTATCACTCGATTTCGAAGCCCACAAGCTGGTTTGTCCCTCCGCCGGTTACAGGCATGAGATGAAACTTCGCAGCCTTAAGAGACAGAGATCGGTATTACACTCCGGACACCAAGAAAATTAGGGGTATTATGTTTTCGAATATGGCGCCAGCGACACGGACGCCGTGGCTCGGATTTGGGTCTATCAAGACTCCCTTCGGCAAGACTATGCAGTGTTTTGTTACTGAAATAAAAATCTAGTGACTTAATGTGGGAGCATATATCTCCTTATCGAGCAGCTACATACTGTATCAAACACGGACTGATTTGTCTAAATCTGGCCTTATTATCCAATTTAATGACGTTGCGGGCTGTTTCTACACACAAGATCCAGTCCGACGGGTCTTGGGTCTAATGTACATCATAATGCTAATTTAGGAGTATCGAATAGGTGTCTTTGAACAACCACAATGGTTTTACAGAGGTAACGCAATACCGCATTAATTCGTCTCAGCGGCCGGTCACACAAGACGTCTAAGTTGCCTCTTCTAGCCAGCATGAGGGAGATTGGGGGGCGTATTCAAGGCAAATAACCATAGAGGGGAATTTCAACGTCCTGTGTGACCGGCCGTTGAGACGAATTAATACGGTACGTTGGATGTTCTGTATAGTACTGGTTCGTAAGATGGTCATTGACTCCCGGCCACCCCGTCAAGGATCACTGAAACAACAATCCTTGCCATTAGTATCCCTGCCGCCAAGAGCGCCATAATAGACTAAAGACGGCCAGAGCCCAGGACTAGTTGATAAAGTAGTAAAGCTCCAATTATATCAATCTTTGGTAGTATAGTGATTAGTATACTCGCTTGTCATCTGATGAGCCGCGAGTGACCGGGGTTCAATTCCCCGCCAGAGAGTTTGATATCAGTAAATTGTTGGGCTTTATAGTTTAACAGTATACGAATATTTTAATATTTTTTCTATGGCAATAGCCCGACCCACGGGCTACTTGAGATTGGTGGGGACGGGCACGTCGATGTGGCTCTGCCTCGTATGTATAGTCCATGCCTTTGCTCGCTCGCACCTACCAAGAGAGATGATCTCGAGGCAGATCAGTGCGATAATTAAACCTACAAAAGTTGGAGTTTACTGTCGAGGCAAGCAGCTGGGTTTTCACTCAAGCATGCTCGCCTTGTAGACCCCTATGCCCTGAGGTCTCTCTCGGGGGTTAATCCCTCGTGAAACACACTGTACGAGCTGGCGCGTAGTCGAATTCTATTGTGGAGGGTTCGCTCTAGCGAGGATAAAACGGGCGTAAGTGTATTTTTAGAATGTGGTGGGTGGGCAAGTAGATTCGATACTTGGACAGTTATCAACCTACCGGGATCAAGATGGGTATACGCATTCACCATATATCAGGCGCTGTTTTTGGCTTCGACAGTTCGTCGAACATAATACATATTAACACAGGATGTACTTTGGAAATCGAGTATTTCCGGTACATATATACGTACGTACTCAGGCAATTAGAGAGAAGGACTTTAAATTATTTCCGCACCGCGCTGGGTTTGAGAAACATCGCCGAAGTAGCAATTATATTAGATCCCGTCGATCCGGTGGGCGCCAGAAACCCCCTAAACCGCCATTCAGATTCCCAAGCATAGAGCCGCGAGTAAAGGCCGCCTCCGTTGGTGGTTGTCGTCGGTCACGGGTCATGTTGTATCACTCGATTTTGGGGTAGTGAGGAATGAGTTTGACGCTCTCTCGGCGCGCTGAGCAGAGAGGCGGAGATCTGAATGTTACAGGAACTACGGAACACTGTTCTAAAGACTTAAGACAGTGAGGAATACGAGTGACGGGTTGTGATGCGAGGACGGTCGGGTAACGGAAGGACAAGCATAGAAAGGTATCGGGTAGTGTGGGGGCATGCGGTGTTACCACACTAGTACTATACTGTTACGACGGCACGCTTACTATTGGGTGTCTCACCCGGAATAGAATAGGAAGCGGGGTTTACGGCTGTGGGCTGTTCTACTGAGAGAAGTAGGTCTAGGATAATAGTATGGTACAGCCCGGTGACTGGCAATTGCAAGGTTCATGGTTACGTGTCGGAATTAGAATGGAGGACGGAACTATGCGGGGGCGCTTTTCTATCTGGGTTATCTTCGGGAGCATTCTCTTATTCTATTATCGTTGTGTCAGTTAGTATTAGAAAGCGGGCCTTGGCATAGGTTCCAACATGTATAAATAGGGCTTGATTCTGCGAAGACTTGAGGGTATCATCAACCATCAGTCGGGTGCAATCCGGTCGACAATATCACGTGAAAGGAACAAGCCTGAATGGCCAACCGAGTAAGGGTATTGTAACGAGGTAGCCGAAGATGATGAAAAGTCAGCACGGGGGTATTCATAGTGCGATGCAGATTTCCTGCTATCATCATACACTATTGGAATCACCGAGGACCTAAGAGAACTTTAAGAACAAAGATCAGGAGTTATTTCGTTAAACGCTTTTGCACTTTTTTGATGTGGGTAGAGGCATCAAATAGTCTCACTGTAAAAAGCATAAATAATTTAACACTATATTGTTCCTTATCCCTAACTTTACTCTTTACCTATCGCATACACCACCAAAAGTCTCGATAAGACAACTACTCGCTTAAACCAATACTCTGAGTATTTTGCTTAGTGTCGGATAGTCACCGTGCTCTCAGTAGAAGAATAAGCGTTTAGTCTATTAGAAAAGACCAAGGTACTATATGCACCCCCGAGTGGCAACAGCAGCCATCAACAACTACCTTTGCGCTACATCCTTCATCGTTCGAAGAGGAAGCGCCGAACATCTATACTGCGGATACCTTCACTACTCAGGTTTCTTCGCAGAAGCAGGGACCACCGCTACCTTCGAGGAACACGATCCCGAAATCCTCAACTACCCGGATCTCTTCCCAATCAAGATCACTCTCTCCCAACGGTCTTTCGGACTTGCTCATCCAGCCCCCTGGTTCATTGCTCAACCCTGGTGCAGAAGGCATCCACAGCTCAAACTCGAGCAACTTACCAATGTCAAGGGCTCATCAGCAACGGTCGGAGGAAGATTACAACATGGAGAGCTCAATCGCCTTGAGAGATCGAGGTATATTGGAGACCCAAGCGAAGAGGCGCCACAGGAAAGAGAGAGATGTGCCGATAGGCTCCCTCTTCACATCGACGAGGCAGGAAGAATCCTATGGGCAGGCGAGGAGGCGGCAGGTAGACCACCGGGAGTTCTCCCCATACGTCACCCCAATCAGAGAGAGATCCTCTACTCAGAGGCCCTCGGTGCCTCGGGTAATGGACGACAACGAGGATACCAACATGGACGTAGAGGAACGGTGGGTGGAGAACCCTTTTGGCGACCTTATTGGGCAAGAAGTCCAGCGACAAGGGGCCCCCGTGGTACAACAGCTCAGCCGCGGGATCGAGGAACTCAGCATGCACGTGCGGGATATCCCCATACTCAGGGAACTCACCCGGCAACAGCAGGAGTATACCAACAAGATCGTCGAGGACCTCCACGCCAAGTTCGCTGGGGACAGAGCCGAGCGCGACAATCAGCTCAACCAGGTCATGACTCAACTGCGGGCGGAATCCACCGCCGCTACCAGCAACCTCGGCCAAGTCCTTGGGCAGATCGTGGAAGCTACTAGGGCGCATCAGGAAAGGCAGGAGCGACAGGATCAGCACATAAATGCGCTGACCAACTTTGTTCAACAACTCCCGAAAGATGGCCCTGTGCAGATACCCGCGGAGGTTATGGCTGCCCTCGAAAGGATGGAACGGGACAGACAAGCTGCGATGGAAGACCAGTTCGCGGGTACAAAGAAGAACCTGGAGGAGATTATTGAGCAGATGCGGGTAGCAGCCAATAGAACGGCAGCAGCCCCCGAAGGCTCAGGAGGCGAAGGCATAGTACCCCCGCCACCTCCACCGAACCCCCCTAGCAATTCCGGAGAGAGACCGGAAGGATCAGGGAGCCAGCCCCCCATACCCCCTCGCTCTGAGGCAAGAGAAAGCCAACGGAGTGAACAGGGAGGCAGAGGAGGCAATGGCAATAATGGCAACGGCGGAAACCGCGCAAAACCACGAGACCCATCCCCCTCAGACTCATCCAGCTCCTCCGATTCAGAGGACGATCGCCGAGCACGCGAACGAAGACAGAGAAAACGGGAGGAGCGAAGACGCCGTAACAGGCAGCAAGAGGTAGACCTCATGCACCCCCCTCGCACCACCCTGGGAGATACGCCAAAACAGGCAAAAATCCCCTTCTCCGGAAAAGCCGACGAAGACGTACGACACTGGATCGACCAAATGGAAGTCTTAATTGAACTTCAGAGAAAAGTCCGGTGGGACGACCAAACTAAGATCCTGTGGGCATCCCTCGAACTTACCGGGAGTGCGGCAAAATTCTGGCGAAACTTCGTGGAGCGACTATCGGTAGACCCCAGCATCGGAACATGGGAGAATTTCAAAAACGAATTACGGATTCAGTACGGCAATCGAACAAGTCAAGAACAAGCCAAACAGAAGATGGATAAGCTCCGTCAAACTGGCATGATCGATGACTACATCAATGAGATGCAGAATCTGGAATGGGACGCGAAGGTCGGACCCATCGTAATGAAATCCATGATCCTAACAGGAATAAACTCCTCGCTGGAACAACGCCTCTCGAATGCGATCGAAGAACCAGAAGATTTCGCGGAATGGCTAGCCTGGGTTAGGAAGGTCGGACGTAAAGATCACGAGGTGAAGGCCCGGAAAGAGATCTTACGTGGCAAGGATGTCGTGAAACCTCGTGAGGAAAAATCGGAACGGCGAAAATCGCGCAACCCCGCACCTCGGAAAACTTTTTCCGCGCCAGCACACAACTCCAAGGCCTCGGATGACTTAGGTGTCACCAAGGACGAAAAGGAGAAGTGGCAAAAGGAAGGAAAGTGTTTCCGTTGTGGTAGAGATAACCACTTCGCGAAAGATTGCGTGGCGACGAGTAAGGTCAGGTTAACCGACCTGAAGAGGAAACGGTATCCTTCCGGAGGAAAGGACCACGGAAGGGAGGGTGAAAAGAAGCGGAAATTGGGCCCCCAGAATGAGGCATTTAGGGCAAGGATTACAACGTTGGAGGATCAAAATTGATTGGGTATTTCTATTTTTCGGTATCTCATGTTGCGTTACGGGTTTCTTTCTACTTTGGGTTATGAAGACAAGGGTTTTATGTATTACGGTTATTTTTATGGGTTGGCCACGGGATTTTCTATATTTGTTTTGTTATACGCGCGGAAATTCAATTCTCTTTACACACACTCTGAGGATGGGGTTACACCCCGAAACGCCTGGTGCGTAAGTGTTGTACCATGATCTTCATCAAACACTCGAACTCTCTATATAAACCCCCTCACCCCGCACTCAACAAGAAAAACCATCGAAAAACCACACCCAAAACCAATACAAACCTTTTACCAAACCAACATACAAACATGTCTTCCAACACACAAGAAACTCGTCTCGAGATCGAGATCTCTTGGGACCACCCCGCAACTAGCACCAAACATGTCGCAACAGTCAATGCACTCTTAGACAGTGGCACAGAGGACTGGATCATGTCCTGGGACTGTATCCACCGTGCGAAAATACCTACTCAACCTCGACCAAAGCCTCTCATTATCAGACAGGCCGATGGTACCCCTATGCCCAACTCCGGCGCTCACACCACCCAACCTCTTTCCCTCCGCATCGGCAACCATCTGGACAGGGCTATCACCTGTGAGGTTGGCTCGTTTGCAGGAGAGGACCTCGTCATACCACATCGATGGCTCAAGGAGCATCAACCAACCATCCATTGGGGACGCAACAGTGTTAGCTTCCATAGCAACAACTGTATAGTCAATGGATGCTTCGTATCAGTCGAAGACATATACGATCAAGACCCAGAAGAGCTGGTCATCAGGCTGTTGAGGGCGTCACCCAAGAAGCAGATGACGATCGAGCAACACCCCTTTTGGGCAAGAGCATCGGTAAACGAGACTCTCGTTAGTGCTATACCGGTGGAGTTTCAGGAAAATGCCGACGTGTTCTCCAAGGAAGGAGCCGCTCGACTACCTGACCACTCTGAATGGGATCATACCATTCCTCTTATGGAAGGAAAGCAGCCGCCGTGGGGACCAATCTATTCGCTCTCCCCACCTGAAGATAAGGCACTCCGGGAGTATTTGGACGAGAACTTGCCCTCCGGCAAAGTAGTCCCCTCCACTAGCCCAGCAGCGGCACCCGTCCTGTTCGTCCCGAAAGCTAATGGTAAGCTTCGGTTATGTGTCGACTTTCGCGGCTTGAATGGAATCACGATCAAGAACCGTTATCCACTGCCACTCATGAACGAGCTGGCAGATGCAACGAAAGGAGCACTCTACTTCACGAAGATAGACCTGAAAAATGGCTATAATCTGATTAGGATTGCTAAGGGCGAAGAATGGAAAACCGCTTTCCGAACGAAATACGGCCTCTTCGAATATAGAGTAATGCCTTTTGGCTTGACCAATGCTCCTGCGTCGTTTCAGGTCATGGTCAATACCATATTCAAGGATCTTCTAGATCAAGGCGTAGTAGTCTACCTGGATGACATCTTAATGTATTCAAAGACTAGAGAAGAGCATACGACTCTTGTACGAGAAGTTTTGGAGCGACTGCGACGACACCATCTATACGGAAACCTCGAGAAAACGGAATGGTATCAACAGGAGGTAGAATTCCTGGGATTTATACTATCAGGAAAAGGGAACCGAGTATCACCAAAGAAAGTCCAGGCGATCGAAGGTTGGTTAGCCCCAACCAAGGTCAAGGAACTTCAATGCTTCCTCGGGTTCGCCAATTTCCTAAGACGGTTTATCCACCGATACTCTGAGGTGTGCAGACCTATGACCGATCTCCTGAAGAAAGGTTCCGTATGGAAATGGGGCAGGGAACAGCAAGACGCGTTCGACGAGCTCAAGAGGAGATTTACGTCTGCTCCAATACTCCGACACTATGACGAACACCGCGAAGCAATCGTGGAAACTGATGCGAGTGACTGGGCTGAGGCCGCAGTACTCTCTCAGGTGTTCGAGGACGGTATTCTACATCCGGTAGCTTACCACTCTCGCAAGTTCAACGAGGCAGAGGTTAACTATGAGATCTACGACAAGGAGATGCTCGCAATAGTTTCTGCTCTCTTGACTTGGAGACATTGGCTGGAAGGGACGGACATCCCTATCCAGATACATTCGGATCACCAAAACCTGCAGTACTTCACAACGACCAAGAAGTTGTCGAGAAGACAAGCCAGATGGGCCGAGAAGATAGCACCTTTTCGCTTCAAGATTCATTACCGACCAGGCGAAAAGAACGGCAAGCCAGATGCACTTACAAGGCGTCCGGAGTTCGCAATGGAAGGGGGAGTAATGCGTGAGCAGCCCGTAAAACAGCTACTCAGTGCAGAACAGTTTGTCAGAAAATCACGGACCAGCGTAGAAACTGGGTCTGAAGTGATTGGCAACCCCGAAGAGGAATGGAATCAGTTGGATCAGTGGTACAACATACCGAGCGTAGAGCTGCCTCAGCCACTACAGGGTTGGTATGAACAGGAAAGACGATGGGTTCGGAGGACGGTTCCGGATGAACACCTCCCTGATTCAAACCTTGAGATCTTTGGACCACCGGAGGCTGCTATCGTAAAGATAGAGCCTGCCGCTGAATGGAGTCCCGATTCGAATGACCCCACCCACGATGGTCGATGGGTAGTACCGGGCTACGCGGTCAAGCAGGTCATTGAGGAACATCATGATCGACCCGTAGCGGGGCATCTAGGAAGGGATAAAACCCTTGAGTTGATCGATAGGAACTACTGGTGGCCAGGAATGTCCACGGATGTAGCCAACTTCGTCAAGACTTGCGACATATGCCAGAGAGCCAAGCAACGTCGGAGACACTTGTCACTCCCTCAACCCCTAGAGTTAGCCACCACACCTTGGACTGATATCTCGATGGATTTCGTAGTAGAAATGCCTAAGGAGAAATCAGGATTCCGCAACGTATTGGTAGTCGTGGACCGTTTTACGAAGATGGCTCACTTCATTCCAATGACGGGAATCAACGCGGAACAAACCGCCAACGCATTCGTCAAAGACATCTGGCGTTTCCACGGACTTCCTAGGAGCATCGTCTCAGACAGAGGAACGCAGTTCGTGTCAGCATTTTGGGCGGCAATTACGGATAGACTGGGGATTCGTAGAAGACTCTCCACCTCATTCCACCCCCAAACCGACGGCCAAACAGAGCGGACCAACCAACACATGGAAGGTTATATTCGGGCATATACGGCAGGAACAGGCAAGAAATGGAAGGACCTGTTACCTATCTGTGAATACGCCTACAATAATGCGAAGCACACGTCGACAGGACAATCGCCGTTCTACTGCAACTATGGCTTCCACCCCCGAACGGATTGGCCTACGGATGCAGAGATTGAACGATTAGATGATACTGGCAATAACTACCTGGATGAGATCATCACGGCTCATGAGTTAGCGAGAGACACGCTACAGAAGACTTTCGACAGAATGGCGTCAAAGCCAGGACCGGCAGTACAGCGGTTCACTATCGGTCAGAAAGTCTTGCTGGATACTCGGAATCTAGGGGGGTACTCCAAGTGGTCAGATAAGTTCACGGGACCATTTACAATATCAGCAGTAGTGGGCAACCGAGCCTACCGCCTTTAACTCCCGGTAGAATGGAGGGTTCATGACGTCTTTCACGAGATGCTGCTGCGACCCTATCGTGAGGATCCGGATCCTACCAGAAAAAAGAATACACGAAAACGACTGGCAACACCCGAACCACAGGAGGCATTGGCAGACGAGAACTTCCAGCCAACCTCGAACCTACGACCCCATACGCGAAGTCAAGGCCCAGCGATCGATAATGACCGGGCTCGTAAGCGACGACGGGACAGGCGGGACTAAGCTCGATACCTTTCCCTACCCTATGATTTTTCCCACAGGGTTTTTATCATAGAAGGGTTTTAACGGTCGAGGGCGACGTCTAGGAAGGGGGAGTAGTGTTACAGGAACTACGGAACACTGTTCTAAAGACTTAAGACAGTGAGGAATACGAGTGACGGGTTGTGATGCGAGGACGGTCGGGTAACGGAAGGACAAGCATAGAAAGGTATCGGGTAGTGTGGGGGCATGCGGTGTTACCACACTAGTACTATACTGTTACGACGGCACGCTTACTATTGGGTGTCTCACCCGGAATAGAATAGGAAGCGGGGTTTACGGCTGTGGGCTGTTCTACTGAGAGAAGTAGGTCTAGGATAATAGTATGGTACAGCCCGGTGACTGGCAATTGCAAGGTTCATGGTTACGTGTCGGAATTAGAATGGAGGACGGAACTATGCGGGGGCGCTTTTCTATCTGGGTTATCTTCGGGAGCATTCTCTTATTCTATTATCGTTGTGTCAGTTAGTATTAGAAAGCGGGCCTTGGCATAGGTTCCAACATGTATAAATAGGGCTTGATTCTGCGAAGACTTGAGGGTATCATCAACCATCAAGTCAAGGGAATCCGGTTTACAATATCATCAGTTTAAACGCTACAGAACTACCGCTTAGCACTAGCCATTTTCCTTAACACTGAATGATATAGGTCGGGAAAGAAATAATCGCTCAGGAAAGTCAGTTACTTGTTTTTCCTTTTGATGTGGTTTGCGAGTATTTTGGCGCGGGATATGATTTTACATGCTCGCCTATCATTTCCGCGGCTCCCACCACTCGCAGAACTCCAAAAGAAAAAGTAAGAACAGATGAAGCATAATCCCCATGATCTAAGCGTTGGAAGTAGGAACTAAGCGGAATTGGAAGTAAAATCGTTCAAGAAGTTTCAATCGGGGTTCTCCCGACCGTTGACCGCCCAACCTCATACTCCTGGACAAGGGCAGCAGAGCAAAAGCAAAAGGGCTGGACGCACTGGGAATCGAACCCAGGACCATCTCAAATTTCATTGCCGAAGAGGCACTGCAAATGAGATATTATACCCCTAAACCATACGCCCATGTGATGTGAAAGCTGTTGCATGTTTCAGCCCCCAAGTGCAAACATTGAATGAGGCTTGCCAGGCACTAAATTAGTGGCAGACAGGGGTGAAAGAGGTTTTTTCCCCTGGCCCTGGTCGGATGGGTGAACTTGGTCTTAAACAGTCAAAACCTCGGAACGTCACTCTTGAGAAACGAAAACCACCGATTTGGTGAATTTCAACAAAACTAAATCTACTTGTACGTATATAGACCGTGTGCACCTGTGCCGAGAATGTACCTGTGCCGAGCATCTTATCTGATCTCTAGGGATCCGCTCCAAATGGTGGCTAAAATGCTGCCTTTATTATAAGGTGCTCGGCACAGGTACATGCTCGACACAGGTGCACACGGTCTACTTGGAAACCGTGGTTCGAGCTCATCCTTGCGAAGAGGGTGGGCTCATCCAGTAAACGTACTTTTCCTGCTTCAGTTTTTGTAAACCGTGATCCTGACGAGAGTCTTATAATAGCCTTTTCTATCAATAAGTGTTGAATAAAGTCGCCATAAGCATTTTTATCCCGTAGCTCTTTATAACACCGTTTGTCCGGGAGAGGGGTTATAAGACGATTATTGGAAGAAAAATCCTTACGAAAGCCTTATAAAAACCTTAAAAACAATTTAAGGTAGATAATTGACTTAAAGAATTAAATCTGATATAATATATTAGCGTTACATCCCGCAATCCGTTGTGGTGTAATGGTTAGCATCAGTCGCTCTCACCGACTAGATCGGGGTTCAATTCCCCGCAACGGAATCATTTTTTGTGCGCGGAAGTCTCTTCATTGACATTGTCTACCATTGACCTTGTATACAAAAAGTGCTTTTTAATTTTTTTGTGCCGGATATCAAAACTATAGCTGCTCGCTGGGCTGTTTAGAAACGTTCGACCTTAAAGGGATCCATTATCACCGCCGGGCCGTGTACAATGCTGCTATGGGCTTGAAAGTCGTCATAGAGGGCCCTCGGCACGTTTGCCGCCTTAGGATTTCACGAATACATGTAGTAACTCTCCTCTGCAAATTTGAGTAGAAAAAGTCTCCAAGGAGTCTACAAATCAAAGGAGCAGTGGAAGAAATCAATTCAAAGGCGTCTTTCCCATCTGTGGCAAAACAAGGAAGGATGACGAGCCCGGTCTATCAAAAAACTGTCCCGCCCGCCCTTAACGTAAGCTCGGCTGGTCTAGTGGTATGATTCTCGCTTAGGGCCGCACTTTTAGTTGTATGCGAGAGGTCCCCGGTTCAAACCCGGGGTCGAGCCTGTCTTTTGCCCCTCCCCATGAGGATGCAAATTTTAACTGTATCATGACGCCATACAGTGTTCATTTTTGGCCAGGAATGACAGTACAGCAATCTTTGGTAGTATAGTGGTTAGTATACTCGCTTGTCATCTAACGATCCGCGAGTGACCGGGGTTCAATTCCCCGCCAGAGAGTTCTTTTGAGCTGGAGGTGGGTGGTCATCGGTGTTTATTTTTTCGATTCTTGTGGGTGTGGTTGGTGGGGTGGTTGATGTTTTTTTAGCACCCGGCCAGCTCGACTAATTACGTTATGGTAATACACATCAGAGAGTTGTGTGTCAATCCTGCGTAGAAAATTTGTTGCCCTGCGCTCCTTACCTGGAGGATGTCCCTTCACTAATTTCCAAGCATAGTTTCGTAGATGTGTCGCAGAATAGTACAGTTATCTTACCGACCGCCGAAGTCGAGGCCAGTATTTTTTATTTATTTTTATATCATATAGTTTTATTGCTTCTAGGTACAAAACTCTGCATGCAGTCATAGACTATGGCATAAAAGCACCTCTCCCCGACCTGTTATAATAAGAAAACACAACCCCAGATGAGACAAAACAAAGTGTCCCGAGATAATATTAAAGTCGTTGAATACGGGTTTCGTCGCAGATGCTTGTTCCGGAGGCGATATCTGGCCTAAATCGACATGCATACCGTTGGAATGCAGCAAAAGAGCGCGCGACGGGATCTAGGATATAGATATGATACAAGTTGAGCTCTAATCCGGGGGCCGGCACGATTAGATGTACCATTCTGATTTGCGTGTTTCTTCCCTGGTTGTGGAGGTACTGACAGGTTTGTTCAGGGCCGGGGCGACGCTGCATGGATTGACGTCGGTGGAGGTGGGTTGCATGCAGCGGGAGTCCTCCGGGTTTGTGTAACAATGGTTGTGTAACAATAGGTGGGGCATGATTGAGTTGACATGTTTTTAGCTGCGGCCCGTTTTGAGAAGTAATGCGGATACATTCATGAGTGTGTTGAGGATTGACGGGGAAGCGTGGAATCATTCGATGGAATTTGACCTTTAATTTGTTCTTGTGGATATATGTGGTGGATTGGTATGTGTGCCTACTTTTCAGTCGCTCCGTCTCCTGGGCAGATAGCACAACGCCGAGGTTGTGAATCGGGAGGGGGGGGGGGGGCGTAGGTTCGGTGGGTAGTCGATATGACTCGAGTTATATGCTGTTAGCCGTATAGGTAGAGGTCAATCGATTGTGTCTCCGGAATGTAGGAGAAGGGTAGTGCGGAGGTGCGTGCTCTATCAACTTACACATACGCGAAAATAAGCAGAGACACTAATCACACCAGACAGCATAGACGCAGCGAATTCAATGACAGGATTCACCCGGGATAAGAACTATCGGACATTCACGCACTGGTCTTCCCGAGGAACATACCTCTAAACTTAAAATTTTTATATGGACCCCCGAAAGATTACTGGAGATGTGTCCTTCGGCGAGGAAGTATAAAGACTGTACATAAGGAGCACTCCGTAGGATGTGTTCGCAATATCGAAGTGTTTAGAGTGAGAACATGCTTCGAACTATAACTTATAGGTTTGCAGTTTAGTGGTATATACGATCTATGAATGACTAAAACTAAAAAACAAGTAGTGGTCACCAAACAACCCAAACTCAGCAGCGGCAAAAGATAATCCCTCCGACCAGAGTCGAACTGGTGACCAACCGGTTAGCAAGCAATTACAGCCGGGTGTGATACCAACTACACCACAGAGGGTTATCAGTATGGAGCAGAAGGGTAGTATTGAGTCAGGAATGGGATGGTGAGCCTTGGCAGACATGGGGATGAAGGCTGGGCGGCAGGGATTCGGAGGAACTACAGAATTTTGTGCGGTGATCCTTTCGGCTCTGAAATCAATCCGGAAGATGTATTTCAATTCTCATTGTGTGGGGTATAGGTCGCGATGATGCCTGGGTTCCTTGAAGATTTCGTATGTCTAGCTTGGCGCCGGGGCCGTCCAAAGCGCAGCCACGCATGTATCAATCCTCTTAAGAGCTGATTGATGCTTTCCTTTAGTTTTCTTTTCCGAAAGATCGAGGATCCAACGTTTTCCACAAAATGAAGAGTATCAACAATCGCCTCGCAATTTTATATAAATTCTCGCTATTGGTGCCTTGGGCCTTTTGAAGAAGATCTGTGAAAGTTCAAGCTTCCGTTAACATACACCTCCGGGGGTGTTGACTTACTCCGCTGAAGGGGGTAGGGCTTGCTACTTAAAGTCAACCAACCCTAGCTCTGTCTTTTCCCGCTAAGTCTGGAAAGTTTCCACCAGACATTTGGGTCGCCATATGTCTCCAATGAGGATAGAGTTTAAATTCTAAGGGAACATGTGGTGATTATAGCCTATACAACGTGAATATGGGGAGGTTATGTGTGCAAAGTCACTAACTTTTGTAAATATTGGTTCAGGTATTTCGGCTTTTCCGGAAGTATTATTGTTGAGGCTCTAAAACTCTTAAATGTGCTCTTTTTTTTGGTTTAATTCATTAATTGCATGCAATCTTAAATGTGCTCCTTTGGTATATTTCGGGGAACAACGTGGGATAAACCATAGATTTCTCTCAACGGTGTTGCCTTCCATTACCCAAGAAGCTAGTTTGGGAATTTCAGATCTAGGAGGATATTCATGTGAGTTTTAGCTGCTAGTATGTCAGTATCGAAAGTCTGCGGAAGTTAAAGAAAAGAGGAATGGAAGAGGCACGTTTATTTTGTGTATCGAAGGGGCGCATCGAAATATTACTACTGTGAGTAAAGGGACTCTGGTGTTGACTTCCTCATTATATATGTCGCTCGAGGAAGCGAAGGTATGTTACTTGAGATAGCACTGTAGTATTGGAACATGATATTGTTGTGGCCTGGGGCCCAGCCGAAAATACTAGATCAAAACAACCTAGTATAAATCCATAAAATTTATATTTCCATTCGAAAAAGCTGGGAGGCGTCGCGTGAATGTTTAAATCTGTAGAATAGCCGCGCTTGCCGGGAGTGAGCTCAGGGAGATATTTGTAGAGCAGACTTGCTAGTACTAGCTACAGAGGGCGAAGGGGGGACCTCTCGGTCTCGTTATTTCTGAAGGGGTTACGCTGAGAGAAGAGATTTTTCTATTTCTCTTTTTTTTGGGGGGGGGGGGGGGGCGGGGGGCGGGGGGTTCGGTCTCACTATTATTAGTAGGTAAACGGTCTTTAAAACATGTTCTAGATACCCCAAGGACAGGGGAAAAGTATCTTCTATAGTTTCTGGTGACCTGAAAGATGTCAAAATGGTATTCTCGGAGATGAGCGGGCAATATGACGGTAATCACCAAATGCGCTATTCTGCATTTAGTGATATGGACACCTGTTCTGTTGTCTTTATCAATTCAAATAGAAACTAGAACCAAGATTAGCATTCAGCGAATATGAGACCCCAAATTTGAGTTGTGAAAGGTAATGTCCCATCCTCCAGACTTTGTCGGACCTTGATAGTAGCCACTAATATCTCTACTATTGCGTAGAAAGGATAATCTGGTAGACTGGGTATAAACGCGGTCTACGTTCTTGGACCTCGGCATCCTCCGTGTAATGCTGGGTGCTGGCTTATTTTCAATTTTTTCCTGCAGGGCTAGAGATTGGATGGGTCTCTAGATTCGCTTTGTCACACCGGGAGTGTGGCGGTGGATGGGCGTATGCCTGGTGAGGCAGAAAGGCCAGCAAATGAGTTCATTGGTAAGTGCTCGTGAAACCCGAAGACCTTTAGAATGTCGCTAATGAGAAAGTATCGCCATTGGGAGCTCTGATATTGCTCTTGAGCGGGGAAGATCTGGGGGGGGTTTGTGTCCCTTTATCTATTGACGAAATCCACCTTGAAATGCGTTCACTGAGCAGAATCACACATGGATGTAATATGAGTTTGGTATCGGCATCTATATGATACTTTTCTCCAAGAACTCCCCAACCAAAGAAATGGTCATCCCCGTAAGGTTGTAGCAAGGTAGGAGCTGTGGGATGGAGTTATAGATAGGCGGCTAACGTGCGTGATAGATGTTTCAACTCTACTCCAAGAGAGGCTATGATCATGGTACTCAATCGATGGGGTTCTGGATGTACTGTAGGCCCAAGCGCGGGTCTCTGAGCATGAGCCTATCTCCGAATTCAGGCTGCCCCTCGTCCTTGAACAATATCTCTTCCGTGTAAGCTTTAGCGCTCAACCACTTCAGAACATTGGCGGCTATCCCCCGGGGATTCTTATGAGTGCCATTCCGAAACAAAGTAGCCGGAAGGTAGGTAGTCTCTATCAGAGAGTCGCATGAGCCATCAAAGAAACTTTCCTGACATCAGCCTGTTGTCCAACCGTTCTCAGTGATCATTTCTGTAATGGAAACCCTTCTGAGACGGGCATAGACACTCTGCTTGTTGACCAAACTCAACGCCACCTTAGATTGGTTGGCAGCCCTCATTCTTTTGCTCCTTATTCTGCTGCGGCTCCTGCTGGTATTACTGTGGGCCCTGCGCGAAATGATCAAGGAGATGCCGGAGGAGCAGTCGGAATGCTGAGTTGATTCCCCTTGCTCTTGGTGTTGGCCCTGCTGGTGTTGCTGCTGGGTCTACGGAAGATGTTGGGGGTCCGTCGGGAGCGGTTGGGGCCTTTCTCCGAGCATTGCTGTTCGAGCGCTATTTTTCACTGGAAAAGATTTCATTCCTAGCATTTTGGAACTAAAATTAATATGTCTATGAAGAAGGGAGAATTCTCATATTATTTAGTCTGTCGGCGGTCCTAAGTAGACTGGGCGAGATTTTGAGGCGTGGGGGGGGGGGGGGGCAATTTCATTCCTCATTTTTTTTCTCTCGATGAGATTGGAAATTCAAAGGAAGGGCAAGGTGATCGTGCGCTTGCTTGAGCAAACGCTATCACGCTTAGTAACCCTAACCCACAATGTTTCCGGTGGCCTTTCGGCAGTATAGGTGCTACTTCCACCCTCGTCTCGCCACATGCTTTTATTAAATGGGGAGGATGGAACCACATTTAGGTGGGAGGAGGGTCTGAATAGGTTTATAGAGGAAACGATCTTTCGCTAGGTTCGATTAATGGTGACCTGGCTGCAATCATTCCTGGGGGAGAAAACACTTCATCCGATCACCGGAAAAGTTGTAATATAGCAGGAAAGGAGAACAAAAACAAAAATAAGGATAGGAACTGAGAAAGGAGTGAGGGATGGATAATTTCACTCATCTAGGACGCATAAATGCGAAGCGATAAATTTGTATCAGGTTCAGCAGCATATTCTTCGTCGCTCTTGCGTGCTGTGTTTTGTCGTTCGTGTCTGGGGAAGCAAACAATCTTATATATCTGCTGTCTATATCTTCATTTAGTAAGAAAGTGGAATCTAGTTTATAATATTATAAGTTTAAATTTGATAGAATTATAACCCAATGTTAGCTACTTGCCGAAAACCTTATGCGGTTCTCGAGTAAGTAGCCAATCTCAATGACAGCTCGATAGTGTTTAAATTTGCAACATTCTAAACTAGACTGCCCTCATTGATTAATAGTGATATCCGAGAACCGGATTCAGGGAGCAATACTCAGGTATTTAAATGAAAGATATCGGGCATGTACGAGACCTGCTCTGATTTCTGTATCAATGAAGTGACTGTAATGTACTCACTCTATGGTCACACAGACATATAGTATATTGGATGCCATAGAACGATTTTAACTTCTCTTTATCGTGAATATGTTCTTCATCTATGTCGACCTGTGTTGCCCAGTTGTGTAATTTAGACCTAATTTCTATTACCTTCGGGCATGTGGACTTTTTCTATGCATTTATGTTTTCGTGTAACAACTACCGAATACTAAGTGTACTCACAACCGAGTAATTGTATATCCAGATTGGCCTAACAGAAGACAGCATCTCCCATGATAATTGTTCAACCGATATATAAGTCTATCGCCATGCCGTAGGAAGATTCCCGGCCCCTGTTTGTATGATGAACACACGCCTGAGCAGGGGCAGATGACACGACCAACGTACCGCCTACCACAACAAACTCGCGGAACCCGCGAGTCCCCTCGACGCAGGAGATGACTTGGTATGTTCAGTTTACCTGATTGTGGCGGTTGAAAGTCGCGGAGAGCTCCTTATTTGCCACATCTTTCTGCGGCCGACATGACGAAACGAGGAGGATTGCTGACCAGATAGCATACTCACTCTCAGGCTTTCCCATACCATTATTGAAACCAAGGCGTGCTGAAATAAGGGTAGTGTTCCCTATGGGTTAACCCTAACTGGTACTACGTGAGTGGCGGTGGAGGCGAACGGGTAGTTATGGGGACATTGCCATAACTGTAAGGTTGCATGCAATTAATGAATTAAACAAAAAAAAAAAAGAAAAGAAGTTAGTATAACGAAGTTCGGAAGCGAGTGATATAATATGATTCCAACTCTCGAGGCTGACTGCATGGTGGGATCATAAATGTCGACGGCGGAGAAGAGGCTAATGGCTTATGAAATCTTATTCTTGATTTTGCAGCACGTATTCCTGACCTTAACTGACGTGGTTGGCGCGCTGATGGGACCTATGGTGCCTGTTTTAAGGGCCGGCGGGGGTGAGCACAGATGCAAAACTAGCAGCGACCTGTTGAGCAATGCTACATAATTCTTCCTATAAAGGCTTACATATCGAAACAGTCGATGAGTACATGTATCTCAAGCTGCTACTTGGACTGTTGAAAGTTTGGTCTATGCTGGCATGAGATGAATTGTCATGGTCTTGTTCCCAAGTTCCACAAGCTGGCACAATGCATCCATTGGCTGGAGTGAGCTTTAGAAAGAATTCTAAGCTTAATATTTCGTAGAACACCCCAGTGGAGGGAATTCAACTAGACTCCGGGTGTCGCACACATAGCAACATGTTGATTTCCCTGTAATAATTCCCGTCCTATCGGGTCTGACCGAGCAAAATGTACGCGTGTCTGTAGAAGGAATAAAACGAGCAGCTGACTTACGCTAGCTAGATGGGTGAGTAGTTTGCAGGGATTTATAGAATGTGCAAATCTCTAAAAGCGTAAAAGAAGACGATATTTGGGATAACTCTCGTCCTGCCCTCCCGTTGTCACCTCCGATCGACCTCTCACTCTTCAATCGTCAACCATCCTCTCTTCCTCCCCCCAAATTCTCTCCCACTTCCTTCATTCCCCCACTCACCCATCCTTCTCCTTCCATTCACAACTGCCGTCTTCACTTCTTTATCTTAGCAGATGGTCATCCCCAGAGAACCTAACAGCTTTCATCTTGAACCTACCTGACTCTTTTTGAAACTCGATACCAACAACTACAACCTCTCTCTACTTCCACCCTGGTCTCAACCCGAATCCTTTACTGCAAGTCTTCCGCCACACTCTCGTACCTCGTCCCATCCTAGAATTCTATCAACAGCATCCCGAACCTTAGCCTCTGTGCATAAGATAGCAAGGCCTCTCTCCCCTTGTACCACCGACCATTATCTACCTTTGTGGATAACAAAACACAATGTTTCCCCGTGGTCGTAGACCGCCCACCACCCCCGGTGAGGTACCTCTCCACCGACTCCAGCGTCAGCGCGGTGCTGGGAGAAAACCAGCTGAATTGGCCATACCATTTGTCATTGTGGGTGGCCATGGCTCACCCGTCACACACCGCACCCCATCACCTCCCCCAGACTGGCCCAGCGACATGGAAGATCTAGAACCGCGAACTCCAGTGGCAGAACCTACTCCCAGAACACGAGATCGTATACGTAAGTCCTTCCTTACCTCTTTCTTTGATTTGCAAGCTACTAACATCATTCATTGATTAGCTACTCCTCACCCTGGCGGCTTCTCTCGCCATCGCTCATCGTCAGCCCCTCCTTCGGCGGGCTCGGGGTCAAGGAACATGTACTACTTCGACGATGGAGAAACTACACTGGTTGCGAGTGATCAATCGGATGAAGTATCTTCACTGACACTTGTAGGGGAGTCTTCGTTTTCTGAATATGACTCCGATGACTCTGATAATTCCAATGACGAGGAGTATAGTGATGACGATGATGATGATGACGAGGAGAACGAAAATGATGAAAGTGACAATGATGAAGAAACGGGGACCTACTATATGGAGAGTCCAATCCAAGAGCAATACGCAAGAAGGGAAAGGACCTTCGAGGTAGAGGTAAATTTTCCGTTTCTCTCAACAATGTCTGATACTTGGATTAACTCATACACTTGTATTATGTATAAGGTTTCGGAAGAAGAATACTTCCAAGAAGAACATGAGGAACAGGAAGAAGAAACAAGTGTCGAGTATGTCGAGATTCCTGAGATTAGAGAGGAGGAAATGGTTGATCAAAGTGAATTCGATCTTTTGATGCTGAGCGCTGTCGGAGCTCGTAAAGCTGTAATTATCCTGTCGCACTTAGTCATGGGAGTGTCTTGCTAACCACACGCCGAAACAGCAGGATTACGTGCAGAACGTAATTCAAAGCCCAAATGACAGTGTGATTGAATATGCGGAGGATAGTGATTACAGTATGGAGACTGGGGTCAGAAAAATGCCAAAGGTGAGGACTTCTATCCCTACTGGAGTTCCGTAGATCACCCCAGCATCTAGAGAAACAAAACTAACACCTTAGTCAGGGGCAGCTCAAAGGTTCACAGCAGTCAGTTGATGTTGGTATTGAGGAGAGCCGGTGGCAAGCACCGGTTATTCAAATGGTTGAACAGGTGGCATCAGGCCCAACCCCGTTCCCTGGCACCCCACCTGCACAGGAAAATGAGTTTATCAGAACAAATCCAATCCCTGTGGAAGATGGTGAACGATTCTTGGATTCTCGAGGTTGGTGCCTCCACTTCATGATCTACTTGTCTCCCTCAAGATTCCATCAGCCAATCATGTATTAAAGCTAACGTAAAACCAGTGTACGAAGACTCGCCCACCCCTCACGGGAATTCTCGATGGTTTGGCCGTCCGTTGGAATGGACTCCTGGAAAGAACTTTTTCGAGGGACAGGAGCAATGGGCGTCTGATTGGGAGGGCCGAGCGTTAGGTTCCCCACTCAGTTGTAAAGGAAACCGCCGAGTGGCCGTTGAAGGACCAAAAACGGAACTCCAGCCAGCAGCACAGGTTAAGTGTGAAGACAGTGAGCTTACGCCATATGCATCAGAAATAGAGGAAATTAGAGAGAATACAACAATCGAGTATGGTGAGGCCGAACTGGAACCATACACAGTTGAACCGGAGGTGGAAATACGAGACACAGCCGTTGGGCATAACAAGAACAAGCTTGAACCCTACACACATCAACCAAACATTGACGACCTTGAGCCGTACACGCCCCAACCAGAGGTGAATAGTGAGAACATAACCATTGGTCATGAAGATGATAAGCTTGAGCCATACACGAATGAGCTGAAGTGGTATGAATGGGATAGAAATATTGTGTATGAAGGGGGCGAGCTTATGCCATACACACCTGAACTCCGGATAGATAGACAAAATACAAACATCATCCACAATGAACAAAGCCTTGGACATCCAATGTCCGCAGCTGAGATGATTCTCCGACAGCGCGATGTTCGCCCTTCTCTTAGGCACACTTTATCAACGGCAATAGAGGAGAAGAGTAATAGCGAAACCAACGAAGACCACTATTTAGGTTATTCGCCTGTTTATGCGCCTCAAATAAATGAGCCACTCGTGGGCTCGGAAAAAGTTAATGAGAATTCGTTACATCAACTACCTGCCGTAGGTGACAGTGAAGTTGGTATTGGCTACGGTGGTGGCGACGACAATGATCACATGGATGATGATGATAACGACAGGATGTATGCATTTGGGGCAAAGATATCTTCAGAACACAGAACTACTCCCTTTGAAGGGCGAAAAGTAAGGCACACCGGAAGTCCTAATGTTTTTAATATGCCGCTCCCTCCTCCGTCCGAATTTGACAGCAGCGACGAACGTCCATTATCACCCATCATCAGTGACCACACAAATGCTATTATGACTCTCCCCCCTCCATCCGACTTGAACAGCGGTGACGAATGTCTGTTTTCACCTATGCATACTGGCTGCATAACTACTGCTCAACCTCAGGCCCTGCCTGCTAATAATTGCGGACGACCGCGTCCGCAGTTACCACCGCCACAACATACTTATACTATGCCCGACTATAACGAGAGGAATGCTATCTCTCAAAGTCAGAGGGATAATTCTGACTTCTCATCTCCCCCAACAGTGGGATGGGGTACTTTATTACCCGAAAATTGGAGTAAACTGCCGGAAATGGTAAACGATTATCAGGAAGGGATGGATCAACAATTGTCATGCGATGGGGATGATGAGGAGTCTGAAGACGGCTCCCGTGATTCAATTGCGCACGCCAAATATCCACCCGCCAACATCGCACCTGACTCAGCTGTCGATGGCACCCGGGGCAGTAACCTCAACAATTTAGATCCCCTCCTCGAGGCGGAACAAGGACAGCCTGAAGTGGACAATAGCGCAGTTGAAGAAGGAGAAGAGGGAGAAGAAGAAGAAGCGAGGGTAAATACTAATCGGCGGCTGTTCGCCCTTGTAGACACTACCGTTGATATCCCACAAAACTCGGCGCGTCCTCAAGCTAGGCCATCATGGCTGAAATCAATTCCAAATCCTGCAGAGGTCCTGCAGGCAAAGCTACCCACTCCCGAATACACTGATCTCGGAACATCAATTCCTGCATTCAGAAATTTGAAGAAAAAGGATAGAAAGGTTCCATTGACGAAGCCTATAATCACAAAGCAGCACCGAGTGAGGAAAGCCCATTCCCATAAAAGCATCTTTGGTTTCGATGACCCCATTGTTACGAGATATTTCGAAGACAGAAAGAAAGAGATTCGTGATGCAGCTAGGGAGGCCTCAGCGAAGTTCGAGGCCCCTTGGTTGAAAAGAGTTCAGATTCCTCGTCCGAAACCTTGGTACTTGATGACTTGCATCGATGATGTTCCAGAGACTTTCATGGGCCATATCCCAAAGACTGCAAACTATGAACCTATCAGCACGACACCAGCAAAAATAAATAACAAGCGCTGCGCCTCATGGGACTCCCGCGATGATAACCCTAAGAAACAACGTGTTGATGCAGGTCACCCCGATGAACCTCTCAAACGCCATCACGACATGTTGAACAAGCTCATGAAGAAACGCAAATACAAATCCCCTGGGATTTTCAAGAGTACGGAACGCTTTCCGGATGGAACTCTTGTGCACCCTATTGATACATCACACCGTCTTGACTGCTTTCTTGCGGTTGCAACCGGAAAGGAATTCTGTTTCCCCGCGAAGGAGCAGGAAAGCGCATGGGAGCACTGTGGACAAGAGGCAATGTTTGGGGAATATGGATTGGTTTCAGAGATGGGAATGGGTGAGAAAGCAAGGGAACTTTGGGCTGGGAAATCCGGGAAATAAGGGAAATTAGACCAGGTACCGCAGAGATATTTCTATCTCCTGGGGCGCTGGTATACGGCTGTGGTTAAAGAGTATCATTTTATCATAGTATACAGGCGCTTTCTTTGGAATCCGTGAGTATATTATTAGTTAAAAGAAGATCTCTATCATGAATAAATACTGTTAAAATAAATTGATCGGGTTCTATTTAACCTTTAACTAACTCAGGGTCGTCAAAAGTTAAATATTCTGAGCTGATAAAATAGAAACCTTCAATTCTCACTTCGATCTTGACGAATCGCTACGTCCGCTTTCGTCTCTGCGACCATTTCCTCCCCATTTTAATTTTCAAAGCCTCCATCGCTAGTAACTACTACCACCGCTCAGGTTGAAAGGCAAGGAAGGAGAAATGAGACCAGGCTTTCAGGTTGAAACAAAGAAATAAAAGGTTTCGGGCCGGCATAGCAATTTTGAAGTTTTTCTTTACCCCCCCGCAGCACCCCCGAGGTTCGTGAGCATGTGGAAGACAAGGCATAAGGGATTGGCAGAGTGGTTGTATGACATGAACTTGGTGAATAGTCTAGATCTTTCTGGTTTTCGTGGGTTTCCACGGCATTGGGGGGGGTTTTGATATGGGTCTTCAGGCATGGATGGGGGCAGCGAACTCCGGGTGACATATATAGGTACGAGATGTAGCCTACCATGGGCCCTTGAGAGCTTTCTAGATTTTTCTCCTTTTTTTTTGCCGCTGCTTGAATGGTAAACTTCTTTCAGGTGCGACTTTGCCATTTCGAGTATTACCGATCAATATATCAAGAGGATTAGTTTCGTTGATATGCATAAGAAAATCAGAATCCTTGAAAGCTCGGGATTTTTGAATGTTTTTCTTTACTACGTAGTGCAGAAGCTCTAGCATAAAATCACGATCGGCTAGCGATGCTTCTTTCGCGGGTCGTGAATAGGAACAAATACGGATAGCCGGGAGAGGCTTTTGGTAATGCATGCAATTAATGAATTAAACAAAAAAAAAAAAAAAAAAAAAGGCTTTTGGTAAGACTGTCCCAAACATGGCCTTTGTTTTCCTTGCAATGAGGTTCCAGCTTGTTTCTACAGTATTAAATGATAGATGAAGTGTCTAGAGCTCTTGCGGGCATACTCGAAGCTCCCACAGACAGTTTTCAAAAGGTTCGCCCGTTGGCGGGTCGTGTTGTATTCTTTATCACCACTCATCACTCGGTCTTGGCAGAAATCACTATCCAGGTGTACAGAGAACGACAACACGCCAGAACCACCATGCACCGCCGGAAACAACAGAACGATTATGTTTTTGTAACAAGTGATGCCTGCCATTAAGAAACACACCGAAGAAAATTCATTCGCCGCTTGCAGATCAGTCGGCGGCACGATGATTCAAAAGCCGTTCACATCCCCGCTTTCGTCCCACTTCCTAACTGGAAAAAACAGAATATTTCTACTCCTCTAGGTTGTTGAGATCCCCTACCAACAACCATTTACTTTGAGCCAGCTTCCGGCTAGTCGAACTACCCCTCCCCTCCGTCAGCTAGTTGCTATCCAGCGTACTCCTTTAAAATTCTCGTTCCGCTCAAACACTGCAAAGGGAGTTGAGGTTAATCCCTCCACTATTCCGCCGACATCCAGTTCTCCGATCTCCAGCATCAGTCACAACACAATGTTCACCGGCGACTCTCTCCTCCCCGATCACGACGTCCTCTGTGGCTTCAAGGTTTTAGTAGACCCGCATCGGGAACGACAGACGTTCCGCATGATATTCAGGCGGCATTTGGCCTGCATGCGCCTGCTCCTCACCGTCAGGGCGTTCATCAATGCCGAGTATGTAACATTTCTCAGGTTTCATTCCATCATTAATACTATCACATATGAGGGAGCTATAATTACGGATAATGAGTTCGATATTTATCCGGATTATGTGCCGTTAGGAGGGGGGCTAGTAGTCCTGGTGAATTATAGCCCGAACGGGACCGATTTGGTGGGGTATGAGACGAGCAGGTAGGCTGGTGGGGGGACGTTCTGGCTACCGGCGGTGGAGTTCTTGTGTTGCTTGAGGAGCGTAGTGAGGAGTGGGAGGAAGGGGAGAAGATTGAATGTGATTTGGAGTGATAGCTACTCTAGAGTCAGTTATGAAGACAGGTTAGAATTTGAAAATCTTTTATAAAAATCTTTTAATCAAACATCTTGCACTGGTCTTGGAGATGCCAGGGGTAGTGTGCATATACTGCGTTGAAGTCGGCACGAAGCTATCAATGTCACACTAGGCACTCGGGTAACGGGCATCTCGTAGGAAGATTGATTTCGGCTTATAGAAGCGCAGAATTAGTACAGTCTCGAATGTTCCGATCCCGGAAGCTATGGATATTGCGGGCCCAACCTTTTATGATTCCATCTACGAGTTACAGATCTAGGGGCATGGGGGATTTTGTATCATAGGTGTTAAAATACGCCGTGATAAACAAGGAGGAAGACGTGTTCATTTCCCGAGCCATGAGTTCAGCTGTTCCAACAACGACAGCCCCCCATCCTTCCTACCATCCTCCCCTCCCCCAAAAATAGACGTCACACGAAAACAGGTTAAATCAGAAAGAGCAAACACCAAACTGCACAATGGATGATGGCTCTAGCAGAGAAATCGCTTTCAGAACTTAGCGGGACTCTATGTAACCAGGTCTTCAGGGTTAGGGTTTAGATATTGTGGTCTACAAAAACAAAATACCAAACTGACTCATTTTGGAGGTCAAATTGAACCTTTGGGCGAACATTTTTGGGGGCACCTGTCAGAGGTGGGGGCTATGAAAGGTTGGACAGGCTGTATGACTGGGGAGTATTCGGAATTACTCTAGCTTGTGCGAATATTGGATAAATCTTTCGCAACTTTCAAAACCCTGGATGCAAAAATAGCCCTGTTTCTCTGTTTCCTTGTCCGCTAAAACAGGGTACGCGTAAGTTAGAATCGAGCCGCATCTCTTATATATCCTATCTCCTATCTCTTACAATATAAAAGGTAAGGGCGAAAAGCAATTTTGCAGACGATGGCGGGTACATGCTGATTTACCAAAAACCTAATGAAAGGAAGAAAAGAAGATGGAAATAACCATTTCCATCCGTCTCAGATTTGTTAAACGGATCCGGCTAGAAGCCTGCTGAAAACAGCTGATGAGATATTGAGCCGTTGTAAAGGGAGGGAAGATTGACTCCAGGGCGTCACTCCCCTGTGAGATTCCAATACCCCTATCGGCGAGACAGTAAGACTCAGACCGATGAACGTATATATCTCCCCGAGTACAGATTTTGCATCGATCATAGGGTCCCAAATAATAATTTGAGACTTGAGGCAGGCCAACAAACGAACCTCCAGCAGACTTTCTAGAGGTTAGAAAGGCTAACCAACACTGAGCAGGGACAACTAATAAATCAACTATAATTCCAAGTTTAAGGTCATGGATCCAGTTATTGTTACCAGAAACATATTTAATTTCTGTACTGTCAGACATAGGCCTAATGATAACCAAATTTATTCGCAGCTAAACCTCTATGCCAATGACCGATTTACTAATTCACACGGTATAGGTTTGCGGTGGTAATACCGGGGTACCTGTAGTAAATGCGGAAAAAGAAAACCGAGGCATATCAACAGAAAGAGAATGCCACCAACAAAAGAAACAGAAAACTTTCACATCGTCGTAACTACCTCCTCCAATCTTTTTTCAACCTGCGAGTTCCATTCGCTCGCACATCTTTCCGCATTCAATACTGTCATTTCTGCGACTTTCAGCTCCTCTAAAAGTGCTATCGGTATCCCCTGTCTATCCCCATCCCCTCCAATCTCGGATTGCACATTTCCAAACCCCGCCAACATCCTTAGTACTTTCTTTTGAGCCTGAAGTAACTCTGTCATCAACTCGATCGTTTTTTCTCGCAGCCCCCACACTGGCCTCATGTTGAACTTCGACTTTATTATCGCTTCTGCCTCCCTTCCCAGTACTCCCCACATCTGGAGTAGAGCTCCAAGCTGCTTCTCCACCTCGTAGATTTTGACTTGCAGGACTACAATGTGGTTCTCGGAGCGATCTTGGGCGTCAAACAAGACACTTAGACTGGCCAGGGCCGCTGTGGTTTGGAGGCCGTATAGGGTAGGGTCAGATTCCGTTGCGCAGCGTACATCATCCGTTCGCCTGAGGCACTGAATTTGTGGTTCAAGTGTGGCAAGTTTCTCCTCATACTGTTGAAGTGTATTACGGAGTTGAGTGAGATTGTGGCGGGTGATGGCGAGATCCCAGAGACTATGGGTAGGAATGAGGGGGATGTTCATGTTGGTTCCTGTGGTTATCAATGTGGTTGTATATATTTTCGAAGATTGCCTGTGGTGGTTTATATAAGCGGAAGCCTGTACCACCCCTTTTTTCGTGGGTGCAAAACCTATTCCTGCAGGAGAGCTTGGCTAAATTCTTCCTGTAGCCTTGAAAAACCAATCATCACGAATCTGGAACATAACGGGGCAGCACCTCTCTTATACACCCTGAACACACACAGGACCATTCTTGATATGAGACTTTCAATGAGAGCTCTACCCCTCTATCGACGAATACATATTTCAAGCAAACACCCCAGTCATGCGGTCGTACCTAGCCACAGCAACTGGTGACTTGAAGAGATTCAACCGAGTCCCAAAATCGAGGATAATCTCGGACCTTGCATTCAATGGTTACCGCGCTGCATGTTTGTTTTTGGCGCGTTGGAGATCTAGCTTGCCTTATACACGTGTACAGGTAACGTTGTAATAATGCATAATAGTTCACTTCTTTCTTTAATTAACCTGAATATTAATCCGCGAGACGTACGTAGCTGCCTCTCCGGCTGATGTATTCCTCCCTGAGTAAATACTGAATTACATGTATTGATACTCTATGTGTCGGCGTAGTAAGATGAAAACGTTAGGTTGGTTCCAGGTGACAGGGCAACTTGAATAGAGCTGGTGAAGGTCCAGTAAGAGGGTTGGACAGGACCGGACAAAAAAGGTTGGCCGACCGCGAAGGCAAGGCGAAGGCAAGGCAGTTGAGGGTTATGGACCTGTAGCTGTTGTTATCAATGCTCGAGTATAATAAATTCCCATACCACACGCTTCAGTTGTGTTGCGGCTATATGATTCTCAACTGCGATGCATCAACGTCCATGATGCACTGTGTGGGCATCCATCGATGGTGAAGAACTACTTAAAGATAGGTAGTAGGATAAGAATGAAGAATACTCGTGCGGGGTGAGCGTTTGACAGCACAAGTATCCAATCAGCGGCTCTTGATGCAATATTCCGAGATGACTAACAGGGCCTCGCTGTTTCGTAATCCCTGCCAAAGCCGATGATTCTAACTCTAGAGATATAGATGTATTCCAGCGTGAGTAGATGTATCCTAGCTCGTTTATAGAGTTCAGGGCACAGTAGCCTGATAAAGCTCAAGCATCAAGCCACAACTACTTCCCCGGTAACTGCAGATCTCGGTCCAACCCCGTGCCCCGAGGCGTATGTTATTCCACTTCGAGACTGTAGGTGTACTCGAACCCTAGCCTGCATACATCAGATAGGACCCCTGGGCAGGAACGATGGAACTGGGTAAAGTTATCCGAGAATCCCTGACATGAGACGAGACAAGCTTTTCAAATCTGTTGTGCGGGGTAGGTTCGGCCTTCCCAGTTGACGTTCAAGGCGCATCGTGAATTCAGAAGCACTGCAATGCGGTCGGAGGGGAAAAGTGATTCTGTCGACGCAGCTAAACAGACCAGGGTGACGGGGCATGAGACCACAGGTGGTGTGTGTGACGGAGGAGAAGTCAGAACGGTCACGGTGTCCATGTCATTTAGGTGTGTCTACGACTGTTTCTTGTGTCTGTGCCTTGCTCAAGCTCTCCGTCTTTTCAACTTCCAGCTTTGTTTTCGTCTGTTGATCTGAGGCCGAGCTCTCCCCTGCAGGCTACGATTCACGCAGAATCCATATGTCTGTACTTCTCTTTCTGTTCAAAAGTGCAGTGGAAATACTACACACCACTCCACGATCCTTGATGTGTAGCGACCGAGGCACAAACCTGGAGATAAAGATGGGATGATTCCTCGGCACTGGGGAATTGGGAAGAAGGTGGTTCTGCTGAACCTGAGTAGACAAGTGCCATCCCTCTTGTCGGTGTTTTGGTTGGTTGTATGTCCAGATCTAGGCTGACCGAGCTAGAAGACCTCCGCGACTCCGAATATGACTGTCACACTGCAAGGCCAAGTTCATGTATTAAACGTGTGGCATCAGGGCACCTCTCGATTTGGCACACAGATATGAGGGCGGTAGGCACTTACCACTTGTAGCTGCGGTCACTGGGGGAAGAGCTCCATTCCTTATCGTTCGACTTCACCTAACCCACCTACCTCTTGAGAGCCAGCGAGAAACCATTTTGCGCCCAAAGTTGATACGATTTCACCTAACCCACCTACTTTTTAAGAGCCAGTAAGAAACCATTTTACACCCAAGGCTGATACGCACCGCTATAAAGACTCAACGCTCACACCTACCAGCCAGCAACACATACAACACACAAGACTCCCTCGTTCACTACCTATTTCACATCAACAATAATATTCCAAAGGTAGGTCATAGAGAACCTTGAACAATATTTTGGCTTCCCTTCTCCACAAAACATTAGTGTGTTTGAATAATTTGTTTCACGTGAAGAAGCAAATAAGACATATACTAATAGTCGTTAAAGGAATATTTGTCTCCAAAATGTCGACAAACTGGGCAATTGAAAACACGCCTCATCTTCCTTCCAACCAGCGCTACTCCTGGATGGAGGTTCGTGGTGTCTGGAGACGTGCTGTCGTCCCGTTTGACCGAAGCACTCTCCTCCGTCCTGGTAACTAACATTGCTCCGTTCGGCGACGAACATTCATCCTAAACATATCACGAATAAATGTCTCCCAAATATATACTAACATGTAAATATATTTTTAGCTACCCATGAGCTTCCGGACATCCCTGGCGGCCGCACTGAACGTTTCCAGCCTCAATACCACTCCAGGGAATTCCTCAACGTGCATGCAATCATCCAATACCACTTTGACTGTTCCTGGTTCAGTGTTTATGCTACCAGCACGCCTCCTGGATATGTCGAAACTGATTGGGTCTCCATCATCCGCGAGGTCAACCGACCCCCGCAATACATCGACCTCTCTGACTCGGACGCCTCAGACGCCGGCGATCATAGTATCAGATGCCTACTCTGCACCCGTCGTCAACTTCGCGTCAACTTTGTGGGCTGCACCCATGGGATGTGCAAGTCCTGTGTCAAGAAGTTGTATTGGTCCAGGTGTGCGGATTTTGATCACTGGCCGGAGGGGATCAGATGCCCGTGGTGCAGGCATGAAGTGACGGAGTTGGATGTTGGTGGGGGGGAGATCGATAGGGTGCCGACTTATATACTGTATGTCAGTATGCGGGCACTCAAGAGGCTCGAGAACGCGAAGATTCATAGGATCGTTCCAGTACATATGAGAGAGTGGGCGTTAGAAGCGTTTGTATTCCTTCTCCCATTATTGTGTCTTTATTGATGCTAATTTTAAAGTAGTGCCTTTAAGTTTTCGCTCCCGAAACACCGTTACATGTTCGAGAACCATGATCACGATGCGCAGGAGTAAGAGGTACCTTCCTGACGTAGGAGTTATCGAGGCGGAAGTTGGAGTAGGGCAGAGATATCAAAGGTTTACAGGAATGATAGAGTACGGAATATCGTTACAGGAATGATAGGGTACGGAATATCGTTACAGGCATGGGGGTGTGGTCTAGGATGGGGTAACTGGTGGTAGGATGGGCAGAGTGTTATACAATCTGAAAGATCTTTTAGGATGGAAGCGCATGATAGGATGGAAATACTGTACAGATCGGGAAACCGAAAGACATGTACGGTCCTCAACTATAGGATTTGGCTAACTATCCTGTCTTTTACGATATCATAAGTAGCTACAAAGTTGAATAAAGCTACGTGTTCTTGTTTTTTTAGGGTGATTGTTTACGCCGTGTAAGTATGATACGAAATCTTTTTCTCGTATATCTCGACTTCAATGTTCTCCTCGCACGGCATTTAGTTTCCTAGTTATATTTACATACGCTATATGTATATACCCAAAGTCTTTCGGAGTCGGATTTTCACGAGACTCACATCTCTCTGGATTTACCGAACAATTTACTTTGAGATTTTATACCTGTAACTGTAAATCTCTTTCTAGATACAGCGAATTTTCTACCTCGTACGCCACTTAATTTTTTCCACTGTCCATTATCGGCCACTTCAGCCTCAACACTTTCTTTATCGCCGATACGATAAGATACGATAAGATAAGATAGCCACACCAAGATCTCAACGGCGGGTCGGTTTGACATTGGAATTCCAGCATTTACTGTGCTACTACAACCTACAACCGGGCTCACATCTGAAGGCTGGAGGTTTGAAATCTACATGTACACAATGTTGCCGCGTTTTTTGGGGTTTTTGACCCCTGATTTTTGAGACCTTCCCGCCCTCAACCGTCCAACCTTTCTTTAATTAGCTAAACTTATTTATTAGATCCTAATGGTATAAATTTATCTTTGTTTAAGAATTATTCCGAGACGCATTGTCGCTCGATTCCTTCACTGGTGAGATCAGAACGACAGCCTAGTGCGCCAATCACACAATCTCACTCGGCATTGGGCAAATCACGGCGTAGCACTCGCGTCATATGATATCACTCGAGTCCCTATTGTTACACCAAGACAGTTTAGCGCATCCCTGCTGGTGGTAAGGATGCTACCGTATTCCCGCCGCAAAAAGAAGTGTAAAGGGAAAAGGTGAGGAGGGTTTTGCGCGGTTGGAATAACGAATCCTATAATTATCGATATCGCTTTCAAAAAAAAGAAGGAAAAAAGCGAATGTGCGGTGATCGTTTTTCACACAATACCAAATCATTGATTGCAAAGGAGGCGGTATAACTTAAGCGGTCGTGACCACGCTGAGATCTTCTCCATCGGAGTTTTATTTCCTACCCAATTCCAGAATTTTCAATAACTAAGATGTATGTTGTTTTAGTGATCTTTCAACCTGTTTGGGGCGGAGCCACGGGGGGTGTCTTACACTCGGGTGTCTGCAGATTAAGTATGTATAGAATCTGTCTCAAAGGAAGTCCTTCCCGGGTACTGTTTGGGGAAATAGCCAGTGCTAAGCAATAATTCTGTAGCGTTTATACTGATGATATTGTAAACCGGATTCCCTTGACTTGATGGTTTGATGATGCCCTCAAGTCTTCGGAGAATCCTGCCCTATTTATACATGTTGGAACCTATGCCAAGGCCCGCTTTCTAATACTAACTGATACAACGATAATAGAATAAGATGATGCTCCCGAAGATAACCCAGATAGAAAAGCGCCCCCGCATAGTTCCGTCCCCCATTCTAATTCCGACACGTAACCATGAACCTTGCAGTTGCCAGTCATCGGGCTGTACCATACTATTATCCTAGACCTACTTCCCTAAGTAGAACAGCCTACAGCCGTAAGCCCCGCTTCCTATTCTATTTCGGGTGAGACACCCAATAATAAGCGTGCCGTCATGATAGTATAATACTAGTGTGGTGACACCGCGTGCCCCCACACTACCCGATACCTTTCTATGCTTGTCCTTTCGTTACCCGACCGTCCTCGCATCACAGCCCGTCACTCGTATTCCAGCGCTGTCCTAAGTCTCTGGGACAGCGCTCCGTAGTTCCTGTAACACTACTCCCCCTTCCTAGACGTCGCCCTCGACTGTTAAAACCCTTCTATGATGAAAACCCTGTGGGAAAAGTCATAGAGTGGGCAAAGGTATCGAGCTTAGTCCCGCCTGTTCCGTTGTGGTTTGTGAGCCCGTTCGTCATCAATCGCTGGCCCTCGACTTCGCGTATGGGGTCGTACGTTCGAGGTTGGCTGGAAGTTCTCATCCGCTAATGCCTCTTGTGGCTCGGGTGTTGCTAGTCGTTTTCGTATGTTTTGTTGCCTAGTAGGATCTGGGTCCTCACGATAGGGCCGCAGCAGCATCTCGTGGAATACGTCATGAACCTTCCATTCTACCGGAAGTTCAAGGCGGTAAGCCCGATTGCCTATCACCGCTGAGATCGTGAACGGTCCTGTGAATTTGTCTGACCACTTGGAGTATCCTCCTAGGTTCCGAGTATCCAGCAAGACTTTCTGACCAATAGTGAACCGCTGTACTGCTGGTCCTGGTTTTGACGCCATCCTGTCGAAAGTCTTCTGTAGCGTATCTCTCGCTAACTCATGAGCCGTGAGGATCTCGTCCAAGTAGTTGTTCCCGTTGGCATCTAAACGTTCGATCTCCGCATCCGTAGGCCAGTCCGTCCGAGGGTGGAAGCCATAGTTGCAGTAGAACGGTGATTGTCCCGTCGACGTGTGCTTCGCGTTATTATAGGCGTATTCGCAGATAGGCAACAGGTCCTTCCACTTCTTGCCTGTTCCTGCCGTGTATGCCCGGATATATCCTTCCATGTGCTGGTTGGTCAGTTCTGTCTGGCCATCGGTCTGCGGGTGGAATGATGTTGAGAGTCTTCTACGAATTCCCAATCTTTCCGTGATTGCTGTGCAGAATGCTGATACGAACTGTGTCCCTCTATCAGAGACGATGCTCCTAGGAAGTCCGTGGAAACGCCAGATGTCTTTGACAAATGCGTTAGCGGTTTGTTCCGCGTTGATTCCCGTCATTGGAATGAGGTGAGCCATTTTTGTAAAACGGTCCACGACTACCAATACGTTACGGAATCCTGACTTCTCCTTTGGCATTTCTACTACGAAATCCATTGAGATATCAGTCCAAGGTGTGGTGGCTAACTCTAGGGGTTGAGGGAGTGACAAGTGTCTCCGACGTTGCTTGGCTCTCTGGCATACGTCGCAAGTCTTGACGAAGTTGGCTACATCCGTGGACATTCCTGGCCACCAGTAGTTCCTATCGATCAACTCAAGGGTTTTATCCCTTCCTAGATGCCCCGCTACGGGTCGATCATGATGTTCTTCGATGACCTGCTTGACCGCGTAGCCCGGTACTACCCATCGACCATCGTGGATGGGGTCATTCGAATCGGGACTCCATTCAGCGGCAGGCTCTACCTTTACGATAGCAGCCTCCGGTGGTCCGAAGATCTCAAGGTTTGAGTCAGGGAGGTGTTCATCCGGAACCATCCTCCGAACCCATCGTCTTTCCTGTTCATACCAACCCTGTAGTAGCTGAGGCAGCTCTACGCTCGGTATGTCGTACCACTGATCCAACTGATTCCATTCCTCTTCGGGGTTGCCAATCATCTCAGACCCAGTTTCTACGCTGGTCCGTGATTTTCTGACAAACTGTTCTGCGTTGAGTAGCTGTTTTACGGGCTGCTCACGCATTACTCCCCCTTCCATTGCGAACTCCGGACGCCTTGTGAGTGCATCTGGCTTGCCGTTCTTTTCGCCTGGTCGGTAATAGATCTTGAAGCGAAAAGGTGCTATCTTCTCGGCCCATCTGGCTTGTCTTCTCGACGACTTCTTGGTCGTTGTGAAATACTGCAGGTTTTGGTGATCCGAATGTATCTGGATAGAGATGTCCGTCCCTTCCAGCCAATGTCTCCAAGTCAGGAGTGCAGAAACTATTGCGAGCATCTCCTTGTCATAGATCTCATAGTTGACTTCTGCCTCATTGAACTTGCGAGAGTGGTAAGCTACCGGATGTAGAATACCGTCCTCGAACACCTGAGAGAGTACTGCGGCCTCAGCCCAGTCACTCGCGTCAGTTTCCACGATTGCTTCGCGGTGTTCGTCATAGTGTCGGAGTATTGGAGCGGACGTAAATCTCCCCTTGAGCTCGTCGAACGCATCTTGCTGTTCCCTGCCCCATTCCCATACGGCACCTTTCTTCAGGAGATCGGTCATAGGTCTGCAAACCTCAGAGTATCTGTGGATAAACCGTCTTAGGAAATTGGCGAAACCGAGGAAGCACTGAAGTTCCTTGACCTTGGTTGGGGCTAACCAACCCTCGATCGCTTGGACTTTCTTCGGTGATACACGATTCCCTTTTCCTGATAGTATGAATCCCAGAATTCTATTTCCTGTTGATACCATTCCGTCTTCTCGAGGTTTCCGTATAGATGGTGTCGTCGCAGTCGCTCCAAAACCTCCCGTACAAGAGCAGTATGCTCTTCTCTAGTCTTTGAATACATTAAGATGTCATCCAAGTAGACTACTACGCCTCGATCTAGCAGATCTTTGAATATGGTATTGACCATGACCTGAAACGACGCAGGAGCATTGGTCAAGCCGAAAGGCATTACCCTATATTCGAAGAGGCCGTATTTTGTTCGGAAAGCGGTTTTCCATTCTTCGCCCTTAGCAATCCTAATCAGATTATAGCCATTTTTCAGGTCTATTTTCGTGAATTAGAGTGCTCCTTTCGTTGCGTCGGCCAGCTCATTCATGAGCGGCAGTGGGTAACGGTTCTTGATCGTGATCCCATTCAAGCCACGAAAGTCGACACATAGCCGAAGCTTGCCGTTAGCTTTCGGAACGAACAGGACGGGTGCTGCTGCTGGGCTAGTGGAGGGGACTATTTTGCCAGAGGGCAAATTCTCGTCCATATATTCCCGGAGTGCCTTGTCTTCAAGTGGAGAGAGCGAATAGATCGGTCCCCACGGAGGCTGCTTTCCTTCTATAAGAGGAATGGTATGATCCCATTCAGGGTGATCAGGTAGTCGAGCGGCTCCTTCCTTGGAGAACACGTCGGCGTATTCCTGAAACTCCACCGGTATAGCACTAACGAGAGCCTCGTTTACCGATGCTCTTGCCCAAAAGGGGTGTTGCTCGATCGTCATCTGCTTCTTGGGTGACGCCCTCAACAGCCTGATGACCAGCTCTTCTGGGTCTTGGTCGTATATGTCTTCGACTGATACGAAGCATCCATTGACTATACAGTTGTTGCTATGAAAGCTCACACTGTTGCGTCCCCAATGGATGGTTGGTTGATGCCCCTTGAGCCATCGATGTGGTATGACGAGGTCCTCTCCTGCAAACGAGCCAACCTCACAGGTGATGGCCCTGTCTAGATGGTTGCCGATGCGGAGGGTGAGAGGTTGAGTGGTGTGAGTGCCGGAGTTGGGCATAGGGGTACCATCGGCCTGTCTGATGATGAGAGGCTTTGGTCGAGGTTGAGTGGGTATTTTCGCACGGTGGATACAGTCCCAGGACATAATCCAATCCTCCGTGCCACTGTCTAGGAGTGCGTTGACTGTTGCGACATGTTTGGTACTAGTTGCGGGTAATCCCAAGAGATCTCGATCTCGAGGCGAGTTTCCTGTGCGTTGGAAGACATGTTGGTATGTTGGTTCTGTAAAGGGTTTTGTATTGGTTTTGGATGTGGGTTCGTTCGATGGATTCTTGTTGAGCGCGGGGTGAGGGGGTTTATTGTTAAGGAAAATGGCTAGTGCTAAGCGATAATTCTGTAGCGTTTAAACTGATGATATTGTAAACCGGATTCCCTTGACTTGATGGTTGATGATACCCTCAAGTCTTCGCAGAATCCTGCCCTATTTATACATGTGGGAACCTATGCCAAGGCCCGCTTTCTAATACTAACTGATACAACGATAAATAGAATAAGGTCAAGCTCCCGAAGATAACCCAGATAGAAAAGCGCCCCCGCATAGTTCCGTCCTCCATTCTAATTCCGACACGTAACCATGAACCTTGCAATTGCCAGTCATCGGGTCGCACCATACTATTGTCCTAGACCTCCTTCCCTAAGTAGAACAGCCTGCAGCCGTAAGCCCCGCTTCCCATTCTATTCCGGGTGAGACACCCAATAGTAAACGTGCCGTCACAATAGTATGGTACTAGTGTGGTAACACCGCGTGCCCCCACACCACCCGATACCTTTCTATGCTTGTCCTTCCGTTACCCGACCGTCTTCGCATCACAACCCGTCACTCGTATTCCTCACTGTCCTTCGCCTCTAGGACAGTGCTCCGTAGTTCCTGTAACACTACTCCCCCTTCCTAGACGTCGCCCTCGACCGTTAAAACCCTTCTATGATAAAAACCCTGTGGGAAAAGTCATAGAGTAGGGAAAGGTATCGAGCTTAGTCCCGCCTGTTCCGTTGTCGCTTATGAGCCCGTTCGTCATCGATCGCTGGGCCTCGACTTCGCGTATGGGGTCGTATGTTGGAGGTTGGCTGGAAGTTCTCATCCGCCAATGCCTCCTGTGGCTCGGGTGTTGCTAGTCGTTTTCGTGTGTTTTGCTGCCTAGTGGGATCCGGGTCCTCGCGATAGGGCCGTAGCAGCATCTCGTGGAATACGTCATGAACCCTCCATTCTACCGGGAGTTCAAGGCGGTAAGCCCGATTGCCTATCACCGCTGAGATCGTGAATGGTCCTGTAAATTTATCTGACCACTTGGAGTATCCGCCTAGGTTCCGAGTATCCAGCAAGACCTTCTGACCGATAGTGAACCGCTGTACTGCTGGTCCTGGCTTTGACGCCATCCTGTCGAAGGTCTTCTGTAGCGTATCTCTTGCTAACTCATGAGCCGTGATGATCTCGTCCAAGTAGTTGTTCCCGTTGGCATCTAAACGTTCGATCTCCGCATCTGTAGGCCAGTCCGTCCGAGGGTGGAAGCCATAGTTGCAGTAGAACGGTGATTGTCCCGTCGACGTGTGCTTCGCATTATTATAGGCGTATTCGCAGATAGGTAACAGGTCCTTCCACTTCTTGCCTGTTCCTGCCGTATATGCCCGGATATAACCTTCCATGTGCTGGTTGGTCCGTTCTGTCTGGCCATCGGTCTGCGGGTGGAATGATGTGGAGAGTCTTCTACGAATTCCCAATCTTTCCGTGATGGCCGCCCAGAATGCTGACACGAACTGGGTTCCTCTATCAGAAACGATGCTCCTAGGAAGTCCGTGAAAACGCCAGATGTCCTTGACAAATGCGTTAGCGGTCTGTTCCGCGTTGATTCCCGTCATTGGAATGAAGTGAGCCATTTTCGTAAAACGATCCACAACTACCAATACGTTACGGAATCCTGATTTCTCCTTTGGCATTTCCACTACGAAATCCATCGAGATATCAGTCCAAGGTGTGGTGGCTAACTCTAGGGGTTGAGGGAGTGACAAGTGTCTCCGACGTTGCTTGGCTCTCTGGCATACATCGCAGGTCTTGACAAAGTTGGCTACATCCGTGGACATTCCTGGCCACCAGTAGTTCCTATCAATCAACTCAAGGGTTTTATCCCTTCCTAGATGCCCCGCTACGGGTCGATCATGATGTTCTTCGATGACCTGCTTGACCGCGTAGCCTGGTACTACCCATCGACCATCGTGGGTGGGGTCATTCGAATCGGGACTCCATTCAGCGGCAGGCTCTACCTTTACGATAGCAGCCTCCGGTGGTCCGAAGATCTCAAGGTTTGAGTCAGGGAGGTGTTCATCCGGAACCATCCTCCGAACCCATCGTCTTTCCTGTTCATACCAACCCTGTAGTGGCTGAGGCAGCTCTACGCTCGGTATGTCGTACCACTGATCCAACTGATTCCATTCCTCTTCGGGGTTGCCAATCACTTCAGGCCCAGTTTCTACGCTAGTCCGTGATTTTCTGACAAACTGTTCTGCATTGAGTAGCTGTTTTACGGGCTGCTCACGCATTACTCCCCCTTCCATCGCGAACTCCGGACGCCTTGTAAGTGCATCTGGCTTGCCGTTCTTTTCGCCTGGTCGGTAATGGATTTTGAAGCGAAAAGGTGCTATCTTCTCGGCCCATCTGGCTTGTCTTCTCGACAACTTCTTGGTCGTTGTGAAATACTGCAGGTTTTGGTGATCCGAATGTATCTGGATAGGGATGTCCGTCCCTTCCAGCCAGTGTCTCCAAGTCAAGAGAGCAGAGACTATTGCGAGCATCTCCTTGTAATAGATCTCGTAGTTGACCTCTGCCTCGTTGAACTTGCGAGAGTGGTAAGCTACCGGATGTAGGATACCGTCCTCGAACACCTGAGAGAGTACTGCGGCCTCGGCCCAATCACTCGCATCAGTCTCCACGATTGCTTCGCGGTGTTCGTCATAGTGTCGGAGTATTGGAGCAGACGTAAATCTCCTTTTGAGCTCGTCGAACGCGTCTTGCTGTTCCCTGCCCCATTTCCATACAGAACCTTTCTTCAGGAGATCGGTCATGGGTCTGCAAACCTCAGAATATCGGTGGATAAACCGTCTTAGGAAATTGGCGAATCCGAGGAAGCACTGGAGTTCCTTGACCTTGGTTGGGGCTAACCAGCCTTCGATCGCCTGGACTTTCTTTGGTGATACTCGGTTCCCTTTTCCTGATAGTATGAATCCCAGGAACTCTACCTCCTGTTGATACCATTCCGTTTTTTCGAGGTTTCCGTATAGGTGGTGTCGTCGCAGTCGCTCCAAAACTTCCCGTACAAGAGTCATATGCTCTTCTCTAGTCTTTGAATACATTAAGATGTCATCCAGGTAGACTACTACGCCTTGATCTAGAAGATCCTTGAATATGGTATTGACCATGACCTGAAACGACGCAGGCGCATTGGTCAAGCCGAAAGGCATTACCCTATATTCGAAGAGGCCGTATTTTGTTCGGAAAGCGGTTTTCCATTCTTCGTCCTTGGCAATCCTAATCAGATTATAGCCATTTTTCAGGTCTATTTTCGTGAAGTAGAGTGCTCCTTTCGTTGCGTCGGCTAGCTCATTCATGAGCGGCAGTGGATAACGGTTCTTGATCGTGATCCCATTCAAGCCACGAAAGTCGACACATAGCCGAAGCTTGCCATTAGCTTTCGGAACGAACAGGACGGGTGCCGCTGCTGGGCTAGTGGAGGGGACTACTTTGCCGGAGGGCAGATTTTCATCCAAATACTCCCGGAGTGCCTTATCTTCAGGTGGGGAGAGCGAATAAATCGGCCCCCATGGAGGCTGCTTTCCTTCCATAAGAGGAATGGTATGATCCCATTCAGAGTGGTCAGGTAGTCGAGCGGCTCCTTCCTTGGAGAACACGTCGGCATATTCCTGAAACTCCACCGGTATAGCACTAACGAGAGCCTCGTTTACCGATGCTCTTGCCCAAAAGGGGTGTTGCTCGATCGTCATCTGCTTCTTGGGTGACGCCCTCAACAGCCTGATGACCAGCTCTTCTGGGTCTTGATCGTATATGTCCTCGACTGATACGAAGCACCCATTGATTATACAGTTGTTGCTATGGAAGCTAACACTGTTGCGTCCCCAATGGATGGTTGGTTGATGCTCCTTGAGCCATCGATGTGGTATGACGAGGTCCTCTCCTGCAAACGAGCCAACCTCACAGGTGATAGCCCTGTCTAGATGGTTGCCGATGCGGAGGGTGAGAGGTTGAGTGATGTGGGTGCCGGAGTTGGGCATAGGGGTACCATCGGCCTGTCTGATGATGAGAGGCTTTGGTCGAGGTTGAGTAGGTATTTTTTCACGGTGGATACAGTCCCAGGACATGATCCAGTCCTCCGTGCCACTGTCTAGGAGTGCGTTGACTGTTGCGACATGTTTGGTACTAGTGGCGGGATGGTCCCAAGAGATTTCGATCTCAAGACGAGTTTCTTGTGTGTTGGAAGACATGCTTGTGTATTGGTTTGATAAAAAGTTTTGGTATTGGTTTCAGGTGTGGGTTGGTTCGATGGTTTTTTCTGTTGAGCGCGGGGTGAGGGGGTTTATATAGAGAGTTCGAGTGTTTGATGAAGATCATGGTACAACACTTACGTACCAGGCGTTTCGGGGTGTAACCCCATCCTCAGAGTGTGTGTAAAGAGAATTGAATTTCCGCGCTTATAACGAAACAAATATAGAAGATCCCATAGCCAACCGATAACCGTAATACATAAAAACCTTGTTTTTCCATGACCCAAAAATAGAAAGAAACCATAACGCAACATGAGATACCGAAAAATAGAAATACCCAATCAATTTTGATCCTCCAAAGTTGTAATCCTTGCCCTAAATGCCTCATTCTGGGGGCCCAATTTCCGCTTCTTTTCACCCTCCCTTCCGTGGTCCTTTCCTCCGGAAGGATACCGTTTCCTCTTCAGGTCGGTTAACCTGACCTTACTCGTCGCCACGCAATCTTTCGCGAAGTGGTTATCTCTACCACAACGGAAACACTTCCCTTCTTTTTGCCACTTCTCCTTCTCGTCCTTGGTGACACCTAAGTCATCCGAGGGCTTGGAGTTGTGCGCTGGCGCGGAGAAAGTTTTCCGAGGTGCGGGGTTGCGTGATTTTCGCCGTTCCGATTTTTCCTCCCGAGGTTTCACGACATCCTTGCCACGTAAAATTTCTTTTCGTGCTTTTACCTCGTGATCCTTGCGTCCGACCTTCCTTACCCATGCTAGCCATTCCGCGAAATCTTCTGGTTCCTCGATTGCATTCGAGAGGCGTTGTTCCAGCGAGGAGTTTATTCCTGTTAGGATCATGGATTTCATCACGATGGGTCCGACCTTCGCGTCCCATTCCAGATTCTGCATCTCTTGATGTAGTCATCGATCATGCCAGTTTGACGGAGCTTATCCATCTTCTGCTTGGCTTGTTCTTGACTGGTCCGATTGCCATATTGAATCCGTAGTTCGTTTTTAAAATTCTCCCATGTCCCGATGCTGGGGTCCACCGATAGTCGTTCCACGAAGTTTCGCCAGAATTTTGCCGCACTCCCGGTAAGTTCCAGGGATGCCCACAGGATTTTGGTCTGGTCGTCCCACCGGACCTTCCTCTGAAGTTCAATTAAGACTTCCATTTGGTCAATCCAGTGCCGCACATCCTCGTCGGCTTTTCCGGAGAAGGGGATTTTTGCCTGTTTTGGCGTATCACCCAGGGTGGCGCGAGGAGGGTGCATGAGGTCTACCTCTTGCTGCCTGTGACGGCGCCTTCGCTCCTCCCGTATTCTCTGCCTTCGTTCGCGTGATCGACGATCGTTCTCTGAATCGGAAGAGCTGGATGAGTCGGAGGGGGAAGGGTCTCGAGGTCTTGCGCGGTTTCCGCCATTGCCATTATTACCATTGCCTCCCCTGCCTCCCTGCTCACTTTGCTGACTTCCCCTTGCCTCGGAGCGGGGGGGCACGGGGGGTTGGCTTCCTGATCCTTCCGGTCTTTCTCCGGAATTACTAGGGGGGTTCTGGGGAGGTTGGGGGGGTACTACGCCTCCGCCTCCTGAGCCTTCGGGGGCTGCTGCCGTTCTATTGGCTGCTACCCGCATCTGCTCAATAATCTCCTCCAGGTTCTTCTTCGTTCCTGCGAACTGGTCTTCCATCGCAGCTTGTCTGTCCCGTTCCATCCTCTCGAGGGCAGCCATAACCTCCGCGGGTATCTGCACAGGGCCATTTTTTGGGAGTTGCTGAACGAAGTTGGTCAGCGCATTTATGTGCTGATCCTGTCGCTCCTGCCTTTCCTGATGCGCCCTAGTAGCTTCCACGATCTGCCCAAGGACTTGGCCGAGGTTGCTGGTAGCGGTGGTGGATTCCGCTCGTAGCTGAGCCATGACCTGGTTGAGCTGATTGTCGCGTTCGGCTCTGTCCCCAGCGAACTTGGCGTGGAGGTCTTCGACGATCTTGTTGGTATACTCCTGCTGCTGCCGGGTGAGTTCCCTGAGTATGGGGATATCTCGCACGTGCATGCTGAGTTCCTCGATTCCGCGGCTGAGCTGTTGTACCACGGGGGCTCCTTGTCGCTGGACTTCTTGCCCAATAAGGTCGCCAAAAGGGTTCTCTACCCGCCGTTCCTCCACGTCCATGTTGGTATCCTCGTCGTCGTCCATTACCCGAGGCACCGAGGGCCTCTGAGTAGAGGATCTCTCTCTGATGGGGGTGACGTATGGGGAGAACTCCCTGTGGTCTGCCTGCCGCCTCCTCGCCCGCCCATATGATTCTTCCTGCCTCGTCGATGCGAAGAGGGAGCCTATCGGCACATCTCTCTCTTTCCTGTGGCGCCTCTTCGCCTGGGTTTCTAATATACCTCGATCTCTCAAGGCGATTGAGCTCTCCATGTTGTAGTCTTCCTCCGACCGTTGCTGATGAGCCCTTGACATTGCTAAGTTGCTCGAGCTTGAGCTGTGGTTGCCTTCTGCACCAGGGTTGAGCGATGAACCAGGGGGCTGGGTGAGCAAGTCCGAAAGACCGTTGGGAGAGAGTGATCTTGATTGGGAAGAGTTCTGGGTAGTCGAGGATTTCGGGATCGTATTCCTCGAAGGTAGCGGTGGTTCCTGCTTCTGCGAAGAAACCTGAGTAGTGAAGGTATCCGCAGTATAGATGTTCGGCGCTTCCTCTTCGAACGATGAAGGATGTAGCGCAAAGATAGTCGTTGATGGCTGCTGTTGCCACTCGGGGGTGCATATAGTACCTTGGTCTTTTCTAATAGACTAAGCGCTTATTCTTCTACTGAGAGCACGGTGACTATCCGCCACTAAGCAAAATACTCAGAGTATTGGTTTAAGCGAGTAGTTGTCTTATCGAGACTTTGGTAGTGTATGCGATAGGTAAAGAGTAAAGTTAGGGATAAGGTACAATATAGTGTTAAGGAAAATGGCTAGTGCTAAGCGATAATTCTGTAGCGTTTAAACTGATGATATTGTAAACCGGATTCCCTTGACTTGATGGTTGATGATACCCTCAAGTCTTCGCAGAATCCTGCCCTATTTATACATGTGGGAACCTATGCCAAGGCCCGCTTTCTAATACTAACTGATACAACGATAAATAGAATAAGGTCAAGCTCCCGAAGATAACCCAGATAGAAAAGCGCCCCCGCATAGTTCCGTCCTCCATTCTAATTCCGACACGTAACCATGAACCTTGCAATTGCCAGTCATCGGGTCGCACCATACTATTGTCCTAGACCTACTTCCCTAAGTAGAACAGCCTGCAGCCGTAAGCCCCGCTTCCCATTCTATTCCGGGTGAGACACCCAATAGTAAACGTGCCGTCACAATAGTATGGTACTAGTGTGGTAACACCGCGTGCCCCCACACCACCCGATACCTTTCTATGCTTGTCCTTCCGTTACCCGACCGTCTTCGCATCACAACCCGTCACTCGTATTCCTCACTGTCCTTCGCCTCTAGGACAGTGCTCCGTAGTTCCTGTAACATTTATATAGAGAGTTCGAGTGTTTTGATGAAGATCATGGTACAACACTTACGCACCAGGCGTTTCGGGGTGTAACCCCATCCTCAGAGTGTGTAAAGAGAATTAAATTTCGCGCGTATAACGAGACAAATATAGAAAAGCCCATAGCCAACCGCTATAAAATAACCGTAATACATAAAAACCTTATTCCCATGACCCAAAATAGAAAGAAACCGTAACGCAACATGAGATACCGAAAAATAGGAATACCCAATCAATTTTGATCCTCCAAAGTTGTAATCCTTGCCCTAAATGCCTCATTCTGGGGGGCCAATTTCCGCTTCCTTTCACCCTCCCTTCCGTGGTCCTTTCCTCCGGAAGGATTTCGTTTTCTCTTCAGGTCGGTTAACCTGACCTTACTCGTCGCCACGCAATCTTTCGCAAAATGGTTATCCCTACCACAGCGGAAACATTTTCCTTCTTTTTGCCACTTCTCCTTCTCGTCCTTGGTGAGACCTAAGTCATCCGAGGGCTTGGAGTTGTGCGCTGGCGCGGAGAAAGTTTTCCGAGGTGCGGGGTTGCGCGATTTTCGCCGTTCCGATTTCTCCTCCCGAGGTTTCACGACATCCTTGCCACGTAAAATTTCTTTTCGTGCTTTTACCTCGTGATCCTCGCGTCCGACCTTCCTAACCCATGCTAGCCATTCCGCGAAGTCTTCTGGTTCCTCGATTGCATTCGAGAGGCGTTGTTCCAGCGAGGAGTTTATTCCTGTTAGGATCATGGATTTCATTACGATGGGTCCGACCTTCGCGTCCCATTCCAGATTCTGCATCTCGTTGATGTAGTCATCGATCATGCCAGTTTGACGGAGCTTATCCATCTTCTGCTTGGCTTGTTCTTGACTGGTCCGATTGCCATATTGAATCCGTAGTTCGTTTTTAAAATTCTCCCATGTCCCGATGCTGGGGTCCACCGATAGTCGTTCCACGAAGTTTCGCCAGAATTTTGCCGCACTTCCGGTAAGTTCCAAGGATGCCCACAGGATCTTGGTCTGGTCGTCCCACCGGACTTTCCTCTGAAGTTCAATTAAGACTTCCATTTGGTCTATCCAGTGTCGCACATCTTCATCGGCTTTTCCGGAGAAGGAGATCTTTGCCTGTTTTGGCGTGTCTCCTAGGGTGGCGTGAGGGGGGTGCACGAGGTCTACCTCTTGCTGCCTGTTACGGCGCCTTCGCTCTTCCCGTCTTCTCTGCCTTCGTTCACGTGCTCGACGATCGTCCTCTGAATCGGAGGAGCTGGATGAGTCGGAGGGGGGTGGGTCTCGAGGTCTTGCGCGGTTTCCGCCGTTGCCATTATTGCCGTTGCCTCCCCTGCCTCCCTGCTCACTTTGCTGGCTTCCCCTTGTCTCGGAGCGAGGGGGCACGGGGGGTTGGCTCCCAGATCCTTCCGGTCTCTCTCCGGAGTTACTAGGGGGGTTCTGTGGAGGTTGGGGGGGTATTACGCCTCCGCCTCCTGAGCCTTCGGGGGCTGCGGCCGTTCTATTGGCTGCTACCCGCATTTGCTCGATTATCTCCTCCAGGTTTTTCTTCGTACCTGCGAACTGGTATTCCATCGCGGCCTGTCTGTCCCGCTCCATTCTTTCCAGGGCAGCCGTGACTTCCGCGGGTAGCTGGACTGGGCCATCTTTTGGGAGTTGCTGGACAAAGTTGGTCAGCGCGTTTATGTGCTGGTCTTGCCGCTCCTGCCTCTCCTGATGTGCCCTAGTTGCTTTGACGATCTGCCCAAGGACTTGACCAAGATTGCTGGTAGCGGCGGTGGATTCCGCTCGTAGCTGAGCCATGACCTGGTTGAGCTGATTGTCTCGCTCGGCTCTGTCCCCAGCGAATTTGGCGTGGAGGTCCTCGACAATCTTGTTGGTGTACTCCTGCTGCTGACGGGTGAGTTCCCTGAGTATGGGAATGTCTCGCACGTGCATGCTGAGTTCCTCGATCCCGCGGCTGAGTTGCTGCACTACTGGAGCCCCTTGTCGCTGGACTTCTTGCCCGATGAGGTCGCCAAAAGGATTCTCCACTCGTCGCTCCTCTATGTCCATATTGGTATCCTCGTCGTCGTCCATTACCCGAGGTACCGAGGGCCTCTGAGTAGAGGATCTCTCTCTGATGGGGGTGACGTAGGGGGAGAACTCCCTGTGGTCTACCTGCCGCCTCCTCGCCTGCCCATACGATTCTTCCTGCCTCGTCGATGCGAAGAGGGAGCCTATCGGCACATCTCTCTCTTTCCTGTGGCGCCTCTTCGCCTGGGTTTCCAATATACCTCGATCTCTCAAGGCGATTGAACTCTCCATGTTGTAGTCTTCCTCCGACCGTTGCTGATGAGCCCTTGACATTGCTAAGCTGCTCGAGCTTGAGCTGTGGTTGCCTTCTGCACCAGGGTTGAGCAATGAACCAGGGGACTGGGTGTGCGAGTCCGAAAGACCATTGCGAGAGAGTGATCTTGATTGGGAAGAGTTCTGGGTAGTTGAGGATTTCGGGGTCGTGTTCCTCGAAGGTAGCTGTGGTTCCTGCTTCTGCGAAGAAACCTGTGTAGTGAAGGTATCCGCAGTATAGGTGTTCGGCGCTTCCTCTTCGTACGATGAAGGATGTAGCGCAAAGGTAGTTGTTGATGGCTGCTGTTGCCACTCGGGGGTGCATATAGTACCTTGGTCTTTCTAATAGACTAAGCGCTTATTCCTCTACTGAGAGCACGGTGACTATCCACCACTAAGCAAAATACTCAGAGTATTGGTTTAAGCGAGTAGTTGTCTTATTGAGACTTTGGTAGTTTATGCGATAAATAAAGAGTAAAAGTTAGGGATAAGGTACAATATAGTGTTTGGGGAAATAGCCAGTGCTAAGCAATAATTCTGTAGCGTTTATACTGATGATATTGTAAACCGGATTCCCTTGACTTGATGGTTTGATGATGCCCTCAAGTCTTCGGAGAATCCTGCCCTATTTATACATGTTGGAACCTATGCCAAGGCCCGCTTTCTAATACTAACTGATACAACGATAATAGAATAAGATGATGCTCCCGAAGATAACCCAGATAGAAAAGCGCCCCCGCATAGTTCCGTCCCCCATTCTAATTCCGACACGTAACCATGAACCTTGCAGTTGCCAGTCATCGGGCTGTACCATACTATTATCCTAGACCTACTTCCCTAAGTAGAACAGCCTACAGCCGTAAGCCCCGCTTCCTATTCTATTTCGGGTGAGACACCCAATAATAAGCGTGCCGTCATAATAGTATAATACTAGTGTGGTGACACCGCGTGCCCCCACACTACCCGATACCTTTCTATGCTTGTCCTTTCGTTACCCGACCGTCCTCGCATCACAGCCCGTCACTCGTATTCCAGCGCTGTCCTAAGTCTCTGGGACAGCGCTCCGTAGTTCCTGTAACAGGTACCGTTCTGTCCGATTCCACCCCCGAAAAGCTCTTGAAGTTAACTATTACTGCTGAGTTTCCTTCGCAGTTCCTCTTTCCGGTCCGAGGTCCTGCAGCATGGAGCACTAGGAGCGTAGTCAGACTCGTACCGCATCTTTTTTTCGTACACTCAAGAAGAATAAAAGCAGTAAAGGGTCAAAAGCGAAGGCTAAAAGCACCGTAGAGTAGCCTTTGGAGCGCAATCAGTTATGGATTATTATATTCGATAGGATAACCACCCCGCTTGACTCCGATAAAGTCCCGCTATTTCTGAAGAGATTTTGATAATTATATCGAGCGCACACTGTGTAATTGCCCTGGGGTACTATGGGTAGTAGTCATGTGGTATTATCGTTAAATAGGAAATGGGAACACCATGTCGGCACCTCGATCGCGAGAGATAGGTGTCTTTATAGACGTGTCCATTGAACTGAGTGGAAGAGGAGGACGATTTCTCTTGCCTTTCAGTTATGATGATTGAGAAACGTTTTCTCGCTAGATTTCTCGAGGTCGTCTTTGATTAGAAGTCTAAGATAGTCCCCAAATCTCTACCTTATCGTTATCGATATATCCTTCGCTCTGCTCGTAACCATCTAAAAACCTTTCGAAACCTCGGGACACAAGAAATGTCGTTCTTTTCTGCGTAGGAATAACAAACCTCCGACCATGATTGTTCTGTCTCTCTTCCTGGTGGTGTCTTTGAACGCTTCTCGAAGGGTAATCGTATTTCCGGACCTCTGAAGCTCCCTTGCTCTATATGCCACAATTACTGCTAGAAGAGGCAGCGTAAATGTCCCCCTAGGACCCTACCTATTGCCTTGTGAGTCATCCGATCGGCCATTTCACCGTTTTTACTTACCAATAGGTATCCAGACGGTACTACATTCAGAAAGAACTACTACTTTTATAAGGAAGACATGGCGAAGGGCCGGTTCGACCTTTGTTGTGCAGCGCCAAGTAACGCAAGCTACGTATCTTGGAATGAGCATGAAAAGAAAAAGAGGAGAATTTATTTGGTACAAAAGACACGAAGAGGGGTAGAAAGCCTATGCCGCGGGGATATCCTCCACAAATGTACAAATTTCCAACACCCAGACACCTCTGATGATTCCTGTCCCATCATCGCCCCCTTCTAGGATTCCTGGCGGCTTATTTACCTGGCTGGGAGTGTGGAATTTGCATGGACTCTATCCGGGCCCGATGCTGCTCACACTCGGTCTCATGGTTCTCCAAATAAATCAGCTTGAAGAACCTCCTTCCGCAGATGCAATGAAGAGCCCTTCTATCCTGATGAGACACGAGATGATTGGTGAGATGACTCTCCATGTGGTAAGATTTTGCACACATAGAGCACTGATATTGTTTTCTCCGATGCACCTGGGCATGACCGGTGAGCCCCTGTCTGGTGATAAAGACCTTGTCACAGGTAGTGCACTTCCACTCTGTTGGAGTGGGTGTTGGGATTGGTTTGAGGGTTTTAATCGAGTGCGATCTAAGATGATTGGCTAGCGCCGCCTTACGGGTGAAGGAGTGAGAACAATGCGAGCAGTGGTGGAGGTTTGGTGTCGACGGGGGAAAAGGATCCCCGCGAGGGTCTATTCGGATGGTGTCGCCACCACTTCCACGTGCTAGCACTATCGCCGCATCATCGTGTCTTGGAGTGTGATCCATGGAACACTCTTCTTCGGTGGTGTCGTGAGCTTCCCCGGCGTCAGGTTCCGTATCCTGTACTGCCGTGGGACTAGAACCACTCAGATCATGACCCACCCTAGAAACAAGGGCATTAACCGCTCCTTCATGATTCATTTGCTCATCCGACTCCACAACCGGTTCTCCGAGATCGAATTCCGAAGAAGTTTCCGAGTGGAGCGCGTCGTTATCAGCAAGAATTTCTGTGTCAGGAGTGTATTCCTGGACAGACAAAGATGGAACTGTACGAGATCGATTAGCGCCCTTCCAGACCACTTCCGAGTGCCTTCCCAGCCGGCTGGAGGGTACAGCGTGGTTTGCTATGTGCTTCGTTAATTTCGGCGCATTTGAAAATCTCTGGCCGCAGCTGGTACAGGGGAACCATCTGGTTTTGCCCATGGTATTTGTTTGAGTTTCTCTCAAAACACTAGGCCCATGCATCGCCGTAAGAGGATTACCATTGTGGTGATGGGCTTGGGTATCTGGAGTTCATATCAGCTTCCCGCATATGAAGAGTAAGAGATCATGTCCCAGACATACCTCCACTGGAGGGCGTATCCCGCAAGTTTGGATGTATTGTGTTTTCGAAGGAGGGGTTGAGGCGAGCTCCGAAAAACTCAGCAGACTCGAGCATTGATTGAAAGATAATGGTGAGTCTCATGTTTTGAATGACGGGAGAATGTGCGGTACTCGGAGTTAGTACATTAGGCCGGAGGTGTGGATCGCGGCTGCCAGAGGTGTTTAGGTTAGTACCCGTTCACCCGTGCAAAAACGAATTTTGAAGAACGATTGGACGCTTACACGTTGCCCTGACGAAGAACTACTTGTATCCGAGTGGCCAACCGATGTGACACGAGAGGTGGGGCATAGAGGTCGGAGTCTTGCCCCGTTATGTCTGTATAGTCCGGTGCCTGCGCAGGCTGACCAACTAAAACATCGAGAGGAGCGTAGCCCTTTTGATCCAGGCTGGATCTGCAAATCCCTGAGCGATATTCCTCTCTATTGGGCGGTGCAATGGACGGCGACACTGAGACAACCTCACTCTCTACCATGGGGTTGGAGGGGGCTATGGAGGGGGATTGAGTAGGTACGTCGAGGCCCGCACGGTCGAAGATGAAATCAAAGTTGCCTAGAAATGTAGACTCCATGGCTTCTTGGGGGTGAAACATACCGGCGGAGGCCGCGGGATTGTGGAATGAACCGTGTTTTTTGGAGGGAGAGCTATGGGTTCTGTGTGAAGACCTTTCGGTGGTGGATCAGGAATCGGCCAAAGGTTTTGCACTTTGGTGGCTGTGCGGTTTTCAATGTTGGGTTTAGCCATGAGAATGCTAACCGGCTTAGTCTAAAATTTAGCCAGCACTATGAGTAATTTCGAAGACTACGCGAGGCAACTCATAATCTGACTGGAGTGATCGAGAAAAGGAATTCAGCAGTGCCTTGAAGATATGTTACGTTTGTAGGTTTCCATCTCCTGCCTCGTAATTTGGGAGGTTATTTCTGGTGGGATGTCGTTTTCTTGTTTTTTTATTGACTATAACTAACTTATACACTTGTAAAGCAGAGTTGGAGTTTGCTATATGAAATCTCATATGGCGAGGCTTTCGAGTATTTAAGCTAGGTGTACGGAAAAAAACGCTGTTTTATACTCTCACAGTTCCGGCAATGACAAATTCACCAGGAACCTCGTCTTCCGCGTAGGACAGAGATATCGAAGAAGGAATGTTGGTTAGTTCTGCAGTTATATACATCCCTTCTCTATTTCTTTATAATTTCTCGCTGCTCTGGGGCTGTTAGGGGTTAATCTATGGGTTTCTACAGTCCTTATGTCTTTTCTTCCTGGTTCTGGTGGCTTACTTGATATCTGGTAAGATGGAGCAGATGCTATTCTTAGCTATCCCCAGATATCTTCCGTTACCACCCACAATACCTAACTACGACCAGGTATCTTTACCTCTCACCAGGCACATATTTATGTACGGTTGCCTTTTAACTGCAATTAGAACTAGCAGCTTCGCCGCTGCGCTACCGCTATCGCTAGCCTTGCGGCCGTCTTTTTTTCACTGCCCGTTCCGGAATCACTTTATATACTACTTTTGCTCTTTCTAAGTTAAAGTCTTTCCGCGGGACGTCGAATCTTGAAGTCATATGTCACGTGGGATGGTGTCTAGCTCTAATACCACACCAATAAAAATCTTTTGATCAACATCCAGAATGTACATGAGATATTTGCAAGACAATAATGAACCCCGCCACTACCGGGGAAAAGTCGGATCACTTGAATTGTAGGCGGAGGGGTCGTTGGGCATGATAGGGAATAATTCTCCCAATTTCCAGAACACCCCAGGCATAACTCGATCAAGTCTTGACAGCACAGGTCTTTGGAAGAAGAAAACTCTCAGCCGGTGTTCTTGGTTCGGAGGAGTGTACTGGAAAGTGCTAAGCAGCGGCTTGATTGGCGAGTTATTATCAAATACTGAACTGTTTGCATCATCGGGGGTTGTGCACGATTCTGTCGGCGAATATCTCCGGCTAGGGGTGAGTAGGCGCTTTGTAATTGTGCCGGGGAGCTCACCGGGGGAGACGGATGTTTTGAAGCTGGATTTTCTTAGAGGCATAAGAAGTGTATAGAGGGTTCAAAAGAAGCTACATTCCTCCTACAACCAAGCTGAATCAAAAATTCTGTGGGCAAGGAAATGAGGAGCCTAGTATATCAAGTCGGAAGGTGGGGGGAGGGGTTCGGCCGCGGTCCACCTACCGTAGTTTCTTACTTTCTGCCTCATTTATACGACTCATTCAATAGCTATCGTGTATGTTATTTGTGTATAGAGGATTTATATTATTGAAATAAAGGTTACACTTTGTATCTGTCGTTTGCCCTGTTCGAGGTGCCGAGGTTGCTCTCTCGGTGACGCTTCCAGGTTTTATAATAGTACTGTGCTCCCTCGACTAGTACAACGCTAGAAGTTCACACCTATAACTATTGAACTAACTACTCCAATGTGTTGAAACTAGTATTACTATAGTATATGTATTGATCGGTATGGCACGTGGGCTAGGGTTCTTGGCATTTGTTTCAGTTTGGAATGGTAAGGATCGACTGATGGAGTCGGAAAGATAATATTCCGGTGTCTGGTTGGAGCGGGGCGGGGGGTGAACCGCGGGTCCCCTACAGGGTCACTGATGGTTTGCTAGGGAATCTTTATGACGCGGGAGTTACATCTACATATTGTTATGTACTTTGTGGAGGCTATGCTGAACTTACGAAGCTAGATGTAAACCTTTACCCCCGGATGAAGCAGGAAAGCGATATGTTCATGTCAGCCTGGGGAATTTAGGGTCAAATTCATTATGCCAGCTGATGACCATAAACAGTGAGGTTTTTTTTTTTCAGTATGAAAGAAGATGTAGCGGTAGAATGTAACTGGAATGTACGGATATCACATTCAGAGACGATGAACGCGTACGTGCAGACCACTGGATGGTAGGGTCCAGATCATGAGAACTATGCGAGATGCGAGAGATGGTTTCAAGACATGATGGTCACTGAATTGAAATATCAAAAGTGATTTGACACATTTCGGTAGGCTAAGATGGATGGAAGTAGAGCTGTACGCAATAAAACGTTTGTTAATTACGGTATACTAGATACTTAGTGCTGCGGATGTCAAGAAAAGTTGGATTTATATCACACTGAGAAATGTTGATTTGAGCATTGGTGCTTCGAATGACATTTTAAGAGACAGAAGACAGAGACTGGGCAATAGGCACCTCCGGTAACTTATAGGAGTCCATATAGATCTAGAAATGAGCTTACTCATATTCAGAAGTGAGCTTTAATCCAATTGCAAGTAACGCATTTTATTTCATTTCAACTCATCTAACCTATTCGAACTCGACTCAACATGACTTCCCCGGATTTCTTCTCTTCCTAACCACTGCTACCGTTACCACCGCGTGCAGAGTCATCTGCAGATATTCTAGTAGTTCTCTTCCGGTATTGATAATCTCCTTAGGGGACCACCCACTCACCTTGAAGACCCACCGTGAGCCTCCAATTCCCTGATCTCTCGCTCGATAAGTGCCATATTCATCTCCGTATAACGTATCTGGGCCCTCACCCTGCCCATACATTCGAGGATCTGCTGCCAGACCCTACGGTCATTCCTGATTTCGCCGGGGAACATGTTTTGGGCGCAATCTCGTAAGTCGTTTTCAGAGAGGTGGATGGCGGAGACAAGGGCGCTATCGATGGCATTGTAAGCAGTATTATGTAGAGTGAGAATGTCACGGAGATAAGCGAGGTCAGTGCGAAGAGCGATGAGAATAGCGGAGGTAGACATGCTTGTGTACGTTGAGGGGTGTGGGTGTTTTAGTTGCTGGTTGTGTTCTTTTGTGTTTAGCTTTTTGATCCGGATGCGGGTGGAGGTGCTTTCCTGTTGTATGTTTGTGTGTGCGAGTCTGAGTGTGTGGTCTTCGCTTGGAAGGGCAACGGCACCATATATAGGCATTGAAAGAGATTCATGTGTGCCTGTATATGTATTTTGTCTTTCGAGTTCGGTCGAATTTCAGGTTCCAAGTGGTGAGGTGTTTCAAATCTTCCTAAAAATAATCATGAAAGTACGTCAAGGGAACCTATCGTTTTATTCTCATATATGTTCCGAGCTACGTATCACATCGGCTACTAACGGAGTGGAAGAGAATTGCATAGGTGCGTCGTCCAGGATGTGGGGGCTTTACTCCCAGATTCTTCCCGTGCTGTATTGCCGCCTTCCTATAAAACCCAAACCCAACTCTTTTCTCTCATCCATCCCCACTCTCTTCCTCTCATCAACACCATCTCTCTTCTAGTCATCAGCCCATTCAGCATCTTCTCATACTTCACGATCTCTCATTTCTCATCCACAAAAATCTTCGTCGACCAGGACCGTCCCGAAACTCATCCCAAAAGCATCAATTCGTCCAAATAAAACGCCTTATACATACTAAGTCCTCAAACGTTCAGTCAAGTCGTTCTGATTGTGCTATAGACGACAGAGAGTATTACTTCTCATTGTGATCGCCCTCAGTACCATCGTTCTATCTTGTACCCCGCGAACTTGTGGTAAGACCTCCTTTCTTTCCGATCCTCTGAAGACATCCATCTCTCTTGCCCAATATTTCCCCCTGGAGGCATTGTTGTCATCGAGAGAGTGTGCCATCTTGCTAAAACGTCTCTAGCTGTGGTCTCTGAGAGTCTTTGACAATCTCGTCACACCATCTGTTTTCTGACTTTCTCCTTACCCCTATCACATCCCTCCAATACTCATTTTCTACTTTCACCTATTTTAGTCTTCTTATCTCCGTACCCCCCTACTTCGTAATTTCGACTGTTTTATCCATCTCTTAACGTAGGGAAATCTAATGCCTCTTGTTTATAAAGCCTGTGTACGTTCACCGGAAAGCGATGACGAAGGGGTCGCCCTCGTTTTCACCGAGAATAGACATGTTCACCCTTGGAAGTATCTTCTTTCTCTCTAGACTTGTCAATAAACTAACATTACTCTACAGACTTCGCCGCTGCTCGTGCTGAGGCCAGCAACATCGAAACAGAACAGTCTGAAGGGGATGGTGCTCCAGGCCATGTGATCCAAACTACTCAGGGCCGTGGGTCCCGGGGCGAAGACATCAGTAGTGAAAGCAGTCGCTCTGACTCCAGCAGCGAGGACGAAGGAGAACAGGATGAAACAGATCAGGTATACGTCGGTTCGACCTCTGAGACCTTGATGGGACGCATCCTTCGTTGGGAGACCGACACCCAGGAATTGCAGGGTGCGGAACGGCTGATCACCCCCTTCCCGGAGGAGGGCGAGCAACTAAGGATGCCGCCAATCAACAGAGGGCTCAGTGATGCGCACATAGCAATCTATGGTTCACGTCCTCCAACCCCACACCCATTCTTTGAGGATCAATCCTACCCCACACACTCTTCCTCAAGCACAGCTCCTCGTACTGCTGAACTACAGGCAACCCCTCCTGCTGCTCAACTACAGGCAGCCCCTGGTAACGCGCCCCCGAGTCTTCCTAGCCAACACTCCACATGCCCCCATGGTGCCCACCGTACAGGTTCGCCCACTCCGTCCTCTGCACCCTCTGAGTCTGATCCAGATCCTGCATGCGGGGTCTGTTACAGGAGGTCCGTCGATGTGCAACTGGTTGGTTGCAATTACTCACTATGCAGTACATGCACCCGAAGAACTTACTTCGCGTCACCAAAACATTTCAACCATTGGCCATTGGGCATCGACTGCCCGTTTTGCCGTAGGGGTGTTCAATTTGTGAAGTCGGACAATGACTCTGGGAGGATCAGAAGATTACCACTCTGGGTGGTGAGGTGGAGTATCAAAGAAAGGACAAAAGTCATGAAAGCCCATAGAAGGACTGTTGAACCGGAGGAAATGAGGGGCTACGTTCGTTTCATGTGAGTTCTCAATCATCGTCGTAAATGTGCTTTTTCAATGCTCATGACTTTTAGGCAGGATGCGATTACCGTACGACGTTATCCTACGCTTCCAAACACAGAGGCTGCAAATACTGTCGTAGTTGGAGCTCCTGCTCCCCCCCCCCCCCGGTCCGGTCAAAAACGAAACTACGTCTGAAGGCGTAAACTAAAGCTCTCGATGATTGCTGTTAACACAGATGTATAACTGGGAGGAGGTTCATATGTTCTCTGTCTTTGCGGTTTTCCTCCGCTGTGCTTTCTACAGCTGAAATGCACTGAAGGTTTTTCTCCGGTATCCATTGAACATAGCCTTTTTTTCATGCCCTTAGATTCTTATTTCCTTTGGATAGTTGTTCCCTTGAATAGTTTTTTCGCTTGACTGGGTGCCTCTGTTGGATAGTTGTTCTCTTGAAATAGGCTTTTCTCTCCAAATGTTTTTCTTCATGCTGATTTCCCTTGAGTCATTTCGTTTCCCCCTGAGTACCTGTTTCTTTCCATCGTTAGACTCTCAGGTGGTTCCTCCATTTGCCGGCTTTCTTGCATGGATATAGATATTTCCCTTTGACATTTTTTTCCATTGAGTGGTCCAGGAAGAATGGATAGCACGGCTTATGAGAGAGTTATTATGTCGAAGTACTGTTTAGCTAGCTCAGATATCGATTTAACGCTTGTATTATTGATAGTGGTAGCTGATTTAAGATTCGCTGTATCATTCATAATAGAAATTAGCCGTATTATTAGCAAAGGTCACGTAGTACACTGGGGTTCTCACTTGGATTTCTTTGGTCGGCTCTACAATCCACTCTTTTCTGAGGAGCGACTGTCTATGGTCTGTGGCTCCGGATGGGGTGTATCGATAATTGCCGGTATAGTTTGGGAGGGAGTACGCCGACCTTTGCCTCTAGGTTACCACTGCTGAGAGGTTCATGAATGCTAGGCTCCTCGAGTTCCTTCTTCCCGTAGTCCAAAAGCTTCTAACTACTGACACTAGGTAACCGATCGTTTTCCTACTCCGTTCCTACCAATACCTGTTAGCACTACGTCTTCAGGCATTTGCTTGATCGTGCGGAATACCTCTTAGCGAACGGAGCTGCCTATTCCCTTTCCCTACTCACTCAAGGCTTCATCAGGAGATATGGTATCACACCACTGAGGGAATAATCTGGTGCCTTCACTCTGAATACTGCAGGACAGGGACAGAGGGTTGTGAGTTTTATCGAGAAATAAAGATATGCACATGTGGTCTTCCGTCAATAATTAACACGCATCCTTCAGGTAGTTGAACGATTCCCTGGCTTTATCTTCTCTCCACAGCTGATTGAGAGCTTAGGTGTTAAGATGGGAAGAACAGATCTCTGGAAATGCCATGGCCATGCTTTATTGTGGTATTGCCATTTTCTCCACAGATGAGACAGGGTGGTTCGGGGATGCTCGAATATCCAGAAACGAAGCTCACAAATGCGCCGATTAAACAGGGAACATCATCCTCTCACTCCCTCGAGCTTAATCCTGTATCTGAAGCGTTGAGCAGTTATTCCACTACTTCGGTGGACCGATAATACAGAGTGACAGCATCTCCAGAACCAGTAGAAGGATGAGACTCTTATTTCTTATTTCTTTTTCTTTCTGGGGATCTGCTGCTCATTCACAAATGCTATAAATATAGGCAAACATCACCACCAACCGGAAAAAAATCACAGCGATGAACATACCATCACAACCCATGCTAATTCCACAAGCAGCTAGAGCTTGGAACCCCCGAACATGCCAAGCCGGGCGGGATAAATCAAAAGCACGCAGCCTTTAGCATAAGCCATCAAAATTCGTTTGAGTCCGTGGATAGTGGGTAGATAATGCATGGGGAAAAAAACGGCCGATTATCAAGACTAGATTACAAGACTCCGAGTCGGACCAAAGTTCCCAGGATCCTGATTGACGACTGACGTTGGAATTTGAACCGCCGCTAAACATTTCAAGGTAGCGGCGGAAGTAACCGAGGCTTGGCGGACAGGGATAACTGTGAAGGTTCAGCCCGACACGCTAGATTTTTATATTCGGATATGGATTTTCGGAGGTAGTTCTGCATTTTTACAACTACTAAAACTAGAGTGGAGGAGTAATGTTAACAATCTACTGCTTTCTGTTGGGAGTAACGTTTCAGCCAGGTCTTACCATGTCTCAGGCAGTGATCATTTCTCATGTTGACAGTGCAAAGTCGAATACATATCGATTTGACAAATATCTAAAACGATCGGGAAAGACTCGGTCCTTCACAATGGTTCTGATTCCGGTACATATACCCTTCTTTACATACATGGAGGGATGGAAAACATTTGTGGTGAGTGAAGGAAAATAGAGGCCGATACCCAAGGACCTTTTACGTTTTGGATGGGGAAGCGCTGTAGTTTCTTTTCATACCTTCACCGAAACATGTTCCGCCAAAGGGGAAATATCAGGTCAGCTCATTGGCAATGAATAGTAGCCATACATTGACCTCCCCGGAGATAGCTGCAAAATCGGAATGGGTGAGCATATCAACCCCCGCACCCCCGAAACTACTATTTGAGAGCACTAATTGAAACAAGGTTACAGGACGTAGGTTTGTATGGCAACCACATAACTCCCTTTCATTGTGCTCAGAACTCGGTTCTGCTAAACACTTTGTGTCCGGTCAGCGATCTTTGTAACTACATACTTCAGGGCGTTGAAACGAGGTTTTGGGAGTAGGTTCCATCTATGTTTTAGCTCTGTTTCACTGTGGCAGTCCTCACAACCTCAGGCCCTGCCGAAAAAAGAAATCTAGCTCGAAAGCCAAAATTGGAGGTAGTGTTTGGTAGGTAAAAATAAAACCCAAACTCCGTTTCGAAAGAACTTAGTTTATACACCCTTAACTGAGCAGCCCCTAAACGGAGTTTCTATACCTCAACAACAGCCAGACTGGCCCTGAATCATCTGGTGATACCTCCTCCACCCACCCCTAGGCTATAAGAGAGATATATGCTCTCTTCTCGTAGCCACCACCCAGAATAGGACCTACGCAGGTGCTCAGCCATGATACCAAGAGCAAATCTTAGCCATAGCGTACCAAGAGAAAATCTTAGCCATACGCCGAACGGAAATCATTACCCCACCAAAGCACACACTACTTTTTCACCCACTCATCCACGCTCCTATTAACGCTCAATCCTCTTCCGGGGGTAGTCAGGTACCACCGAGAACATAATGGACCACCAACCTAGCATCCAGATTCACTCCTCATCATCCTTCTCTATTAACACCTACCTCCCGCCCCGTGAAACACAGCGGCAGTACCATGAACTCATGTCGTTATTTCACCACCAAGCTGTAGTATCGGCGATACGGAAGCAGCAGGCGAATATCGATCCCTCGCTATTGGGGAAGGGCGTGGGTGTAGAGACTGGGGAGTATTCTAGTGGAAGTGCTGTATGGATGCCGAGGGTGAGGGGTGGCAGAGGTGGGTATGGTGATAGGGTTACGGAGGTGGAGATGGGGGGATTGTTGATCCCCGGCTCTGTGGCCCCTTCACCTTGGAACCGGTGGCCGCGGCGGAGAGGCACTTCCTTCAGGATACCCATACCAATGTGGGGTGTATGGATGGAATCGCGATGGAGGGCAGGCCTGTAGGCGAGATGCGGCATTATCCCCGTCACGGACAAGAGTTCGTTAACCCCATTGAACACCACAAGAAGCCAAATTCGGGTGGTAATGCAGGTATGTGCCGGCCAGATACTAGGTATCTCTGGCGTATGTATGTGCGCAAGGCTAATGACATTTTAGACATCATTGCGGCAGCCGATACCCCATCAGGTGCAGCTGTTGCAACGGAGCCCGGCAGTGACGTTGCTGCCATTACAGACACAGCTCCGGATACCGTCAGCATCATTGGCGGCGCGGAAGAAGTTGCATTGGTAGTCCAGATACGCCGCTCGAAGCGCAAGAAGGCCGTGATTCCCGTCGTAGGGAGTGCAGCAGCGAGACAGACCAATGCAACCGGTTCCAAAACGGAGACTGCGGCGGCGGGGCAAAGTCAGAAAGTAGCTGTTTCCGTCGAGGGAGCTAGTCCCAGCGACAAAAGCGTTCGCCGAGATATTTCCCCGCAGGAACAGAGACCGAAAAGGCCTTATGCTAGACGCACCAAATCTCAGCCTATCTTGCCGTCCATCTCCGCAACCGTTCCCGTCCCCGCTGCTCCAGAGCCCACTCCCACCGTTCCCTTCCCCCATAAACCACGCGGCAAGCGCGACAAGACACCCGCGTGGTACCTCGACAGTCCCAGCTCGGCCAGCGTCGATGAAGCGGTGAGGACGGCAGCGGGAACGTTCCGATGCGAGGTGTGTGGGAAGGAGTGGCCGTGTCGTGCGGCACTGCTGAGGCACTCGTATAAGCATACGAAGCATTTGAAATATAGGTGTGTATGTGGGAAAAGGTTTACTCGTGGTGATACGTTGAGGGTGCATTGTAGGCGGGTGGGGTGTGTGCCTGCTGAGGGCGGTGGTGGGTTGGTGGATGAAGAGGAGGAATGATGGGTGCGGGGGTTAGGGAATGGTGTTCCCTTCTGGGTGGACGGGAGGTTGGGGGAGGCCTGATAAGAACATGTTGAAGTAATAGTAAACTTGCGTGGGAGGATTTGGGCTGTGGGGATTTGTTTTGCATGGCCCTTGAGGTAGTCTTAAAGCCTGCCCAGCGCCGGCTTAGTCGGTCGCGCTTTTCGCGTAAACTAATAATCAGAAGAAATAATACTTAATAGACATGGTCAGGGTTTCCAATGGTAGCTATAGGAGCTGGTTGTGATATAAGACAAAACCACACCGACGACTAAACCAAGTGGTTCAAACCGGTTTACCTTGACAGTTTGAACCAGTTTAACTGCTTTAACCGCGGTTTAATATCTTAGCATACTCAGCATGATAAAATAGCACTTCCCGTTCTCGAACAGGTGTTCGAGCTTTGGAATTGACGTTTTCGACCTCAGGAACTGGGGTGTTCGAGCTCATGAACATGAGATGTTTAAACCATTTAAACCACCGGTATAACTGGCTTTGCAAAATTTCTAAACCATTCAAACCATTTATTGAGGGCGATAAGAACTGCACCAACTGTTAAGTAAAAAGGTACAGTTAAACCAGTTTGAACCATATAACCGGTAAACCAGTGGAGACCCTGGACAGATTCAGTGTCGAGTGAAGCCCAAAACCATGGACGCAAAAAAAAAAAAAAAGGAAAACATGAAAAGGGATGAGCGAAAACCATCCTTAGGAAACTAATTTTAGAAACTAGAAGAAATCCCCAGCATTATAAATAAACATTCAACAATAAGATGTGTGGTTTTACACCGGGATCCTTTGGCCCATACGCCCCTATATCCTGCTAGGGGCCACACAATAAATGAATTATGAATCAATAAACCCCTATATCTCCATTTCCATCCAACTCTTCCGGCTCAGAAAAAATGCCATCATGTAGAGTTCCATCCTCTAAACCTTCCGTATTTAAACCTTTTTCAAACGTATTTAGCTTTTTCAAACGTTCTTCCACGTTACGACCACTTATCTTCCCACACAACTCCTTTGCATCACTTGCATACAGATGCGCCCACATTGCAGCCAGAGAGGTAGGTAGATGCGCTACTCTCCTCTCCCATTGAGGTCCCGGATATAGAAATATTATCACGATCGTACTGTATCCCAAGATCCCGACAATCGTTGCAAACATCGGGGTCGAGACAGCTACATTACCTCTCAGCACTCTTCCCTCCAGCTCAATTGTGTTTGCTGCGTCCTCATATTGTAAGAGGTCCTCTGCATATATCCGAAGCCAAATTGCATAGAGTCGGCTAATAGTGTCCTCAAATGCGTTTGGTAGAATATCGGGCCGTGGGATACGCGTTATATTCTGTCTCTTCTGCACAACATCCGGATGGAGGGATATCATATGCGAACTCTCCCAATGTATTCCGCCGCTCTCACGAGGCGCTTCAATACTCATATTAATAAAAGCGTTTGTAAGCAGATCAAAACCTCCCAGATAGATACAATCCGTATCCCCTGCGCGAGAGGTTCAATGTTGCTCACTTCGAGCACATAGCCCTCGAGGTCAACCGTTGCGGTGAGGCGCACGGTTTCATGATTGAGTGTACAGCCAAGCACGGAGCTATCGACGCGCGGGATATAACGATGAGTTGTGCTGTCGGGGTCCATAGGGGTCTCGCCCCAGGCAGCAAAAAAAATGTTCCTGGGCACTGTGGGCTCGTGACAAAGAAGTCTGAGGCGGGCAACCCGCCCAAGGCCGGCGCATACCCTAACCCCAAGTCTTTTGTGATCCCGTGTACGTCTGTTTGTTCATCTGTCGGCCAACAAGGCTCATGTGTAACGTAGAGACCAAAATTATCAAGAGAGAGGATGCGATCCGGCAGACCTAGCGACAATGTGGGGCACGGGTTTGTCAAGTAACGTTTGCCCTTGAAATCCAGCCTATGGCAGGAGATTATGATTTTCTCAATAGGAACATGCGAGCAGTGGGTGCGGGCTTGAAGCCCAAGGGTCGTGGCGGAGACTGCCTCAATTTCAGAAATATTAGGTAATCAGAAGTGGAGAAGGTAGAGATTGTCTGTAGTCCAGGTTAAGCGCTTGATAGTGCCTGATATCATACCCGCTAGCACATAGTGTACGTCCATAAAGTCTATCTTGCTGCCGAAATCACTCTTTAGTATAGGTTCTCCAAGACTTGTCAACGGGACTATGATGCTTGACGGAGTTGTCATTGGGTAGAAGACTCCGCTGAGGGCAACTGCAAGTACTTGGGACAGTAGTATCGCTAGTGCCAATGCAGCAAGGGTTAGGTCTCCTGACCGCAGAGCGTGAAAGACCTGAAAGTGTGGAGGGGATTTATCGTAGTCCACCGAAAGAGACCTTTCACTCTTTGCATGAGCATGACGAAGGGGCGTATAAGGCCTGAACATGGAGTAATAGCTTCCCAGCGTGGTAAGAAGTGGTCCGACAATAATCCCCAAGAGGGTTGGAAGGTATGAAAAAAGGGCGTTGTAGCCAAATGTGTTTTCTTTGGCAGGAAAGACCATTCCTAATTTCTAGTCAGAAACGCGCTTCAAGATTTAAGATTTGAATGATTCACTTAGCATTATTCACCTTACTACTGCCATACAGTGCCGAAGCCAGAGCTGTCATTGAGACGAAGAAAATCGCAAAAGAAAAGTCCAGAGTAGAAGGTAATAGGCCAGACCTCAGGACATCGAGGCTCGGGCTTGTCCAAAACCGGTAAGCTGACTAGTGGAGCACCCGTCGGGTACGTAACCTCGATTCGTGGTCCGATATTTGGCTCAAGCACCAACCGGTAACGTGCCATGCCGTGCTTGAGAATACTTCTAACTATCCTCATTCTTTGAAACTCCGATCTTTCCAAGTGGCTCGTGAGTTCGGAACCCCTATCCAATATACCTAGTGCGCTGGCAAGACTGTTGGGCTCTCCATCCAGGTAGCACCGGCGGTCCTTCCCTAGTAGTAGCATAAATATAGCTGGGATCGCGGCTGTGAAAAGCCCAGCTTGTGTACCCCTGCACCACCGTCTATTTGTTTTAAAAACCCGTACCGTAGACTGAGAGGTTATAATGCCTGATACATCGTCACTCGGCCTCCTAACCAGTGACGGCTCCAACCTACACATCGCTGCAAAATGGATTTTGAAAGCGGAGCGATAGATAGCTGCAAGTACGCCGGGGTCGAAAAGTGTCTCCAGTGTAGAGTTTGTTTGGGAATGGAGTGCAAAAGGGAGAACTCGCTCTTGTTCATACACAAAATGAGAGGTCTTTACACGCGGCTTATCGCTCGTGCCTCCGAAACGCTTCAAGGCCTTAATATCACTTCGACCGCTGGCGGCGAAGACGTACCCTAGGCCTACTAAATTAGCGATACTGTCTCTAAACCCACCTTTGCGCGCCGCTTCTGCGCTTTCTCTGCTAGATGTACCTGAGTGGTATGCACTGAAAAAGTCCCCCAGGTAGGATACCGTAGTCATGTCAATCGGGGATCGGTCGCATTTCTCGGAAATATTCTGGATCACTCCGGACGGCAGGAGCACTGTGGCATTAACGTGAGACTTATAATAGCGAGGGGAACAAATATTGCTGTCCAAGGGCGCGACATGGAACTTGTGGTTGTGGTATTTCCCTCGGGCCGTACCGATCCCCACACGTAGAGTACTGAGTTGTGCCTGGAGTAATCAAGGACTCGGTTTCCACTGAGTGCGGAGGAGATAGTTGCCTCTAAACTCCTTTCAGATTGGTTGGGTACAACTTGATAGCTATAGTACTCTGCCTGTGACGCGGACTCGGGGGTTTTGTATAGATACGTTGAAGATCGGACATACGCACAGCGCCAACCCCAGTGTCAACTAAGCTAGGTCGCTAGACGACCGAGGGAACCTTTGCTCTTTGGTGTGAGATTATAACGAACGATGCCGCTACCATCATCGGGTATAGGATTAGCATTTGCCTCCTTGCATTCTAGGTCAGCCTCGTATAGAATGGTGGGTCCAGTCCATGGATATTGACCAGAGATGTCATCTACTCTCTCCTCCGTATTGTTGCCGATATCGAGACTTGAATTAACAGGGTAAGGAGATAATTTATCAAGAGCATAATCTTCCGTCATAAATTCAGGCAGAGAGGAGTTAAGCCAGGCATGCGTATAAGGCGGGTGATAAAAGTTGTTGTTGAATATCCCAACATCCTCTAGACCAGGCTCCTCAACAGGGATGTTCCATCGAATAACAGGATACGTTATATTCTGGGACGCGAGCACGGGAATCATTGTACTCTCGGGAATACCGGTAGTCAAAGGTGTAATCATGAGGCAGGTGATAAAAAGTATAGATGATGACGCAAGCACAGTAAAATGACTGGGGAATTTGTTAGTTTAGGATATTATTACTAAGGAGTGATTGGAGGTAAACCGTTTCTTTGCCGCTTTGGGTGGCGGTCACTGGTGCGGGTACTATTAAAGGTATTTGAACTACTGTAGAATGTCCTGTTTCAGTTGCTTCAGTGGGTGCGGGTACTGTTTAGGCTGTAGTGGGTGTGAGTGGTGATCCAGCTGTAATAGAGACTTTTAGCCACCAGCAACAAACAAAATATTACTAATTCCTAAGACTATTCTGCATGCGTTAGTTCCTTGGCCCCCATAGTCTCAAAATTACTCCGATAGGGGAATTTTAGGCATTGGGATTGAAGATATCGCTAGGCGTAGCCTTGAGTCTTGCGGCCGAAAGTATTATATCGTATCCGACTTGCATGTCTTGGAAGTCTTGGGAAAATTTTTCTCTGTTCGCTGCTTTAAGGCGCTGGCTAAAAGTCTCTAATGTCAAAAAATAAAGGTGTGCAAATCTATCGCTTTCGGGCTATCCTTGGAAGGAGGAAAGTTGCCAAGTTTGCAACCTGGACCGTGCACGACTTAGTAATGGAATTATCTTGCTTTTTACGGTTGGCAACAACAGAGCCAATCAAGAATTTTGGAAACACGTACAATTGCCACAGTAGGCTAGTGAGAGCTGAAAGAATGTGGTCGCGAATTTGACAATTTCATCTGTCCAAGGGATAAACCAGGCAGCACTCTCCTCCCCGTCAAGGGAAACGAGTATGGAATGACAGCTTGGTAAGGGCGAGATAAACGACCCGGTATTTACACTCTTGCATCATATTGGTCTATGGGAATAGGTACAGTAAACCGACGGACCCCTTTTTCATTAAGCAGGCGATGGTATGGATTCAACTTACGGACACCTGTAAACGGAGGAAATTTGACTTCAACTTTTAGGGGTGATGACTTTCCAACCACCACATCTAAAATTATTTTTGCTCCGGTAAATGATGCTATCTCATCCGCTCTACATATCATGACAGAGTCCAATTAATTTCATCGATTATGGTTTGGAGTTATTGAAGTCCAAAAAGTTGGGTTTTGGGTAAGGGACCAAATGAATGTCGCCCAAAGTTGCCTATTTAGGAATTGGTTCTAGAGCGTTGCTGGCTGTTTCTGTATTCTCTAGAGTCCTGTTCCAACTAATCACAAAATAACGATCAATCAAAATCAACGCGGAGTAAAGACGTGATCTATGAGTACAAGAAGACTAATCTAGTGTGTGGTTCTCTCTTACGTCGCTTCTCGTCTAGACACATCTTTCTTAGCCACTTGTTTAGCCACGTATTACGCCTCATTATGCGCCACGTACTACAGCGTTAGGCATTCTAATTTCTTGATTAGCCAATTACCGTATCGCCTCTTAATATGATTAATGAATCTTGGCACGAAAGAGCATATATTGGCCAAGTTATCACTTGATTGGGAAAGTGATATCCAATACCTACTCCGGATACAGGTGTCCGAAACCATAAGAACCAAGGCTCGCACGCTATCTCTTACGAACACGGACATTTAAAGTTGGTTTGGTTAGCTGGTTTTCGCTGTTTGGGACACTGTTTGGACACTTTTCAAGACAGTATGCGAGTTAGGGATGCTGACTAAACACGACACATCCTTGGTAGCACAATGTAGGCTGTCCTTTCTGTGTTCTCCTTGGTCCTTCTCAACGGACAAAGTAGAATGATAAGATCCACAACGATGATGACATTCGATGATGACTGACGAACGGGATGACTTATGCTAAGAGAACAAGAAGAAACATGATGGGACTGCCCAGTTCTCGTGCTAAGCTACACTTGTCCTGTCTTCCATTGCCAACCCTTTTGCTAGTGTTGACACGTGACCTGCTCCACAACAACGAAAGGATACATTATTGAGTATATCACGAAAGGGTGAACTTACTGCTGGAAGGTGAATCCCCCGGCAACATGAGTTGAAGGTCTCCCGCTCCTAAACAACTGGGGTAGATTGAAGAACTACTGGAAAATTAAATATGAAGAAAGAGAGTGATTTATTCTACCACGGGGCCCGGGGGTAAATGCATCAGAAAATGCATCCTGCCATAGTAATGTTTTAAGAAAAGCATCACCTTAATGACTTTCCAGCAAGCGCCTCCTGGAAAGGCATCATTTCGATGCCTTTTTTGATGCCTTTTTTGATGCCTTTTGGGGATGCCTTTTGGGGATGCCTTTTTTGATGACTTTCCGATGTCAAAATAACCAAAATTATAGGTTTTCAAGACTTGATAATATGTTATTTATAGCAAAACCAAAACTTAGTGGTTACTAGGTGGTTAGAACCCTTCAAGACCTGAATTAAATCCCAATCCAAGTCGATATTTTCGAAAACTAATTTTTAGCCTAGTTTGCCAGTGGGCCCAGGATCCATTTCCTGATTCATTTCTGATTCATTTCTGATTCATTTCCTGATTCATTTCCTGATCCATTTCCCGACGAGTTAATTTACTTCATTTCCCAACAACCTTATTGATGCCTGTCAAACGACTTTCCCCATAGAAGATCTCGACGAGTTACCACATACTGTCGACTTGATGCATTTTCTTGATTCATCTCTTTGATTCATTTCCATGATGCATTAACTTCGGTGGTAGAGTGGCTGGGAGAAGTTGAATCCCTCCCAACGCTGTGGCAGTCGGAAATGTGTAGGGAAAGTCGTCACCAGATGCATTTAATATATTCGCCAATAAATATGTGTAGAACATAGTACTGTCCCTGAATAAAGATTAAGGCATAAGTGATAATATGTAGGTTGGATATTCTAAACCATAGGGGTATAATCCCGCCCAGTGGCACGGAATCTGTAGGGGTAGTGAAAGGCGACCTGGGAGGTTGTCCGGAACGTCATCTAGAAAGTCGTTTACTGGCAATTGCACTCGGGTTATATTTCCTGATTCATTACATTAAATAACCACTTTCTTGCTAGATTTAGGGGTTCATTTACTTTCATGATCGAGCCATATATGTAGCTGACGCGACCACTGCGACGCCTTATCGATTTATTATCGATTCATTATCGATGTATTATCGACTCACTTCAGAGACTCGTCTGGATACATCTACTGACGATTTTCACTAATAGATTTTCTAGCGTGGTAGAGGGGTTGTTGGGGTTGGAAGTGGACTTCGGCGGTTACAATATATATAGCAGAGCAGGTTGCGGAGCGGGCCTAGGTCAGTGGTTCGGGAATAGAGTACGTCACACAGAGAAGGGCCTGTTGATTTCCCTCTTGGCACTAGCTTCTCTACAGCTACCCTACAAAAACCATATTCCACCTCTCACACCCCACTACATACAACCACATCTCAAGCCCGCATCACCATAAATCCAAAATTATAAAAACAACCGCAACAATGACACCCTTCCCCTCCCCGCTCAAAACCTACCAAACCGACCTCGCCGCCCACATCACCCTCATCAACAACCTGCTCAAAGCGCACTCCTTCATGCACGACAAGGCCGCTGACGACCTCGCGACTATGTGTCGTGAGCACCCGCGCGGGAACTATGCCGCGCCGTCGGTGGCGGGCGGGATGGGGATCCGCTTGGACCAGACGGAGGAGAAGTTTTTGAGGGGCGTGCATGTGGCGTTCTTGAAGGGGTGCATCGACTGGCAGGTGGAGAGTTGTAGGGCGCTGGAGAGGAGGATGGCGGATGTGGGGGTGATGGAGGGGGCGAGGGTGTTGTTTGGGATGGTGGAGGGGGAGGAAGGGGGGTAGGAGGCGGGGGAGGCGGAGGAGGCGGAGGAGAAAGGGGAAGAGGAAGTGGAGGGGGAGGAGGGGCAAGAGGAGGGGGAGGGGTGGATTGAAGTTGGGTCGGGGGAGGATTAGGCGGCGAAGGAGAAGGGGAAGGGGAAGGGGCACCCCGAGGGGAAGGGAAAGGGAAGGAGAGGGCTGTGGAGGGGGATGAGTAGATATTCACTCGTTTGGTAGCAATAGAGAGAATATCGATGGCTTCAAGAAGGTTTAGCTAGGTCATAACCGTTAGAATAAGAGTTGATAACGTACAGTAGAAATCGCTCTTACTACAGAGTAAGATCTTGCTAAACATCGTGCGACCCAACTCGTTAGGTTCCTTATCTCGCACATGACATAAATACATGAACCTCGTTCAGAGGTATAGTCCCTTCTTCGTGCGCCGATCGGTTTCTGTCATCGTTTTTCACCGATGGTTGTATATTCTGCACGCGGAGAGAGGCTCCGGAAAGTGTTCTAGAAGGACATATACAAATATCGGTATCTCGTTTTTTTTTTCAACAGTAAGCTCGCGTGGAGGGGATCACACTCCGGAGCTCTGGCAAATGGGCCCGGCTACCCATCCCGCTGGGCCCGTTCGCCATCTCCGCAGAACGATCTGTGCATTCCTGATTCGTGTGGGATATATCTGCGGGCATAGCACGTTAGTATTAGAAGACAAAGTAGACTAGATACGATATTGCTATTGCAGGGCCGGGCACCGAGTGATATATCATGACGTGAACCCGCCTATGTCCATCCGCGCCTAACGGGTCACACTCTAGGAGCCAGGGACTTGATAATATCGTATGCAAGATGCTGAATGGTATATTGAGTTGCAGGACTTGGTTTAAAACTGTTGTGGCGGTGACGGTCGTAATAAAGACTCCGGACAAAGCTCGAGCGCGCACGCAGAGGCTCGAAAAGGATATGTACGTGGCGTTAATGTAGAATTCTGTTTCGTTAGGCTGAGGCAACTCTTGTAGTCGGGAAATGTGGAATTAGCTATTCAGTTCGTCCATTTGTTGTTTTTTTTATGTTATGAGATTTGTGTTGTGGGGTCCGGGGGTCCGCTGTCTCTCGCGGCCTGCGGTTTTGGGTCTCCCTCTCCCGGAGTTGGGAGTGAATTTGATGCAGTTGAGAGCTTAATAAAGAGAATTAAAGGAGAGGAAAGACACGTATATGGTCGTTGTTCAATAGGACAGCTATGAATGAATGGCCAATTCCCTCCTAAAGCCAGAGATCCAATGATGTTCTTTCCAGGCCACGCCGCCAGACCTACGTCAGGTAGCCCTCAAGGTTTATGGACAGCTAAACATGTATGCCAAATAACGACCAACTTGCCAGCTTGCAAGGCGGCATACTCGGCAACCTGGCCTCATCCAGTCAAAAGAGGTTTTGCACCACCACGCGTAAGCAGATACGCCATGTCCATTAGCGGTGCAAAACCTCGTTTGGCTGGATCGGAACCTTAGTAATTATAAAGTACGAATTCGGTTAGTAAGAAGGGCTCGAATATTGTATTTTGTCTCCGCCGTGGGCTTAGCTGTTGATGTTTAAATAACAAATAATTCACCCACCTCTTCCTGTTTATTCCTAACCAAGCAACCTTCTTCTACTTCTAGATTTCACAACCTAGATAGAAATTTGTAAATTTCTACAAAGTTCAATTACTCCTCAAGCACAAGCACATAATCAACAATCATGCTTCAGAAAACTTTCTTTGGTCCTGCGGACTTTCTCCCTTGCTCTGAGTCTGCTGTAGGTCTCTCCTTAGTTTGCTTCTTATACTTCCTCCACCTCATCCAACATATGCAGTCGCTTCTTATGGTGACTGTTTGAAACGCGCTCCACCGACATTCCTCCCCAATTTTATTTCACTGTTTTTTTCTTTAGCTAACTAGCTGGTTTCATTCATGTTCAGATCAAGCAAAAGCTCATGTCGAACAACCTCATGTCGAACACCCTCCCAAGTGGAGTGGCATTCTGTCACGACATGAACAGTCTCCCAGCTGCAGTCAAAGCCGTAAGTACCCTCCCCTCTCTCAACGACTCTCAATTGACTACCAACATAACTAAAACTAACTCCTCTCTCTAAAGAACACAATTAAACTCGCCAACAACGATGTCAAACTCTACAACGACTGGATCCGCGCACCCATCAAGCGCAACCACCGCCTCAAGAAGCCCCTCAAACCCATCCCCCCAACAGCCTTCCCCACAGTGTCAGAGCACATCAAACAGCTCACCTGCTTCGAAATGCCCATGTCCAACGACCGCCCCATGCGCAGCAGACACTTCTTCATCCGCATGCGCCTCCGGGGCATCATCGACATTGAAGAGGAGCTTCTCAACAGCATCGTACAGCATCTCAACGATCTTCAGGATCTCAAGGACGACAATCGCACTAGTGGTTTCACGATTGCCATGATGGAAGGTGATCTGCTCAGACAGCTGGGGGTGATTAGGGGGGCGAGGTGGATTAAGTTGAAGGTCATCTGTGAGTTGGCGATTATTCAGCAGGAGGTTGATCATTGGAGCTCGGAACAGCCTGATGATTGAGTGTGGAGAGAAGGAGGGGGGGGGGATAGCTGGGTGGTGGGAAATTAAATGGGCAGATCATGGTTTGGAATTAGTTCCTGGAGGGGGCCGTGAGAAGATCCTTGGAGCGTCTTCCCGAGTTGGAAGCTTTTGAACAGAACTGGATTGCATCTGTACTTAGTCTCTTGGAGGAGCTGGATGTCATGCGTGCGAGTTGATAGGTTTTGGGTAGATAAATCTAGTGCACGGTTTTTAAATTAGCTTTTCGTAGAGGCTAGTGACTGTAATCTGTTTCAGTGAATATTTCGCCCACATAATATTTTACAATTCTCATAGTTACTTGACATTGCCACCAATCTATTGCATTCGAACTATTCTAAAGTTCAGGCCGGGGGCGTGCTGGTTGGGTGCGTGCGGGTTAGGGGTGCGTCAGCTCGACGGCACAAGTGATACATTCGTGAGTTGCATACTAAGACTTAGTCGTGCTAAAGCATTTCCTGGTAGCAACGCCTAAGACATTGTCGTCAACATTCGCTGAATAACGCATTGAACTTGGCTTTTACCAAAGACCTCTGTGCATGACTCAACTTGTAATTGAGCACCCGTAGCCCCCCGCACAGAGGTCTAGATGAATAACCTGGTAGTCTTGTCTTACTTGCAACTCCCTCATCTTTCTGTCTGTTGTCCTTCATTTATCCAAACGAACATCCCCTCAAACATCGTCATCCTGATCCCTAAAGTCATCTATAAAACCCCCGACACCACCCCAAGACCCTCCAACCCACCCACCCAAACTAGCAAACCACCCTCAAACCCCCCCCCACACAACCCCCCCCCACCAAGAAATGCTCCAACCCTACTCCGCCCGCGGCCAAATCCGCACCCTCCAGCACCAATACCACACCTTCGGCCAGCAACGCCGCGACACCCTAAAGCGCCTCCGCCAGACACGCACAATGTACATGATCGCCTACGACCACGTCGGCAAGGGCGTCTGGGACAACGGGGCCTGGAAGAAAGACAAGGGCCTCCGCCTGCTGGCCAAGAATTTGAGGAGGCTGGAGGGGCAGGAGAGGGTCCTGAGGGAGAGGCTAGGGGTACTAGAGAGCGAGGCGTGGGAGTGTTTTGGGAGGATTGGGAGGATGGTGCCGGCGTTGGTGCAGAGGGGGGAGGGGACGAGGGAGGAAGTGGAGAGGGGGGGGAGGGAGGGGTTTAGTTTTGAAGTTTAGCACGGGTGGAGGGGAGTGGATCTGAAGGGGTGCAGAGGTTTTTACAACAAGTGGAGGAGGGTTTTGAGATAATCTGGTTGATGGTGGAGCTGTTTGGGTTTAAGTTGGGCAGAATGTGGCTTCTTTTGGGTATCTTTGTAAAGTACCAACATATCATTTTTCTTTACCTCCCTAGCAATATATTCGAACACATTAACTACAATTAGGTATAAGTGTTGCTGTGACTTCTGGACTACGTATAAATTAAAGCCTACTACCTACTAACAGGCCAGATATGCAAATTGAGATGTTACGTGTATGCTCGGAAGAGCCACAAAGCTATAAACGGGTAAAACAGGATTGGCAGCACAGCTCTGCAGCACAATTAGTACTACCTGGAGGAGATTACACCCGCTATCAAGGTAGATCACGCCAGAGATGGTAAATCCCTTCTTCACTCTACTAGCGTGAGAACCACATGAAGGAAACGTGCTTCCACACTGTATGGAGCCCAGGGACGCCGATGGGCCGTGGTTCGAGATGGGCCGCCCGGGCTATTTTTGGGCCAGGCGATGATTTGGATACCATGGGCCGGGCCAGACCAACCCTATTTTCCAGCCCGGGGTAGCCCATTGGCGTCCTTGATGGAGCCTGAGCTGGGTGTCTCGCCGATAGAGGTCCTGCAGTTTAAACTAACGCTGAATGATCTTAACCATCTGGCCCGGTATGCAAATCTCCAACCTTTTTTGGCATAGTGGTCAATGCACCATGTTTTAGGAAACTTATGACGACAGTAAGGATTCTTGGGTTCGAATCCCGAACGAAGCCAATTCAATATCTTTTTTCTTTCTGTGCCGGTTTTATTTTAAGATGGAAACGTGATGGGTAAACAGGAAAAACCGACCTGTGAATATTTTCGTTTTGTTAATCATACTAAGCTAGGGCGAGTTGATCTATTTAGTTGGATTCCGTAAATCCGGACCTTCCACATTTACGAGGAGCTCTATATATGCAGCCCTGTATGGTCCACAAATATTGCAGGGACAGAAACATGGATAAAGCGATACCACAGTCTTTGACATAGCTGTACAACTACCGTAACATCACCGGTACCTTTTCAGTATATATATGGAGATGGGCAGCAAATTCTGACAATACCGTACTGATGCTTTATCAGGGTTCCCCCGTTTTTGACAGTGTAGCTTTACCCTTCACACAAGGTACGTATCCTGATCCGTGCTCGATTGATCCATTAAGAGACGCCACTACTCCTTTTGCACCTAATTCAAGGACGGCACTATTGGCCTTGCACCTCATACAAATTGAGTGCACTTTGTTTAATCTGGGGTACCCTCAGAATCTATAATTAAGCACCTCCAGTCCCAAGTCATGACTCTCCCAGTTCCAACTATCTTCTCAAATCGGTAATTAGTAACAACAATATTCCACAACAACTATTTATATTTACTAATTATAATAACAATTCTTAATCTAGATACATAACAAATAATCTTCGATCATGACATCCACCACAGAATCCCTACGTCTTTCCCAGATCGATCTTCTGACGCAGAGTATCAAGTCTTTCAACCTGACTCTCGTTATCCAAAATCAAATCCGTAACCGTTACGTGAAGCAGCTCGCCGAACTTCATATCCATGATATTGACGACTACGCCACGGTTGTCGGTGATGATATCGATTGTCCGTATGAGGATATTGCGGTTGCTATGGCCAATGTTGGGAGCGAAATGGCTCGCACTGCACAGCTAATTAGGGTTTCGGAGGAGAAGCTGGCGGACATCTTGGAGGGGAATAGGAAGTTGTGGATTGTTTAGACCCTTGGGTTCACAAGAGAGGCTTTTTGTTATTTGATTTTGATATCTTTGCACTTTGGCTATCATGGTGAGAATGTTTAAAGAAAATAGTTCTGCGGAAACGATTCACAGGCTGACGGTTACAAGATTTAAATCATAATCACCCAATATCTTGAATACCACACATATATGCAACTTACTATATCGGCGCAGGCAGGAAACACGAAGGATGAAGCATTGGGAGCCGGGAATGAAGGAACTACCTGTTTACACTACCGTTAGATTCTTGCAGTACTTGTGTCGTTTACTCCAATCTGGAGCTTAAATAGGTTGAATAAATAAAGACAATTTCAAGCTTAAACTTTTCTCTACTCCCCATAGCAAGATCACTATTCTACCCATGAACGTGCCTATTATATAGCAATATATTTATTATAGTCATGAACCAGTCTATCGGATAGCCTTATCATGTTATTGTAGTGAAGGTTTAATTTGTTGAGGGCAGTTTGATACCGTAAATCCGTATACATCTTCTTATCCACCCTAGAATATCGGTGATGTGCATGTAATCTCAAAATATTAATACTCCCTCTACCATAAATTAAATAAAATAAAAATACTCCCTCTACCAAAACTTAAATGTATCGCCATTCCTGCTTTGTCCTTGTATCACATGACTTTGTGGGTGCCACATTCAGTTTTGCACCCTGCGTACCTACTATAAATATGGAACACTCCCGACCAGAATACTTTTCCCACCACTCACTCCTACACATACAAACAAACATTCTGTAATGTCTTCTCTAGAGCCTACCTCCAATACACAAGTGATCAACCTCCTAAGGGACGCGATCGATCTCCTCAGCATTACCCACTCTGTGGCCAGCCGGCTCCGCGAATGTTATGTCAACCAACTTGCGAGTATCCGAACCGCCCATGCGGCCCCAGTGGCCGGGGAAATTATTGATCCGATTCCCGAGAGGACTACTCTTCAAGCTATTACTGAACTCGATGGTATCATTTCCGATGAGACTAGGTTTTTTCAGGCATGTGAAGTGAGGTTGCAGCAGCTACACTGTGGCGCGGTCAGGGCAGTGTGACCTTCCGAGAACTGCGGTCGGCGGTGACAAGGTAGGAGAGTTTGAATACTATGGCGAATAAAGCTAAGATTGTTTCTAGATGAAATGCTCAACCGGGTTATGCAGTGGACAACGAAGGTAACAGGGCCCAGTGAGAAGGATTCGGAGAGATGACGTATCCGGATGCGGTAGTAGAATCTATCAGTTTTCATTATCAGCTTCTTCGATAGTACTCCTAGAACTGTTTTCTCAGATTAAATACCTTGAATAAATCAAATTTTGATATACTCCTAGTCTCCTATATCTGTCTCTTCTCACAAGTGTCGTGGATATTCTTCCGCTAGAAGGTAACTAAATTTCGTAGCGGTCTGTAGGCTGCGTTCAACCAACATTTGTACGGCAAGATAATTTCAAAAATGGCCGTCCTCAACGGCCACAAGTTGAGGAGAGAGGAGAATTGATTCATATGATTTCTATGTCTATTATCTCAGGTTTTAATATAAGCCTGGTTGAAGTGGTTTGAAATTTCGTTATTCTAGCCAATTTGTGTGCTTTCGACGGGAATGCCCGGATAATTTGATAACCTACATTATTAGCTCTCTGTCTTCCTATTAATGTGAAGAAATGTCAATGCTATGCGTATAGCTCCAGATATTAATAGATACCTCTTGTAAACCTTTTATGTATCACTATTTCCATCTTGTCCTTGCACCACGTGAGTTTACGGATGCCACATTCAGTTTTGCACTCACATAACTGACCTATAAATATGCAGCATCCCCCACCGGAACCTTTTTTCTACAACTCACTCCTACACATACCAATATCACACCTGCCACCATGTCTTCTTCTCAGCCTTTTTCTACGGTGGGGGTGATCAACATCCTAAGGGACAAGATCGACCTCTACAAGCTTTCCTTCGCTCACACAATCGGCTACAGCAAAGATTGTCACATTCAGCTTGCTAGGATACGTGCCGCCCAAGCCGCCCCAGTTGTCGGCGAGACTATCGACCCCGCCTCTGAGAGCATTGGACCTCAAGAAATTGCAGAGCTTGACTCCATCATTGCCGAAGACACGAAGAGGATTCGCGTGTGGGAAACGAGGTTGTGGAGGCTGATCGATGAGGCGATCAGATCGGCGTAGCTTCTTAGATTTGCGGGTTTGAGTAGGAGAGTCTGAATACTATGGAGGATTGGAGCTAGAGTGGTATCTAGATGACAGGTACAAGCAGAGCTTGGAATCAACAACTAGAACAACAACACTCGGGCAAGCAGGGAGGTTCTCGGGGGTGACGGATAGGGGTGGGAGTTGCCGGTTGTGACTATCTGTGTCTTTGTACCAATTAAGCTATTTTCTCAAATTAAATACCTTGAATAAATCAAGGGATTAAGTCTTTTTACTGTCTTTTTAGTATCCTGTTCCTGTTTTCTCCTATAATTGTCATGGTATTGTGATTCCAGAAAGCACTTCACTTGTTCGGTAGTGAGATGCAGTGAGCGTGCACGCATTTAGATGTATGATAGTACTGTAGAGGTCACACGGCCGGGTTGTGGCTGGTTGGTGGGTGAAGCAAAACTGAAGGTTGACTGCCAACTCCTTTTACCGCGGATGAGGGAACAAAGATTAGGTCCTCTTCCCTTGAGTAAGTACGAAGTCCTCTTCAATGCCAGTTAAGCTACGATATTCTCAGTACACGTATGACGTGCGATACTCTTCATGTTCTACATAACACTTAGGCTAGTTATGACGTGATTAGCACAGGGTGGCTTGAGGATAGACAAGGACACGCAACAGATGGACACTTGTAGCTAGTGGAGATACGGTGGCAACTACGAGAGGAAAGAAAAATTAGAGTAAGACTTCTTATTAGTATCATTATCAAGATTCATATCTATTTCGTTACTTATTCTAAGATCTTGCTTTATAATCTTGCTTGCAACTGTCGATGACGTGCATCTCATCCCTGCGCTTGGGCATTCTCAGCTGGTAGCTACTTCCGCAGGTTCGAACGGAAATTCTTCCTGTGATTGCGGCTCATGTGCAGGACATTAGGTGAGCAACTTTTAGTTTTGTACTTGACACAAATTACTGAAGTGCCAAGCCCGTGTCCAAGGAGATATAAATATGTAGAATCCCACCCCGGGGTGCGGACTCACTCAGCACATACCAATTATTCTCCACCGCTGGTAATTAGTAACATCTATATCAATCCAAGAATTAAACATCTACTTACTAAATAAGTATTTCGTACAGAACCCTCTCTGTACCCACCACCATCCACCCCACCTAATCAATCAATAAATCAGCCTACCTAGCCATTACTTTCCACCATGTCGCTAACATCCCCCGCCTTCAAGCTCCACGAGATGAACATTCTCGGTGGCCAGATCGAAGTCCTCAAAGCCGAGCTCACTCACTTGAACCTATTCCTTGGACGCTATATCAGACTACTTTCCCGGGTGCACGCCGAGAGCCTGGATGCAGTTGCCGGCGATGCCATCAGTCGCAGGAATGAGGGAATGGCTGCTCGGATTCTGGAACTTACACAGACACTTGTGAACAAAACTCAGTTGCTCTTGTCCTTGGATGACAGGCTAGTGGCGCTGTTGAATGAGAATCGATCGGTTAAACTTCATTAAAATTAACTCTCGGGGGTGTCACGAGTTTTTGATTCGAGGTAAGAAATCTTCAGTTACCTACTACCGGGGAAAAGAAAAGCTAACACCTGCATTCTCTAGATTAAACTACGACCGGATTTTATAGGAATACACGAGAAAAAGAGGCTCAGTTAGGGAAGCTCGAGCGGATGAGGGATGAGGGGGAGGGATCTACCTGTGTTCATTATCTTATTCTGAACGCAATTGAGCCGTTTACACAAATTAAATCTTCTAAAGAACTTCAAACCAGGAACTTGTAGGCTCCAAACTTCAAAACGTTCTCAAACCACATAAAGCTTTTTTCTCATATGCGTCTCGTGACCATTATATCCTCAGGCGTGACAAGAGCCCAACCCCGCAGACACATTCTCACATTGCGTTCAATACTAGTAAGGACCGTCAGTGACGCGCGCCAGATCTTCTGAGATTATTAAATGGTCGGTTCTGAAGGCCTTGTGGATGTGATGAGCCCGAGCCGAGCGGGCTCGAGCGTTGATATCGAGCTTGAGGCTCGAATAGGTCGAGCTCTCTTAGTCACGAGCTTAGGCCAGCTCGAGCCCATTATATCCGAAAAGCTTGAGTCTAGGGAAAAGTTAGTAATGGTTAGAGAAGCCCAGAGCTTGGTGATTTATGTGAGAACATATCCTTCATTATTCATCCTGGATATAAACTCCGCATATATACCGACTTACGGTAGGATCTATTTTTCAGTATGAACATGAGAGCTCGAGCCTGAGCTCGAGTACAGCTCCAGGGCTCGAACACCTCGAGTCTTTGTCTCCACAATCTGAGCCGGCTCGTGACCGTCACTACTTGTGGCTCTTGTGGCGGCTACTCTTAGTTTTGTACTTTACATAAATTACTCAAGTTTTAGGTACTCGCCGTGGATATAAATATGTAGAGCGCCGTACCGGAAGTGATGACTTACTCAGGACATCCCAACCATCCTCCACCACCGGTAATTATTAACAACTATATTAATCCCATCATAAAACAACTACTTACTAAAGAAGTATTTTTAATAGAACCATCCCTATACCCACCGACCATACTCTCGACTAATCCAGCAAGAATAATCAACCTAGCTACCTTCCACCATGTCATTCACCATCACCGCTTCCAGGCCCATCCGGGTCGGCCTCCTCAACAGCCAGATCAGCGTCCTCAAAGCTGATCTCTTTCACTCCCAAGCATTCCTTGAACGTTACGTCAGGCTGCATGCCCTAGTGCAGGTCCAGAGCATTAATGCAGTCAATCCCCCGGTTGCCGGCGATGCCATCAGTATCAGGAATGAGGGGATGGCTGCTCGAATCGTGGAAATTAGACACACAGTCATCTCCAAAACTAGGTCCCTTAACGCCTTGGAGGACAGGTTGGCAATGATATACATGTTGGAGGCGAATAGATGGGCTCCACTTCATATGCATTAAACCTGGCCCTCGGGGGTGTCACGAGTTTGTGATTACAGGTAGGGATATTTAGATACCTATTAAAAAGAAAAAACGTTAACATATTCTCTAGAGAAATTGTGACCCAAATTTATAGTATCTAAAAAAGAACGTGGGAATATGCACAACAACATACCCGGCCAGGGAAACTCGCAAAGATGATGGGAGGGGGGATGGGAGCTGTCACAGTGTGACTCGCCTGTTATTATGATTCTCCTGTACTTGTACTTCTTATACACAAGGGTTCTTTACGCAAATCAAATAGCTTGAATGAAAGAAATTAAATTAAGTTTAAATCTAAAATATTCTCCAATTGTGTGCTATAGCCCTATTTCTTTTGACTCTTCTCTTGATTGCCGTGAGTTACAAGTAAGTGGGACACGTAGCTTAGCTCTTTACCTTCGGCCTGGGCACGTTGGCATCGGAAACGGAAACTGTGGTCTTCGTGCTTGAGACGAATGCAGCACCACTCGACATACCAACGTACCTTATTCCGCGGTGGTAAGGTGGCCTCCTATGTTTCAATCAAGGGTACACAAATGGGACTGACCCGCCGACCCTCCCCCATCCTCTCTCATCATGCGCATGATATACGCTACAAAAATTCTGAAGGCATGGTACGGGGGCGTCTGGACTCCGCTTTGGTGTACGGGCGGGTTTAGTGCGTGACGCAGCTCATGCAATCAATGAATTAAACAAAAAAAAGAAAAGCGTGACGCAGCTCTCCGCATCATGAGATATCACTCGCATATCTCAAAGACCTCCTCCCCACAACCCAACTTGAACTGAACCTTACAGAACAGTTTTAGAGGTTCAGAGTACATACTCATACTCTATCGGTGATTTATGAAGTTCGAATGCCGATATTCTGACACCCCCGGAGTATGTAATTATCCAACTAGTCGGCCATGCTGAACCAGCCGTGAGTATTTAAAGGGGGCTCCTATTCCATTTCGAGCAAATGCGTCTACCCGGGGAAAGTCATACGGGTTTTTATTTCTCCTCTGCATCATCGACAAACTTAAGTCACGAATCATCCATCTCCAACGACCATCATTTTGAGAGTTTCATCGTACTATCTAGTAACTATTACCCAACTTGGTGTTCATGTTGAACATACTAACGTCTAAACCCGCAGCTCAAAAATCATCATCTTCCAAAAACCGACAACCACTCAAAATGCAGCGTCCAGGACCATTACCCCGCCCCTCCAGCACCAACTACCACCCCCATCCCCCATGCCTCATCCCAGGCCTCCGTCCACCTTCCACACCCCCACTCCCCACCGTCCCACCACTCTTCAGCACCCACACACCACCGGACACACCCCTATTCCCCACGGTCCCGCTACTCTTCAGCACCCACACACCACCGGACACACCCCTACATTCCATTCAGCCCCTCTTCACCCCACACCCACCGCAACCACACGCCGCCACCCATCACCCCTCACTCACCCGCGCCCAATACATCGACCACCTCCTCCACCGCCACAGCGCTCTACGCACTGACTACATCGCACTCAAAGCGCACCACCAGCGCCTTGTGCAGCAACATGCGAACGCGCTGAATCCGGGGCGGAACCCGACTGTGAAGGTGTATAAGGCGGCACCAGTGGTGGTGGGGCTGGTTGGGTGGTTGGAGGGCGTGGCAAGTGGATTGGAGAGCCTTCTGGATGAAGTGAATATGGCGGAGCGGAGAGCGGGGGAGGTGTTGGCGGAGCTGATGAAAGTGGATAGGGAGTTGCAGGAAATGGGGGTGCCGGTGGCGGAAGGGTAGGTGGGGGAATAGAGGTGTTGGGATAGGGAGCTGGGTGTGGTCCTAGGATCTTCTGGGGGACCCTGCGGTGGTATATTCTTACTTCTTTTGTCTCTAGTTTCCTTCTTCCTTTTTTTTTTTTTTTTTTTTGCGGGAGAGGTACCTAGCCATGGCATCGGAGAAACTTGGGACACCGAACCAGATCGATCAGCTATTTTGTCTATCAAAATCGAACTTTCATCTACACGAGCCGGAAACAAAGTGAAAAAGCCACTTCTTCTGGTGTTTCTCCCTAGATTATATCACCTACGCACTATAGTACTAGGGGGTGGATCTTGACGGAAAAAGCTATAAAATTCGAATTTCGGTCGTTCCAGCTGACGAAATAGTTTGCGTGGGACAGAATGGCAGCAGTGATATTTAAACTTCTCCACGCATCTTATACATGGTTTAGAGAGATATGCTGACACAGGAAGGATTAGAAAAAATGCTTCTCACCTCTAAAGAAACCCTAACCCACGATTGTGGTTCTTTGTGGGTCGAGTGGGGATCAAATACTGTAGTGCAAATTAGGCGTAACTGTGTTATGATAAGATTTAGCGGTGACGTGGCCTAGCCTCGTTGAGTAAATCTGTCCTGTTTTCAGACCTTTATAAAACCGGACTTCGTAACCTAGACTTCTCCACCATCACCCCACCCATTATCGGACTTTGGGATCGCTCATAGTGAGTGAGGCCTGGTCTCGTACGCAGCCCGTTACTTGCAGCAACCTCTAGAAGCACGGACGTAGACAAGTTGGGGACGAGCCAAAGTGAACCCTAATCATAAATACCCTGGAAAAGTCAATATGTATCGTATCAACCACGAAACCGGACGGCTTCTGGCATCAACCAGGGCAGACTGTTACCCTCTGATTCGCTGCTTAGTGCGAAAGGAGAGGAGAAAAAGCGAGCATATCCTGGTGGCGGCAGGACTGGAGGGGAAGCGCCCAGATCTGGACCATGAAGGTGCATCGAATGTTGGAAAGCCGTAGTGTTTTATATCTCGATCTAACATTAACTAATCGCTAATTAATTAAAAGGTCAGAAGTGACTACAAAGAAATCCCGACTAGGACCTCCGACCGTTTGATTAATGTCTATATTCTCACTACACCCTCAGCAAGTACTTCACCTAATCTCCATCCTGAAGCTATCCTAAATATTGCTCAATTCCCTCCTCTTGCTAACTCTAATACAGCAACCATCTCTACACCGAAAACTCCATGAACTCCCACATCGACGTCCAAAACCCTATGTCCTCGTCCTCCCTATTCGGCACACCCCTCATCATCCCCCACCCCTCCATAATAACCGGATCACTGAGTCTCTGTTGCTCCCTATAAAAATTATCTCCCATGCCCTCACTACCGATAATCGTCACCCCCGGGCTCAGCTTGTAGATCTCGTCAAGAACAGCCATCCGTTTATTTTCGGCGGCATCGAGCCTGGCGCGGACCTCCCGCTTCTCGCGTGTGAGAAAATGCAGGAAATGCCGAGCTTTGGCGGTTTGCTCGGGGTAGTGCGCAGCGAAGAGTTCGTTCAAATCTTCGATGCGTTGTTCGACGTAGAAGATTTCGCTAAGGTGCTCTTGAAGAAGGTCGACGAGTGCTTTGAGCTGTTCGGCGGGGATAAGGGCTTCCATGGTGAGTTGTGTTTTTGGGGTGGGGTTGGATAATATTATTTGAGTTAGTTGTTTGTGTTTGAGAAGGGCGTTGTTGGATAGTGTTGTGTGAGTTGCCTGTGTAATGAGGGATAGAGTAGGATACGCTGCAAGATATTTAAATATGTCGTTGCTAGCTTGGTCAGATTTCATCATATCCTATTTTAAGTGCCTGCGTTCATGTAGCACAGTGGCTCTTTCATGATAGCACTCACCTTGATAAGTTGTTCATTGAAATTTTCAAGATTCAATTTTCATATTAAGAGGCCTTTCATGGCCCATGGCCAATATTCACAGCTGGTGTGCACCTCACACTTGAAATACCATTGAGCCATGTTCGCCCATCCAAGATTAACGAGTCATGATGGTAGAGAAATTGGCTGAGAGAGCACTGAGGGTTCTTCGGCATCGGTATATTCTGCTCTAAAGAAGCGCAAGAGGGAGGGTGTGATAGGATGGCGTCCCTACTACTTTTGGAACCGAATCAATTATTCTTTTGCTACCGAACTGGTTGAATCATTTGGTTCATTTCCACACTCACTTGATGTATTCTCCCACCCATATCTTCTTTCCCGACACCTTTTCTGATAACCTTTTTGCTCTTCTTGCTGGCACCGGTGTTGACGTTCTCCAGAGGCCTTTCCAGACACGTTTCAGGACACGTTTCAGGATACATTTCCGATAGCGCCTTTCCCGACACGTTTTCCGACGCTTTCCCCGACGCCTCTCTTGATGCCATTCCCGATCCCTTTCCCCATCCCTTTCGTGGTGTCATTCAGTACTGAAAGTATTCATATATCAATTGATTTTCTGTGAAAGCATCAGGAAAGGGATTGGGAAAGGCATCGGGAAAGACACAATTGGAAGGTTGGAAAGACATCAAGGGAGATGTCTGGGAAAGACATTAACACCGGTGGAACTAAAGGGGCCAGCAAAGGTGTTGGGAAAGGTGTCGGAAAATGTAGTTTTATGTAAATGTAATTACCTTAATCAACACATTGACACGATTCATTTCCCAGGGTACATCTAAGATGGAATTTGGATGCATTTATTGATGTATTTCTGAAGCTAGTAGAGGAGCGAGGCCCATGTACATCTTTCTCCTGTCGGGAGGCCAATCATGTCAGAAGAGAACGAATATCGAGCCAAACGAGTGACGGTTCATGACGTAACTTTAACGCCAAGTAAAGCGAGTGACATCTCATGATAAGCTAGAATATACCAATTGAACGAGTAAAAGGTAACGATTGGCATTTACCGCTGGGATATTGGGGCTGATGCCTATGTTATCAAGTAGCCTTTTATTTGATATTTTTGCGAGATTTTTAATGAATCTAGCAAAGTTAGTTTGTTATTAATGAAAACGCCGTCTCCAACCAGTTTCGCTGGCGGGTCTCTCAAATTTTGGTCTGGAAAACTGGGATTTTTTCTTCTCTGTGTTACAACTATCTTGACCGCCGCCCCACTTGTGTCGGTTGAAGCCACATGTTATTTGCTCAATCAAGAGCTCAATCACACTGTACTGCAAGGTTGCTTTGGACACCGTTAGGCTTCGTCATTTGAACAACATAGGATATTATGGAGCTTGACACCTGAAAGTTGTCGTTTTAAACCATTTCCTTTTGACTGACATAGCTCCTGCACATCTAAGCAAACAACCTTCTAGCTACTCTTAACGCAGAAAAGCGTTTCCTCTACCTGAATCAACCCCAAAAATCCCCTTCCTCATCGCCAATGTTCTTAACCTCCCCCCCCCCCCCCAAATCAAGTCTCTCACTCCCATTGATCACTCCAACCCCACCCACTCCCCCTATCTACCACCACCAATACCACGGGCATGATCATAAAGTCAGCCTACACTGCTCACACTTCCAATGATCGCACACCTCACACTCGCGCACATACTTCCACGACCACCGACTGCCGCAGTTGCAGCACTCCCACAGCGCATCCGTTCCTGAACCCGCCTTTGGATATAGGTATACGTCTGGCAACTCAATGGGCGGGGCAAGTGCAGGGTATGGGCAAGATGTGGGGTCCATTATTTCCGGGGTGCGTATGGGGTTGGTGTGTCTGTAGATACAGGTTTTGTAGATATTTGGAGTAGAGGTGTAATGATAGATAATGGCCCCAATAATGACTCTAAGTGGTGATAGTGAGCGTGAGGATAGAGTGTGCGTTCGGATGAACTGAATCTGTGTGATGTTCTAAATGGACAGGAGTCCAAACGAGGTTATATAACGGGTGCGCCTGCGGCTGTGATTCTATGCTTGGGTGGGGGATAAAAGAATACGGCGGCCTCTGCTCGATACTAGGCCGTGGATCTGCCGAGATGTAGATGGGTTTCGGACGGCGGCTTGGAGCTGGCACATAGAAAGAGGGGTAGTTGGGTTGGGTTTACATATTTTTGGTTACGGCGGCGTCAGGATCTAGAGATTCCAAGTTGGGTGAGGAGATCATGAATTGTTCCTATCAAATGTCTGTAGGTGTTGTTGGTTGGGCAGTTCTAAGTCTCATCTTGAAAAACAGCCTGATATCATCTCTGTCATAGAAGCTTGGCGGAACCGAGTGAGAGTTCATGACGCGAGTGAGAGCACATGACGGTAAATTTAAATAAGTGTTAGTTTTTCAAGTTTTTTGTGAAGTGACAGTTGATAACCTACGACATGGAACACCCTCCCTGTGGATACTGGACTACTTGAAAATCGAAGCCTTGGTATCAAGATATCTATTCGAACCGGAGGATGATATCATACCATTCTCCCTCACTGATCTAGATCTTGAATCCTCCGACACCCTATAAGAGCCGCCCGCTCCCAGCCAGAGTAAATTCCCATCACCAATCCGATACGATAAACTCAAGCCATCAAATACTTAAGTCATCAAATATTCAAGCCTTCAAACACCCAAAGCAAACCCCCCAAATACACCACAACAATGCCTTCCCCAAACACAAACCTCGACATCAACCACCCAACCTCCTTCCCCATCCAGCACTTCACGCTCCAGACCCGCATCACTGCCATCGCCAAAGCCACCTCCACCCACAAGCTCATCCGCGAGCGCCTCCTAACCTTGAAGAATTATTTCAAAGATTGCCTGACTGACTTGTTTTTAGAGGCTCTGGAGCGGGAGCAGAACCGCGTCAACCGCGTGCTGGGAGATTTTGCTACCGAGCTTAAGAAGGTGGAGGGGGAGCTTGAGGCGTTGGAGAGGGAGGAGGCGACCAGGGTGGGTATGAAGGGGAAGGAGGCGCGGGGAAGATACGCTTAGAGGGTGCATGTTGGTGAGGACCGTTGAGGCATTGACATAGCTTTAGGGCTCTATCAATCAATCAATTCAACAACAAAAAACAAAAAACAGGACCGTTGAGGCTGTTGGGTGAGTTAGGTATTAGAACTTATAGAAGAGAAGAAATTAGACGCTTTAGCAGAAACATAAAGATCAGGACAGCTATGCGTGATGCAGTGGAGATACAGTGTCCATCTTAAGAATGGAATGGTGTGGAGAGAAAGAAATATTTGAAATTGGCTCTGTTTGGGATTCGAGCCAAAGTATCCCTGCTGTCGGCATAAGTTTCCTAACGCAGGGTGCATAGACCACTATGCTAACAGACGTTGAAGGACAGCTTGCCTTGGGAGATGTTCACGGTATATTCGATACCCCGGCCTACTGAATAGCTGCGTGGTGCGAATCACCTCTTCATCACGTTAGAAATGTTGCCCCACATCAGATCGAAATTCTAAACATCAATTGCGGATGAAGATAAAGTTACGAACAATATGCCACCCCAATTGTTCTGAAGAAGGTTCAGGATGAGCGCTGTCAGTCGCCTTTCCACCGTGAGTCACAATTACCACGCCCTTAGCTGCATGTATCTTTGCGCCCATCGCCATCTCACGTGACAGCTCAGCCCAAGTGCAAAACAAAATATGGGAACCCGTTCGTCTACATTTATAAACCCCACCTTTCCCACCAACTCTTCCTCTTCTTTCACACCGCAAACAAACCCCACTATCGCAACAACACGCACAAAAGGACACAAGAAATAACAACGTAAAATAACCACCACACTCCTCCTAAACAACCCCGAACATCCACTAATCTTAAAGCAGATAAAATGCCACACCGTCCTCGCCCCCCACCTGGCACCCCCCACGGCGACATCACCGACGACCTCCCCCACCGCTTCCGTTCGAGCTCCCCACCCCAGCAAACCCCCTTCAACGAGCTCCTCGGCCAATTCCACGCCGACACCACACACACCGCCGACGGCCTCACCGGGCCCATCATGATCCCGAGCGGTCCCAGCACCAGCACACCGAGAATGAACTTAGCGCCACATGCCCCATACGATGGCGAGTCGTGGACCCTAGGGGCAGGACATGGCACGCCCGCTGTTGCGTCGCAGCGCGGAGAGATTAGTAACCTGCTGCATGCAAATCGCGGTGGGGCGTGGATGGTGAGAAGTGGAGGCGCGCAGGGTTGGGGTGGACCTGGGACGATGGGAATGCAGAGACCGTATAGTCTGCCCTATCATCCTGGGTACAACGGCGAGTCTTCAAGCAGCACAGCTAGAGGCTATGCTACTCCAGGTCGGCATGCATACCACGGCATCCCCACGCGCGGCGAGTCCTCCAGAACCGGTGCATCTGCATCTTGCTCTACCAGGCCACCACCAACCACTGCACCGATCACTATCCCAGCGCCCCACGGCGAGTTCGGCATCCTCCACCCAGGGAGACTCATGCACCCCCGCCCTCAGCACGCATTCGCCACACCTCTCCCAGCGGCGGGCGAGTTCGGCATCCTCCTCCCTACCACGTTCCCCCCGCTCAACGAATCCAACCCACGTACCCATATCCGCTCCCTCGCCCGCGCCGACAACCATGCCTCCCCGCCCGTCTCTAGCGTCATCACCGCCAACGGCGACTGGGACGGGCCGAACAACACCCGCAGTCGTATCCGCATGAACGGCGTATCCATTACGCTTGTGCCGCGTGGTGAGGCGGTTGATGGAACCACGCGTATTCTGGCGCCGATGCCACGGTGGAGGGCGGTATTGGAGGAGCTCGATGCGCAGGATCAGTATGTCATTACGCACCGCTGGTGGCGGACTATGCGTGAGAGATTCCCGAGGGGGTGGGAGGTGAAGGGTCGTAGTGGTGAGCGCGGGTGGAGGGTGGAGGATAGAGTGGGGTTTGTGGGTGCTGATGGGGTGGGGAGGGAGATGTTGCTTGCTGGTGAGTGCCATAGAGCAGATATATGTAGTAGGTGTATGCATTAGTAAACTGATATATGTACTAGTGACTCGCGACCCCGACCACCGCATCGTAGCACTCGACTGGCACGCCCCCACTGGCCACGAAGACGCCGTCACTACCGCTATCTGGGGACTCACCTTCCCCGCCTACATTGTCACTGCACCGCCCAGCTATCACTCATTCGGCGACGCCTCGGACGCCACCGATATTGACGCTGCAAACCCTGAGCATGGGCGCGGGCCAGCATGCACGTGCTGCACGCGCCGGGAGGCGAAGCTGCTGTTTAGGTGTAAACACCGCATGTGCCGCTCTTGTGTGCTGGGCATGTGGTGGGGCGCGATCAACAGGCCACATCACTGGCCGACTTTTTTGAGGTGCGCGTTTTGCCGTGGTTGGGTGGGGAAGTTGGAGGGTGTGGGGATGGTGGGGTGGGTGTTGGCGCAGAGTAAGAGGGCGAGGGTAAAGTTGTGGATGGAGACGGTGGAGGAGGTGAGGCCGGAGGGGATGTGGCCGTTGTTGAGGGAGATGTGAGTTGGCCTTTTAGTGTTTTTTTTGTGTTGTTGGCCTTTTTATGTGGTCTTTTGTTTGGTGGTGTGGTGAGTCGTGCTGACTGGTGTGGTGTGGTGTAGGAAACAACGCTACTTGAAGAAGGAAGGCAAGGCAGCGGCGCCGCCGGGTAGTGAGACCGATGCGTTGGGTCGTGTTATTATTCACGACCCGTTCGCTCCGTCCTGAATTGGTGATGGTCTCTCATGCTGTCTGGAAGGATTACAGCCTGTTTCCGTGGTTACTCGGATATCAAGAGGAAATTTGTGAACAGTGGAAGGAAATTATTTCTCATGGTTGCTACGTTTTGTGAAGTTGTATTCTATCTCTAGGACCCATGAATAAGGTACTTAGTTAGCTAAGGTTGAATAAATGAACGCAATTTGCGTGCGGTCTTGTCATGGTTTCGATCTTAATTTAGTGAGGTTTTTTTCTTCGATGTCGTAAAGATCGGGATATCATATCCAAGTTCACTATAGCTAGATAGTGAACAGAGTAGACGTAAATAAAATCCCTACTGCAGTCCGAATACATGAGCCCCCATATCCGCCCTATGTGAAGTCAGAATATGTCCTCGGGCTCCGAATCTGATTATACCCCATGTGCTAAAGCAGACCCATCTGGCTAAGGTATTAATAATAATAAATACAGTGCTCCTCCTTCCACCCCACCGCTTGCCCTCTGTGCCCTCGACCACCCCTCTCCTTCCCACACGGGCTACCCACAACCCCATAAAACCCACTCGGGACCAAGACCCTTGCCCATTGACGTTGAGCACACTTACCCGGAACACTGCATGCTACACCTCCTATCTGGCCACATTGGCACAGCCATTCCTGTTTTGGTAAGGACTGAGTCTTGGCTTCTCACTCGCAGGCGATTAGTGGCGCGGCGAAAGTGGCTGGTGTCACTTCCGTAATTGAGGCAGCGTCTTTGTGGGGAGGTAGGAAGATTTTGTAATACGCCTAGGTCTATGAAGATGGGGTAGTACTATAAGGGGATCCGGTATACTGTGGTAAAGGTGGTAATTAAGTTGGGATTGGGGGGTGGGGGGCGGGGTTGAGTAGTGTGTAGTTTTGCTAGCTTAGTTTTTTCTATGCGGATATCGGTATAGAGACCGATATGTTATAACTCGCTGTGCTTTAAGGTAGGCAGGTTTGGAAGATGTTACGAATGAAAGTATGCCATATATAATGAGAGCACCGAGAAAGAAACTCAGTCGGTCAGACTTACCTATATATCTAGCATGGCAGAGTACATTTAAGAAGAAATAAACAACCTCCCTCAATTCTCTCGTTAGCCTTCTATCCCTACTCAACTCGTGTTAAGTACTCGTCGCCCGGCCCCACAAACAACATGAATGCCGAATAAAACCTTCCGTTGTTCTTCAAGACTGTCGACTGACGTTGAACATACTTACCCGGCACACTTTGCGCCTCGTCACTAGTGGTACGGCCACCAACTTCCCTAGTTAGGAAATCTATCACTGGGAAGGCTGGATCATGAGGTGTCACTCGCGCTTGCATCGTGGCGCAGTGGGACAGTGGTGTAACGTGAATAGGTTGATTACTCATGTTGAGGGCGGGACTTGATTTGATGCTTCGACGCTCACTGGTAGGGATGTGGACGATAAGGCGCTGGGAACCAAGTACACATAGAGCAGAATGAGCAGCAGTAGGGCCTCTATTGACTGCCGTCCTCAAGTCAGTACGACTTGAAGCAGACTAGGAGGTTGAGGTATCAAGGCGGCTTTATTCTGCTGTTCCTCCATAAAGCAATGACTTCCAAACAGCCTATAGGAATATGTGGACGGGTTCATTCAATGGTGGTGTTTCTTCAATGTGCGCTAGCCCAAAGCTGGTTTAGCGCGCTCCCTATGTGAAATTAATTCTCTTGAGTGATGATGGATAGTGTTTGGGGAAATAGCCAGTGCTAAGCGATAATTCTGTAGCGTTTAAACTGATGATATTGTAAACCGGATTCCCTTGACTTGATGGTTGATGATACCCTCAAGTCTTCGAAGAATCAAGCCCTATTTATACATGTTGGAACCTATGCCAAGGCCCGCTTTCTAATACTAACTGACACAACGATAATAGAATAAGATAATGCTCCCGAAGATAACCCAGATAGAAAAGCGCCCCCGCATAGTTCCGTCCTCCATTCTAATTCCGACACGTAACCATGAACCTTGCAATTACCAGTCATCGGGCTGTACCATACTATTATCCTAGACCTACTTCCCTAAGTAGAACAGCCTACAGCCGTAAGCCCCGCTTCCTACTCTATTCCGGGTGAGGCACCCAATAGTAAGCGTGCCGTCATAATAGTATAACACTAGTGTGGTAACACCGCGTGCTCCCACACTACCCGATACCTTTCTATGCTTGTCCTTTCGTTACCCGACCGTCCTTGCATCACAACCCGTCACTCGTATTCCTCATTGTCCTAAGCCTCTTAGAACAGTGCTCCGTAGTTCCTGTAACACTACTCCCCCTTCCTAGACGTCGCCCTCGACCGTTAAAACCCTTCTATGATAAAAACCCTGTGGGAAAAGTCATAGAGTAGGGAAAGGTATCGAGCTTAGTCTCGCCTGTTCCGTTGTCGTTTATGAGCCCGGTCATTATCGATCGCTGGGCCTCGACTTCGCGTATGGGGTCGTATGTTCGAGGTTGGCTGGAAATTCTCGTCTGCCAATGCCTCCTGTGGCTCGGGTGTTGCCAGTCGCTTTCGTGTATTTTGTTTTCTGGTGGGATCCGGGTCCTCACGATAGGGTCGCAGCAGCATCTCGTGAAAGACGTCGTGAACCTTCCATTCTACCGGAAGTTCGAGACGGTAAGCCCGATTGCCCACCACTGCTGAAACTGTAAATGGCCCTGTGAACTTGTCCGACCACTTGGAGTATCCTCCTAGGTTCCGAGTGTCCAGCAAGACTTTCTGATCGATAGTGAACCGCTGTACTGCCGGTCCTGGCTTTGACGCCATCCTGTCGAAGGTCTTCTGTAGCGTGTCTCTCGCTAACTCATGAGCCGTGATGATCTCATCCAAGTAGTTGTTCCCGTTGGCGTCTAATCGTTCGATCTCTGCATCCGTAGGCCAATCCGTTCGAGGGTGGAAGCCATAATTGCAGTAGAACGGCGATTGACCCGTCGACGTATGCTTCGCATTGTTGTAGGCGTATTCACAGATAGGTAACAGGTCCTTCCATTTCTTGCCTGTTCCTGCCGTATATGCCCGAATATAACCTTCCATGTGTTGGTTGGTCCGCTCTGTTTGGCCGTCGGTTTGGGGGTGGAATGAGGTGGAGAGTCTTCTACGAATCCCCAGTCTGTCCGTAATTGCCGCCCAGAATGCTGACACGAACTGCGTTCCTCTGTCTGAGACGATGCTCCTAGGAAGTCCGTGGAAACGCCAGATGTCTTTGACGAATGCGTTGGCGGTTTGTTCCGCGTTGATTCCCGTCATTGGAATGAAGTGAGCCATCTTCGTAAAACGGTCCACGACTACCAATACGTTGCGGAATCCTGATTTCTCCTTAGGCATTTCTACTACGAAATCCATCGAGATATCAGTCCAAGGTGTGGTGGCTAACTCTAGGGGTTGAGGGAGTGACAAGTGTCTCCGACGTTGCTTGGCTCTCTGGCATACATCGCAAGTCTTGACGAAGTTGGCTACATCCGTGGACATTCCTGGCCACCAGTAGTTCCTATCAATCAACTCGAGGGTTTTATCCCTTCCTAGATGCCCCGCTACGGGTCGATCATGATGTTCCTCAATGACCTGCTTGACTGCATAGCCCGGTACTACCCATCGACCATCGTGGGTGGGGTCATTTGAATCGGGACTCCATTCAGCGGCAGGCTCTACCTTTACGATAGCGGCCTCCGGTGGTCCGAAGATCTCAAGGTTTGAGTCAGGGAGGTGTTCATCCGGAACCATCCTCCGAACCCATCGTCTTTCCTGTTCATACCAACCCTGTAGTGGCTGAGGCAGCTCTACGCTCGGTATGTCGTACCACTGATCCAACTGATTCCATTCCTCTTCGGGGTTGCCAATCACTTCGGACCCAGTTTCTACGCTGGTCCGTGATTTTCTGACAAACTGTTCTGCGCTGAGTAGCTGTTTTACGGGCTGCTCACGCATTACTCCCCCTTCCATTGCGAACTCCGGACGCCTTGTAAGTGCATCTGGCTTGCCGTTCTTTTCGCCTGGTCGGTAATGGATCTTGAAGCGAAAAGGTGCTATCTTCTCGGCCCATCTGGCTTGTCTTCTCGACAACTTCTTGGTCGTTGTGAAATACTGCAGGTTTTGGTGATCCGAATGTATCTGGATAGGGATGTCCGTCCCTTCCAGCCAATGTCTCCAAGTCAAGAGAGCAGAAACTATTGCGAGCATCTCCTTGTTGTAGATCTCATAGTTAACCTCTGCCTCGTTGAACTTGCGAGAGTGGTAAGCTACCGGATGTAGGATACCGTCCTCGAACATCTGAGAGAGTACTGCGGCCTCAGCCCAGTCACTCGCATCAGTTTCCACGATTGCTTCGCGGTGTTCGTCATAGTGTCGGAGTATTGGAGCAGACGTAAATCTCCTCTTGAGCTCGTCGAACGCATCTTGCTGTTCCCTGCCCCATTTCCATACGGAGCCTTTCTTCAGGAGATCGGTCATGGGTCTGCAAACCTCAGAGTATCGGTGGATGAACCGTCTTAGGAAATTGGCGAATCCGAGGAAGCACTGAAGTTCCTTGACTTTGGTTGGGGCTAACCAGCCTTCGATCGCCTGAACCTTCTTGGGTGATACTCGGTTCCCTTTTCCTGATAGTATGAATCCCAGGAATTCTACCTCCTGTTGATACCATTCCGTTTTCTCGAGGTTTCCGTATAGATGGTGTCGTCGCAGTCGCTCCAAAACTTCTCGTACAAGAGTCGTATGCTCTTCTCTAGTCTTTGAATACATTAAGATGTCATCCAGGTAGACTACTACGCCTTGATCTAGAAGATCCTTGAATATGGTATTGACCATGACCTGAAACGACGCAGGAGCATTGGTCAAGCCAAAAGGCATTACCCTATATTCGAAAAGGCCGTATTTCGTTCGGAAAGCGGTTTTCCATTCTTCGCCCTTAGCAATCCTAATCAGATTATAGCCATTTTTCAGGTCTATCTTCGTGAAGTATAGTGCTCCTTTCGTTGCGTCGGCCAGCTCGTTCATGAGTGGCAGTGGATAACGGTTCTTGATTGTGATTCCATTCAAACCACGAAAGTCGACACATAACCGAAGCTTACCATTAGCTTTCGGAACGAACAGGACGGGTGCCGCTGCTGGGCTGGTGGAGGGGACTACTTTGCCGGAGGGCAAGTTCTCGTCCAAATACTCCCGGAGTGCCTTGTCTTCAGGTGGGGAGAGCGAATAGATCGGTCCCCACGGCGGCTGCTTTCCTTCCATAAGAGGAATGGTATGATCCCATTCAGAGTGGTCAGGTAGTCGAGCGGCTCCTTCCTTGGAGAACACGTCGGCGTATTCCTGAAACTCCACCGGTATAGCACTAACGAGAGCCTCGTTTACCGATGCTCTTGCCCAAAAGGGGTGTTGCTCGATCGTCATCTGCTTCTTGGGTGACGCCCTCAACAGCCTGATGACCAGCTCTTCTGGGTCTTGATCGTATATGTCCTCGACTGATACGAAGCACCCATTGATTATACAGTTGTTGCTATGGAAGCTAACACTGTTGCGTCCCCAATGGATGGTTGGTTGATGCTCCTTGAGCCATCGATGTGGTATGACGAGGTCCTCTCCTGCAAACGAGCCAACCTGACAGGTGATAGCCCTGTCTAGATGGTTGCCGATGCGGAGGGTGAGAGGTTGAGTGATGTGGGTGCCGGAGTTGGGCATAGGGGTACCATCGGCCTGTCTGATGATGAGGGGCTTTGGTCGAGGTTGAGTGGGTATTTTCGCACGGTGGATACAGTCCCAGGACATGATCCAGTCCTCTGTGCCACTGTCTAAGAGTGCATTGACTGTCGCGACATGTTTGGTGCTAGTTGCGGGGTGGTCCCACGAGATCTCGATCTCGAGACGAGTTTCTTGTGTGTTGGAAGACATGTTTGTTTGTTGGTTTGGTAAAGGTTGCTTATTGGTTTCTTGGATGTCGGTTTCGATGATTTTTTCTTCGTTGAGCGCGGGGTGAGGGGGTTTATATAGAGAGTTCGAGTGTTTGATGAAGATCATGGTACAACACTTACGCACCAGGCGTTTCGGGGTGTAACCCCATCCTCAGAGTGTGTGTAAAGAGAATTGAATTTTCGCGCGTATAACAAAACAAATATGGAAAATCTCGTGGTCAACCCATAAAAATAACCGTAATACATAAACCCTTGTTTCCATAACCCAAAGTAGAAAGAAACCCGTAACGCAACATGAGATACCGAAAAATAGAAATACCCAATCAATTTTGATCCTCCAAAGTTGTAATCCTTGCCCTAAATGCCTCATTCTGGGGGCCCAATTTCCGCTTCTTTTCACCCTCCCTTCCGTGGTCCTTTCCTCCGGAAGGATACCGTTTCCTCTTCAGGTCGGTTAACCTGACCTTACTCGTCGCCACGCAATCTTTCGCGAAGTGGTTATCTCTACCACAACGGAAACACTTTCCTTCCTTTTGCCACTTCTCCTTTTCGTCCTTGGTGACACCTAAGTCATCCGAGGCCTTGGAGTTGTGCGCTGGCGCGGAGAAAGTTTTCCGAGGTGCGGGGTTGCGCGATTTTCGCCGTTCCGACTTCTCCTCACGAGGTTTCACGACATCCTTGCCACGTAAGATCTCCTTCCGGGCCTTCACCTCGTGATCCTTACGTCCGACCTTCCTAACCCAGGCTAGCCATTCCGCGAAATCTTCTGGTTCCTCGATTGCATTCGAGAGGCGTTGTTCCAGCGAGGAGTTTATTCCTGTTAGGATCATGGATTTCATTACGATGGGTCCGACCTTCGCGTCCCATTCCAGATTCTGCATCTCGTTGATGTAGTCATCGATCATGCCAGTTTGACGGAGCTTATCCATCTTTTGCTTGGCCTGTTCCTGACTGGTCCGATTGCCGTATTGAATCCGTAATTCGTTTTTGAAATTCTCCCATGTCCCGATGCTGGGGTCAACTGATAGTCGTTCCACGAAGTTTCGCCAGAATTTGGCCGCACTTCCGGTAAGTTCCAGGGATGCCCACAGGATTTTGGTCTGGTCGTCCCACCGGACTTTCCTCTGAAGTTCAATTAAGACTTCCATTTGGTCGATCCAGTGCCGTACGTCTTCGTCGGCTTTTCCGGAGAAGGGGATTTTTGCCTGTTTTGGCGTATCACCCAGGGTGGCGCGAGAGGGGTGCATGAGGTCTACCTCTTGCTGCCTGTTACGGCGTCTTCGCTCCTCCCGTTTTCTCTGCCTTCGTTCGCGTGCTCGACGATCGTCCTCTGAATCGGAGGAGCTGGATGAGTCTGAGGGGGATGGGTCTCGTGGTCTTGCACGGTTTCCGCCGTTGCCGTTGTTGCCATTGCCTCCTCTGCCTCCCTGTTCACTTCGTTGGCTTTCTCTTGCCTCAGAGCGAGGGGGTATGGGGGGCTGGCTCCCTGGTCCTTCCGGTCTCTCTCCGGAATTGCTGGGGGGTTTGGTGGAGGTGGTGGGGGTACTATGCCTCCGCCTCCTGAGCCTTCGGGGGCTGCTGCCGTTCTATTGGCTGCTACCCGCATCTGCTCGATTATTTCCTCCAGGTTCTTCTTCGTTCCTGCGAACTGGTCTTCCATCGCAGCTTGTCTGTCCCGTTCCATCCTCTCGAGGGCAGCCATAACCTCCGCGGGTATCTGTACAGGGCCATCCTTCGGGAGTTGCTGAACGAAGTTGGTCAGCGCATTTATGTGCTGATCCTATCGCTCCTGCCTTTCCTGATGCGCCCTAGTAGCTTCCACGATCTGCCCAAGGACTTGGCCGAGGTTGCTGGTAGCGGCGGTGGATTCCGCTCGTAGCTGAGCCATGACCTGGGTGAGCTGATTGTCGCGTTCGGCTCTGTCCCCAGCGAACTTGGCGTGGAGGTCTTCGACGATCTTGTTGGTATACTCCTGCTGCTGCCGGGTGAGTTCCCTGAGTATGGGGATATCCCGCACGTGCATGCTGAGTTCCTCGATACCTCGGCTGAGCTGCTGCACCACTGGGGCCCCTTGCCGCTGGACTTCTTGCCCAATGAGGTCGCCGAAAGGATTCTCCACCCGCCGTTCCTCTACGTCCATGTTGGTATCCTCGTCGTCATCCATTACCCGAGGCACCGAGGGCCTCTGAGTAGAGGATCTCTCTCTGATGGGGGTGACGTATGGGGAGAACTCCCTGTGGTCTGCCTGCCGCCTCCTCGCCTGCCCATATGATTCTTCCTGCCTCGTCGATCCGAAGAGGGAGCCTATCGGCACATCTCTCTCTTTCCTGTGGCGCCTCTTGGCCTGGGTTTCCAATATACCTCGATCTCTCAAGGCGATTGAGCTCTCCATGTTGTAGTCTTCCTCCGACCGTTGCTGATGAGCCCTTGACATTGCTAAGCTGCTCGAGTTTGAGCTGTGGTTGTCTTCTGCACCAAGGTTGAGCAATGAACCAGGGGGCTGGGTGGGCAAGTCCGAAAGACCGCTGCGAGAGAGTGATCTTGATTGGGAAGAGTTCTGGATAGTTGAGGATTTCGGGGTCGTGTTCCTCGAAGGTAGCGGTGGTCCCTGCTTCTGCGAAGAAACCTGTGTAGTGGAGGTATCCGCAGTATAGATGTTCGGCGCTTCCTCTTCGAACGATGAAGGATGTAGCGCAAAGGTAGTTATCGATGGCTGCTGTTGCTACTCGGGGGTGCATATAGTACTTTGGTCCTTCTAATAGACTAAGCGCTTATTCTTCTACTGAGAGCACAGTGACTATCCGCCACTAAGCAAAATACTCAGAGTATTGGTTTAAGCGAGTAGCTGTCTTATCGAGACTTCTGGTAGTGTATGCGATAGTTTAAAGAGTAAAAGTTAGGGATAAGGTACAATATAGTGTTTGGGGAAATAGCCAGTGCTAAGCGATAATTCTGTAGCGTTTAAACTGATGATATTGTAAACCGGATTCCCTTGACTTGATGGTTGATGATACCCTCAAGTCTTCGAAGAATCAAGCCCTATTTATACATGTTGGAACCTATGCCAAGGCCCGCTTTCTAATACTAACTGACACAACGATAATAGAATAAGATAATGCTCCCGAAGATAACCCAGATAGAAAAGCGCCCCCGCATAGTTCCGTCCTCCATTCTAATTCCGACACGTAACCATGAACCTTGCAATTACCAGTCATCGGGCTGTACCATACTATTATCCTAGACCTACTTCCCTAAGTAGAACAGCCTACAGCCGTAAGCCCTGCTTCCTACTCTATTCCGGGTGAGGCACCCAATAGTAAGCGTGCCGTCATAATAGTATAACACTAGTGTGGTAACACCGCGTGCTCCCACACTACCCGATACCTTTCTATGCTTGTCCTTTCGTTACCCGACCGTCCTTGCATCACAACCCGTCACTCGTATTCCTCATTGTCCTAAGCCTCTTAGAACAGTGCTCCGTAGTTCCTGTAACAGATAGAATTAGAAAATATTACTGGCGCCACATTTGACATTCATGCTGCTTCTGACGGCGGATAATAGGTGTAATAGAAACCTAGTAGAACGTAAGAGGTGTTGAATTAGGTGTGATATGATGAATGTCCAGTGTCCAGCTACAAAGCTTAATTGAAAACATGACTTCTAGCAGCCATAGTGGACATAGGCAGCCAACCAAGCCCGCGTCCCACCTCCACCGCCAGCCTGCTATGGACAATCTTCAACCCAAGGGGTCTCGCTCGGCCGGGGAACCAATTGCCAGCCATTATTGGTTTTACACCCACCACAACTCACTTACCTTCGCCACAAATCCTCCTCTCCCAGTTCCTTCCTCTCTTCTCCATCACAAGCCTTTCTTCTCTGCTCTCAGAACCAACTTCGTAACAAATATCATCACAACGAAACTTGTTTCATCACCAACTACAAAGTAGAAACAGCTATGCCTTACTCGAACCGTGGACACCACTCTCGTGGTAAATAACTCTCACTCTCACTCTTCCTCTTCTCTTCTTTTATTAAATGTCCGCATACTAACATCCCCCTCCACAGCACACCGCCACCCCGCCCGCTCCATCTTCCGCAGCACCCCCAGCAGGGACACCCCCCCGGTCATCATGCCCGAGTTCCGCCGCATAAGCTCCATCACCCCCGCCCTCACCGCGCAGGGCACTGCCTCAGAGCACCCCCTCACCCGCCGCGCCCTCCACGAGCTACAGCAAGCTCTCACCGGTCCACGCCTCCTCCCGGGCGTGCAGCCGCGGTATATCCTGCCTAGTATGCACCGTGACATTGACTACCCCGACACCGACACGCAGCAGCAGCCATCGGGATCGGGCCTGATCTCTTCACGCACGGTCATCCACCCGTTCGCACCGTTCCAGAATGTTGAGACTGAATTCAATGTCCGCGATTTTGGCCAGGCCACGGTCCGCCACATTGCGCCGGATACGATGGTGCGTACTTATGAGCCTGGCCCAGGTACTAGCGCTGCTATGAACCGTATGTTCACCGCCTCCCTTTCTCCATCCTGCTGGCGTCGAATCGTGGAAAACAGACTGACTGACATGACACGAAACAGGCATCAACCCCAACCGCGCTATGTCTACAACACCAATGGACCCCACCGCCACCGCCAGCAACGAAGACGGCGACGGCGTGGGTAACCACGACGACGACAGAGACTCCCAAGCCGACACCGTCTCCAACCACTCCACCACCTCCACGCTCTCCACCATCCCCGACCCAGACCCCGTCTTCCCCACTCACACCGAAGCCTCCTTCTCCCCATCCGACGCCTCCGACTGCAGCGCCGAGGACCCAGAAGTGTGCCAGGTGTGCACAAGACGTAAGGCGATCGTGCGCTTCGTGGGCTGCACGCATGGGCTCTGTGTCAGCTGCATGAAGGGCACGTGGTGGGGGCGGATTAATCGCGAGAGACACTGGCCGACGATTGTGCCGTGTGGGCTGTGTAGAGCGGAGATTGGACGGGTGTGGGTGAGGGGGGAAGGAAGAGGGGGGCCGTGTCCGGTGTTGACGGTGTTGGAGTTTATGGTTCAGAGGAGTGTGAGTGTGAGGGGGAAGTTGAGGTGGGAGGAGATTGATAGGGTGAGGCCTGTGGAGATACAGCCGTGGTTGATCTACAAGTAAGTCTTTTCTTTGTGTCTTGGATTTGGGTGGTGGGAGTTGTGGGTGGTTGCTGATTGGTGGGGTTGGATAGGCATCGTGAGATCTTCTTGCAGCATCTATTTCCTAGGCAAGCTCCTACTACGTCAGATAGTGACAGTGTGAGAGCCGTTCGTAGGGTAAGATCTAATCCTTCTTTCTTTCCCTGTGATCACATAGAGTACATATATAGATTGAGTTATCCTAACGCATCCACTTCACTCTAGGCCTAAACACACATCACATACCAGCACACACACACATAAACACACGCATGGAACGCAGGCAATAACAACAAATATCATCATATCGAAAGATTTAGCTGGCGGCTTCACATTTGATCTTCTTCTGTTTGGGTTCTGCGATTACTATTGGGTTTTCGAGGCGTTGAGTCTGGTTTACGGTTTTAGAGGTTCAGGGTGTTAAGGGTCCTGTGTCTAGGGTTTTAAGCGTTTTAAGAGATTTCTTTTGTAGTGTTGGGGTTAGGGAATATCAAATACCAGTCTTTTCTTTTTTAAATAGTGAGGTGCTGTCTTACGTGTGAATATGTAAATTTATAAATGTCCTGCGTTTCTTGTAGTCATTCGACGTTTTTTCTTGGAATCTATGGGAGAGAGACCACCGCAGTCGTCGGATGGTGAGTTTGACGTTTAGATATGTGAGTCATAGGGCTACATCATAGAATCGTAGGCCCGAAGCAGATCGTTGATAGTATACATTGGTCTTGTGAGACGATTAAAAAAAAATTAGAAGCAAATGTTCGAGGCGGTAGTGTGTCAATAGAATAATCATCATTATCATCAGTGGTGCCTAGACTATTATATGCCGATTTCTATCACGGTGCCGGTGGTTATGTTGTTTCAATGAAGTCCACATCTGACAACCTTTCGATTTTGTTTCGTCTCACGCGAGATTTCCCACACCTCGGGCAGGACCGAGTCTTCGATTTTACAACCAACATCTGTGTATTCCTGGATAATAGCGAGGGGGTACAACTAAGTAAATAAACCCACCGAATCATCGCTCTTGCACAATGGTGCCCAGTGTCGTTAACACCATAAGGATTTAATATATGCGCATTAACATGGATTATGAAGAAAGAAGTGATAAACTATACAGAGGCACAGCCACATGCAACAATTATTTGGTTAATAATTCACTCTATTCAAGTTATAGGATTGAGGACACATTTCTGGTGGGGTCACGAGAACAAACGGCATCGTGTCTTTTCCAGAAGAACAGATGGGAAAGTTGAAGTTCAACTTGAGGTCAGCCCAACCTTAGTCAAAAGAAAACAAGTTACAACCGTTGGAAAAACTGGGATTATCACTGAGGGTGACAACAAATCCCGGGACAATGGCGAATAGTTACAAGGAGGTACCATATCGTCGTTCTTATATTTATACAACTGTTATCCAATGTCGTCCGTATCGTGAGGATTTATGGGCGTTGACAGGGATCACGAAGGAACGAGTGCTAAGCTGTGCAGAAGGGCGCCAACTTGCAGTGATAGGTCCGTTAATAATTCATTGATTGGACAATTGCATGAATGTCGTAGGGCTGAAGACACGTTTTCATTGTGCTCAAGAGGACAAATGGGATTATATCTTTGCCAAGAAGGATATATCTCTAAGGCTGAGGATGAGGCTGCTGCGGCACCGAGTGCCAAGGCTAAGGACGGGCTTACCGCCGGGTTCTTGGCATGGTCCCTTGGTGGCGGGGTGTCGTTTGCCGTCCGCGCGATTCCAGTGTCCCCCCCGCAGTCACCCGCTGAAAACGGCAGCCAATAGAAGTCGATGGCAATCAACGGAACTTAGCGGCGCTTAACCACGCCGAGCTGCCCAGCGCGAGGGTTCTACAGCCACCCATCAGCCACCCGTGACACGAAAGGACATGGAGCCTTGGCGAAGACCTCGGAGATTAAGGAACGTCCTCCATACACATCTATGTTGTCTACTTATTCCTAGGTGCGGGCATGAATAAACTTTGTAATACCACGTTTCTCTTGAGTGATTAGCCGATCTGAGCTGTATTCAAATTTGTAATTGATGATAGAGGTATATTCGCCTTTGGTTTAATTATACGTGTCATGCAGTAATTGAGAACACATCGCGCGTGGCATGCTGACTGCACAGAACGGACAGGGATTACGAGATACGAGTGAGATGTGGTGAGCGAGTGATAGGCTGTGAAGATTGACCACCGTTGATAATTCTCAACACAGAAAACTAAGTTAGGCGTTAGAGGGGGAGATATCGTGACCTTCCTTACACAGGGGACATGTTGATATACAGGCCACCACATCATCCACCGATCCCCTTTTTGATATATCTAATACTGGAATTACATATCTCTACCACGGATAGCAATAATATCACGTAAAGAGGAACGAGTGAAGGTTCTTCATTTTCCAAGTGAAATCGCGCATCTAGATTACAAAGCTATAATGGTGTGGGTTCGAGAGAGTCGTCTTGTATGTTTCCCCAAACTTCCATATCAAACACGCCCGCATCTAAATTACAAAGGTAGAGGCGAGGGTTTGAGGGAGTCGTCTTGGATGTCTCTGCGAGCTTCCATTAGTAGCCGGCGGCAGAATTAGCTATTGAGGTTTGGGGGGCTCAATAGCTAATTTGCCTTGCCCAGACCGAAACCCTAATTTCGCCGACAATATATATCATAATCGTTTCCACCAACTATGATCCACTCTTCCTTCTACTCATCATCATCATCATCAGTCTTCATCCTCCATACAAACAAAAACCACTTCTTTTTTAAAGAAACGAATAGACTTTATTCTTATCATCATGGATTATCGTTCTACTTCTCACTCCCTGCGTGAGCTTCCACTCGAAGAAAACACCCCCGAACTTGAGGCTCAGACCCTCAGTTCCCTCACCACGCATGGACAGGCCATCCAAGTCACAGTCGGATTGACAACAAATACCCCCACGACTGTCGACCAAGACATTGCGCACGCAACAAATACCCCCTCAGCGGATGCTCTTTATGGCCCCGAAATAACCACTTCCTATGGTCATTACATGACCATCGACGATGGTGCAGGTCACTCAATACCCGTCCCGTTCTCCAACCATTATCATTATGGCGGCGGAGACGATGAGAGTGACGACGACGACTACCTCCCAGATTACGATGACAATAGCGACTCCGCCGAGGACGACTCCGAGGAAGTCACACGTCAAACCCCCTCTTCGCAGCATTCTCACAATACCCAAATGACTGCACATGATGAACTCGAGTTCCAGAACAGAGTCTACGGATACAATCATTCCGAAGGATCAACCAATCTCAACTTGATCCAGATCTGCACCATCTGTGGTCAGATCAACACCAGCGACGGAACTCGAACCAATAACGATCACGCTCCCGGATCGTGTACGGCGCCTACCATGGCCGTCGTACAAGCTGAAGACCAATATGATGATGTCTTGATGGAGGACGCAGAATTCCTTACCCTCATTGACGATGACGACTACAACGAGTCGGGCGACAAATCCGAGAAGTCCGATGACGCAGACGAAGCAGACTTTATGTGCACCATATGCTCTCGCCGCATTGCAAACATCTGCTTCACCCCTTGCAGCCATTTCTTTTGCACCTCCTGTGCACTGGGCATTTGGTGGAGCACAGTTGGAAACCAACACCATTGGCCGACATCGATTCCGTGCCCCCTCTGCCGTGGTGACGTGGAGGACGTCATCGATGAGGGGGGAGTGGTGGTCGACCTTTTGTGGTGGGTTTTGCTCATCAGTCCGAGGGCGCAAGAGAGAGCTTTGGCGGAGGATGTGACTATGATCATCGGAGCGCATGCAGTTGCGTTGGTTACAAACCTGTAGGTTTTTATCCTTCCAAATGAGCTATTTGATATCGATTACGAGCATTGAACTAACTGATTTTTAAGCGTCCAATTCACGGCGCTTATGCAGATGTGATCGCATCCTCCTCCGGCTTGGTTAAGAGAGAGCCAGGTTTTATTATGAGGGGTAATCAACATTCCACTGGTTGTTTCAAAATGGTGAGACATTAATACTAATTGATATTATTATTCTAGGTTTATTGTAAGAGGGGACGAGAGCAGTTTTGTATGCTTTCTAGTTTTTGAAGGAAATTGGTGCTCAACGTGGCTCTTACTGTTCAGAAAGGTAAATATTCATCTAATCATTCCTAATCACAAATAACGATTAATACTAACTCATATATTATAGGCTGTCTTTGCCCGGACAAGAGCTTTTGGGACTTTGGAGTTGTGTGTACGTTTTGATGGAATACTGGATGGGAAGGAGTTTGGAAACAAAAAATCATTTGGGAAATGTATTACTTGCAAATATCATACCTTACGCTCTATGTGGCGGGAAAAACACCAGAGTGGTCAAGGTCTGGAATACTGCATTAAAACAATGAACAAAATGATTTGAGGAATGATTCTGTGCAGGCGCGTTTGCGCTCAACGTGACCAAAACAAAACAATACTAAACGCGAAATTATAACACTTTGCTCTCCACGTGCATGACCACAACAAAAAAAAAGTCCTAAGCTAATAGGGAAATTGTGGTACTTTGCGCTCTAAGTGATTACAAAAAAAACGGAAAACTAACAGGGAAATTGTGGTACCAGGCGCGATTTTCTTTTAGGATATGTCGAGCTGGGTGGTTGTTCGATGAAGGAGTGATGTTGTTGTTGAGTTCGGTAACTTCCATAACGGAGTCGCAAATATTAATGCAGCAAGGATTAGGGATTACATGGATTAGGTATCGGTAACTGAACGGAGGTATGGTGCGAGAAGGCATGGGGGTGGGTGTGTCAACTTCAGAGGAACCTTTTTTGTATGAGAAGTAGAGAAAATTCCACCGTTGGGCTAGGCGCTAGTACCATTATGGGAGCAGATCTCCCAATTTCTATAGATTGATTGGCTGCAAACGCCGAAGTTTACACACCTACCCTCCATAGCTTCTCGAGCCATAGTTGTTTATTAGATCATGTAATCTGACATCATAACAGATCTTTGAATAGAAAGGACATGGGTCAACACTGAGCGACGGCAGGCTAACTAGCAAAAGCACTTTGTTTACTTTTCACTGAGAATAAAGGAGCTCTTCGCCATCGGTTGAGTTTTTGATGAATAGGAGAGTAAAAGTAAAATTTGCGGGGTTTATTTTTATCGGTAATCATGATTTCCAAAGACTCATTCCTATTCTTAATTTGTAGTATTACAGTGATCTATGTCGCAAACTTGTACATGAATAGCTAGAACTCTGATAGAAATGATGAAACACTCCATTGTAAACTCCTACACTGCTCGCCAAAAATACCCACGCCATACCCCTAGACTAGTAGCTGATCCAAAGTAACAGTAACTCCATATCAAGACATGAAAACCAAGACATAGCATAGATATAAAAGTGGTGGCTTTAATGCTTCGCGTCATGGAGATTGTTCTCGTTGCTAATGCCATAATGAATTAAATGTTAGTAATAGATTTGACTTAGGTAAGATAGTTCAAGCGCAATAAATACCGTTCAAGGTCATACTCAAGACGATCTTCATCATCGTCCTCCGGGCTGTCATCAGCTTTCGAAGCACCCGAGGCAGAATGGGCGTTATGACCGGGTCCAGCCACTTGACGACGTCTAGGTATAAGGTAAACCGAATCAGTTTCCGCGCATGTAAATAACTCGTCCGACATTTGGACTTACTTTGTAGGAGATGTGACCATCCAACGACGGGTAGTAATGGCGCACGAGGGCCTCGCAGCTTCAAGGGCTGTTGAATCAAGACGGATAGTATCTACTCTACGGTCCCTTACGCGGTTGAAAGGCCGCGACCTGTTTGCAGTTCCTTTGCTACGACGTGTTCTGGTCGGTGAGGACTCGGTTCTAGAAACAACCGCAGCGCCCCGCTGAATGAGGCTATAGATTATCAATCTGTTAGTATCGATTAAGTAAATAGAGAAACTTAGGAACAAAGGGCATACATGTCGGTGCTAGAAATGTGGCTAAACCAGTGCGGAGTTGGAGTGTAGTCAGCAGGCTGGTGAGCAGTGTGGTGGATTAAGGTTTGAACACGATTCGCTAGAACAGGAGAGCTTCTAGGTTCCTCCTTGATGAATTTCCACGTAGGGCTTCTAGGTTCCCCCTTGATGGCTTTCGCAGCGGAGCTTCTAGCGTCTTTATTGTGTGAACGCATGTCGGCGCCAGTAAGGTGTCCTTGGATTCGTGGTTTAAAGTCCGAAGATCCAGCGCGGGAGTTGCGACGACCTCGAGTGATCGAGGGTGAAAGCTCGGCTGTGTCGACAGAGTCACAGTGATGATGTATGATGGTAGTGTGATTGTTGGTAATGGAACCAGTGGAAACAGCTGAAAGTTGAGCAGGACGAGGTGCCATCCAGGAACCAGGGCCAGGGGCTTCGAAGCCTGCATGCAAGGATTAGCGGTTTGATAGAGTTAGTGGCAGGCTACAGTTCCATCAACTTACGGAACAACTCTTCATCGGTCATACGACTTCGCTTCCGCTCTTCAGGTTCACAAGCGTGTGGAATATCTAAATCCATCCTGGCGCTATCTCTAAATGCTTCCGAAGTGCTTTCTACAGATGGTCCATCCTGAGAGCTTTCAGGTGCTTCCTGCACGTTTTTCTGCTCTTCGAAAGTGCAAGGCTCAACGGAGGTCAGACGATCATCATCACGCATGCTCATAGAATCATCTGTCAGCGTTGGCGACACATAAGCTTCACCCCCAGCAAGTAAGTCAGAGAAACAACCCTCAGGGCAGCACTGCAGAGCTTTCGACTCTTTGGATACGTTAACATTGAAGGGTTAGATCAAAGTGGATCAAGCATCTCGCAATGTGACCTACCGGAACTTTCAGCAACAGTAGTCGGCCCTTGACTTAAGCTTAGGGAGATTGCTCCAGGATGATCATCATCACGTATGCTCACAGGGTCGTCTCTCAGTGTTGGCAATACATCACCCTGAGTCTCCACAAGCCAGTCTGAGAAATAGCGTTGGACGCGCGGAGCCTCGGATACTTGGACACAATCAGTATGAAGCGCTTCCAGGAAAGAGTGATGGGGACGTCGAAATAAGGCTTACGAAGTATCTCTTGATCAGCAGTCAATTCCCGATTGAATCCTGAAGAAGCGGCCCCGGGAAAATGATCTTCAGAGTCATGGAGCGATCTTCCAGATGAAATCTGAACGGGATTATTGTCAGGGAACCATTCTCGCAAGGTCGGCGAGGTATCACCCTCCGCTGGAGTAAGCCAACGAGAGCGAACATGTCTATCAGGGGTACGTGGACCTGGTGCGACATCATCTGAATTTGTATCAATATACATAACTGTCAAGTATGGAAGAACATAAGAGGAAGGGGCCGACTGACTCAAGAAGGATTGCTCATTAGGACACTCGTCCTTTATTCCTTCGGGGGTTCGTGTGGCATTTGAAGTCTGCCTCTGGGGACCAACTGTATGGGTTGTATGCGGAACGAAATCGTTAACCCAGCGCAGTCGCCAAGTAGGCGATGTCTCTCCTTCGACTGAGGTGGACCAGGCCGAGGGGAGGGGCAGCGCTCTGTCGGGAGTACAAGAAACACCCAAATCTTCAACACGATTAGTATGCGAAAGGTTTGAGCTAATAATATTACTCCGAGAGTGTAGGGATTATTACCTAGAGACCAGTTGCCCTCAACAGATTCTGGTGTCCACACAGGGGAGTGCTCTCTGGTAGCTGGGGTCTTGGAATGGCGTAAACCAGGGACATAGGTCGTTCCTGGAGAGATGTAATCTCTAATAAAGCCATCCGACAAAGTGGGCGGAGCATCTACCTCAACCTGGGTGAGCCAGCGGGAGAGCTGCCTTGGGTCTCCGAGGGCACGAGACGCTTCATCTTCTTTTACATTGTTAGTACGACGAATGTTGACAAAACGATTGGCAAAGAAAATACATAAACCCACCATCAATCTGTAAAGCCCTCTGGGCGTGCTCCCTGAAGGTGGGAGAGTTCGTTCCCGAGCTTGGAGTTTGACTACGAGAACGAGGAACATAGACGGTACCAGGAGAAAGATAGTCTCTAATAAAGCCCTCCGACAAAGTGGGTGAGGCATTTGCTCCGACAGGAGTGAGACAGCGGAAAGGACGTCGGTGAGGTGTGAGAGGATTGCTATGACCTTGCGACAAAACCGGTGAGTAATCAAAATAATCTTGGAAATAGAAGAATTATTTACCTGCGACCTTCACCCCCGCAGTCACGTCACAAGCAGCGTCGTGATTGACAGAAAACATTTTGTGTGTACAAGGTATAGTAAAAGCGAATAAGAATCGAAGAGTTATGCTCCAATTACCACGCACCAGAGTGTTGTGAGCAAGATTTTGTTGACGAATTGTTGTTACAATCTTGTGGGGTTGTGTTGGTGGGGATATGTTTTCAACGAATGGTTGACTTTTGACATGAACTATAGGTAATCTTCGCAGGTACAATTTAGTACACTGCAACCGCAAACTGAGATTATACACTGGGCCTTGAAGCAATGTGACACCGGCCATTGACCTCCGTCACGTGTTCAGAAAGACTGACAGGTACTGCACAGGATACCATCTGGCGCGCGGGAAACCCACATAAAGTACCAGAGGTTCTGTCAAATAAGCCAATGTCTTTCACGCTGGGGTCTACGGAAAGCAGACGCTTCTCCACCATGAAGGCAAAAACATGCCGGTTTACGTGCCCGATCACGAAACGAAAACAACAGAACTACAAAACACACTCTGAATTTCAACGCAGCTAATCATCTACAATAATCTTTGTTTTAGCATAAGAAATTACTCGCCGCGAAAGCTACTCCGAGGACCATTTATCGGAGGAGCGCGTTGATGCGATCATCCTACTAACGATGAAGTGGGATACCTTGAGCTGGAATATGGCTCATTGGTTTATGAAGATCGAATACTTAGTCGTACAATAACTAACTTTAGTATCGGAAATGTTTTCCGATAGTCGACTGTCAAGAATGGCAATTTTAAACGTCAAATTCGTATTGCTGCCCACCAGGAAGCAACGCCACGACCGGTTTTCTTGCTCTCTCTTCCTTTTCCTTCTCCGACTACGTTTATACCCTCCCCGTCGATAACCTTAATTCTTTTGCTTTTTGTAAATGTTTGGTATCTACGAGCGAGGCATTCGAACACCCTCCGGTCCCAGGTTCGGTGCACACAACTACCTCAAAGTGCTGATATGTACCATACCTGTGAATCTTTGACCCCGTATGCCGAAACATACGCGGAGTAGCGGAATAAGCGTTCTCGGATACAACTACACTCGACTAGATAACCCAGTCCCAGACTATGCACATACAGGAAACGATATTCAGTACAGGCAATAAATCCACCACGCGATCAGATAGTTAGAGCAGCTTATCATGGCTCCCATGGGTGCAGGTGGCTGAGGAATACATTATCCCATCTCTATCAGGCTCTACAGGAAACGGATATATCGGGAACGGAAAGAAATGAAAATGAAAAGTGGAGGGAAAAATATCAACGCACGGGGGCCCGTTGTTTGTAACGCAGCGGAAGTGGGGTAAATGGACAAACTAAGGTATGATTGATGACATCTCCAGTGCTGGTGTGGGCGAGAAGCCGGCTCAAGACGAGTAAGATAGAGAGGTTGAATAACTCGGGATAACAGCCGTTCGCATTGATTTGATTTTTAATTGCTCGAGTGCAGCTCCAGCCACTCGCACCTTTCAGCGACTTCCGATTTTTTTGTTCATGCTAGATATATTAATCTCCATATTATACTGTTCCCAGGGTTAGGGTTTCCTACCCACACAACCCATAAAATCAATTACAAAGAATATTGTAAGTATTTTGACTATTGAAAACAACACCGAAGAGCTTGAGTTCGGGTGTTGAGCAGAGGAAAGTGATATGGGTGCATCAAAACAAGGGGAGCCTTCGAGAATAATAGGTAGGAGTAGCTTATACCGTACGCTCATTGCACGACACCGGAGTAGCAGAATATATTTCTAACTTGCGTTTCCTGGAAAAACTGCGCAGAAAACGAACCTCCTTCATATGTAAGTTTCTTTGACACGAGTGCTATGTTCAAGAAAGTACAGCCTATCAAACAGCGAGCTTTTGTTGCGAATCCGGAAAAGCAGGGCAAAGCTGATGAAAGCAGAATATTCGCACAAAAGAGAATGGTTATACTTAGAAAGCTAGAATTGATCAAAATAAGAATGAGATGTAAAGGCGGGGGGACGGCGTGAGAGGACAAATATCTAGAGATTGATAAAAGACAGGGTAAACCATAGGGTGGAGACCACGGTGGACGTTTGACCAGTAGACCACGTTACTATTCTAAGGCACTGGTAAAATGAATTAGTGCCACATATACCGGTACCTTCTGTCTCTGCAGCTTTCATTGAAACCCCTATGGCTGGGATTGCCTTGAATATGGTGCTTGGGAAACTGCAGGGGGACTGGGGGATTAAAGGTAGTGGAACTGTCGGCGTTCTCAAATAATGTTGCTCGAGACTCAAATGATAGGGCAAGCGAGACTAAGTACTTGAAACGTGGTGCACCTCATCGATTGACACACACTGCTGTGCCAGAGGGCGATGAAATATATTGTCGTACGGGACAAATTGCCACAACGGCCATCAAGATTCATAAAACCTATATCTCCAAACATTAGATGCATAATCAGAAGACGAGGAGACATACAAAGTATGCCACGAGATATTTTAACCTTGCCTGATCTCCATTTTGCTCCTGGATCATGACATATCACTCCACACAGCTTGGGATCATGCTAGCCTGTGGGGGCTGGGTCGGTAGGGTGTTTCGGGGTAGAGAAAGGAGCATTTCCACAGGTCGATAAGTAACAAATCCCGAATGATTTGAGAGATGTGAATAGACTCTATCATCCATTGAAAATATCATGCTTAGAATCCGCTGGAACGAGGACAATCCACTATGACCACCACCCTCTTAGGCTTATCCATAGATTACTATTTAAACCTTATTTCTCGGAATGAAATCTGTCCTCGGATCTCAAGTTAATAGGGCTAAGTAAATATTTGATTACGTTGTGCCAATATAGCTTAGACATGAACCTTATTTCGCCGCTGCCAGATCATCAGTCTGGGCATAATTCTCGAGCATATAAACTCCCTTTTTTCTCTCTTATTTCTTTTCCTTTTCTCACCACCAAGCTCATCACCACTGCAGCTCCAAAAACCCCAGTTTTCAACGTCTCCAAAACTCATCAGTGTTTCGTACCAACATCTCAATATCTCGGAATGTCTACCACTCCTACCACCCCTTCCTCCACCAGGTCTTTTGCCTCCACTACCACCTCCTTGGGCACGATGTCTCCCGCCACTACGGATACCAGTGTATCCTCATCATCTACAAGTTCTCCTACTTCCGATGGCGCCAAGCCACTCTCTCCAAGCTCTCATGATCTCATTTTGTCACTCCTCCGCTCCGCCCAATCCGCGCAGGCTGTTGGAATCTCCACTGCCCTCGCCACTGCCAATTCTGCCCGCGCACGCCCCCGTGCCCGCGAGACCAGGAGACCCGTCCGCGACGAGATTGCCTACGGCTACCTTGATGACCCAGTAGTCCTCGCTGCCCGCGCGAGGGCAAGGGCCCAGGGAGCGAGAGACAAGATGGAATTCGAAGAGAACTTGTACAGAACGCTGGCAAGGCCAGCGTCAATGGAGACCCTTGGGACCTTGAAGGACGTGTTGAGGAGGAGTGGATTGCATGAAGAAGGAACTGAGGAGAAGGAAGATGAGAAGGTGCTCGGAATGTTGAATGATTTTTAGGAGAGTTAGAGGCTAGGCTCGGTAATTATGGTGGAATAATGAGGCGGAAAAGTTGTTGTTTAGGTGAAATTTAATTCTTTTTCTGGCTGTAAATTGTCATCTCTGTGCTGTGTTCCACCTGATTATGCATGTGAATTTGAGCACCCTATTGTCCTTGGAGTCCTCGCCAGTATGACCCAGTCCAGATATCAGATTGACGTTTGATCATAGCTCTTTTTTGCTCAGCGGCACTCAGAGGAAACTGGGCGATATCTGTGGTGGTTCTTCCAGCCGTATCCGCAGAGCCTCAACCACTGACTCAATCTAACATGTACTGCCCTTAATTCTGCGAACCTACTCGCCCTCTGATTGGCCAAGAGCGGAACCTAACCTGACCTCCGCATGGCAACGGCTCACCCAAAATAAAAAAAGTCCCCAAACGGCATATAACACCAACGGAATATAGAAAGGTAAGTACATGTATATAGAAGTCCTATAAACTAGACGATATATCACAAACTACGGCATATAATGGGAGAAGCATCCGAAAGTGAGGTTGACTCACTGAAGGGGGAGGGGAGGGGGGAGGTACGATTTGGGTGGCACCAAAAAAGAACAAGAAGTACTGTGCATTTCCGGGACGAAAGGGCACTACTCCCACCCCTGGGTCGAACCCTGGCCTTCTGTGATCGAAAGCAGGGCTAAACCTCGCGGTGTTCTTTGGCGAGGGTTAACCGTTAGACCACTCGCCCATGTGTGTTGGGGGCTAGAAATGATATTTGTGCGCCAAGGATGGTTGGCTAGCACTACATGTAGTTACAAGTAGTCTAATATGTACTGCCCTTAGTTTTTCTAACCTACTCGCCCTCTGATTGGTCCAGGGCGGAAACCATGGCCCTCCATCGCAACCAGCCCCACCACCCAAAATGCCCAGGCTTAAAAGGTATATCAAATCGGCGAGGGACTTTCTTTCCTTTACCTGTGTAGACTGAATTATAAAATTTAAAAATATACTGGGTGGTATTGAGAGATACTTCAAATAAGGTATTTGCACCGGAATCTTCAACCGGCGGGGGAGGAGGACCTGGGGGGTGGCGCGGTCGATGTGGAAGGCCCCGAAAGGCACAACTAATTGGAGTAAAAGGAACTCGCGCTCGCGAGATCGGCCACTGCTGGTTCTCATGTACCTAGCACCTGACGTTCTGGACACATCGTCAGGAGTGTACTCCCAACTGTGTCTACCATTTCACTCATCGACCTTCGTTTGCCGCGATCGTCTGGCCGCACCCCCCCCCCCCCCCCGCGGGGCGCCGGCGGCGCCTACTCCCGAGTACCCAAGTCCTGTAGGTCGTCGCTGGTGGCAGACATAATGGGAAATGAGCCGGCGACATTTTCGCACCGGTCACTGCTAACACTAGTTTATTAAAGTCTATCATACGTCTCTCTTAGGCACCTGTTCTGCAATGATTGACCTTTCTTCATCAACTCTCTCAGTTAGTCCTTATCGCCGTCGTAACCCGCCCCTAGAAATGCCCCCAAACAACTTAGCCTCCACTTATCATATCCTATGCTATCTACCATCCTAGCCAACATCTAATTCCAAGGGCGAAACAACTCTCCAGTGGCAACCTTAGTAGTGTCGTTGGCCACCCAGTGGTCACCGCTGTTGAGGAGAAGAGGTTAGGAGCCTCTCCATTGGTATTGGTATCCAAAGCCGGCACTGGCTCTTCCTGCCAATCTGGGAAGGACACCATTGCTCTTGACAGTAGGTCATCTCCATTCGACACCGTGGCCTTGTTAACTTGAAGTACATTTTCTTAAGAAGTTCTAAACGATAACTTCTTTCCATTTCCGGACACCGTTCCTCGTCAGCTCATTCATAGAACCTAACCACCTGGAATCGGGTATAGGATCATAGAATTTGCTCAATGTCGTCCTAGATATCTTAACCTCGGCGAATATCCCCTCTATGAACCTCCCGGGCCTGCCGCATCCAAAATGTCATTCAACATACCCGTCTTAAAACACGTCCTACGCTACGTACTCAATAATCTGCCCACAATACATCTAATGGCGGGACATTGAACACCTCACCCACCGATGATTTCTAGGAACTCTCGCTATAAACGCGGCATCAACCACTTCCCCCTACTGAAAAACCGACATCATCACTCGCAGCTTCAAAGTACATTGCAGTTGATACTTGTCGAGTGTAGTTCTCGGATGATCCTTCGTCCCACTTGACCTAGGTTAGGAGCCGCTCTAGGGCAAAAGGAGCATATCCAAAGGGAGATGCAGAAGGGGAACGGCGGCGGACATGAGATTTGTTTTTTACGGGGAAGTGTTACAGGAACTACGGAGCACTGTCCTAGAGGCGAAGGACAGTGAGGAATACGAGTGACGGGTTGTGATGCGAAGACGGTCGGGTAACGGAAGGACAAGCATAGAAAGGTATCGGGTGGTGTGGGGGCACGCGGTGTTACCACACTAGTACCATACTATTGTGACGGCACGTTTACTATTGGGTGTCTCACCCGGAATAGAATGGGAAGCGGGGCTTACGGCTGCAGGCTGTTCTACTTAGGGAAGTAGGTCTAGGACAATAGTATGGTGCGACCCGATGACTGGCAATTGCAAGGTTCATGGTTACGTGTCGGAATTAGAATGGAGGACGGAACTATGCGGGGGCGCTTTTCTATCTGGGTTATCTTCGGGAGCTTGACCTTATTCTATTTATCGTTGTATCAGTTAGTATTAGAAAGCGGGCCTTGGCATAGGTTCCCACATGTATAAATAGGGCAGGATTCTGCGAAGACTTGAGGGTATCATCAACCATCAAGTCAAGGGAATCCGGTTTACAATATCATCAGTTTAAACGCTACAGAATTATCGCTTAGCACTGGCCATTTCCCCAAACACTATATTGTACCTTATCCCTAACTTTTACTCTTTACCTATCGCATAAACCACCAAAAGTCTCGATAAGACAACTACTCGCTTAAACCAATACTCTGAGTATTTTGCTTAGTGGCGGATAGTCACCGTGCTCTCAGTAGAAGAATAAGCGCTTCGTCTATTAGAAAGACCAAGGTACTATATGCACCCCCGAGTAGCAACAGCAGCCATCAACAACTACCTTTGCGCTACATCCTTCATCGTACGAAGAGGAAGCGCCGAACATCTATACTGCGGATACCTCCATTATACAGGTTTCTTTACAGAAGCAGGGACCACCGCTACCTTCGAGGAACACGACCCCGAAATCCTCAACTATCCAGAACTCTTCCCAATCAAGATCACTCTCTCGCAGCGGTCTTTCGGACTTGCCCACCCAGCCCCCTGGTTCATTGCTCAACCTTGGTGCAGAAGACAACCACAGCTCAAACTCGAGCAGCTTAGCAATGTCAAGGGCTCATCAGCAACGGTCGGAGGAAGACTACAACATGGAGAGCTCAATCGCCTTGAGAGATCGAGGTATATTGGAAACCCAGGCCAAGAGGCGCCACAGGAAAGAGAGAGATGTGCCGATAGGCTCCCTCTTCGGATCGACGAGGCAGGAAGAATCATATGGGCAGGCGAGGAGGCGGCAGGTAGACCACCGGGAGTTCTCTCCATACGTCACCCCAATCAGAGAGAGATCCTCTACTCAGAGGCCCTCGGTACCTCGGGTAATGGACGACGACGAGGATACCAACATGGACGTAGAGGAACGGCGGGTGGAGAACCCCTTTGGCGATCTTATCGGGCAAGAAGTCCAGCGACAAGGGGCTCCAGTAGTGCAACAACTCAGCCGCGGGATCGAGGAACTCAGCATGCACGTACGAGATATTCCCATACTCAGGGAACTCACCCGTCAGCAGCAGGAGTACACCAACAAGATCGTAGAAGATCTCCACGCCAAATTCGCTGGGGACAGGGCCGAGCGAGACAATCAGCTCAACCAGGTCATGGCTCAGCTACGAGCGGAATCCACCGCCGCTACCAGCAATCTCGGTCAAGTGCTTGGGCAGATCGTCGAAGCAACTAGGGCACATCAGGAGAGGCAGGAACGGCAGGATCAGCACATAAACGCGCTGACCAACTTTGTCCAGCAACTCCCAAAAGACGGCCCAGTCCAGCTACCCGCGGAGGTCACGGCTGCCCTGGAACGGATGGAGCAGGACAGACAAGCCGCAATGGAAGACCAGTTCGCAGGTACGAAGAAAAACCTGGAAGAGATTATCGAGCAAATGCGGGTAGCAGCCAGTAGAACGGCAGCAGCCCCTGAAGGCTCAGGAGGCGGGGGTGTAGTACCCCCCCAACCTCCCAGAACCCCCCTAGTAATTCCGGAGAAAGACCGGAAGGATCAGGAAGCCAACCCCCCGTGCCCCCCCGCTCCGAGGCAAGGGGAAGTCAGCAAAGTGAGCAGGGAGGCAGGGGAGGCAATGGTAATAATGGCAATGGGGGAAACCGCGCAAGACCTCGAGACCCTTCCCCCTCCGACTCATCCAGCTCTTCCGATTCAGAGAACGATCGTCGATCACGCGAACGAAGGCAGAGAATACGGGAGGAGCGAAGGCGCCGTAACAGGCAGCAAGAGGTAGACCTCATGCACCCTCCTCGCGCCACCCTGGGTGATACGCCAAAACAGGCAAAAATCCCCTTCTCCGGAAAAGCCGACGAGGATGTGCGGCACTGGATTGACCAAATGGAAGTCTTAATTGAACTTCAGAGGAAGGTCCGGTGGGACGACCAGACCAAAATCCTGTGGGCATCCCTGGAACTTACCGGGAGTGCGGCAAAATTCTGGCGAAACTTCGTGGAACGACTATCGGTGGACCCCAGCATCGGGACATGGGAGAATTTTAAAAACGAACTACGGATTCAATATGGCAATCGGACCAGTCAAGAACAAGCCAAGCAGAAGATGGATAAGCTCCGTCAAACTGGCATGATCGATGACTACATCAACGAGATGCAGAATCTGGAATGGGACGCGAAGGTCGGACCCATCGTGATGAAATCCATGATCCTAACAGGAATAAACTCCTCGCTGGAACAACGCCTCTCGAATGCAATCGAGGAACCAGAAGATTTCGCGGAATGGCTAGCATGGGTTAGGAAGGTCGGACGCAAGGATCACGAGGTAAAAGCACGAAAAGAAATTTTACGTGGCAAGGATGTCGTGAAAGTTCGGGAGGAAAAATCGGAACGGCGAAAATCACGCAACCCCGCACCTCGGAAAACTTTCTCCGCGCCAGCGCACAACTCCAAGCCCTCGGATGACTTAGGTGTCACCAAGGACGAGAAGGAGAAGTGGCAAAAAGAAGGGGAGTGTTTCCGTTGTGGTAGAGATAACCACTTCGCGAAAGATTGCGTGGCGACGAGTAAGGTCAGGTTAACCGACCTGAAGAGGAAACGGTATCCTTCCGGAGGAAAGGACCACGGAAGGGAGGGTGAAAAGAAGCGGAAATTGGGCCCCCAGAATGAGGCATTTAGGGCAAGGATTACAACTTTGGAGGATCAAAATTGATTGGGTATTTCTATTTTTCGGTATCTCATGTTGCGTTATGGTTTCTTTCTATTTTTGGGTCATGGAAAAACAAGGTTTTTATGTATTACGGTTATCGGTTGGCTATGGGATCTTCTATATTTGTTTCGTTATACGCGCGGAAATTCAATTCTCTTTACACACACTCTGAGGATGGGGTTACACCCCGAAACGCCTGGTACGTAAGTGTTGTACCATGATCTTCATCAAACACTCGAACTCTCTATATAAACCCCCTCACCCCGCGCTCAACAGAAAAAACCATCGAACCAACCCACACCTGAAACCAATACCAAAACTTTTTATCAAACCAATACACAAGCATGTCTTCCAACACACAAGAAACTCGTCTTGAGATCGAAATCTCTTGGGACCATCCCGCCACTAGTACCAAACATGTCGCAACAGTCAACGCACTCCTAGACAGTGGCACGGAGGACTGGATCATGTCCTGGGACTGTATCCACCGTGAAAAAATACCTACTCAACCTCGACCAAAGCCTCTCATCATCAGACAGGCCGATGGTACCCCTATGCCCAACTCCGGCACCCACATCACTCAACCTCTCACCCTCCGCATCGGCAACCATCTAGACAGGGCTATCACCTGTGAGGTTGGCTCGTTTGCAGGAGAGGACCTCGTCATACCACATCGATGGCTCAAGGAGCATCAACCAACCATCCATTGGGGACGCAACAGTGTTAGCTTCCATAGCAACAACTGTATAATCAATGGGTGCTTCGTATCAGTCGAGGACATATACGATCAAGACCCAGAAGAGCTGGTCATCAGGCTGTTGAGGGCGTCACCCAAGAAGCAGATGACGATCGAGCAACACCCCTTTTGGGCAAGAGCATCGGTAAACGAGGCTCTCGTTAGTGCTATACCGGTGGAGTTTCAGGAATATGCCGACGTGTTCTCCAAGGAAGGAGCCGCTCGACTACCTGACCACTCTGAATGGGATCATACCATTCCTCTTATGGAAGGAAAGCAGCCTCCATGGGGGCCGATTTATTCGCTCTCCCCACCTGAAGATAAGGCACTCCGGGAGTATTTGGATGAAAATCTGCCCTCCGGCAAAGTAGTCCCCTCCACTAGCCCAGCAGCGGCACCCGTCCTGTTCGTTCCGAAAGCTAATGGCAAGCTTCGGCTATGTGTCGACTTTCGTGGCTTGAATGGGATCACGATCAAGAACCGTTACCCACTGCCGCTCATGAATGAGCTAGCCGACGCAACGAAAGGAGCACTCTACTTCACGAAAAGAGACCTGAAAAATGGCTATAATCTGATTAGGATTGCCAAGGGCGAAGAATGGAAAACCGCTTTCCGAACAAAATACGGCCTCTTCGAATATAGGGTAATGCCTTTCGGCTTGACCAATGCGCCTGCGTCGTTTCAGGTCATGGTCAATACCATATTCAAGGATCTTCTAGATCAAGGCGTAGTAGTCTACCTGGATGACATCTTAATGTATTCAAAGACTAGAGAAGAGCATATGACTCTTGTACGGGAAGTTTTGGAGCGACTGCGACGACACCACCTATACGGAAACCTCGAAAAAACGGAATGGTATCAACAGGAGGTAGAGTTCCTGGGATTCATACTATCAGGAAAAGGGAACCGAGTATCACCAAAGAAAGTCCAGGCGATCGAAGGCTGGTTAGCCCCAACCAAGGTCAAGGAACTCCAGTGCTTCCTCGGATTCGCCAATTTCCTAAGACGGTTTATCCACCGATATTCTGAGGTTTGCAGACCCATGACCGATCTCCTGAAGAAAGGTTCTGTATGGGAATGGGGCAGGGAACAGCAAGACGCGTTCGACGAGCTCAAAAGGAGATTTACGTCTGCTCCAATACTCCGACACTATGACGAACACCGCGAAGCAATCGTGGAGACTGATGCGAGTGATTGGGCCGAGGCCGCAGTACTCTCTCAGGTGTTCGAGGACGGTATCCTACATCCGGTAGCTTACCACTCTCGCAAGTTCAACGAGGCAGAGGTCAACTACGAGATCTATGACAAGGAGATGCTCGCAATAGTCTCTGCTCTCTTGACTTGGAGACACTGGCTGGAAGGGACGGACATCCCTATCCAGATACATTCGGATCACCAAAACCTGCAGTATTTCACAACGACCAAGAAGTTGTCGAGAAGACAAGCCAGATGGGCCGAGAAGATAGCACCTTTTCGCTTCAAAATCCATTACCGACCAGGCGAAAAGAACGGCAAGCCAGATGCACTTACAAGGCGTCCGGAGTTCGCGATGGAAGGGGGAGTAATGCGTGAGCAGCCCGTAAAACAGCTACTCAATGCAGAACAGTTTGTCAGAAAATCACGGACTAGCGTAGAAACTGGGCCTGAAGTGATTGGCAACCCCGAAGAGGAATGGAATCAGTTGGATCAGTGGTACGACATACCGAGCGTAGAGCTGCCTCAGCCACTACAGGGTTGGTATGAACAGGAAAGACGATGGGTTCGGAGGATGGTTCCGGATGAACACCTCCCTGACTCAAACCTTGAGATCTTCGGACCACCGGAGGCTGCTATCGTAAAGGTAGAGCCTGCCGCTGAATGGAGTCCCGATTCGAATGACCCCACCCACGATGGTCGATGGGTAGTACCAGGCTACGCGGTCAAGCAGGTCATCGAAGAACATCATGATCGACCCGTAGCGGGGCATCTAGGAAGGGATAAAACCCTTGAGTTGATTGATAGGAACTACTGGTGGCCAGGAATGTCCACGGATGTAGCCAACTTTGTCAAGACCTGCGATGTATGCCAGAGAGCCAAGCAACGTCGGAGACACTTGTCACTCCCTCAACCCCTAGAGTTAGCCACCACACCTTGGACTGATATCTCGATGGATTTCGTAGTAGAAATGCCAAAGGAGAAATCAGGATTCCGTAACGTATTGGTAGTTGTGGATCGTTTTACGAAAATGGCTCACTTCATTCCAATGACGGGAATCAACGCGGAACAGACCGCTAACGCATTTGTCAAGGACATCTGGCGTTTTCACGGACTTCCTAGGAGCATCGTTTCTGATAGAGGAACCCAGTTCGTGTCAGCATTCTGGGCGGCCATCACGGAAAGATTGGGAATTCGTAGAAGACTCTCCACATCATTCCACCCGCAGACCGATGGCCAGACAGAACGGACCAACCAGCACATGGAAGGTTATATCCGGGCATATACGGCAGGAACAGGCAAGAAGTGGAAGGACCTGTTACCTATCTGCGAATACGCCTATAATAATGCGAAGCACACGTCGACGGGACAATCACCGTTCTACTGCAACTATGGCTTCCACCCTCGGACGGACTGGCCTACAGATGCGGAGATCGAACGTTTAGATGCCAACGGGAACAACTACTTGGACGAGATCATCACGGCTCATGAGTTAGCAAGAGATACGCTACAGAAGACCTTCGACAGGATGGCGTCAAAGCCAGGACCAGCAGTACAGCGGTTCACTATCGGTCAGAAGGTCTTGCTGGATACTCGGAACCTAGGCGGATACTCCAAGTGGTCAGATAAATTTACAGGACCATTCACGATCTCAGCGGTGATAGGCAATCGGGCTTACCGCCTTGAACTCCCGGTAGAATGGAGGGTTCATGACGTATTCCACGAGATGCTGCTACGGCCCTATCGCGAGGACCCGGATCCCACTAGGCAGCAAAACACACGAAAACGACTAGCAACACCCGAGCAACAGGAGGCATTGGCGGATGAGAACTTCCAGCCAACCTCCAACATACGACCCCATACGCGAAGTCGAGGCCCAGCGATCGATGACGAACGGGCTCATAAGCGACAACGGAACAGGCGGGACTAAGCTCGATACCTTTCCCTACTCTATGACTTTTCCCACAGGGTTTTTATCATAGAAGGGTTTTAACGGTCGAGGGCGACGTCTAGGAAGGGGAGTAGTGTTACAGGAACTACGGAGCACTGTCCTAGAGGCGAAGGACAGTGAGGAATACGAGTGACGGGTTGTGATGCGAAGACGGTCGGGTAACGGAAGGACAAGCATAGAAAGGTATCGGGTGGTGTGGGGGCACGCGGTGTTACCACACTAGTACCATACTATTGTGACGGCACGTTTACTATTGGGTGTCTCACCCGGAATAGAATGGGAAGCGGGGCTTACGGCTGCAGGCTGTTCTACTTAGGGAAGTAGGTCTAGGACAATAGTATGGTGCGACCCGATGACTGGCAATTGCAAGGTTCATGGTTACGTGTCGGAATTAGAATGGAGGACGGAACTATGCGGGGGCGCTTTTCTATCTGGGTTATCTTCGGGAGCTTGACCTTATTCTATTTATCGTTGTATCAGTTAGTATTAGAAAGCGGGCCTTGGCATAGGTTCCCACATGTATAAATAGGGCAGGATTCTGCGAAGACTTGAGGGTATCATCAACCATCAAGTCAAGGGAATCCGGTTTACAATATCATCAGTTTAAACGCTACAGAATTATCGCTTAGCACTGGCCATTTCCCCAAACAGGAAGCATTGGGATGTGTTGATGATAATACTTTTAAATAAAGCTTATATAAAAATACCCTTAATTAATTCACCTTAAGACAATACTTATTGAAGATTAGATGTAACTGGATTGATAGAATAGAGGAATCAATAGTCGTTTAACTGTGATCCGTCAGCTTAGTAGATGTAACTGTGCTTCATGAGGTATCACTCGTTCCCGGCTCCAGCAAGTTTACGCAACGACAGATCTTGAAGCGTCATGACCGATGTTTTTTATTGGTTCTGCCCTTCAAAGAAGACGATTGACTCACAGTAATGTATAAACATACACAGATGCAAATTTGTTGATCAGAGCAATTTAAACCATGGGGGAGGGGGTTGGCTAGGCAACATAGAAAGAAGATGGGAGGGACCAACACTTACGTCAGAGCATATTTAAGTTCAAGCTAAGAGTTTTGCTAAGGAATACACTTTGTCACATGACAGACGGCTGAGGTAACGTCCCGTAGCTCTGCATTGCTTCCTCTTAGCACATCCAAGCTACCAATGAGACGCGTAAGTGTTCACCCCAGAATTTAAGTCTGCTGGCCTTGGCCCCGAACAATAGGTTTTGCACTACCTTCCGACTAACCGCAATACAATATAGGTACCCTGTCGCCCGTCTCCAAAACCTTGGCTGTTCGACGCTTAAAAACATAGGTCTCACATCTCAGGTCCTGTCCCCCGACATCTTCTTCTTTCCTCATCACAACATCAACAACTTAATCACACATCTCTCTACATTCAGAACCACAAATTGAAAATGCCTCGTCCTCCTCCCTCTTACACAAACCCCCTCGGGCCACACCAACGCACCATGACCCCCGCCGAGGCCCGTCGTTTCGCCGCCAGGGCCGACGACGCCGTTGCCCTCTTCGACCAAGAAGTCTCTGCGCGTGCCCTCGCTGCCATCCACGACCCTCCGATCCCTGCCATTCCCCTCATGCCATCGCCCCCCGAACTCACCATCGCTCGCCCGGCCTTCACTTCCGCTTCTGAGAGGATCTTTACCTCCCGCCGTGGCCCCCGCGCAATCCGTATCTCTCCCTCTGTCTCTCCAACCTCCCATGCCAATGGCATCCTCAGAGCCCGCTCTACAAACTTCGGAGTAGAAATTGGGAACTACATCGATGACACTACGCTTGCCCGCCCCCGCCGGCGCAATGTCAACCGCGAGACCTCCGATGCTCCTCTCAATCAGTATTCTGACATGCCTAATGATGAGGACGAGGATGTCGATATGGACGAGGACGACGACGATGACAGTGAAGATGAAGACGATCACGAAGGACCACAGTATACCGAGGCTGGAAATAACGACGATAACGATAGCGAAGATAATACCATTGACCCCGCAGCGGGATGGCGTCTTCAGGACCAGGAGGTGGTGCTGGAGCGGATTGGTGCCGGACTGCGGCCCGGAACATTTGAGGAGGAGCTTGTTCGTGATGAGGGACTTAGGGCTATAGAGACGCGCATGGACAGTCGGAGGAGGGAGAGGGAGGCTACAGGGCGAGTGACGAGGTTGGCTCGCAATGTGGGGGTGGGTGGTGGCGGAGTGAGCCTCGGAGGTGCTAGGAGCATCAGTCCGATAATGCGGCAGCCACAGGTGCCAAAGATGGAGTGGCCAGATGCGAGGAAGATGACGAAGGAGGAGCTGGCGGCATATAACAAGAAGGCAATTGCAGAGGATAGGGAGGCAGAGGCGAAGTGGAGAGAGGAGAAGGATAGGAAGGATAAGGAGGAGGAGGGGAAGCAGAAGGCGGTGTGAGAGCAGTATGGTGGAGTAGCTGTGCTTCAATATGGTGAGCGATGATATGGGGTAAGACTGTTGTCGTCTTGAGTACCATTTCTACAAGTTTTTCTGTAAGTTGGTCTACAAATTTCTGGCGTCTTTTTTACTCCGCTATCTTTTATTGTATAAGATATGGCTTTAGGGAGTGTGAAAAGGAGTTAAATAAACAATTTGTTCTTAGATTTACTTTCATGTTTCTAAACCATGAAATATTACTTTGTTGTCCGAATACGTGTCCTTTAGTCCTACCTTTTCCAGTTGTTTGTACTATTAGAGGCAAAGAATGTTCTTCAAAGCATTCTATCACACATACAGCTGACCAATCGGCTCTTTGCATTTTCTCCACTCCGTAATATTAAAGAAGCCAAAGAAATGGCGTCTTCGAACTCCAGTCCAGTGAAAAATCAACTGGCCAGTAATATACTGTGACTCATTGCCTCTCGTAGTAATTCAACTCAACCTCAAATGGTTTCTGTTTTCTTGTGCACAAATCACCCTCCCTCATTCTGGTGTAACGGATAGTTTTGACATAATTACGATCCCTCGATCCTCCCTCATCCCCCGGACAGAAACAAACGGACAGGTAACCCTTCCAACCTAACAGATATATCTAACACACATCAGAGAAGTTTTGACGTTTGTATAGTGCGGTCAGCAACAAAATATCAAAAAAAGACATTCCACCTAAATACATCCGCATCCGCCATTGTCAAAGAAACATGAAGAGCTTCCAAATTCCCTACCATCGGAACGCCCTGTCCGATGCCCATGGACATAGGTCTCACACCATAGAATTTACAAGTCCAATTCATCCCATGGAAATCTCTTCTCACGACCCGGCGTTCCCCCGTACCCTACCCCATAAGTACCACAGCCCCGGCCGAGTTTCAACCCACACTGCAACGCTGTCACAAAAAAGTCAAATGTTACTCAGAAATAAAGAACACGGGCTACAACTACAAACGCGAACTATTCCAACCCCACAGGCGGACATAATGAACCGCCCAATGATTATACTCGGTGTCGGCGATCAGCCCCCCACTGCCACCAGTGGAACCTCCGGTACCCTTGACCTAATGTACCTCCCTCGAGTCCCATTGAGGCCACCGCTACCAGTACTCATCCCACCTCTACCAAAGCTACCATTCCTGTCGCCGAGGCCACATTTCCTGTCACCTGGGCTACCGTGTCCACTAACATCGTTTCCACTAACACCATATCCACTAACACCGAGGCCACCCTAGCCTCAACCACCGACGCAGGACCCACGGATACCTGGACCCTCTCTACATCCCCAAGCCTCTAGCGCGCGTAGTGCATGCATAGCCTTACAAAACCCCCTCAACGCACACTCACGCCTGCGCAAGTCGTATCCAAGCAGAAGTACCTTCGGAAGATGGCCTTTCTCGGAGAATCGCGCTTGCGTTGGCTGCAGGTGCTGGGGAGGCTCCGTATGGGCGGAAGAGGAGGAGGAGGGTGGTAAAGCAGGCGAGAAAGGAGGTGTAGAGGATGGAGATGAAGGAGCAGGGGGAGCAAGAAGTGAGGAAAGAGGTAAAACAGGAGTACATGGAACAGGTAGAGCTGAAGGAGGTGAAGGAGGGGGTGAGGGTGATCGGGATTCAGTGAGTCTAGAGAGCTTCTAGACGTGTCTGATAGGGCTTATAGCAATGGGACATCGAGAAAAGAATCTGGGGGGTTTCATTTGCTTTTTTTCTTTTTTTTTTTTGGCTTTCTGCTTATCCTCCGGGCGTTATCATGGGGTATAGGTGGCTGTTAGATGTTATATAGGGAGATAGAAGAATGAAACACAATCGATAAAGCGCCGGCATGAGGTTCAACTCGAGCTTTGTCGATGGAGCTCTCAAAGAAGAACCACTAACCTACGACAGTCTTCTCACTGCCACTCTCCTAGCTATGTCATTGAATCAGTAAATGAATCAAAAATTTACCATACTTCCTTATCGTAAAATCCATCGGAAATAGTGCTTGGGAAGAAAGAAAATCTATCCATAAAACGAATTATTTTTAACGTCGAAATGAATCTGGAAATGGGACTTAGGTGCAACTTAATACTTTCAAAAATACAATATTTGGTCCAATACCATAAACACTGCCTTGAGTGGGATGGCGACTCTACCACCTATTTAAATAAATCAGGGAATGAATCGATGATTTTCCCCACGTCTCCGGCGTAAAATGCATCAGAAAGGGGCTCTAAGATGAAACACGTTTTCCCGTGTAAATGAATCCTTTTTGTACTGGGAAATGAATCAGGAAATTGGACTCAAGTGAAACTTAATCCCTTAATAAATATATTCTATGTCCCAATACCATATCCGATGCATTGAGTGGGAGGACCTTCCTCGATGAATGTTATACAAAACTCTACCAGTTATGTAAATAGATCAGGAGGCGGGTAGGGGGCTGACCCTCCTTCGCCACTGAAACATTCACCGGAAAAGTGCCCTTAAATTGAACACAATTTCCCCGGTAAATAAACTTTATCTATGTGTGGAGATCAGGAAACGGGAGTGAGGTGCAGGAATCTACCAGCTATGTACATGAATCAGGAAATGAATTAGATATCTTTTCTACTTCGCTCTTGTAAAATGAATCGGAAAAGTGTTCTCAAATGAAACAAAATATCGCTTGTAAATGCGTCTTTTTTATACTGGGAAATGAATCCAGGAATAGGACTTAAGTGCAACTTAATGCTTAAACTAACACATGATTTTACCCTTTACAAAATGCGTTCCCTGCGGTAGGAGGGCCACGGGATACCCCTACAGCTCCCTTGAAATCACACTCATGGAGACTACATGTACCTATATTTGATTCAAGTTTCTAGCGGTGGTGATCGACGCTGCAACACGCCATTCCTTCTGGTTCAGCTAGCTGCTTATTCATCCAATCGGTGTCAATGATAAACTTGATAGTAAACCCAGCCAAGATTGGTAAGAAGGACAACGCCCATAGCGGTTTGAGTGCTGTATCAAAACCAGAAAACCCTCCTATATCACGAGGAGGGCGAAAAGCTCAAATACCAGCAATACCGGTTGTTTAACAAACCATAAACACCCAATATAAAATCTAAAAACAATGTTAGAGAATGATAAACACCAAAATGTACTCGAGATACATCAAGTACTAGAATACTACTACTACTTGGGTGTACACAACATCTGGGAGTAAATCAGCTAATCCAGAGTGACAATTGGGGTGATGATCCTCGGTGCACTCACGTGACAAGCCCAAACATTCACTGAAATCTCCTCGCCCAGCTGGCAGCCCCCACCGGCCTTGTACCCAACTCCAACTGCCCAACCTCCCTCAACGCCTTCACCCCTCCTTTCTCCAACACACAACCACAACAACCAACATTTCTCTCCTCCTCACTTCAATCCCAACTATCAACAAGCACAAAGATTAGGATGTTTCGCGGGAACGCTCCCACCCCTCCTCCAGGAACTCCTCCACCGAGTCTCCCAACTGGAATAAGATTACCAGTGCCAGGAGTAACACCAACAAGATCCACAGCACCCAGTTCCAGCACACCAACACCATCCAGAAGTGGAACCAGTCTGAGCAGACCAGACACCCCCCAACTACCCATTGCCTTCGGTCCCGACCCTTTTTACTTCCATCTCCCAGACCTTGACAATAGTGACACCAATAGGGCAGACTCGGACAACATGGAGTGGGCAGGAGGAACACCTCGCCCCTCTTCTCTCCCCGCCCAAGCCCCCTCAACCCCCCTCCCCCCCTCCGCCGCTTCCAACCAAATTGACTCCATGTCAGCTACCCAATCCAACCCCATCACACCCATCCTCCACCTCATGCCCTCTCGCCCCTGGACACGCAACGAGATCCGCGAGGATCTCATCCACCGCCTAACCAGCCTTATCAACTACCCAACCCCACCCACCTACGCCCTCCTACAGTGCAGAATATCAGAAATCCGAACCGTGGCCATCACTCTCACACTCCTCGCCAATAGAACGCCGCCCGAGGAGCTCACCCCCGATAATACACCACCTACCTCACTTGATAACCTCGTCCTAGAAGAATATCGGACATACCTGGCCAATGAAGCGGCGACCCAGCAACAAGTGCGCGAGTCAACCCCTGACTCTGGGCTCACCGCCAGCAACGACGAGGCCGTGGGCCGTGCCATGGCACACTTTAATACACTCCTGCGCTCCATGCGCAGCGAGGGCGGCGGCATATCCTTCACAGCCTCTGTTCTTGCGGCGCGGGAGGCGGTTTCAAGTATGCTCCCTGGCGGGCCCGCGTGGGCTCGGGATGAAGCCGGATCTACAGTTGGCTGGAACCCGAGCCAGGACGCCGCTGCTGCTGCTAGGTCCAGAGAGAGGCAGGAGGCGGCAAGGGGACGTTTTGAGGAACTCAGGAATGCGGGGCCATCCTACTGGGGTGATGGAGTACCACAGGGCGCACAGTCATCACCTGGGAGTGGATTCATGAGGAGGGAGAGGTTGGATGATTCAGATAGCTCGACAGCCTCAGGCCCGTCGCAGAGAGCAGCTGAGAGCGAGGCGGGCGATGGGCCTGACCTCGGCATCCTCGGCCTCCTGGGCGGCCGGCCGACAGCGGAGTACTATCGTAGCAGGTTCCCGATGGCTACGGATGAGGAAATCGCTGAAGCCTTGATCCGTAGGGAAGTGTTCCGCCCGCGTCGTGTGGCGAGGCAGACTAGGAATCGTGATCCTAGGAGTGCGGGGGTGTCGACTAGGGTGTGGCCGGATGCGAGGAGCATGACCGCGGAGCAGATCGCGGAGTTTAATAGAGTGGCGAGGATGGAGGATAGGGAGGAGGATGAGAGGATAGAGAGACAAAGAGCGGAGGAGAGAAGAAGGGTAGAGGAGGAGGAGGGTAGGATAGCTGCAGTGAGGGAGCAGGTGACAAGAAGGTTGAGGGATGCGATGGAGGAGGAGATGAGAGGTGCCAGTTAGATAGTTTGAAAAGAGTAAAAGAATAGCTGGGCTCTTGCTGTTTGTGGCCAGTGGTAGGCTTGTAAAGGTTTACCTTGTGAGAGTAAAGATGAATGAAAGTTCCTTATTGGTTTGAGCGTTTGTAATGTGCGGTTCTTTTTCTACATTTCTACCATCATGTGCTCGCGACATGTAGATAGCGAGCGATGGTATCCCTGGTCTTTTGGAATATCTGTAGCTAGAGACTATAAGCCTCCCGCCAGATATATCGATCTAACATAGTACAAGCAGAACCTGCTTTTAAACAAGGCGAGTTGTCTGAATGGGCTATATAACCTGCTTGTTAAGTAAGCTCGTGGCTGTTCCCCTGCGTCTTTGTGCAGTCATGTATCAAGATGTCAACGCCGAGAGATTCCAGAACCTTCTGCTTCTATACTGATCTGCTTGATGCATTGGCACGTTTTCTCCCCAAAGAGACGGACTGGGCAGTGATTCCAACGGTTGAACCCGGTTGTATTGAGAGGTCATACCATACCGAACTGAACTGAATTACATGTCCAACTGAACTGAACTAAACTGAACTGGATCGTAGTTCTCTTAACTGGTTTAAGAACTAGAACCGTTCTTTTGTTTGGTTTGCAGGTTCATAAACTAGATCTTTTTTCAGAGTCCGTTTCTTGGTTTATTAGGCGCAATTGAGCCCGCCCAAAACCAGTCAAGGTCAGGAAATACGTCCTCTATGTGACGGGTACCTGCATGATAGAACCGTTTAGTAAACCGGTCTGAACCGGTTTTTGATTGTGATGAACCGTTCAAACCGAATTAGCTCAAAGACAAGAACTGAACCGAAATATTAACTAAACCGGTTTACCAAAACCGGTTTGTTTGGTAGAACGGGTGAACCGTTCGAAACACTGGTACTGGCATCCTATATTACATTACTTGTACCCCCCCAAATGTCTGTTGTGATGGGTTCTCTAAATATCGCTGTCTTCAAATACGCGGAAATGTATTAGACATTTATATGAGATACAACCCTTCCTTCCTCGGGGAAAACAACACTCGACCAGCCACCAACGTTACACAGGCCTTCTTGGCAAGGAGCTCGAGTGATAATCCATGGAGACATAACATTCCTGTGAATTCTTGGCAGGAGGCGAGTGATAGCTCGTGTATACCCGCCCCTCTAAACACCTTGTTTAGGATCATGAAACCGGCTGATGCTAATTCGCTACCTAGCATATTTCGAGATTATTTCATTGCGGAAGGTGTAGTTATATCATAGCATACAGTAAAAGAAAGTGGTTAGGACTTTGTGGGCGACGTGTCATTAACGCCGGGGTAATACAACGTCGGCTCGGGGGGTAGCTCTTGTTCGTTCTTAAGCCTTGTAGAATGTGGGGCTTTGGGCGCCACCGCGGTCTTTCTTTCTCTGAGTCAGATAGCGAAGGAATACAAGAGCATTGCAGGTACCCTTGGTGCTCTCTACTAAAAAGCGGTAAAGTTAGAATATGGCACTCTAACATGACAGGTCACTTCTCAAAACATGTATATGCATAGTTAACCTCCCAAATTTGATGGCAGCTTTTCCCCCATTGATCATACCCTATCCCTCCTGGATAAAATAATTTTTAGTCATATCCCATTAACTGTATAATGAACCCGGTATCCAACGCCAGTCCTGTGTCAATTTTACCTTCTTCGTCATTCTCACCTTCTTCTTGAACCCCCCCATCTTCTCCAAGCTAGCTTAGTTAAAAGCAACTTTGTCACAAATAGAGGCTAGAACTCATCACCACCTCTTATCTCCCCCACGGGACTAGCTTATGTGTGGTGTGCGCTAAGTATAGTCTGCTGACCCATAATAATGATGCTTAGTTGTTATTATTGTTCCGTACTACCGGAAGTCATGTGAGACTGCCATACCCTCGTGAGGCAAAGCGGCTTGGTGTTAAGAGGGAACCCGAGTGATGGGATTTTCTCAGAGGTTGGCGTTTTAAAAATATATGTTAGTAAGAGGAGAGACATGCACCCAGTCCCGTTATTCCTGCGGAAAGGTTAACACAATTTCTGTGAGGTCTGTTTAGCGGCCTGGGCTGGCGGATATAGATGTATTTTGCGTTTGAGAGAGAATATATTTGCTTTGCCAATGTTTCCTGCTGTTGGGTGGTTTCCGTCGTATGAACTGGGGATCGGGATATATGGGTGTCTGTTCCCTAATTCAAATCGTCTCTTGCGCCTGATCAAGCTGAATTAACTGAGCTGAGCTGAACTAGGTGAATATGGTTGTGCCTTGAACCTGAGAACGAAAGATGGTTTATAGCACCTAGCAAGAGCTCTGTACCTAATAATGAGTTTAACCCAAAAAAAAAACCTTTTATATACATACTAATTGTTTTAGGGTTAGGGTTTATACACTGCAGGGTGTTTGTTATTTCTATTGAGAGTTCCACGCGATGGAATACCGGTCGAGCTCAATTTTTAACCTTGACAGACTTGATAGGCAGAATTGAAGCTTAATTGAACTATTTGAGTAATGGTTATGAAAAACCGGCTAAGACCGAGAAATCAGCGAACCGTTGGAAATACTGGACCAAGGTAGTGACTTAGACAGGCAATGAACTCAGCTCCTGAGCCGGAAGGCCTATATTATAAACGCTGGGTGCGTTCACCCTTCCTGTATGTCTTGTCTTAGATATATCTGCGCACCTGGCTATCCCCCGGTGCTCGGTCCAGAGGCTACTGGCCAATTGTAATGCCTTTAAAGTTGCCTGAACTGCAACAAATAGACCTTCAAAAGCGGCGGCACGTTAATATGGGATATCTAATGGCTTTGTATGGACGATGATAGCGTGTGATAACCGGGTAAACCAAGATAGACCGAACTACATCCTATGCATGTTTAGCCTATTTTACCCTCATTGATATGCGGGATGGGGTAGGTAGAATTCTCGATGTCAGACGTCTTCATTCCTAGGTCTAGCTTTAGGAAACGAGCCACGTCCGACAACATATGTCCCATGGCAGTGCCGCAGTAAAGACACCGAGGAAGGAAAACGTACATCAAGCTTTATCTGCAATTACAGACAGCCTAAGAGGCCACATATATCAAAGCGGAAAAAACACGTTGCAATGAAAATCCTGCAGCATACTGCACAGTCCTAGTTGCAGGTTACCATCATCATTGAGCTCTTAGACTAATTAAACTCCCTTTAATATGTAAAGTACGATGCTAGTCGTGAGCGTCAGGCGCGGCGTCGCAACGCCCCCCGAACCATCACGGGTACCAGCACAGCAACCACAATTGATCTTTTGGAGAGCTGAATTTTTGTATAGTTGTGAAATAGCAGATAAATAACAATAATTTGACATTTCATATCTTGTGTATCAACCCGCCGTGAAAAGGTTGTGGAAATCTGGTCGCGCCTGACGCTCACGACTGGCATCGTACTGTACCTATATCCACGGTGATACGGGATGAAGTCATTGGGTTAGGGAATCGCCTGTGGCTCTGTATGAAGGCGAGAACCAAGACGTTGACGTGCAAACAGCCGAATCCGAAGCATCCCAGATACATAGTTCTTAGCACCACCACCTTGGTGGAACAACAACCTTCTTGAGATATGCTGAGATACGTAGGAGGATCGATAAATCTTCTTCATATATGTTTGATTGGGGCTCCAGAGCCTGGCCTATGTTTCATGTGTTTTTCCAGTGATGGCAACGTTTTCGAGCATACTCTGGGGGGAGCTATATGGTTAGGCTAGGCTTGGCAGTGTAACCTGTTAGGTGATGCGTGACATGCTTTTTTTTCGCATTTTTGGCCACATATTTCCACATTCTGTCCATTCTCCCTCCTCTTATGGTGGACTAGAAGTGTGATAAAAATATAGAAGTTTGTTTAACCTTATTAAAAGCCTCAAACAAAGTACCACGCACAAACCTTCACATAGGGTCCATGATACCCGTATAAAATTGACTTTTTCATTATCAGGGAGACCCCATGTGGAGGGGATATCATTCCCTGACCTCTTATGACCCCTGTCAGTGATTGTAGAGGTAGCGTGCAGGCGTGGTACGCGAGCAAGCCCCAGTTTCTTCCTGGTCCTTAGCGGCTAGGGCGATATACATCTTACAATGGCGTTTTTCCACAACCTCTTCCTCCAGATTCCCGAATCTAATAGACATTTGATCGTCCAATTTCATCCTCGTTCTTATCATGACTTCCCAATCTATGATGATTCATGGAATGTAGTCGATGCATCATCGGAGCTTTCTGCGCCCGTAATGTCCATCCCCACACGACTAACCAAGCTGCTCGATCCATAGACTCGTATCGTCAAAATCCATCTTATTTCACCTCAATCTGTCCAGAGACGCCTCGAAAACGTAATATCGATGCCCCACTGATATATCAGCTGTTCCTGCCTAACACTACCTCCGGAGGTCAAAGGCCTACGCCGAAACTGACTCCTCTAGGCTTCTGGGGTCATATACCTGACATTATAGCAGGTGGTAGCTCCTAGAGATCCCCAAGATGCAACACCGCAGATACGACCTGTTCATCCTCACTATCGAAGTCAAACAACCTGAGGAGAACATGCGACGGTAATGTGACTTCGTTTCCTTTTCCTTCTCTGTTGAACACCCAGGATCCTAAACCTTCTCACATCAGCAGATAGATGCGCTGACCACCCCTACTATCCACCTCTTTGTTCTCCCCGAGCTGAGCTGTGAGGTATCGACTCTCCTAGGGGGGGCTTCAGAACAAGTACAGGAGACCTCGTTAATACCCCTGGATATCATGTCAGCATCGTTCCTTGCTAGCCTCAAGCATCAGAACTGTTAGCCAATATAAACAAAACAAGGTGATCCTGAATCACTTCTGCGATCACATAACGCAATGGAACATAATTGAAAAAAACTATGACATTAGAAACAAACAGCTCAACCAGCCTATTAGAAAATCACTTTTATGCTATCGAAATGCCGCAGAGGGAACATAGTGTATCAGATGCTCCTTATGGAGGAACCCTAACCAAACTTGGAAAGCTTACTGATCCCTCAAATCTGGACTTATTAGGCCTTCGCAGCCCTTTTTTGCCCCAAGCTTCCCACCACTGCGTTCAAGCCTCCGTCTCGCAGCCTTAGCCTTAGCAGTCTTACTCATAGAGGCGCCAGTACCAGAGTCGCCGTCAGACCCACGGGGACCACGACGCGGGCCAGGGGCATTGTCGGGAGGCCCCATGCGTGTGTCGTTAGAGCTGCATTTTCTGGAATGGATACGCATAAGGTCCTGGCGGACGAAGCGTTTCCCGCAATGGGGGCAGCTGAACCTGACGTTGTCTGTACGGGTACCGATATGGCGCTGAAGGGCTTGAAGACGTCCGCTAGTATAAACGCAGACCCGGCAACGGAATCTGCCATCTGGGCAGCGAGCCTCTAGGGTCGGGATGTTGTGTCCGTAGTAAGCTACCTCATATGTTAGCGTGGGAAGACAGGAGAGACTGCGGAGGAGGGGCAGTGTTCTATTGGGTATATTACCGGTGTGGGCAGCAGTCGACTCATCACTGTGTTCTTCAAGCATGGCCGCGTTGGGCCCGAGTACAAAGGGCTGATCCAGATCTATATATGTGTGAGCAAGGAACTTTTACAACAATAGAGAGGACCATTCTGGCCCAACTGTGCAGCGTACCGCTCTGACGCCTCGGCACCTGGCTGTCAGGGCCAATAGTACCTGGTCTACTGAATTCAGGGCCAACTGTGGATCACACAGAATCATTAGTAATGGAAGATAATGGAAAAAGAGAGGATAGTATACCAATAAGGCCTGGACGTAGGCTAATCTGGGCAGAATCACGGTACACGCACCCATCATTATGGACTGCAACATATATTAGGAGATAGTCATGAATATTAAGATATCAGCGGGAGGATTGGCTTACCAGAGCTGGATACATGTGCGTGGTCGCTAGCCTGACTCTTCTTTACTTGTCGACCAGCATCTAGTTCTATGTTAATGGTCACATTTAGTGGAATATGAAGATACAAAGATATCCCAAACTGTGCCTGGTCATGGGAGTGCAGCTGCAGAGCGTTCAGGGCAACATTAGCTGTGCGTATGTTAGTTCCAGAACGCCATGAAACGACCAGTGGATCACATACCTGTGGCGAGAGATGGCCTAGCAGAGTCATATTGTCCCTCTTGACCAGGGTTGTGGCTGCCAGCTTCACAGGCTCCACCCTGAGGAGAACATTCCTGCTCGTGGCCATACTCACTGTCGTCTGAGTCCTCGGATGTCAAGTCTCGTAATAGGGAAACGTCGGTGTTTGTTTCAACACCTAGGAACCTGAAGTAGGTCGTATCGAGTTCTGGGATGGTTGGGGGACCGTAGTCCGTGGGCTGATTAAGGACACACGAAACCGGAAAGCCTCGTCCTGAGGCGTCCCATACACGGCTCCTACTACCATTGGCCTGAGATTGGAGATCAGTATAGTCATCGATGATGTGGGGGAAGTACTGTGCTAGTACCTTCTCAAGTGCAGGGCTTGGGCTACGCTTGTTGCCGTTCTGGTCTAGCATTTTGTCGTATTGTGAGGACAACTCCCTTTTATTCGGAAACGACTGGAAGGGGGGTGAACGAGTGTATGAATCCTGGAAGTTACAAGACGTTGGTGAAGAAATAAGCGCGGGGAGAGGATTTTGCGCAGCCCCAACGCCACAGCAATCTGGCCGATGCCCGGGCAGCTTGCTGATCTCTGCCAAGCCTGATACCCACTCTGCATGGCCTGATAACCATAGATTGTGGCGGGAATTGCATGGGAGTGACAGATAACAGCGTGCCATATACGTATAGTGGCTAAGCCTACTGCCAGCGGGGCCTCCTCACGTCGTGGCATACCAAAATGAGCAAGACACGTACATAATACTCTAGGACACTTCAGGCTATTCGAGACCTAGGACAGTATACACCGTGAGTACCCACGTACGCGAAGATGGAAATCATTTTTACCCACAGAACGAGCTAGACCCTTTTTAACGTTAAAACTCTGCATCATTCAACAGACTAGATCTGCGATCAATATTTCAACTCTCTCCTAGCCACCGGGAGACCTTAGAAAATTGCCCATCCATATATGTTTCAGGAGAAGGCGGAAACCATGTCAGCGGCCTACAGTGGGCCAGAATGTTCGAGCTGGCCCCAAATGATCATGAGAATTCGGTGTGAGCGCACTGCTGGACCCCTAGAAAGCCCTCTACACACCCCGTATCCTTACGTAGCACATTTACTTGAAACTTCTACAATCAAAATTCATCCTCTAGCAAGAGTAAGAGTGCGCAGTTTTCATGCGCAGATAGCGATTGACGTCCAAGTCCCATTCACCTGAAGGGCCGCGACAGCGCTTGAATGAAGACAGATAGAGTTTCAACTTAAGGTCCGATTCCCTAGCCTAGGGTAAAGATGATTAAATGTGAACGGAAGAAGGGGTCCCATTCCCGGCACTCACGCATATGCGATCAATTGCGCGAAATTCGAACACGGTGAGGGATGCATTCAATCGCACAGACCGGTATCAACGCGGTGACGAGTATTTACTGCGTGCCTATAACGATTATACGGATGTGTATGTAAACTGGGTTGAGTCGTGGCTAAGTTTTTTTTTCAGTTCTAATTTTCACCTGTCCCGCGGGATGTTGCACTAGTGGTTGGAATGCCATAGTGGCTACTTTGTTACAATATGGGTTCATATTGCTGCTTAGATTAGGTTAAGGGTTCAAATTTGAAACCACAGGTTAACCACAAGTTAAAGTGCTACACGCCTACAGTAGCCAATGTTGACAAGGTGAGTTGAAATAAGTACATAATCGTGTTAAAAAACTTGGTGCCGAGATTTCCCTCGTATACCGTGACACACACCAACAGCGAAGAGGACAGGATTCGAACCCAAGGACACCACGTAAACCTGCGCACGTCTTTGTACCATTAGATCGTTTGAAAACATGGTCTCCGATCGATATTCCTTTACCCTTCTCCTAGTCAACCCAAGAACGAACTTTCTCACCAAAGCTTTACAATTGGTACCGAAAATCGGGTATTCGTGGTTTGAGCAACAAAGAAGGGTCTTTCTAAATTTTGGAAGTTTTTTCTAACACCCACCTATCTGATCTTATGGACCAAAGGCACTACAAATAGGCTAGGAACAGTCGTGGATGGCAGCAAGGTGCCTTCCCGGAGTTCTGTTCTCGGGCGGGGGGGAACGCATAATTCCACAGATGAATATCCTATTTTCAATATTGCTATTCTGCTCGCAGTTGCCCAGACGCTCAACGCTGACAGAACTACAGAATCGTGTGGGGATCAGACCGCTCGTCTGTTCCCCTTAGGGTGCAGCTGTTCGCAGATTCATTTCATCCGCGATTTTTCCACACTCGCCACCCGATTTTGTTCCAAAGCGCATTCTATCCACTGGCCTCTCTCCTCTCTTCTCGGTAATACCCCCCCTCACATATATACCACCGGATTGTAACTCTCGGGGTGCCTCAGCCGGCAGTCCCGACCCCGATGTTGCGCACAGCAGAGGCCGATCGATATATCTACCCATCAGGCACTTCTCTGCTATCAGGCTTTCCGCTTTATTACATCGCGGCGTACTAAGGTTTTTCTCCACATACATCATAGCTAGACGGCAACATAATCCCATCAATAAATACCACTCATTATTTATGTAAGAAGGATGGGTGGCGAACGCTTGCCATACCGGCGGTTATGACGGCACTGTGGGGGGGTGATTAGTGGCTTAATCAAGTGTACGAATGGTAGAAGCTGTAATTCGTCGCACTTACCAAGAGTTAAAGCAAGAAAATAAGAAACAGTGACGAAACCATACCTCCTACTCGGCCTGGTGAGTTGATGCAACCTTAAACGAGAAAAAGATACAAGTAAAAAGTCGCTAATGCTCCGATCTCCATTTCCATTGGCCTTAGTCATCTTCTCCGCGAAAGCAGCCGGGTAAATTGGATAATCTAAACTTAGAACTGCCACAAAAGGGATTTCAATTCACTTGCTTCCTCCTGCTGCTCAAAAACATGAGACTTTATTCGTCTTTGTTGATAGGCTTGCTGATGGACGCCCCGTTCAGGGTTGAAAAAGTCAGAGCCATTGCAGTATTTTCCGGTCCATGTTGTGGTGAGTGGTTTGGCCCATCGATCCGAGGCATACTATCATATCTCCAACATCCCTCACTTGAGTTCGAGCGCAGTCTTCGATCCATAGAACCATGTAATCTCTGTTAGGGATTTGTATATGTCAAGATGAGGCCCTCAAGACTGGTGGTATGCTCCCCTGCGGAGCCGGGGTGAACATATCTGGATTACTAGCTGTTTGTAGCATTGTATTTGAATGCAGATCAACAGAGACGACTAGCATCTCATACCGAGTCTCACAAGACTATATACCGTGGGTGAGAAGTAAAATGGTGACAAATACGATATATCATACTTGATTGAGTTCTGTTCTGTCAGATCCGTAAGTCATCCTATCCAGCAGAACATACGAATTGGGCGCCCTATCGCCAAGGAGACTATTATATCGGATAGAGCCCAAATAGCACCCGACTCATAAGGTGACACTCCACCCATAAGCTAGTGAGTACGCCCTCTCCCAGCTGCGCACACTAAGATTGACAATGCACTAACCTCAGCCCAGGCAAAATCTATGCATGCGGAGAGATTCCAAAAGACATTGTATGAATGTTTGTATGTTTTTTTTTTGTTTAATTCATTATGAATGTTTGTAGAGAATACAGTATTTCTTTATATCTCCATGGCCTTGCCAGCGCTGGCCTAATATGACATCTGCCGTGGACCTGATTAAAAATAATAATAAGATTTAAGTGCTCCCTACGGTCCCGGCCTCTGATTTGGGTTAGGGAATGGAGGACCGGAAATGATGGTTTGGGAACGCGGCATCCTGGAACTGGATAGCTTGGCGCGGTGACTGTCATTGACTGGTCTTGACTGCTGCTGATTGTATGGAACTGCAGCAGACTGCGGTGTACGGTACGGGATGGCCGAGCACGGTAGATAACTACCGGGTTATCTTAGATCTCCATATATGGCTCGGAATTATATTTTCCCAGGTCCTTATCTATGTCTGTATCTGGAACCTGGGCAGAACTCTGCTCCTAAACAGTAATGCCAAAACCACGGCGGTCATGACGGCGGTCTTTGGCCCCTTGTCTCAGTGGCGTACTCCGTCCTGATTCAGGCCTTGAGGACCGTTCACGCCGTCCGTTCAGTCAAGTACTGCTATCGAACAAACTGACTGCCCCGTTCCGAGCACTGGGGCGCTGCCGCCGTTGCCACAGAGACACCCTTGCGTGCGTTGTGGTTCACTGGTGGATGGGATCCGAATCCTCTGATGAACGGGGCGAACTTTTGAGTGCAATCCGATGAAACAGGTACCTGGTGGATAGGGCGCCCGAATCAGACTTGCTGGTGGATAGGACGCTCTTACCACTCGGACAGAATAGTGCTAACTTAAAGGAGCGATGTATTGTCCATGTTCTAAAACGACACTAACAACACCTACTGTGTTCCTGGGTCTACATTCTCCGCCTCTAACATAACTATTAAGTTCATCAGTTCATACGAACTGGCCCTTTTATTGGGATTGTGTTCGGAATCTCTAACCTTCTTTGCAAGTCAATGCGCTGATCGACGATATATGTGTAGGTTTAACACTCCTCCAAATAACACCTATCCATTTGCGCTCGAGCTTCGCCCTGGGATGTGTTCTGATTAAGTACCCAAATCTGACTTGGCAGAGATTCTCTGGTTTCAAGCTTCTCACGATATGGTTGGACTGTTGTATTTCACAAAAACTCCACTCCCTCCATCGCTAACCATCGGCTTTGATTCAGCAGCCACGCGGCACGCACCGCCGAACAAATCACAACGCTTCAGGCTTGAGGTAGCTTGTAGTATCAATCTGTACAACCGTCCGTCCAGAAACGAATCTGTGTTCTCAGCCACTGCTACAAGCGCCTTGGATTGATATCAAAGATATTGTATTTCATTTTCAATTCTCCTCGGATCGGTATGCGGGCTACTCAAACTCGTCAACCAAGGCCAGATAACTATAGAGTTTTTAGGCTTTGCATATGACGCACTCTCTACCACGACAGAAAATGCATCATTTGATGCATTGCCCATAGATAAATAATCCGTTAAATACACTGATTGATGCATAACACGTCGAGGCCTCTATTTAATCATCAGTTGAAAGATTTTACTGACGGAATCCTAGCTAAATAGTCAGTAAAATTGTAGGGAGATTCGTATGGTGCCAGCTAGGCTACCCGTAAAGTCAATATATCAAGAAACTCGTCGTTCAAGGCAATTTAATGTATCAGGTAATGTATCAAGGAATACCTGGGGAAAGTCGTATGCGCTATCTCCTAATAATAATGCATCAGTCAAGGAATCAGGAAATGGATCCCTAGTGCAATCGCAAGCGAACGAGTTCCCAGACAAATTTCCTGTTTTGGGATATCAAAGATGAGGCAATGCTAAGCAATAGTTCTGTAGCTTTGAAACTGAGATAATATTGTAGACTGGATTCCGCTCACTGATGATAAGAGCAGACTCCATCAACTGGTGGGAATCCACCGTTCTATTTATACATGTGAGGAACCCACACCAGGGTCCACTTTCTATCTAATTCCATTCTGGTAGGTAATCCCTTTGACTCACAATTGCCAGCTATTGGGCTGTATCATACAACTATGTTTGACCTACTTCTAAAAGTATAACAGTCTGCAGCTGTAAGCTCCACTTTCACAAAGGTGTCACCTAATAGTCATTTACCGGTGTAGTCAGACATGGACTGCACCACACCACCTCAATACGTTCCTATTCTACATAATGGTTACCTGTCCATCGTAGAATCATACACTCTCACTCATCTTCACTCCTAACTCCAACCCAATAGAGTTCCTCGTTACCTTCCTTAACACTACACCCCCTTCCTATACCTCCCCTTGATCATTAAAAACCTTCCTATAGTGAAAACTGTTACAGGAAGTACGGAACACTGCTCTAAAAGGCTTAGAACAGTAAGGAATACGAGTGACGGGTTGTTGATACGAGGACGGTCGGGTAACGGAAGGACAAGCATAGAAAGGTATTGGGTAGTGTAGGGGCACGCGGTGTTACCACACTAGTCCCATACTATTATGACGGCACACTTACTATGGGGTGTCTCACCCGAAATAGAATAGGAAGCGGGGCTTACAGCTGTAGGCTGTTCTACTTAGGGAAGTAGGTCTGGGATAATAGTATGGCACAGCCCGATGACTGGCAATTGCAAGATTCATGGTTACATGCCGGAATTAGAATGGAGGACGGAACTATGCGGGGCCACTTTTCTATATGGGTTATCTTCGGGAGCATTATCTCATTCTATTATTGTGGTATCAGTTAGTATTAGAAAGCGGGCCTTGGCATAGGTTCGAACATGTATAAATAGGGCTGGGTTCTGTGAAGACTTGAGGGGATCATCATCCATCAAGTTAAGGGAATCCAGTTTACAATATCATCAGTTTAAACGCTGCAGAATTACCGCTTAGCACTAGCCATTTCCCTAAACAAAAACCATGTGGGAAAAAGGCTATAGATAAGGGAAAGGTATCGAGGCTAGTCCCTCTTGATCCACCGTTGTTTGTGAAATAGCTAGGTTGATAATATGGGTGCTTCACTTCGAGTATGGTGATGAGTATTGGGAGTTTGTTTTATATTTTCATCAGATAAGACTTCTTGTGGTTCAAGTATAGCTATCCAACTCCTGTTATTCTGCTGCTTTATTGGGTCTATGTCTTCTCAGTAGGGGCGAAGTAGTATCTCGTGTAATACATCATGTACCTTCCATTCCCCTGGTAGATACAGTCGATATGCTATACTTCCGATGGCTGGTGAGATGGTGAACGGTCCTATGGACTTGTTTGACCATTTTCAATATCCGTACAGGTACTGAGTATCAAGTAATGCCTTCTTCCCACTACTGAAATCCTGTACCGCTGGCTCTTTCCTTCAAGTAATTCTATCGAAAGTCTTCTATAAAGTTTCCCTTGCCAACTAATATGCCAACTGGAAGTCATCAAGGTAAGCATTACCTTGCCCATCGAGATTCTCCAACTCTGTCACTGAGAGCCAATCCATACGAGTGTGGAAACTTTAGTTGCAATAAAATGTTGATTGCCCTATGGATGAATTCTGAGAGTTGCTGTAGGAAAACGCGCAAATCGGTAACATACCCTTCCATTTCTTGCCAGTCCCTGCCATGAAGGCTCATTAGTATGAGTTTAGTTATTGGTTCGTTCATTCAGTTTGCCCACCGGTTTGGGGGTGGAAGGAGGTGGATATACATATCCTGATCGCCAACCTTTCTGTAATTGTAATCCAGAATGCCGAGACAAACTGGGTAGTCCTATCAGAAACTATACTTTAAGGCAGTACATCAAAGTGTCAGATGCCTTTGACGAACGCATTGGCAGTCTGTTAAACTATGATTTCCGTCATTAGTATGAAGTGTGCCATTTTGCTGAAGCAATACACTACTACCAGCACGTTCCTGAATCCTGACTTCTCCTTTGGTAACTCCACTATAAATTCTATCAAGATATTGGTCCAAAGTGTGGCAGCTAACTTGAGAGGACTTGGAAGAGACAGGTGTCATAATCGCTGCTTGAATCTTTAACAAATATTACAAGTCCTGATTTAGCTGGCGTCCTTGGTAATAGCTGGCCACCAGTAGTTCCTATGAATCAATTCCAAGATTTTCTCCCACACTATATACTCTGCGGCTTTTCTATCATGGTAATCTCCAATCACCTGCTTGACCACATGGATTGGAATGACAGAGTGACCTTATGGATTGCCGTATTCGTATCCTGGTACCATATTGTCAAAGGCTCTTCAGTAGATGTGAGTACTTATGGGTCCACCTGTCATCTGGATCTTGATCAGGGAGTCAGTCTTCTGTAACCGGCCTCCAAACCCATTGACCTTCTATGTCATACCAGTCTTGCAACTACAGTGTGTGTCACAACCCTGATATCTCACCCCATCGATCCAATTATGTCCAATGTTCAAAGGGTTCGCCAATTGTCTCAAGCCCTGATTCTGTTCTTGTACTTTATACGAGATTACCGTCCGTGAATAACGGGTTAACTATTTGCTCTCAGATTACTCCCTCTTCCATGTCGAATTCTGTGTAACAGGTAAGTGAGTCAGGGCTCTGATTCATTTTAACAAAACGGCAATTCATTTTAAAGACAAAGGATTCAATCTTTTCAGCTCATTGTACTTGCCTTCTAGATATCTTCTCGGTTGTGGTGAAATATTGTAAGTTTTGATGATCAGAGTGTATCTCTATTGGTATACTAGTGCCTTCGAGCCAATGTCCCAAAGACATGAGCGCGAATAGAATAGCGAGTATATCATTATCGTTGATACCGTAGTACACTTCAGCTTCGTTCAACTTGTGACTGTGATAAGCTACCGGATGCAGTAGACCAGACTCGAATACTGTTGAAAGCATTGCAGCTTCAGCGCAGTCACTGGAATCTGTTTCAAGTTGCGTCTGTCGAAGTTCATCATCATGTCAGAGTATTGTGGCTGTCGTGAATCTCCCCTTAAGCTCACCGAAAGTGTCCTGCTGCTCTTTGACCCATCTCGATTTGGTAACCAACTTCAGCAACTCTTTTATAGTTTTGCAGACCCCTAAGTATTGGTAAACAAATTTTTATAAGAAGCTGGCAAGGCATAGGAAGATCTGAAGCTCCCTGAGCTTTTTTGGTGCTTGCTATTCAAGGATCGCCTTCACCTTCATGGGGAATACTCTAGTCCCTTTACCTGAAAGTAGGAAACTGATGAATTCTACCTCCTTAGTAAATCATATTGTCTTATCTCTGCTGCCACAATTATGATTCTGGTGCAGCCCACCCAATATACTCTGAACTAGACCTATATGCTCTTTCTTTGTTTTTGAATAGAAAAGGATATTAGCTACGTATGATACTACGTCTTGATCTAGTAGATTCTTCAAGATGCTATTTATCATTGCCTAGAATGTAGCCGGGGCATTGGTAAATACAAAAGGCATCACCTTGTATTCGTAGTGACTGTACTTGGTTCGGAAAGCCATTTTCCATGCTTCTTCTTCCTTAATCTTACAAGTTTGTACCTGTTTTCATGTGGATTTTGGTGAAGAAGGCTGTACCTTTGGTCGTATCTACTAGATTATCCATTAGTAGTAAAGGGTAGCTGTTTTCGACAGCTTGAGTGAATAGATTCAGGCCTCGATAGTTTACGCGTATTCTCAATTTCTCATTGACATTTTGAACGAGTAGGGTAAATGCTGCTGTAGGGCTTGAGGAAGGACTAATTTTGAGGGATGCTATCATTTCATTGAGGTATTGTCTCAACACTGTCTCCTCGAGTACGCAGAGGGGATAGATCAGGCCCCAGAGAGGTTGTTTCCTTCCATTGGTGGTCTCGTATAATCCTACTCCGAGAATCCTGGTCGACTTTGTGATACATCTGTTGAGCATATATCATCATAATGCTGATATTCATAGGATATGGCAAGAGACTGAAGCCCAATACTTCTCATCCAAAAAGATTACTTCACAAACAAGAAGGGTAGTGTGGGATTGTAGTGTAGTAGTTTTATTACTAGCTCATCCTCGTCTTCCACTTTTATTCCTTGCTCGAGGATAAGTCACTTTTTTGTCCAGCAATAGATACTGTTGAAGGTGATATTATCCTGCCGGCAATATATTGTAGGTTGATAAATTTGGAGCCATCAATGAGGGATGTGTAGATCCTCTGCTGTGAAGTTGCCAACGCTGCAGGTGATGGAACTGCCTAGATGTGGCCCTATTCGAAGCGATAATGGGATGGCGATATGGGTGCATGAGTTAGACATGGAGGTTCCATCGGCTTTTTGGACATTTAGGGTTGGTAATCGGAGTTGAATTGGAACCTGGTTTTTTTTTACATAGTTCCTGTACATGATACAACCCTGTGTTCCACTGTTAACTAAGGCTTATATCCTGTATGGGCAGTAGGCGAGTGTGTGAGGGTATGTCCAAAAGATAACAATTTCTATTTGTATCTCTCTGGTAGAGTTAATCATTGTTGGTGGGTATATTAGTTCTAATATTAGTTGGGTCTTGATAGTGAGGATCTTGTTGTTGATTTTTCTTAGGTGTGGGAGATGAAGAGTTTATATATTCCAGTACGGGGCAATTCAATACCTGTCTTTCTATAATTTCCATATAGTGTATATGTCTTCAGTAGTACTGTCAGGTACTAGCTACCACTGCGCCTTATTCTCTTCTGGTTCATTTTTGATACATTCTCATTGTCTGAATTACTTATACTTTATTATATCTTTTGGTCTTGATTACTTGTTCCTTTTGCCATTTCATAAATATATTTTATTGTCTGATAACTCCGGTGCTAGTATACACAAATGAAAATGTGATAAACGTAATGAAAATCTATTCTTCCAAATTCGTAATTTTTGACCTAAAAGCCTAACCCTGTGCCCCTGATTTCTTCCTTTTTTCACTACCACCTTCCTGATCTTTCTCCCCAGGGGGATCACTCTCTCTCTTTCTATCTGGCTGTTCCTAATTGATGGCTCAGACGAGGCTTGTAGGAAAGCAGTTTCTCGCAATTGAGTAGTATATATTACAGTGATAAAACTTGCTCTTCTTCTGCCACTTGGCTTTCTGAGCTTGCTTGCTCCCAAATTTGTTTAGGCTTCCCCCCATAAGTATTTTGTTGTTTTACAGATTGTCTATCTTTATTACGTCAAAGGGGTCAGACTGCAGATTTCCGTGGTGTTTGCGAGGTATTTCTTCCATTCAGGATCTCATGCCGTACACTCCCATCCGGCTCCTTCTTCCTTACGCGTTATACATATATCCGATAATACAGTAAGTACCTATTTTATTCGATTGCTGCCGATAGCCTATATTCTGAGGAGGAGTTTATTCCTGTCAGAATCATGGACTTCATGACCATTGGCCCTACTTGAGATTCTCATTTCAAGTTCAGCATTTCGCTCATATAGTCATCAATGGGTCCTGTTTGCCGAATTTGTCCATTTTTTGTTTGGCTTGTTCCTGTTATGTTCAAGCCCGGTTCCTATATTGGATTTGAAGTTCACGCTTTAAGCTCTTCCAGGTTCTCAACTCAGATTCTCCAATGTATTTTTCATTGAAGTTTTTCTAAAAGCTGATGGCACTGCCTGTGAACTCGAGAGATGCCCAAAGGATTTTGACCTTGTCTGTCCACTGGACTTTTGGTTGAAACTCTATTAATTTCTCAATTTGGTTGGTACAATATCGTACATGTTACTTGAGTTTACCAGTGCAAGAGATTTTGGCATGCTTTATACTGTTGTTGTAAGAAAGAATTGAGTGATGAGTGATTTGGGTATTGTTTTGGGGTTCCTTTCTAATATGCTTCATAACTCTGACCTTGTATCCCTTCCATCTTGGTCAGATAATGAGCAATCAGATGGGTTTCGATTACAATGCATATACCCTCTGTTGCTCCCCCCATTTTCCCTATTACCCCTATCTTTTCCTCCTGCGTTGCTGCCAGAACTGATGGTATTGAGAATCATTCTGTTACAGGAACTACGGAACACTGTTCAAGAGACTTAGGACAATGAGGAATACGAGTGACGGGTTGTGATGCGAGGACGGTCAGGTAACAAGGACAAGCATAGAAACGTATCGGGTAGTGTAGGGGCACGCGGTGTTACCACACTAGTCCCATACTATTATGACGGCACGCTTACTATTGGGTGTCTCACCCGGAATAGAATGGGGAGCGGGGCTTACGGCTGCAGGCTGTTCTACTTAGGGAAGTAGGTCTAGGATGATAGTATGGTACAGCCCGATGACTGGCAATTGCAAGGTTCATGGTTACGTGTCGGAATTAGAATGGAGGACGGAACTATGCGGGGGCGCTTTTCTATATGGGTTATCTTCGGGAGCATTATCTTATTCTATTATCGTTGTATCAGTTAGTATTAGAAAGCGGGCCTTGGCATAGGTTCCCACATGTATAAATAGGGCTGGATTCTGCGAAGACTTGAGGGTATCATCAACTACCAAGTCAAGGGAATCCGGTTTACAATATCATCAGTTTAAACGCTACAGAATTATCGCTTAGCACTAGCTATTTCCCTTAACACATTCATTTGGTGCTGCAGAGACGTGGCTACATATGTTTACATGGCTCAGTTCTGATCCCTCCTCTGCCTGTGGCTGCTTTCCCGTGTCTTTCTTTCTCGTGCCTTTCTGTATTCCCATTATTAACTTCTGCATGGTTTCCCTGTACAACTATATTTATCTTCTCACCTCTTCGGTCTCTTCGTACAGTTACCTCCTGTCCTGAATTTGGGTATTTCTGGTTGGATTTATAGCAGTAGTGATTGACTCTGGATTTTCTGTGAGGGCAACAAGGTCTTGCTAAAATTGGGCAATCAGAAAGTCAATTCTACTTAACTGCTGTTCCTACTGAGTGGTATCGATGGTAGTGCGATGACGGAAGAGGTTATAGATTTGGGTTGCCTATCTCTTAGCTTCTTCTGCTACTGTCGCCTCCATTCGAGTAAAGACTTGTATCAGGCCTTCATTTCTGGCAACGTCTTCTTGGAACTTTAGCTGTAGTATAAACAGTAGGGTGGAATTGGAGTTGTTGATATATACCAAGTGATATTCATTCCAGGTGATAGGTTGTTCGATGAGAGATATATGTTGGGTTTGAGTAGCAACCTCGCTCACTCGCTGTTGTAGCCTTGTACCACTTGCCCTCCCTGCTTCAGGATTTCTCTGTTTACTGTTTCGAAGATGAGATTGCTCACTTCTTCGGACCCTCCTCAAGTAGCACCAAAATGATGTTCTAATCCCGCAATTAAATGTCATCTTCCATGTTGGAGTCTTCTTCGTATTGTAGTTGCTACCAGCGAAACATTTTAGAGAGATAATAGTTTGAGGTTGGGAGTTCATTTGAACCAACGTTGTGGGATGAACGAATGTGTCAAGTATGTGAGTTAGTAGCAGTGCCAGTGTTTGGTAAATGTAATCTTGAGCGGAGTTAGTTCTGTAGGTTGGACGACTTGGGGGTTAAATTCCTCAAAGTGACAAGTAGTTTGAGCTTCTTGGAAGCAATGTTGGTAGTCAAAGTATCCTCACTAGAAGTGGAACAGATGTGGTGCAGGAATACCTACATACTCCTAATAGACTCAGCACTTGTTCTTCTACTGAGAGTACGGTAACTATCCGTCACTAAGCAAAATACTCACAGTATTGGTTTAAGCGAATAGTTGTGTTATCGTTATGTTGGTAGCATGCAATGGGTAAATATATAAACCATCAGATAAAAAACAATATAGTGTTTTGGGAGATCAAAAATAAGAGAATGTTAAGCTATACTTCTGTAGTTTTTAAACTGAGGTAATATTGTATACCAAATTCAACTCGCTGATAATAAGAAGAGACTCCATGAACTGCTGGGAATTTGTTCCTCTATTTATACATTTGAGGAATCTACACCAGGACCCATTTTTTATCTAATCCTATTCTGACACATAACCTCTTTGACTCACAATTGCCAGCTATCGGGCTGTGCCATACTATCGCATTCGACTTACTTTTCAAAGTAGAACACCCTGCAACCCTAAGCCCCACTTTCCCATCCATGCCACCTAATTGTATCCTACAGGTGTAGTCGCACACGGACTGCCCCACACCACTACGATACCTTCCTATACCATGCAATGGTGACCAGCCCATTCTAGTATCATACCCTCTCACTCGACTTCACCTGAATTCCAAGCTAATGAAGTACCTCGTGAGCTCCGGTAACACATAGAGCGTAGTATGTACTGTCCTTTAAATATATATTGTAGTGTATGTGGTAGTCTCTAGGTTAAGCGTTCAAATTTAGAGGGGTTTGAACCCGCCCATTAGCACAAGCCCTACTGGAGAGATTTTTTTTTGCTTAGACAATTGCTTAGAAAATCGTTTAGAAGGTCGTCTGGGATTTCATCCGAAAAGTCACCCACCTGCACTCAGGATGACTTTCTAAGCCCATTTACTTTACAAGCAGGGATGACTTCCCCTACAACTTTGCTGATACACTACCTGATACATTACCTGACCGATTATTGGATACATTTTATTTGCTGCTCGAGCCATAGTTGATGGATTACGTAGGACTGGGGATGATTATCGATCCATCATACATGCATTATCGATGAATTTCCCAAACTCAACTCAATGCATTACCCAACAATTTTCAGTGTTGCATCTTCTACTGTGGTAGAGACTGTCAGCTGTTTAGTTCTAAGCGTTTAAAAACCCCGAGTGAATGCTACAGAGACCACAAGGCCAGCCAAACGTTTAAAGTCACAAGGGATCACTTGATTTCACAACTCTTGTCGCAGCTTGTACAACAAATGGTTGCGCGTTGAAATGTTTCATTTTATAAACAATATCATTACTGGTAACAGTTGAGTAGCTAAGTACGAAGCCTATTCATTTATATAGATATATCCAAGGTGGGAGCTTGTTACAAGAACTACGGAGCACTGTTCTAGAGGCTTAGGACAGTGTGGAATACGAGTGACGCATTGTAATGCGAGGATGGTCGGGTAACGAAAGGACAAGCATAGAAAGATATCGGGTAGTGTGGGGGCACGCGGTGTTACCACGCTAGTCCCATACTATTATGACGGCACGCTTACTATTGGGTGTCTTACCCGGAATAGAATAGGAAGCGGGGCTTACGGCCCCAGGTTGTTCTACTTAGGGAAGTAGGTATAGGATAATAGTATGGTACAGCCCGATGACTGGCAATTGGAAGGTTCATGGTTACGTGTCGGAATTAGAATGGAGGACGGAACTATGCGGGGGCGCTTTTCTATCTGGGTTATCTTCGGGAGCATTATCTTATTCTATTATCGTTGTATCCGTTAGTATTAGAAAGCGGGCCTTGGCATAGGTTCCAACATCTATAAATAGGGCAGGATTCTGCGAAGACTTGAGGGTATAAAAGAAAACCATCAAGTCAAGGGAATCCGGTTTACAATATCATCAGTTTAAACGCTACAGAATTATCGCTTAGCACTGGCTATTTCCCCAAACAGAGCTATGAGCAAACCTTAGTTCAATTGCGCGCCCCTGATCACTAAATACGAACTATGGGGCGTCCGCACTTTCCGAAGCTCTCGGAATATCTATGCACATTTATGCACAGGGAAAAACAATATCCATATTTAGATCGCGATGTGAAGTCTGATCTATGTGTTCTTGGGGCTTCATAATCTATCACACTGTTGCTGCACATTCTTCGCCGTTATACAATTCAAATGACTTCACACATTCTTCGCCGTTATCTTTCATGGGAAGTTAGGATACTAATAAGAGAGGCGCTAAGCTCTATACACAGCAGCCACATCGACAACATGTTGCTAAATTGTGATTCGGCCACATAGTACATCCCAATAGTTAATAATCCTATTGCATTGGTGCCGCACAGACCTACTGACCAATAAACATATATATCAGGTGATAAATCCTGCTTGTTCTTAACTTTCTTTACCCCTGAAAGATAAAATTAGTCTCCATGTTCCTAACCATGTCAACAGTTGGTGTTGAACCTAGTCTGGTACCCGCCCGTTATTTGCAGCAACCCTGGAAGCATGGAAATGGACGTGTTCGGGACCAGCCTAGGTTGCACCTATGATGTTGGTGCCTGGATCCGCCGGTGTTCCGATGATAGGCAGCGATCAGTTAATAATTATATAATTTGGCAATCAGGATATAGAATAAAGGCCCCAACCAAATACTATTTGCATCTTCATATATGCCGACGTGTGTGTCCGTCCCATACTTCTACTCGGAATACTATCCCAGGGGGCTCACGCCGCCGCAAATGACAATTCATTCAATCAAATCAGGAGCTGAATCACCGGAAATCATTCAGAAAGTGCCCCAACCGCACTTACCTGAACTATATTGATAAAGGACCAGCGTGGTGTACGTTTCAGGACACGTACCCAATGCTCTAGGTCGAGAACACATCGGCTCGTATCTCATAGCTGAACATGTTCGATCATATCCGCTCACTCAAATCTCACGGTTCATTTCTACTATCAATAAACGTAATATATTCCCAACCCCAATGATCAAGGTGTTCTAGAATATCAGAAATATATATGTGAGAATTAAGCAATTTATTTTCCACCTCGAAATATTGATAGACAGAAAAATCACATAAAAGCATTGGTTTGCGCTCTCACCCTTGCTAAACTGCCTGCTAATGTGTCAAGATATTGTTTGCCTGGAGTTATCGTATGCTTCAACTGTACTATACAGGGTGAGTCTCAGAGAAAGGATCGAGAGCTTTGATCCGAACGTATCTCCAGTCTACAGTAACGAGCTACATATGTCCGTATCTTATGAAAAGCCGTTACCCCCAAAATATAGTGTCCGTGCCGACCGTCTAGTTAATTGTGTAGTGCTATGTTTTCTTGGATCACAATAAAGACAAATCGTAGAACGAAGGGAACGATGATTGAGTAGTGGTCGAGGAGGTCAGGTCTAATTACTTATATAGTCCTAGACTTAGAATTGCAACGTGGTCTATTTGTATTTCATGGCGGAGTGTCCGATGGGCCTAATTCATATCAGCACGTTCACTTAATTAAGCCGCTAGCCCAACGAGGCATACGGTTAGGTGTTCAATATTGGGGGTTAGGTGTTATATTAGCTCAGCTTTTAGCATATTTTAAGAATGCGATAGGAGAAAACGATATATCGATACCCTCCCCCACACCCTTCCAATAGAGTGTATAACTAAAACTACCCTTGCTGAATATGAACGTCTCAGTGAAGGCATTTTACCCCCTCATTAATTCAGTCTTTTAAACACAAACCCGGGAAAGCCTCTTAGCTTGCGAGTGAGCTTCTGTGATTGAAATATTCGTTTCAAGGTCAGGTTCAATAAGGACTTCACGTGGGTCTTGGGGCGATCTAATTGTTACTACTTACTACTGTATCCTGTTGTATACTTCTTTTCTTTTTCATTTTCATTTTCAATTTTCAATTCTTTTTTTTGGGGGGTGGGGCGGGTGGGCGGGGATGAGTCGAGGCTAACCTCTTTTCTTTTCATGAAGTGCTGGGTGAAGCGAGGAGAGTGTTTAACACCTCAATTGCTTGGTGTAAAAGGGACGCTTCTTTCCTACGTCACCTGTCTTCCCCTCGATATCGGCCTTTCTCTTAATCACCGCCGCTGAACACCCGGAGACAGTGCGTCTCATAGCTCTTCGGTTCCTCAGTTCAAACCGCTTTTCTAAAGCAGTTTAAGGAAGCAGTTCATACCTTCTTCCTATTTAGTCAAGTTTCTACCGTCCGCAAAACCGGTTTCTTATGCAGTTGGAACTCTTCATACACAGTACGAACACCCTATGAGAAACCCTAACCTTGGACACCTTTTGTCACGTAGAGTGCCTGGTAGACTCCGCACCAAAACCCTACAATGGTTCCGCAATATAAACCGGTTCTTATTTAGTCGGTTCAGTTGTCGGCCATTTTATTCAGTTCACTTTATTTTTACTGGGAACAACAACCGGTTACAACTGTTGGAAATCCTGCCCGGAGAAGAAACCTATGGTTGCAGGTACGCAGTGCTGGGACGATCCTACTAAGCCTAAAGCACAATTAGCATTGAAATGATAGGTCATCAGACATCTATCCTCTTGTCCCCCGCCGTCGGCTCTCATAGAATGCAGGCCCAATGAGCCAAGTCCTACCTACCAGTAGCGCTTATATATGCCCTCTGCCCCCCCTCCTTCCCTATTTTATGCTTGCTAAATTCTCTTATCCGCGCACCTCTCCCTGAGCTGAGCACCGCACAATACTCTGCACTTTGTATACTCGCCTCCAGTTACTCCTAGAAACACGCAACAATTTTCACAACTCAACAAACAAATCCTCCATCATGTGCGAATACGTTCTCAAATGGTACACCGTGTGCGGCTGCGAGTTTGACATCTTGATCAAGCGCTGCTCCGCCAGCCACCTCTGCACTGTTAAGATTTTCAAGGGCGATACTATTAGGAGGCACAAACGGTGTGCCGACTGCTATGAAATCTATCGGACTGCCTGAGGCAGATATACCGAATTACGTTACCATGTAGGAAACATGGGGTAGGAAACGCTATTTCCGTTATTCTTAGGCGTTCTTTAGTTAGGATTGAGGGTTCAGTTTAGTTGAGCGGTCCGCGGCGTATGGACGGTGGTGTTTGGATGCCTTCTGAAATTATCCTTGTTTTTGCGTCTTAATAATATACAAGATTTATAAAATGGATTTATAAATTCAACTACTTCATCACGTTCTATGACAGATCTTGTTCCAGTGACTAATAGTGCGCGGGTTATTGTGCTTCAATCTGCTGCAAAACACATATGAACTCTGCATTTCGATCGGTGTCCGAGGAAACAAACTTGAAATCACGTTTTGAGAGCTATTTGTCAGACAATTGAGGGTCTCTAACTGTCTCGTACCCAGCCAAACCCCTTGGCACCAATGTTCGTACCTCTCGCAGCTTCTTCTTAGTTAGTCTGGAACTAAACTACCCCCATATGACAATGCCAACAGTAAATTATTGAACCCCTCTCCAGCCTATGTCTTAAAAAATGTAGGCATTTCAGTGATCAGAAAGTGTGTATCAAAATATGTTTCTGGAATACCATGCCCTTTCTCACTTCTCATGTCAGAGTTGAAATTGTCTGCCCGGATGCCTTTTGGTGCCTTTTCTCGAATTCAGATCTCAATCGCATATTTACCAAAAATACAAAATAATTCACCGGGAAAAGACAGAAACTCCATCTAAATACTCTCTTACTACTAATTTCAACCCGGAAAATATTATCTTAGTCCAAACTATGTGTTTTTAAATTGTGGTTTTTAAAGAACCCCCGGAATTACATTTATGTATTCACATGTTGACACAGCGGAACCGCAACAAACAACCCAAATCACCCATATCCCTACCCAAATCTCACCCACATAATTAGTATCCCTTATAAACCAGACTATCTATGATGGAAGTGCATACCCGATGATTGACCAATGAGCACACCTGATTATTGGCCAATCAGAGTCATAGAAAGTCTAGGCACGAGACAGGGTCCCTATAAAACTCACCCAATCCAATAACCATCACCCAAAATAAAATGGCCTTGTTATCCCTGTTGCGTTTCCTTGGGGTTGCCTCATGAGGTAATTAGGTTTTTGTCGTTCAAGTGGTCGGGAGTTCGAATCGCCATAGATGCTCACTTAACGTTATTGGTACTGTGTTACCAGGGTTAGGGTTAGGGCTATGTATTCGCTTCCAAACAACGTCAAATAGGAAAAGCGCCCGTCACTGATACCAGCAAAGCCGAATCCACCGACGATAAACGTAATGTTTTAGTAAGTTTCACTAACAAAATCTAGATACGCAAGGCTACGAACAATGTCTCTCGCCTCCTCCGCCGACCATACATACCACTTCCACCAAACACCATGATCCCCAGACACAAGCTGTCCTAAATCTCTTCGGTAACCGTTCCCCCATACTAGCTAATCTCTCATACTTTTAGTTTTAGATATCTGCTCCCCTCGATATTGCTCGCCTCCACACGCCTGCAGTGCAACGGCCAGCATCAGAATCGCCTCCGCCACAGAGATCTCCTCCGCCGTATGGCGACCATCGACGAGTAGTTCAGCCTCAGCTGCCCGAGCACCAGGTGAGTGCGCGCCTCCCGCACGCTTAATATCGATATCTTCCTTCTTGACTTCGGGTTCCCCCCGCGGCGTACCCCGGGTGCTAGGCGGGGCGGGCGGCATGGACTCTGTCATTTCCGCGTAATTCTCACGTTTTCTTCGGACAGGTTCCTCTTGGACCTTCACACTGTTCTTCGGTGTGGTTGATGGGGCGGGCAACATACCCTGGAGTGATTCCATACTCAACTCTCGTTCAATACTGAGACGTTCCTCCTTTACAGCCCTAGCTTCCACATTCTCGTCCGTTGCGGCTGAATTGGTGGGCGTGGAGAACGGCATCGGTTTCCGCCTCTCTGCAAGCCAGAGGATTGGAGTCGCAGCGCGTGGTGTAGAGTTTGTTCTCATCTGCGGGGAGTCTTGTATACTGGGGGTGGGCCTACCTGCGTTTTCGAGAGCTTGGTCTCCTACTCGGAGGTCACCTATCGCGGTGTTTCTATTAATCCGCGAGCTTGCCCAAAGAGGTCTGCATTCCTGAGTTTCATTCGGTGGTGTACAAGAATTGGCGTCCCTGTATGTTCCTCTCACTCTCTTCCGCGGCGGATGGTAAGTCGCGTCTTTGCTCTCTTCATCTTCTCTACTGCTTGACCGTGTTGGGGATGATTTTGGTGCTGGTACGCCAGTATTGTCCGCATTGTTATCGGTGGACGAACAGAAGCAGGCGCCTTGAGCCCAGTTACAGGCAGGCGGGCGTACCGTGATTGAGTCGTATTCCATTATTCGAGATTTCACTGTTGTCTTCGCAGTGGTTGGGCACAGGGTACAGGTTCCTCTATACTATAGGTTAGCTATGAAAGTCTTAGAATACCAACGAATCGGAATATTTTGCTTGGTAGATCAATGCCTACTGAGTCCTGCAGAGATAAAGTTTTCGGGTGGGTAAGCATCTTTTCTATAGTTAATTCCAGTCACCCACTGACCTTGCTAATTCAAATCAACAGGCATGCAAAACCCCGTTATTTCATAAGCTATGGTTGTTTCAACACCAATGTGGTCGGGCCCATTGCCTCATTTGATGCACCTCTGGCGGTCCCGACTCCCCCAGCTCTTACCTAACGACCTAGATTTTACCGAACCAATCAAACCTTGCTACAGAAATTCCTGTCTCATATCGCCGGAGTTAATGTAAGTAATGATAACTACCGTCCCCAACGAGCCCGCATTAAAATAATTGGCGTCCTATCCTTCACCAAAGACATGGGTGCCGCAGTGTAATTTTATATGCTCTACGGAATTAACACCTATACCGAACCGAATCCCGCCACGTAACTAATACAATGTGTTCTAACACCTATTCAAAAATCTATGCTAGAACATGTGGCTCGACTGATCACACGGAAGTTGTTAATGCCAAGCTGTCAAGTAGTAAACGAGTGATAGATCATGGTCGCGCAGCAGGATTAAGCAGCCAGGTGGTAAGATCAAAAACGCAGTCGCTCTACGATTTTTAGCCTATGTCCCACTGCTAATTACGTCTTGCCCACGAATATGGATCAAATCCTCATTTAGGAAAATACACAACCCAAACACCGGCACCCCCGCATTTGTCCCCTGGCGCGAATAGGAGCATTGATTTACTTCTTTTCAATTCCGTTGTTATTATTAATATTCTAAATTGAGGTAATCATATCACATGTTTATAGTATAGTAGCCACCAAAGTCAATGATCATATATAATAGATTCTAGAGACAAATTTAAGAACACCTATATTTGTTATCATTTTAAGCTCAGCCTTTTGGGTAAAACTATTCTATCAACCTTCTACAACAATTCTTTATGCTCTTCTCCATCTCTATGTATTCCTATCCATCAATATTGTCATTATATATTTTTCATCGGACCCAGAGACCGGTCATCTCACCATGGCACTGATAATTAACCTCACATTCAGCTCCCGCTGTCTTCCAACCAACTATTCGTCAATCGGTGTCATAGGGCGTATCCTACGTGGCACTCCGCGTCCCAGCCGGGAGTAAGGTCTATAGACGACAGGTTGATTCTCCTCCGACTCAGGAACGCTCTGAGGCCACCGCTCAGGCTCCGTGATATCTCCGCTCCCCTCCCAATCAGCTTCATCCTCCTCAGCCTCACTCCCACTATCCCCAGATCAATTATCTTAGGACGTGCATCCATAAGCGGCCTTCCCTCCCTATCCCAATTAATATTATACTGATCCCTCAGCTGACGCCACCTCTTCACTGCATAGTAATGCTCCTCATTCAAATCCCAGGACGTCAGTACATCGATAATGTCGATTGCATCACAATATTATGCTTCTTCGGCGACGATGTAGTACTCCCGGTGGCTGTGGATTTTCTATTTCTCGATATCGAGGAGCTGGCACCAGGGGATTGAGCGGGCCTGCGGGCTTTTGAGGAGGGTTTTGTGCGCTTTGATGGTGGCGCGGACTTGTTTGTTGGAGGTGACGTTTTGGGAGAGGGCGGCGCCGGTGATGGTGTGGGACACCACGGGGTCCGGGGGAGGAGGGGCTGCCATGGCTTATCTTTACAGGGGGTTCTTTAAGGAACAGAGTAGGGATTGATTGGAATATGATAGCACATAGAGGCTAGTTTTGCGGACTTTTATAGGGTGATTTTGGTTTTTTGGTCGAGCACGCTCTCTTCAATAATCATTTCTGTGATTCCTACGAAACAGTTTTGTTATCTTCTTTACCTCTACCAGCTATGGAAATGAATCACAGGGACGTTTATGGAAAAGGGATACCGTGATGCATTTCCATGGATGCATTTCCAAAGACTTGCGTCGCTTATGTCTCCTGTGATGCGCGTTAAGGTATATGTTAACGTGCTGCGCCCGTGAATCTCTTTTTTTGTCACTCTATTTTACACTGTTCCTCACCCATTTGCGCTGAATCCCGTTTCCTAACACATTTCGGTTTAGGTGATGCGACGTCTGATAGGCGTCAATGCATATGTTAAAGGGATCCACCGGTGGATTCCTTTTCCGAACATCTTTTACTACACAATACCTCACGTATTTACTTCGGATTACATTTCCTAGCACATTTCCATTCATGAATCCCTTTTCTTGACATTATATAGTGCACATTTTTTATGTCTTTACTTCGAAGTGCATTTCCTAACACATTTCCGTTTGTGATATGGGGTGTTAGACATGCGTTAACGTGTATGTTAAAGTGCTTCCCAGTGAATCCCTTTGCTTAACACCTTGTGTTACACATTTCTTTACCCGTATACCATCTGCGAACCTGTCCATCGTGCCGTCCAGTTTCTTCACCATTATATTTATTCTTTTGCTCTTTTGCCGTATTTACCCGAGGTGCAACACGACACACATAATTCGGCTCAAACCGCGAATACCAATATTTTACACATTTCCTAACGCGTTTATCTAAACATTTCGACACCAGTTGCTCGCTTAAATCGTGAGTGCCATTAATATATACATACCTTTGTACTAGCGGTTGTCCTCGTTCTGTAATCCATTGTCCTAATACAAAAACATGTACCATACAAATGCACTTTCCCCACCCATACGACAATCTCTATTACCAGACATGTTAACATACTCATAATCCCGCCGCCCGCCCACTGGTTTGTGGTGCAGGTTGCGTCATCCATTACAATACGCAATTCCACATACATTTGCGATGACCTTTCCTGTTATCTTTCACTAACGCATTTAGTGTTCCTTTCATTCATACCTTTCTCTGCACATTCCAGCTCTTGACCCTGAGCATGCATTTCCTGAAACTTTACTCAACGCATTACCATAAGCAGTGGTGTGATGCTTCCCAACACTATGTCCACGCCTCCCGAGTAGCATTTATTAACGGAGTGTGTGTATTACATTTACAAATCCTTTACCTCACGCAATACACAACACATTAATATATCCATTTCCGATATCACCATCACCTAAAATGATAGCAGTCAGTTTTTCACTTAACAGACACTTATTAGTAGTACGTGAGAACAGACATACAGTGTAATTAGAATCCCATAACCGGACACAATTCATTACACATTGCTCTGTCCATTATAATACACTTATACTTACCTATGCACAGAGACGGGGCACACCGCGGAAAGCACAATACCTAACACAAATTTTTTAAACTTTTATACATGATTTATAATTACACTTTAATTTATCCCGGAACCAGCAAATGGGATACCACCGAGAGCACAATACCTAACACAAATCTTTTGAACGTTTATATACAATTTACAACATACTTTAATTTATCCTGGCACCAGAAAATGGGATACCACCGAAAGCACAACCAAACACAAAAGATTATGCTTTGCTATATCACTTAGGATGCACTTTAACTTATCCCCTCACCAGTGATTATCGCCTCCTGATAATCTGTGTAATGAATGATAAGGTATTGCAATATTTAATTCGTGTCGAATCTGGTATTCTGGTCAGCCCTGCACTCATAAGCCACAAGCACAGGCGAGTTCGTAATAGCAGGATAATTGCATATAAAGAGTATGTATCATTAAGTATCTAGAAAAGTGTATTCCATAGTATCCCACGTTTCCAGCTATAAATCTATATACTGACAAGTGCACGAGAAATGGGTTAAATAATGGAAGTCGATAAAAGTGTGAGATAAATGCACTATGTATGTATAAATAAATGTGCTTCATCGCCGGCGAGCACTACACCGGCGCAGATAGATGCTATGTACAAAAGGATTGACTTAATAAAAGTGTATAGAAAAAGGACAATCCGGTGTGTTAGCATTTCCAGTATAGTACGAGAGTAAAGAGGTGAGGTTAAGTGTGTCCCGGCTGTTGCCGGTGTCATGTTCCAAACTCGGTTAGGCCGAAAAGTCATGACAAGACTACTAGTACAACTACACCACCACACTTCTGGAAACTACATAAGAACCCAACGTCGCCTCTTCACTACGTACAACTCACGACCATCATCAAACCATTTCTATTTATCTATCTATCTATCTATCTCTCTCAGTCCTCCTTCTCGGGGAGAAACTCTCCATTATCAATAACTTCATTCCAGGCAAAGTTCTTCTTCGGCCAGAAGCAAGACGTCTTTGAGACATAGAACAGCCGACCGTGCGACTGTATGAACCCTACCAACTCTTGTATATCGCTAACCTCAATAAACTCCTTGATGGAATCCTTCACCTTGTGCGCCAGCTTGCGTTTACGGATTCTGCCGACGATATGCCACTGGACGTACGCCAACATCTGCACCGAGTCACCCTGTGTGCCGCGTTCCGAGTCCTCCAACTTGTCCTCCTCCGGACTCATACTCTTATCCTGTGCCTGCGCCGGAACCAGATGGTGCATGTAGAACAATACCCGACCAAAGTAGGACACATCCCCACCGGTATCCTCTTCCTTAACCGTGTAGCGTACGTGGGAGTCATCGCGTTTAATGAAAATGGCGGCGCAGTCCGGCCCATCCCACGCGCTGTTTGACATCTGCGAGCCCGTTATTTCATATCCATCCATGTTGTTAAAGCCAATGGCAGTAACAGCTCTGCCGCCATTCCCGATGCCTTCCCTAGCCTATTTCCGGATACCTTTCCCAGTGCCTTTCTTGGCACCTTTCCTTCGATGCTTTCCTGAAACCTTTGCCGGCGCGTTCCCCGACACCTTTCACGACGCATTTCTAGATGCCTTTCTCGACAACATTCCCAATACATTTACCTGCACTTAATTGATATATTAATCGTTGCAAAGGGAAGAGGCGTCGGCAAAGGCACTTGTGAGCATGCATCAAGTATGGTGCCAGAAAGTAAATCAGGCAAAGCATCAGGAAAGTAATCAGCAAAAGTATCGGGAAAGCTATCGGGAAAGATATCGGGAAAGCTCTCGGTAAAGACAGTGGGAAAGACATCGGGAAATTAAAGGCATTGGTAAAGGCATTCACTGAGTGTAAATTCATAAAGCAGCCACGCACATGTAAACCCATCCAATTTCGGTTTCAATTACTGTTTATGATTGAGTAACAAACTTATAGAATTATTGACTTCCAGAGCTTGTAGAGCGAGCAGATGCTCTTCCTGGCGCCTTTCCCCGCAGCTTCCCCGATGTCCTTCCCAGAGCACCTTACTCGATTTCTTTTATATTGCAATGGATGATGTAGCAACTAAGGTTAAATGCTCGGAAAATCCATCGGGAAAGGTGTGCGAAATGAATCAGGTAAGGTGTTCTAGGGCAACGGCTTGGTATGACAAACAGAGCTTGATTCACAGGCTATCACTCGATCACAGGCCCTGTGGGACTCGGGATTTTCAGGCTACACATAACGGTAAAGGCGTGTGGTGGAACACTTGTGGAATTGTGTGAGCTGTCACTGTGCTCGCCTCTCACGACGGATAGAAGACCAGCGGGAGTTGGGCTTCAATTCCTATTCTATACTCAGCTTCGTTTCGTGGGGGAAGATAGCAGACAGCAAGCTAATTTAATGAACACGCATCGACCTGGATTTCAATTGGAGAAGTAAGCCTTTCAGAGTCGAGGTGGTCAATAAACACACCTCTACCCACATCCCCACAGCTGCAAACACCTGAACTCCCTAACACCCTAGATCCAATCCGCCACAATCGCATAAACACCCCAAAACATTCCCCTACCAGCACTACAGCGCTAACAATCGGAAGAACCACCGCAGATACACCCATCACCCCACCACCACCAGCAACAATGCGCACCTCCGCCGTCAGCGACAACGTCCTCTTCATCGCCCTCACCACACACATCCTCCACTCCTACCGGCGCTCCCTCACCATGCGCGACCCCACCCTCTACGCCCCCTACACCCCCACCTCGCCCTACACCCCCGGCGACCACGCCGCCGCCGCCGCCCTCCTACGCACCTGCCACATCCAAGACGTCCTCGCCGACGACTTCGACATTCTCGCCCGCGACATCCTCCCACCCGACTACGCCTCCCGCCTACGCGGCGCCGCGCGTGGGTCCGGTGCTGGCTACGTTCCCTTGAGCGGCGAGGACGCCATGAGTGTACAGGTGTATGGCGCGTATCGGCGGGCGAAGAAGGAGTTGCTTGAGTGTGTGGCGGGGGCGGTGGATGGGCAGCGGGACGTGATGCAGGGGGAGATGGACGCGATGGTGGTGGCGTACCGGGGGGTGGGAAGGTTGGGGTGGGATGAGAGGAGGGGGAGGGTGGTGTTTTTGGAGGCGACGGGGGGGAGGTGGGTGGAGATGTTTGCGTAGGAGGGGGGGTTGGGGTTATGGGGGACTTTTTTGTTTGTGATGTTTTCTTGATGCTGATGGTGTAGGAGTTCTTCGATTCTCGCCTTATGTTTTAATACTAACGTTGTAAGAGCTTTTCTTATTTGTTGTTTAACGCTAATTTTATAGGAGTTAATTAATGAATTAAACAAAGAAAATAAAATTGTCATATCAGGTTTCCTCTGACTTTTTTTCGGGAGAGGGTCGATCACAGCCAGCTAATTCAAGGAACGCACATAGACTTGGATTTCAGGTGAACAAGTAGGGCGTTTTGGAGTTGAGGTTGTCAATACGAACATACTCCCAAAGCCAAGCCCGCTCAGCTAGCTGCAAAATCCATAAAAAACTCTACCACAACCCCAAAAAATCTTCCAATCCCGCGCAAACCCAAACCCACTACCAAAACACACCCCACAACCATCCACAACCGAAGAAAAAAACCAAATAAAAAAACACCACCCCCCACCCCCCCCCCCCCACCCCCCGCCACAGCAAAAATGCACACCTCCCCCGTGACCCCCGCCGTCCTCTCCCTCGCGCTCACAACCCACATCCTTTACACCTACCGCCGCTCCCTCCTCACACTCGACCCCGCCCTCTACGCCGCTTACACCCCCACCCGCACCTCCCGCCACACCTCCACGCACCACACCCCCGCCTCCCACGCCGCCGCCGCCGCCATCCTCCGCACCTGCCACCTGCACGATGCTCCCACCACCACCACCGACATCCTCGCCGCGTCCATCCTACCATCTCAATACACCGCCGGTGGCGGCGGATCTACCCCCCTCAGCAACGAAGACGCCATGGCCGTACAGGTGTATGCGTCGTATCATAAGGCAAAGCGGGAGTTATTTGAGGCTGTGGATGGGATTGTTGAGGCTGTTGTAGGCGCGTGCAAGGGCGGGTATGAGGAGCAGGGGGTGTTGGCGGGAAGGTTGCGGGAGAGGGCGGGGGTGGAGGAGCAGAGGGCGGTGATGCAAAGGGAGATGGAGAAGGTGCGGGTGGCGTATAGACAGGTGGTGAGGCTGGGGTGGGATCGGGAGAGGGGGAGGGTGGTGTTTTTGAAGGCGTGGGTGGGGGATGGATGGTTATGGGTGGGAGGAGGGGCGCTTAGGGGGTTGGTGGGTTTGCGGAGGGGTTTTTGTGATAGAGTAGTTAGGGTTCAATTGATGATTATGGTTTTAAGAGGGGCGTTTCGTGGTGCTTGTGTTGTAGGGGCTCTTCTTATTGATGCTCTTGATACCTAACACTATAGGAGGTTTTACTATTCTCGTTTCCTAATGCTAGTGCTACAGATCTTTTCCTCCTTTCTCATTCTTGAACATCTCCTGACTTTACGCATTTTATGCCCAACTTTGGAGTTATAGCGTGGCTACTTTATCTCCTATTATCTCCTATTATATAAAAACTCAAGACGAATAAGATTTCGCAAATGCCGGTTGCTGGTTGGTTTGGCCAGCTGGATAGGAACAATGCTGAGTAGCAACAATGGTTAATTCGGCTTGGTGAAGACATACTGGATTGTTCGTATGGGTTTGTGACTATCGCCGACAATTGTGAACAAAGGCAGTTCTGAAAGACGCAGTGCTAGCTGCAAAATTACTATACCCTATAGGAGCGGTGGATCGGGTCTTATTTTGAAGTACCCGGTCATACCTCGAATATTATAATAATAAAAAAAAAAAGCCCTCTCGACATCAATAATTTACAAAACAAAATGTTCACAACACCGCTCTAGGCCTCGGTTGCTACGTCTTTTTCTACGTCCGGAAGGGGGGTTGAACGCTCACGAGTTCGGTACAGAGTGTGAGCTCTATACCGCTGGGCCACGCCCAACCCCCATGTTAACCTTCTTTCCTTTGCTGCTGTTAACTACATGGGGGCTCGTTAATAATGATAACGTAGTTTTGATGTTCTCCCTCTCATGCCTTTGACTAGCTCGATGTGACACATTTCTTGAAATAGGACGCTCAGCACGTTTCATAGTTCTGGAAGATTCTCATTATAGTATTTGTCATCGGCGCATGACTCACTTTGCTATTAGTCATTCTATTACTCATACGTCTATGACTCATTGTATTTCCTTTTGTCCTACCTTTCATTAGTATAAATACGGGGCATTCCCCCTTAGCTAGAACAATCAACATGATCAATTACTTTACTTCTCCTACATACTTTCTCTAACATTGAATAATGAATATGAGAGACAGAGGCGCCGAAAATGAAAAGGGAGTAACGCTCGAAAAGGCGCGTTTTAGCCTTTGTAGGAAAACATATATATGCTCCGAAAATACATGTAGAAGTCATCCTCTCGCTCCTCACTTCCTCCTCTTGCCCTGGACAGCATGCATCGAAAACCGATATAGCAAGGGAAAAACTGGATATGACTTTACCAGGGCGCCTTGATAAATCCATGTCACAAAGCGGACCAAACATAGTTTTCTTTGACCAGGAGAATAAAATAAGCATGCAAACTAGATAGCCCACCGCCCAGAAAACGCCCCCCAACCCACCACCGCTCCCCACTCACCCTCCTACCTCCCCCACCCCTCCCTCCTCACACTCCCCACCCCCCAATCCACCCACCCCTCCCCCCTCATTCCCTCCAACGCCCTCACCCCCACCGTCGCCACCGCCGCCCCCGCCCTCGGTTTCAACACCTCGCACAAGTCCCCATACCCCTGCAGCGCCGCCAAATACAGGCTCCACACCCCCTTATACGCCTCCTCCTCCTCCGCCGTGCGGTCGGCCTTGTCGTCGAGGGTAGCTTTGACAGCCTTAAGTGACGCGTTGTGTTGTACTAGCTGTGTATACTTCACGTCCATGAGCGGCGCCCAGTTGACGGTGCGCGCGCCGGGCTTGGAGAACAGCTCCCGGTAGATGGACACCGTGGAGTGGAACTTTGTGAGTTGGGTGTGGAGGGTGTCGCATTGGAGGAGGGGGAGCGGGGGGGAGGCGGAGGGGGAGGGGGGTGGGGGGTGGGGGGATGGACATTGAGATTGGGGTTCTTTATGGTTGGGTATGTTTGGTAGGTGTCGGTGGCGGATACTGTGCGGGGTGTAGTTGGAGGAGGAGGCCTCATGGCACTTGTACATATACTTGCCTATATGTACCGCCGTACCTGGAAATGACCTTTCAACGGGTCTTGCTGGAGTGTTAGAAAGACCATAGTATTGCGTGGGGGGTTGCGTGGTACATGTGTAGAATGGCCTATTCCACCCACAACTGGTACATAGAATGCTGTCCTATGTAGGCATTGAGATGACCGACTATCTCGAGGTGCAATAGACTTTGGTGTTTTCATATCATCCGGCGCTGCTGTATTTGTAGGACGTTTCGTCTACTTCGATGTCAACCTTAAGGATCAGAAAGCGTACGAACCAGGTGCAGTGATGTGGGGGTATATATGCGTTCCGCGGAGTCAATTCAGAACCTGAGGAAGAGTGCGGAGGGAGGGGTAGCTAACAAGGGGCGGTATTCATGTTTCACTAGCTGTCGTAAGGACAGGTGGCTATTAGGTTGGTTTCCAGATGCGCATAGCCGCCGGGACATTGCGCATATGGTGCGTGCTCCGAGTGGTAGCACAGGAAAGAGTGTTGTCTTGATCATACGTGCGTGTTCCGCATGGAGAGGTGCAAGTATATCTAGTTACATGGTACGCAGTGGGCGTAGAGGTGGCAGGGACTCGACCGCGAATTCCGCAAGTAGTGTATTTGCAGGGGATGACCTGAGAGAGCTGATAGTATATGTGTTCTGTCCTCCTCTTTACACATTTACAATGGCCATCGATATATCACCAAGCTATGGATGGACCAATTCAGCCTGTCATAATCAAAACCAGCGGAAGATGATTGACAACGCGAGTGATACTCCATGACCAGAAGACACACCCAAAGCACACGAGGACAGGAGACCTGTGCTACAGACAGTAAGTTGCACTAGCGATATAAACGACTAATACTACTTCACGGGACATATTATGAGCTCACGTTCCTCATCATCTTCGTGGTTGAACTAGTGACAGGTCAGATGGCGTACCAGACAACATGTCTTCCCCGAGACCTCTCATCTCGGTGTGGCCAGCTGTACTTATAACTTCCGGATTACACGTAAACCACATATAATAGATCAGAAGCACGTAGCATTACACCCACACGGACCTTTGCCACGCGCACCGGCGCAGCTCGACGGATACCCGCATGTCAAGCGTGACTACACCCCCGTTCATCCGCTGTCAGCATATTACCCACACTGGGACATCGCAATGTGCACGGTTGGCTACATGTAAGTACACTGTTAATACGAAGACAAAGTATTAGTTACAACGAGGGTAATCCCAACCCCTATGGGGTCCCCACGCAAGACTCCAGTAGCGACCTTTTAAAAACTAGTCGCAAGCCCTAGGGAGCGGACTGACTTCACTCTTGAACATGCGGTCAACTAATATACTTTTCTCCATCTGCATACAAATCTATTAAACCCCCTGTATTCCTTCAAAAAATTAAAAATCATACTACACCTAATCATATCACATCATGGATTCTCACTCGTAGCCCTAACACAAAATAATAGCGTTGACTTACCGCTTCCGCTCTCACCTAGCAAATTGTAGATTCTACTTGTGTTGTGTACATATCTTGAGCTATATTAGCCGATAGTATAGGAAGAGCTACTGTGCCGAGGATTAATCGGTAAAGAGCATAACGTACTCAGCCCCGAAGGCACTCCGCTCGGTGGATGCTGGTAGTAGTTGTGGGAAACTTGAATGAAGATTCAAGTCAAAAGTGTTAGTGTTTTAATAATTCTGTGTTCAAACGAATTAGGTTGTATGCCCAAGGATATAAACCTATCCGATAGCAAAGAAGATGCAGATCGAATAATGTTTCCAGCGCTTTGAAAATGTGCAGAAAATAATTCTAAACGTGGGATACAGCGTGCTAGATTTATATTCTATACCCGGTATTAGTTCCTATTTATAAAGCGCTCGACCCCCTTCTACCATACCATAGATTCCACACTCAGAATTTCCAAGCCACAGACAACTAGATAAACCACCACTCAGCCACACACAATGTCCACCACCTCCAGCAGCGCCTCCAGCAGTGCCCCCAGCGATGCCTCCACCTTCGACCTCACCACAACCACCCCCTCACCACCGGCCTCCACCGCTTCCACATCTCCCTCCCCATCCTGCACTCCCTCGTCACCAACCCCGGCTCCGAAACCGTTACCTGGACCCCCATCCTCGAAGTCCGCATGGCCAAGCTCCACGCCTTCCGTGACTCCTGCGACGAGCTCACAGTCCTATACAACGCAAAGCCCAACAAGACCATCGAGGACGGCGAGCTCATCGATAGCATCTGGCAGAAATATGCCCTCTGCGTGAAAGGCCTTCTGGAGGTCGTAGCGGCGCAGAAAGATGCGCGGCCGGTGAATGTGCGATTGGCGGAGGAGGCGGCGGCGCTGCAGGCGGGGAAGAGGGGGAGGTTGGTGATGGCGATAGAGAGCTCGCAGCTGGGGAGTCAGATAGGTGAGGGTGATAATGAAGCTCTTGGAAGTGTAATTGAATGAATGGATTGTGATTGATTGGTGGTGGGGGTAGGCTGGCGGCGGTGCCTGCGGGCGGGTCTGTGGTTGTTTATTTATTTCTTTGTAGGTTATCCAGTGATATTGGCTGTATTTAGTTATGCTTGAGGAAGGTTAAATGATAAATTGAATTGTAGTGGCTGAGCAGTATTTTTCAACCGGTGTACCGGGTCACACAAGAAACGTGGCGAGGAAGATATTAGAAGTCTAGCCGAACGGGTTAAACAGCGCTGTGACACTACGTTCCAGTTAAGCCCTATCGCTGCGTGGCGGACATGTGGTTTTAAGCCGTTGTTTGACCGTGGGTTAGGGTTTCTACATCCACCTAATAAGGTATTTATTAATTGAGTCGCTGAACCTAAATATCTAGACAAGAAGGCTCGACACAATCCGCGCCTCTACTGCGTCAGTGGAGTCTGAGGATATCGAAGTAACCTCACACACTTATACTAGAAATACAGTATCAATATCAGAACCGCAGTCGGATCGCACGCAGATAAATCCTGTAGCATTTCAAGACTTTTGCTAAATGAAAGATGTATGTAACGACTCCCGCGGCACAGCTGCGGCAAGTGGTAGATGACGGGGAACTCAAAGAGAATGGATCGTTACTTGGTATTATACGTAAATCATAGAATATATGCTAGCTACTATCACACCATATCTTTTCATACTAGAGAGGGTTCTTAAAAGTGAAGTTATGATGCCCTTGTTTATACTGCGTGTAGTGATGTCCACCACCCGGCTCGAGTGGTGGGAGGGGGGCTCGACCTGTTCGAGCCTTGATGTTAGGCTCGAGCCTGGGCTCGAGCTCTTACGATCCTGCCTAAAAATAGACCTCACAGTACGTCGGTATATAAATATATACCTATTAGGATGAGCGATGGAGGATATACTTTTATATATGTCACCAAGCTATAATCTTCTACTACCACTAGTAATACTTTCCAAGGCTCGACCCTAGGCTCGGGCTCGTTGGTAACAGAGCTCGTGTTGTTCGAGCCCGCTCGCCTCCTGGCCATCACTAACTGCGTAAAAGGAAATTAAAATCGCCAGAAGAAATGAAAAATGAAATGCATAAAGGATTTTCTAGATGGCATGAAGAAATGACAAAAGGAAATGAGGAATTTCCCGAAAGAAAATGAATCAAAGGAAATTTTCGTTGGCGGGAGAAAAGACTTATTAATCAGCTTTCTGTATTATCGAGCCTTGTTCCCGCAGGAACCACGGGTTCTTCAGGGCCGGGGTTTAGTGGATCACTAATGGGTGCGATCACAAACCATCACCCACCCATCCACAGTTCCTACCGTTGTTTCGCAACAACCAGCCAGCACAGGCAAATTCTTACCTATTTTCAACTTAAAAAATTGAGAAAGATTTGAATGGGGATACATATTATTAGCCATATGCTCAGGGCTCTCGTAAGCTTTTGTGAACTTATTACATACACGTAGTTCTTGCATCAATTTTGTTGGCCTGTGGCACTTATCTACCTCCTTCAACCCTAACAACCTTAACAATCAACCAAAATACCATCGATAACCTCAAAGGAGCAACATGATCAAACATGATTGGGGGCCGGTATAATTTTAGAATCTTCTTTTAAATTCATAAAATTTGGAGTCCTGGTAGCAACTAAAGTATCGAACGAGTTGTTACCAATTTGTTGTAGACATTTATGTCTTTTACCGTTTATTTTAATCTTGACTAAGGTTCAATGAGATAAAATGTTCGTAAGTTATCGGTTAGCCAGGTCAGGGTATAGAACACAATCAACAAATCATGATATGAGCACCTGTAGCTCCTCACAAGAATTGACCTCAAATCCGGTCTTATAGTTTGTGATTGCTGTGCCAAGACCCTCCTCAGCCACTATCACATCTTATCTAATCGGCAAGATCTAATCTATGAGCGCTATGGCTAACCAGACCTCCTTGTCTGGCTGGGTAAGGCACACTGGTGGGGTATTCTTTTAGGATCAGGATTGTTTTATCTGGTCAATAGAAAGCGAACTTGGCCATATGGATGCATTTTTTCCAAGCTGTTTTTGTAATGGGCTGCTCACACACTGTGTTGTGAGGCATTGCTTCAAGCTTTGCGGCTCAACAATCTTTTACCAGGGTCCCATGGAGCTCGCCAAATAACGATGAATCAGATCACCAACGGCACCCCCTCAAACCAGAGGATCAAGCTAGATTCTGACCTGAAAGGTCCTATCGAGTGGAGCTTGTCTTTCATTATGGTCGCGACTCCCCCGCCCTGCGCGGCAAACGACCTTGTTGAGCGAGTTTGCACATCCCCTGCCCCCAGGACGGAGAAGCGCTAACCTTACTACTAGGGGCTCCCTCCGTGGACTCTGTGTAGTACTTGACCACTCTCAGTCACGCCGCAACCCCGGTTCCATACCGCCGGTGATCCTTCCTCCTGGGAGCTTCAACCGATATCTGTCACTCCATTCCTGTTCAGTCGTAGCTACGGTAGCACTGATCCTAGGCCTGTGATAGACGGCATGGTTACACTCGGCGCTCATGAGAGGTGGTCATGGCCTGGACATCTGGTTGCGCGCCTCCTGGAATAGGTGGTGGAACGCGCAGCTCGGCCCTCGGTGACGGAGAATGCTAAATTTTGCAGGGTATCTTGACCCCGTTCCATGCAGCGTTTACACCCACCGTCCCTAACCACCAACGACCTTCGGCATTTCAAACCATGGAAGGACATCCTTGATCTCTATACTGTATGGTGTTTTCCGGTCTGTATATAACACCTGCAGCCAAATACCGTGGCTAAAAGCTAAGCCATAAAACCCCGACCTTGAGCAAATCTCGCTCTTAATTCCTAACCATTCCCATTGATAAACTCAATACGGAGAATGAACCCCAGCACAGAAACCAAAGGCCAGCGACAATCGTATCTTTACCCCAAGGAACCCGAGCCCGCACGACTATTCCGAGGAACATTATCCGGGAAGTGGTCACGGCGGAGGATTTCAGGTAGCGCCTACGCAATTGGAGAGCACGCATAAGATATACCGCGACAAGATCTTGTCAGGGTCCATGCCGAACCTCTCACCATGCCGCAGATCTGCGCAGGTGCTGCGGCGAGCTGTGTGTGTGGTAGTTACCTTCAGTTCTATACTGATGTCGTATCGATTTTACGCCCCATTCCGGTTTGTCGAGTTGGGCCCCCCAGTTCTGGTTTAGCCATCGGTGGCACGGCTTGATCTCTTTTTATATCTGTGCACTTCAGTATATGTACACTTATTCTCCAAGACTCTGCAGTTGACATCCGGTCACCACCCCTGACCAAAACCGTCGGAGGGTTGTGACTGTTAAGCTGTGGAATCAGCTGTATCGTTTCTGTGATAAGAGGCGGCAGTGCTCTTGACCTGGAGTCTCCTGGTCCCCGGCCTCACGCGCAAGAGTCAGATCCGGAATGCAAGGGCCAGCCGAGTACCCATTTTGCTGAAGAGAAGTAAGGTTGTACATCGGGTGAGCCCGTTGGAGGTAAACTGACATAGGAGTGTAGGGGTATCCTACTGGTAGGTGCAAGGCGTTCGGGCCGCTTGGGAATCGTTCTATGTTCAGCGGCTTACAAGGCTTTAAACACGCTGGTCTTAGAATTGTTGGCACCAGAGAGAAGGGCATCAATGTATATATAATAAGCCAAGATTCTTATTAATGGTCCTATCCCATCAACCGTAGCAACCGAGTTGAGGACCCGATTGGGTCCCACTTGAAATAAAGTGACCTTTCTTAAATTCACAGCAACACCAGCTTCGTGAGTACTATATTAGGAGCTCTTATTGGGATCGGTTGATAAACTTTCCCGCTTCTTTGTTATTAGTGAACAGGGCTGGATTATATCGTTTTTGTGTTTTTATCTAGGTTAGAGTTGCAAAGTACCCAATTGGGACCTCAGGCTTCTACGGTTCATGGGATATGAACTTCGTGACATCTGGAATGTGTAGAGATTGAATAATCTACAAATATACAAACTCTTAAGGTGACACGGCCTATTTAGAAGTGGAAGATTCATGGCTGCGGTATGGCCCACCGAGCCAATCAGGGGGCCTATGCCTCCCCTAAACCTAATCACTTTTTCGCATTCCGACGGTTCTCGTGCGTATGAACTCTTCTCGATTTTATGTACAAAAACCCAATCTTCCAATTCCCTAAGGCTTTGGAACTATAACAAAAATAGATATTGAAAACTTCTCAAGACATTTGTTTGAACTGCGTCGCGGCCTTCACCAAAGCTGTGCGGAAAGACCCCCGACTCATCTCCTGGCGGCAAAGTTATAAGCGACTGAATTTCCGTCACCTTTAAGATTGGGGGCACTGTACGTCTTTGAAATCTCTCGCCGCCCTGAAAGGTCGAATCTCCGCCTCGAGAACTTCCACCTTCTCCTCGAGAGCTCTCACTATCTCCTTGAGCTCGGCATTCATCCCTTCAACGTTCTCCAGTGTTTTCACCTTTTCCTCGAGCTCGGCATTAGTCCTTTCAACGTTCTCCAGTGCTTCCACCTTTTCCTTGAGCGCAGTATTACTTCTTTCAAGTTCCTTAAACTCGGTGAGCTGAGTCGCACATTGCTTTTCTTGTCGTGTGGTAATCGTCTCGAGATTTGCCACATTTTCTTTGAGTGCAGTATTCGTTTTTCCAAGTTCCTGAAGCTCCGCAAGCCGCCCCGCATGCTGGTCCTTTTCTCGCAAGGTAATCGCCTCGAAACCCGCCACCCTTGCCTTGAGTGCCTCATTACTTTTTTCCAGTTCCCGGCGTTCCGCGAGCTGAGCTGCGCGTTGTTTGCTAAGTCGCGAGAGGATAGTCTCGTTTATCTTTAGATTTTTTGATTAGAAGTAGCTCTCCTGTACCTAGGCCGACGATAGACACCTACATTTCCAATCAGCCGCTCAAAAACCACCTCTGGCGCCCGTGAAACATAGTGAAGCGACTGTTTGAAAGCTATTATGCATCAGCCCTCCACGCGTCAAACACTGCATATATCAGGGGTAGAGTACATTCAAATTCGGAGATAAGCTGCTCGCGGTCAAGCACGGAGCGGCTGACAATGTATTGCGGAGGTGAGTATGGAACATCGGTATTATCAGCCATGGTGGGTCGTTAAGGGATTGAGCGTAGTGTGGTCCTTGGAAAGTAGCTAAATAAGCTGTAATGTGGTAGTAATAAACTACACTTGGGATAGCTCGAAAGCGGGGAGAGTTGCCTAATGCATCACGTGGCAGCGAAGGTCGGGGTTTCATACACCAAAACGTCAATATGGACAGATTCCTCTGAGGACCTAGGGATTCAAGTTCAACTTCGTATAGGACAACCCAAGCAATTTTTCCAATAGACACATCCATTTGTAGTGGGTTTGTTTGACATTGATATTATTCTCACAGGGCTAGGGTTAAACCATGTGGTCAACGAAGAACGATATATCGTCCTCTTTTGCCCGTCCTGTGCCAAAAGACTGCAGATGTCAGAATCTGATCATTATCAGGTTGTTCAAGATTGAATATCAAGTCTTAATGTGCTCTAGCAAAAGCGTACACCGCAAATGTACGCTAAAAGAAATACCCCAGCAGTGTGGCGCCATATACATGTGGCGCACCATCCCAGGAGGACAACTCGAACTTGGTGGCTGGGGTTATCGACAGTCAGCCACTTCTGTTGAGTAAATCCCGTAGGTTCTCGGACACCGGTAATCTAAGTTTCATTAAAGAGCAAATATTGCAATATGGTATGTCTTGGCAGTAAAGACCGCCCAGGAGCACACATTATCACTCGTGGCATTCAGATCCATGACAATCCTGGTGGCTTGCCAAACTGTTTTGTACCACGTAGTGACAAACGATCAGGACGTTGCGGCCCCGGGCCCGCGGCAGTCAGCTATTATTGGAGGGGCGCGCATGTAGTTCTGTAGGTCCTTGAACGAGAACATTCGTTCATAATTTTTGTTAACAATCTACCAATGATAACCCTTCTGAAATCAGTTACTGGAGATTGTAGACGTAAATTGGAACCCCAAAGCCTCTGGAAACCATCAATTGAACCTGGTATGGCATGCTTTGAGGAACGCTTCCCGCGAAAAACCCAAAAACCGAAAAACACAAACCCCCGACACCCGGAGGCACAACCCGAGCGCCGCCAAGTCGGGCCCGTCGGGGTTTTCGAGGTACCGTCCTTATGAGTGCTGTGATTCGAGAGATTGCCGGCGACTAGAACACCATTATATGGGGGTTTTTATTATCGCGCGGGAAGAAGGCATGTATCCATTAAATACCTGCCATTCCCGGATACGGGCGGTAACGGAGCAGTTGATGACTTGAAAAATGATTTGTGTCAGCAAACCTCTTCCGTGTTAGAGAGACGGAAAGGATACATATCATATGAAGTTTCCCCACTGCTTTACCGTAGGCTGCCTCCCTGGTACACGTATGCACCCCGCTTCATCCCTAAATACATGTAGTACTAAGCCGGACGCATGTGCGTTATATACCACAAAGCGGAACGTAGCTGTAAGACCCGCGCGGGTCCCAGTGGTGTCACCGCCAAGTACAAGTGTCCATATATCAATGCGTATTCATGGACTTGGCGGATGACAAATATCGTGTGATATAATGCCCATTAAGCCGTCCCACCTCGTGTCTCTTCACCCATATCTCTATCACGCGATATGTCGGGATTCCCACCTTTGAAGCTGTCAAAATCTATGTCTTTGCACCCCGCTCCCGGTCGCGGACGGATGCGTTGAGTTTTCTAGTCGATCCAGAGTCTGCAGGTTGGAGCCCGCACGGCGCCGCGTCCTCGGGATTGTGATGCTCATCAAACAGTGTACGGGTAGTTTGCCGGAAGTGGTGGATTAGTGTGTGGACATAATGCCAGATGAAACCTCTTTCCGAGTATAATATGGGTAGTTTGAATTCCCTTTTTTACCACCGCCCGTCCTGAATTATGGTTGATTAGCGCAGGGACCTTTGTTTAGTTAGCTAAATTAATCTCAACTGCAGTGGATGGCAGCCCGCTCCCCCGATAATCCGCGTCATAAAGCCACACGTCATATTTATTTCAAGGTTCATGTGTCTCAACTCAGCCGGGTGATTTCTGGAATGTATCATGGCCGAGAAACGTCAAGACATTGAGATTCCTATCCGATGCGGGGGGTTTTATCAAGGATAAGGACCAGACCATAGGCGCCTGCTCTACGTACATCTAACATCAAATCATCGACCCGGGAGGAGCTCTAGGAAAAATCTTCAGCGATGTCAATATAAGGTGAATATCCACCTATCTCAATCATCTATAAAATACTATTGTATGACAGGAATATTTGGTATAAAAATGTTGGTAACCTCCATACCCCAAATGCTAAGTTGAAAATCGATATCATAAAGAACGTAAATTTATTCCACTCCCTGCTGATTCTAGGCTCGACAAACACATATAGCTGAACCCGGAACACATAGAGTTTCAGAAACAAAATGAGAGCCAAGTTATTTTACCCACAGTCTTTCTGTGGGCTCCCGATCAAGAGGAACATTGGAAGAGAGTATAACCTATTCTCATATCGATTGTAGGCAAGGTTGCAGTTAAAGGAAGGACCTGGTATCGGGGATCTAGCACCACGGCCTGGCTTGCTCTCGACGATTTCTGGTCTGTGTGGACATGGTGGGACCGGTCTCCTGGTACATATGAAGCTAGGAGTAATCAGCATCTCTGCCATAGGGCCGTCGCAGGAATGTTTCAAGACTCACCATATCAAGTGGATACGGACCTCCCTCATTAGTCACAAGGTTGTGCTTGATCCTTAATGACTCTGCCAACTCGTCAAAGTCAGGAGTAGGGCCGGCTACGTAGAGTTAGTGCTCTTGAAGTTCGACATTGAACCAAAGGTAATGCATACTCTTCTCTAGGTCGACCCAGTAGTACTTGAGCTTAGTAACAATATTAGCAGTAGAGATACGCCTCCTATCACGATGCCTGCGCCACCAATTCCATGTTCGTATCTCAATGTCATGGTGGTCAGAAATGACCTGGTCATGTTTTGGTGGTGGAGTAACCTTCACGCGCTTCGCCTGCGCCCTTGCCCGTGGCTTAAAACGCTGCAGCATGTATGTACCGGGATACATATGCCCTGTCTCCTTTTGCCTTTGGAGAAGTTGTTCAAGCGCTTCCTCGGCTTCCTTTCCAGGCTTACACCATGGACCAACAAGATCTTCGTTGTCTTCCCAATCCTCCGGGGCTAGTCTCTTCAAGCTATTGGTGGCTTGCCAGGTGTCGCGAGCTGCTGACTTAATCTCTTCACCGCAGCTCGATCCTGGCTCATTTGTATTGTCTTCTTCCTTCGCTGCTTTTCCGACCTGCTCAGCTGCGTCTTGTCTTTGTCTCATTATCGTCAAAATTCCCGAGAGTGTCGATATCCCCAACATTCTCCCTCCGTCTGCCCCCTCCCACCAAGACGTAATCCTACTCATGCCTGGCTTCTTGCCCTCAAGCCCCCGTGTCTTGGTATACCATCTCCAGACCAGAACACGCTCACGTTCCCTTGCCTCTTCGTAGTTGAGCTCCCCCCTCGGGATGTCTCTACGGTGTGAGGAGCGAGGTTGTGGAACTCCGCCGCAAGTATGGATGATACTGTTCACCTGTGACGTCGAGATTTGGCGCTGGTATGTCTGCAAAAACCACTCTTGGATCATTTGACGACTCAGGCGCGGATGATGGCTTAGATAGTACGCGTAGGTTTCACTGCGCTCTGAGGCTGATGGTTCGGGGGTTATAGGGTTGATGGTGGATTGGTCGGGAAGGATAAGATGTGTTGGGAGGTTCGATGTGCTAACGCATATTTCGTGATTGGCGACGGTGTCCTCAAGAGAAGAAACGGATGATGAGGAGTTGTCTATTGCAACATAAGAGGTACCAATGGATCCTGTAGGGTTATTTATGCTAACATAAGGAATGCTGTCGGACCTTGCGGAGTTTTTTATGCTAACATAAGAGGTGGTGACGGGTGCAGGATTGTGTATGCTTTCATCAGAGGTGGTAGCTGATGCTGGGTAGTTGTTGGCCCAAGCATAGGAGGTGGGAGAGGATGATGGGGGCCTGTTGGTGATGTGATCATAAGTGATAATCGGATAAACATCGGGAACAAGGAGTTCCTCTAGATCCTTATGCTCACGGCGGATTGACAACATATGCATCGGATTCAGCATGCTCGGATGATAGGCCTTTTCATTAAGTGAGTTGATATAGGACAATGATGGTCGTGGTAGGCTCGGGTCAATGAGGTGTGGATAACGGTCGCCAGGAGCAATAGAATATCCTTCGAAAGGGGGGTTACGCATAGTGATAGGTTTCCGCTTTTATGCGGTGCACAGACCCTTTGTGAGTTCTTTGAGTTATGGCAGACGCAGGGAGAAATTGATGGGTGTTGGTGGTTAAGGTTATGTCGTTGTTCTCGGCGTGCAACGGGAGGTAACGTCGAAAATTGGTAGCTTGGGTGTTTTTTGCTCCTAATCCCAGACAATCCGAAATGAATCACGTGTGAGGATAAGATCTTGGATTTGTCCAACACCAGATAGTTACTGCTCAACAACTGTGAATAGGTCGGGTTCCTGGGGTCAATTGTCTTCTGAATTTCAAGGTAAATAACACTCTTTTGTATGATCCACTTGATTTAAGACACGCCAGACATAGGAACATTATTTACCAAATTGGATAAGATTCGGAAGGCCACAGTGATACAAGTTAGGGAGACTAAATAGTCAAGATATTCTTCACCGATTCGAAAACTTCTTAACGTACCACCAGTCCTGCACTTCCCGAGTACATGTCCAACCTCCCCAGCCCACCTACCACTACCCAAGAAGGTCTCGAGCCTTCCGCGGCTAAGGATCACGCTGCTCCCAGAGAGTCAAACGCGTTTAAAGAAGCCGTAGCCCCAGAACCCTTGGTACCCAATGTTGTAGTGCTGAATACAAGCACTGCCCGTGAGTTCTCAACAACCCGTGGCCCAAGGTATGTCTTCCAAGTTTATATTTCAATTCACGTGCTCACTACATAAACTAACCTCAAGCTCTGATAGACATGGCAGACCCGTTTGGCGCGAAGCTATGGACTGGCATAGAATCAGCTGGCATATTGCCAGGTGCATGTACATCAATGGGCAAATCAGCGTTGGTGGAAAGGGGGCCTGCAGCACCTTGAGGAATCCACCTTGCCAGCGTTGCCAAAGAAGCGGCCGTGTTCATCATACTTCTTTGGTCATTACACCTTTGAGATATCTGGTCATGCTATCACCTGTAAATTTGATTCGTTTCTAGGTATATTTCTCCGGCGGAATCCTTCCACCAGGTTTTTCCTAACCAACTACTGTCCATGCCACTCGATCCTGCTTCAGCCAGTCTCTCGTACCATATGAAAGATCTCCTATTTTGTTGGTTTTTATTGATATAATTATGTTTTATTTATGTTTTCCTTTTTCCGGAGTGTTCACGACATGATATTAGAGCTCCGGAGCATTACCCCTTTCCCCAGCAGCGATATAAGTTAAAACAAAGTAAAATCTATCACCGTCTGTTAAAAAATATACTTAATCGATTAAACTTTCCCAGATTAATGTTCTCCTAATCCTACTGTTATCAAGGACTATCAAAAATTTTATGTAGTCAAAATTCAAACAAAATAGATGGCAGATCAAGGTCTTCTATACTAACACCCTCTAGATTATAAAGAGAAAAAGATATTCATTTCGAGCAATCTTCTCAGAAATCCGGACATGTAATAGCAAGTAATTTTTGAAGACTTATCCCTGGCGGTATTTGAGTTTATGTAAGGGCAGAGGTGCTCAAGATGTAAATTATTCATGTCATTATAAAACGTTCATAAAGGTATCGGATAAAAGGGAGACTACTGCTAGAAGATACACCCATATCCTTTTTTTGCGGCCGAGTAAGAAACGCGCCCGGGAATAACGGACAGAGGTCAATTCCTTTTAAGCAAGAACAATAAAGTAGGATACACAAAAGGGAAAAGTGTTACTTGGGCTCAATGGGATATGATTTTAGGGTATATAGTCCATCCACTATGACTAGGACCTTCGTCTTCCAGAGGCTCGGGACAGTTGATAGGGGACACAAAGGGAAAGTAAAAAGAGAGAAAAAAGCCAATGGAATACCCCAGTGCCCGCCAGGACCCATTACCATTAGATACCATCTTCAATCCAGTTCACCCCAATCTCGAATACGCAGACGCACAGGGACCAGCCAGTCCATTCTCCAACTTTGCCAGTTTCCGGCAGCATAACTGGCTCCGCCCTGGCACGCCTTGCATCAATACTAACTCTCCCCATCCCATTCTGAGCCATGGAAGACTGTGCCAGCATCTCATAGGTCACTCCCTCAACCCGCATACCTCTCGCCGGAGACGATTCAGCTCTTTTCCTTCCCATAGGAAGATGCGTCGGTCGCTTCTGCACCATATGCAAAGCCAGCGTCTGTTCATTCAACCTAAGATCCTTCTGCAACGCCTCCTTGACCTCCAGTTCGATCCATCTTCCAAGTAGTGCACGTAATGCCTCTAGAGTGGAGGCGGGTAGGATCTGCAGTTGGAGAGGAGGAAAGGTAACGCCGGGAAACGGGCTTGAAATAATAGTGACATTGACCTCAAACGCCGCGTTGACAAGGACTCTAGTGTCGAGCGACTGGTAGGGCGTACGCTCGTCGAAGTAGGCAAAGGCAACATTCCCAGCCATTTTTGGCTTTTTTACTGTCCAATGATGCGGGGTGATGCGCTTGTTCTGATAGAGGACATAGGTAGGAGGGGCGTCGCGGAGGAATGTTTTTTGGATCTGGCTCGCTGCTTGCTGTAGAGTTCGTGAGTACTGTCTGGATAACTGGGGTGCGGAAACGAGGTAAGCTCTTACCAGCCAGCTGGAAGACAGTTCCTTGAAAGGAATACCGCAGACAGGAACGGGCTCTGCCGAATTCGCGCTGCTGCCGTCGTCGCGGAGGGTAATTGCGAGGAAGGCAATGACTTCTGGATTGTTCACCAGGTGGGGGGGAAGATTCTGTTCCTGCCAGCGTCTTGATTGTGAATTCCCCATCTTGACAGCGTGTCCGTAGAGATCGCAGTACAGAAGTACTATAGATAGGTGCCTTGTTGGGAGATATGACGGGAGTGGCTGGTGGGGTTGTTGTTCCCCTTGCTGGGTGTTGATGTTTGTGTGTCGTTGAGATGAGGGAAAGTCGGTAGGAGGTTAGCGTTAGCGCACGGTTGTTGCTTGACAGACGTTCATGTGCTTTTCGTAGACGATTGGGAGGGGCAAGAAAAGCATGCAACTGTTTCATCCAAAATCATCCACATAGCGATAGTGATACATTCACCGTGGGTTATGCTACAAAGAGAAGTGAACTTTGCGGTCGTTGAATCTTGACTAGATTTATACCTGCTGACGTCGGAGTCCTTACTCCGTTTGAGGCTGTGAGGTTGCATCAACGAATATCACTCGGTTTCTTCAAAACTCGTACCTTGGAGTTCCACTTCTCATCAAGGTTTCCGCCACTCACTGTCAAAGATTGTCCTCGATAAAGTGATCTTCCACTAGTTCCTTCCATCCGAATTGAAAGTTCGCCCGGATGGAGTGGACTGATAAGCTTCAATGCCGGCCATGCCTCGAAGTAAAGAAAAGGGGCGCGATTTATCGTATATCCAGAAGAGCTTTCAATAAGACCGTTGGCCCCTATTATTCATGCGATAGACCCCCACGAAGCTCAGCTATTTACATGTATTGTCCAAGTTATCATGCGACTGACGAGATGATAAAGCTTCACTTGTTTCCCAAGCCCGAACACTGTCAGCAATAACCAGTCCGCACCAGGACTTCTCTCTAGCTCTTCCGGAGTGCCACTACTTCCTTGATATCACCCCCGCCTTATATAAAGATGCCTTCTTTACCCGATGTTCTTCCTTTAAGATCTTTGTTACGGCCACCGACTTCCCGGTTTTCCTTGGGGTTGTAGGGAGCAATCCAGATCATCAAGAGTTAACGGAGGACGCTAAGGGGTGGCTTTGCTTAGCAATCTCAGATGTTTTCTCATCCATAATTGTACGTAAGAATGGACTAGACGGAGGTCCGAATATTCGGTAGTAGCCCTGCTTCTGGACAGATCACGCGTTGGGTAAAAGGTAATTGGGTGACAAGTTTGCTACATTATTTGATGAAGAACGACGTGAATTTTAGATAGGTCTGGACCCGGCGATTTTTATCAGCATTCTGGACAAATCTCTACTATAAATGACAAAACCTTCCAAAAGATGAGGTATGAGTGATATTTGGGAATACTGAATTTTTCTATTATTTTACATTTTATTCTTACTTCCGTCTTCCTCTAAATATCGATCTTACTAACCTCAAATTTCCTTTGCTCGCCTTTAGGATCTCCATCGTTTGCCACGACTTGATTCAATCAACCCTTGATTTGACGCGTTCCTGATTTAGTTCATAGATATGATTCCTGATAATGCCGGCAATAAACCTATCTTCAGGCAAATTCTTTGTGTACTACTCACGCAGAAGCAGATGTTCCCGGCACCTTGAGACCTCTACAGGGAGGTCCTGGTACCTCGAATCAATGCCCCTGCGTTCCTTTTCGAGGACCCTGATATTAGCCTTAAGATCATCGACTTTCGTTGTTTATGGTGCAGTTTTGCTCGCAACATCGGGCTCGGGATACTTTCGCTTTTCAATGGTGGGTTCGTTCTAACAATGGGCGCTCCGCAAAACTTAGCCATCACGGAGGAAAGGCTTGGTATATCGGGGGTGTAGTGAGGGCGGCTATGCTGAGTTAAGGGAGTTATCTCTCTCCGCTATTTGAAAGATATCAAGAATTGAGATATAATCAACAATGTGGAGGGATTCTATAACCTTCCTATACTTCAAGGGGGCGTGTAATCCGTCGATGTGGCATGATTGTCTTCTGATGTTTGTATTCTAGGGAGTGAAAACCTCTGCTGTGCTGAGAAGATTCTGCTCGCCGTATCGGAATTTTCAAATATCAATATCTTCCAGTATATCCTAGAATATGCCTATCCCCGGTGTTGGTAGTTACATTGGGAAGTAAAACCGGTGAAAAGCGCTATCGCCGGCGCGAAGCCAACCGTAGTTTTTCCCACATCGAATGCGCCAGAGTGCGAGATTTATAATATTTGATCGATAGTAAATCATACAATAGATGTATTAATTAGACAGTGTGCCAATATAATGGTTGAGTTGATAGCTACAGAATTTGTTCAGCCCCCACAAACCTCTTCTAGTGAAAACTGGAGACCTCCTACCCCTAACCGATGATCGCGGTTCCTACAACTAGTCTCTCCTTTATCTCCACCTCTCCACGTGCCTGTATAGTTCGTGAATTCCCGGCGATTGCGCTGTTATTCGTGGTGTTTACGGTTGTCCTGGTTCCCCAGCTTACACACCCACGCTATGCTAGATAGTTCTCCTTCACTTCATCCGCCGTAATACATGCTACCTTCGACCCCAAGGTAAATTCTCTCCATCGCGGCGAGTTTGCCTAGAAAGGCAGCAGGTGAAAGGGAGGAGATTGTATAAGGCTGGCAGGGAAGGATTCACGGGATTGGGTCATGCAACAACTTCTGTCGGTCGCTGGAAGGATTGGAGCAGGTGAACGAATGTTTCAAGGCAACAAGCGCATGCGGCTCCGCGGAAGTTGCTGGTGCGCCCGTTAAAGGATGTCCGACAACAAAAGGTTGAATCATCAGCGCTCACCTGTTGTACATTTTTATTAACTTGTGGATTTAGAAGTTTCTTTCTATCCCTTGTGAACAAATATTTCGCTTCATGAGATTCGCTATGGTTTCGTTGTGGATAAAATATCCTAGGTAAGGCATATAGATTGCGAAATCATTTTGGAGCTATCATAGACTTTTCAATGAAGAATCTATGTGATATTTGAATGTCTTACTTTGATTGGCAGTATGTAGAGGATTCATGAGGTTGTGATCTTGATTTCGCCCGGAAGGACAGATATCGACGGACCCCCCGAAATACAGACAACATCCGAGCATCCAGGATCTTCGAAACAACCCCCAAGGCTCGTGAAGTAGTTCAAGTTTCCCTACCGAAATCTTCAACTTCATAGTAGCTTTTTCCCGTAAAGCAGTGTCTACAGTTTGAAACTGAAGTTTCCTCCAACCCCTGAGGTCATGCTAATGTAAGCGCCACTTCCTTCCACTTCCGGCGACCCTTACATCGTACTGACCACGACTCTAGAACAGGCAGAACGAATATCCACCCAGGAAACGGTGGTTATCTCGCGATAGAACACCGATTGGCAAAGTCAGGGCGGGGAAGCGGTGCTGAAGTCATCCTCGCACCCAGCCGCGATTTTGGCCTCGTAGCGGTGGAGCGGTCTCTCTCCAGCTTCCTGAGTCGTGTCTTACGTGATAGCCGACTTTGATACCATTACTCAGCATGCGTTAAGGAAAAAAGATTTATGAGCAATAACAACGAGTTTCGCGGAGAGCGTTCATAGCAGTCTGGTTGTATTCTTGAAAGTGTACTGGATTTATCTTTACAATTGGGGAAGCGTTTGGGCCGGTGGCTTTGGGAATACACAATGGTTTGATATTCGTCACATAGAGTCCTTCATCCTGTTTCGAACACACTCTCTAAACGGTATCATATGGTCGAAATACCGCAAATTTGCGAAGAGCAATTACCACAGAAATCTATCATATTTGACCTTTGAAGAGTTCATGTGACATGACTTTCATGGTAGTAGGCGTGCACTCTTAAACTATTTTCTCAAGGCTAATCTAGTACTAGGTCAAGCCTCACATAACTTTGCGCGCGCATGTTGAAAGTTCTACCAACCCTATATGTTGCCTGTATTTTAGTCTACACCTCCATATCACCAGGAATAATAAAACGCACAACTATATCAAAAATCCACATACAACCTATCAACAATCCAACATTATGCTCTTCACCGCAGCAATCGAAAGGATGAGTGAGGAGATTACCAACAAACGAGCCATCTACAGGGGTCTCCTTGTCATGAGCTCTGATATCAGCAAAATCCTATATGGCGGTAGATGGACCCGTGAATAAGTGGGACTGCGAGAGGAGAAAAGGAAGATTTGTAGGGATATGAACTATATCAGGATCGAGATCGATGAAATGGAGATATGGATCATCAGTTTGGAAATGGTGATTGAGAGGGAGGGGTATTAGAAGATTTGTTTGCGATGCTCAAGAGAAGGATACATGCGGTATAGTCCTAAGATTGTAGTCGGTCGGATTTGACGAGAATGCGGGATCATAGGATATAATAAATGAGAATTGGTTTGACCTTTCGCTGTGGAAGGAGAATCTTATGCTCCTATAGGCTTATGCATTTGGCGAGATTGACTACCAGGCGCCTACCTCCGTGTATATTGGAATGAATTCCGCTTCGAGCTACTTCCAAGTTTGACCATTTAGTTAAACGCCTGAATTTATCAACAGAGTGATCGTAAAAAAATGATCGAGTGTTCTAAGATACGGTCGGGTGATATACTCTGAAATGGGTCGAAAAGATACGTATCCATTGTCAAAATCGAGCAAACTTTCTATATGACCAAACGGTCGAACATTCCGAGCCGGGAACGAGGCGGTCCATGAACCGATAATGGAGGGAGTGAGAGGCTGCGGTAGCGGAACGGGTTCCGACGCGCAAACCGCCGCCCGGGAAAGACCAGCAGGGGGTGATTCGCTGACGCTATTGTTCAGAGTTCTTTCCTGGATTTTTTGTTTTCTTCGGTTGTATCCTTAGTTAAACTCAAACCTCAAATGTCCGTTCTGTGATTTAGTGAGAAATCTCCCTCCCTTGAAACCGTCGACCGATTTTCATCCAGAATTTTGCGAGATATTCTAGATCTCCCACCGACCTCGAATTGCCTGTGAAGATATCTCTGCCGGCGCACCTTCTAACCGAGAAACAATGGCCCTCCGTCTGGGCTAAGGGGAACATATAGAGTTTTTAAACATATACCTAAACCACGAAATCATAAATTATGCGTGTAAAAACCGGTGATCCACCCCCGAAAACCTCTCTGGGTCTGGGTCTATACATTCCATTACCAGCCCGGGATTGCCCAACCCCGTTACCCGCCACCGCGAAGCCACATAGAGCCAAACGCAACACGTTCTGCTACCTCGCTGTCTACTTCCTTAAAACCCTGTTCCGTTCACAAACAACCTCCACCATCCCTCACCATCCCCCGTGGGCGCGAATAACCCCATTCTTGTAGACGGCCCGAAAATGCCGAGGGATGCAGGCTTGGCTAGCTTACCCCACAATTTGTTAGCGTGGTAACAGGGGTACATGTCAGAATTTTTCCCCTCCCGAGTCTCGATGTTTCCCCTCGGTATGCCGAAACAGAGGCAAGACGTTTATGTCCACGCTGCGCAGCCACCAACCCGACCCGTAGGCTTGTATATAGTAAGCTTGGATGGTTTTCGATTTAGACCACCGTATCCCGGCTATTTTAACGCACAGGCGGCGAGACTAGGTATATGCTGTTCTATCCCCCAACCTGATCGCTGATAGGTCGATGTGAAACAGTTATGATCTCACAGCTAGGCTTTGCTAACTGGATGTTACGCAGCGCAATAGGTACCTTGTGGATTCTATGATTGGACAGTGCCTATATAGAGTTCTGTCAACAATATCGGAGGTCCTGCATCGAACTTAATACCGTAATTTTTATTAACCGTATAACCTGTACTTCAACTATCAATATCAGTAAGTAGCTACCGAATCTACCCTAACATATACGAGCGGTCATTTCCATAAATCATTCAAACTCCCAAGTCCAATCCATTAAATATTGAAATATTGACTGTCGCTCTAGCCCATGTCCCCCGCCGCGGAGATCAAGTATCTGCGGGCCAAGATCTCGAAACTCGAGCAAAAATACGAGCGGTACTGCGCGACCCTGGACCGGCTCGAAGGCAGGCAACCCGCGGAATGCTTCGTCGAACAAAAGGCGAGGATAACGTATAAGATAAAGGACATCCTGGCAGATATCAATATTCTTGAGAGTAAGATTCTTACCTGGAGGGCGGAGGGAGAGAAGAAGATTTATGGCCTTTGTTAGTCGGGGGCAATGGATCGGTGAATAGGGCGATGTAGTGTATTCTAAGTAGAATAACACCATAGCGGGGGTACAGTAGGATTTCATGAGATGACAGAACTAATAGTTTAAGTACTGGTAAAAACTGTCCGTAGAAACCGTCATTTCACGATAGGCTGTCGACATTGTCCAGCCGTTCGTAGTGATAAAATCTTACAATCATTTTCTCGCTATAGGATATGTAAAATCCTCGCAGTAAACAATCAGATGTGGTGGAAAAAAAAAAGATGAAATAAACAGAGGCAAAGTGCAATAATGCTTGTCTTTGTTAGGAAAGTGACAAACCGTAAAAAAGAGATTGTGAGAGTGCTGGTGACTCATGCTATTGGTTGGATAACGTGCTCTAGCAGAAATGTGATTCCTATCCCTGTCCCACGAACAGAGGAGAGAAACATCACCCACTATTACCCGCAACTTACAAACAGGACTGGGCTAAAATGGCTCAAGGACCCAATAGAATTGGCGCCTGAGATATCATGATCAACGAATACTTTATTTCCGGAAATAGACCAGTTCGATTGGAGAATGCATAGAATACACAGCTCTCATAGACGTCGACTGTGAGGAAAATCCCGCCCGTGCTGACGCAAAAAGAAGTTTACGAAACATATTATGCTTGCCCCCTCTGTGATAGGTCAATAACGGGGCTAACATAATGCGCGGGTATAGGATGGTTTGTATGGATCTAGCTTCATGATTGTTTGTACGATCCTGTGAATACATACCGATAACAATATTAGACCTTATCCCTTAAACCGTCAGGCCGAATTACAATGGGAGACACTTAAACCCTTTCCGGAAACATGATAGGGTCAACGCCTAGAGACTTCAAGTTGTAGTCTTCATCATACGTGACAGGTTGCAAGATCCAGCGCTTATACCTATATCACAATTACCATAAAGAGTTTGAATGTCTCATTACAATTCAGCCTAACGGTTTAAGGGATATCAGACATTAATTGGCTAATAGTACGCGATTCTCCTGCCTATATTAAATATATTCGGGCTTTGGCGAATGATAACGTCTTACGCTACATGAGTACTGGAGCTTCGACGTTTGAGGTATGTCAGTGTTTCCAACGGGTGAAACCGGTTTCCATAAGGGGTCGTACCATACCAAACTGAACTGAATTACGCCCACAACTGAACTGAACTGAACTTAACTGTATTTTCAATATGCAAACCGGTTTGGTACCTGCAACCGTTCTATCATTTAGTTCAATGTTTCAGACGTTAGTTTCACATTTCCGAAATTCGTAACCCTTGGTGCATCCAATAGGTTGATCTAAAATGAGTCTTTGTATCGCGGGTAGTAGCATGATAAAACCGTTTAAAAACCGGTTTAAACCGGTTTGGAAAAATTGATAACCGTTTAAACCGAATAGCGGGAAAGGTAAAAACTGAACCGAAATTCTGCTACAACCGTTCTAGAAAACCGGTTTGGTTCGAAGAACGGGTGAACCACTGGAAACACTGAGGTATGTTGAGATGCAAATGAAATTACTTTAGCCCACGATCTACACGGTAAGACATCGAATTCTCTTTAATTATATGTACCTGTCCTCCCTTTCGCATCATTCAAAGTCGAGCAAGGAAGACCGGGAAGGTAGGAATACCATTCCATTTTTTGCCACCGCCCTTCCATAGGATCGTCTGCATATAACCCCCTCTGAGATCCGTCAATATCCGTAAACCACATCTCTTCTCCCACACCAATACCTAAATCTATCAATCATATATAATATCTTAGAATTAATAGTACGTACTGCATGTATGTCGATTAGAGGAAATGGAGGGCTAACAGTTATCTCCCATAGCCCAGCTTCACATACCAAGAATACTCCGTGCTATCCCACCAATGGAAAACGAAAAAGAAATTAAAGAACTCTCCTCGAAACTCGTCCGCTTAGGGAAAAAGCTTAACATGTTATACGAGCGATTCGATTCCGGGATAGCATTATCGGAAGAGCTCAGCCGCCGCTATAAGGAGTCTACAAATGCCGATGAGAAAAAGCAGCTCCTCAAAGAGCAGAGCCGATCCAGGGAAGAAAACGCCAATACATTAAGGATGCTTGAGTGGGCACGGGAGGATATCGGGAAGGTAGAGGCCGCAATAGCTAGGATAAAAAAGGGAGGAAGAATATGGAGTAGTGATAGATGACGAAGTCGTTTAGTAGAGTCGTTTAGCATAAACGACTTCGTCGTTTAGATATATTTTTTATTTAATTTAATTGATTGATCACATGCAGCCTTAAAACTGTGACAATGTTTAGATATATAGATATAAATCAATTTGTTTTATTATTCCTAATGCTAATACCACTGCTGCTGCCCCGCTGCTGCTGCCAATTAGTAATGGCGATATCAATCAATGGGCTGGATATGACATACCTTGACACTGGTGATAGTGATAGTGATGGTGATCCCAAGCACTGAAATACGTTACCAAAAGAACAGAAAATAGGGGAACGGGTGTGGAACATAGAGGATCAGGAGGGGAATAGATGGGGCACTGATCCAACATGATAAGCCTGATGTAAATGGCGGCGAAGGAATGATGGTGACGACATTGGTGATTATTCCTGTGGAGGTGTTAATGGTGTTGAGGTATTGGTGGTGGAAAAGAGGAAGGCCACCTGTGGTGCTGCGTTTATAGCTGGCTGCGGGCAGGAGTCATTTAGCTGAGCTCTATCTTATTATCTTCAAATTCTTGGCAGTCTAAACGACGGATTTATGTAGATAAACGACGTAGTCTTTTAGCTAAACGACGTAGTTATTTACAGTTGTCCTCTAGAGCGTACTTGGCCTAAAGCTGAGGCAATGATTAAGCAGCTGGAAGGGCAAATAAGCTGGGATACGTACGGACAACAGAAAAACTCATGTGACAATGATTTAAGCGGTGTGAAGTTCGTTTCTGCTATTTTCCTTCCTTATGAACTATCTCTATGAATTTTCATCCCTTTCCTCTTAGACCAGCTTTCATTTTCACTGTAGGAGAGAACCATATGGGTAAATCAAGATTGACTAGAAGTTACATACTAATGAATTTTAGCTTTTACATCTAGGTTTCGCTTTTTACTCTGGTGCGCAGGGGATCGCAGTTATCATGCATTTCTATGTAGCTTTTGGGGTATCAATGTGTGTGATATTATTAAAAACCGTTGACAGACGGTGGTCCAAAGATTTCCGGAGTGCATCATAACCAATCACTCGCTTCATGGTATCTCACTCGGGGTCAAGTCTAGTTATCCACCGTAAGCATGAGTAGCTCCCTTTGAAAGATATCTAGCTAGCATAAACGAGGTGTTTGATAAGAAGAGGAAAAGTCGGGTTATCTTAAACTCCAATGGTCGCTGGGATCCTTAATATTTCTACGATGCGCGCATGAACATGCAGAGTCGTTGCCACCCTTGTGCTAGCTTCGTACCCCGGGTAGTTGTGTGCGACTATCTTAATGATGTTCAGCGTGGTCAACCCCCTCCAGTGCCGAGGCACCCAAAGTTTATTTACGCTAGCCTTATGTCATGCTGAGCACCAAATCACCCATAACTTACCACCGTTCTCCCTTTTTCTTCTTTCCTTCTTCACCCATCATCGGCCTGATAGCACTCCAAACTGCACATATTTCCATCACCCCAATCCTTCAAACTATTTCAAATCCAACCCGTTGTCAAAGATGTCTGGATCCGCTATTCCCCTTCCTGGCCCTGTCAAGATCATCCTGCCACTTCAGCTTTTCTTATTATCCGGTCCCGATATTCCATCTCCCCTCTCTCCAGAGGAAGCCTCCAAACACCCCCTCTCCCAGTCTGCTAGGACTCCTAGGTCCAGCCCTAGCCCTAGCACCGGCTCCGCCCACCTCGACCTCAGCTCTCAGCCCGTCAAGTCTGAGGTCTTTATTAAGTACCGTATTCAACTTATCTCCCTACACTATCAATACCGCAAGGCATTGATCGAGCATGAGGTTACTACTCGTCGTGTTGCCGATGAACTTGCAGATCATCCTGCGGAACGGTCTGCGGCGTTATCGGAGCTAGAAAGGAAGCATCAGAAGTGTCTCTTGATCATGCAGAAGTTTGAGAACGACATTGCAGGGCTTACAGAAGCCATTCAGGAAGAGAAGACAAAGGAGGAGAAGGCAAAGGAGGAGAAGGCAAAGCAGGGAAAGAAAAAGGCGGATGATGCCATCAACACCAAGAATGAACTCGAAGTCGAGTTGAAGCTTAAGCTGCAGGCGATGGCTCTTGTAGACGATGATAAGGATGAAGAAGAAGGGGGAGTTCCTCTTCAAGCTGGATATGAATACTAGTGGGACGAAGGGCTCGGAAAGTTGGAAGGTTGGTTCCCTTTAGTGCCGAGAGACCCTACATATATTTGCTTTAACCCTGTGTCTCTGACATGGATGATAGCCCGGGCTTCATTTCCGGCGGTCCCGATCCGCTACATCCAGGTACCGAATGATATACCTAGTCGAAAATTAAATGAGCTAGGAGCAGACAAATTGCGGGATACTTTAATGGGTTCCGTGTGATCTCAGATTGCTGGCAATAGTCCAAGCTTTCATTTTTGCTTTTTCTCTTCCTCTAATTTTCTATCTACTCTGTGGGATAGTTTCATGACTTCAGACGGATTTCCTTGACTGTATCTCACATCAATATTATGCTAGTCATTTCTTTCCACTGTACTTACACTTGAAAAAGACCCATGAGGACACTTTCTTGCTTGACATTTTCGGCCCCATTGTCTTCTTAGTAACTACTGGAAGATACTTTGCATTGCTTGATTGTTTTCTGAAGTGAGGGATATCGATTTGGCAAACTACGTTCTGTTTCACCATAGTGATGCCTATGCAATAGGTCAGCATACCCCCAAATAACGCAGAGATATATATCCCCGCCTTATACACCAACGAGTACCTGAAGCACACATCGAGTCTCTGATACCCACAGTTTCCCTTCTATACGATCTATAACCCTCCATAGTCACCGCCAACCAAAACCTTATTATCCACGATCCCTTTATGGGTACATCTCCAGATGACCGGGTACATCCCATTGGCACCTGACCAGACAGTTGGTAGGATTTAACAGCTCCTTATATACACACACCTGATCACACCGTATGGCATCGTGAGTTTAATACATGGGTTGTCCCCCTCTCCCACGGATATTTCTACAGAGTGTCTATGAACACACAGTATGATATACAAAAATCATCCCCCCCCCCCCCCCCCCGCCACACGCAGCGGCCCGACTCCGCCCAAACGGAGATCGATCTAGTGCTTACCCGGGTATATATTTGATTCTTCAAAGGAGGTATTTTTCATCTTTGGTAACATGAATAAGATATCCCATACGTAAAACGAGCGCTTCTAACTCTAGAAATTTCTTCCAACAGCACCCCGGGTTTTGCTCCTTATATACGAGCAAGAATATGAACCACCAGGCCCATGTATTGAGGACGTAGCTCTCATCACAGCAGATTCTAAAGAGCTTAAAACGACTATATTTCACATCTTTTCTCTATACCGCCTCTCGAGGGGAAGGCAAAGCGCACATGGTACGGGGCGTCCCTTCCTAGGGCTCCAAGCGTCACTCTGCAACGTATTCGATCACAAGATCCTACTAATACCATTCCCTCCTTGGTTGAAAAGGCTAGAGCACCGTCTGTTGCGTATCGGGCTGCCTTGGCGTCCTTTTCCTGTTTCGGGAAATAAAATTAGCTCTCGCGCCTCGCCGGACTCATACCGGCATTCATGCCTCCCAAAGGTATCGAGGTTGCAAAACAACATTATTATTAAGACCGACGCAATCTTCACCTATAATAGTTACAAGTGCTTCGTCTGAAGTGTGGCGAATCGTTCGCCTTACGCCCTGGAATTCCGGACTATATAGCCGGGAGTCGTTTCTCCGGGTAGAAGGAACTCCAAGAATTAGACAAAGCGTGATATAGAAAGTGAGTATTGGAGGCGTACACAAGGACGGATACGTTTATGTGCATTTTAGAGCCGTACACGCAGTGGTAAAGCTCAATTAAAACTCAGAAGTGGTCTCTACTATACCCGATACACAAGTGGACGGGCATATTTTATCTCTTCCGCGCGCAGTCTTGATCCCGAATCCTTGATCAATAATGTGCCAGATATCGTTCATCAAAAATGGAACTCCAGAACAAGAGGAGCTGATATATATTCATTAGCCAATGCGGTATGAGATCATTGCCATGTAATTCCCCTAACCCTGGTGCCAAGCCTTTGTCCGTCACACCCAACGCCGCGAACGGACCAGTCCTGGACCGAATTCGCTTGACTGGAAGGACTGGCGTAGTCCGCCGTCCTATGCAGTCAAGCAAAGTTGGACTGCAGTCGACTATGGGTCGGGGTTCTCAGGGTTAGGGTGACAGGCTGCCAGTGGAGGATGCGGGTGGGAGTGGGAATGGAACGGAAAGGGAGGACGGGGTCTTTAGGGGTGTCCCCTAAATCGCCCCCGCTTAGGCTGAAACGCGGGTGGATGCGGGGCCACTCCCCCCGAGCGGTTTCAGGCATTTTGGAGCAGTTTTCACGGGTTTTCTTCATGATCAACGGTTCAGAATTGGTTCTATGTATATAATTGAACTAGACTAGCTTAGTGTAGTCCCATATATTCTGATGATTGAAGAACACAATACTAGTTCTGTAACCTTCAAAGTCACTTAAGAAGTGTTCCAGCAATTCAGCTTTAAACATGATGATATCACCAGGCTTAAAGTCAGCCTTGATTCCTAATTGAGGCAGTACCAAGTATCCACCTGTAAAATTTCCAGCACACATCATCATAGTATAGCCATCCTTTCTATCACCTCCATCTCTATGAGGTCTCACTCTGAGATTGCGCAGAATCGCGACACCATGGAACGGAAAGCGGCGGCTTGTAGTAAATTGACCCCATGTACCGCCTCGAGTAACGCGAGCACGCGACAGCGCACTCCAATTGTCTTGTGGATCTACTATTTGGTATAGCAAGCTAATTATTTGTAGCATAGGGGCGATTTTTTTGAAGAAGTTAAGGCATGGTTGACGTCTATTTGGTTAGCAACAGTATATAGGCAAAGCCACAGAGCGGTACCTACTTGTATGCGCTATTAATTAGATGAGCTGAAATTACCGGAGGTTTTGACCAGCTTTGACCTTTAGCGAACCACCAAGCGAAATGCCAGAGCCCACAAACGCCAGGCTTATTCACTATGGTAGGGTTAGAAGCGGATTTTTTCGAGTTCATTCCTTCATTGTGTCTTTTGTCCGTAACAGGCGGTTTGGGAGGCTTATAAACAGATTGTAGTTCAGTGATAGCGGAATTGAGTGTGTTGACTAATGCATCTCCAAGTGTGGGTCCGAATGGAACAGCAAATGTGTTTTTCCAAAATATAAGTAAATTTTCATCACCATCAGATGATTTTATCGCTATGCTTTTGGTAATGGGTGTATATGATGCAGCAGAGAGAAGAATATCTTGATCACTGGCATTAAAAAGCGGACTTGTGGTAGAGAGTGAATGCCTGGAGTTTTGAAATAGAAATGGGTAGCTGAGCCTGGAAAGTTGAGTAGGTATTGTTTGGAGTGACTTCCAACAGTCCCTTAAAATTCTCCTCTGTTCCGGAATCTCATTGGAATTAGGTTGTTCTAGCTGAACAAGAGCTTCGGCTGAGTGAAATAATAAGTGATAAGACTGTTCCTCCATATTCCACTACAAGAAAATAAAATAGAGGTGGCTTCATACACTAAATTATTTTGTACAGGATAATATATTGGTAACCTTACACAATATATGTCCCCTGGTGTAGTTGACGGTTATGGTTGTAGCTGTTTGGAGCAGGAAAGAGGAAGGAATAGAAGAGAGGCGAAGGGAGTGGATGTAATGGCAATATTGTATTTCGGCCAAGCCGATAGATTGGATTGTGAAGAGGAGGTATTGCGCAGTTGAACTATGATTTGTAATGGTGTTTCTGTTATGTTCTTTCGGTTTCCATTATGCGGGGTATTAGTCATCAACAGACTAGGAGTTGGATATATAGGGGGTGTTGTCTCGTTCCTTTTGATGTTTCCCTTCCTTTCCTCTTCTCTTCACGGAACCTTTGTATTTACTCCACGAATACTACTTTTGTTCTACGCCTCGTCATAGGGTTCAACTAGTTGTCATACTAGGTAGAGCCACTCCATAGCCCATAGTCTTGAATACCTATTGCCACGTACTTGCCTCGGTTGTATTCCTTGGCACCATAGTCCCTACGTCCATAGACCCCCGTTACAGTGGAAGAGAAGGGAAGAGCAGGGAGCGGAAGAGAAGAGAAGAGAGGGGAAGAGAAGAGAAGAGAATCGGAAGTGAGTAGAGAAAGGGGTAAAGAGTTTTTACTAGCTTATGGTAACAAGATTAATTATGTATAATGAAACGCACGACATTTTCAAAAATGTATTCTATTGTTGGTGGATGTGTTTTTCTTTACAACAATATATTTTTGTTAATGAAATCTTCAAGGAAGCGGTTTTCAATGAACGCGTATTCTGTTTGAACGCGTACTCTGTGATGCGTACTCTGTGACGCGTACTCCGTGACGCGATACTCAACGATAAGTCGTCTGGCAACTTGATACTGAACTGCACTATACTCAATGATATTACGATTAACGACGTTATATTTAATTACACGATTCCTACATTACTATATTACTACTCAACAACGTGATTTTCATGATACTCAACAACTCGATTATTATGATAAGCAATTATGTAATTCTCACGATTCTCAACGACAGGATTCTTTTCATACGCAACTACGCAATTCTCATGATGCTTAATGATATAATCATCAACAATTCAATTTTCAATTTCGAGACACATAACTACTCCAATATGCTGACAATGCTATTCTATATATATAAAACAAGTAGGCAGTACTCAACAGGATCCCATTTGTTTAAATCGTACTCAGAATCAAGGGAATACTAAATCAATGCAAATAATGAAAAACAATCAGTCTAGTAATTCTGTCCCCATCCTCGAGAGGGTCAAAGTATCTCTTTCAGTAATCGTGAGATATTCGGACGTATCTCCAGCCCCGTCAAAAGAAATCAAACCCGCTCGTGCCCAAGATTTTTGGCACTCTCCAGCTTCAATTATACCTACGTCCAATTTATTCCGACGATCTGTGATACTTTGTTTTGCACTAGAAAAACTTATTTATTAGTAAATTATAGAGCAATCAGGCATGATATAGAGAACAAATTAGAGAAATAGGAACCTGCTAAAAACACGTTCACACTCAGCAGACATTGCCGGTGTGGAAAATGCGTCCAAAGTAAGAATTGAAAGCTTTGGATATAGAGGACGAGCTTTGATCCACCAAGCTATCGGCTGTCCAACTTCATGTCGATTTTGTGATACCCAATGCATGTAACGAGAAAGCTCGTCTTCTATTGATTCTGAACTGATTCGGGGCTTTTTAAAGCTGCGAAATCTTTCGAATGAGTTAGAATTAAAACTCAGATCAGTGATAGAACTATGACTCTGGTCCAATGTTCGCTTGGGGGATTCAGCCGTAACCGTGCACTCCGTATGTAATTTGATGCCTTTATAGGATGTTTCCCACAAATTCTTCACCAGATCTCGAGCTTTGTTTCCCCATTCTGGCCGGTTCCACCATCCAGATTTGTTGTCAAAGAAATTGTCCATATCAGGGTGCAGTACGATCTATGCACAAATAATCGGCGAAAGCTCATTTAGCGAATAATATTTATGGAGTTTTTGTGATGCGAGTTGTAAAGGGAGGGACAAAGCTTCTGCGGCCAAAGGAATTTGTAATGTTTCCAAAGATAAACTTTGTTGAGTACGGGATATATGACGGCTTAGAGCTTCTAATGATGGATATATTTTGTACAAAGATCCTTGTGTTCGGTGACTCTCTAAGATAAGAGTTTCATCTCTGAATGGTTTGAGAAAATCAAACACCTGTTGGAGTGTAACCCAATCCATTGAATTCAGTTGATCTTTCTCAATTGCGATCGGTTTCCCAATAGGTGCTTCACGTATGATTTGGTGGACATGGAAATCAATAGCATGACGAAGCTTCAATGCTCTTTCCAATCCATCATAGTCGCCTGTCCAACGGGTTACATTTCTCAAAATCAATGTCCGTGCTTGTGTTGCATTGCCGAGTATAGTATTTACTGACTGGCAAAAGGCTTCTCTCCTTTATGGGCTAGCATGAATCCAGACAGTAATATTACGGAGTTTTCCCAAAGAGCCCACTTTCCGCCATCTTTCCATATCCAAATTTTCTTTCTCAACGTTCTTTTTTTCTTCTGAGGAAAGCAGTTGAACAGATTTTTTCCCATAGAGAAATACCTTTACGACGAGGTTTAGTACATGTCCAAAACATCATACATAGCGGTATTTATTAACCAAAGTTGTATCCGGAACTTGTTTGGGAATATTTTGGTAGAGATTGTTGATATGCTTTTGTATAAATCGAAGTGCTGTTACGTTATTGCTTGCATTGTCCAATGTAAAGTACCCGATTGATTTTTCAAGTTGAAAATCTTTGATAATCGACAACACAATACTACCTTGATTTTCTCCACTATGAGCGCCTAAAAGTCGACGGAGACCCAATAGCCCATGACACAAAATTTCTTTCCTCGTTAGACCAATATCCAACAATTGCAAGGAGGGACATATTATTAGGTGATGTCCAAAGATCAAAACTCAAGTGAATCGAAGAAACAGCATTATTTAACACCGTCTTAATACTGATTTTATTTTTCAAAAATGAGTCTTGTACCCAGCTACTGACTGTGCTTGACGCTTTAGGCATTGCTTTTCCTAATTCCGTATATGACGCTTGCTATTTTACTATCAACTAACTTATTTATAACACGAGACTCGCGAATGGAATATTTTTACCACTGGACAGAGATACATTAATAAGAACCATAAACTGGGAGATACCGCCTGCTGAAAGGGAATATTGTTTGTGACAATCCAACGTATATACAATTGCTTGAACGTGTCGTTGTTGAACAAAATTTTTGTTGGAGGATTTGACAATATGCTTAGTCTAGGTACAAAAGAACTGGAACCTAAGCTGGCTAGATCTGATTGCTGTTCACCATTTTGTGGAAATGATGTACTTTCACCAAATGATTTATTGCACTTTTGATTGTTGTACCCGAATAGTGTGCTGCTGATTCGGGATTAGGACCTGGTAAATATTTTTGTTTTAGTAATCTCGTTTACTTATGGGGGGCAAAGAGTGTGGTTCCTATGTGAGTCATACATAACTTGCATCGCCAACGGTCTCTAAGAAACCCATTTTTGTCAGGTCCCTGAAATAGTAAACCATGTTTCCAAACCCAGCTAGTTCGTTCTTTGACTTTAGGTAGAAACATTGCTGGGACGCGTCCCTCATTAGAGACGCGTCCCTCATTGGGATGGACAAATTCATCATGGGCGGATTGTGCTGTATCAGCTATGGATGGTTCGTAGATTAAACTAGCTCCCGTTTGCGAGTTGTTTTCCGTGAAAGACATTTTGTAACAAAAAAATCGACTTATATGATGGATGTTTTCTAGTCCAGAGTGATTGTTGTTAACACCCCTCGGAGTCTATAGTTCTACATTTATTATACTGATAAGTTTTTAAGCTAAACCTATTTTGGCTGTTATGCAGTCCACAGTCCTTGCAGTCCGTCCTCACTTTAGACGGACTGGCTTGGCTGGAAAACCGCAGTCGACTGCAGTCCATGCAGTCCATGCAGTCCGTCGCAACAGCGGACTGTCCTTGGCTTGGCACAGTCGACTACCACCGGACTGCAGTCTAATCGGACTACTGGCGGCGCTGGTCACACCCGAACGTTTGCGCGGGTACTTCGACCTTGCAAACGCCCAATCACGTCCTTCATAGGTATAAAAACCTTCTCCCTTTCAGCAACTTAACTCTCAGGCCGAGGTTGCGAGCGCTCGCGGGGGGGAAATCACCGAAGCATAGTTCGACCTCAAATCGGATGGAAAAGAAACAAAATGCCCGGATCTTGAGCTTCGTGGATGACCATTACTTTACGAACAGAAAGCCAAGATAGATATCGAGTTCGCCTCTGTGCACTAGAGCACTTAGTCCTCTAATAAATCTATATCAGGCTATTTGTACTCGGTGGTACGCCCTTTACCGACCGCTCCTCCGCCACTGGTGCACAACCTTTTCGCAGGCGGGTATTCGTCGGGACCGGCCCAGGAGGAGCAGGCGTACAGTGTGAGGTAAGCAGTAGCTGGCGTTAATTCAAAAGAATGACCTTGCACTGGAATCAGGGTGCAGAGGTGTGATGATTACATCCTACGGAGGGGTTGTTCGCCACCAGGCGATCCAGTAACACAGCAAGGCATTTCTTGTAAAGCTTAAGATAGAGGGAAAACTCCTATCAACTATATCTCCTGTGGAATCTATATTGAGGTTGTATGATTAGCATATGGCGTCGGTACCTAGAGTACGGTGAATTCGATTGCAAGGGTCTAAGATAAGCGTACATAGTTCCAGATGCTCAATTAGACTTCCCAGGTCTATACGGTTCCGATGTTGATACCAAAATCTGCGATACGTCTCTCTCTCTTCTTATCGGCCAGGGAAGGGCATAGCCAAGAGAGAAAAATGACATTGAATGATTGAGCAGTCATGGTGGAATATACCACCAGTCATAGTCCCACGGAGAAGCTGGTGCGGGTGGCTTCTGGGGTTGCGATAGTCTAGAACACTCCAGGCAGAAAACCGGGTATCTCCACGGACACAGACCTAAAAGCTGGATCAAGGGGGGGAATCAATTCGATAAACCCCTAGCAACACAATGTCACTTCTACAGGGGTTTTCTGCAGAAATCGTTGTTTTAGCTCCCCGATATTCCTTTCCGTGGCATCATCGAGGTGGGGACTATCTCTGCTTAGGAGCCACGTGCATTCCCCATCCAGCAGACCAACTATATCTCCCCACATATATGTTTAGGAGTCTACCTCAAGCGGAAATACATCCGGTATCTAATGCCACCTGAGCCTCCTCTGAAAGACCATTATTTTTTTTATCTTATCTTTCTTTCATTGCCAAATATTGTTCTCATCGTATGCATCGTGATCTGTCCTATTCAGGTCATGTGGCGGAGAGAGCTTAAGAGGTACATATCAACCGCTATGGTAATTGCAATGGTTACTCGACAGCGGAAAATTCTGTATCTATAGATACAGGTATCATTATAGAGACAAGAGCTCAGCTGATGGCTGGTATTTGTCTCGTCCTTTCCCGGGAATATAACCGCACATCTAGCTGCAGTGGTGTCTCGAGAACCGTAGTTTCCTGGTCTAAACTATTTTTTTCCTAGAGAGTTAGCGCGCGGCCATGGGAAATTTAAAACGACGAACAGGCGCAGCCTTCACTATTCTCAGCAAATAACACGCCTTCACCTCCAGCAAGAACCACCACGATCTACCGACCTCCAGCCCAACAAGATCTGGAAGCCATCTTTTTAAAGATTATGTTCCCCGGGAATAATTTCCCTCATTCACTCACATGATACCCCCGACCGCTCACTCGATGTACCATTTTCTCTAGCCGTCTTGATGAATCTAAGCTAATAGTTAATATAGGGTTAGGGTTTCTTTGACTACAATGATTATGAAAGAATCGGCGCACAAGTGGTGAGGGAGTTATTCTAGAGAGTTTATACCACTTATTTATTGGCTTGCTTGTTTATCGACTTCACAGTACTTGCTCTATCTTTTTCTCTCTCTCTCTCTTGAATATATATAACACGAAACTGCCGGTGTTTTCCCTCAAACCCTGATACACGGCACCCCGCGTTTGATAAAACCGCTCTCCCCTTGGGTTTGTATTTTTAAGATCTTCAGAATTCAATCCAAAATCCCTATGATCTAAGGGATTATCGCAATCGATACAAACGTAAACCCCAAATCACACAATACACTCCAAGAAAATTAAAACCACATATGTACAGCGACAGGTAATAAGTGATGGAACGCCCTGAGAGTACAAACAGCAAATGTTGGTGGCGTTTTACCAAAACAGGTATCGCTGTGTTCCATCACTTATTACCTACCGCTATATATGAAGCTCATCAATCGTGCAATTGCTAGCACAAAAAAAGAAAGAAAAGACTATATACCCCAATCACACCCATCCCAGTATGTATTCATCCCACTCTCATGTCCCCCACTCCCCCTTTCCAACTTCCCCCAGCACATTTAATCCTCCTCCGGCTTCCTCCCACACATAAAATGCTGTACAATATACGAATGGACCTTCCCACTCCTGACCTCCTCCACACAGTCATCGATAATCTTCCTACACTCCTCCTCGCTCATCCCCAGCACCCTCGTAAATATCGCGATCCCCAGCGCCTCAAAGCCGCTCTCGCTCAGCATCTGCGAGTAGGCGCCGAGCTTCTTCTGGAACGGGTCTTTGGGCCATGTGCCGATGGGCTGCTTTTCGAGCTTGATGCGCAGGTCAGTGAAGCCGGTGGTGGCCATTATTGTTGGGAGGGCGGAGGGGGTGAAACGTTGATCTAATATAACGGGGTTAGGATTTGTGCGCCACATTTTTTTTTGATGTGTGTGTGTGGGGGGGAGTGTGGAAGGTGCGGTACCGGTCTTTTCGGTGCCCTTTTGGACGAGCTTGTACCAGCGGTCCATTTCGCTGCCCTCGAGAGTCTTGTCGTCACTGTAGAATTCCATAGGGAATTCGCAGAGGTCGAGCCAGCCGCCGGGTTTCAGTGCCCTGTATGTAGTGTCAATGACCGTCCAGACATAAACCTCCGCATCCGCCTCCGGCATGGTAGATAGAGAGCGAGAAGGCTCCAGGGGTGGACATCAATTCCCGAGAATTCCTACAGAGTCTCAATATAAAACTCTATGCCCAAAGTGATCATAGTCCAAGATTGATATCCCCCCCCAAAAAAAACACTTCTCACCCCTAGCCAGCCCTCGGAGCGATATTCCACTTTAACACGTAAACCCGCCCCCCGCCCCACCTCCTTCCCCACCTTACTTCCAACTACCGGGCGACATTCCGAGAATTAGCATACCTATAGCACTGCTGTATCAAGCCATCCCAGTCTCTAATCGAACCACTTAAATGCCTGATATGTATAATATCGAACACCTCCTCCCCCCATGTCCACTCACTCTCTGCATCATCCACCTGAAACATCACATTCGGCGGGACCCATCTCGGCTGTATCGGGCTTAAATCGGTTCCAATCACCTCCGCGCTCGGCCACTTCTCCCCCGCATCGATCGCCCAGATGCCCGTCCCGGTGCCGAGATCCAAAATCTTCTGCGGGTTCTCCGTTACGGGGCAGAAGAGCAGTAGATTCGAGTCTGTGGACTTGTTGTGCCTAGCGTGGAACATGCATATGATGTGGTGGTAGATGTCGAGGCGGTCTTGCTCCGTCTCGTCGTTGGGCAGGTTGTAGACACCATCGCGGAAGGCATGGTAGCGGCGGCCGTTCTCGTAGCGATAGGCGTAGACAGATGAAGTGAGGGATGCGGTGGAGTATTGTCTATGCGGCGGGGGGTTAGCAAATCTGGATCAAGGGATTGGTTATCTGTTTTGGGGTAAGGCGTACGAAGCGGTGTCTTCGGTGTCAGTCGCGGAGTAGTCAGGACGTTGGTAATTCTGCAAACCATGTGTTAACCGAGTCCAAGGGGTGAGGAAAGCCCCACAGGATATCCTCAGTAGCATTGGGTTTGTGAGACCAGAAACGTTTCGATAGGAAATCATTCCTGAAAATAACCAATCCAACCGCACTCCGGACAGAAAGGAGGCAGGAAGACGTACATTATCAACTTCAATCTCTGCACCGGCGGTGGGCTTCCTGTCGGTCATTGCGGGCGTTCTTTGTCGATTGGTGTTCAAGGTGGTGGTGGTGCAGAAAATCGATGTGATGGTAAAAGGAGAGAGAGGCATATTGCGGGGATGGGGGCTAAAGTATGTCCGCCCGAGGACAGCTTGAGACAGATACCACCACCCCAGCCAAATCCCTTGCCTCACTCCCTCCGCAGCCGGACCCACCTCAGGGATGTCTGGTTCCCACTACTCGTATTTTCGTGACGTTGGTAAAAGGAACCACTATTGCATACCATACAAATACGCGCCAAGTCCACAATTTAGTATGGTATGCAATAGCGGTTCCTTTTACAAACGTCACGAAAGTAGAGCAGCACGGGCCCCCTTAGAGGGGATGCAGGACGTCCAGATAGGCAGTCGCTTTGAGAGGGGGTAACGCCGACAAGCGGGGGAGAATCTTGATATCGACCTCCTCCCACCGCACCCGCGAGAGTCTGAGCGAGGGGGGTATCAAGAGTTCGAAATGAAAAACCTGCCCACAAGGAAAGTATGATTACCAATAACGAGTCAGAAAAATGCACTTCCTGTGAGCTACTTCTCTACATGGGCTCTTCCCCGACACCAGCGACATTAATAAACGCCACCGTCACCACGTATACCACACTCGGGCAACGTCGCTCCGCGAACCCCTGTGCTGCTGCAATTAAGGCGCCACCATTATTCTTCAGCGGACGCGCTTCTGTCCTCCTGCGAGCGGTAGCGACCTAAGACACACGCGCAAAACAGGTTCCAGCCGGCGGAAGATTGAACACGCAAACGCTCACCGACAAGACGTCTAGCTGATGCAGCTAATCAGTCCAAGGCTTCCTACGAAATGCGCGACTTGCGCAGCCAAAAGTTTAGGGATTTTAGATCCGGATCTTCCGGCTTGGTAAATTTCTTGTCAATGATCGATTTAATGAGCATCCAAGATTGGTTCATCCGGCCTTCCTCTGTCTCTTCATATTCCGATGCATATCGCTCGAATACTTCCGGGCGCATTAGTATTTCAACGATATCGATACGGCGCTCTCTTTACTCTGCCGTCTTTGCCTCGGAAAACCCAGAAAAACCCCGGCCAATATATAGCCCACAAAGTCCTCCATGCGACACTGCTCAAGTGCTATACTCCACTCCCTTACCGCGCTCGACTCCATCTCTCCACTCCCGCGCTCCACCGCGCCATCCCACAACCGCCAAAATCCCGGACACCACCATCTCCTCCGACTCCTTGATCCCAGCAACATCTACCCTGACGCTTTTAAATGGCCAATGCCATCCTTGTACCAAGACATCGTGGCCGAGTGGTTAAGGCGACAGATTAGAAATCTGTTTCGTTCGCGAGCGTAGGTTCAAATCCTGCCGATGTCGTTTCTTCTTATCATTTTTCAGATGCATCTCTTTTTGTCAAGGTAGGTCGGTGCTGGTTGTTGATACTTTTGTTTTTTGTTGTGGTTGAGTCATACCGCCAAATCGATTCTGCAGCAGGAAAAAAATAGGATCTCCTGCGAGTTAGGAGAAACAGCTTGTACCCGCCTATTCCTTATCGATAATAGCTCAATAGGCCCCTGCATGTCTCACCCCACTTCTCGCGTGGCGAGGATCTTAGCGACGGCAACCCCCGAGCCGCTACTAAAAAGAGTCACAGCATTGACAACCACCCGCACAAATGTATGTTCACAAAAGAAAGAGCAAAAGAGAAAAAAGAACAAGGCCCTAATCCGGGATTGAACCGGAGACCTCCTGCATTCAAGAGAACCCAAAGCAGGAATCATACCACTAGACCATCAGGGCTTGTGATCAGTTGTTGTCGGAGGGGCTTATGGACATTTAGCAGTGGGTGAGATGTGGGGCGGCGCAAACAGTTTTAGGTGTCTCGTGTGGGTCTGGTGTGTGGTGAGCGGGGTTTTGTGAAGTTTGGTTGTTGAGAGCCGGGCCGATGGATGTTCGCTTCGACGGTCCCCCGCTCGGCCCGAAATAGTGTGGAGATGCGCATAAGCTTCTGGTCAAGTATTCAGCGATATTGAATTTTGAGGACATTGGTATTTCGCTAGGTGAATGCAAATAATTAACGGGTTTAAATGAAAGTGTGCTGAAACTCACGTGGGTTGCCGTTCACATCCCGCAGTCTGGACGGTTGTTCATGAAGTTAGTAGCGTTCGGATTGCCAACGCCATTTGGTTTTGCGCCGATAACCTCCGAATTGGCATTCACTCGAGTCGTTTAAGTTGATCTGGTCGTTGAAAGTCTAGGGCACTTGAGGAGATTGGCTGCGGTTGTTGTGATAAGTTACTACATCATCTTCTTAAATAAAGAAGTAAAGAAGTACTAAACGCGCTGGATCTTGCCTAACTATTGTATCCAAACCCTTCTCTTGCGAACTGCCGCTATTATTCCTCGGTGTTATAAGGATCACCTCTGAGAAGTTCGCCCTCTAGTCATCTAACAAGCCTCACCACCGCTCGTAAGAATATCTACGTTCTACTCGTTTGTCGTTTATGAGACGGGTGTACTTGAGGCTTAAACCGAGTGATATTCTATGTTTGGTTGCCACGCAAATCTCCCACCACCCACTCCGAACAGAAAATGCTGACTCGGGTATCGACATCCTGAAGAGAAAATTTGAAGGCTTTCATTCTGTCAGAATGAGTTCTTCTGATAGTCCGCGTGCGACTTGTAAATCAATTAAAGAAGGCAGAAGTCTTGTGATGTACAGAAAGGCTGATAAAGTACCTATGAAACTTCTATATCAGTCTTTGGTAGTATAGTGGCTAGTATACTCGCTTGTCATTGACAAACCGCGAGTGACCGGGGTTCAATTCCCCGCCAGAGAGTTGCCCATAACCCACCTATCGGCTGTGAGAAATCACGATTGATGTGGGGTGAAAGCTTTTTGTTTCTGAGTGATAGTTCTGACTGCTAGGGCCGCTGTTTACTTGCCCAGGATTTGATTTTGTGATAAGCTCCCTGTTCGCCAAATTCGAATTTTACGAAGGGTTGGCTTTCTGGTTCCGGAAAGCCTCTTGATCAGGCTCATACATATCATGTTTAACAAATTTACAGCCCCAGACTGGAGGTTTTGGAGAGACTTAAGGAATCTCGCACAAAGATGATAAAGAACCTTAAGCGGCGCCTTTCCCGCGGATTGAACTTTTATAAGCTTTTTTTTTTAAAGACAGAGCACGCTTCATAAGGGTTTGAAGAGCGGTAATGTCCTTGAAACATCCCGTCGCGGCATGTAAGTCCAGCGAAAGTCATTTTCTTCTTCTTCTTCTTCTTCTTTTAACAACATCACCGAATGCGTATCGGTTTTGGGATACAAGTACTTCTTACAAGTTTAGCCCAGTAGAATCCTTGGATTTGATTCGATAACAAAATCTGCTACTGGGTCTGATTCTGGTTTGAAGGTTGACGGTCAGAAGATGCAAGTCGCTGCGACTTCGTCGAGAGATAGATACATTACCAGGATTAAATTGTGTAAGAAGGTTATCCACCCAATCCGTTGTGGTGGTTAGCATCCATCCCTCTCCCGGACTAGATCAAATTCAACTCCCCGCAACGGAATGACTTCGTCTCGCTGTCGTTGCCGGCCTCTACTCAAACTTTGGCTGATGATATTTAACGCAGATTGTCTTTTTTTTGTATTTTTGCTCCGTGTTTGTATTTGGTCTGGCCCTTGGAATTTGGACTTTGACTGCGGGATGTCTTCCGACGGTGTGTGGTAATGATATATATCCCCAAGAAACCACCCTGTAACCACCGCTGTCGAAAATAAGAATGGGGAGAAGTAGAAATACTGCGTCTATTGGTGCGGATTATGATTACTGCAGGTAACAAATTTGAATTTGAGACTGCTATTCCGAAAAATCGAAATATCGGTAAACTAATCATTAGCGAGTTAGTAGGGAGTCCGGAGAAGCCAATCATTATTACCACACGAACGAGCATGAAACTTTGAATCCAGTTATGTACATGGTAGTAAGAAATTGAAATTGCGATTGAAAGAAACCTAACCCAATGAATCGAGGTTTTCCTCGAAGAGGGTACAAGGCGGTTATGAGCTGATGGGCCTGCTATCAGTTTGGGGGGATGACATCTCGAGAATTGTGGGGGAGGTATCACTATATTTCGGGTGGTTACTAGGGATTGCAAGTGGGTAGGTTGGTATTGATAACGTTTGGATACCGATAGAGGGGGAGGGGGAGGAAGGCGGTGGCCATGTGAAGGACAACCACCGGAAACATGCTTGTAGTAGTAGAATATATCTACTAGTAATTTCACTGGCATTGTAAGTTGGTAAAGTATTCTGGCCACCGTTATAATATATACATGTGCCCACCTCATTCAGCTAGCACGTAGTCATCTAGCCTCACGAGAAACTTGAGTTAAACCTCTTCTTCCCCGGCGGAACGAACCTTTTCCGGTGGTGTCGGTGTACGGCATTGATATGCGAACCCATAATAAATCCAAGTAAGACGGAGGAGGAGGATGAGGTGTGTCGTATTAGTCCCTCAAAGCCCTCAACTTCATCCTCTTGTTCCGTATTGCAGGTCTGCCCGGGTTGGTTCGCGGGGGGGGGGGGGGGGCGGTATGTCTTTGGTCGTATATTTTAGTCCTTCGAAGAAATGGAGACATAGACATCATCCATAAGAACCGAAAGGAAAACGGAGACTTCAAAGAGCCGCTATCCTGGCGTGTGTCCTGTTCTACGTATCACCTCAACATACCGCCAGGCAAGCCGGGGGATAATGATAGCGTCAACCTGATATCAGGTTTCTCTCCACTCTACACCGATGAGCAGGACCGAAACCGAGAAAAAGACGCGACGCCGGAGACGAGCAAGTTGTTCGTCGCCGGGCTGTGGGAATGGGTAGAATCGACCGGTTGAATGCTGAACAGAGATAGCCTTGGGGGGTTCGCGTTGTAGCTTGTCCTTTCCGGGGTCAGACGCAACGCCAGGCATAGTCCGTAGCTGCGATGTCGTTCTGACCACAAAAGGTGATAGGAACACCCAGAGTTCACTGTAGTCCGTTTTATCTCGACCGGACTGCTTTTTGCCAGACCCTGCCATTTGACGGTGCGCCCTAGAGGGATTCGGACCTTTAGCATAAAACCTGCTAGGCCCTTTGATTGAGGATGCTTATGGGCGGAATGCGGCCATTAATTCTATTTATCGATATATCCCTCCCTACTAGGCGCGGGAATGTTTATTCCCAGCTTGGAGAATAACATCGTCCTCCTCAATTCTGACGCGGGAGTGAATTGTCCAGAAATATCGCGGATGCCAGTCAAAAAAACTTCCGCTTGTGTAGCTCCGGAACGTCGGGCAGATATCGGGTGATCGGATCTCTTTAAATTTCCGCTGCGAAGCTGCTACTGGATCAGTTTCGTTTCATCACCGAGTATGTATGGGGGCTGCTGGGGCATATCCCAATGTCTCCAAATGAGACTGGTATACTATGTCATACGAGTATATATCCCGCCATATCGCTTTCTCTAAACTCCAGTTCCCCAGATTGGTCCATAAGACGATGAGTAGAATCCCTTCATATCACCATAATGGATGGAGGTGGAGTTTTCGGGATTCACCCCGTGGGGGAGGGCTCATCCGAGAGTGGACAGCCTGATTAGGTGACAATTCATAGTACACAGTTGCCCGATGGGCTTGGAGCTGATAATTGGAATGCTGTAAAATAGGGCGGAGCTTTGATATGCGCCGGACCGGGGGATGGGGAAGGCCCCGGTATGGTATAGAAGCTGCGGAGAGGGGTGCAGGAGGGGGGGGGGGGGGGGTGTGGCCTCCCCGGGTGGGTGGGGAGGAGGAGGGGATATGGAGCGGATTTCGGTGTATTACGGACGACCGACTGCGTAGGGAGGGTAGCTTGGTTTGGGGGGGGGGGGGGGAGGGTGTCGGTAGGGAGAGGTACAAAGCTGATGGAGAGCGAAGGAGTTGTAACTTAAATCTGAGGGTAATAAGACCGCGATGTTCGAAAGGGTCGAAACTGGGGGTAGGGGAGGTTGTTCTGGTTAGCGGTCTGTCTGGTGGTGGGGTGATCTGTGGAGTTGGTGGTTGCGTTGACTGAAATTGGAAAAGGGTGAACGAGGAGAAAAACACAAATCTGCTTGATGAAGCAAGCGGGTGACAAAAGGAGAACGTACCTGGGGGATCCAGGGAGTAAAAGAAGATGAAAATAAAAAGATTCGGAACTTGGCCCAACCCTAACCCTGGCTTTCTCGCAGGACATAAAACTGAGCAATAGTTCAATCGCCTTGTTCAACATCGCCGGAAGAGAGACCAATCAAGTAGAATTAAAGACCAAATGGGTATACACAACTTAGATTTGGGACTAGTAGAAAGCCGACCCCCAGGATTTGGGGGTGGGAGCATACTGAGCTGGGACCCCAAAACAGAGCGCAATAGCGGCGATCGAAGTTCTCATGTTATACTGTTCTCAAAGCGAGATAAGAGGAAATTATGTGTTCTCTTATGATGGAGGATGTTGAATTATGGCCTCATAGTTGTCCGGCCAAACACATGAATTAGGCCAAAAAAAAAAACGTCCGGCCAAACAAACACTCACTCGCCGAGTGAGATTCTATGACGTTAAGCGACACGGATGCCCCACCTTAACCTCACCCCACAAACCTCGCAACCAACAAACCACCAACCAATCACCAACACAAACAACGACCGCGCCCCCCCCGCCGTCTACACCCCGTCCCCCTCATCGCCAGCATCAGCGCGCGCCTAAACCCTCTGCCAAATGCGCGCATCACTGTCGCTCCATCTTGACGCACACCGCACACCGGAAGGTCGCAATGTCACACAGCCAAACAAGCCGCCAGAAGCACAGGAGAGAGAATCAGAGCGCAAGGTGGAAAACCGGTATGCACGGCGCACCGAAAGATAAGAGAAACGGAAACACCACCGGAGGATGGAGGACTAGAGCTAACGTCGTGGTTAGGTCTAGCGGTTAGTGGTAAAGTCGGCAGACTGGTCGTCCCTAAGCGGGCGGAGAACGAGCGGTGTCATCATCAACACAAACCGCCGACCGCTTTCTGTCGGAATACATTCGATGCAGCACCTACTTGGTGTGTAGTTGTGGGAAGAAGGGCCCCGGGGGGGGGGGGAGGTAGCTACGGGGCATCGGGTATCCAATGTAGAATTTGGGGGGGGGGGGGGGGAGGAGTGGCATTGAAGTCGCAAGCGATGGTGAGTAGGCAAGAATCTCGTCGTGGCATGCGAGGCGTAACTAATAGGGTGACGAACAGATCTAAAAAACGCTCCACCGGTTTCCAGGAAAATCGGGGTGGGCGAAGATGAGAGTATGGCTCCAACAGTGCTAGCGAACGTGTTGTAGTCAGTTTACTGCTCGTCTGGCCTACCATGGATGGGGTAGGAATACTTCCGACTTAACCGGGAAGATAAAGGATAGGCCGGGAGGCAAGGGGTAAACGGGATGGCAAAATTAGGCGGAGGACACACAGGTCGTGAAGTTGATAAGTAGAAGCTGGTGGGGGGGTTAGATATGCAGGACGCTCATTGGCTGAAAAAAGGTACCAGCCACCGGCCGTACAGTAAATGAAGACAGTTCCCCGCTGCTTCATCAGCGGCGTTTATACCATTTCTACGCACAAGCGTGGTCTACCGCCGGGAAAGCTCAGACAGGGCAAAATAATGATGGGGGTGGAGAAGGAGGCGTGCGAATTGGGAGACTATGGGGATCGTTTCTGACTGGCTGTCGATCTATAGACCAGTGATAAGCGGCTGCTTTGTTTTCCACGACCAATGAGATGGAAGACTCACCCCCCCCCCCCAATACGCGAAGTGGGCAGAATGGGCTTCTGTGAAAAACGGGGGGACGAGATGGAGTAGGAGACATGAACGGCGCGTTCGATAGTCCTGGGACTTGAAGATTGCAGGCATCTCTCTCGTGGGAATGCAGAAGTTTTAGAATGGTTCGGAGGTGCCAATCGGTAGATGAACAGAAGGTTCAGGGCGCATATAGAAGGTGGAGGAAATATAAGACTGAGGAGGTATATAAATGCAGGCTGCAGGAACAGAAGGTAATTAATGATCGAGCACGAATCTGCAATGAGATCTCTAACCTTTTCACAGACTAAAGAACGGGAGGAAGATTCTTGTCGGAATTCTCAAATAAATGCATCTTCATCCTAGAAAAGAGATATGCAAAAGGGAGCGTTACTCTTACTGTAGAGCGAATTGGGAGTGCCATCATGGATCGTACTTAGTTCTGTATGTGTAGTGTTCGACGAATAAATCGTAAGGTAAAGAAATTGCTCAAAAGGGGTGTTTGGGAAGGTCTGAAGTTTGACTTGGAGGAGCGGGAGTATTTAATGATGGCGATGGTATGGCTCCTTCGAATATGGAAGCCAACAATGAGGATGCAAATGGGTCATGGGGCATTGGAGACTATTGAATGAATACCGTCACCGTGGTTGAAACACATAAAGACTGACAAGTCGTCTAGAATCATCGTCAAATGCCCCCCACCAGCAAAAGGAATAAAGGAGTACGAGGGCGCAAAACGGAATGATTATTTTTATGGGAGGGATTACTTCTATTCTGAGATTTACTTTACTTATACGAGTCATCTTTCTCTTGGGTAGCGCCATTTCCAGAGTTCTTTTGCGTGATTGAGGGGTATTTTCAGCCAGAGTTAATATATCGGTTCTGGGCTGCAGCACCTCCGGCTTATGAAACATAAGGGTTGTGTTCCCACAAACTCCTGATCTCTCTAGCCCATCTAGGCCGGCACCATAGCAGAAAGAGTCCAATGATAAATCTTTCTATCAATCAAAAAAAGATATCTCTACGACCGGCTATAGAATTGGGGCGTGATTCCCGAGGGCCGGTATTAGTTTTATTGGTAATCACGAGAACAAAAATCATTGATAGGATAAGGCGGACCATCCGAGTGTGCCAGGCGCAAAGTAATATGAGGATAACAACGGACAAGAAACTCCAATGGAACACCGATAGCATTTAGAAATTCTGTTCAGGCTAATTTGCTGCATGTTTCGTGACCTCAGCGATACATGTGATTATCAGCTAGGCACCAGGGTGTGTTCAGGCATCCAAACTTGAGTTTGTGGGGAAGGCTGATTATGTAATAATAGTAAAGAGCCTCTGAAGAGGGTGTATTGATAGGTGAGGAACGTGTTCAATAGCTACGTAACTCAGATAGACGTCAATAACAGATAAGCTTATAACCGAGGCAGACCTATAAATTGAGGCCTTGCCCCGCACTCTTTCCCTCCGTCATTCAGTCCATCAACCTATCGATAAATCTACATCCGTCTACTCAACAACTTTTTCGCCTCATTTACATCAAGATGCCTAAGGATAACTTCGGAAAGCAGTACGATGTCACCTCATCGGGAACAAACAGTCAAGAACGCCATCCCAGTGCTCTTTGTATATACCTAAGTCAGATAATACTAACATCACATGCAGGGCAATCGTTACGACAGCCGTGACTATGGCAGTAGTGCTCCTAACCAAAACTCGTATCACTATAGCAACAGTAAGTTCCTTTCTACATGTATTTATCGCTGATCTTGGTTGTTGCGTACTGACTGTTCTCGTTTTGTATAGAGGACGGTTCTTATTATTATAGCAATTCAAATGTAGGTGTCTATACTATTTATATAGCCCTTTCGGCTTCAGCTTACATACCTTACTTTAGGGCTCCTCCTATTATAATGATGGGAAGGGGAATGCTACTTATTCTACCCCAAGCTCTGGGTCCAGCAGGTCCAGCGGGTCTAGCGGAACGGCAAAGAAGTAAGGTGTGCTTCGGAGGTGGAATAAAGGATATAAGAGCTGGTCTATTATAGCACGACAACGCTCTTTCTCGTTGCAGTTCAAATAAATTATCAATTACCATTACATTTCTTGAATTGAGACCAAGCTTTGAGATAGTGTTATGAGTCTAGAAAAGATTTTGCTCGGAAGTGTTTCGTGATTTGCCCCTTGCCGCCCGCGCCTGTCCCATGCGCTTCTATGACTTGTAGCTTTCTAAAGTTAGAATAGCCCGGATGTAAGCCTCCGAGATGTTTATTACCCTTTCTCCGATATTTAGGCACATATTGCTTACTTTACTTACAGTTTTGTTATATTTCAGTCCTGTTACACAGGTAAAATAATCAGTATATTGAAACATTAAAACCTCAAATTCCCGCCTCGCCTGACGTATGTTATTAGTTTCTTCCTTTGGTAATATGCTTTTAAAGCATATGCCTGATTCGGAATCAAAGACCAGGTTTCGCATAGCTGTTCCCGCACACTCTCTAATCTATTGGCTAAGGAGGCTGCCGTAGATAGGTGTCAATGATCGGAAGCGCATCATAGCGGAAACCGCCGGACAGGCGTTGAAATTCGAATTGGCCAATCCTGTTAGGGATAATATTCACCAACAGTCATCCAGTGAAGGTAATGAATTAAACAAAAAAAAGGGAAGGGAAGGAGAAATCCGGTGAAGGTATCTGCGTCTCGGCTGGTCCGGATTTATTTGTATCAAAAGAGGTCCTCGCAGCTATGATATGGCGTCCTGCGGTCTTATTGTTTAGTGGGTGACGATGCACTAGAATACATTAAAGGGTCATGGTCTATGCGCCGCGCCGAGCCGAATACCGATAACGCAGACCTTGTTTCTCGCCAAGCTCGCTTAACGGCGCTGTTGCCCGGCACTGGAATTTGAAACGCCCAAACAACCAAACGGCCCTAAATAATAAGAGCCATGCCGATAAAATAAATCAGTAGAAGCGTTACAAGAAGCAACAAAAGTTCCGTTGAACCCCGATCTAGTCGGTGAGAGCGACTGATTCTAACCATTACACCACAACGGATTGTGACGGGCGGCGTTGTGGGCTAATTTGACAGGGATACATGGTATGATGTTACTAGACCACAGGATTCGAATAAGGTTGATCAAGACCAATCGTCGCCGACAACTTGTGGAAGGTACATCGGAGATGGACGCAGAGGGGTTACAAAGCCATATATCCTAGGAGGAGCAAGCGTGTTTCCTGCGGAGAGCAATCATATTTACGTCTGCTCCCGCGGCTTTTCTGGTTTATGACAAAGTTCAACCCACCTAGTGACAATATATCATCCCTTTGTGGTGTTAGTAGTTCGTATCACACCCGGCCGCAATAGCTTGCTTACCGGTTGGTCACCAGTTTGACTCTGGTCGGAGGGGGTTCTAGGTAGTTCATGTTCATTCGGGGTGGATGTGTGTTACATCTTCTTCTGTCACCCCCCGGGCCGAGTATAGTAGTTTCAGATTCTTTGAGATAGACGGGAACGGGTGAAAGGCGTTTTACTTTCGTGGTAGGAAAGGCCTTTTTTGTGATATTCTTGCCGGAGAGAAAAGACGGCGTAGTAGACCTCACATAAGGCATCAATCGGTCGTTTTCATGTGTCTGCGCCCCGTCCATGTCGCGTTATTTATATAAGCTATCCAGGGGGATGCGTTTATAGTTTAATCCCCTATATGCTGCTATCCCGGGAGCTTCTATGGCAGGATTACGGCATGCGGATGACCTTCCGAGTATCTGGATATGTTATATGACACCGGACATCCCGTGTGTTAGCTATTCCCGAGTTAGGAACCCCTTAGTAAACGAGATATTCATCGATCAATCGTCTGTATCGTTCGGACATGTATAGATAGGATAACCGTTGAGCTCGTGTGGAATGATAGATTGGCTTAAAGAAGGTATAGAGTATGTGGAGAATAGCTCCCTACATATTAGAAATGAGACGGGGGTCCGGACATGTGTCGAAATTTGTCTCTATTGTTTAGTAGACACAACCACTCCTTATTCCAGGTTTGTAGGAACTCTTTTAAACGATAAATGAGGTTATTCTTTTCCGGTATCGGTCCTAACTTTGTCAGTCCTATTACCGGGAAGGATTAAGGTGCTCATATACTTGCTATATATTCCTCCTGCTGGAGTATCGATAGAAAAATGGATAGGAAGCTGCTTCCTCTCCTCGATAATGTTGTAGTTAATCGCTAATCTCTGTCAAGAACGGAGTACAGTCGTTGTATCGATCAATGGTATTCAACGCCACGAGCAACGTCACAATCCCACCGATTGAGCCGAGTTTCTATTCCGCTATTTGGAGTATTTAGTCAGTTAGAATATAAAGCCTAAGAGGTTTATTCATAAACTTACAGTTTCTATTGGTACCCTGTTGATCATGGTTCTGGCCCACGAACTGCAGGTTCTGACTGATCGAGACTGTAGCTGCCTTGATTTCGCGAGAGTAAAAGGCCGCCTTGGAATGATGAGTACATTCCGTAGATGAATAAACCCAGTCAGTGTGTCTCGGCGATTAATTAGGGCAAGAAAAGAGCGGGGACTTGTGTCTTTTGCGTCAGTGGAATTCCGAGTGATGGTTTATGAAGTTGGGATCAACCCAGCAGTAGCTTGTTATAGTGGAGATAACTCATCGGTCTGTTACTCAATTAATCGGTGATATCTATCGCCAGAAAGATATAGAATACTCCGAATTCTCACGATCATGATGCTTTGAGAGTTGGGCTTGATGTAGTTCGCTAGCACCGCCACTGACAGGGATGCCCGTCCTCACCGAACAGCTGATATAGTACTAGCGGCCACATGAAAGTTACGTCATCGGGAATGCGATGTATCAAGCGATCTCGCCTCCGACCTCTGGAACTTTTCCTCGACTCTGCCTCACAAACCGCGACAACAAAATCAAGCGAGTGTAATGAGAACTGGCTGAATTCTAATTAACGGGAAAGAGCGATAATAATGGATGGATTGAAGAATCTCGAAAGTCAATGTGAGAGAAGTGGAGTATACTTGGTAATTTCAGCACCAATGTCACCTCGCTAACAAGATTGACTGCAGAACGTTTGGCTTTTCTTCGCATCGGTGGGTCGAAGGTACTCAAACCTTATCTTGGATATCTTCACCCAACGAAACGATTTTTATTTCGTGGCTGAGTACACGCTTCGGGACTGATAGCGACTTCCTGATTTCCCTTAATAGCCTATTTGTGCTTCAAAGCTTCAAAGGAAAATAGGACCGGAATAGGATATTTTCGATTTTCATTTACTCCGGGAGCTGAACGAGGTCTGCGGGTCAAGGGAATCGTAAAAGGGACACCTCGTTCTCTTGAGTACAGATATGCATTTATCTACTGTCGCTCATGTCCGACACCTCCGCGACAAACTCTTATAATCTAGGGACACGAACTCGGATTATGGTACGATCCAGATGCTTTAAGGAGATACCGTACAGGATTAAACATCCAACGCTTAGTTTGCCACGGTTTAGGACAACCTGATATTCTCGGAAGAAATTCTCTAATGAGATGGCGTATCTGCCCACCAGCTTCTTGAATATGTTATGTCAGGAATGGCACGTGCCAGGTGCTAGTCTCCTGGGGATCACCTTGATATGGATAGAGGAGAAGAACAGAGTCGTACAGGGGTATTCCAAAGAAAGATTTTATTGTAAGCCAATAGCTCTGCTCAGTGTCACTTAATGACGACTTGTACAAAGAAGTTTACGAGCGCTTAAAAACGATACGACTCTGCTTCTTTCCGATACCCTCTCCGTCATCTCCAATCATCCTCTTTATCTTGGCGAAATGGTCCTCCATTTCCTTGTCGTGCTCAAGCTCTGCAGCCCGGTCCATCTCCTCTGAGAGCTCGGTATCGAGGTTCTCTAAGATCTCAGCGTCAACTCGAATTTGCTGTTCATTTTCGTGCCCGAAAGTATCGAGGGCCACAATGTACTTCTTGTCAAACTCCGTGGGAAGCTGATTACCCAAGGTGTTCCTCTGCTCATTGGAGATCTGACGCATCAAGGAGTCTCCATACGCCTCCCGGATGCGTTGACGCCGCTCGAGTTGAATCATTCGTGATCCCAACCATCGAATACGACGCTTCGCAGTGTCCGCGGCCTTAGCGCGAGAGGTGTTGCGAGGGAGTATGGAACTATTGGGGGGACCGCCGGCAACGATGGTGGGAGGGGCGCTGCCACGGCGGCGAGTAAAAGGATTTGCGGGAGGAGGGCCGTTGCTGGAAGTGGCAACATTGGCAGCACTGGTCAAGATGCCGGAGATCGCCGCATTAGTGTTTAGCGGGAGTGAAGACATGGCAGTACTGGACGGGAAACGGTTAATATCTACTCCTGGGGACCTGAGGTGAATGGGGGGAGGGGGGTTTCTTACCGATTCGGACTCAGAGGAAACCAGAATTGCTTAGCCGGTAGGGTCCGTGTAGGGCTGATTAAGAGCGGGATCCGAGGCCGGAGACAGTAGACAATGGGGCACGGTCGGAGTGACTGATGACCGATCAAAGATGATCGAGTAGGAGGAAAAGCTCCGTGGATGAGCGGTTTGATGACAATGGTGGTGGAAGTGTTTTTTTAGTGGTAAGTGTTGCCTTAGGTTAAGCACATGTAATTCGGCCGTCGTTTTGACAAGTCCTCCCCGCTAACTGCATACAGCTATCGATAAGAAATAACGTCGACCCCGGGACAATCAGAGATCTGTCACAGTGGCGAATGACGGCTATTCGACTTTATAATCAGTGAAGTGTAAGGCTTACGGATTCTCTCTCTCGGTTCTTCTTTTCTTTATTTTTTCTTTTCTCTTTTTAATTTTTTAGCCGAACTACATGCAGGTACGAATTTGATATCGGCGAAACGCAACAGGGGATTCCGATATCTCGAGAACTACATGTATGTATCTATGTACTCCCCACTCAAAAGTTTCATTGTTTAATACATAAAGATAGAGTTATCTATTTACTGTGAATCTTACTTAGCACATTCTGGTAACGATTTAGAAATCCATGGCTTTATATGCTAAACCCCCTAAGGAAGCCAAATCATTCTCTAGGATCACTCTATATATGTTCAAAAACTGACCTCATCACCTACTTTATAATAGAACCTAAAGGTGGCTGATGCCTTGCAAGGTATCTATAGGAGAGGAAAGCAGGGACATATCTCTACATCACTGATTGATATCATAAATTGTAATGCTCCTAATTCTATCAACCAATAATCATACAGATATTATCCTAGGCATAGAAATCACTTGCCAAAAACACCTTCCGCACGAGAGGGTCAGTGGCCGTGAAGACTCAGTCGTCGTTTCCCTTGGTACTGTTCAATACCAAGAGAGCATGAACTAGTCAGGCGAATGCCTCCTAGTTTTGAAAAATAGCCTTGTTTCTTGATTGCTAGGGGAAAGGCGACTGAGGGGCGGTCATGACCACTGCGCGGTACTGAGTGGAGCTACTAATATCAGATGGTGCGAACTAACTCGCCTCCTACGAGAAGCCACATTTATGCCGCAAAAAAACGTTGAATTGAGAACTCTAGTATCACTTATGATCTGTGATATCTTCCGTGGGTGGCGTTGTACCTGGTGTAGGATGAGGCGATCCTAAACTGATTCTCCTATATCAGGGATGGGGAGGAGCATTATCCACTATTCCAGAATGGGGGGGCCAAAGAACAGGGTAGAGTTCGAGGGGTGGGAATTGAGTCCCCTGCGGAAGCAGCGCGGAGGCAGGATGAATTCATACCAATGATAGCCTTGTGGCTAGTCGTTTATGTGGCCAGAGGAGGAACAGCTCACCCAGGATCTGGAAAAAGTGGCTATCCGTTGGACGAATGGAACTCTCGAGATTTCAGCCTCCCTCTTGCGGCTAATTCACCTCTGTTTTGGTAATTCGCTCTGGTCTTTGGCTGGCCGTGTCACTATTACCACACACAAAGGGCTATCAAGCTACCTAATTACAGTGGAGTCCCGATAGTAGCAACCTCGATAATAGCATATCCCCAATAGTAGCATATAGTTGGGCAATCCCAAACGGGTCGGTACGGGCAAAGCTGTTCCCGATATAGGCATATCCCCGATAGTAGCACACGAAAATCCGTTCCCGATCATATGCTATTATCGAGACTCCACTGTAAATAGGTGTACAGTCAAGGGTTACGGGCTTGAGAGTTTCGTTCGCTCAAGGGATAGGCATTTATTCATAAAAGGAACCGCCTAATCACTGGAACGATGGACGAAATTTAAAAGCAGTTTTATTTTCTCGGTCATGAACATAGAGTATTTCCTTCAACTATGTTCCTCACAGACACCTCCGAAATCCTTCGACCAAATTCATTAATTCTGTTGAACACCTGTCTCAATCTCCGTCGCAGCCTCGTTCTGCATGGCATCAATGATCTCAACCGCATCGATGACGCCAGCCGCATGAGCAAGCCGACCCTCATCAACCTCATCCCCACCAATCCTCGCCTCCATCTCCCTCAACTCCTCCAACATCATGATCAACCGCCCCCTGATCACGCCAAGATCGTTAATCTGGTTTTCCACCTGGCTCCTAATGACCTCGCGGCGCTCGACCAAACCTCTCAGGTTGAGCAAGGCCTGTAGCATCACGATCTGCTCTGGCCTTAGGTCTTCATTGAGAATCATGCTGGCATCTAGCGGGGTACTTGAGACATCGAAGCCGCTGCGGATGAGGGCGCGGCGGCCCACGGTGTAGTCGTAGCGCATCTTGTTGGTGTCCTCGAAGAGCTTCTGCGCGCGGTGGGAGGCGAGGTGGATCTTTTGGGTTGTGTGGGTGATCCAGTAGGTGAAGGTGGAGATGAGCTCGGGAAGAGTGGTTGGGTCGTCCATTTTGACGGGGTAGTGAGGTGGTGTGGGTATGAGGAACAGCGGGGGAATAGCTGCAGTGTGGAGTGTTCGTTGTGGGGTGGTGGGGTGGTGGGGTGGGGGTTGATGGAGCGCGGTCAGGGTTGGGTGTGTGCGGAAAAGTGTGGTGAAGGATTTTTTTGGGAAGGAAGGTCTTTGACTATCCGGCAGGGTATCTTACTTTTGGCCAGACCAGCCAAGGACAGAATCTGGGAGCTTAAAATGCCAAAATGTGCTTAGCATCGCACCCATCCCCCACATCTTAGAAGAAAACTGTTCACACCACGGGATGTAGAAAGGGGGGCTGGGGACGAGCCAAGAGTGTGCTTTACACGTGCCCTGGCCACTTTCTTTTCTTATCGGCCACCACCTAGTGTTTGCAATGATACAAACCAGTATGAAAACGTCCCCGTATTGTACTAACTGTACCATCAGTACCTGAAACCCGTACTAACTATTTAACCACCTCTTGCAACATGTTAAACTGGTAATACCATTTATCCAAGTGGTGGGTGGGTTAGGGTTCTTCTAGGGTGTTTCAAGGGGGAATGTTGCTCTGGGGGGGAATGACGCTTTACAACCGCCCAACAGACGAATTCCCTCCTCAGATCTAGTCTTCTGCTGGGCTTTCTTATAAAGTTTGATTTGCTAATATAAAAGACAAAAATTCTACGCCAGGAGATAGATACCTAACCACAAACACAGAGGTGTAGTGTTCGTAGTGGCCCTGTACCAAGGCTTCAAAACTACTTTCCAGCTTGGAAATGTCTTTGCTTGGCCAGGTCACTTGTTAGTTATTATAATTACAGTACCAAAAAACGGGGTGTAATCCCTACCGTAGGAATGCTACAGAAATGCTGGGTCTATGCGCATTTTGAGAAATACCGACTTATAGCCGCACTTTTGATAATCGATAATTGTCAGGAGTAACGTAGAAATACGGCATGACTGGCTCTGTCACACCCAGGTGTGGCAGTAACTCTTGATGACAAGGGGAATAAGATTGTTCGGCCAACACCATGGCTAACCCATCGTGAGCATCAACACAAACCACTCGAATTATCAGCATCATCCTGTGCACATAGTAGAATAACTGTTTCATCATGTAGTGAATATCGGATGGACAAAAATTTTTTAAAAGTATTCCCCAACTCTCTTTAGCCCTTTGGTGAGTGACCAAAAATGACGGAGATATCGATGAATTACATGTAACTGATGTGTTGATAATTATCATGAACAAAATAACAGATGTACCTTTTTGTTGCAGGTACAGGCCGGAAAGGCCCGGAAACCCCGGAAATGCATAGCATATAGTAGCATTACTAGCAATTCCTACAAGTGTTGTAGTAAATATTGGATTTCTCTCAATACCATAGTACTTAGGGTGCCGCAGGACTCTGTTTCTGCGGCACGGATTACACCCCCTTTTCTGGTACTGTATTTATGAAGCGGTCGAGGACGCAACCAGATAGCCCGTCATAGCACCACTCAACGAATTCTTGGGTGGCCGATCAATCGGTAAATTCCGTTCCGACGGGATGAACTCCGAGTGATATCCTGTGGTTTAGTGGTGATGACTCAGGCGCTTGACAAGGAATTGGATGCCAAGGGCTACTACATACGCCAAGCTTGGGTATCTCAACTACAGGACCCGAGCGACGGCGACACCCGCCAAACTCCTCCGGGAAGGATCACCCTGAGTTATGAGTGGGATGCCCTGGGATGCCCTGGGGGGTGTACTTCATATATGTTATAAGAGTTATGTGGTATGTTATGTAGTCATGATTCGTTAAGCATACATGAAAGTTTCGAGACCAATAACCTCAGCTCCTTAGCTTCAGTAGCCTGTTTGATATTAAGAATAACTCTTTTTATCTATCAAAAGGGTAAGAGGTTTGCTTATATCAGTTGGGTAACATCGTCATTGACACTGTGAATACGTGGAATAACTTATTCTTATTCCGAGCAAGGGAAAATATGGTTGATAAACGATAGGGATGTAAGTACAGGGTGTGGCTTATGTGGCCAAGGATTCATTAATCTCAAACCATGTTCCTTGTCTTAGAATACAGAAGACTCGTGCTATTCTATCTTACAAAAAGCTATTCCATCTATCAAACAGAGGCTGGAAGCAAGGCTCATAATTCAATAACCAGATACTCTGTCACCGTCACCGACCCACTCTACTTTCTCACGCTCTCACTTCCTAGAAGCTTGATTCCCACTTTTCTAAGCCCCACCGGGCCCAGCCTCTTCCGGCCCCACCCCATCAGTATAGCCATAAATTCCATTATCGACGGTCCTCCTTTTAATCTCGTTCAGAATGTCCTCCCTCTCCTGTTTCGCTTCAATGCACCACACATGCAAACTCCTCTGCTCCTTCTTCAGTTCAGCAGTCCTGGACCTCAGCCTCTTCAGTAGGTATACCCTAGACCACATTTTGAAGGATTCAGGCGTAAATACAGGTACGATCCTGAACGGGTCGCCGCCACCAAGGATTATGCCGTTCCGCTCAACGTTGTAGTTGTGTCGGTACCTTTCCATGCGCCTGTAGTTGTCGTGGCATCGAGTGTATGCCTCGTCTAAGTCTGCATCGATCTGGGCGAGCCTTTGTTGGAGTGGGTCTGTCGAGGTAGGCGCTGGTGTAGCGGCAGTTCCAGACATTATGGTAGACGATTTGTGCTGTTTGTTTCTTTCAAGCCGTCGGGAGGTTAGTTTGTGTTGTTGGCCCGCGGGGGGGGGGGGGGGGGTAGAGGGGAGGTTTGGACATATTGTTCTTAAATTTCTTAAGAACACCTGTGTCCCGGAACCTAAGGCTCCAGGGCCAGACTGTATTAACTGGTCCTAGGGCAAGGTGTCTCTTAATCTAGCTACACTTATGGGTTGTGACCGTGTTGTCTGTTCAATTCATAACGGTGCTCTACAATACACATGATGCAAGATGACACAGTTCTGTATGATCGAAAATGCATACATATACGGATGGCTGAGCAATGACAGCTGGGTTAAACAAAAAAACAAAAAAACAGAGCAATGATACCGAAGGGTAGAAGGGTTAGGGTTCTGCTGCATCTTGGCACGCTGCCAAGCTCAATTACCACTTCCAGCACAGCATCCACTATAGGCGGGTGGTCTAGTGAATAGACTGCTCGTCAACACCGAGCGTACCCAGGATACAACCACACACACATAAGGTCCTGGGTTCAAACCAGGGGTGGGGGTAGCATTCGCAAATGTCTTAATAAGTCGGGGCAGTACCTTTTGTAGTTTTGTACCTTTTGTAGTTTTATAGAACGCTTTGTTCTTTTTTTCTTCTCTTTTTTTACTTGTAGTGATAGCGAACTGTGTCTTTTTGCATCATGTGTTATTTCAGAGCACGTATACCGAACACTGTGCCATTTTAGGCCTTTTCCGTGAAATCGGAGAAATGGTTTTTGAGAAGTAAACGGGTATTCTTGTATAAAAAATTTAGGAAAAATTAGTATCAGGATATAAAAACCTCATATCTCTTATAAGCAGTAGTGAGTAAACGCACAGGACTAAATACACGAGGGCAATCACAGGACTGTGATTTATATTCACAGGAGTGCCTAATTTCTGAGCACTTTGATCTTAGACCACAGATGGCGTTTAAAATTCAATTTGAGAAAGAATACCGCAATGGAGCACATAAACGTAAAGGGACATGTTATTTCGTACTCTTCTCACTCCCCATCTCTACTGTAGTTATCCGTGGGCTCGTGAACCTGCTACCTACTAGGTCCCCAGCCTATTAAGTTCCAGTAAGCCCAGCCCCCTCCAGTTCCACCTACTCAATCAACTCCTCAGTCCCATCACCTCCAACCTCAAGAGCCATTTTCTGTAGAATGATATTCCTCCTCGTATTCGCACTCAACCATCCGTGATGTAGATCCACCTGGCCCTTAGTTACGAACGCAATCGTAGCCTTCATCCGCCTCACACGGGCGAGCCTTCCATGGATTTGTGGGTATATTTCGGGATCCGCACGGGCGTTCGGGTTGATGCCATCTAGGATGAGTCGGTTCCGCTGAACGGTGTAGAGAAAGCGGTAGTGCTCCAAGCGTCTGTAGTAGCCGCGGCGAAGGTCATCCATGGGGCTGATGTCCATATTGATCCGCTCGAGTTCCTCTTCAAGTGTAGGTAGATCTTGGAGAAAATGCGTCTTCAAGAGATGGGTGTAGCCAGCTACCATTTCTGAGGGAGCGGTCAAAACTGAAGCGTATGCGAAGAGTCCTCGTTCGAATCTGCTCGACATTGTTTATGACCTTCTCAGGGTTGTGAGGGTCGTGGACTTCGAGGTTTGTTTTTCAAGTCCGTGAGGAGGCGAGGGGGAGTTGATTGGAAATCGCTGTGGTTTTGGTTGTAAGCGTTCCTGTGTTTCGGAGTTGGAGGTAGTGGTGTCAGACTCTCTCCAATTTAGTTCAAGTGCAGTATGTCTTCTGGCCGCCTCTCTCCACTTTTAAATGCCTGGGGACAGTGCAGATATTACCACCACGTGGACATGGGGAGTAATTGATGACCTAGATTAGTATTCTTGTATCAATATCATTGATATCTATAGCGTCTAGAGAGGAAATTACTCCCGGTTTATGGATAGAAACTTAGGCTCGTCCCATCTACATGCGGTCGCCACTGTTGAGAGCTGACCTCTTCTGTTGAAAGTGTGTTGAAGGTTGTATATTGGGGGTATAATGAGTTCATTTAGTAGTCTCGTTACCTAGACGACCCTACGTTCACGTGACCACGCTTAGTCATCGCAGGCTCTCCTAGGCGGTAACGTCAGGCAGCTGACTAAGGAGTCTTGGCACAAGTCTATTCATTTAGTACTACGTACTAAGAAGCTTACTGCGATTTTTTATATTATAGGGTACCAGCCCCGCATGGGGCTAAAATCAGCAAAGGAATGAAGGTGAACATGGGGTTGGAGGCAGCCCAGCGGTATAGAGCTCACACTCTGTCCCGAACTTGTGAGCATTCAACCCCCACTCCGGACGTTGAAAAGACGTAGCAATCGAGGCCTAGGCGGTGTTGTGAACTTTTTTTCTCTTTTTTGTTTTGTTTTCTAAATTATTGATGCCGAGCGGGTTATTTTTTTTTATTATGTATATATACTAGAGGTTGTCCAGTTTGTTGCCAACCGGAATCATTTCTTAATTTATGCTATCAATTTAAATTATGTTGGTGAATGAACTAAAGCTTTATGTTTCTCTTTTTCCCACTACTCTGGCTTGGGACCTTTTTGCCGTTGAGGGCACTTTCCGAGCTGGCTGGGTAGAGTATTACACAGAACAATCATTTCATTGAAGGGTTGTTCCGACATATTCCAGTACACCCTTAACGTTCTATGTCGGACGCCTAGGTGCAAGGCCAATCATTACTCGCCATTTGCTAAATTTCTTTTCATCCTAATCTTTTATATATCAGGGCTTTCTGGTTTAAGAACAGCGATATTACGATATCTATTGTAGCTAATAGGAAATGATTGGTTGTGTAGGTAATTATAAATGGAATAGGTATGGGAGATATTAGATAAGGAATAAATAGGATATTAAGATATTGGGGCTTCACGACCGCAAGGTCACACACCGAACATGTTTTCCCCACGTTCCTGCACACCTCTTTTTCCTGCTACGTTTTCCCTGGAGAGCCATACACTTTTTCCCGCCACTCACGCTGTTTCTTTCGACACCGTTTCTCCCGCCACCCACTCTGTTTCTCACGCCACTCACACCTTCCAGAAATCTTGCCACCTTTACCCCGCCACGTTTTCATCAGGCGTGCACCCTTCCACCACGCCTTTTTTTCACACCTCCCAATAAACCGCCAACTACCACCCCACTCTACTCCTTTCAACCCCTCTATCCGCTGGGCTTGCCACCATTGCCTTGACTATCTCCCTCTCATTCTCTTTCAGCGCTCTATACGTGCGGGCATACCACTCGCCCTTCTCCCTCAACTCCTTCCGCTCCACAATATCGCCCTTAGCCACAGTACGCAGCCGCCGCTGGATACCCCTCAGTACGGACTCATAGACGGTGATACTCTGGCGCAGCACGCGCAGCTGCTCGGTAAGTGTGACGGTGGGGGCTGCACGCTCGAGGAGGGGCTGGTAGAAGTGTAGGGCGCTGAGGGCTGTATCCATTTCGGTTGATATAGGAGGTTAGGCAGGGTGGTTTGTCTATATTGTGAAGGTTGTAGGTGAGGTGGGACGAGAGCCTATTTATACTCAGAGCCAAGCCCAACAAATTATTCCCTGCCAGGGTCTAATTAGTCTGACCAGATTGGGAGGGGTGGAAGCCCTAGCCAAGCCATTCACGGACCCCCGCGGGTGGATGTGGGATGGTGTGGGTGAGGTGCATGATGCAGTGTTATTAGAAAGTGTTATGAGTCTTTTATGGCTGGTTTGGGTGTTATGGGTGCTGTGGCACATGACCGAGTTTGACACGTAGTGAGATCGTATTTTGTGTAGATAGTGGATACGTTACAGAAGATGTGGCCAGTAGTGTAGGGCAGGGATATATTGACGTATTTGTATGCGTACAGGTATCTGTCACCGATTTAGTGGATTAGTCATAGGTGCCTTTGTTATCTTTTAATAATGTCTTAGCGTGGGATATGTTAGGGAGTAGGACTCCTGGATTAGTACCTCAATAAGAGAAGGGTTGTATTATAGTATTTGGTACCTGTTAGTTGCGGTTGGGCTGTGAAATCAATCTGGAACTTGCCACCCTATCCCTGAAAATGCTGCCCACCCAAGAAAAAGCAAATCCAGTGTGACTTTATGTACTAGCAGATCTGGTTCTCTCTCTTATCAAATAGTAGATCTCCCATATATATATTTAATTGTCTTATTAGAGGGTGGGCAGCATTGACAGACGGAGAGATAGTTTTTCTTTGACACCTAAAGCCGTAGCGGTTTCAGATTTCGTGGGAAATGCTTGAAGTAGATGTAAGGAGATGGAAAATTAGTATGTCAGGTGGGTGACTTGAGTGGACAGATTTCTCATTCCTTGGTCTGGCTGACCTTTCAAGCGGGGGTCAATGGGTATGGCATTACTAACAGGTTTTTGATGAATTATCAATCATTAGCTTTGAGTCAAACGCCCTAACAGCCACGTACAGTTGTTCTGGTGTCAATGGCGAGCCGGGTTGATAAAGAATAACGACGTTCCGAGCTGATCATCAGGCTAAATAAGTGGGCCGGTGCACCTTGATCAGTTTTTGTTAACCCCCGCTGGCACATTCAGGACCGAACCAAGTTCGCCGTTGTCCCGGGAATGACTGTGCGGGTGATGTCATGTCGCATGCATGGCGATGCTCAAACCGGCCCCGCATCACTCTATTGCTTTTTGTAATGCATCATTGGTTCTCCTATCACATTATTGGTTCCATCCATGTTCTGCCTTGAGTGTGCCTCCCCAGCCCCTAAAAAGTAAGCACTCCAATCAGCGTTGCTATCGAGTGATGACCCATGCTGCGGAATCCGCCGTGTTGTCTGTGCGCCTGAAGAGACCAACTGCATGGGTCGAACTTAGTCCCGGGAACAATACCTGACCGTTGACACGTTGACACGTGCACTTTGTTGAGGGATCGTACCAATCATCGTTTTATGCACTTTCAACGGTCAATATATGCACGCGATCGCATACATGCCAGCGATTGCGAACCCGTATGTCTTTTGGTGGGGGCAGCGATGCCACAGCAGATGCAGGAGAAGACATGCATGTAATTAGCAACTAATTATGCCCACTGCGGTAGCCCCAACCGATCGGTTGTTACACTAGAGGTTGGGACTCCGGATTTGGTTATTTGAAGACGGTTTTTATGTATATGTGTTCAACTGTACGCTGTGCATAGTAGTGAGTTTCGTGACCTATAAGATGATTGAGACATTCAACCTCTGCTCCCTGGTATATTTACTCTACCACGTCTCTTCAAAGTCTCAAGTGATGCTGATCGTGTCTGGCCATATTCTAAGAGGGGTATGAATCCCAAGGGTTCCTCTGAGGACAGAAACGAATTCATGCTCGCTCTTCTAGTTTCATCCAGGCATCGAGTATAGTATATCGTATTTCACCTGTCAAGAGGACGCCACAAGAGCTTTATACAGGGAACAGGGACAGTGAGCACATCTATTGAAACTTTATTGTCTCAATAAAGTACACATTCATTGAATAACAGATTTAAAAACCGTACAGAACGAAGTAATATTTCTCTCTTTACTCCATCCTCCCGTATCCTAATTTTTATGCAAGGTCAGCAGCTTCAAACAGCAATTGGCGTAACGGCAGTTACCTTTAACGCACCCTAGTGCTTGATTAGGGAGCGTTTTCGCTCCTAATGCCAACACGGATCTTTCCCCTTCTTCGGCGGCGGAATGGTGACATTCTTTATCTTGTTTCTATTATCCTTCTTCCACCAGGGCGGCTTCTGCTGCATGAAGACCCCTGTCCGCTGGCCTACGGTCCACCTCAAACCCGCAATGAAGATGAGAGAGTCATTGGTTTGCAGGCAGTTTTCACCGGTGGCGAGGAAGCGTGTGTTGCATCGAGTATATCTCGACATAGTCTTGGTGGGGGGTTTGGGAAGGTGGGGTCTGATAGTGAGGGGTGAGTGTTTGATGTGTGTTCTGACGGTTGGTTTCGGGGATGGGGTTGCTGTTGGTGGTAGGAATTGATCTTCCCTTCAATCCTCCAAGAGAAAACCCCGGCCCTAAGCGTGGATAGAATTAGAATACTAAGAAACGAGGAGTAGCTATTCATCTCCCCGCGCTAATTCTCTGGGACGTACGAGCCGTAATCCGCCCTTTTGGTGGAAGCTGAGACATGAGATATCACTCGGTACCGTTTCCCGCCATCCCGCACGATATGACGAAATCACAGGATATACTACAGTCAAGTTTAAACTCGGGACATTGGGTGAGGTCACCTGGTGGCAAGTGACAAGCTTCAAGTGAATTAAACTAATAGTGGTATGTTCTAGGTGTTTGTTCCCCGCTTGAAATCGTTGTTGCATTTCCATAATTCGCCCCTCAACGAAATACCCACCCTGGTTCGTACTTAGATGGACGGAATTCGAACGAGTTATACGTTAAGCTTAACGTATTGTTTATCCACCACAAAACACCGTGTGTGGACGAGGTACACTCTACGACGCACCTACTGCACATACAGGATAGGACTGGAAACAAGAAGCGGAGTTTTCTGAATGAAGTAACCAACACCACAGAAGTACGAGTTGGTCAAAAAGGAAGGTTCTTTAGAAACGTATGTTCAACACTCTTTCATTCCGATCCGACTTATGCTACTGTTTCTACTACCATAACTAAACTAAAGAAATGATTATAGGTACAACCATACGAGTCAGCAAAGTCTTCAAATACAATTATGTCCAAAACGCCTTCACCCCGCAACTCGCCATCACTTACCCCACCTCCGCGGAACCCGTCGCCCGTTCAGAACCTTCTTCCCATGAACACCCACCCTTTCCCGCATCTCAGATACCAAATGACAGTTCTCAGCAAAGATCAATACGCGGGCATCCTCAACGGCACCCAACTCCATCCCGAAATTGTTAAACTCAACTCCTCTCTACGCCGCCTTGCAATCGCCGACTGTAAATATTCCGCCCCCTTACTATCTCCTTTCAACTGTAAACTACAATACTAATAACCTCGAAGCACCCCACCCAGACATCCCGGAACCATGCCACACGGTACCTCCGCCACCAGGAACCCATCGGACCTATACATGCACAGTCTGTGCCTATGTCGTTGGAGGTTACACGAAGACGTTTGGCCACGGTCGAGGAGAGGATGTGGTGCTCTATGACTGCTCCTGCGGAATTAGCCATAGCAACTTTCTGAAAGTAATTGCTCATCATCAGGAGGTATGTGCTGGGGTGCTGGAGCTTTATCTGTATACAGAGAGGGTCAGATTGGGGTGCGGGGTGGTCTGTAGGGAGCTGGTTCTGTGGGTTCCGCCGCGGGAGTGGGGGATGTAGAAGGTGTGGGAAGACAGCGCAAACACATCGGTTTTGGCGTCATCGTCGGGTCGGGAAGTGGGGGGTCGGAGAGCTAGGGTGAGGCGTTGGAGGTACATGCTTGGGTGCTCGTACCATGGCTGATGGGAAATTGGAGTTGTTTCTGGGAGGGGTAATGGTAGGAAGGGTAATTTTGGGGAAATTGATAGGAGTCTACTGTAATAGTAGGGTACAATAAGATATGGAAGTCCTCTGTAAATATAGAGTCACTCTGCTTGAAGAATTGAGACAAAATCTGAAAACAGGGTATATTTCTAAAGGACGGGTTCATAGTGCAGGACAGAATCGCTAAGGAATATAATACTAGAAGGCCAATAGTAGATGTAAAGAATCCATCTTCAAGAAGTGACTACATTAATAGTAGAGACAAATTTACGAAAGTAGAAGACAGGAATGGTATCGAGAATACTCTGTGCTCAAGCAGAGTTCGACAGAAGTGACATTTACGTAAACCACCCCTGTTAATGACAAATGGCCTTCCCTGTGCCACGTATGCTATCTCCTCTGCAGCGGTTTACTTCTTCCCAATCTTTCTCCTAAATCATCAACGTTAACACAACCTTTCCACAAGATTCCGTAATAAACCCAGTACTCACCTCTTATTCTTCTTCACCAGACGACAGAGTGATCCATGAGCCTCCAGGCCTTCCTTTGTCCTAAAGACAGACCCACACTCACACGTCGTATTGCTCCTCTCCATCTCGCTCTCTTCGTCCTGATGCTCCCTCCTATGCGTCGCCGCTTTGTCCGCATCCGCGGACTCCACCCCACAAACCTCACAGATGAGCTTGCTGCTCTTACGTCGCATGCCCCGCCCGTACGCGTATTCCTTCCACTTATCACTCATCTCAGCCCTCGACAAGTACGTCGGCTTCTCCTTACTCCCTTGCCCCTCCTCCTCCCCCTCACTCTCAACACCCTTAGCAAGCACCCATTTCCCCCCTTTTGACCTAACCCTCTTCCTCACCGTCAAAGCCCCAACACTCTCAAACTCCTTCCTCACACGCTCCCTCGCAAGCTCGATATCCGTCTCGAGCGCCTGGTGCTCCTCCTGCTTGATGTCGATGCGCACCCGCATGTTGGGATACTCGCGGCTGAAGCGCTCGCCGCACCCGCAGCGGTACAGCATGAAAGGGGTGTGCATGCGCCCGTTCTTGAAGACATGGACGCGGGTGGTGAAGGGCTGCGTGCAGGTTATGCAGACGCGCGGCGAGGTGCGCTGCTGCGAGGCGTAGTTGGCGCAGTCGGGGCCGTCGATGGTGGGTTGGAGGTCAACAGCAGTTGGGTGAGGGAGAGCTGGGGGGTTCTCGCCCGGGGCACGGCGGCGTCGGCGACGTGGGGCTGGCAAGGCGTCTTCTTCGAAAGTTTGGGCTGATGGCGGCGCGGTAGTGAGGGAGGACGTGTTGTCGGGTCGGGCTTTGCCGGGGCAGGAGGAGAGGTGATGCGCGAGGACCTTTGCGGCATGAGCGTGCTCTTGACCGCAGGGGCACGGGTGGAGCATGATGTTGAAGCCTTCGAATTCAATGGAGTTGCTGGTGACGGTGAAAGGGCAGTAGGGGCAGTTTGTAGGCGGGGAGTCAAGATTGTTGAATGGAGGCCTGAAGGAGGTGGGGTCTGCGGAGAGTGGCATTAGTATGATTGATTTCAAAAGACGAAGTGGGGGAAGGGAGTGAAGGTGAATGGGGAATACCTGGGCTGGTAGGCTCGGTGGTGGATGAAGAAGATTGCACCTCAGCACCCGCAGAGGACGACGAATGTAGCTGTGAGTTTGCCTGGAGTGCAGCGGCAGCCGTGGTACGCAGCTGGGAAGCTGAAGTGCTTGCAGTGCCGCCAGTGCTGCAGCTGCGAGTCTTTGCAACACGCATGGAGGCCCTCGTGGCGTAGGTTGCGCGGGGCATTGTGCAATGTTGGTAGTGAGAAATGTCGAGGGATGTGTGGTTGTTGGTTGTTGGGAGACTTGTGGGAGAAAACGGTTTTGATTTTAGTGTTGCTGTTGGTGCACGAGAGAAGGTGGAAGGGTGGAAGGTTGGAATTGGGCCTGGTGTGGTAGGGTCTCGGCTGGAGTGGTGGTTTGTGTTTGGAGGTGGGTTGTGGGTGAGCCGACTTGTTGGGGGAAGAGGTTTGGGGAGAAGGGTGTGTGGGAGTGGTGGGAGAAAGTCGCATTATAGGAAGTGTATGGAAGGAGTAATACCTTTTTTTATTTTTGCTTACGGATGTGGTAATTTCTGAGGACTGAAGATTGTCGATATGGAGAAAAGATACATTGAGTAAAGCAATTGCTCTTATCCCGCGGTGGAAGAGCTAGGGGTTAGAGTATGAACATTAACATTGAAGCCTATGCGATAAGAACCCCAGATTTATTTCCTGCCGATGAAGGGAGACCATTGGGTCGAAAGTCATCGTATCGAAAAAAATAAAAACAGGCCGGGGATACCGCAGAACATCAAAGTCGAGCAGTGATAATAATTACGTTTTGGACACTTTTGTAAAAATAGGGTCACTTGAATTGATCGATTACTACTTGCGGTGCACTTACGCTTTCACATCTCCTCACTCCAGGCTCCCAGTCGTGCGAGTGGGTTACAGCGCCTTCCCGAGTGATATTCCATGATGCGGAGGTGCCAACGTCCCAACGCAACTCAGATTATCTAATAGCTGGAAGCGCTCGGAACAAAAATATAGAGCGTACAGAACAGAAAGAAAAAAAAAAACGAAGAGAACCACTATCGCTCCTAAAAATAGTAAAAATGAGGAACCTAGCCCATACCCTTTTTTACCCAGTCACACAGTCTTTCAACCAAGCCTGGGAGGTGGCTCGAACGAATAACCCCGGCCCCTCCCGGCGACACCATAGCCACTATGCTACGGCGGTAGACGGTGGGTTCCATTTTAGTAGGCTTTAATCCTGGCGCGTGGAGGTTTCCATGATAGTGCAGAAAATGTAAAACACTTTCAGAGAACAAGGTCCAGTGCATGGAGGGATTTGGAACATACTTAGGACACAGTAAATTTCAATTTGGGTGTGGAGCGTTTTAGTTGGGGAGTAATGGAGTGGGATTGCGGAACAATTCAAGAAATTCCCGAACGTGGTCTGGGCGTTTTTGTTCCAAGATCTCAACCTCACCCCTTTACCACGCTCACAAACCTCACAAATCTCATAAGCCTCGTCACGCTTACCACACATACTACGCTTACTACGCACAACAAGATCACTACGGTCACTATCTTTAACACTCTCACCACCCTGTATTCTGGCCGCAACAGCCCCGCAAACCACCCTACCACAAACATGTCCGCCCGCACCCTCTGCACCACCCACTTCCTTGCTACCGGCGAGGGCTGCCCCGTCTGCGACCTCACCCCCGTCGAGATCATCGTCTTTTTCGGTCGCTGGATGTGGTCAAACCGCCCCCCCGTTACCGGCTCGGAGTCACCGCACAATATCAAGCTTTGGGCCGACGATGATCGTTTGAAACATAAGACGCCGTGGTGGAAGGGGTGGGGGAAGAAGGCGAAGAAGGGGGAAGTTAGGGTGCCAGAGGGGGTGGATCCGGCATGGCATTGGGGTTAGGTTGCCGGGCGAAGGGGATGGGGGGGGAGGGAGTGGAAGTAAAGCGGGAAAGGGAATCGCCGATGGTTCGGCATTGGGTGGGTGTTTTGGGAAAATTGGTTTGGGCGGAGGGGGTAACGGAAGTTATTGATGATCATTCGCTCATTTTAATAAACACGCTCACTTTAATAAATACGCACCATTTAATAAATTTTTCTTGGTCGTTATGTTAGTTGTTTCACCCCATCTGTATGTCTGTGAATGTGCCTATTGCATTCTGGAACTTCTTGACGCCGTATCTTGCGAATTTAATCAAAGTCTGTTTTACAAATCCGTCACTATCAAGTTTCGATAGAGTTTCCGGCGGTGGAAATCTGTTGTGCCATAAGACAAAACCGCACCGACCACTAAATAGGGGATCTCAAACTGTACCAACTGTACCAACTGTTTCTCTTGATAGTTTTAACCAGTTTAATTTGTTCAACCGCCGTTTTAACTCTTGGCATACTCACCATGATAATAGTCCTAGGAGTAGCTCTTCCTGTTCTTGAATAGGGTGTTCAACCTTTGGAACTGGCATGTTCGACATGAGGAACTGGGGTATTCTAGCTCATCAACATGAGTTGTATAAACCGCCTAAACCATCGATATTACCGGTTTAGCATATTTCTAAACCGTTTAAGCTATGTATTAAGGGCGGTAAGGACCGTAGTAACTGGTAGACTAAACGGTTCAGTTTATCACGGGAAACTCTGGGCTCGGAACAATTGAAAATGATCTCTGGACGGCGAAAACCATGTCTTATCCGTATGAGATTAAAGTGCAGTATAGTAGTTCTGACAGCCTTAGGCCAAGGTGGCCGCGCAGTATCAACGAGTTAGCAAACATGCCCATCCTTATATACATATCGTCCCCCTCATCCTCCACCTGCAGCTCTCACCTTTCCACAAGCATATCAAACCAACCTTCATAACTCACAACCCTCCAACTCAATCAGACTCCCACAACCATGTCTGCCCACGCTCATTGCACCTTCCACTTTCTCGCCACCGGTCAAAACTGCGTTATCTGCACTTTCCAGAACATTGATACTTTCCTCTTCTTCGCGACCTGGGGTTGTGATCTGCGGGCGAATATTAAGCTCTTCAAGCACGAGGCGAAGACGCCGTGGTGGAAGTGGGAGAAGAAGAATAAATTGAAGAATGTCACCATCAAGGGGCGAAAGGCGGGCATGGATCCGTGGTGGAATCAGAGATAGAGTAACACGAGGAGGGAATAGTCTTGGGGCGCGCATTGGATGCGGTGAAGGTAACAACCACAACCGTTCTACTAGCTCCTTGCTGGTTGACTGCTAACATCGTGGCCAGGTTTTGATAACTTGGAAGAGTTGGAGGTGCATTGGGGTGGAAGGCGTACTGGTTTCCGTCTGGCTGTTATCATTATCACTGAATAAATGATTATAAATCTCAACTTTTTTCTGTACCTCTTGTGTTCTTCAGTTCCGAACTCATTGTAGTCAGGCTAGGGTGGCGCCAGAATCCTGTATACTCTCTGCCTAGGACACGAAGTGTACTCCCAAATTAAATACCATTAGCTTGATATCTTGATATAGTGGACATTTAAGTTGGGCACAGGGGTTACTATCCTCATAGGGTTAGGGTTAGGGTTACTTGCTACTTCGACGCATTTCCGGTTACTTGTTTGCCGCAGCTCCGAGGACTTCTAGTAACTGCATGCAGTGTTTGCCCTTTTCTCATTTCACACTGTCATCCTTGATATATTCTTCCAAAATAAAGAGAGACCATTATGTCTGTCACGATGTAACTCGATGTTCACTTCGCGCCGCCGCCCGATTTCTCTGCCCAAGCAATCCGTGCATAGCGGCTGAACCTTTGGACGCTGGTGTCTTGACGTTCTCGGTCGAGGCGGTGCGGGGTAAATTCCCAACGGACAAAAGGACAGTTCACAACGACTACTGTGTCCTCACTGGCTGGATTATATTCGGCTATTTCTTTCGCTGATTTATGTCTTTTCTTCCTCATATCCGAGCAACACCGTCGTACCTGCTATCATTCAACCTGGTTAAAATTTTATCAAGTGAGCTTTAGACCGGTTTGCGTCATACATACAGGTATGTATGGGACTGAAGTCTATATTGAGCTCCTGGTTCACCCTACAGACCTCTAGCTCTAAAGCAACGAACTGTGTGGGGAAATAGTGTGCTAAAATCTCGTTCATCCATTAAAACTTGGTCACCTATTGGTCTTGACTTTTCGGCCCGTAACCTACCCAATCCTCCGACGGCTCTAGTGCTACCTCTTCTGGACAGGCAAGTCGTGCTCTAAATATCTGACGGTGCCGATATGGGCGTCACGGGGGAGTAAAGGGTGTCAGAAACCGAACATGTTAAACAGTGCACTAATAACTTTTATTTCTTACAGGGCTAGCATATCGCCAGACTCTTATCAATATTCCACTGAGGCATATGTAGTCTCGTATATGTCCCGTACTTGCAGCAAGCCCCCCACCAGCAAGCACGAGAGTAGACAAGCTGTGAACAAGCCTAAGGCATATGGCATCCCACCGATCTCACCAAACAGAGTCCGCACCTCGTGCTATTCAACCACTGATCCTTCCCACCCAGCACCCTACACACCGGATCATCTTTGGAGTTTCTGCATTGCCGACACCTACTTGTGCCCACCTCCTCCTTCGTGATTGCGTACTTCCCGCCAAGTGATATAAGCCCGTCAACATACTTCCCCTTGACCCATGCAGCTCTCTTACCCAAGTCACGCTGGGCATGGGCGAAGTCGGTATAGTCGCCAAGGAAGGCGCCTACCAGGTAGAAGCGTGCACGGGGGAGAGGGGTGGTAGTAGAGGCGGTGTTAGTAGTTGCCAAGTCGATGGTAGGCTCAAGTATAGTGTGTGCTGAGTTACGGCGGACACTAGCGCTGGGCCTATAGTCTTGGTCGTCTTCGTCATCCACCTCATAGACCTCAGTACCGACATCGTCCGCTGGGGGAGGTGATTCAGTGTTGCGCATAGGAGCAGAGTCTTGCGAATCTGGTACTTCATGATCTTCTTCAAGGTCGGCGTGTTCTTCAACAGCCAGTGTAGCAGTCCCAGAGATAAATGCCATATCCCTCTGGTCAGGAGTCCCCGATTCGCGATTTCCCCCAGCCGCGACAGGTGCAATCCTCTTGTAAGCTGCAAGCGTCATCTGACGGGTAGCCTGAAAAGCCCCCACCGGATCAGCTGGGATGTTGAAGATGTGTCCGTCGATAGTGAGTATTCTCTGTTCTTTGCTTGGGGTGGGATCCATCGATGCGCGGGTTGGGGTAACGGAGATGAACACGATATCCCTTGCCCCGGCCGTACCATCAAAGATATCAACGAAGGACGAGATTATCTGAGAACGTATGGCGTGGAACGCCTTAAGCGGATCCTTCGGGATGTTGAAAATATGTCCGCCGATTGACAATACGCGTAGCGCTGACTCTGTTGTTGGGCCGTCAGCATCGAGCTGGGGGGACACAGAGTGCTGGCCCTGGATTTGGCCGCGGGCTGGCTCAGGTGAGACGGAGCAATTTGTTTCGGTCCGGGCGGGGCGATGTGAGAGCGTGGGGTAACGACTTCTGGTGTACGGGCGAAGGCGAGCGTCGGAAGGGACAGGGGGGCACTTAGCACGACGGGCCATGGTGAGAAGGAATCGTGGAGCCGTGATGGTTGTGACTGGTGGAAGGGAAGGATGGTCGTTAGGTCGTGGTGTTACAGACGTGGGACATGGATTCGCACTCGGATATTACCTGGATGCGCTGGGAACCAGTTCCCCGCATATTCCGGTGTTGGATCAGTGTCACAAGTACTGTACCAATTGTAACTGGATACGGAGTTCGTTTATTGCATCAAGGTTCTATGGGAGAATAATATAAGGTTTCAATAGGCTTTAATCAAGTACTTAGCAACGTCAATAGAAACGTTTTCTTGGCTTTCTTGTGTAGCGCCGGCTGCCAGCCATGTTGGCCTGGACCTCACATAGTGGAATAAAGATACGAGATACTACACTTCAGGAGCTTCCATTCCAACATCGAACCATTATCATCTCCATGCTGTTTTCATTATTAATGCGAGCTCTAGGGGAATTTTGAAAGTTTGATATTCCGGTTTCAATTACGAGCCAGTCGCCAATAATTTATAACGAACCCAGAGAGACTGCAATCTAGAATTGGGCTGATTAGCAACAGACCTCGAGCTCAAATCTAGAGAAAGCTCTCGTCATGCTTGATTTTAACTGGGGTGCGTGGCAAGGGTGGGAAGCGAAACCACACAGTAGTAAATAGTAGCGGACGAGGGATATACTCGACGACGGGCACATTAACAGCAGAAAGAACGAAGAGAAATGGATTCCAGATTGAGAACTACTAGTGAGTCTATTTAGACCATTTCACCTCCTATGCCCTCATTACAAGAGCTTTCTACCCCTCCAAATTCTCCTCGACATTACAGCTCTGGGCCTGCTGCACGCAAAGCCCGCACTTGTTCCCCATCATCCTGACCCACGGATCCTCTCCAACCAACACCCTGCACACGGGAGATACTCCATATCGGTCCTTGGTCGAGGTGCACCGCCTACATTTTCCCTTCCCCACTACCTCTCTGGTCTCGGCGAATACTCCGCCGATTGACAGCAGCCCCTCAATATACTTCCCTTTACACCATCCATGAGACACGCCTAACTCCCGCTGTGCTTGCGCGAAGCCACTGAAATCACCGAGGGGCATGTCCTTGGGATAGTAGCCCTTCCTGCCAGGGGCTGTTGGTGTTCGGACACTGGTAGACTTTGGGGTTGGGGCGGTCTTAGAAGCCGCGGCTGTGGCATTGTGCTGTTGCGGGGTGCGAGTGGTAGGGATGGTCGGTGCGCTGCACGCTGGCGGGGAGTAGCCTTTCTCTTCGTCTTTCTCTTCTTCTTTAACTCCCTCTTCATCTTCCTTATCTTTCTCTTCTTCTTCTTCTTCTTGTTCTTCTTCTTGTTCTTCGTCTTCCCCCCCTCATTTCCGCCTCCTTCTTCGCCTTGATCGTATTCTTCTTCCTCGTCCCTGTCGTCATCCTTATCCAGACCCTGTGACCTCTGGTGGGCAGGAGGACGTTCACCCTTCGTACCCATCCTGTCGGCAGTAGCTCTCTTTTTGTCCGCCGGCCTTCCCCCGGACATGCTTTCCTCACTAAGGCGTACGGTAGCAGTGCCAGACACCAATGCTATGTCCCGTGCCTCCGCACCCCCCTCTGCCACGCGCCGAAACGACTCCATGGTCATCTCGCGGGTGGCGAGAAACGCAGCCACCTCATCGGTGGGAATGATGAAAACGTGGTTATGAATAGAGATCTCTCTAACATTTCCAGTGTGGTGGGTGACGATGGGCTGACGTATGCTCAAGCCGCCGCAGACGCCGGGCTGTGCAGCCGCAGGAGCCAGGGCAGTACCGAAGACGAAGCCTGTGTCTTGAGCACCTGGGGCCCCTGCCCATACGGCGCGGAAAGAGGCGATGGTCTGCGACCTGGTGGTGTGGAACGCTTGGAGGGGATCCTTTGGCATAAGAAACTCGTGGCCATCGATCAAGAGTGTGGTGGTGGTGGGAGCTGACCCCACTTCAGCGGCTGGGATGACAGCGGCTGGGATTACGGCGGAAATGGTAGTGGGCATGGGCGCAGGTTCTGCCGCGGGGCTTTTGAGTGACAGAGCTTGACTTCTAGGGTGGTGTAGGTTATTGTTAGGGCGTTTGGACGGAGGGCAGGACAATGGGGTAGGCTTGTGGACAAGAGCGTTCGGTGAGTTGACGTCTGATAGGCGGTGCTTGCGGGCACTGTGAGAGGGTTCCATTATGATGGTATTGGTTGGGGGTGGGGTCATGATGGTGGTGGTGGTGGTGTTGGTGGAGATCAGGGGAGAAAAGAAGAGGTAAGGATAGGTGATGCACTAGCGGGTGATGTGTGCTTGGGCGAGTACCTCGAACGATTGGGGCCTGATCAAAGATTAAAACCACAATGAAGTGAACCGGGGGAATAACTACTGGTGTCAATTCTTGGGCCGTGGCAACTGATTATCACAGTTTGTCCACTAAAGCTGATCAGGGTCCAGTTGGAAGTAAGGATAGGGTGTTCGTTGTGGGTTAGGGTTCGGGAACCCTAGCTGGTGAGAATACCGCTGTATGAAGTCCTGAACGTGAACTTACTAAAAAAAAACAAGAAATTAAAGCGGAGCTGGACTGACTGCTTCGTGGGGTGTTGTACAAAGGCACTTTGAGCGGGCACACGAAATGTTTAAAAAGGAACACGAATGGTTTAAAACACCACAAGGCGGTCACGGGAACTGCGCTATACGCCCAGGGCCCAGGCATGAAAGGGTGGCTACAAACCGATTCCAATAACCTAGCCAGTTTCCCAGCGTTGGGAGGTACGTTTCTTGAGGTATTTCGAGTTTTTCAAATATCTCAGAATGATGCGTATCGCAGCTAATCATCCGGTAGGGAACCTAGGTTCTGAAATTGGCGGATCTTTGTCCTTTCATGTATAAGATCCTTGACAGGTTCTGGTGACAAGCAATGAGGAAGGACAGCCTACCAACGCCGTAGAAACACCGAGACTGGAGGATGTCTCAAGATGTGGCTCATTCCCGGCCGCAGTGAACGCGTTTGACGTAGCGGTATGCATTGAGACCGTTTAGTAGTGATTTATGGATTAAAAATGCTCAAACATATGGATTAAGATGCTCAAATATATGGCTAAATAAACTATGGAAATAGCTTTTAGATGCCTTGTTATATTCTAGAGGATGGACCAACATCTAGAATCTCACTCGGTTCTGCTGCTCCGCCCATGAAGGAACATTCTCAACATTTTTGAGATAGGTTAATATAGCCTCTTCTAACTATAGAAAGTCCCTATCAGCTTACCCTCAATTATGCAACACTTCAACCCGCCCAAACCCTCCCACACCATATCTCACATCATTCCCGCAATTAGAAAACCCCTAACCCTGCGAATCCTCCTCCACATTACACGGCACCGACCTCTGCCCGCAAAACCCACACCGCTGAGTCGTCCACTTGGCACATAGATCCGCCCAGCCGCCCTCCAAGAGCACCCTACACGCCACAGGCACGCCATGTCGCTGCCCTGACTGAATGTACCGCCTACACTACCCCTCCCCCACCACCTCCCTCGTCTCCGCGAAGACCCCACCGAGCGAGTGTAACCCCTGGATGTACTTCCCCACCCATACGCAGCTTTCCCCGCACATGCGCGATGTCGCGGAAATCGCCAAGTGGAAGGTTTTGGCGGTAGCGGGTTTGGAGGGCCAGGCTCGTAAGGCTATCGTTGGTGGCGGCGGGAGCGGTGCTACGGACGGGGGGAGTAGCATCGACGGCCACTCGCCGATCAGGCCCAGTACTAGGTTGCGTGTGGGCGGGGGAAGCAGTGCGGGCAACGGCCGTCCCAGTGCGGCGGCGGCGGGGGCGTGCAGCTGGTACAGGCGAGGCGTAGGCCTCGTCTTCGTCATCCTCATCTTCACTGTATGTATCGTAGATGACCCTCTCATGGACCTGCGGCGGCGGTGTGTCCTCCTCCATCGCCATCGCACTCTGTATCGTTGCGCCTGCCTCCGCCTCAACACTTGTCGCCGCCGCCGTCGCGGTGCGGAACACAAACACCATATCCCTTATCCCCACCACGCCTTCCGTCACGCGCAGCTACGACGCAATGGTCATCTCACGGGTCGCAAGGAATGCGGCCACGGTGTCAGTGGGGATGGTGAATGTGTGCTTACCGATGGCAATCTCCCTGGTACTGCCATTGTCGTGCGGGACCGTAGGCTAGACTATACTCAGGCTTAGTGTACCGCCCACCACCGGCCCCGCAGCAGCAGCCGGAGGCAGCGCAGCGCCAAACACAAAGCCCGTATCCCGCCACGCTACAGCTCTGAAAGAAGCTATTGTCTGCGCTCTTGTGGCGTGGAATGCCTGCAAGGGGTTGTGTGGGATGGGGAATGGGTGATCGTCGGTCATGAGTATCGTGTGGGTGGCTGTGTCGGCGCCGCTATAGTGGTGACGGCCTGGTCTTGATAGCTGGGGCAGCGGCTTGGACTGGTGGTGTGCGGCGGCTGGGGCGGTGGAGATTGCGGTAGCAGGTTCGTGCGGAGGGGCGGAACGGGGGTGGGGAGTGGGTGAGAGGGAGGGTAATGAGGGAGGGGGTGATGAGGACTGAATAGACAGGGCGGCGTGCGCGTACCGCGGGGGTGTCTCATTGTGGCGGTGAGGAGGTGTGTGCGAAGTTGGGGTGTGGTGATGTTGGTGGGGACGGTGGAAGTAGAGGGAGGAGGGGAGGGTGGGTGGGGATCTGCTGTGTTTGACCCAGTGAGCCTAACAGGAGTATTCAACCTGGGTCTTGGTGGGAGGTTTCAGTGGGGTAAGAGTTCAAACTGGAGAAACATTCTCGGGTCTTGGCGTTCCCAATGAGGGGTTTCTCTAAACCCAAACAAAATGACTCCAGGATGGAACGCAAAACGAGGCAGAATCACTTGCCGAGATGTCCCCAGATAACGGGCTCGAACGTGCACCGCAACGCCTAGAAAACCCATGCCGGTAGGGCAGCAGAGCGCTTCACGAACTATCACTCGGTGCTCCCCAAATAAATGCATCGACTTACGCCGTCGAACACATTTCAAGGGTAGCCCCGGATAAACGGCTGGAGTCTCACGCCCTTAGATCCAGAGGAATAAATTCATTATAGAACCCTCCTCCTCTGTTTGGTAAGGCTGGCCTCTATCCATTCTGAGTTGACAATATGACGCACCTATATATGAGGCCCTTGATTATATATTGTAGTCCATAGTTGGGGGGACGTTGCGGGCCGGGACTGGGCCCCAGACAGTGCGGCGTGTGTCAAAGGTTTATATCGCTACGCTCAGTGGTAGTAGCTACCGCTTTGCCCAATAGTCGTTGAGAAATGGTGGCAGAAACCTTCCCGGTGCAAGGCGTGTGGACTACTGCAACGAGTAACTAAGGACCGCTTCTAGAAGTCCTAGTTGCTCAACATTGACGAGTGGGTGGTTGTGCTAAGTCCTCACTAGAATAATCCTTCCAGCGACTATCGCCTAGCACTTGACGAAATATGTTTCGCGATGGTAGATACCTCTCCTCCCGGGTTTCAAAATGATCCACAGACCCCAATGAAAACGGGTAGGGGAAGCGAGTCTTTGCTCTCCGGTCGAACAACATTGACGCTAGGAGCTTAGGAGCTCCGGCGCATTTTTGGCGGCAGTCCCTGACGCACCAGTGGGTATTGTGGTACTTTGGTATGATTAATAACCAAAATAAGGTCGAGTATAGGGTTGATTAAATAAGACTCTAGCAAGATATCTTACATGCTATAGTATAGTAGCATAATTCAGTGACGATTGGTGAACTTCATTAAATATCACTCGGTTCAACAGGTTCAGCGGGGAACAAACATTCACATATATTTAGGATGGTAAAATATAGGATTACCCTCGGTACGTACATAGTGTTATTTCTTAGGGAGCGGGACTAGCAGCGCCGTGATTCTAAATCACCGTGTGGTATTTTTTACTGACGGATTCGAGTACGGGATTGAGTGATAGCTCATGAGTATTATTCAGCTACGTATTTCATATACCACAGTGTTAGGCACCAACGTAAACCTCGCTAAGGCTTCCTACGAGAACACCTTTGAGCGCTACTTCTTTGAGATATAACTAACCCCAGCCAAATCAGCACCACCACCGGCACCACCTCCACCCCCGCAACATTGCCCCCATCGCCCCCATATCCCACCTGCACCTTCCATCTCTTCACCTGACACCCCTCCTCACCCTCAGGTCCCTCCGATGCCCTCTTCATCTTCCCAGCAACACAAACCTCGCCTCCTCCGCCTGCCGCACCAGTCCCCATCGCAACAGCCAAATCCCTCTCTGTTCCGTTCCGTGCCGCGATCGCACGATACGACGCAATAACCTGCTGTCTGACCGCATGGAAGCACGCCACCGGATCTGCGGGAACCTCGAAGGCGTGCCCATCGATTACAATCACGGTGATGCCCGCGGGGGGCAACAAGGGCAACGTGTTGGTAGCGGCGTCGACAGTGCTTGGATTAGCAATGGTGGGAGTCTGCTGATCCGCAGGAGCAGTAGGAACTAGTTGTACCTCGGGGGATGCGCCGGGCTCGGTCTTGATGCGCCTTTCGGGGCCGGAGGTGTGGGTGCCCTTGGCGCTCGTCTTCAGTGGTGCCTTCTTTGGTGCTTTTTTTGTGGGAGCCTTTTTGGTTTTCTGAGGCGCCGCTTTCTTGCTCTTGGTGGCGGCAGCACGAGGAGCGGCTTTGCGAGTTCTCTTGCCGGCGGCAGCGGGAGACTCACTTCCATCATCCTTTTCATCTTCGGGAGCTTCGTCGTCGACGAGTTCTTCATCATCGTCGACGGCTTCACCATCTTCGAGGGCCTCGTCCTCCTCTTCGAGGTCTTCCTCGTCACTGTGGACAGAGGGCTCGGATGGGGATGGATCTGGTACTGCCGCTCTTCCATTACGCGTGGAGTTGGAGGTGGATTGCATACCATCACGTAGGGTGCCGCTTCTGGTTCCTGTACCCCGGCGGATTGTTGGGCGGTAGCCGATGCACATCTTTATGTTCTGGAGGATACAGAGACTGCTGATTGATTCTTTAGGCGTTAGAAATAATGGAGTTAACGAGACGTGATGGGGGGGGGGGGGGGCAATAGAATGTGGTGATGGATGATGAAGAGTGAACCGCAGGAGAACGTGATGATGATGGATGTTGCACCGCAGGGGAACCTGCGATGACGGAGATTGATGGAGACAGATGGGGATGGAGAAGAAAAGGTGGAGAGGGGAGAGTGAGAAAGGGGAGTGGGGAAAGTGTAGTAGGTGTCGACGTGTTCCGGCGGCTTCTGCCGTCGTGATGGGCTGTACACGTATGCGTTATTTTTAGCGTGACTCTGGAATCCGGACAAGGTAAGACAAGTGATGATCAGGCTCGAGAACATCTTGGGCTTTTTCCTCTTCCTCAGTTTGCCCAAAGGACCTTGCAGCTTTTTCCAGCTCATAATTGAGGTCAGTAGGAAGGTCAAACAAGTCGACTCCTAATCATAGAATATCACTCGGTTATGTGCTCCAGCTCGGATGCGAGACTACAACCACCTGTTTCACCGCGCCGGAGGTTTTGAGTCGTCTTCCTGTACTAACGGTATCGGACAGAGAATGTAGTATTATTGAATAATTTTGAAGGGGCTACAGACATGGGGAGTGTTCGGCGCCTGGATAGGAGAGACAGGAGCGAGTGATAGTCTGTGAACTAATGAGCGCAAATCCGTCAGGTACATTCCTCTGTTTATCGGTTATTCGATTCATAAGTTAAAAAATGTTTTCCAGAATTATTTAAAGAAGCAGTTCAATTCACCTTTTGCTTTTCTTATTTGGTTCAGTTAGGTTGCGACTCAGGTCAAACCGGTTTGAGACCTTGTTCGAAGTACACCTCAATTAAAAACAAAAGAACCCTAACCCTGAACAGCTTTGATGTAGGTACATATATGATTTCTGCTGCAATACTGCTAAGACCTCAAAACAACTCGGCAGTGTTTGCGGTTCCTATATTATTGGGTTACTTGTTGGCTATTTTTAGCTAGTTTGGTTTAGTTTGGTTGAAAAGAAGAAGGGATTATAAATGTTGGAAACACTTTGAATCATAGTACTTCGGTAGATAAAGCTTCAATTAGAATGAATAATTGACAATATATTCTTTTTTATGTTGGTCGCCCAGCAATGAAGTTCCATTACCGGCAGCGATACCTCCCCGAAATGGGGCTTTCGGATTGTGCTCAAGCTTGCTCGGAGTTCAAGAAGACTCGGCCTGTATGAGCCCGCTGGGATCCTGTCAAACAGTAGAGGCGGGATAGAAAAAACGCTGTAGACTTACTAACTTGTAGCACACCTTCGTAGGAGATAGTCCACACTCCATCCACACTCTCTCCCCTCTCCCTCTCCCCCCTCTCTCTATCTATCTCACAACCTTCACCCCTCCATCATCCATCCGTACATCTTTCATCTCTCTATCATTGAATTTCACTATCCCACATCAATTCCATTGTCTCCTATCATCCACGATGACCTTCACTCCTATGGTTCGCCACGGCACTGGTCCCAGATACCGACTTTTCCCTGCCCCCATGTTCAGTGCGGAGGCCAACTCCCCAATGGTGCCCTCGGTTGAGCTCATCAAGGCGAGTCACAAAAAGGAGGACGAACACCCAGGGCTACAGGACGAATACCTCGGCACCGAAGACGAATATACCGGCACTGAAAGCTCTTCTAGTGGTTCGGCTGCCTCTGAAGGTGATAAAGAGAGTGTCAACTCCAAGGACCGCTACGGTACCCCGGGGGAGTACCTCGAGACCGAGGATGAACACTCCGCGACTGAGGATAACCACTTCGGCAGCGAAAGCCATATCAGCGAGACCGGTATCTCCGAAGATGACGACGACCACAATAACGACCCCGACAGAGACGTTCCTGATCGTATTCCTGCTACTAAGAGAGCTCGGAAAGTAGCCGCTCGTACTGCCACCCCTGCTGCTGCCAACGGCGGGAAGATCGCCAAGAGAGGTGCAAAAGACAACAAGAGCACACGCACTCAAAAGCGCATCAAGGCCGAGCCTTCCACCTCCGACGAGGAGCGCGAGGATATCGACGACTCTGCCCAGGAGGTTGACGCGGCTGAGTACAATGCGAAAAGGAAACGCAGCAGGATTGATAACGACGATTCCGAGCCCTACAGCTCCGATAATGCTCTCGCGATCTTTATTGACGGGTATGGCTTTGATGTTCCAGTGGATCCGGTTGAGTGCTTCCATAAGGTGCGGAAGCACGTTCTTAAAGCTTACCGCAGGGTTGCGGCAAGAAGAGGGACTAAGAAAGATCTGGCTGTGGTTCTGGGGAGTGGCAAAACGGAGGGAGCAGGTGGTGTAAATGGGGGGCTTCTGACGGTGATTGCGGTGGTAAGAGAGCGGCTGAGGAGAGTACCGGCGGGGATCTGGAGGAGGGTAGGAAGGTGAAGAAGTACCGCGCGGCAGCTGCGAATAACGGGAAGCAGGGTGATACTGTTAAGGGTGGTGCCATTGCGAGTGATGGAGAGCGTAGGGCTATGGGGTTGAGCATTATGCTCTGAAAAAATGGTGTTCAGACTTTCTTGTTGGTTAGGTTCATACGCATGATTTTCACATTTTTAAATGGTTAGCTAGATAGGGTACAAACAAAAATAAAGACATTTTGTGCTCTTTTCTTTTGGACTGGTTGATAGTTCATGGCCTTTGATATCCCGGCGTGGGTTAGGATTCTTGGAATTGTTTCTGGCTCTGAAGGGGGAAAGGATAATCAATCCATACATCTAGCCAGTTAGCTTATACCAGCTTACAGCGCACAGGGCTTTGTGGTGACCACTATAGTCTTAGGGATAAGCTCAACAAACTGGGTGTTTAGAATTTAATTCATACCTGGCTATACCGCGTTGTCGGCGTCTCGTTCCGGGAACTGGCCCACCCTCGATGCCGCCTTGGTAATACAATTTCGATATGCTCAACAGTATTTTGAAAAGGAGGTGCGGCGGATTCCGACTCGCTCTTGTGATCAGTAGGCGAATTTCACGAAGTTCGTGGGAGTAGTCATAGGATATCGCTCGGTCACGTGTCCAACACCCACTCCACTTCACCGGTATCAATCATGACACCACGAGAAGCTGTTCTATCACTCCGGCTGTATCCACATACCCGGAGAACAGACCAACGCCTGACTATGCTAACCTAATATACAGATGGCGGTGATACTTGGTCCCGCTATAGGGGGGTGGAGATTCGGCACGAGTGATAAACTGTGAATCTGGTGTATGTTGACTACGGAGCTACACCGAGTTATGAAGGGTGTCTAATGCCCGTGGATCAGGATGAACTCAGCCTAACGAGGAAGAGGTTCGGGTATATACTTGCTGGTGCTAATGGAGGTGATGCATCACTCCCTGCTCCCGGGAGTGAGGCACTAGGGGGATGAACAATCAAAAGACTCATGCTGTGGGGAAATTAAGAAAAACACGTCTAAGGACTACGTTACCGGACTCAAATACATATATCTATTCTTTTCAAGACCGATATCATGAGCTACAGCAACCTGACTTCGTCCGGAGGTGGCCCTCATCTCCCTGCGTCCAAACATTCAGAGACACAGTTACATATGGATCTAGGTAGAGAGATCCCGATCACCAGCAGCTTGGAAAGAGGAGGGTCTTTTGGCGAAATATTGAAGAGAGCTTGAAGTTTGTTTTACCCCTTCTTGTATGAGACGTAGATTAATCGATGTCAATTCTAGGTAAATAAATGTTATGCCCCTTTCGCAGACGCTGCCTAGAACGTAAACAACCTCCTGATAAATTTTTGATTAGTGGGTTCCCATCAAAAAGACCCTTACCAAGAGAAACGCAAGTCGCCGCCACCCGGAGCTCTTGGTACACACATACTTGTGAGGACCAGCCAATATCTGGCACCAGGTTTAATTCTGAGTAACAGTAGTTTCTTTTACCGCTTTTCAAATCTCTGTTGTTTCCTAATATATAAAACGTCAGCACGAAAAAGGTTTCGTAAATGGCCGGTGGTGGTTGGACCTACACCCAGGTTCCCGACATACAACGTGAAGGGTGTCCTAGAATACTAATGCCGGAACAGCCCTTCAACAAAATGATGGTTAAGTTTACTCCGCCCGGGAAAGGGTTCCAGGCCAGACCAGCAGGGAAAAGAGAAATGCCAAGCTTTATTTTGTTGATGATTTCAATTGATAGTATAAATTGAGATGGCCAATCAAGAAATGATTCCGGTCAGTAACAACAGAGGAATGTAGGATGCTGCGGCACACAGCACCTATGCGTATACAGGGCCCCGCCCTACCAATGGGGCTCGAGAAGATGGCTCAAACATAATTAAACCACTAAAAATGACATGCCCTGGTAGTGTAGTGGTTAACACACCAGAAACTCAGCACGTAGGTTTAGAGCTGTGAGGAGATCTTGGGTTCGAATCCCAATCGGGGCAATATCAATTATTTTTTTTGTCCCTGACTTCTAATCCTAGGGTGCTGTTTTTCTTGATTTTGGGCCGATATCAACAATTAGTCGTATTTATTATTCCTACTTCGATGGCGTAGTTCCTAAGAGGGCCCATGTACCTAGAGCATCTCATCCAATGCGCTTGCATCGTGATTTGGCAAGGATCAACGCATCCACCAATCTCCTCAACTTCACAGAAAACATTCGCTACGGATGATGTATTATTTATTTCCCTGTAAAAATTGCACATTACTGCACATTAAAGAGCCGAGATTAATTGAAACTGTGTGCTGAAACAACCTAGATTCGGGAAATCTCTGATGGCTAATTTTGCTTGAAATGCCGCGATCGAGTGAGAATGAACCACTGCTATTTCGAAACCCCTTGTTTTTCATTTTTGAATCGGTTGGTTTACTAGTATTTCTCTATAATCATTTACTGAAGTATCTACTCTCCTTAGTTTAGAAGATCCGATAATCTTTGTTTTGTTAAACTAGAACTCACCGCGCCCCGCGGGGGAGAAACATGAGTGGGCAAAACAGCGTTTCTAACGGTTGCGATCGGTTGTTATGTAGTACAAAGCAACTGGCTGGCGCCCGGACCGGCGGAATAAGAACTCGTTTATATCGCAGAACCGTTCTGAGGTCTTGACATTAGTCTAATAGGACCTCCATACGAAAGGTGTTCAGGGTTAGGATTCTCTTTCAATAGGGCGTTCATGCTTTGTATGAGAGTTCTAGTTGCATACGAAACCCGTCTTCCTCAAGCCGGAAATTGAAGTGAACCAAATACCGAGAAGGCAGAACGGAAAGGAGCTGTCTTTTAAAACTGTTCTAGAACTCTGGTTTGAACTGATAAACAACTGTTGGAAACACAGCGGCAAAAGCCTCATGTTGTGAGTGGGATAGCATACGTGTTAAGACACATTATTAACACTACGTGGCCGAATCCAACCCAACATATATGTTTGTTTCAGGACCTATAAGGTCAACTGCGGCACGCTTCCTAGTCCAACCATCACTCTCATCCTTCTCATCCACACATTAGAGCTACAGTTAGCACACACATACCCTCCTTTCCAATCTAGATCTTTATCCTCCCCATCCAGAGGATCACTACGCTCGCCTCTCAGACACTTTATCACGCCCCTCAACACCAATGGCCCGCAATCGTTTTCACCGTAACCGCCGCTGCGGCCAGGTTCCCGTACCCAGCACCCCTACAGTACAAGCACGCAATCTTAATCTCCACCACGAGACAGCTCGCACACCAAATGTTGGACAAATGGACAATACCCATGCCTCCACCCCGACTTCTCAATCAGCCCGCAATCATCGCGCGGCCGCCAGCGTCACCCCAAGGCCCAAAGCCACAACGCCTCCTGCCACCATCACCCTTGCAATCGAGAACAGCCCATTTAGTCTACCCCACAATCCCATTGAAGACTTCCTCGCTACACGCGCCCAGAGAATCGCCTCATACCGGACAGTTGCAGCTGGGACGGCGAGGCTCAGCGATATGAATTATATCTTCGGCACTGTTATAGCTCCAGGCCCCATTTTTTCTGCTCCATATTTCTATGCTATCTCGTTACAACCTAGTGTACTTGAGTGGGCACCAACCACGGCCCAATTTGTTCCCCCCCGCTACAGCGGCCCCACTAGAGACATCAAAATCGACGGACACACATTCCCTCTCCCTACGGATGCGGTGGATGCCTTCCTGGTAACTCGTGAAGCGACAATCGCGGCATTTCTGGGGATCCCAGCGGGTAAGACGGCGGGTGAGTGGGCGGGATATATGCCATTTGTTTTAGGCACTCCTACCATTCCTACCCCCGAGTCGACCAGCGTTGTGGGAAGCGAGAGCGGCCCAGCACCCTAGCCTCATATTATGTACGCGTGGGGAGGCACGGTTATTTCCGGGGACTCAGATGAGGCAGAGGATGATGAAGATGATGAAGATGACGAGGATGAAGACGAGCACTACTTCACATCTGGTACTTGCAGAGGAGGACCCGGTTCATAGTGTCTTTGCGGAGGAGGATTAGTGGTGGAGGGTCGGTGTGGGTTTTGTTTGGTATGGGGACGAGGTGTTTAGTGGAGCTATAAGAAGAAATCGTGGCAGGATAGAGGGTGGTGGCAGGCGGCGGAATGTGGTGGAAGACCTTTGATTTCTGGGATTAGCTACGTGGTGTGCTTCACGGGAAGAATCATAACGATGATCACTCTCTAGCTGGATATCTGTTTCTAGTCCTTTTATGTTTCTACCACTATTTGCTGTGAATAAACACATTCTCAATTGATATTTACCCTGACAACTGCGAACGTGTACAAGTACTGATCGCTAAGTCCTGTTCTACATTCGTTTTTTCTTCTTTTTATTTAATTCATCAATTGCATGCAACCCTACGGGTATGCCAATTGTTGTACATTGGTGATCCAATCTCGGAAATAAGAACACCGGAATACCTATGACCTAGCCGCTCTCATGGTAGCTACTATGCCCGCTGTTCGCCACTACACCTACACCAAGACCTACGTCTCCTTATAACAACTGCCATACTCACAGGGTGAAGATTAAACATGGACTATCACTCGAACACGTGCAAGCAAATGGACCACGGACGAGTGATAGCCTATAAATCTTCCAAAACTCGTGGATTCTTATCCTGCCAATAGATTAGAGGTCCTTGGAGCTCAAATAGAATTTGAACACTTGCTTATGAGCGACGTATATCATGCTTGGTTTAATCTATCGAAGCCTCGTGTCGAGAGATGTAACACGCAGTATAGATGTATTTCTGCCTGTTGCTCCACCTTCTAGCTGCGGGGAGACCTATCATCACTCCACCCTCTCGAGGTTCCATCCCTATTAAATCTTTATCTTTTGGAAGTAGCGATACCTGTAGTTTGCCGGCGGATACCTCTTTCGAAATTCCATTATTACAATAACTCCGGCAAGAATCGGCCACGACGGGGTGGAATTCAACACTAGTGTTTCAGACGCTTTTTGATTTTCTTTCATTCTTTACTTTTCAAAGAGTGTGTTGGTTAATCAGTATCAGTGTTTCCAACGGTTGTAACCGGTTCTTACTTTCAGCAGAACTGAAACTGAACTTAATAAAAATAGCCGACAACTGAACCGACCCAATAAGAACCGGTTTATATTGCAGAACGGTTCTGAAGTCTTGGCACTAGTCTGGCAGGAACTCTTCACCCAAAGTGTTCTGGGTTAGGGTTGTTCCTGATAAGGTGTGCGTACTTTGTATGAGGAGTTCCACCTGCATGGAAAACCGGTTTCCCACAAGCGACAAACTGAACTGAACCAAATAGTGAATAGGCAAAACTGAACTGAACTGTTTTCTTAAAAGGTTCTAGAAAAACCGGTTTCAACTGATAAACTGAAGAACCGTTGGAAACACTGTACTAAGTTGTTAGTCGCTTCCGTTTAGTAGCTTTGGTGATCCGTTTATTGTTAAACTAGAACTGACCGCGGCCGGAGGAGAAGCATGAGGCGACAAAAAAGTATCATGAGGTGGGAAGGTAGTCTCGCTAGCCAGACGACCTATATTTCACGCTACACTTCGTCATCGCAGGCCACCTTGGCGGTAGCGTTCTAGGAGGCTTGGCTAACCGTAAATTACAGGTAGCTGACTAAGGGGTCTTGGTATGAGACTGGTGTTAGAACACGATGTCGCCGGATCGAACTACATATTTGTTCGTTTCAAGACATTTAATGTAATACAAAGATCAGTAAAGGATCAACTGATGTATTAACTTGACCAAATTGTATTGGATGTTTTACGACGAAAAGCATAATCAGTGCCAAGGCTGATTATGTTACTGAGACATGCATTATTTGGATTTAACTTTAGCTGCGGAACTTCCCAGTCCAAATACTTCAACACGCACTTACCCACCCTCTTCCCTCCCCATCTTCTCCATCAACACCATCACTACGGTACACCACCTCTCACAGACGGTTGATCGCGCACATCAACACCAATGGCACGCGATCGCCTTCGCGGTGACGGCCATCGCAGCCAGACCCCCGTAGCTGGGCCCTCCGTACGAGCCCGCTATCAACGTCTCCGCCCGGACACCACAAGCACACCAAAAGTTCGCAAAGGAAACCATACCAACGCTGCCACCCCTACTCCGCAAGAAGACCACCCACATCCTATCGCCGTCACCCCCACTTCGATGTCCAAAGCACCATCGCTACCTACCTCCATAACCCTTTTAATTGATAACAAGCCATTTAGTATCCCCCACAATCCCATCGAAGCATTCCATGCTACACGCACCCAGACAATTGCCTCATTCCGAGCAATGTTAGCGGGGGCGGCGACGGCCAGTGACATGAATTTCGTCTTCGGCGCGGTTCTAGCTCCGTCTTCCACTACGTACACTTCTGCTCCATCCCTCTACGCTACGTCGTCAGATTCTGCTACAGCTAAGTCAACATCGAGTATTGGCCAACTTGTTTCCCCGCTCTACACTGGTAGCACTAGAGATATCAAAATAGACAGCCACACCTTCACTCTCCCTACGGACGCGGTGGATGCCTTCCTGGCAACTCGTGAACTGACGATTGCCGCATTTCGGAAGGTTTCAGCGGGCGAGGCGGTGGCGGGGGGCGGGGGAGATGTGGCATTTGTTTTTGGCACTGCTTTTATTGCTACCCCCGACGGGAGCAGCATCGTGGGAGACGAGAGTGTTCAAGCGCCCCAGGCTTGCATAGCTAGTGGAGAAATCACGACAGCACCTACTTCTGAGCACACAGGTGAGGTCAGGGCACTGGATAAGGTAGGGGATCAGGAGGATTACGATAAAGCAGAGGATAACGCCACAACGGCGTCTAATGGCGGTCGCAGTCCTCACTCATGGAGGGAACTTTCTCCGGCGGTCCCGATGCTTGGCGAACGCCTTCGTCGTCGGGCACTTCGTGATACGGCACAGGATGAAACTGCCTATGTCGCCTCGACCTCAACCCCTATTCCGACACCGGCCGTTCCGGCCCTTACTTCCAGTACCGCAGCCCCACCTCTTCTCGCCAATCAGCTGCCAAAAACATTCCTCGGTAACTTTCGCAACATCACTCACGCGTGTCGGGCCCTGAACGAGAGCGACACCTGGTGGGAAGCGATATATGTCGAGGGCTTGATATCGATCAATGGACGCTTTGCCACAATAAAGGAGCTGGTTGGAGAGGAGAGGTGCCCGGTGTGTATTTCCCGGTGCGGCCTGAATGGGGAGGTTGGGCAGGAGGTGTGTAGGGTACTTGCGGAGGAGGACCCGTATCGTAGTATCACTAGGAAGGATTTTCCGGGGATGGAGCGTAGATGTAGCTATTGTTTGATGGCGGGGAAGAAGTGCATGGATCGAGAGTAAGCGGAGGGGCTGCCAGGATAGAGGGCGGTAGTGAGGTGGAGGACCTTTGCTTGCGGAGAGTGGCCAGGCGGTGTGCTGTACCAGAAGGGTACATAACAAGGATGGTCACTCGTTATATATTTATTTTTAGTGTTTATTTATTTCTACCACTATTTGCTCTTAAATTAAACATTCTCCATTGATATTTACCCCGCTTTGTGACAATGTGTACTGATCACCAAGTCCTGTCTCACCTCGGTGATCAAGTCTCGGAAAGAGGAACACCGTCATCGATATGACTTTGCCTCCCTCGCAGTAGCTACTATACCCGCTGGTCGCCACTACACCTACACCAGAACCCCCGCCTCCTCAGGGCAACTGCCATACCCACAGGGTTCGGATTACTCATGAAATATCACTCTATCACGTGCAAGCAAATCGACCCACTGATGGGTGATAGTCTATGAAGCTTACGAAAGCTCGTGCAGTCTTATCCTGCCAGTAGATTATAAGTCTTTGGAGCTCAAATAGGATTCTAACACTTGTAATTATGAGCGACGTATATTATGCTGGCTTAATCCATCGGAGCCTCGTGTCGAGCGATAGATGGTAATGAAATTGGTAGTCACGTAACCTAACTTGCAGCTGGCTTAATTAGGGCACGAATTAAACGGGGAATATCATCCGATGCGGGGGCGAGCCTGTGGGTGAGTTGTTGTTACCCGGTGCCGAACACAACACCTCCACCCCCCCCCCCCACCCACTTCGGGGAGGGGCCCAAGCCTGAGATTAGGGTAACTGTAAGGCTGCATGCAATTAATGTATTAAACGAAAAAAAAGCAGGATCGATGTATTTCTTCCTGTTACTCCACCTTCTAGCTGCAGGGAAACCTATCATCATTTCACCCTCTCGAAATTCCATCCCTACTAAATCTTTAGCGTTTGGCGGGAGCGATACCTATAGTTTGCCAACAGGTTTAACTACCTCTCTCTAAATTCCATCCCTACGATGATTCCAGGAAGAGTTGGCTACTACGGGGGTGCTATTCATACAACAATCTTTTATATTCCTTTTTTTTCTTTAATTTTCAAACAGTGTGTTGGTTTACTAGTATCTAAAAAATTACTAAAGTATTTAGTCACTGTAGTTTAGTAACTTTACTAATCCCTTTATTGTTAAATGTTAACTAGACTTCACTGCGCGCTGCCTGGGGTGAAGCATCAGTCGGCAAAAGCCTCACGTTGGGAGAGGATTCAAGAAGGATTTTCATGAGTATGTGGCCTGATTTAATTAGGGTATCTGTTGGTTTCACGAGTTATAAGTTTACCTGTGGAAAGCTAATTCTTAATCCAACCATCACTGCAATTTTTCCGGTTCCGCAGGTTCAGAGACACTGTCAACACGGACTTACCCTCCATTCCCCTCCTCATCTACCCCACAACACCACCACTGTGGTACATCACCTCCTACAGACACTTGATCACGTCCGGCCATCAACACCAATGGTATACAACCGCTTGAACGGTGGCCGCCACCGCCACCAAGCTTCTGTGCCCAGCTCCGTCCTACCAGCCCGCTATCTCAATCGCCCCCGTCAAATCGCTCCCGATAGGACACCAAACGTTCAACAAGGAGATACCCAGCCCGCCAACCCCACCCGGGAAGAAGAGCATACACACCACGCCACTCTCACAGTCACCCCCCCCGCCCAACGCCGCGCCATCAATCACCAATATCACCCTGATAATCGATAATCACACATTCAGCACCCCGCATAATCCCGTCAAAGCATTCCACCTTACACGCACCCAGACAATCGCCTCGTTCCGTGCAGTTGAAGCCGGGATCGCAACAGCCGGTGATATGCGCTTCATCTTCGGTGCTGTTCTTTTCACTACTGCTACCGTCGATGCTGCCTCGTCGGATTCTGATGTAGATGAGTGGACATGAAATATGGGCAAACTTATTCCCGAAGAGTACAGCGGCAGCACTACAGATATCAAAATCGACAGCTACACGTTCACCCTCCCCACCGACGTAGCGGATGCCTTCCTGGCAACTCGTGAAATGACAATTGCCGCATATCGGAAGGTTACAGCGGGTGAGGTTGTGGCGGGGGGAGGCAGAGATATGGCATTTGTTTTTGGCACTGCTATCATTGCCACCTCTGAGGGGAACAGTGTTGTGGAAGCCGGGAGCGTTGCAGAACTCCAGGCTCATATAGCTGGTGGGGAGGTGGCAGCATTACCTCCTTCTGATGACCTAGATGGTAGATGGTCCCGGGGGTGAATATGATGAGGCAGAGGATTACTCCACACCTATGTCTAATGGCGGTCGTTGTTCTCCTTCATGGAACGAGCTTACTCCGGCAGTTCCGATGCTTGGCGAAGGGCTTCGCCGTTTGGCACTTGGTGATACTGTAACTGCCTCTATTGCCTCGAGTTCCACCCCTATTATGACACCGGTCCCAGGCCCTACGGGGTCCGTAGCTCTGACGCGAAGCATACCCTCGGCCCTTACACCGACCGCCGCACCGCCAGCCCACGACGCCAACCATCGGGCCAGGGCCTTCCTCGGTGACTTCAGCGACTTCTATCATGCGTCTCTCAAGCTCAAAGTGCCCGCCACCTGGCTTGTAGGGATGTACGTTGATGGTGTGCTATCAATCAGTGGGCGGTTTGCGGCAACTAGGACCGGGATTGGAGAAGAGATGTATCTGATGTGTGCTTCACGAACTGTCTTGGATCACGCAGTTAGGCAAGCGGTGTGTAGGGTGCTTGCAGAGGAGGACCCGGCTCGTAGTGCCCTTGCGAAGGAGTATCAGGGGATAGAGGCTCGGTGTGGGTTTTGTTTGCTGGCGGGGACAGGGTGTATACTAGGGCGGTAAGAGAGAATCGCGGTGGGGGTAGAGCGCGGTGGTAAGGTCGGGTGCGGTGGAGTACCTTTGCTTTCCGGGATTGGCCATGTGGTATGCTTCACCAGCAGGATCACAACGCTGAACAGTCTAGATATCTGTTTCTAGTGCTGTCTGTTTCCAATATGATTTGCCCTTAAATAAATACATTCTCTATTGGGATTTACCCCGACTGCTGGTCCTGTTCTATATCGGTGATCCCGCCTCGTAAATAAGAAGACTGTAATCGCTATTACCTGACCCCTCTAATAACAGTTACTATGCTTACCGGCCGTAGCTACATCCGCGCCAAAACCTGTGCCTCCCCACAGTAGCTGCAATACCAACATGGTTAGCGCAAATCATGGTTTATCACTCGATTACGTGCAAGCGAATGGATAACTAACTAGTGATAGTCCATGATTAATACGATAACTTGGGGATCCTTATCCTATGTCAATGGTTAGAGACTCTACTACTACAGAAAATGCATCAATGAAAATCGTCAGTAAATGCATCGAATCGAGTCTGGAAAATGCATCGATAATACATTTCTGGTCTTACGTAATGCATCTGCTATGGCTTGACTAGCAAAGTAAATCTATCGGGAAATGAATCAGGTAATATATGAGGTAATGTATCAGGAAAGTCGTTGCCTGCTGTAGCACTCGGTAATATTAATATTTCAGGGCAATGGATCAGGAAATGTGTGCATCCCGGGTGCAGTTGTGATTGAACGGCTTTCCAAATAACTTTCCAAACGACTCCCCAACCGCTCTCCACTATATGAATCTCGTGCTGATGGGCGGCATCGAACTCCTACGGTTCTCAATATCCAACCCAGAGGGTACCATCTGCGCCATAATATTTATACAAAGGATAGTACTCATGTACTAGTGAAGTATAGGCATCTAGTGACGACTTTCCCTACACATTTCCTGATCCATTGCCTGATACATTTTATTACTGGGTAGCACATTAAACGACGACTTTCCCGATACATTTCCTGATTCATTTCCGGATACATTACCTGATACATTATTATTACCGGATACATGTAGTACATTGAACAACGACTTTCCCGATACATGTCCTGATACATTTACTTTGCACAACTTTCCCTACAATTTTACTGACAACCTTCCCTACAATATCGTCCATACGATCGTTCAACCGACGATTAAACAGAGGCCTCAATGTGTAATGCATTAATGAGTGTATTTAACTGACGATTTATCTATGGGTAATGCATCAAACGATGCATTTTTTGTGGTGGTAGAGAGATCATTCGAGCTTGAATACAATTTTAACACATGAGTACATAATCTATACCAAGTTTTGATTACCATATGGGAGCTCTCGTGTCGAGCGATCATTCAAGCAGCATCAATTTATTTCTGCGGCGCCCGGCTTATCTCTCAGTAACTGGAATTGTTCCCACCTATTTACAATCGCCCATTATGGTATTTATCATGCTTTCTCTGATTTTGTAGTCCCAGACAGGACCCATGCATGCAGAGCACCCCGTTCAATTCGCCATGCATCATGACCTTACAAGGATAACCGCACTAGTGAATTAGATTCACTTCCGTCCTCTATCTTAAGTTCATCTCCAGAACCTCACCACAAACACTTCATCATATCAGCACCAGCGGAATGGCACCCCTCCGCGGTGCCCGTCGCCCCACCCATCACCGGTGGGGAGCAGATCGTATCTCGCTCAATATATCCCCCCAGCAATCCCACCCACCTCGTCCCTCGGTAAGTACCCAGAACCATACTCCTCACCGCCACGAGGGCCGAGAGCAAACTCTTCAACCCCTTCCTATGCAAGCCAACAGGTCACACACCACCGCCACCACTACTACCGATGCCCCCCCCAGTATGGCGTCTGAAGCAAGACTTCAGCCCACTAGTATAACCATCATTATAGACGGCCACATATTCACCATCCCAAACGACCCCCTCGAAGCATTTCACCCCACACGCACACAGACCATCGCCTCATTCCGGGCAGTCGCAGCGGGGACGGCGACGGCCACTGATATAAGCTTCATCTTTAGCGCTGCTATAGCTCCAGATACCACTGCCTCTACCTCATATTTCTGTCCTGCCTTGCCAGGTTCTGGTTCAGCTGAGCGGACACCGATCATGACCCAACTTGTTCCTGCACGCTACAGCGGTGGCACCAGAGAGATCAAAATTGACAACCATACGTTTATCCTACCTACCGACGCGGTGTATGCCTTCCTGGCAACACGTGAAATGACAATTACTGCATTTCGGAAGGTTCTGGCGGGGCCAGCGGCGGCGGGGTCCGGGAGTGATATGGCGTTCGTTTTTGGCACTGCTATCATTGCTACCCGTGATAAAACCAGGAACGTGGATACCGAGAGCGTTACAAAACGTCAGGCTCGTTTAGCTGTAGGGGAAGACACCACAATACCTATTGCTAATGATACAGAGGAGATAGAGGATGACCAGGATGACTGCGATGAAGGGGATAATTATGCAACGTTGACAGCTGCATCTAAAGGTGGCTTTAGTCCTCGCTCATCGAAAGATCTTACTCTCGCGGTTCCGTTTCCTAGCCAATGCCTTCGTCGTCGGGTAGTTCATGATACTAGAGAGGCGGCGACTGACTCTACCCCCTCCACTCCAACCCCTATCATAACACCGGTCCCGACTCTCGCTACGAACACAGCGGATTCCAGCCAAAAATATCCCACCGGCCCCCACTCCTACTACTTCAGCGCCACGCTACATTGCTGACCACGAGCTAAAGACCTTCCTCGGTAGCTGCCGTGATCTCGAGCACGCCGGCGACGAGCTAAGCAGGTCAGCGAGCTGGCTTGAAGGGATACATGTGGGGGGCTTGCTCCGGCCCTGAAAGGAACACGGGGGAGGAGAGAATGTTCCTAAAGAGCCATGGCAAGGGTGGAATAAGCCGAGAAATCTTTGACATATTGTATCTTCCTCCTAGGCTGAGTGCAGAAGGAACAGAGCAGATGACCAGGGTTCTCGGTGGTACGTATCGGTATTCTTTTTATGCCATATGCTTAGAGAAAGTATGTAGGAGAAGTAAAGTAATTGATCGTGTTGATTGTGCTAGCTAAGGGGGAATGCCCCGTATTTATACTAAAGAAAGGTAGTACAAAAGAGATACAATGAGTCATGGACGTGTGAGTAATAGAATGACTAATAGGAAAGTGAGTCATACGCCGATGACGAATACTATAATGAAATGATGAGAATCTTCTAGAACTATGAAACGTGTCGAGCGCCCTATTTCAAGACTTCCCCTCGTGAGCCACAGTGAATAGTAGAAGAAAATAAAACATGTTTGCCTTTGTCCAATCCTTTTGTAAGTAAATCCGCCACGTTCTCGTTCGTAGAAATATATTCCAGTTCAAATAATTCATCCTCAAACCGTTCCCGAACAAAATGAAAATGTACGTCAATATGTTTAGATCTTTTATGAAAGACAGGATTTTTAACCAAAGAGAGAGAGCCGTTGTTGTCGCCTCGAAGAATGAAAGAGAGATTCGGTTTTCGTTCCAGCTCGTGGATTGTATTCCTTAACCAGATCAGTTGTCGACTGGTGTCCGAAAGGGCCATGTATTCCGCTTCAGTTGTAGAAGTGGCGACTGATCGTTGCTTATAAGAGCGCCAGGAGATGAGAGCTTCCCCTAGCATGAAGCAATGGCCGGTGAATGAGCGGCGATCGTCGATGTCGGAGGCATAGCTTGCGTCGCTGTAGCCGATGAGTGCAGTTGGTCGCGTTTTGGCGTAAAAGAGTGACCAATCGAGGGTATCTTTGAGATAACGGAGGACGCGATGGACTGCAGCTAGATGAGCCTTAGTGGGACAGGAAGGAAATTGCGAGAGCATGGTGACGGTGTAGGCGAGGTCGGGTCTAGTGCCAATGACTGCGTACATGAGTGAACCGATTATTGACTGATAGGTTGTTGGATCGTCGATTTTTTCAGCTTCCGTTCCTTATTGGAGGTGGACGTTGTTGTCGATAGGTGTTGTCACAGGTCTGGATTCGTTGAAGCCATATTTGATAAGTACACGCTTGAGATAAGCTTCCTGTGATAGGATGATGCCAGTCTTAGTGCGGATCAAGTGGATTCCGAGTGCCCAGTTGGCTGTGCCAGTTTCCGTCATTCCGAATTCAGAATGGAGCAGGAGGCTGACGCGGCCCTTGCGTTCAACGGACCAGTAGAAGATGAGGATATCGTCTACGTATATTGCGATGACAACTTCCCCTGTTTTGTGTATGAAGACACAAGGGTCGAAGTCTGCTTTTCTGAATCCTATTTTGATTAGCGCTTTTGAGAGGCGGGCATACCATTCCCTTGAGGATTGTTTGAGACCGTAGATGCATTTAATTAGTTTGCATGCTTTGCCGGGAGTAGGGTATCCTGGAGGAGATTTCATGTAGATTTCTTCCTTAAGTTCGCCGTATAGGAATGCGCTAGTGACGTCCATTTGATCGCATTGGCCACCGGTTTGAAGGCAGCGAGCGAGGAGTAGTCTGATGGATTCGTATCGGGTGACGGGGGCATAGGTTTGATCGAAATCTTGACCAGGGACCTGTGAAAAACCTTTTGCGACTAGTCGGGCTTTGTACCGTATGGGGTTGCCATCGGGCCCAAGTTTGATTTTGTATACCCATTTGCAGTCGACCAGTTTGCGGTGATCCGGTGTGTTGATCAGATTCCATGTGTTATTCCTTGCGAGTGAGTCGAGTTCAACCTTCATAGCATTCTGCCATTTTTCGGAGTCAGGACTGTTTATCGCTTGGTGGTAGTTTGTTGGTTCTGTTAGGGTAGTGTCATGCTGAATGTTGTGTCCGTATCTAACCGGAGCTTTCCGTTCCCGTGCTGAGTTACGTCTCGGTTGATTAGTATCTGTTTCATTATCATCATGCGGGGTATGTTCAGTGGCGGGCCTCGTATAGCCGGCCCCCACTATACTTGCGTGGTCTTCCGAATCGGTGTCGGAGAAATATTCCATGGTTTCGCGCATTATCTGTTGGTTGATCATGTCGTCGTCGCTTGGGTCGTCGTCGTATGTCCTACGTTGTTTTGGTGTCGACGGACGTGAGGGTGGTTCTTGTTTGATCTCGATTTGTTTTGGTTTAGGGGGTGTATCGGTTTTTGTTTTGACTTCGATTTCTTCCCCTACGGATGTACCTTTAAACCTAAAATGACGAGAGAGAACTACTTTCCTTTGTGATGGTATGTAGACGCGACAGATTTTTTCAGAGTCTCCGTATCCGCAGAATTGTCCCGTTATGGCCCTAGCATCCAGTTTTGTTCCTGCTGGTCGTGCTTCGACGGGTATGTGTATGAACATGGTTTCACCGAAGGATCGGAGGTGCCCAATAAAGGGTTTCTTTCCGGTAAGTTCTTCGTATGGTGTCATATTCGGGAGTGATTTGTGCGGGAGGCGATTTTTGACGTGTACCATGGTGTTGATCGCTTCTGCCCATAGATTTTTTGGGAGATTGTGGTTGAGCAAGGCGGATCGTGCCATTGTTGCTATAGTTCTATTAAAGCGTTCTGCTGTTCCATTTGACTCATGGGAGTAAGGTACAGTGAATTCATGCTTTATGCCTTTAGAGGCGAAAGATTGTTGAAGGTCATTGGAGATGTACTCGCCACCGTTGTCGCTTCGAAACCGTTTAACCGTTTTGTCCAATTGATTTTCCATGTATGCGATGTATCGTTCTGTGGCAGCTGCTGCATCTGACTTCTTTTTGAGGAAGTAGAGGTGAGCGTACCTGGAGTAATCGTCGATGAAAGTGATATAGTAACTGAAACCGCCCAGAGAAGGAGTCGAGAACTTGCCGTTCAGATCTGAGTGTATTAGTTCCAGTGGTTGTTTGGATTGTGGTTCGGTGAGAGGAGCGAGGTGAGATTTGGTTGACTTAGCGAGTTCACATGTCTTGCATGTTTCCATGTGACCAGATGTAGGGAGAGACTTGGGGTCGGCGACCATGGTGCGAAGCCGTGGGAGCGAGGAAGCGGGGAGATGTCCGAGCCGTTGGTGCCAGTCATAGAAGCTGCTGGCGGCAGAGAGGTGTGCGCATGGTTCCTTGGTTTCAAAAATATAAAGACCAGTACTATTTGCGTTAGCGATCCCGATGATTTCCTTGCTGTTCGGTTTGTAGATGGTAAAGCCGTCTTCCGTCCCAGTTGTTGTAAATCCCTTTTTAGCGATGCAAGACCAAGACATCAGGTTGGTATTGCCTAGTTCGGGGATCAAGAATACGTTCTGCAGAGTGATCAGGCCATGTGATCCGTTGATGGTGACGTTGCCAATTCCGGTTATCTGGAGTTTGCGACCTCCTCCAACAGTGACTGTTCCAGTGTGGGGAGTGGGGTCGGTAACTAGCGTTCCGGTCATGTGGTTGGTTGCACCAGGGTCAAAGATCCATGCCTTGTTGTCGGTGGTGGAAGGTCCTACAATGAAGCCAAAGTAGTCTTCCATGGTAATATCCGAGGTGTCATCTGAGAAGTTGGTGAGGTCGAAGTCAACCGGCATTGTGAATACATCGGTTTCTTCGAGTGCGGGAAGGCCAGAAAGATCGGGGATCCAAGAGAGGTCGAGTTTTGTGTGAAATGCAGTACCAGATGCGACGTTGAGGTTGCCAGATGCAGCGGACTTCTCCTTGTCTCTGAAAGCTTTGAGTTTCCGGCAATTTTTGTGCGTGTGGCCTTTTGCATATTCTCCATTCTTGGTGCACCAGGTGCATGTGACGTCCCGATTTCCTGTTTCGTTGTTACGTGGCCTCCTGACTCTGTTGTTGTTTCCGTGTCCTGGGTTTCCTTGCCTGATTGTGTAGGCTTCTCCAGCCGCCTGTCCATCGTTGTTGCGCCGTGAGTCCAGATCCAACAGCTTTTCGTAGACGTCATCGAAGGTGACGTTGGGCTTGGTTTGCAGGTTGTCAACGACTGATTCGAGGGATTCGTGCCGGAGTGAGAGGAGTAGGAAGGATGCCTTCGCTTCTGAGACAGATGCGAGTTGGTGAAGGTGGTAACCGAGTGGGTCTTTGGTCTTGTCCGTAGAGTTACTAGTTCTAGTGAGGAGAGATGACCAAAGAGTGTTGAACTGGGTTAGATGTTCCTTGATACCCTTGTCGGGTGTGTACTGTAGTGTGACGACATTGGCGAGGAGCGAGTGGAGGGAGGCGACAGTTTTCCGATCGAATCTATCCTCGAGTTGAGTCCAGAGGTGATGAGCGGTGTGGGCCGGTGTCAGCGTGAGAATAACTTCGAATTCGATGTTAGATTGAAGGAATACAACTGCAAGGTTGTCCTTTTTGTCCCAGTCGCTGATTTCTTCAGCGTTGTCGGAGGCTTCTTCTTCGTCTGCTTCAGGCTCAGCTACGCTTCCTGATGCTTGTGGTGCCGTGGTAGGTACAGTAGTGGTGGTGGTTGTCAACACGGGACGCTTGCTCGAACCATTGACCAAGTTCCACAGATCGTGAACTTTCAACATGCGGGTAGCAAGGTCCCTCCATACAGTGTAATGGCCTTGACCATCCAGCTTGCATGGGAGTGCGGGAATTTTGATGCTCCTCTCAGACATGATTGAAAGTGAAACGAGAAAGTGTACTTTGTGGTAAAAATGGTGAAGAGTGTGTAAGCGTGAGTGGTCTCCGGGCTCATAACCTAGAGAAAGTATGTAGGAGAAGTAAAGTAATTGATCGTGTTGATTGTGCTAGCTAAGGGGGAATGCCCCGTATTTATACTAAAGAAAGGTAGTACAAAAGAGATACAATGAGTCATGGACGTGTGAGTAATAGAATGACTAATAGGAAAGTGAGTCATACGCCGATGACGAATACTATAATGAAATGATGAGAATCTTCTAGAACTATGAAACGTGTCGAGCGCCCTATTTCAAGAATGGTAACCACTGCAATACTTTGATGTCATTATGGAACTGCATGATATTTTGCAAACTTCTAATTGTACTAAGTGCAATATATCATAGTTGTTGCGGAAAGCGTACCGGAGGCTTAGATCCCGCTCGTAGATCCAGCCTAAAAAATGCAAAAAAGGTTGGTTTGCGAGCCAAGACTCTTAATAATATTGATCTTATTCTTCATACAGATAAGATACCATATCATACCTACTATTACCTAAAGATCGTCATATTGTACTTTCCACTCTGTATGGCCGGATAATCTTATCGATACCTATCCCCGACACTAGATTATCACCGAGAACACCGCAGGTTACAAAGGAAGATTTTGATAGCACAACTCACCCGTATACATAACTGCTGCTACAAGGATACGATTGTTTTAATAATGAATAACGGAGTTGTGTAACATCCTAGATTATACTATGTATTCTTACCAAATTTATCGTTCAAGTTCGTGGGCACCCTAACCCTGACTACTACTGCCGTAAAGTTCGTGTGCCCCGGATCCCAAGACTTGGGGGGGGTTTCGCGTCCCGTTACAACCCACCTCGCCAGTGCAGCTCACCAACACCATCACAACAACCAACGCCCACAATGGGACGCAAAAACCGCATTCATACTCGCTATGCCACGAGAACTGTTGTCAAAGGGGTCATACCCCTAGTGACGGTATTACGCTCCAACGGCGGTAGGCCAGATATCCGATATGAGCGGATATGTGAAATTAGGGATTGTACTACTGGGGAGGTACTCGCTGGTCCCTACTCTCGCGCCGATGTGATCAATGGGGTTCCCGAACGCGATGAAGTTGTCAATGGGGCTTCCGGACAACTTCGAGGAGAGGGTGTCGCCGAAAACACTGCACCCGCAACTACAGCTACTGCCGTGGGACGTAGGAAGAAACCTGGCCGTGGACGCCGTGCAGCGAGTAAGGCTGCTGAGCAGCCCGTGTGTGAACAAGGGGACGGTGATGTTCCACGGCCCACCGCCGGACGCAGCACGATGGCCGTGGTGACCATCATCTCTTCCTCCCCTGTGCGGGAGGCTTGCAGGGTGGTCGGGGTTGGGGGCCATATCGCCGCCCCCGCTGCTATAGCTCTCGCTTCAGCGCCCAAGAAGAGACGTGGCCGCGGACGCTGTCTCAGTGGCAAGGCTGCTGAGCAGCTTGTGGGCGAGAGCGGGGACGGGGATACTCTGATGCCCGCCGGACGGAGCATGGTAGATGGGGTGCTCATAATATCTTCGTCCCCCGTGCCGGAGGAAAATACCGCCGAGAACGAGAATAACAAAAGGAACGATATGGCTGATGCGGTGACCAACACAAATACCTCCCTGCTAAGTAGGGGCTCCGCACGGCTTGAGATCCATGGACATAGCTTCGATGTTCTTGCGGATCGAGTGGAGGGTTTTGAGGCAGTGCCGCAGCAAGTGGTGTGCTCGTATTGTCCGGTGATGGAGAATTGTGGGACTGCGAGGGATGTGGCTGTTGTTATGGGTGCAAGGAAGAGAGGTGGCGGGGGTGGTGTTGGTGGTGGGGAGGAGACGGCGGCTGGGGAGGGTGGAGAAGGGGCTACGGAGGGGGAGGGGAGGGGGAGGAAGAGGTTGTGTAGGGAATCAGAAGATTGGGATGAAGGCAGAGGAGAGGTTAGTGATAAAGAGGAAGGCGGGGTAATGCGGGGCGGTTGTGAGCGTGGTGGGGGTGGTGAGGATAGGTGTGGGGGTGGGGGATGAGGGTTTGGGGGCATTTCTTGTCGGAGGTTTGTTAGATGTTTCGAGCCGGGGCGTGGGATATGAGAGTGGTGTCCATAAATACGTCGCCAGAGAGTGTGGCAGGGGACCGAAATAGATTGATGCTGCCTGCTTCATTATTCGGTACAAGTGTTCTAACCGCAGACCCAGAGGTAACAGTTATCAAGAATACATATATACTTGTACTTAACTGTCAGCATTGTATTGAAGCTACAGAGATATTTAACGAAATGACCAAACATTAGCACCTACCGGTTTCCATCACATTCTTCAATTCTCACTTGGCACTCCATTTAGGTGAACGAGTGAGAACTCCCGATGGATGCCCGGTGTTGAGATTTTTTTTTCGAGTTGACGAGATCGATATTTAAGTGCTGGTTTGTTACAAAACGTATGTCTAAAGTATAGCTAGAGTGCTGACGAATGATGGGCAACTACCCTCATACGGAAAATACACACGCCGGCGTATACAACAAAATGTGGGTAACGAGCCATGGTAAGCTGTTGGGGGTGAAATGGACGCAGTACTATAGCTATTCAACACCGCTACAACTTCACAACTCATCACCGCATTCGTCCACAACCACCATCCATCAATCCCCTCCCCCGCCGTCATCTCTTGTCAGCACACTCCCCGAAACCACATCATGTCAGACCCCGTATATTCGATGTTCCTCAAGATGGCCTCATCTGACATAATGTTTGAAGCATACAGCATCATGCCAGGTCCTCCACATAACCCTGGCACTCCACAGCTTGCTCCAAATGCTGCCATAACCAGTCACCTGCCTCACAAGCGCTCCGATGATAGCGGCCAGCCGCCGGCCAAGAGGCCTTGTATCCCCTTCACGGTTGGGTCAGCTACGGGAGTCCCTATCGGTATTGGTGTGGCGGCTACGACTCCTGCTATGATGGACCAGAATCATCACATAGCTACTCCGACTGTGTCAAGAGGGCAGGTTCCCAATTATAGTAGCACAACAGTTACAGCTCCTGCTATGAGGGAAGAGAATTATCAAATCACATCCCCGGCTGTGTCAGCAGGGCACGTTCCCAATGGTAGTGGCAAAATATCCACGGCTCCTGCTACGACGGAACGGAGTCATTGCATAGTCTACACAGCTGTCTCAGCAGGGCGAGTACCCAGTAGTTGTGGCAGGTTAGCTGTGGCTCCTACTGCTAAGAACCAGAGTCCTCCAATGGCCCCCACGGCGGCTGTGCCAGCAGGACGAGCCCCCAACGGCGGTGACAGTTCAGTCGCGGCCGTTGCTATGAAGAAGATTGTAGTTTACACCACGGAGTCAGTAGGGAACTTCATCAACGGCAGTGCCAACTCAGCCATAACCCCTGTGACGCAGAAAGAAAACACAGCACCTACTATTCGATGTGCCCCTGTGGAAAGCCCTGCCCCTAACAGTCTTTCCGCCGCTCTAAGTGCCAGCGGCAAAGCGCCTACTCCCCGGGGGGTGGCCCCACCTAGGAACGCTGCTCCGACGCTGAAGACGTTCCCCCCCTCTGGCACAGCCGGTGGTAAAGCACTTGTTGAAACGCCCATCAAACGAGAGAGTGTTGTGCACACCTCTGGTATGCGGCCGGAGATGAATGTAGGCAGTAATAAGGCTGCCATATCTATAAACCGAGGTCTGCAATACAATTACACGCCTTGCACCTCGGAGGAGATGGAGAAGGCAATGGAACCTCTTCGGCCTGTCGTTACTGTCAGCGACGCTTGGATGCTGGAAGCCTTTCCATCAATGCAATCTCGTCCCCCTGCTCATTTTCGCGGGGAGCGATCCGACACCATACGCAGTGCGGCAAGAGCTACGAATAATATCGCACCGTTTAGTGCACCTGATCCCGGCTTTTATAGTTCCACAAGCCAGATAGCGAACGGCCCCATTAACAGTGCCCCCTCACTGCCTGAGGGAGTGAATACCGCCCCCTATGATTCCATATGTCAGGCAGTGAACGGCACCACTAACACTACCCCCTCACCGCCTGTGGCAATCGATACCGCCTTTATTGGCTCTATATCCCGAATAGCAAAGGCCGCAAGTAACAGTGCACCCTTCATACCTCCGGCGCAGACTGCAGCCACTACCCTCAGGCACCAGCAAGCAGACGCGGCGAGTCAGACACCCCACTCTCTAGAGACTGGCTCCACACCTATTGTCACCAGACCTCATACAGCAAACGCCGCGAACAACACTTCTCCGCCGCCCCCTGATCCAGCAGCAAGCGCTATCACAACATCTTTGACGGTAGATGCCGCCGCAAACACCACCTCTCCGCCTACATGCACTAGTGCAACCATTAGTACCCAGACCCCTACACTTCAGACATCAAACGCCGCCACCAATACCGCCGCCGTCACAATAATTGAGATCGAAGGACATGTATACAATGTACCCGCCGACCCAGTGCAGTTCTTCCATGTCATGCGGCGGGAGATTCTGGCCTCGTATAGGGCCTTGATGGATAAGTCGGGGACGCTGCGGGATTTTCATATGGTTTGGAGTAGCGCGAAGAAGAGAGCACCGGAGGAGATAGAGGGGGGGGAGTTGGAAGAGGTGATAGTGATGGGTGAGAGAAAGGTGAGCAAGAGACGGAGGGTGGAGGTTGGCACTGGGAATGAGAAGTGTGGGGGTGGGGTTAGTGGAAGTGGTCGGGATGAGGACTTTTGTGCGCCGAAGGATTAGTTGGTGCTACGCAGACTTATGTGGAAGGTTATTACGTGTGCAAAAGGAATAGAAAATAATTGCATAGGACGTATACTAGAATAAGCTCGTGAATGTATCAGGTGCTCGCTCTCCACGTGGGAATAAAAATTTGAACCTTTAGTCATGAGCAAATATAAATCTCATTTTACCCATATATACACCGGGGGCGTCAAAAACACCAACATACGCTATTATTGCGGATGTTGACAGCAGAGGAGGGTGTTCTCCGTATGCAATTAATGAATCAAACAAAAAAAAAAAAAAAAAGGGAGGTTTCCGTCATATGCAACCAATTCGTCACACAAAAAATGTTGTTCACGTCATGGAATATCACTGGGCTGTCATGTTTATGGAGAATTCTAGTCATAGGAACAAGCATTGAACCTCTCACCCCTGGGTATAAGGTAGCTAGAAACGCGTCACGTTCATCACAACTCAGCATTAAACTATGTGCAGTAGTTACATGCTCTTCATCACAACTCAGCATTAAACTATGTGCAGTAGTTCTTGAAATAGGACGCTCGGCACGTTTCATAGTTCTGGAAGATTCTCATCATTTCATTATAGTATTTGTCATCGGCGTATGACTCACTTTCCTATTAGTCATTCTATTACTCACACGTCTATGACTCATTGTATTTCTTTTGTACTACCTCTTTTTAGTATAAATACGGGGCATCCCCCTTTAGCTAGCACAATCAACACGATCAATTACTTTACTTCTCCTACATACTTTCTCTAGGTTATGAGCCCGGAGACCACTCACGCTTATACACTCTTCACCATTTTTACCACAAAGTACACTTTCTCGTTTCACTTTCAATCATGTCTGAGAGGAGCATCAAAATTCCCGCACTCCCATGCAAGCTGGATGGTCAAGGCCATTACACTGTATGGAGGGACCTTGCTACCCGCATGTTGAAAGTTCACGATCTGTGGAACTTGGTCAATGGTTCGAGCAAGCGTCCCGTGTTGACAACTACCACCACTACTGTACCTACCACGGCACCACAAGCATCAGGAAGTGCAGCTGAGGCTGAAGAAGACGAAGAAGAAAACTCCGACAATGCCGAAGAAATCAGCGACTGGGACAAAAAGGATAACCTTGCAGTTGTATTCCTTCAATCTAACATCGAATTCGAAGTTATTCTCACGCTGACACCGGCCGACACCGCTCACCACCTCTGGACTCAACTCGAGGACAGATTCGATCGGAAAACCGTCGCCTCCCTCCACTCGCTCCTCGCCAATGTCGTCACACTACAGTACACACCCGACAAGGGTATCAAGGAACATCTAACCCAGTTCAACACTCTTTGGTCATCTCTCCTCACTAGAACTAGTAACTCTACGGACAAGACCAAAGACCCACTCGGTTACCACCTTCACCAACTCGCATCTGTCTCAGAAGCGAAAGCATCCTTCCTACTCCTCTCACTCCGGCACGAATCCCTCGAATCAGTCGTTGACAACCTGCAAACCAAGCCCAACGTCACCTTCGATGACGTCTACGAAAAGCTGTTGGATCTGGACTCACGGCGCAACAACGATGGACAGGCGGCTGGAGAAGCCTACACAATCAGGCGAGGAAACCCAGGACACGGAAACAAAAACAGAGTCAGGAGGCCACGTAACAACGAAACAGGAAATCGGGACGTCACATGCACCTGGTGCACCAAGAATGGAGAATATGCAAAAGGCCACACGCACAAAAATTGCCGGAAACTCAAAGCTTTCAGAGACAAGGAGAAGTCCGCTGCATCTGGCAACCTCAACGTCGCATCTGGTACTGCATTTCACACAAAACTCGACCTCTCTTGGATCCCCGATCTTTCTGGCCTTCCCGCACTCGAAGAAACCGATGTATTCACAATGCCGGTTGACTTCGACCTCACCAACTTCTCAGATGACACCTCGGATATTACCATGGAAGACTACTTTGGCTTCATTGCAGGACCTTCCACCACCGACAACAAGGCATGGATCTTCGACCCTGGTGCAACCAACCACATGACCGGAACGCTGGTTATCGACCCGACTCCCTATACTGGAACAGTTACTGTTGGAGGAGGTCGCAAACTCCAGATAACGGGAATTGGCAACGTCACCATCAACGGATCACATGGCCTGATCACTCTGCAGAATGTATTCTTGATCCCCGAATTAGGCAATACCAACCTGATGTCTTGGTCTTGCATCGCTAAAAAGGGATTCACAACAATTGGGACGGAAGACGGCTTCACCATCTACAAACCGAATAGCAAGGAAATCATCGGGATCGCTAACGCAAATAGTACTGGTCTTTACATTTTTGAAACCAAGGAACCCTGCGCACACCTCTCTGCCGCCACCAGCTTCTATGACTGGCACCAACGGCTCGGACATCTCCCCGCTTCCTCGCTCTCACGGCTTCGCAACATGGTCGCCGACCCCAAGTCTCTCCCCACATCTGGTCACATGGAAACATGCAACACATGTGAACTCGCTAAATCAACCAAGTCTTACCTCGCTCCCCTCACCGAACCACAATCCAAACAACCACTGGAACTAATACACTCAGATCTGAGCGGCAAGTTCTCGACTCCTTCTCTGGGCGGTTTCAGTTACTATATCACTTTCATCGACGATTACTCCAGGTACGCTCACCTCTACTTCCTCAAAAAGAAGTCAGATGCAGCAGCTGCCACAGAACGATACATCGCATACATGGAAAATCAATTGGACAAAACGGTTAAACGGTTTCGAAGCGACAACGGTGGCGAGTACATCTCCAATGACCTTCAACAATTTTTCGCCTCTAAAGGCATAAAGCATGAATTCACTGTACCTTACTCCCATGAGTCAAATGGAACAGCAGAACGCTTTAATAGAACTATAGCAACAATGGCACGATCCGCCTTGCTCGACCACAATCTCCCAAAAAATCTATGGGCAGAAGCGATCAACACCATGGTACACGTCAAAAATCGCCTCCCGCACAAATCACTCCCGAATATGACACCATACGAAGCACTTACCGGAAAGAAACCCTTTATTGGGCATCTCCGATCCTTAGGTGAAACCATGTTCATACACATACCCGTCGAAGCACGACCAGCTGGAACAAAACTGGATGCAAGGGCCATAACGGGACAATTCTGCGGATACGGAGACTCTGAAAAAATCTGTCGCGTCTACATACCATCACAAAGGAAAGTAGTTCTCTCTCGTCATTTTAGGTTTAAAGGTACATCCGTAGGGGAAGAAATCGAAGTCAAAACAAAAACCGACACACCCCCTAAACCAAAACAAATCGAGATCAAACAAGAACCACCCTCACGTCCGTCAACACCAAAACAACGTAGGACATACGACGACGACCCAAGCGACGACGACATGATCAACCAACAGATAATGCGCGAAACCATGGAACATTACTCCGACACTGATTCGGAAGACCACGCAAGTATAGTGGGGGCCGGCTATACGAGGCCCGCCACTGAACGTACCCCGCATGATGATAATGAAACAGATACTGATCAACCGAGACGTAACCCAGCACGGGAACGAAAACCTCCGGTCAGATACGGACACAACATTCAGCATGACACTACCCTAACAGAACCAACAAACTACCACCAAGCAATCAACAGTCCCGACTCCGAAAAATGGCAGAATGCCATGAAAGTTGAACTCGACTCACTCGCAAGGAATAACACATGGAATCTGGTCAACACACCGGATCACCGCAAACTGGTCGACTTCAAATGGGTATACAAAATCAAACTCGGGCCCGATGGCAACCCCATACGGTACAAAGCCCGACTAGTCGCAAAAGGTTTCTCACAGGTCCCTGGTCAAGATTTCGATCAAACCTATGCCCCCGTCACCCGATACGAATCCATCAGACTACTCCTCGCTCGCTGCCTTCAAACCGGCGGTCAATGCGATCAGATGGACGTCACAAGCGCATTTCTATATGGCGAACTCAAGGAAGAAATCTACATGAAATCTCCTCCAGGATATCCTACTCCCGGCAAAGCATGCAAACTAATCAAATGCATCTACGGCCTCAAACAATCATCAAGGGAATGGTATGCCCGCCTCTCAAAAGCGCTAATCAAAATAGGATTCAGAAAAGCAGACTTCGACCCTTGTGTCTTCATACACAAAACAGGGGAAGTTGTCATCGCAATATACGTAGACGATATCCTTATCTTCTACTGGTCCGTTGAACGCAAAAACCGCGTCAGCCTCCTCCTCCACTCTGAATTCGAAATGACGGAAACTGGCACAGCCAACTGGGCACTCGGAATCCACTTGATCCACACTAAGACAGGCATCATCCTATCACAGGAAGCCTATCTCAAGCGTGTACTTATCAAATACGGCTTCGACGAATCAAGACCTGTGGCAACACCTATCGACAACAACGTCCACCTCCAAAAAGGAACGGAAGCTGAGAAAATCGACGATCCAACAATTTACCAGTCAATAATCGGTTCACTCATGTACGCAGTAATCGGCACTAGACCCGACCTTGCCTACACCGTCACCATGCTCTCGCAATTTTTCTCCTGTCCTACTAAGGCCCATCTAGCTGCAGTCCATCGCGTCCTCCGCTACCTCAAGGGTACCCTCGATTGGTCACTCTTTTACGCCAAAACGCGACCAACTGCACTCATCGGCTACAGCGACGCAAGCTATGCCTCCGACATCGACGATCGCCGCTCATTCACCGGCCACTGCTTCATGCTAGGGGAAGCTCTCATCTCCTGGCGATCTTATAAGCAACGATCTGTCGCCACTTCTACAACTGAAGCGGAATACATGGCCCTCTCTGACACCAGTCGACAACTGATCTGGTTAAGGAATGCAATTCACGAGCTGGAACGAAAACCGAATCTCTCTTTCATTCTTCGAGGCGACAACAACGGCTCTCTCTCTTTGGTTAAAAATCCTGTCTTTCATAAAAGGTCTAAACATATTGACGTACATTTTCATTTTGTTCGGGAACGGTTTGAGGATGAATTATTTGAACTGGAATATATTTCTACGAACGAGAACGTGGCGGATTTACTTACAAAGGGATTGGATAAAGGCAAACATGTTTTATTTTCCTCTACTATTCACTGTGGCTCACGAGGGGAAGTCTTGAAATAGGACGCTCGGCACGTTTCATAGTTCTGGAAGATTCTCATCATTTCATTATAGTATTTGTCATCGGCGTATGACTCACTTTCCTATTAGTCATTCTATTACTCACACGTCTATGACTCATTGTATTTCTTTTGTACTACCTCTCTTTAGTATAAATACGGGGCATCCCCCTTTAGCTAGCACAATCAACACGATCAATTACTTTACTTCTCCTACATACTTTCTCTAGTAGTTACATGCTCTTCATCACAACTCAGCATTAAACTATGTGCAGTAGTTACATGCTCTCGATCCCGCTCGCCGGAACATGTCGCGACTGTAGACCCCTCTATCGAGCCAACTAGTATATATCATACAATAGAAAGATATAGTAAAATCCTCCCACCAGCTCCCGCAATCAAATGATACCCCCGAGACCTTGCTAGTCCTTCGGAGCTGGGTAATCCTCCTCCTTCCCATTGACCTCCTTAGAACCCCCACCACTACCCCTACCTCCACGAGCCCCAGCCCCCCTTCCGGCCCCATCGCCAAAAACCCACACCAACCTCGGCACCTCCGCCTCGGAATCACTCCCAATGCGATGCCAAAACTCACTCACGTCGCAAACCGGAGAAGCTAGCGCACGGTCCCGCTTTTTATAGAGCTTGCGAACATAAACCGCGTGGTACGACCTCCTGACCTCCTGTCTCACCGCAAGAAAACACTCGACCGTGTCAGTGGGCATGATGAAGGGGTGTCCATCGACGTGGATGACCGTGGAGGGTGCTGGACCTGTCGCTGCGTCAGCGGTGGGCCGTGGGGCGATCACGTTTCGTGTGTGGTCTGGGAAGAGCGGCGTCTGTGTCGCTGCGGCATCGGTGGCGCTGTGGGTGGGGAGGGGATGCTCCCCTGGGTAGGCGGCTCCCGCCCTGGGTGGAGAAGGCGGTGTTCACCGGATTTGGTGCGCGGTATGAGAGCTCTCTGTGATGGTCCGTCGCCGGTGACACTGGTGACGGCGTCAGAGGTTTTCTTCACCCCTTCCTTCTGTGTAGTAGCCGTCTTTGGGGGTTGCTTGGTCTGCGTGGTCTGCTTAAAGTCTTGATCCACTGCTGTACCAGGTTTGTTAGACTTCGTGAAGATGATATATCTCTGTGACTCTACATCATATTTCCCGTGCACTATCAGGGGCCGGTCTCTTGGGAGAGGATGACTTGCCTTTTTCACCACCGAGGTTTTTGGTCTTCCTGGTGTATTTCCGGACACTTGTTTTCTTCACTTCCTTGATGGTAGTAACTGTGGGTGATTCATCACCGCTGTCAAGCACCCTTCTTACTCCCACAGTCGTGGGTGTTTGGTTTGCGTCCTTGCTGGCAGGAGTTGTCCATGATTCATCACTGCTGTCGACCAATCTTCTTAGTCCATGAGTCGCGACGGATTGGCGGAAACGCCTCGTGAAGAGTCGCTCGTCGCTCATGTCGCTCGAGGCACCGAGGAGGGCGGGTTCTTCTTTCTTGACCTCGGTGTGGGCTTTGTGTTTTAGCCTCGTACTATTCTTGGCTAGGCCTAGGGAGGAGATCAGTGGCTTGGGCTTTATCCCAGAGACCATGATGAAGTGCTGAGGATTATGGACGTGATCTGGCACACTGTTTGCTATGGGTTGCAGTGGTGGGGGGGGATGGTGGGGTGTTTGGAGTTGGACCAGTCATGGGGAGGAAGCAAAAGAAGGCGAGGTCTGAGCACTGACAAAGCAAGATGAGATAATACTGGACACGAAGTCTCAAGTCAAGTCTTGACTTTTTTTACCCACTCTAATAAACCTTCCAGCCCCAGCTCAGAAACCAAAATGAAACATGACACACAAGGGGATAAAAAATGGAAGCACATTGTACCTTTCTATATATTTCTACACTCCAACCTCTCACATCGCTCGTGTTACTAAATGAGCCTTATCCCCGTGCCTGTAAAGCCCTAGGCTACATAATTTCACTCACATCTTTCAGATAGGGATCAAAGTTTAGAGTTCATAGCTGAATGATCCATTTAATTATTGCTTATCCACAATATCATAACCTTCCGGATTCATAGTGTTCAGTACCAGCCTGCTCGGGCTGTGGAAGGGAAGGCTCAAGGTAAGCTTCCTAAATAAAGGTGCATAGAGCACTGAGCTAACAGAGCTAGAAGGCCTCCCTGCTGGCGGGATAATAACTCCAGGACCAAAAAGACATGAGTCGGGCTCGAGCTCTGATTCTTACAAGTAAGAGTATATACGTATGGGGGGTCTTGGTGTAATGTTTCTTCTCCGGGGGTCGATTGAGAGAATCTCTTGTTGATATATGATCCAGCTTTGCGATCATCAACTAATTCTTTATAGTCCTTAACCCAGGGTTTCCAACAGTCTAACCGGTTCTTCATTTCAGTAAAACTGAACTGATCTGAATAAAAATGGCCGATAACTAAACCGACCAAAGAAAAACTGGTTTATATCGCAAAACCATTCTGATGTCTTGGCGCTGAGTCTAGCACAAACTTTACACCAAAGGTGTCCTTGGTTAGGGTCTCTCCTCATAGGGTGTTCGTACTTTGTATGAAGAGTTCCAACTGCGTACAAAAGCGGTTTTGCCTATGGCAGAAAACTGAAATAAACCAAATAGGAAGAAGATAGAACTGAACTGAACTGTTTCCGTAAATTGTTTTAAAAAACCGCTCTGGGCTGACAAACCGAACAATTGTTGGGAACACTGTAGGCTTAAGCTCGAGTTTCCAATATTAGCTCGAGTGTACTTTAAAAAGGAGAGATGGAGCCGAATCCGCGAGCCAGCTTGCCTCGTGCCAAGCATTGCCTGAGAGCTCCAATATAACCGTATTTTCTTATCTTCTCTTGCCAGCGTTCAGGCCAGGTGTTGTTTTACTAAATATTTCAAGACACCTTGTCTCGTGTTCATCACCACTACTACCACTCAACTTTGTTTTGCTCTCCCTTCATTACTGCACTTCTACCCTACGGTCTAGCATATCCGATAAACATCCCACTACGACAAGATGGTCTCCTCAAAGATAAAGCACGAGCCCCAGAGCCCCCCTCTAGACATATTACGAGACACCACTCATCTCAAACGCAAAGCCCAGACAGAGCTTCACCCAACAAATCCCGTCCCCTTCGACTCTTCCAGCGACAGCGATGAGCCACTCACCAAGAAGTACCTCCGAAAATTGTCCACGACAGAACAGAGTCTCAGCGGCAGCGAGAAAGGAGCCACAGCCTCTACCACAAAGAAGATAGAAAATGACTCTATAACACCGAGGGTTAGACGTTCTGTGGCCAGAAGACAACGCAAGCCTTCCCCCTCCAGTGAATCTGGCGATAAACTGAGAGTGGCTCGTGATGGTGCAGGGTCGATTTGGCATAAGGTTGCAGAGATACGTGATATTTTGGAATACTAACACACCTGCTACAGCACATTCTTACTCCCTTTTACAGCCCGCAAAGGCTACCAATAGCCCTGGGGCAGGGGGCTACACTCCCCCAGTCTCCAGCGCCAGTAACAACGGCGTCGGTGAAGAACTGCCGAAGAGAACTCTCAGACCCCGCACTAAATCAGTTGAATACCGGTTTCTCTATCCCGGGGACAAACCTCCCGCGCCACGAAACCCCATTTCAGGTGCTAGAGCAAGTAGTCGCAAAACGGACGGACCAACGCAGACAATGCCCTCCCCGGATAGAGGGTCCACCGGCTCTACATCGACTGTGGTTGTGAGACGCTGCGTAGCGGATGCGGTGACAAAACCTTCTCCTTCTCCCCCGCCAGAGCCCGCGGCAGCTGCTACCACAGCTGACGCCGGGACTAACATTTCTCCCCCGCCACCAGGGCCCGCGGCAGTTGCTGTCACGGCTGACGCCGGGACTAACACTTCTTCGCCGCCACCAGAGCCCGCTGTAGCCGCTATCCCCGGACGCACTATGGTTGACACCGCTATGAATACTGGACTCTTCACGGTTATCTATGTGGACGGCTACCCCTTTATCGTCCCTGCGGACCCAGTAGAGTGTTTTTCTAAAATACAGAGCCAAGTGATTTCGTCGTATAATGCGGTTATCGCAGGAGAAGGTACTTCATGGGAGAAGTCGGTGGGATCAACAGGGTGTGTTGTGAGTGAGTTTGCCAGTGGTGGTGAAGCGGACGTTGTTAGGAAGATGGAAGGGGGCTGGGGAGCTGGTAGCGCTGATGGGAATGGTGGGGAAAGTACAGAGGAGGACGAGGATTACGAGACTCCGAAGGACTAGTGGTGGGAGGAATCTTGTTGATGTGGACGCTCTGGGGGCTTGTTTCTATAGTGTAAAGAGTTTGTTTGATGTGTGTAGCGTCGTGGAGGATGAGACTTGGCGAGATATGCAGCCTGGCGAGAGAGGGCAGAGTTTACTGCTGAGTTGTTAGGGTATAAAACTATTTTAGTTACATTACGCCCATCGATGAGGAATTGAATAATCATTCCCAGGACCACATTTTTGGTAAACAGGGTCATAGCCTCCGGACTATCCATCAATCAACCTTTTTCATAAAAAATAATGGTCGAGTGATATTACATGACGCGAAAAGTTTGCCCTTTTTTTAACGTTTAACTCATGACGCGAAAACTCCCCTGCGAGATGTTGAGAGTAGTGGATGCTACTGACACGCACCCCCTGTGTGTATATGGGGATAATGGGATGTCTCACTCGACGTATGGACTTGATCCACCTGCCTTTTTGATTTTGTGCCCAGATTCCTTAGAGCAAGTATACATACATGTATGTGCGTTCCAAATCCCCTGAGAACGCGATAGCACAGATGGCATATATTATGGCAAGCCTTAGACTGCCGCATGTGCGTTTTGCGCCGTTAGCTCTGGTGTCCGGAGATGCGCGTGGAGACTTAGCTTGTGTAACTTAACGCATCGATAATGCAATGACAAGATCTATAGCTCCCCCGCGTACATTAGAGGCAACGAACTAATTCAAAACCCATACATGTAGTTTTAATATGGCCGTCCAAATCTCATCATCACACACACCACACGACCAAAACCCCATCCAATATGCCCCCACTCGTAACCCCCCCGGGTACCTTCTTCTCCTCCCCCCCTCGTGATCCCCCCTCTCGATCTACCAACACCGATGCAAATCACATCAAGCAGGCCAGACAGGCCACAACCCCGTCGCTGCCTTCACGTTCAGCTTCCGCACGCGGAATCAATGCTCCCCAGCATAGCGACCCTCCCCCTGTTCCACCGCAGCACATCAAAACCACCAAACTCACCGATGCTAGTGTAATCACAATTGTGACCGACGGCCATGTCTTTGACATTCCCGCGGATCTGGTAGAGAGATACCGCTGGGTCCGTGAACAGACCATCACGTCTTACCGCGCTGTTACTTCTGGTAGCGTGACGCCGAGGGATCTGGCGTTTATTTTTGGCGACCCATCTATACCGCATCTTGGGGCACCTCCTGGTGTACGGGATGGTGGAGTGGAGGCTGTGGGGTCGAGCCAGAACAAAGGGGTCAAACAAACACAGACTGTACACCACCACAATAGGGGTGATATTGCAGAGGACCGCGGCGGCAGTTTGGCGGGTAGGATGCGTGTTGCAGACAAAACATCTAGGGCACCTCCGGCTCCGGCAAAAAGGGGCAGAGAGGTAGTTGAGATCTCAGACAGAGAAGACGAAGAGGAGGATCCCATCCGGCGTTCCAGCCGCCGCATCAAACACCTCCCCACCGCCCACTCCGCACTTCCCAACCCCCCGCGCGTGCGTCACCAACCCAGCACCAGCATAAATCCCCCGCAACCGCAACCCGCCCCCCACCCCCCCGGTTTTGTCCGCTTTGACCGGCGCCAATACCCCATGCCGAACCTCGTGGGGCACTTCACCGACTACGCGGATGCGGAGGCAACCACCGGGATGGCGCGCGTTTGGATCATGGGCAAGTATATTGACGGGGCACTTTCGCTGGGTGGGAAGTATGCGGAGGCGGTGGCGATGGGTAGTAAGTGTACGAAGTGTGTGAAGGGGGGGGCTAATACGGTGTGTATGGTGATGGTGAGTGGGGACGATGAGTGGGCGGAGAGTAGGAAGTGTGGGGCGTGTGTGAGGACGGGGGGTGCGTGTAGCTTGGTGGCTAGGATGAGGGCGCCGTGAGGAGTGGTGGATTGGGAAGGGTTAGAGATATATTGGTACTGGAAGGAATGGACATTTTTAGGGGTGTAATTAGTGCAAAAAACTAACCAAGGAATGAAATACATTCTTTGGGAATTTATACTACGACTGTATACCACAGATTCGTCTGTAGAGTAAGAGGAGGCCACTCTAGTATGGAACCGTACATATGCCCCGATAATTGAGGGCAACCAGGGATGTCCCGCTACCATTAGTTGTCAGAATAATTTTAATTTTACGGGAAAAGGTGAAAATGGCAGAGAGTACCGCATATGCGCCCCACAAAAACACCAAGACATATTATCAGGTTTATTCCAGACTGAAATTACGTTCCCCATGGGGCATCTCCTAGACAAATTAAATTGATAAGAGGTGAATATGATGCATGTCACCATAGCCTAAAGCGTCCCTGGATCTGCTGTGAGACATGGTAGATAAAGCACGCCCAATTTGATAATCTGGGTGAGGAGGCTGTCGAACTACATTCGTCGGTTTATCCCTTCCCCCTGCCACTGTCGCAACTTCCAACCCATGCATCACCCCAAAAGTCAAGATGTGCCCACCATCGCTTTCATCAAGGGGGAGCTGGTCATCACCACCTCCGGCTGCGCCATCTTCATCTAAGGTTGCCCCAGAGGGTAGAGTAAAATTCGAAAAGAGTTCCTCCTTTCAATCCTCCGACCACACACGCATGCCTATTTCGGAGAGTCTCCTCAATACCAAGCATCTCCTGATCGATGGCCATGTAGTAAAGATTCCCGCTGATCCTGTCGAAAGCTTGCGATTTATGCGGATATAGACACTCGCCTCGTATCGTTCAATCATCACCGGGACCTCAAATAAACGGGATCAAGCTCTCATCTTCGGCGGTGTTATTTCCGAGACCATGGATAAACGCAGGGGCACTAGAGATGATCCATCCGTCGACAAAGGCGGTGGACATAGAACCAGTCGTCGTCCCGGCTCCAAGGCAGATAATTACCTCCCTGCCCAACCAGGCACAGACGCAGGCCTCCCCAGCACAGTCGTCGTTTCTGGGCGCCACCTTGCTTCACAACCTCCTTCCATAGATCGGGTCCCTGATACTTCCGATATCTGGGAAAGACGCAAATACTGGCAAGACAAGCAAGGGTTCATAGGTGACTTTGAGGACCCCTTGGATGTGAGAGGGAAGACGCAAATGTCTGAGAAATGGGCCAAGGGGAAATATATGGACGGGGCTATCTCGTTCCGCGGGGTGTTTGCGAGCACAATGATGATGGAGAAGAAGTGTGAGAACTGTGAGCAAGCGGGTGCGGGGAGTGTTTGTAGGGTGCTGGTGGGTGGCGGGAAGGAAGATCTGGATCGCTTTGTGGGGCGTATGAGGAAGTGTGCGCGGTGTGTTGTGAGGAGGAGAGGTTGTAGCTTGAAGGGGGTGGAGTGAAGGGGTAATGTTATTACTATTGCTATATGTGCTGTGTCCGCCGGTAGTAAGGAGAAAAGAATGTACCTGATATCATATACCTTCACCAATGACAATCTACATCGCACAGAACGACTAGGTCAGGGTTTCCAATGTTTCACCCGTTCTACCAAACAAACCGGTTTTGGTAAACCGGTTTAGTTAACGCCCCGGTTGAGATTTTGTCTTTGAGATAATTCGGTTTGAACCGTTCCCCACAGCCCAAAATCCAGATCAAACCGGTTTACTAAACGGTTCTATCCATGCAAGTACCCGTCGCGTAGAGGACGTATTTAAACACCCGACCTTCACCGGTTTTCCAGCAGGCTCAACTACACCAAACAATTTAACCCAAGCAATAGACTCCGAAAACAGGTTTCGTTTATGAACCTGGAAACCAGAAAGAATGAATGGTTCTAGTTACTAAACCGGTTTAGACAACTATCACTTAGTTTAGTTTAGTTTAGTTCAGATGGGGATGTAATTTAGCTCCGTTCGGTATCGTATGACCTCCGAATACAACTGGTTTCGACCGTTGGAATCACTGGACCCATATGACGTCTGTGTTTCGTTATATACTGCCCCTGCCGACGTAAAGGAATTTGTAATTCGGCAGTATTGAGCAATACGTCCTTCCACTAACTACACTAAGCCGTGGACCTCTTTCCATCAATCCCACTCTCTCCCCTTCCCTCCAACTCACCCCCCCCCCCCCCCAAATCATCACGCACGCCTCCCCTATTCGCCCCCCTACATCTCCCCCCCACCCTCACACACTACCCACACCTCCCACCCACAGCCCACCCATCCCGGCCCACCACCAGCACCTTACACAAGGATTCCCAGTGGTTTACCGGTTATCCGGCCCAAATCGGTTTCACTTTACCATTTAACTTGACAGTTGGTGCAGTTCTTATCGCCCCCCCAACAAATGGTTTGAATGGTTTGGGAATCTGCAAAACCGACAGTCCTGTTCTGTCCAGTCCAGAAGCCGTCCTGTCCAGCAGAACATACGAATCGGGCGCCCTATCCACCAGGAAATCGTTGTATTGTAGTAACTTCAGAGTGGCGCCCCGCTCATCAGGAAATGCTCCAACCATAAGAGACAGGTGGAAGACAAGCAGGCCATTCGCAGCAGTTCATCGGCAGCAAATTAGCCCTAGCGCAGCACGGATCAAGTGGCAGCCGCAGATTTATTTTTATTCATTGATGTTATTCGGTCCATGCTCGGGATAGGTGAAAAATACCGGAAAATTTAAGTTTTGACTCTGTTGGTGAACCAAATTGCAAGAACCTGCATTTTCTGGTACTTTATTCCTACCCCGACTATGCAAGCTAATTGCCAGTGGCCATCGGCAGAGGGTTCAAGACAGAGCAAATGCTTGGTAGAACTATTGCAGTCAGGCAAACTTTCGCACATTTTATTGAATGTCTGACTACCTTCACATGTGCGGTCGCTGTGTTGAGCGGGGTGAGAGTCTTCTGCTGAGCGGGGCGTCTCTTTCTGTGTAATCCGATAAAACAGGTACCTAGTGGATAGGGAATCCGAATCATACTTTCTAGTAGTTAGGTCGCCCTTACGACTTGGAGAGAAAACCCCGAACACCCTGTTCGAGAACGTGAAGAGGTTTTTTTATCATGGTGAGTAGTTCTGCCAAGACATAATACCGCGGGTCAAGCAGTTGAACCAGTTCAAACTAGTGTCAAGATAAACCAGTGGGTAGTTACAGTTGGTTCAGTTTGAGCTCCCCCTTGATTTAGGGGGTCGGTGCGGTGTTGACTTATATCACAAGTACTGGTTTCTACCGTTGGGAATACTGTAACTGGCGCAGCAATACTGCGGAACACATTTAGCTTAGAGAATCAAATGGGGAGCTGGGGGGGGCGGGAAGGTTTTGTAGGGGCTTGCATGTCTTTCAGGGAAGCGCAGACTTCATTTCATCTTGACGAAGGGTGATTCTATTGGATTTACATGGTTATTGATGTAGGTATAAGACACCAGGTACAGTCCCTGTTCTCCTTCCAGGCTCACACAGCATATACCGACAACAGCAACACACACCACCCCATCACTCCGCCAACCCCCACTTACAACCCCTATCCCTCGCCACACAGCGCCCACACCTCCTCGTTGGCACCACATACGCATCCTCCTTCCCGCCATCCACAAGAACCGTACAGTCCCCCGCCCTCTCTCCCTCCTGCTCGCAGGCACCACACTTCCTCTCCATCACCTGCGTCTTCGCAAACACCCCGCGGAAGGAGATGGCCCCATCGATGTAGCGCCCCTTGGCCCAGTTCGCGGACATGTGGGTCTTGGTGCGCACATCGAGGGGGTTTTGGAAGTCGCCGATGAAGCCGTCGCCGGTTTGCCAGGTTCTGCGGCGGATCCATTTACCGAGGGTGGCAGGGCCGCGGTGGGGGGAGGGGGTTGTGGGGCGGGGTGGCGCTGGGAAGGGGTGGCTGTGCTGGAGGGGTCTGCGGCTGTGATGGGCTGGGAGGGGGGGTGATGAGCTGCTTTGGTACCGTGGTTACTGCCATGGCTAGTTGTAAATGCACCGCCTTCATGGACGGGTGGGCCAACTGTAGCTTCTCTGCGTCCATCCGTGCTCTCAGAAATAGCAGCGCCAAACACGAGAGCTTGATCACGCGCGGTTGAGGCACCAGCGACGACCGAACGATACGAGGCGAGTGTCTTGGCCCGGATGAAGCGAACGCTTTCGACGGGGTCTGTTGGGATCGTTAATACATGGCCATCGATTGTGAGCTGGTTGGTATTCGGGGAGTGCATGGCGGTGATGTCGGAGGAAGGGGAAGAGGTGTTTTTTTTTGGCCTTTGCTGCAGCTTGTGGGGAAAGTTTCGATGGAGGTGGGGCGGCGGGAGATGGTGGGCACAGCTTGATGATGGGCGGGGTTGTTCTAGTGGTTGCGTGGAGCTTGCGGGAACAGGGAGGGCAAAGCTAGGCCGGGATACACAGATGCATATAGTTCGACAGACCCTTCACTGGGAATATGCGGATTCAGGTGTCCTTTATTTACTCCGTCTCACAGTACATCGGGGAACGATTTGGCCTGCCGTGACATGATATTCTCCCGTTATCAGTACGTGTGGTAAATATTACGCGGTCGATATGGGTTATGCCTCAGGAACGAGTGTGGGAACCTACATAAGGAATTCTGTGTGTGCGTCAACACTGATCATTGAGTCATATGACTTCTCTCTTTCTTTATATTCTGCCTCTACCAACGCAAAGGTACATGTAATCCGATACATAGTATTGAGGGATACCTCCTTCCACTAACTACACTAAGCCGTCGACTCCTTCCCATCGATCCCGGCTTCTCCCCCCCTCCAACTTCACCCCCATCATCACGCCCCCCTCCCCCTACACCTCCCCCCCACCCTCACACACCACCCACACCGACCACCGACCACCCACCGATCCCGCCGCCAACGAGCCGCTTACAAGCCCTCCCGTGCCCATCCCACCTATACCTCCCACACCTCCTCCCCACCGTGCCCGTCTCTGCAAGATGCCCTGTAAAGGAAAGTAGTCCTTCGATGTACATTCCCTCGACCCACGTGCGCCGCCTACCGGTGATGATCTGTGCCTCGACGACGTTGGTGAAGTCGCCGATGAAGCCGGGTGTGGGCTGGGGGAGCTGGGACCACGGCTGAAAGACGGGGGGTGGGTGGTTGGGGGAGCGGGGGGGTCTGGCGGGGGGGCGTTGGAGACTGGTGGTGCGGCGTTGGAGAGTGGCCGGTGGGCGTCTTGGACTGGTAGGGGCCCCCTCTCGAGTGGAGGGGGCACCTTCTTGACTCGCAGATTCCTCTTGCCGACTAGTAGGGGCCCGTGCTCGACTGGAAGATGCCTGATGCGGCGGCTCGAACGGCGGATAGGATCATCATCATCATCATCATCATCATCGTCATCATCATCATCGTCGTCGTCCTCCTCGTCGTCTTCATCGTCGGAGATTTCAATCACTTCGACGGGCCTTTTTTTGGCCAAACGTGACGTTGGCGTTTTGTCCCTGCTCGCCCTACCGCTGCTGCGGTCCCCTTCTGTGCGCTCTCAATCCGTCTCCGCTTACTGGCCCCATCATTCCTATTCTACATCGGCTCCTCGGCGGCCTTCCTCTCCCCACGAACTTCAACACCAGAAACACCCCCAAGGCCAGCTGCAGGCAGAGGCAGCGAGGGGACGCTGAAAATAAACGCCATCTCCCGCGCCGACGCAGTACCCGTGGTGACAGAGCGATAGCACGCGATGGTCTGTTCGCGCACCCAGTGGTAGCGCTCTAGTGGGTCTGTGGGGAGGTTGAAGGTGTGGTTGTCGGTTAGGAGTGGGATGGAGCGGGGTTTGCTTGTGTGTGCATTGTTGGCGGGTTGGTTGGGGTGGGGAGGAGGAGGAGGATTGGTTTGGCTGCGTGCTGGAGCTGGATGAGTGGTGTTGGTGTGTTGCGGTGGAGCGGCCGGACGAGTATTGGTGTTGTGCTGGGGAGGGTTGGGTTTGCGTGCACGTGCAGCAGCTGAACGGGATGCTGTCTGTGTGGTCTGCTTGTTGGTGCGGGTCGCGTTTGTTGTGAAGGACCGAGAAGGGACAGCGGGAGGGGGAGCTGCGAGGTGAGAGGAGGAGGAGAGGTGGCCGTGTTGGGTGATGCCTGGGGGCATCTCGGGGATGTATGGGTGGTGCGTGTGATGCGTGGGGCTGTCGATGAGATGAGATGTGGACGACCAGGTTGAAGCTATCGATAGGTCCTGAATATATATGTAGTTCTTTGCCTGTAATGTACGCGGAGGGAGCATAGATCTTGTCCTTATCGTCTGATATCCATATATATCTTGTGTTACACAGCCTAACCATCCCCGCCCGCACCTCTGGAGGCTGGCTTGCGGTGAAGATGCGAAAATGCCCATTCTGGTACATGTACGTATGGCTTGGCATGATATATGCCATCACTACGTGGATTGCTGCGTTTGCAGGGGATTTGGAAAGCGCGTATGTACATGTATCTAAGGAATCCGGGATAAAGTACCAAAAAGCAGCGGCGAATCAAGTGGATACATGTATGTATTTGTACTTCCTCGGGAGGAGGTCTTGGCACCGATCGAGTGATTATCCGTGATTGACCTTCCGACAGGGTTGGTTATGAATATTTTCCTGATCCCATGTAGGGAACGTGGTTCGGCGGGGACACCCTAGCGATAGGCACCGTGGTGTAACTAATGCTCATCTCTGAGATAGTGGCGAACTAGAATCAAAAATTACATGATAAAATAAAAAAAGTAAAAAAGGGCCGGTGGCGGGGGGGGCGTTTTTGTCACGGGTTGGACTAATGCTCATATATACTGCGAGATGCACGGTGTAGGTAAAGGACGGCTGGCTTGGTTAGTGTCGTCGTCATCCGGGTAAGCTATGGGACTATTGAACCTCATACATCACATCTGGAAATCTTGACGCTCGACCCACACTTCTATTCCTCACTCCAGCCATCCTTCTAGCGACCACCACTTCCATCAGCTTCAAGCCACACATTACCCTTACCAACCTCTAACCCCCCCCCCCCCCCAAGCCACCCCAGCGCCGCAAAACAACCCCCACAAACGTGCGAAGGGGTTCATCGGCGACTTCACAGATATCTACGACGTCCGGCGCAAGACGGGCATGTCGGTGTGCTGGGCGGAGGGGAAGTACATCGACGGGAAGATCTTGCTCGGGGGTGTGTTTGCGGAGACGGAGGTGCGGGAGAGGCGGTGTGGGGTGTGTGTGCAGGCGGGGGAGGGGAGGGTGTGTAGGTTGCTGGTGGGTGGCGGGGGGGGTGATGCGGTGGTGGGGGTGAATGGGCGGTGTGGGGGGTGTGGGGTTGTACGTCGGGGTGGAGGAGCTGTGTGGATGTTGGGGGGGAGGGGGGGAGGGGGAGGTTGTGTTAGTTGGGGAGAGCTTAGTTAGGGTTTCATCTACCTCTACTAAATGGATATACCCAAGTTTTAACCAGTCTAGTCTATTTGCCCCGAAACCGTTTAGATAGCGGATCTGACAGAGCAGATATCTGTCCCAAAACTACTTCCCCACGGATCTCAACCCCCCTTTCGTGGATATAAAGAAACCTGTTCTAATGACGAAACATTTTCCACAGAGCTCATGAGGCTCTTGGAACCGAGTGATGACCATGATATACCCCCCGTGGATAGAACGAGGGTAGCTGTATTTCGTGTTGAACTCCTCCTAGGAGGGATGCTTCGGCAGGGGTAGCCTTCAGTATAGCCCTCATGGTTGAATGAGAAGTAGAATCCAATATATGTTCAGTACGGATTCAATGGAAGTAACTATCTGCGGCCTCGAGTGCCTCCAGCTGCAGGTCAGCGTAGATTGAGAGTATGAGGCAGTGGTATACGCGCACCAGGCCACGTATCTCTACGTGCCCCGAGCATCTTCGAGGACTACAGCATGATTGATATTCGGAGGGAATCACCTTATCTTCCCTGGTGACAACGAACACCCTACACATGATATAGGTAGCCCTGCCTTGAGGTAACAAAGAATGATAATGTTGTGTCCTGAAAACCCTTTTGCATACTATCAAATAATATACTTCCACTACAAAGTCAGAAATAGTATAACACAATCCAGCTGCTCACAAGTACAGGCACCACCGGGTACCATCGGAGCCTCCCAAACCACACCACCTGTATCACCAACTGTATGCTGTCCTTCACTCGGAATAAACGTGGTTTCAAAATTAGAGTTCACTGTCCTTCTATACCAAGCCACCGTTTCCTATATAAAAGGCCCCACCTCCCCCTCCTTCATACCCGCTCACTCAGGTATACATATACACCACTTGCATTACAAAAAGGAAAATAACTATAAATCTCACACCAATATGTCAGGAAACAACATAGTAGAAATCTACAACGGCGCACCAGCCGACTTCCCCATCACACCTCCCAAAACCAGCGACTACACCGCCCGCCAACTCATCACCGTCTACGGCACCGACAAGCCCAACCTCGCCCTGCTCATCAGCGAGGCCTGGAAAGAGCTGCGAACATACTTCACCACCGACCCCGTGGTGCGAGAGCTGGCCCTATTCCTCTACTGGAGCAGCCAGTCCGGCGTCGGCTCATCCCCCTCCGGCCAGCTAGACCTGTTCGACAACGATGAAGACGCCGCCTGGGATGCGCCGTCGGGCAATACCTCTGGTGCTGCTGTTTGTCTGGGTGAGAGGGGCCCGACGGAGGAGCAGAGAGTGTGGGGACATCGGCTGCTGGAGAGGGCGAGGGAGAGGTTTCGCATCATGCAGATTCACCGCGCGGTGCTGATCCACTTTGTTGATGTTGAGGGCCCGTGGGCAGGTGATCCGGAGATGCAGGCGGATATCTTTGAGCTGACGTGGAAGATGCTGAAGGCGGCGATATTGAGGTTTAGGGAGATGGTGCTGTTGGAGGAGGCGATGGGTATCTTGGATGGGAGGTGTATTAACGAGGACGAAGACGAGTACTATGATGCGTCTGAGATGGCGGCGAGTGTGGATGGGAGGGAGTACTGCACGTTTGAGGATTTTGTAAGGCCGCAGAGGAGGACGAGGACTGTTTGAGGGGTTTCTGGATGCCGCTGGATACGTGGTTTTCTTTAGTTATAGTTTTAATTTAGGGTTGTTTCTCGTTTTACTTATGACGATTGGGCGAGTGAAGCTGTCCAAAAGGTGCTTTCTGGCCCTCCAGCTTTACATGTGCCTTTGCCTGGGGCCTTATATTAAGGCTCGATTCTTCCTGCTATCTTTTCTCAGTTTACTTTGTTAATTCATTGATTTCAAACAATACGAACTTTCTGTTTGATAGCATTTTACAAAGTGTGAACAGCATCTTGATATTTATATCCAAAAGCCCTATAAAATTATATCATAACTGTACTACATGTAGCCTTCATTCACACTTGATCATATCACTCCACGTAGAATAAATGTTAAAACACGATTAAAGGAAAAAGTCCAAAACCGATATACTGTACGTACGTACGAGAGCCAATCATAATCCGAGTTGAGCTTTGTTCCTGGCTGCAGTTCACTTGCTAATCATATTCCAACCCTCCGGTGAGATCTATCATTCCTCTCTCCAGATATCGGCGGTTTCCGCATCATGGCGTATCACTCGGGACCAACTATTGTGTTGTAATAATGCTTATGTTATCCGAGACATCGCTCAAGTCCAGGCCCACCTCAATACAACACAAGTGTTCGGCCTCAGTGTCGTCTATAATTACAAACTGGGAAGACATAAAACGGCGGTAAACGAAACGTCGGAAATGAGGGCACGCGCAATTCCGAAGAAGGTCCGTAGAGGTTGGCAAGTGTAGTTTTTGGAGGCCAGAATTGGCGAAACGGAAGCAAAGAGTAACATCACATAGATAGCTCCCGAAACCCGTTTCTTGGGTTGTTTTTATTATGCGAAATATTTTGGACAGCTTTGGGATAGAAAAACCACCGAGAAGGAGTGTACTTCACATTAACAAATCGAACTCAAATCTTTCATATCCAACCAATACTATAACCCCACCCGCGCCAAAAACAAGCCAACCCCAACCCCGTTCCCAAACCAGCCCAACAAAAGTAAAACAACCCAGAAAAAAAAGTAAAAAAAGTAAACAAAAAACACAACCCCATATTCCACAATTAGACCTCCTCCGTCGCCGCCCTATACGTCTCCATAATCCTTTCCATCCTCTCCTTGACCCTCTCCTCCTGTGCCCCCAAAGCCTCCTCCACCAACTTCCTGACCTCCGCAATCCTGTCTTGGCACTCAGCCGGGGATGCCTTCGCCCAAGCTTCGCACCCATCAAGGTACTCCTTCGCGATGTTGGGGTGGCCTTTGATGGCTCGCTCGTACATCTTGAAGTGCGCGTCGCTCCCGCCGACGCCGTTGAAGCTGCCGTAGGTCTCGGTGTTCATGCTGGCGATGATGTCGAGCCAGTGGGCTTCTTGGGATTTGAATTCGGGGGTGTTGAGGGCTGACATTTTTTGCTTTGTGTGGTTTGGAGTTGGGGTTTTAGCGGTGGTGGTTTGGGTTATGTAGTTTAGGTTGTGGAGCGGTGCTTATGTGGGAGTGTGGAAGGTATGTTGTGTGGAGGGGGAAGGAAGAGCGGGAGTTGACGCTTTTATAGTCGGCGGAGGTGCACCCCCACATTGTAAATTTAGGCGTCTCAGGTATTTCAATTTGCTGTTAATAAAAGCTCCAAACATACCCCACACAGAGTTTGTTGACATTAGCCTTCAGGGGTGCAAAGAAGAATGTGTATACAATAACATTACTCAAACCCCGTGTACCCCGTCATACAAATTCCGGGCTACTAGTGTTTTCCAAGTATGCTTAAGCCTTCCAGACCGGGGTTCGGCTTCAATGGTGGTGCGGGGTGTGGTGATATAGTATCACGAAGGTACCTGTGCACTGTACTATGTCACATCTCTGGCTATTTTAATTTTGTTCTCTGGGGAGTGCACAGGGTGCCCCAATGTGATACAGAATGGCTATTGGCCGGAGAATGGTTGTTGAGTGCTAAATGAAAGAATATACCCTTGCTTGGTTATTCGGATTGATGCCCTGCTAACATTCCTGAGGTCTATGTAGCTCGGAAGTGGAAAACTGGTTCTTCTCTACCGGTCTATTGAGACTTTCCGATGGGTTCATAGATCTATCATTGAATCAGAGTTCAGTTTTAAATTTTAAGTTTATATAGAGGATGAATCATCAAGAGCACCTAGAAATGGTGCGAACCTACCCAAGGGACATCGAGAATGATTCCAATTGCTAATTTCGCACACATATCGGATTCTACAACTCTAGAACCTGGTCATCCCCCGTTTTACTCATAATTTAATACCCACTGGTTTATTGCAAATAGACCATGTTGGTGAACGGCCCTCAGTACTATCAGGGAAGTACCCACCTGTACCAGGTATAAAGGGTACCTTTTTGGCAGTAGGCTCTTCCCTAAAATACTCAGCAATCATTCCGGAACTAAGTTATCAACAACACTGCCAAACTTGAAACTCTCAAAACACTCACCCACCATGTCATACACCGCAGACCAACAAGAACGTTCGCACCATGTCGTGCCCTTACCCAAGCTGACAGTGCTGCAGTACGGCTTCAGCATCGGCAAGGACGTCCGCACGATGGACTACTGCCATGACAACTACACCGCATACATCGAAGGTGTGCAGGAAGACTTAGCAGCAGGAGATGCGCCACTGCCTGCAGAAGAGTCTATTGGCTTCCTGGAGACAATCCTGGAAGCTGGGCTTCAGGTTAAGAAGAATCTTCTTTTTGATAAAGAAATCTTGCCTGTGATGCGAAGCGTTTACCGGGAGGTCGATGACCAGGTCGGGGTGTCTACCCAGTCTACGGAGATTGAGAGGGGGTTAACTTGTATGCACCTGATTGAGATGGGCGTCAGGCAGGAGATTGCAAGGCTGTGTAGTTAGGTGCGGTAGGTGTAGTAGGTGCTCGTTATTATTACCTGTAAAGTTGTTCGTGCTATTTGTTTTCTCTATCATTGCAAAATGATTTTGTTGTGAGGTGTAAGTAAAGTCCTATACGGTGTAACTTTGTGTTAATACAAGTGTGTCAAGGTCCTTCTAAATTTTGCCCTATATGAAAATAAATCTTTACTATTTACGAAATAGAACGATCAATATCAAAAATGAGATTAGCCTTTGAAGGTACGTCCCTAAACGATGTTGCGTACTATAATTCTCATGTCCGGAGATAGCTCCGGATATAGACATCCAGAGTATGTAGATTCCATGTATATTTAAACGGATGTGCCGACACCACGGTGAACTAAGGCAACTTGCTTCCCATGTAGGGACAGTAGAGTAGACTCCTCCTAGGCGACGTAGAGCCATGTATTTCAACAATAAAAAGCCCACGCAGCTTATGAAGATACATCACTCAAGACGGCATAATGTTCAAGCTGCTGGAGAACAAAAATACTCCCCATGCGGGGATAGCAAAACCACCGGAAATAAAAAGACTTTTGGATAACGCATGCTCAAGAATATCAAGAGCTGTGGAAGGTGTCGGAGACCGATGGATAGAGCAGAGGCTAGGTGAAAGTATTATCCATTGTCTCCTTTCCTCCGGGTGTTTTCAACCCCCCCTCCCCCAAGTTGTAGCATTCGCCCCAGATCGATTTTTGTGAATTGTCAAAGAGCTGGCGATGGAGCTAAATAGACAGGTTCAAGGTGTATTCCACTGGTAGAAGCCTTACATGCGGGTTGGAGTACCATGTGTATTTAAGTGGTGGGTGTGAGGGGTGAGGGGTGAGGGGTGACGTGGGTGATGAAGGACAGCAACAGAAAATAAGGGCGCTAGGTGTTCTTGTGCAGCAAGCCTAAATGTTCCCATGTACTGTAGCAGAGTCGGAAAAAAAACCGCGGTGGCCTTTACCACAAAGAAGACGTGATGTTGCCGAACACCCCGGTCAGTGTGACTGAATCACAACTTATCACTCGTATTCTATACCCAACTGAACACATTTCCCGAGCTGAGTCGCTGCAGACTCTGCTACCTAGTCAGAGTTTGTTCTCTAACAAAGTCCGATGTTCCATACATGTACATCGGGGATGGACTCAAGCAGTCCTTTCTAGCCTGGGGACTACCGAAGTCTGGTAAAGCTTAGGAAGCAAAGGTGCCCAGCGCGTTGTTTGAACAACACGTCTCGTCGCATGGTATTCCACGACCACCCGTCAGTAGCACAGAGTAATGAAGCAGGTTATTCATTATATTAGTGCTGCGATCCACTTTACATGCCAACGTCAACAGTTCCGGGAGAGAGCGACGAAGCCAGGCGGAGGTCTAATTCTGCTGAGTTGCTATTTGTCGATAACAGCGACAGTTATTTTTGCTCTATAGTCCTACGTCCTCCACTGCCGCTTCTACGCCCAAATCATAGACCCTAGGCTATGAGAAGCTAAGTCGTCCTTCGGATAAAATAGGAGCTGGGGGGGTTATTTGCCAAGAATATGGCGCCTGCCCTAGGTGCAGGAGAACGGTGAGATAGCGGTGAATGCTGCGAGTCGGGAAGGAAGAAGCCCAAGACGCCCCGAAGGAAAAACGGATAACGAGCGTGGGAAGTCCGTGGATGAGAGGGTTACTGGAGGTGTGTGAAGGCCTCGACACCGCGACGGAAATGGCCCCGCCCAAATCCCAGAGGTTGGTAGACACTCTTCTCCATTTCCTACCTTGCGTCTTTCAAAGTAGCTGAAATTTCTTTGTAGCATTTTGCCTGGCTAATACCCTCCCAGTACCGGTATTTAGAGTCGACATACCACCTCCGAACGATCTCGGAAGCGCTGGGGAATAGTTTAGGTTACGATATTGACCTGACGGTTGAGTAACACTATCTCCAGTCGGTATCTAGAGTTTGATTTCATCCGGGGATCAGTGAAGGTAAGTCTTGCGTCTCCAACGGGTGCCTCGTTGGGAGGAAATTGTAGTTAAACCTACCGTGTTACTGTAGGTCGGGATAGAAAAGAGGTAGTCTTGCACCATTCCGTGGTCAGTAACTTCCGCCATATGTGGCATAAACTGTGGTTCTGGCAGGGAGCGCAGGAAGGACACAAATGGATGTGGCCAATCGGAAGCGGCCGGCGGTAAAGGTGAAACGATGCAGGTATTGCCAGATGTCTAGGTCGTGATTCCAGAGATCCGAGAAATGGGAGGTGGGGACATACAGTTGTTTATAATGCTACCCCAAACACCCCATCCAGGTGCAAGGCAGCAATTGTGGATTCTCCGTCCCGTTATACATGGACCATGTGTTTGGTCGACTGGTATCTATTATCTATATGTCTTGACATGGGGTGTGCAGGATGCGGCCTTGCCGTCTCCGTTTGTTACTCCACTCCCGCGCTAGGCTAGTGGGGTGGAACGTAATGCAGTGTTCCCCGAGGATTCCGCGGTTGCGCGATGTACTGTAACAGACATCGCTATCAGACATCGATAAAAGTAGAGCCGCGAGGACGCGATTTTTGGGCCACTGTTTTCCCTTTTTCGGGCAAGTTAGCCGACTACTAAATAGGTGTCAAACACATTGCAAAGGTTACGTGGTTGCAATAAGTGAAGGATATGTGTTGGTTTCGGGAGCTATAGGTACAGCGGAGGAAGCCTGTTCAAGCCTGCTCCTCTCACCATTCCTCATCTGAGTGATAGAGTGCAGCGACAGAGTCAGAACATTGTTCGGGAGACCTATCCAGAAAATAAGGGCCAACGACCCGGGGCGCTCGAAGGTTTGGCGCTGGATCATTGAGGTGACAGACCTCTCTCCTAGGGTTTGAGTTTGAGACCAGAAGAAATAGCTGTTCAAGTTGTTGGATCTGAGCAAGGATCCGACCGGGGGTTGTGGTAAGCTTATTTCAGCCTCATCCCTTGGCGCCCACTTGATCCCGCGCTTGGCTCTGATCGTTGCGGTTTTCAAGATACCGCCAAAACTAGAAAAATTGGCTATCCGGCCAGGGATTATCGCTCGAGTGATTGGTTGAATGGCATCGGTCTGCATCAGAAGTTTCCCACACAAGTAATTTTGATCTCTGGAAGCTAGCCAATTTTTCTAGTTATGGCGGTATTGATCGTTACCACGCTTTGGGGACCCGAATCTACTTTGTGGAGCAGATAATTTCCAGCAGCGCAAGAAAACGCTTCAAAATGAACAGAGAGTGTTGGCGCTGTCAACCGGCGTCTTCCGGTGCCCAGATTCTAAGCGAGAGCGGGATGCAGGGGGACGGGTTCATGGGAATTAAAACCTTGCTGTCGGCTATGGAAACCTTCTCTCGACGACTTGTCTCTCACACGCGACGTGTGGAGATTTGATACAGAACACCTGATGAATATGGAAAGCCATGCTGTCGATCGATGGCTGGTAATCGTCGGTCAGAGTCGGGTTATTTCTGTTATTTTATTTTTTTATCTTCGAAAAGTTGTTTAATCGGTTATGAGCATGAGCTGAAGAATTTGAAGCACTGCATTCCACTATCAAGATGTCAACAATGATATAACCGATAACTATTTATTTACAACGTCACTCCTACTCAGGAAATTACATCATTCATCCCGAAGCCTGCGGAATCGATCTCAAAGAAAGCGCCTCCGACTGCCTGCCTTCCTCACCTGACAAATACGGGGAGCACTGCGAGCAAGACATCCCATACCCTATATTTCAGTCAACTGTCCCACATCGGCATGCGGCGCAGCCCTTCATTCGGTCTCAGTCGCTTATCCGAACCGGTTACGTCGCCTAGGCATGGTTGTGCTTTTACTCTGTGTTGGTAATGGCAGCTATTCGCTAGATATTGGCGATGTTGTGGCTCTTGGGTGCAGACGCAGGCGCAAGCCACGCTGCATTGGGAGTTTTTTTGTTTGAATTTTGAAAACTCACAAATGTGGTTTCCTGGAAAAGTTTGGTTTTCTTCTGGAGTTGGTTAGTTCACGGTGAAAAACATCTTGCTCCAGGGCAGCAGAGAAATCAAAATGGCTGTCCCCGACTTCCGGATGAAAAAAGTGCACTTTAGGGCCTTGATAGATAGGGCTCATTCCGATCTTTGTCTCTCGGAAATTCCAGCCACGTCTTCAGCACTTCAAAGGCGCAATGAGCGCATTCTCAAACCTGGTCCCAATGTCTCAACGTGCGATTCCACCAAGAATAACCAAACACGAGCCACCCGAACTGCACGTACCCGTCCCTCATCAACCCCAGCCTCCTCCCACCACACCACCGGCATCATCTGCCTCATTGTCGCTCAGCCGCATATGCCAAGACCCTCCCTCGCACCACGGCTGGTTATAAACACCCTCCACACCCCAACACACTCATCTCCTTTTTCTTCTCTCCTGCTTCCGCAACATCTACACCAGGCTCTTCCGCACACATACACAATGCAGCTCCTCAACACACTCCCTCTCGCTCTCCTTACACTCGCTACCACCTTCTCTGGCGTCTCCGCCAACTGGTTCTATGCGTAAGCCCACTCCCACCATCATCTCTTCCCCCTCAGCCGCAGCTAACACCGACGAAAAACAGCCGCCAGGAAGCCAACACGACAATATCCGGCACAAATACCACAATCACTACAAATGGCACTCTCACAAACAGCACCCTCGGCTACAACAGCACCACCGCCATCTGCGACGACCCAGACAGGCGTGCCGAGTGCTGCGATGTGTACCCCGATGCCATGAACTGTCCTGTTGGCCCGACCCTCGAGAATACGAGCACATATGATGCCGGCGGTGGCGTGGTGGATGACCATAGTGGTAACACTATTCCGGAGGAGAAGGGGGCGGCGGCTGGGAGGGGGGTTGATGTGACTGTGGTGGCAGGGGTGGTTATGGTTGTGGGTGTGGGGATTGGGGCGTGGTTGTAGGGTAGATGGCAGATTGGAATGGGAAATGTAGTGATGTCGGAAGAGGCTTTTATGGTGCTTTTTCTTGTAGGGTCCCTTTTATGGTGTAATGATAGGGGTGTTTTATCTTCTTGTAGTTCATAATACCATTGGCCGTTCTCTTCTGGGGTTAAAGTATTCATGTGGCCGTGCATAATGCTCCAGTTCGTGATCGCTGGTGTGAGATGCCCACAGGATACAATATACCTAGGGATACCCGTATTCACCCATATCAAAAGGCCATTGGAGCTCTCGCGTTTACTAATGCGATGTTTACATATTAAGTACTGTAAACACCCATTAAGCTTTGTTCACCGGAATTACTGCACAAGAACCACATGTCCATCCTAACACATATGCCGGAGCGATATGGCGGGTTATGTAAACTATCCGGGCGAGACTGCTGGGTAACACTCGTGCTCCCCCCTCGGGGGGGGGGGGGGGGAAGTGCCGCTTCGCTTTCCACAACCGAGTATCGTGAGAACGTACCTTGAGACAGTGATAACACACAACACAATGTCAAGTATCTATCGACAGCACCAGTATTACGAGCAGTGAAGAGTCTATCGAGATCTGAATATATATCTCAGCCAGACCGCATGACTGCGCAAGGACCACGCCTCTCCCGAGTTCCGAATCCCAACCGGCGGAAGTGACGTCGAAATAAACATGGACAATGTGTCCATGCACGCCGCCGCCATCACTGTACATGGTAGGAAGTAAGGGTCGATGATGAAATGAAACGTGGGTCTGATATCAACGCAGGGTTAGGGTTCTGGAATGTGGTGTGTATTTTTAGATTACATGAAAGCGCGTGCAGCTTCGTGCTCCGGGTGATGGAGGGGGGGTGTTGGAAGGGTATAAAGGGATATGTATAATAGGGCATTGGAAGAAAAAGCTGCTAGATTAGATCGACATTTCATCGCCTTGTGAAGTTCGCTTTAGAGGTTTCCGAAGCGGGTAGAAAGGGTGGGATTCAGAGACTGGGGCATGGGACTCGGTTCCGTAGGCTTGCACGCGCTCATAAATTAACAGAACCTTCCTCCCAAAACTTAGTACTTGAAGATTACACTGCTGGTAATAAGGCGGATGGAGGAGAAGGCGCGGTGCCGTAATATTCATTTACCCCCCCACCCCTTGTTTTCGCCTCCGGTTTCTGAGTTGTCAGAAACAAACAGTGAGCCGGAGAGGGCTGATAGTCCTTAAGTTCTGAGCAGACCTAGGCCAAGGTAGAAACGAAAGAATCTCAATACGTACTCACGAGACCTCACAACCCACCACCACCACACTAGCGCGGATTCACCGAACTTAGTGCGGGTGTTTTGCTGAATACTCAGTGTTTAGCGCTATCCCATGAACCGTAGCAACGGAGTTGAGGACCCAATCGGGTGATGATATCAACGGCCCTATCCTCACTCGCACTTTGTCAACCAACACCCAAAGAAAGTTATGTCATTATACTGTATGTATGATGAAGTAGGTAGCAATTATAATATTAATAATAAGAGTTCGAAATTAGAGGGGTTCTTGAGTGTATAAATTGAACAGTTGGGAAGGGTGATTTTCCATACAAAATAATTGAACAGCAGCGATATCATTCAATTTGCCCACCATGGCCTCTAGAGCTCTACACCCCCGTAATCTTAATCTTTCCCACTCGATAGACACACCTGAGAAAGACCCAGAAGTACCTGCCTCCGAAGGGAAAAGATATAAGCCTACAAAGATACCCAAAATCCCGGTCACCAGATCTCACTCACCACCCCCATTGAAGAATACACTCCCTAAATCAACCCCTTTCTCACCTATTAGACACTCAAAACCTCCTAGAGTGGCACAGAATCTTCTCCCATGCCAGTTGCAACAGTCAAAAGTTATTGAGCCCAGTACAATTGTCAATCTTTTCCTCACCGAAACTTTGATGTCAGAAATTGCATTCAATACCAATTGCTATTCTACAACAAAGGATCCTGTACTAGAGGGATGTGGGTGGAGGCCAGTGTTTTTAGAAAAAATGAAGACATGGTTCGGAATCATTATTTACATGTGAGTTTGCCATATGCGAGCCGTGGAAGACTACTGGAAAAATAATGGTCTTTATCCGTTGCATCATATTAGAGATTACATGTCTCTTAGGCGCTTCGAACAAATCCGGAGATATTTTCATGTTTCACATCCCAAGGCACCAAAGGAAACTCCATCAGGACGAGGTCTTTGGCACTCAAAAGTTGACCCCCTCCTGGATCAATTACGGACTGCATCACGAAAGTACCGATGTCCACCAACAAAGGTGTCAATTGATGAAACTATGATACAATGCACTGGTCATTCTGAGGACACGCACAAAATGCCTAGTAAGCCAATTGATCAAGGTTATAAGTTCCATTGCTATGCAGCTGCCGGTTATGTTTTTGATTTTTTCCCGACATCGAACCATTCTGGCACTGACCCAATACCGTCCTCTGAGTTTCCCGAAGTGGATGAGATGAGCACTACTAGCCGATTAGTTTTTCACCTCATGTAACGCAATTGTGACGAGTATGGCCTGGATCAATCTTTTGATGTTTTTATGGATAATTTTTATACAAATTTACCCCTCTTTTCCGCACTCAGAATACGCTTTGTAGTTGGAGCATGTGGAACGGCCTGCTCCAACTCTAAAGACTTCCCTACCGAACTGTCAATACCTAAAAATTCGAAATTACCATATCACTGGAGGATGTCACTTGTTGTCAATGGCGTTGCTGTCATGCTTTGGATGGATTCAGCGCCTATACTAGTCATGACTACTATGCATCCTACTACTGGCCTCTCCTCTGAAATATTTGCAGATCGAAAAACACCGGGTCCGAAAATCATCAATGCGGTAGGTGTAGAAACATCGGATTTCTGGCCGGAAGAGGCGCAGTGGAAAGCAAATCTTCCAATTCCATTATGCATATATGATTATAATTTCAATATGAATGGTGTTGATATTCCAGACCAACTCCGGTCCTATTATGCTACACATATGATATCAAGAAGAACTTGATATCCAATTTTCTTCTAGGTATTAGATACAATACTTATTAATTCCTATATCATATACGGAGATCATGCAAGTGCGGAAAAGGACTTATCTCATAAGGAATTTAGGATGCCCGTGCGGGTTGGTTGGGATTTGATATTGAAAGACGTTGTGCAGAAGAGAAAGAAACCACCCACAACTCAAAAGCAAAACCAGAAAAAGACTCGGCACATAAGCGAACACTCTACTGATGCACCCCGTCCCTTTCAGCATGGTAAACACCTTCCTGTTCATGTTGATGAGCGGAGAGACTGCGTTCAATGCAGGTCGTCCAGTAGACTAGAAAAGGACTCAAAGAAAAGGGTTGTTGGTAGAACTAGGTATAAATGCTTAACATGTGATCAGCCTCTTTGTCTTAGTAGTGATCGCAATTGTTTTATTCCCTTTCATTCCTCTGTAACTATGTAATTCGTTGAATAAAACTCTATATAATTCGAACCCGTGGTTGTGATACGCGCGTGGGCACCTGTTGTAAAGGACCCGATTGTGACCTCAACGGGCTACGGTTTATGGGATAAGATTCTCTTCTCGGATCTCTCTTCTTTTGATATACATCGTAGATCTCATTATCGTTGAGGGACTCATTTTCGAAAGATATTCACAGGATATCACTCGTTTTACATTGATGAAGGTCATTCCCAAGAACCAAGGTTTTTTGTTTTTTTTGTTTAATTCATTGATTGCATTTGCGAAGCAAGGTTTTCCTATGGGCTGGAGGAAAAGCTGACTCATAACTGAATGGGTTTTGATTAAAAAGTGAAGAAGTCTCAGTGAAGCTATGGAACGTTTATGGGATCCTGACGTAAGGTATAATCGTGGCATTGTCATTTCCGTGACGGTGTCTGGGACATATAGGCCGCTGGTGCGGACAGGCCACATGCAATGCCGACAGGTATAACATGTGGCAAGACAAGTATCTCTGAGCGTAAGCTCCAGAAGATCACTCTGCGCACCAACTGAGGTCCTTTTTCCTCCGCCCCCCTCGCCTAATCCATTGAAACTGAGGTCCTTAAGTTCCCTTGGTGGTGTGTACCTCTTGATTGGTCAACACCTCGACGTCCTGCTATCTTGAGTTGCGACAAGACTTTAGGTATTATTCATATCTGAGTCATGCTCTTGCTCTCCCTACACATACATTTTCCGAAACTGAAATTGGGAGTCTGGAGAGGAAAAATCACTTGGGCAAATATGTATACAGTTTGTGACATCATTTCGCACAACGGCCGCCCCGGTGGTGGAGCCATAAAGTCCCGGAGATGTTTACCTCGACTAGGCTCTACCTATCAACCACTTCCGCTACCAAACTACCACGGAAGAACTGTCGTAGTACAGGTTTCGGATCCATCTGTCTTTGTGAAGTATATCTTCAGCCCATCCCTTGAAATCCTATATGTTGGGAGATATATTTCTCGGAGGGGGGCAGGGCTAAGACCTCGCCTAGCATGATAAAGCAGGTCGCGAGATTTAGGACTATAAAGCGGACGATCATAGACTGGGTGCGATTCTTAACGGTTCTAGGATCGGGAACTATAGCTAGAAAGAATACGGTATCAATGTGGGTTAGGGTTAGAGCGCCAAGATCGGCCTGCGTCTTTACCTCCGCAAGTCAACAACTCTATGCAAAGCCAGCAGTCGCGAGAAGGAAAAGAGTAAAACTCCGAATTTCTCTCTCGCAATCAACTTTCGTTGTTTTTTTTGGCCACTCTTAACAAAGGTCACACCCCATCTACATTCAACTTCCCCGCCATCAAGTACACATAACACCAAAAGCTAGCTGCAGGGCTAACCAGACCTACCCTGGTTCCTATTCTCCTCAGCGATCCTCTCGATGTGCATCTCCATCTGCCTCCTGCGCGTTCTGGCCGCGAGCCGCCCCTCCAATGAATAATCCCTCGTAGTGGTGGCGACATACTGCGGCAGGGTATCAGACGGAATCCGAGGAGGACCTCCGTAGGGTGAGCGCTGGGCGGTCCAGGAGTGGGGAAGGCTAGTAGCGCGGCCGCGTGGGACTGTCACAGCTGAGGGATATTAGTATGGATGGATTATTGAGAAGGAGGAGGGGAGGGAAGAAGGGGGGGGGGGTGTGAATGTAGTTGGCGGCTGGGGATGAAGGAAGGGTGACTTACAGCGGCCGTTGATACTCATTTGTTGTGTGTATGGTCCGCCACGACGGGTAGCGGGAGAAGCTTGAAGACGGTTGTTCGCTACGCTCTACCCGTTAATATTTGCTGGAATTTCGAAAGACCCAGAGAATGGGGAGGTGCATTGCAGAAGAGAGGGATAAAAGGGCTTACCTGGTTGGTGGTCATCGAGATCAAGAACGATAGGGTCACGAGCCGTATTTCCGGGAGCCTGAAGATTGGGAATCGGTTCCGGAGCTGCTGATGTATTTCAGCCACCTGAATCACGTTTTTGATGGACGGCCACTTACTCTTCTGGACGGCATTACCAGAAAAACCAAGGGTACTACGATTGAACCCAGTGTTCATAAAAGGGCTGTTCTTGGTAATTATTTTGCCGTCATCCAACCTATTGTGCTGTGTGTAACCTTTGGGTGCTGTAGCATGGGAAGTAAGTGTGGGTGAAAATATTCACAATCGAGAGGAGCATACAATGGGTCTGGACCGATCCGGGAGCGAAAGGGTCACTAGCAGGTACGGAACCTATAAATTCTGCGTGTCAGCGACACCCTCGGAGCACATGAAAAGAAACTACGGTGAACGGAAACTCACCACTGCCAGCAAGGGGGCCAAGCACCTGATTGGAAAATGCGATAGCCTCGTCCAGCATGGCTTCAATCTCACCCTTCGTAAGGTCAAGATTGACACTTCCTATGCATTCGTCGGATTAGTTCCGGAGATAGTTCATCATGGGACGAAGCATATACCATACAGGCCCACATCCTCGGTATTATCAGGATCGAAAGCAAGATTTAGTGCTATATTATTTTTTAGTCCTTGTGTTATCGGATCACGCTATGTATATACTACTAGATGCATACCGTCGTTGTTCCAGCCGTTATCAAGGCCGCCGAGATCTTCAGTGGCATTCCCGCCGGGATTGTCAACAAAATCGAAAGAAAGATTGGCTGGTTCCTCACAGCACCAGTTTAGATTTTTATCTATCTGGAATCGGGGCGGAAGACCCTACCAAATCCCTCGGCACTGGAATCACCTCCTAGAAATTGATCATTTTCTTGTTCAGCCGAGGGCGGAGGAGCAACAGGATAAGCAGGCTCGATGGCTGAAACTGTGTTAGAGACATGGTTAACTATTGCGGTAGGGCATTCATGTCGAGCTCCAGAGGGCCCCATTCCCAGTGTGCAGTGTGATCGGTCTCCAATAGAGAATAAGGACACACTGTCCGAATCTGGGGGTAGCCTGTGTTAGATGAGATAATGCTAATACAGATACGGCGCGGGGGAGGCTCACCGTCTGCACCAGGATGTTGTTCATCAAGATAACCCAGTAGAATCTCAAGCCCTTCGTCGGGTTCGGAGGTGGGTGCGTGCTCACCTTGGATTAGATCGAGGAATGACCAGCTCAAACCTACTAGGGCTGGGTGCACCGGCTCATCTTCAGTGGAACCGGCTGGCAGAGTGTCTTGATGGGGTTAAGAAAGTAAGATAAAACCGAGATGCGGGATGCTGAAACTAACCATCGAATACTGTAGCCTGGTGCTCCTGACTATCTGCAGCACTCCCACCAGGGATAATGGCTGGCGGAGATGCGGCTGTCTCCACCGCAGACCTCATATCTATCAGAGCACCCGGAGAGACCATCATAGAAAGCAGTGCTACAATAAACGGGTTGATTAGTAGCCTGGAAAACGAAGGAAAGAATGCTGGATACCCACCATCACGGGCTGCACGAATTCCTTCTTTGGCGGCTTCATTTTGAATATCCAGATTGTCAAGGTCGACAAGAATACGGGAAAGAATGGAGATCTTCTCAAAGAGCTTTTTGCGCGCATCTGGGTCCTCCATACTGAGATGAAAGCAGAACTCTGTGATGGATGATGGCGGGAGAGTGGAGCTGCTGATGGAAGACATGGAGAGCCTGCGAGAGAAAGCCCCCTTTGCTTGTGAGCATTTCGGCCGCGAAGATTTGCGGATGTGTGCTCAATGGTGATTGCAAAGGCTGTCGTATGGGGGGCATGGCTACATGTATATTCTCCCATAGAATGGATGAGCAGGGATGTTGATGGCCTGGGGTATGCAGGCAACGTTCCCTTGACTAGCCATATATTATTGTTGGCCGTATTCCTCCTTTTTTTCCAATCAATTGTGATTCATTGAGACCTGAAGACGTAATCCCAAACCGATCAGGCTCGCAGCGCGTGGGCTGATGTGACAAGTACATTCTCCTGAGAGCTAGTGATAAGAGGCTCGAATATCAAATGATATGTGATGTCGATTTTGAGATACGTCTTTTGTCTTTTGATTACTGAAGGATTCGGTTCGGCTCACCCTTAAGCCCAGGTTGTCCCTCCTCTGTTATGTACTTGTGCAATAATACATGTAGTATGGAGCTCTAACTCTGAAACGTAGAGAGATATGCTGTTATGTAATTTATATTCTCTCCTCTTTTATAAATCCTGGCGAAGACTGTACATATGCTTCCCTCTGTCCTGTTTACTTCCTGCTCCCCACCGGGTTATATGAGACGAACCTGTTCTGATCCGTTGACCAAGACGTATATTTGGTCAAGTGTGCGCCCTATCGAGCAAGATGATGGACGGGGCGACCCCTTGGCCAAATGGGCGTCTTGATGGATTATTGACCCAATGATCAAGTGGCAATTTCCGGCGTATACTTTACGCTAGATAATATTTCCCTCCAGCGAGTTTGTCAATTAGTTCAGATACCTCGAAGTGCCTCTCCCTCGTGTGATCCATGCCTTTGCTTGCTCGTAAAAAGATATTCTAGGTGATGCCTCGAGGTGCTTCAGCTCATGGCTCCGGGCTGATAGTGCCCATATTTGGATTCGCCAAAACAATATTTTCTTGGAATAAATGATTAACTAAACCTCGAGCATGCTTACCTCGTTGACCCCCATGCCTTGGGCTCCTCGAGGCAGTGCTCTCGTCCCTACGCCCTGGGTGCCAATACGTACTTTTCGAATATGGGTGTACTTGATCCTTGGGGTAGAGATATTACGCAAGCTTGTTTAATGGGGCGCCCTATTCATCATAACATGGGCATTTTGAAGGGATCACCCTATCCATCAATCCTGAGGAATTGTGCGCGCACTTGACCAAATCGACGTCTTGGTCAACGGATCGGAACAAACCCTTTCAAGAACGAGGCACCCTCATCCCGCGCTTCATTTCAAAGGTCAGTACGACAGGCTTGGATGAAATTTGCTTTTCCGAATATATTCCCTTCGAAAGTAAGATGTGTATTCCTCCAGGATTACATCAAAGGTAAACCCTAGCACTGGAGGCCTTGATATCAGTGTCTAATATTGATGGATCCATATTTTCAATTCTGTGTGCACGAGGTCATTGAGATCCTCGAAGCATATATCCTAGAATGTCGTGTAATGGGTGCTAGCTCCTTGGAAGGCTAGAATATGTAAACGCCTGAGATAGGGAGAATTTGTGTTAGGGGCCACCACCACTCCATATAAATGACCCCTGCACTGAGTAGCTGAATTTCCTGGTTTTTTTAGTTGGTAAACGAGTAAATCCACCGTCTAGCCCTGTCCGCGACATCTAGCCCTGTCCACGATGGTCTCCCGAGTATGAATCTATCATTAGTTATAAGGAGGGGAGACATGGTATTGAGATATCTTGCTGTTTGGTCGCTGATGAATTCTCAATTTGTGGAGGTGATTTTGACACAGACGGGAAATGAAGGATGAAAGCATTTAAGACATGACGTTCAAACAAGCTTTCGTCCCCTGGCTTCTGTCTACGTATCGGTAAATCCCGCTGGTGGCACCGAGCGATAATACATTCAGTTAGATCAAGATGGCCCGTGCATGAAAACAACGCTAGAGTTACATGGAGACTATAACTCAAGACAACTACATGTACTCCCCAACCACTACTCCATTGTTTCTTTATTGACCACACAACAGGCTACAGATCATTTTTCCTCTCTTCCCCAACCCAACACCCCTTCGCGATGCGATACCTCCCCTCGACCTTTCCTCCCTCCACACCGCCTTCCACAGCTCTCCGCTGACGCAGCGCCCTCCTCTTCCCCCATCCGCTCTCCATATCCCCCAACGCCGCCCTCGCCTTCACAACCTTGTCCCACGCCGTCTCAACCTTCAACCACTGCGCTTCCTTCGCCTTTGCCACTCCCGCGAGCATCGTAGACAATAATGCACGCCTAGTTTCGTCCTCGAGGTTCGCCAGGTCGGCGGTGAGCTTAGTTTGGAGCTTGTCGAGGGCGGTCCAGAGAATGAGGAGGGGGTCGCACGCCTTGAGGGCATCGAGGAGATGGGCGGTCATTGCGCTGTAGGTTGGTGGCATTGCCGTGGGGGAAGTTTCTACGGAGGTGGGTTAGAGGGAGGTCGAGGGGGAGGGGGGGAAGGCTTACAGTATTGTTTTTTGACAGCCGTTGTCGTATGGGTTGTATGTGGTGGGTGAAGGGAAGGAGGAATTGTGTGGGATTAGACGAGGCATACTGTTGCGGCAAACATGTTACTGGAAATGGCTAATGGGAAAATCGGTATGAGTGGAGCCTAGGTTGATAGATCTCCACATAGAATTGCCTCCTCACCTTTGCATTTCGCAACGCTAGCAAGACATATCCAGTGGGGGTTGGACGCTCATGTACAAAGGAAATACCCTATCGACGATGGTTTTTAAAGGCATAAGTCTACGGGGGCACTGGAGATTAGAGCTCTGAAGGGAGAAACCATGAGGATGAGGATTCAACTCGGGCCCCGTGGTTCTTCCGTCGATACCTGGTGTCAGTCATATCGAGGAAGCTCAAGGGTATAGCTCTTAGATAACACCTACATCAGTTTCCAGGTATCTGAAACGAGGCAAGCATCTTTTGAGGATAACAATAATTCACTGGCGCAGGCTTCAAAGGAACCAGCGGGACCCCTAACCCTATCGAGGCAATCTCCATTGAAAGCAGATTGATATAGCACTAGCTGCCGGGAATTGAAACCACGGAATCCCAGAATCATTGTCTTTCAATAGACATTATACTATATACTCCATGCAATCTCACTCACTACACATAGTTGTAAACGTGAGGTAGTCGGTGGCCCGCCCGGCGGTCATTCCAGGCTCCGCAGAAATGTTAAGAGGCGAAGAGGAGGGTAAAGAGTGACAGATAACGATTTTCCAACTGACCTCATGAGTAAGAGGGTGGAGAAGTTGCACTTATTTACCTGTTATAGCTAAATGAAATTTGCGGCATCATAATAAGCCAGCATTGGGGTCGTAGAGAGAATGATGACAATAGAGGAAGAAACTTAAGTTGTAATCATATCATCTGAGCGCAAATGATCAAGAGAGACCTGCCAAAATTTCATTGAGATTTCCAGTAGACCCACATGTCGCAGCCTTGACCCTACCTGCTTCACTGCCACAATCTGAGCATGGACCATCATGCAGCTGGAGTGAGGGGTTTCTGATCATGGAATAATGCCCCTCGAGACGGCTGTGATCATGATCTGTGTTAGTGAAGGTAGGATCGGTAATATGAGGTTATGGGGTGTTTTATTATACGGGATGGTGTCTTGTAGCGATCGAGTGCTGATCTTTCTCCTGTGAAGGGGTTAATTTCTGGAGACGGTGAGACCTCGAGAGCATTAAGAGAACGTCGAAGACCACTCCTTCAAGCAAATATTTTTGTCACTCGTGTAAAGACACGTTGCGTAATTTCCATACAGGAATTTGGGTGTTTGATTAGCGTGCCTCGCGTCGCGAAAACGAGTGATAGTCTATGATGCTCTCCCGCCAGGCGGACTTTCATAAAATCCGTAATAATACATGGCGCAAGATGACACGCAGAGGGCGCAAATTAAATGCGTGCGGGAAAAGAACAAAAGAACAAAGCGTTCTGTAAAACTACAAAAGGTACAAAACTACAAAAGGTACTGCCCCGACTTATCAAGACATTTGCGAATGCTACCCCCACCCCTAGTTTGCACCCAGGACGTTATGTGTGTGTGGTTGTATCCTGGGTACGCTCGGTGTTGACGAGCAGTCTATCCACTAGACCACCCGCCTATAGTGCTAGAACTGATAATGAGCTTGGCAGCGTGCCAAGATGCAGCAGAACCCTAACCCTCCCTTTGACCCTTCGATGTTATTGCTCTTTGTTTTTTTGTTTTTTTGTTTAACCCAGTTATGATTGCTCAGCCATCCATATACTTGTATGTATGCATGTTGAATCATACAGAACAGTGTCATCTTGCATCATGCGTGCTGTAGAGCACGTATACCGAAAACAGTGTCACCTCAGACCCCTCCGCAAAATCAATTATCGCTATCGTAGGGGGGTGTGCGTGCTGAACGAGATAGCAGCCCAAGGGAATCGCCGTCATAACCAATTTATTTATTCCTAACGCGACACTGCAATGGTTGGGAATGGTCTGATTACCTTTCGCTGAATTGGGCTCCTCTTTCGATGACTCCTTCACTACATACTCTGCTAGGGTTAATAATCGGTCCACAGCGATTGAAGGTTTGTTTATATTTTATCTCTTGATTTGTATAGTCACACAAAGGGAAAAGCCTAGAGTAAGAATAACTAGTAACCCCAACGCTAATAGCTCTATTTAAACCATCGAACCCGCAGTTGCGCAAACCACTCGAGTAAGTTGGTATCCTACTCGAACATTTCACCCCTGCACCACCGCTGTTAACCTCAGTCGCTGCCAGCCTTCCCCGTCCACTATTCACCCTCAAACCTCCCCCCCAGCGCCACCCACTCGGCTTTCGCCTTATCCGACGCCGCTAGGATCTCCAAGCAGCGGTCGTTGACGTCGTTCGCTGCCTCCGCGGTCGCGACAACCCTATCGAGGAGGTTCTCCGCCTTGGACGCGTAATCCTCCAACAGAAAGGGGAGATTTTGCGGGTTGAGGTTCGCCGACGGATCATCGATGGAGACGGCCAGGCTCGGGTCCAGACGGAAATCGTATTCTTTGTGGAGACGCAGGTGGATGAGGCGGAGGTCCGTCCAGTGGGCATGGAGGTCGCTGTATTCTTTGTGCAGGAAGAGGTACTTCTTGAGAGCGGCTTCGAGGCTGGACCCTGGCGGGGCGGTGCATGGCCTTTTCGGGGCCGCGGGAGTTGTCATTTAGGAACTGTGGAGATTTGTGAGTTACTGTATGATAGTCGGGCTTGGTGGTTGAGATATGAGATGGAGGGGTATTCATGGATATACTGTACCTTATTTGCTGTTTTGGAAGATTTGTTGGGTTTGAGCTGTTCGAGATTTTCCAGCGCTGGCGGTAATGCTCTCGGCAGAATTGTTGTAGATGTCCTTTTATTCCAAAAGGCCAAGCCCGGCTACCTCAGTTTAAAGATGTCGACCAAAGTGCCCGGAGATCGATAGTTTCTGGTGTTTAATATTCAAAACCGACTAAGTACTTGCACCAGAATCTCCCAAAGATTGTAAGAACTCTCCGAAATAAAATGATTCCTAACACGGAACCAATGATGTTTGATTTAAATTATATATCTGAATTGAGTAAAATCCTAAAGAGATAGAATTATTTCAGAGTTGTGATTGAGAGAGCAAGGACCCCCACTCCATGAAATAGGTATTACAATGGCTTTACATTTTGGCTGCTCATGAATGTCCCAATCCCAGAGCCTGTGTGTCTGCTCTACTGCCTCTTACAGTTCACCGCATCTCCCCATTCCCGTTTCATTGCAGGAAGGATGTTTCTCCCCCGGAACATCCGGGAGACAGGCACACCAGCCCCCGGGAACAAATCTCACCTTGAATGGGCCTCGTGTGTTAATATACGGATGCCGATCTGGGAGTCCTTGGCTTAGAGGTTCGAGTATTTTCACTCTTAATCATCCCTCAGCCAATCGTTCGATTGTTTTGCGACCCGAGAAGATGCTCTCCCAAAGCCCTAATAGCCAAATGTCTGTCTCGTGGCTATCACCTCGAGATTCTCATTGTCGGCATCGGCGTTTTGGTAGCGAAAATTGCACCTGTTGCCTTGCAAGTCAAGCTTTTCAGATTGTCACCCATATAGAGTTACCAGAATACAGAAACTCCCACGTTTTCAGTTAAGTATCTTCTATATCTGCTCTATCTCATCCCAGAGAAAGCGGTTTGGCTGCTGGCCTGAGCTGACTTTCATAGCCGATGGGACGGACTCTAAATAAATGTAGTGACCGGTTGTGCAAGCGATGTGAGACGTGTATCCAGGCATAAAATGGGCGGCAATGAAGATGTGAGGAACCAAAACTGCAGGGTTAGCAACGATGTTGAGTGCGTATCTTCACAAAGTAGGGAATGGATAATGATTGCTAACAGGTAGGCCAGCTGGGTCCGAGAAAAACAAGAGGAATATCGATGAATTAATTGACTGATCGATACCTCGTACGAAATGCGCTGCTTCTGCGTGTCTTTGCCGGCTCTTCAATTTTCCATCGGCGTGTACGTGTTGGTGCGTGGGGCGTGGGGTGGATGTGCCCGCAATCTCCTCATTGAAAAATGAACATGGATACTCTCTTCTTTTTCTATTTTTCTGATAGAATTTTGTCTTCGGTCGGTGTTTGCTGTTTGTCAATTAACCTCGTCCCACGAGGGGAAGGTTTTCACAGCCGCCTTTAACTTGTTTATTGATCAATTCTGGTATATGAGCATTGATTCAGGAGACTACAGGGGGAGGGAGGTACCCATAGAATAAATCTTGTAAGATGTGAATGTTTTCTAATGTGTTTGCCATCGATTCGTCACACCGCCATATGATATTTGAGTGATGTGGGTAAGGGTTACGGATACAGACTATTGCGCTCTTTGAACTATTGATGTGGCTTTGGAGGGGATGAAGCACCATAAGGGATCATGATATATACAGAAAGTTTCCCGATAATCATCCCCAGGTGCGGCTATTGTATAGTCAGCTCCTAGAAAGAGAAAATTAAGCACAAACTAGAGGCAGAGGATTGTAAACCTTGGCGCATTTTCACCCAGAATACACAGGTACCAGTGACCTAAGGGAGAGGTTAGGGTGCAAAACCCGGTGATGTCTCCCATCACTCAAGCAGCCGTAGGACTATAAAGTAAACCATTAACCGACCCAGCATCAGTTCAGAAACCACTGAAAACAATAACCCCCTGTAACAACCAAAATTCTCCATCAACAACCATTTCCAAAATGGATTCCAACTCCGGTCGTGTCTTCAACCTTCCACAGAATAGCATCCCCATGGTCACTACTTTGTCTGTCCCCCGGAGTCAACAAATTACCGCACGCCTTCACGAGCTTCGACTGATGATCGACATCCACCAAGATGACCAGCCGACACGGAAGAAAACCTACAAGAAGCAACTGGAGCGCTATCGGGAAGTGCGGTTCGAGCTTTGCAGAGCGGCCAACACATCTACCGAACACAGTAGCCTCACACCATTCCAATTATCCTTAAAGGTTAAGGCCCTGGCGGAGAAGGAGTTGACCCTGAGGGAACTGGTCGTAATGGTCTCCGAAAACTACCAATGGATGGCTGAAAAGATTGGCGTTCTTAAGAAAGAAGAGCACAGGTTGACCAAAGAGTTGGAGGCGATCAACAAAAAGAAGGAAGAGTTGAGAAAGCCAAACATGGTGATAAAGCTGAGAGCTGAGCTGTTAAAGAGAAGGTCGGAGGAACTTGTTCTGGCTGCCGGCGCTGCCGAGATGGAGGGGATCTTGTGAAGAGTATCTCTGTGCTTAAGGGGAAGATAATTTGGAGAAATGGTCTTATATTACCTAGGTTTTTATCAATAAATTAAATCTCAACTCTATTTCACTAGGTATAATATAATGGGAGTGTAAACATACCTTGGAAATTGCAAATCCCTGCTCGTGCCCAGCCCATATATCCATCCAGGCCACAACAGCTAGAAATAAGTAACCATCAATATCGGGCAGTGGGAAAATCCTTCGGATCACCCACATCAATATCCACCAGCAGACTGTACCAAAGACATAACATACCCCTCAAAATGAATTCCCAGACCAGCTCATTTCTCGTCCCCACCCCCGAGACCCAGTATTCAGGTCCCTCCTCAACTGCTTCCCGCATCCCGTATATCACCGGACGTCTCATGGAGGTTCGAAAATTGATGGGCATCCACCAAGAGGATATATCAACCCAGTGGTCAACCTACGAAGAGCATCTCAAGAACTACCACAGGGCCCGCTTGAACAGGTTCATCGCCTCACGCGAAAACCAAGAAGACCCCAGCTCCACGGCAGATCGCCCCGCATCAAGTCTCGGCACCCTCACCACGAATGAGATGGCTCTTAAAGACCTCGTTCAGATGTTACATGACAACTACAAGTGGATGATGGAGAAGGTTAGCGTGCTACAGAAGGAGGAAAAAAGGTTGAAAGAAGAGCTCGATATACTGAAAACCAAGAGCGGATGGGATCGATTCTTCACCGCCGGGAGAAGATGGAACGCTGAGGTGTTCGTCAGGGAAGCGGACGGGCCGAAGATGATGATGGATGGCTTCGATGCATCGGAGAACTTCTTTTAGCTGGAACAGTGAGATGAAGGCTTATTAAGAAGTTAGAGTCGATTGTAAATATAGATTCTTCACGTCTGGTCTTCCATTGTTTGAGCGACGTTTAGGAAAGATGCCAGCTTTATGAATCTGTGTTTTCCACAAGATAACAGCAATTCCTAGCATCAGGAGCAGAGTACATCTGGCTGCAGGATAATGCATCATGGCCTCTGAAAAACATGAACTCATAGATACTAAGACCGCAGCGCATGCGAGAATGTGAAGCATAGCACCCGTCCGTCTAGAACGATGACGTACCACCAGCCTATCGATCCAGGTATGATATCTCAACTAACATCAGACCCAGAAGGAAACCTCAGTCAACCAAGAAATCGATTGAGAACTCAAGGGTACATGGATTTCAGCTTGGCATGCGAGAAACTTTAAATTGCCACTGGCCTATAAATATCTAGCCAGCATTTATTCCCACTGTGGATCTCTACCTTACATTCAACCGTGAGGGCAACAGCCAACAGCCAACTGCCAAAGTTTCTTCACCGAATTCAAACAACAAACAATCAAGAAAGTAAGTTATCATCTACCATCCAGGTGTCTGCTCATTTTTTCCATTCTATGATTATTCTCCTTTCTATGAAGAACGCATCGGAAATGGGTGACTCATATAAATAGCCCTCGTTACATTAAAAGGTCCAACGTTCCTGATCACCACTGAAAAAAGCAAGCTTCCGCTGAAGGTGTATCCTAAGAACAACTTCTATTATCCGTATTCATCCTATTTTTTTCACCATAGATTTCTATCTGCTAACAGCCATTAAGCCACAGCCTATTCATCCTTTCCATCAATAATCGATAACCCGTCCGTCTATCCATCCACCAAAATGATGTACCCCGAGCTTCGTCTTATCGTCATTGCTGGCTTGAGACGTCGAATCCCGCTCATGATCAAGGAAGGAGACCGTCTTGACAAGAAGTACGAGGATATTTGCAAAGTCTTGGACTCGGGCTACTTCAACTTCGGTGATGAGGTGTTCCGCTGGGACGAGGAAGAAGAGCGTGTCCTGGAGGAAATCGACATCTATGCCGAGAAGAAGAAGATCAGCCAGGCGAGGTTGGACCTCTTGGAGGATCTTAGAGATGCCCGTCAGCAGTTGAGAGAGCTCCTGAGCAAGCCAGCGAAGAGGCTCTGGGGGTGTTAGAAAGCGATTTTTTTTTTTCTTTTTACTTTCTTTTTTTTCTATATTGAAAGGTTCATAAAATCAGAGTATAAAAAGGGGAATGGCTAGATGGGTAGCAATGGTTGCATGTTATTATGGGGAATCATACTTTCTGGAATATACCTCGGGAATAAGTACGGATGAGGTGTTCAGAGGAGCTGCTGGTTAGGTAGTAATCAAAAGCTCTTTTCGCAATAATAATTCTGTGGTCATAATCTTCCTAATAATTACTGTGAGGTATTGAGCGGTCTTCCTCTCTCCGCCTCGCCATCGCTGCAGGATTACACATATTTCCTTTTAGCTATTTTATATAATTTTCGGACCAACCATCGTACAATGTCTGATACTATCCGTGAATAAAGAAAGGGAGCTGCCTGGTTATTCTCCTCTCGATGTCTTGCTTTCATTATCTTGTTGATTCGCAGATGCAACTGAAATTAGAACTCTATTTTACCAGGCTCTAGCCTCTAGGAACCCTTAATGTCGGCCGAAGCTTGAGTTGTAAGTCATGATCTTAGAGATTCATTTAACTATTGACCTTTCGTTTCTTATCATTACTATTAAACATTTATTAAAATTCTCCACGCTAAAACCCGCCGAATACAGTGTTTATTCATTTTTTGTCTCGAAGAGTTATATGTGTCTCGCAGCTCGAAGGAGTGACAGAGGTAATATGCAGGAAGCTGAAATAACGGACACAAGTGCCACTTCAAAACCTAGCGTTATCACCAACAAGACCGGACCACATTACCCCAACCCTTAAAATCAACGTCAGCAGAAAGAATTATAAAAACGTTTTGTTAGAGATTTCGAGCCTAATCACCTAACTGCACAACGACAGCATTGAAACCATCAACACCTCCTACCCCTGGCCTCCCCCTCATCCAATTCTTCTTTTTCCTCCTCAACGATAGTCGGGAGGCCCCCACCTCCGATGTACAGTTCCTGCCTACGGAGGTGGCGACGATGCTGGTCAAGGGTCGCACAGGCATCCAAGGAGTTCCCAGAACTGAACGCGTTTTGAAGGTGGCAAGAATCCTCCTCGTCCGGGTGTATGAGAGCAAGGTCGGGAAGGTATTCGTCGTCAATATCGTGCTCGTAACTGCTGATGTCGCAGGTACCTTCCTGTTTGTCGTACTCTTGGATTAGGCGTGCGACCTCCATCTCGTCGGAGGTGCCGATGTTGGCTTCCTGGGCAGTGTTTTCCTGGGCAGCCTTTTAGCACAGAATTCTGACAGTCTAGTGTTAGGGAATTGTACAGTAGGGCTGCTGCTCAAAGCCTTTTCGGTCACAGTGTTGGCAGCGGATCCGGCCGCTGCCTCAGTGCCCGCGGGCGTGGAGGAAGACACTTTAAAAGGAAAGAAATAAAAATATTTTTTGGTTTAGATGTAAAGACCGTGGATTATGAATTCGAAGCAATCAACACTGAAGCGTGGTTGAACGAATGTGGAGAAAGGCTGCAGGGTAGCCCTTTCGTTGTCTTCCTGTGCTGTACACGGGATTTAGGATGAGATCGAGACAGAGCGGGAATGGAAGGAATTCTCATATGTATATCATGGTGCCCTGTTTGAGTTTGTCCATTCTCTGGCTTTCACGCCCGCCGGGAAATTTGAGGTTACAGGTAGTGGTGGTGTCATAGGTTTGCATGTTTCAGATGCAGGTGGATACTATTAGGCTTGGCTTTCGTCGGATGATTGACATGAGAATTCCCGGCCGGAAGAAGTTTCTGTTGACAGTTGTAAAGTGACAAGTAAGTCCATTGGTGTTGGTTTTCGATCTATTTGGTTTTCTTTGGCGGCATTGATGCATGGCTCTAAGGCTGGATAGGGAGGTTGAGTCTTAATCGTGTCCCCTCCTCGGAACCCGCCGGCTAAAGGACAAGAAACATTTTTCGTCCCACATGCATGCGCCTACGTCATACCCGAAACTTCGGCCTTCGTATATAAAGAAAAGTATTTCCGAATAAGTGGTGTTATCGGGATGATAAATACAACCTTTCATTAACTTTGTTTCCTTCTTTTGTGGTTCACATTCTTTGCTACGATGCTGTGCTCACTTAGAGAACGTTGGTGGATGTAATTTGGAGTAATATTCTGATTCTCCGGAACAAGTGCTAGCTAGTCCCAAGCCAAAAGCGAAATTTTGTTTTATCTAGACCCTTGAGCTTTATCTGTGGAAACAAATTCGGGGCTAACACGATGCTCCATGTAAAAATAGGTTCGTATTCAGGTTCGAATCATGTTGCCAACACCCCGGATACCATCTTGCCGGTCGGCGTGGTCCCCGAAGGGTTTCACCCGTCAGTCACTTCTAGAAGCTTACAATTGCATCTGTGTACCTATATATGAGAGGTTATTATATTAAAAGGTTCTTCACAATCTACACTTAGCTGCGAGTGAGAATACATGACTCCCGTGCTGTGTTGAGAGGGAGAGAACCGAAGTGTGGATCGCCTTCGCTCTTAGCAAGGGTCAAAGAAATATTGACAAGGTGAATAAAGTAACGGACTTCTCAGTGAGAGTGGTGGGAAGATTTCTGCCAAGACTCACTAAGGTTGACCACCTTCTTCATGAACGATCACTCGGTCCGGAGCCTCGGCGCAGCGCTTGGACCGCTATCCTCGTCGACTGAACAAGCTGTATATGTGCTTAGTTACGCAATATTCTAGAAACATGAACACGCCTACGGTGGTGTATGTGATGCAAAAGGGTGAACTACAAGCGCGCTAGAATGAAAAAAAAACGAGGAATTGTTTTTTACTAGTTATTTAAATTGGAAAGTGGTTATCACATATTTCTTGCTCTCATCTACAGAAACTACAGGAACCTGGCAGCCTGTGGAGACGCTAATGAATTGCGGCTCGGGTTGTTCCATGACATGGTAGGTAAAAGAAGGGAAGCATGGCTATAACCGTTAAATCTCCTTACTTCTGTGAGCGGGCTTCTAGCCCCTAACTTATACTAGATTTTTACTAATAGTGACGCTGATAATGATTATAGTTCGGAGTGATCACATAAAACCTCCCCTCCTCCTCGGGATCAGGAATCAACTTCGGGCATCCAAAAGGCTGCATCAACCTTGCCGCGTCGGGATGAATCCATCTGGTGAAAAGAGGGCGGGTCCTAACCCATCTCTGAATCCTCCAGATGATGTCCTCGAGTTCGTCCACCGCGCTCGACAAGCAGGCGAAATAGTCCCAATCCACCACCTTGCGATCCTCGTGGCAGCCGTCGACGTAGGCTGCAAGATCCGCAACAGCTCTGGCGTGATCGTTGGCATAATGGTTGAGGGTGGGGATCAAGTCGCCGAGTTCGACCCCAAGATCGCCTTGCGCGAATAGGCGGGGGTTGTTGATTCGATGGTGACGGGCGAGCGGGCTGACTGGAGGGGAGGAGGTCGGAGGAGTCACGAGGGTCTCGGAGTGGAATTCGCACCTGCTTGGGGAGATGTTTGGTGAGGGACGCACGTTGGCTTGAGTATGGTTAGTTACTTACTTCAAGGTATTAGTTAATGTTGTTGATGGAAATACCTCGGGAAGTCCTACTCATGCTGGGTAGTGAGATAGTTGTTATTGCTTGTGTGTTTACTGGGTGGGAGTGTGTGGGGGAGAGAAACAGATGTGGAACAGGAAAGGTAAGAGCATTTAAATACTCTGGCGGTGGAGTGGCGGCCACTTGAGACTTTGCACTGTGTGTATCCCTGTAAAAGTAAACATAGAAGTATTCTACTATGGACGGGTGTATTATCAGGTACTACTAGAAGATAGGTTAGGTAACATCAATTAGAATAAGTTGAGCAGGGGTTGTTGTAGTGGTGGTGGTGGTGGTGGTGGTTCTACACCCTACTTACACATGTTCTTCTTGGATGCTGTGTCAGTCAATTGATCGATTGATCAAATTACAAGATATATCATCAAACAGCAGATCTCGTCCCTTGAAAGAATGAACGGAAAGAAGTTTCTTATTATACTTGATTGTTGAAATAAAGATGCGGGCACCGCCGGTGACCGGAGATCTTCACCGTCCTTTGCTTTGGGTCTCTTCTGCGTAATTTCCGAACACCTTTCCATATTTCTAACTTAACTGCTACCGCTCTTCTCCAATTCCAGACTTGCAATCTGCACGATCTCAGCACTAACAGGTAAACCTATTTGATCGTGGTTCCAGGTCACTTGCTCATGAGATTGCATTGTCCAGATATGTGGTCATCTTGAGACTTTCCGGGGGTTAAATTTATGAACAAGCATATTAAACGTCCGATTTCATCACATACCAGCGGCCTATTTACCTCCGCAACTTTCATGAGAGGTTTAGAAGATTTAATCATCAAGCCTACAATCTCCAAGTCTTTCTTCATAGGAAAAAGAAAGCTATATATCGATTTTTAATTCTGTTATTGGTGTTGTGTTCTAACGATGAGCCAGATGTCGAGTAACAGGAGGAGCATGTAATGTACATAAATTCTAAAATACCTATAAAAATAGGTGTGTATAGGTATGTGGTAAGGGCTCGGGGGTCAGGAATGGCCTGGAGTATATATACTCTCGATATGCATTTATTCCAGTAATAGGAAGGGAGCTAGGGTACTAGTCTTTAGGGATTTGGTTAAGAAATACCGGGAATAAAATATCACATAACTCAAGCTCATATATCCGCGCCCTCGAATCTTTCAAGTAGTTCAATCACTAAAATTATTTAGGGGAGAGGTCGGGGGAGGTAGAATTGCCATGCATGCAAAGGACGCTGGTTGTTGTCAGTCTGGCTAGAGAAAAATATCACAGGGGTACCCCCGCGCGGTGGTTCTGATCTGTGAGAAATAATGACTGTAATGGGAGAGATAGGCTTCCATAGGCCACCCTCTTGCGGTGGTGGTGCTCTGTGATGCTGAAGTGGTGCGCTGGACGTGTAACAGTGGAACTGATGGAAGTCACACGTTCTTTCCGGATGATTCAAACATCTGAATTTGAGGCTTTGAATGACAGTGCATGATGGATACACATGGTATTCATTATGAAGGATTAAAGACTGCGCTTCTTGAGGAGAACAAATACGATAATCCAGGAATTCAACCAGGTTACCTTCTATGCCCAAAGATACCGTCATATAGGGTACATTTTCAAATTCTGTTGCCTAGATACACATATGTGTCCGAAGTGTTTATACATGACGACACGTATGGCCATACTGATATATATGTGTGTAATGGGAAATTTCAATCATAGATGGCCGTTGTTTTCTGTCCATATCTACCCCTCCTTTCTTTCTTCGTTTCCTTCCTTTTCTTTCCCCCACCACTATCCTCTTTCATCCATCGACCAAAAGCTTTGATTCTATTTCCATCAGAAGGCTTTATCAAATTAATTCCTGTTAATTTAAAATAGCCAGTATCTGATTCTCGAGATGTCGGATTCTACCAATACTGGTCAAGATACCGCTGATGTTGCCCTTACTGAGCAGATGGCAGCAGGAACATCTATTGTGAATTCATCTGGATCTATCAATACTGTAAGTCTATCTCTTCAGCATATGCTCAGACGAGAAATGCTAACCTGGTAGATTCAAACTACTTCTATTGATGCCCCCCAATCTGGAAATGATGCACTTCAATTCTCCGGGTCCGGGAATGATGGCCGTCATAGGATCCGTAGGGTTGCTCCTACTAACAGTATTGGGCCTATGCTTATCGGCAGTCATCTTGGTCTCGGAGCATTTGGTGACCTGCTCATTCCGTTGGCTGATCCTCGGCAACCTATCCAACAATCAAACACCGCCATCGACACTCCGAGCAGTGATGTCCACACTTTGCAGCGTCGCATGGCCACCCTGCGTAGGATCCAACACGCGGCACGGGTATATATCTCCTTTTCACTGCAAGAAAATAATTGCTAACTGTCTAGACGTTCGTTAACACGGCACCTCAGCTTCAACATCGCGGTACCTCCGACGTGTTATCAGGGCTCCATGAAAGCGTGCAAAGATGGAATCACTTTGATACCGCTACTATGGTAATAACAATCGATTCCATTCTTTGTTCAGTAAGTTGCTAACAGGGCATATCATGAAGGTTGGCGAGATTATGCGTGCTACTGCAGATATCGAGGCACTTAACTCGGCACTACTGGCCATGAGAATGACCGGTGCTACGGAGTCCGTGAGTACTATGGCGTTTGATGTTAGACATGGAGCTCTGCTGATATATATGTTAAAGATGCCCACTCCTACCCAGATTAACAATGGTGTAACCGCTGCGGCATTCCTGGACGCAATTGCGTCAATGGCCACTGAGATCGGTGTGTTTCACGAACCAGAATCTGTATGTTTCCAATTTACTTTTCAATGTTCCCCGCAGTCATGTCAACCCCACGTCTCACACATCCCACTGTTTTTCTCCACCGTTCAATCTCTCCTCTGCACATGTGCTGCTTCTGCATCTCTCTAAACCCTTATTCCATATATCATGTCTGTTTATATCTGCCCTTTTTATTTATAAGTTGTCATTTTTTTCTCGGTATTTTCAGCATATACTAATGTTCACTAGCATGCTTATCATACGGTCGTTCGGTCAGGTGGTGTCGTTCGTGTTATTCCAGCCCACCCCCTGAACGTTATCCAGCCTGTCGCCGCGATGGGCCTTGCTGATGGGTCGGCTTCCGCTATCTCCGCAACCCGCTCAGGCCTTACTACAACCAGCGAACCAGAGATTATGGGTCTCTCGGACACACAGCTCACTGAACTCGAGCGGCTTCGCGTAGCGATGGTAGCCGTGTTGTCTCTGTCTGTTGGGCGCTTCCATATTGTTCCTCCGACCCCAGCAAACTCCTTGTCGAACCTTTCCCCACCCCCGTCCCCACCGCCTTCAGATTCATCAAGCGGTTCCTCTTCGTCAATTCCTTCTGGATCTCGCCCAAGTACCCCGGTGAACTCCATTATAGATACTGACGCGGAGCTGATGGGAAGCCTTGAAGGCCTTCCCCAGATGGTCGGCGTACTTATTCTTGAGTTGGTCGTCGAGCATAACTGGTGCTCACAGGTGAGTGCTGAGATTGCTTGTACTCGAGCAGGATACGTCGAGTTGGGAGAATTGGAGGGGGAGAATAGTACTGAAGCAAGGGCGAGAGAGGCTATCTGGGCCCAACAAGAGGAGACTTTGAACATTGCTCGGGATGCCGTCCGCGCGGCCCAAGAGGACCTTTTGAACGAGGAGGGTCAAGACCAATGGGTTGGGTGGCAGCGCGAGTATTATCTGAGGGCTATCTAAATACCCCGCCCTAGATGGGAATTCTTTTCGTTTTTCAATGGCTGACTATGGGGTTTTTGTTTTTAAAACGGAATGGGTGGAACACATGCTCTCGGATCTGGGACTTATTAGCTAGTTAAAAGTGATTTTAAATTCAAATACATTGCTGTAATACGGAAGAGCATCCCCTAGAGGTAGTAGTGATCTAGCTTATATTCAGAACTAGGGTCTCCCATGTTTCAGTCAGCACCTCAAACATCTGTCATACCTCTTTCTCCGCCAACCGTTTAATATATACCAGTAAAACACCACTAGCCTCTGTCCCAGTTACCTATACCCCACCCCACTCTCTTACATCGGGTTGGTGCCCGTGTCGCTGCGGGGTACAGTTCTAATCAAGCAATAAGTGTGCTGCTCGACCAGTTATAATCATTCTCTGAATGACATAAATTTATCCATGGTGGTCAGATACCAGTACCGTAAATTTAGCTCCAGGCACACCGGAGTCATCATGGTGGTATAGAGAATAAAGCGTAAAATATTATTCCCACTGAAGATCCCAACGGGAGGTACGACTTCCGGAACATATTTAAGGACAGCTATGGGCTGCGTTGAGTTGTGAGGTGCCGGTCGTGATGTAAGTCCGGCTTATCCTATTTTATCTTATCTTATCTTATCTTATCTAGCTTATCATATCGTATCTTATTGAATCTTCTGGCTTTTGGCGACGTCACGTCAGCCAGTGAAGCTGGCAGGACAAGCTTTACTGTGATTATCTCCAATAAACCTAAATCACTCAATCATTGAGTTGCTCCCCATCAATATGCTTGTTTTTCTACCGATGGTGCGATGATACGTTAATCGCCGAATGTGTCGGTATAGAAAGGACGTACCCGCCCAGACAACACTAGCCCGGGTGTAATCCATCGAGTCTTAGCAATATCAACTGGATCAGAGGTGATAAAATTGACTCAGTTGTGACGAGCCGCGGGAATCCATCCGCGGTATCTTTTAAGATTGCCGGTCTACGCCTCACCTGCTTCGCTAGAGTGGAATGAGCAGTCTAGAACAGCCATAGTCAATCAGTAGACTCCAGCAAGCGCTGAAACTGGCGAGTTATAAACACCGATTCCTATTCTCGTGGTAAGGACATCTGGCTCTGTCGATCTTCACGTCCTGATCATCCCTCCGGAAGAACCTCGTTCTAGGACCTCTCATCTAACAGGCATTCCCGAGAAATGTCCAGCTATCTCAGTATTGGTTGTCTTGAAATGGTGATCAGCCCTCATAGAAGCATAATCTCATTGAAGGAACGTTCAGAACCTTAGCTATTACGGACAGGACGCGGATCCCAGGGCTCATACACTCCTCAGCTTTGTGGCCCCAGCGCGTGCCAGAGGTGAAACCCACCTTCTCCTCCCGATTGCCTCAGATAGTAGCAGGCTCCGTGGGGTCTCCGCGATTACCCCATTCCTTCAACTCAGGCACCCAAAGAGATATTCGGCGTGGTGCGTTGCGGATTCGGAGGACTGATGTTTAGGCCAACGATGAGGTGCTACTGGGAGCGATGTTGAGGGCCGTAGAGGAGACGGTGGCGGATCAAAGGCGCGTTCCTCGTACCTAAGCTGAACAGGACGAAGTCATAAGACTCAATAGGAAGTGTGGACAAAGGAGATAAAGGAAATGTCCTATCAAACATCAACCATGACAAGTTCACTGCATAAAAAGAGCGGACAAGAGTTTCTCTACAACACCCAATCAGAAGATGGAGATCTTGATCACCTATTACTATCTTCCTCTAGATAAGGATGAGCTTCCGACTTTCCCTTATTTAACTATTGGGTAGTAATGCTCTTATTTGCTGTTTTCAGGAATAGATCACTTACTCGCTCGAGGTACTCCTCCCCCCCCCCCTCATGGGTATCTTAATATCCCACAAAGCATATACTGACTTACGAACGTCGACACCATGTAGGATATAGGTCTGAATAAACTTGGCTGCAGTGGGTGGGCCGCTCAGGCAATCTGATCCTCTAAGACTTGGGATACCTGAGTTCAATCTTTACGGGAAGAAATGAGCCACGGTCAACGATCCATATTGTCGTTTGCGGAGAGGTTGTTTTGGTTATGGCTAAGCTAAGCGGGTATAGAAGTTTTGTTTCATCTCAGTATAGGCTAGGAGGCCTCGGGAGAGATGTATCCAACCCGCCGTGAGTGTCCTTTTTTGCTCTCCAATGGTTTGATAGAGTAACCTAACTCAAAAGTTTAGTTTTCTCTCTTCTAAGTGTATTGGTCATGACATCCTGTTCAGTTATTTCCCATGCCCGGGTATTCCCCGTCTAATTCATGTTTCCGGGGACTTGGATGGTGATGTGATGGGGGATGGATCGTAACATGATATATTGGAAGAGAAGTATGCCTAAAACCATAATATGATCTCGAGAAATGTTTGATAATCTCATCTAATCCTATCCTACTATCAGATTGCGATTCCGCATTAAAATACCTTTTGATGCCCCCCCCCCCCCCCCTTTTTTTCCTTACCTCCGTGCGGATAGGCATCAGAAGGTGGAGATAAGACGGATTCAAACAAAAGGGAATCAAAGTGTCTATAAAAAATAGGGACCTTCGAACCTAGAATCTTGCTGGGCTCGGGTTTTACGAGTATCTGGTAGGTACGAACTGGAATTTCGGCAGGGTTAGGGTTCCGGCCACCTTTATATTTTCAATTACTTTCAGGAGCTTACTTGGCTAAAAGGGTAAACAGGGAGTAGAAGTGACTACCTGCGAAGTAGTTGTGGTAACTATTTTGGGCCGTTGAAACGCGGAAGTATACAATACCTTGCTACGACCAAGATAAGAGGGTGGGATACCCTGATACCTTACAGCAATATACTCTATTATCAAACACTAATAGAAGCGTTAAAAGTTTGTTCGTTCCCCGAGGTTGGGCCTTTATGATATAAACCGAGGTTGTATATGGAAAACGAGAGTATAATTGGAGAGGAAGGTTTCACAATAGAATGGGAGACCGGGGTTTATGACAGTTTTGGATACCACGCCCTGCAGAAGAAGAGTTACTAAGTTAGGATACGCGTCCTTAATCCGGACTCAGAAAGAAATGTTCGGTATATTGTGGGGTACAACTCACACAGGCATACTTACGCAAAGCGTTCACCACCACCCTCCCCCTCTCCCTCTCCCTCCCGCAGAGAGAGCACAGGAGGGACAGAGACTCCCGATCTCTCAAGGGAGGCGCAGCTTGCCACCTGAGAAAATACACGAAATATAACAGGCACTTACGGAATTTACTTCCAAGATGATTAAGGTCCACCGTTGCAGGTGCCTGCACAGCCTGTAAGGACCCTGATCTACAGAAGAAACACACTTTACTATTTTTGTCACCGCACAGCAGTAATGCGAACAAACATCTTTATTCCTGAATACCCCAAGTGCCTCCATGATCTGGAGGACGCATCTCTTAACTACCCCTCCCAAATGCACAAGGGACCACAATAGCATACTTCATACTTCCAATCATCTCCAGTGGGGCCCTGCGACCGATCATCATCTAATTTTGTGGTTTGGCTATATTTTTACAATCAAAGCCCAACCGCGTCCGAAGTTCCCACAACCTATAAACCCGCGCTCTCTTCAGGACTTTCGCCGCGCCGACCTCCCTGGATGCGGAGAGGAAAACAGCCGGAACCCTCTCTCCCGTCGCATTCGCAAAACGGGATTATATATACGTCAATTTAACGGGTTTTATCGCTTTCCAGGCACTGTGGGTTTCAATTTTGAGATCACAGACTGTGCGAGCGATTGTAGCGAACTTCCTACGCCTTCATTCCATGCACACAGGGTGATAGAGTATATTATTTTCCGGAGGTATCCATCAGTATGTTCTCTCCACCGCGAGGTAAATGTTATTGAATATCGATTGAGATGTTCAAATGTAACTTCGGGGATGTCGGGGGCGATGGGATTCAATTTACCATCTCTCCGGGGGAGGAGGGAATTGATGCCTAAATACCTAGGCTTTCCTTCAGATATTGATTGCCGTGAGGTAAAAAGAAGCTGCGGACTTGATGAAGAATTAGAAGTGCGGAATAACAGGATTTTCAAGGGATGCCGTTGGAGTGGCAGCCATTTCTCGTGTAGACTAGGAGCTTATTTGCCTCTCAAGTCATTCATACCCTCTTAGATTCGAAATGATTCCTTAGCACACAAGAATTATAGGGCTTGCAAGACAGTTGCCACTCTGGAGCTGTTGGTGCTACTAGTACTGCCACCGCTGTTCGGTTTCGGTGCACTTCTCTAGCCACGTTGTCGTCGGAGTCGGGGAAGCGGTGGGAGTCGCGCAATCGCGTCGTGTACGTGTCCTATCAATAGCATCACACCAGGGGTGACAGTACCGGGAGAGAGATACGTGTACTGTTAAGGATATACACATCTATCCTATCCCGACTTCACTATATTATTACATCATTAAGCATAACGTCCTCCTGGTCCTGTATTTTGCTGGACTGTTTCTGCGCCCCGACATCCTCGGCCATCTCACCATCTTGCCATGGTTTAAAAGGTGATCAGCGGAAATATTGAATTCAGCTTAATAGTGTTCTCATATTCTCCCACTTGGGGCATATAGATATGATCTAGCGAACCTTTAAACTCAAGGACTTGGCCTTAGATTGCTTTCAGACGCCAGGTTGTGTGGCCACCTTGCGTCGCCGATCCGGCGGACCTGGTGGCAGACTGGGCAGACGATGTTGTGCTCTGTTTACCCTTGGGTTCAGAGGCTGTGCTGGAGTGAAACTGATTTATACAGGTTGTGGGGTGCATGGAAATATGAAATGTATCTAAAACAAACGCTTGGGCGGCGGGGTAACCTCACAAGGACTACAGTGGCATCGGAACAAAGACCCCCGATGTCATTTGCGAATGGGGTTACGGATGAGATGTGTCTTTACCTCTCTCTTTTTACTGTCCACTCAATGCTTCTATCCGCATCCGGTGCTGAAAGGTGGCAGCCACTTCCACACAGCGCATTGTCTTCCCCCATCTATTCAATTCCCGGAAAACCAAAACCCATAGCATTGGTGTACCTTTGAACGCTTGGATCGACGCGAACAGCGAGGGCAGACCCCTGATCTAGTTTTAGAAATATTTGGGGAGAATTTTAACAACGGGCTGAACCCGGCTTACATAAATGGTTTTTCATGTCCAGGTTATTGATTTATTCATTGACAAAAGAAAGGAGTTATGGCGCAGTCATTTTATACCACTACCATAGACTGTTTTTTTGGGTATACAGCTCAGATATTCATCGAGCCAGTCTTATACTAGGCGTCTTCTGAAAACCTCTGCCTGCTTTGCTTACTTACCCAATGTAGCTTATATGTACTACTAGTACCTTCTCCTATGTGCCTCTGAGATACAAACTATTTCATCTTATACTTCCTGGAGGCGTAGGTACAGTTGCTTCATGCTAATTGCATAAATTTTAGATACTGGATTCTATGTGTGTAGGTGGATTTAAATCTCGCCGGGTTATAACGCCGACAGTCAGTACAAATATATAAGAGGTGGATCAATGTACCGGGGGTTATGGGTTAGTCTGAAGAACCTTTTTTTGGCATATGATTGGTTGAAGCTGCAGAAAATGATTCTTGGCGCCAGAAAAAGTACTTGAATAGGCTGCCCCCCCATATTTTGCAACGCAACCTCCGAGACCGCAATTTGACTGTCATTTGCACCCAACTTCATCAGAAAACACTCTCCACAAGGTCTTATGAGCTCAGAATATCATCGGGAAACTGGGAGCCAGCGCTATTCTGCAGTTATTTTTTTTTATTTTAGCAAAATATTTAGATTTTTGAGTGGAAATATATGAAAGTTCTTCAGACTTTTTTCCCCCATACAAGTTTGGTGCACTAAGGCCTGTGTGATTGATGGTAATTGGTTGTGTTCTATAAAACCCCTGCATTTTCTGTTACAGGAACTACGGAGCGCTGTCCTAGAAGCGAAGGACAGTAAGGAATACGAGTGACGGGTTGTGATGCGAGGACGGTCGGGTAACGAAAGGACAAGCATAGAAAGGTATCGGGTAGTGTGGGGGCACACGGTGTTACCACACTAGTACTATACTATTATGACGGCACGCTTACTATTGGGTGTCTCACCCGGAATAGAATAGAAAGCGGGGCTTACGGCTGTAGGCTGTTCTACTTAGGGAAGTAGGTCTAGGATAATAGTATGGTACAGCCCGATGACTGGCAATTGCAAGGTTCATGGTTACGTGTCGGAATTAGAATGGAGTACGGAACTATGCGGGGGCGCTTTTCTATCTGGGTTATCTTCGGGAACGTTATCTTATTCTATTATCGTTGTATCAGTTAGTATTAGGAAGCGGGCCTTGGCATAGGTTCCAACATGTATAAATAGGGCTAGATTCTGCGAAGACTTGAGGGTATCATCAACCATCAAAGTCAAGGGAATCCGGTTTACAATATCATCAGTTTAAACGCTACAGAATTATCGCTTAGCACTGGCCATTTCCCCAAACACTATATTGTACCTTATCCCTAGCTTTTACTCTTTACCTATCGCATACACTACCAGAAGTCTCGATAAGACAGCTACTCGCTTAAACCACTACTCTGAGTATTTTGCTTAGTGGCGGATAGTCACCGTGCTCTCAGTAGAAGAATAAGCGCTTAGTCTATTAGAAAGACCAAAGTACTATATGCACCCCCGAGCAGCAACCGCAGCCATCAATAACTACCTTTGCGCTACATCCTTCATCGTTCGAAGAGGAAGCGCCGAACATCTATACTGCGGATACCTTCACTACTCAGGTTTCTTCGCGGAAGCAGGAACTACCACTACTTTCGAAGAACACGACCCCGAAATCCTCAACTACCCAGAACTCTTCCCGATCAAGATCACTCTCTCCCAACGATCTTTCGGACTTGCCCACCCGGCCCCCTGGTTCATTGCTCAACCCTGGTGCATAAGGCAACCACAGCTCAAACTCGAGCAACTTAGCAATGTCAAAGGCTCATCAGCAACGGTCGGAGGAAGACTACAACATGGAGAGTTCAATCGCCTTGAGAGATCGAGGTATATTAGAAACCCAGGCGAAGAGGCGCCACAGGAAAGAGAGAGATGTGCCGATAGGCTCCCTCTTCACATCGACGAGGCAGGAAGAATCCTATGGGCAGGCGAGGAGGCGGCAGGTAGACCACCGGGAGTTCTCCCCATACGTCACCCCAATCAGAGAGAGATCCTCTACTCAGAGGCCCTCGGTGCCTCGGGTAATGGACGACGACGAGGATACCAACATGGACGTAGAGGAACGGCGGGTGGAGAATCCTTTTGGCGAGATTATTGGGCAAGAAGTCCAGCGACAAGGGGCCCCCGTGGTACAACAGCTCAGCCGCGGGATCGAGGAACTCAGCATGCACGTGCGGGATATCCCCATACTCAGGGAACTCACCCGGCAACAGCAGGAGTATACCAACAAGATCGTCGAGGACCTCCACGCCAAGTTCGCTGGGGACAGAGCCGAGCGCGACAATCAGCTCAACCAGGTCATGGCTCAACTGCGGGCGGAATCCACCGCCGCTACCAGCAACCTCGGTCAGGTTCTTGGGCAGATCGTCGAAGCAACTAGGGCGCATCAGGAAAGGCAGGAACGACAGGATCAGCACATAAACGCGTTGACCAACTTCGTCCAGCAACTCCCAAAGGATGGCCCAGTGCAGATACCCGCGGAGGTTATGGCTGCCCTCGAGAGGATGGAACAGGACAGACAAGCAGCGATGGAAGACCAGTTCGCAGGTACGAAAAAGAACCTGGAAGAGATAATTGAGCAGATGCGGGTAGCAGCCAATAGAACGGCAACAGCCCCCGAAGGCTCAGGAGGCGGAGGCGGAGTACCCCCCAACCCCCTCAGAACCCCCTAGCAATTCCGGAGAGAGACCGGAAGGATCAGGGAACCAACCCCCCGTACCCCCTCGCTCCGAAGCAAGAAGCCAGCAAAGTGAGCAAGGAGGCAGGGGAGGCGATGGCAATAACGGCAACGGCGGAAACCGCGCAAAACCACGAGACCCATCCCCCTCAGACTCATCCAGCTCCTCCGATTCAGAGGACGATCGCCGAGCACGCGAACGAAGACGGAGAAAACGGGAGGAGCGAAGACGCCGTAACAGGCAGCAAGAGGTAGACCTCATGCACCCCCCTCGCGCCACCCTGGGAGATACGCCAAAACAGGCAAAAATCCCCTTCTCCGGAAAAGCCGACGAAGACGTACGACACTGGATCGACCAAATGGAAGTCTTAATTGAACTTCAGAGGAAAGTCCGGTGGGACGACCAAACTAAAATCCTGTGGGCATCCCTCGAACTTACCGGGAGTGCGGCAAAATTCTGGCGAAACTTCGTGGAGCGACTATCGGTAGACCCCAGCATCGGAACATGGGAGAATTTCAAAAACGAATTACGGATTCAGTACGGCAATCGAACAAGTCAAGAACAAGCCAAACAGAAGATGGATAAGCTCCGTCAAACTGGCATGATCGATGACTACATCAATGAGATGCAGAATCTGGAATGGGACGCGAAGGTCGGACCCATCGTAATGAAATCCATGATCCTAACAGGAATAAACTCCTCGCTGGAGCAACGCCTCTCGAATGCGATCGAGGAACCAGAAGATTTCGCGGAATGGCTAGCCTGGGTTAGGAAGGTCGGACGTAAGGATCACGAGGTGAAGGCCCGGAAAGAGATCTTACGTGGCAAGGATGTCGTGAAACCTCGCGAGGAAAAATCGGAACGGCGAAAATCGCGCAACCCCGCACCTCGGAAAACTTTTTCCGCGCCAGCACACAACTCCAAGGCCTCGGATGACTTAGGTGTCACCAAGGACGAAAAGGAGAAGTGGCAAAAGGAAGGAAAGTGTTTCCGTTGTGGTAGAGATAACCACTTCGCGAAAGATTGCGTGGCGACGAGTAAGGTCAGGTTAACCGACCTGAAGAGGAAACGGTATCCTTCCGGAGGAAAGGACCACGGAAGGGAGGGTGAAAAGAAGCGGAAATTGGGCCCCCAGAATGAGGCATTTAGGGCAAGGATTACAACTTTGGAGGATCAAAATTGATTGGGTATTTCTATTTTTCGGTATCTCATGTTGCGATTACAGGTTTCTTTCTACTTTGGGTTATGGAAACAAGGGTTTTATGTATTACGGTTATTTTTATGGGTTGGCCACGAGATTTTCTATATTTGTTTCGTTATACGCGCGGAAATTCAATTCTCTTTACACACACTCTGAGGATGGGGTTACACCCCGAAACGCCTGGTGCGTAAGTGTTGTACCATGATCTTCATCAAACACTCGAACTCTCTATATAAACCCCCTCACCCTGCGCTCAACAAGGAAAACCATCGAAAACCACACCCAGAACCAATACAAAACCTTTATCAAACCAATATACAAACATGTCTTCCAACACGCAAGAAACCCGCCTCGAGATCGAGATCTCTTGGGATCACCCCGCAACTAGTACCAAACATGTCGCAACAGTCAACGCACTCTTGGACAGTGGCACAGAGGACTGGATCATGTCCTGGGACTGTATCCACCGCGCGAAAATACCCACTCAACCTCGACCAAAACCTCTCATCATCAGACAGGCCGACGGTACCCCTATGCCCAATTCCGGTACTCACATCACTCAACCCCTTATCCTCCGCATCGGCAACCATCTAGACAGGGCTATCACCTGTGAGGTTGGCTCGTTTGCAGGAGAGGACCTCGTCATACCACATCGATGGCTCAAAAAGCATCAACCAACCATCCATTGGGGACGCAACAGTGTCAGCTTCCATAGCAACAACTGTATAGTCCATGAATGCTTCGTATCAATCGAAGACATATACGATCAAGACCCAGAAGAGCTGGTCATTAGGCTGTTGAGGGCGTCACCCAAGAAGCAGATGACGATTGAGCAACACCCCTTTTGGGCAAGAGCATCGGTAAACGAGGCTCTCGTTAGTGCTATACCGGTGGAGTTTCAGGAATATGCCGACGTGTTCTCCAAGGAAGGAGCCACTCGACTACCTGATCACTCTGAATGGGATCATACCATTCCTCTTGTGGAAGGAAAGCAGCCGCCGTGGGGACCAATCTATTCGCTCTCCCCACCTGAGGATAAGGCACTCCGGGAGTATTTGGACGAGAACTTGCCCTCCGGCAAAGTAGTTCCCTCCACTAGCCCAGCAGCGGCACCCGTCCTGTTCGTTCCGAAAGCTAATGGTAAACTTCGGTTATGTGTCGATTTTCGCGGCCTGAATGGAATCACAATCAAGAACCGTTATCCACTGCCGCTCATGAACGAGCTGGCCGGCGCAACGAAAGGAGCACTCTACTTCACGAAAATAGACCTGAAAAATGGCTATAATCTGATTAGGATTGCTAAGGGCGAGGAATGGAAAACCGCTTTCCGAACGAAATACGGCCTCTTCGAATATAGGGTAATGCCTTTTGGCTTGACCAACGCTCCTGCGTCGTTTCAGGTCATGGTCAATACCATATTCAAGGATCTTCTAGATCAAGGCGTAGTAGTCTACTTGGATGACATCTTAATGTATTCGAAGACTAGAGAAGAGCATACGACTCTTGTACGGGAAGTTTTGGAGCGACTGCGACGACACCATCTATACGGAAACCTCGAGAAAACGGAATGGTATCAACAGGAGGTAGAATTCCTGGGATTTATACTATCAGGAAAAGGGAACCGAGTATCACCAAAGAAAGTCCAGGCGATCGAAGGTTGGTTAGCCCCAACCAAGGTCAAGGAACTTCAATGCTTCCTCGGCTTCGCCAATTTCCTAAGACGGTTCATCCACCGATACTCCGAGGTTTGCAGACCTATGACCGACCTCCTGAAGAAAGGTTCCGTATGGAAATGGGGCAGGGAACAGCAAGATGCGTTCGACGAGCTCAAAAGGAGATTTACGTCTGCTCCAATACTCCGACACTATGACGAACACCGCGAAGCAATCGTGGAAACTGATGCGAGTGACTGGGCTGAGGCCGCAGTACTCTCTCAGGTGTTCGAGGACGGTATCCTACATCCGGTAGCCTACCACTCTCGCAAGTTCAACGAGGCAGAAGTCAACTATGAGATCTATGACAAGGAGATGCTCGCAATAGTTTCTGCTCTTCTGACTTGGAGACATTGGCTGGAAGGGACGGACATCCCTATCCAGATACATTCGGATCACCAAAACCTGCAGTATTTCACAACGACCAAGAAGTTGTCGAGAAGACAAGCCAGATGGGCCGAAAAGATAGCACCTTTTCGCTTCAAGATCCATTACCGACCAGGCGAAAAGAACGGCAAGCCAGATGCACTCACAAGGCGTCCGGAGTTCGCGATGGAAGGGGGAGTAATGCGTGAGCAGCCCGTAAAACAGCTACTCAACGCAGAGCAATTTGTCAGAAAATCACGGACCAGCATAGAAACTGGGTCTGAGGTGATTGGCAACCCCGAAGAGGAATGGAATCAGTTGGATCAGTGGTACGACATACCAAGCGTAGGGCTGCCTCAGCCACTACAGGGTTGGTATGAACAGGAAAGACGATGGGTTCGGAGGATGGTTCCGGATGAACACCTCCCTGACTCAAACCTTGAGATCTTCGGACCACCGGAGGCTGCTATCGTAAAGGTAGAGCCTGCCGCTGAATGGAGTCCCGATTCGAATGACCCCACCCACGAGGGTCGATGGGTAGTACCGGGCTACGCGGTCAAGCAGGTCATCGAGGAACATCATGATCGACCCGTAGCGGGGCATCTAGGAAGGGATAAAACCCTTGAGTTGATCGATAGGAACTACTGGTGGCCAGGAATGTCCACGGATGTAGCCAACTTCGTCAAGACTTGCGATGTATGCCAGAGAGCCAAGCAACGTCGGAGACACTTGTCACTCCCTCAACCCCTAGAGTTAGCCACCACACCTTGGACTGATATCTCAATGGATTTCGTAGTAGAGATGCCAAAGGAGAAGTCAGGATTCCGTAACGTATTGGTAGTTGTGGACCGTTTTACGAAAATGGCTCATTTCATTCCAATGACGGGAATCAACGCGGAACAGACCGCTAACGCATTTGTCAAAGACATCTGGCGTTTCCACGGACTTCCTAGGAGCATCGTCTCTGATAGAGGAACACAGTTCGTGTCAGCATTCTGGACGACGATTACGGAAAGATTGGGAATTCGTAGAAGACTCTCAACATCATTCCACCCGCAGACCGATGGCCAGACAGAACGGACCAACCAGCACATGGAAGGTTATATCCGGGCATATACGGCAGGCACCGGCAAGAAGTGGAAGGACCTGTTACCTATCTGCGAATACGCCTACAATAATGCGAAGCACACGTCAACGGGACAATCGCCGTTCTACTGCAACTATGGTTTCCACCCTCGAACGGACTGGCCTACAGATGCAGAGATCGAACGCCTAGATGCCAATGGGAACAACTACTTGGACGAGATCATAACAGCTCATGAGTTAGCGAGAGATACGCTACAGAGGACGTTCGACAGGATGGCATCAAAGCCAGGACCAGCAGTACAGCGGTTCACTATCGGTCAGAAAGTCTTGCTGGATACTCGGAACCTAGGAGGATACTCCAAGTGGTCAGATAAATTTACAGGACCGTTCACAATCTCAGCGGTGATAGGCAATCGGGCTTACCGCCTTGAACTTCCGGTAGAATGGAAGGTTCATGACGTATTCCACGAAATGCTGCTGCGGCCCTATCGCGAGGACCCGGATCCCACTAGGCAGCAAAACACACGAAAACGACTAGCAACACCTGAGCCACAGGAGGCATTGGCGGATGAGAACTTCCAGCCAACCTCGAACATACGACCCCATACGCGAAGTCGAGGCCCAGCGATTGATGACGAACGGGCTCACAAACGACAACGGAATAGGCGGGACTAAGCTCGATACCTTTCCCCACTCTATGACTTTTTCCCACAGGGTTTTTTTATCATAGAAGGGTTTTAACGGTCGAGGGCGACGTCTAGGAAGGGGGAGTAGTGTTACAGGAACTACGGAGCGCTGTCCTAGAAGCGAAGGACAGTAAGGAATACGAGTGACGGGTTGTGATGCGAGGACGGTCGGGTAACGAAAGGACAAGCATAGAAAGGTATCGGGTAGTGTGGGGGCACACGGTGTTACCACACTAGTACTATACTATTATGACGGCACGCTTACTATTGGGTGTCTCACCCGGAATAGAATAGAAAGCGGGGCTTACGGCTGTAGGCTGTTCTACTTAGGGAAGTAGGTCTAGGATAATAGTATGGTACAGCCCGATGACTGGCAATTGCAAGGTTCATGGTTACGTGTCGGAATTAGAATGGAGTACGGAACTATGCGGGGGCGCTTTTCTATCTGGGTTATCTTCGGGAACGTTATCTTATTCTATTATCGTTGTATCAGTTAGTATTAGGAAGCGGGCCTTGGCATAGGTTCCAACATGTATAAATAGGGCTAGATTCTGCGAAGACTTGAGGGTATCATCAACCATCAAAGTCAAGGGAATCCGGTTTACAATATCATCAGTTTAAACGCTACAGAATTATCGCTTAGCACTGGCCATTTCCCCAAACATTTTCAACCAGTGAAGCAGAGTTCTTCAGATTAATGGTGAACACCCGGTACATCTTACAATTTAGCGGCGAGAAACACACCAACCCTTTTGATATCAAAGTAGGATAGGAGTAAGGTTACCTAATAGAGTGAACTTAAGGATTGATTTACTCGTTTATTTCCCCACATTAATTTGATTTTTACTGGCGGGAGATGATTACTTTGTAATTTAATCAACGCATTTGCAGCTGGGTTCGTTTGCTGAGGTGGGAACTGGATACATTTACTGATGCAGTTATAAAGCGGGTAGGGACTACTGCCGTGAAGAACTGGAATTGGGAATCCGAACAATCATGGCAACAGGATACTCGAGTTATAATAAACTACTTTTACAATTTTCAGGATATTTGGGTTACAGTAGATTGTTTTTACAATTTTTACCATACCCTACCCTATGGGGCAAAACTCGGGCCCGTAAGTTGAACATGTACTCGATTCCGTGTATCATATATAAACATTCAACTGTAGTTCCAGAAACTATACAATCTACTTCTTTAAAAAGTAGAGATATTATTAAATTATGAAGAGTTTAAGGTAAGCTTCACAATGGTTACTTTTTGTTTATAGAAACACTATAAAAGGTAAAGTAAATTGTACGGTGCTTTATTTAAAAGGATTGTAACGTCATTGGTGAAGTTCAACTTAAACAGTACGGGATTTTCATTAACACAAATCAAACTTTGTGAGGTTTGTGTAACGCACCATATCTATGATCTAGGATAAAATAAATGCCATACCTCATACGCCCTTGGTATTGTGCACTACCTAGTAGACCTTGTATTCTCCCGGCGCTTCTAACACACTCTATCTAAACTTCGTGCCAAAATCTAAACTATTTCGCGATTCGAACCGCGGACCTAGCACCTCCGAAGTCTCCCAAAATGGTAAAATGTTCAGATTGTAAAATTAAGGTTTTCACAGTTATGTTACCCCCTTTTGATAAACTCGAATAATTATCGGGTTTCGATGAAAGGTCCCCATACAGGTTTTGTACCAGCCATACAGCCAAGGGACGCAGTGCGGTAGGTGCTATTCAATGAGATATATAATTATTCACGTTCTCAAACATTTTATCCTTTTTCTGTGGAGTTTCACATGTAGACCTTTAGCTTTGTTATCAGCAGCGGTCATTGCCTTGTCACCCAATACTTTCTGCATTGTTGATGTTCGGTTTCATTACAGGCAATTCTTTCTTCACATCTACAAAGAAACAAGATCAGTCTCCCGAACACACATTTCGCAGCGTAAACCACCAAAAAGGTAATTTTTATTCCTTTCACTTTTACAGTTTCCCATTGCATTTACTACTTTCCATCTCTCCCCCAACTATCCCCTGGCACTTCCCCCCGCCGAGACTCTCAGGCGCTCCTCCTCCGCAACTTCCACCACTTTCCTGTCCTGCACGCCCTCCAAATATCCGAGATAAGTGCAATTGAGGTCAAGGACCTTGTCGAGATACTCCTTCGTGAGCAGCAAGTTCTGGATATCAATCGTCCACGCAACCTCGAACGGCAGCGTGTTGGTGGTAACGTCGTACCCGTGCTGGATGAGCTCGCCCATGACAGTGTTCTTCTCGGAAAGCGTGGCAAGGAGCTTGGCGTTGGTTTTGTGGATCCATTGGACGATATCCTGGAGTGTGACGGCATAATCGGTGGTGGGGAGGGATTGAGAGGCTGAGGACATGTTAGACTGGTCCTCCGGGGCGGTGTCAGCGGGTGATTGCATGTTTTGAGACATGGTGGATAATTTGCAGTTGTGTCTTTTTTTGGGTGCGAAGGGTTTTGACGACGTTTGTGAAAAGAATGTTGCACTTGGTTTTTTCGACGAGTGTGGTGATATAAAAGAAATGCCAAGCCCGCATATATCGCCAGTTTCTTTGCAATACGGGATGAACCGGGCGTCACTAAGTCACATTTAGCGCTTGTGCAATAGCTTATTGTTCATTGAAATGGGGAGGAGCTTTACACTGAATGGGGTACACTCACGAGGGAGAAAAAAAGAATTCAATAACCCCAGTTTGGTAATTGCCAGTGGACCAGTAGGCTTATTACTACTATGTCATGTCATTACTCCGAAAGCTGGAGAGAACTGTGAAAATTTAAAATCTGATCTAATTCATGAAGCCATGCACTGACCTCAGCTACGTTGTCAATGGGCTGTGAGACATGGTGCTGCTATAGAGCTATATTTGTGCGTGTTTAACGTTTTCACTGTTCATGTTCATGATCTCGCCTTCATACGGGACTGTCTGGTTCATGATCATGGGTACGCTCGGAGATTGAAAAGATATTTGAGTGGTGGGATGAAGTGATAAGTCTTGAAATAAGGGCGCTCGGCACGTTTCATAGTTCTGGAAGATTCTCATCATTTCATTATAGTATTTGTCATCGGCGTATGACTCACTTTCCTATTAGTCATTCTATTACTCACACGTCTATGACTCATTGTATTTCTTTTGTACTACATTTCTTTAGTATAAATACGGGGCATCCCCCTTCAGCTAGCACAATCAATACGATCAATTACTTTGCTTCTCCTACATACTTTCTCTAGGTTATGAGCCCGGAGACCACTCACGTTTACACACTCTTCACCATTTTTACCACAAAGTACACTTTCTCGTTTCACTTTCAACCATGTCTGAGAGGAGCATCAAAATTCCCGCACTCCCATGCAAGCTGGATGGTCAAGGCCATTACACTGTATGGAGGGACCTTGCTACCCGCATGTTGAAAGTTCACGATCTGTGGAACTTGGTCAATGGTTCGAGCAAGCGTCCCGTGTTGACAACCACCACCACTACTGTACCTACCACGGCACCACAAGCATCAGGAAGCGTAGCTGAGGCTGAAGAAGACGAAGAAGAAACCTCCGACAACGCCGAAGAAATCAGCGACTGGGACAAAAAGGACAACCTTGCAGTTGTATTCCTTCAATCTAACATCGAATTCGAAGTTATTCTCACGCTGACACCGGCCGACACCGCTCATCACCTCTGGACTCAACTTGAGGACAGATTCGATCGGAAAACCGTCGCCTCCCTCCACTCGCTCCTCGCCAATGTCGTCACACTACAGTACACACCCGACAAGGGTATCAAGGAACATCTAACCCAGTTCAACACTCTTTGGTCATCTCTCCTCACTAGAACTAGTAACTCTACGGACAAGACCAAAGATCCACTCGGTTACCACCTTCACCAACTCGGATCTGTCTCAGAAGCGAAGGTATCCTTCCTACTCCTCTCACTCCGGCACGAATCCCTCGAATCAGTCGTTGACAACCTGCAAACCAAGCCCAACGTCACCTTCGATGACGTCTACGAAAAGCTGTTGGATCTGGACTCACGGCGCAACAACGATGGACAGGCGGCTGGAGAAGCCTACACAATCAGGCGAGGAAACCCAGGACATGGAAACAGCAACAGAGTCAGGAGGCCACGTAACAACGAAACAGGAAATCGGGACGTCACATGCACCTGGTGCACCAAGAATGGAGAATATGCAAAAGGCCACACGCACAAAAATTGCCGGAAACTCAAAGCTTTCAGAGACAAGGAGAAGTCCGCTGCATCTGGCAATCTCAACGTCGCGTCCGGTACTGCATTTCACACAAAACTTGACCTCTGTTGGATCCCCGATCTTTCTGGCCTTCCCGCACTCGAAGAAACCGATGTATTCACAATGCCGGTTGACTTCGACCTCACCAACTTCTCAGATGACACCTCGGATATTACCATGGAAGACTACTTTGGCTTCATTGCAGGACCTTCCACCACCGACAACAAGGCATGGATCTTCGACCCTGGTGCAACCAACCACATGACCGGAACGCTGGTTACCGACCCTACTCCCCACACTGGAACAGTTACTGTTGGAGGAGGTCGCAAACTCCAGATAACCGGAATTGGCAACGTCACCATCAACGGATCACATGGCCTGATCACTCTGCAGAACGTATTCTTGATCCCCGAACTAGGCAATACCAACCTGATGTCTTGGGCTTGCATCGCTAAAAAGGGATTCACAACAATTGGGACAGAAAACGGCTTTACCATCTACAAACCGAATAGCAAGGAAATCATCGGGATCGCTAACGCAAATAGTACTGGTCTCTACATTTTTGAAACCAAGGAACCCTGCGCACACCTCTCTGCCGCCACCAGCTTCTATGACTGGCACCAACGGCTCGGACATCTCCCCGCTTCCTCGCTCTCACGGCTTCGCACCATGGTCGCCGACCCCAAGACTCTCCCCACATCTGGTCACATGGAAACATGCAACACATGTGAACTCGCTAAATCAACCAAGTCTCACCTCGCTCCTCTCACCGAACCACAATCCAAACAACCACTGGAACTAATACACTCAGATCTGAGCGGCAAGTTCTCGACTCCTTCTCTGGGCGGTTTCAGTTACTATATCACTTTCATCAACGATTACTCCAGGTACGCTCACCTCTACTTCCTCAAAAAGAAGTCAGATGCAGCAGCTGCCACAGAACGATACATCGCATACATGGAAAATCAATTGGACAAAACGGTTAAACGGTTTCGAAGCGACAACGGTGGTGAGTACATCTCCAATGACCTTCAACAATTTTTGGCCTCTAAAGGCATAAAGCATGAATTCACTGTACCTTACTCTCATGAGTCAAATGGAACAGCAGAATGCTTTAACAGGACTATAGCAACAATGGCACGATCCGCCTTGCTCGACCACAACCTCCCAAAAAATCTATGGGCAGAAGCGATCAACACCATGGTACACGTCAAAAATCGACTCCCGCACAAATCACTCCCGAATATGACACCATACGAAGCACTCACCAGCAAGAAACCCTTTATTGGGCACCTCCGATCCTTCGGTGAAAGCATGTTCATACACATACCCGTCGAAGCACGACCAGCTGGAACAAAACTGGATGCTAGGGCTATAACGGGACAATTCTGCGGATACGGAGATTCTGAGAAAATCTGTCGCGTCTACATACCATCACAAAGGAAAGTAGTTCTCTCTCGTCATTTTAGGTTTAAAGGTACATCCGTAGGGGAAGAAATCGAAGTCAAAACAAAAACCGACACACCCCCTAAACCAAAACAAATCGAGATCAAACAAGAACCATCCTCACGTCCGTCAACACCAAAACAACGTAGGACATACGACGACGACCCAAGCGACGACGACATGATCAACCAACAGATAATGCGTGAAACCATGGAACATTTCTCCGACACCGATTCGGAAGACCACGCAAGTATAGTGGGGGCCGGCTATACGAGGCCCGCCACTGAACGTACCCCGCATGATGATAATGAAACAGATACTGATCAACCGAGACGTAACCCAGCACGGGAACGGAAACCTCCGGTCAGATACGGACACAACATTCAGCATGACACTACCCTAACAGAACCAACAAACTACCACCAAGCGATCAACAGTCCCAACTCCGAAAAATGGCAGAATGCTATGAAAGTTGAACTCGACTCACTCGCAAGGAATAACACATGGAATCTGGTCAACACACCGGATCACCGCAAACTGGTCGACTGCAAATGGGTATACAAAATCAAACTCGGGCCCGATGGCAACCCCATACGGTACAAAGCCCGACTAGTCGCAAAAGGTTTCTCACAGGTCCCTGGTCAAGATTTGATCAAACCTATGCCCCTGTCACCCGATACGAATCCATCAGACTACTCCTCGCTCGCTGCCTTCAAACCGGCGGTCAATGCGATCAGATGGACGTCACAAGCGCATTTCTATACGGCGAACTTAAGGAAGAAATCTACATGAAATCTCCTCCAGGCTACCCCACTCCCGGCAAAGCATGCAAACTAATCAAATGCATCTACGGACTCAAACAATCATCAAGGGAATGGTATGCCTGCCTCTCAAAAGCGCTAATCAAAATAGGATTCAGAAAAGCAGACTTCGACCCTTGTGTCTTCATACACAAAACAGGGGAAGTTGTCATCGCAATATATGTAGACGATATCCTCATCTTCTACTGCTCCGTTGAACGCAAAAACCGCGTCAGCCTCCTCCTCCACTCTGAATTCGAAATGACGGAAACTGGCACGGCCAACTGGGCACTCGGAATCCACTTGATCCACACTAAGACTGGCATCATCCTATCACAGGAAGCCTATCTCAAGCGTGTACTTATCAAATACGGCTTCGACGAATCCAGACCAGTGACAACACCTATCGACAATAATGTCCACCTCCAAAAAGGAACGGAAGCTGAGAAAATCGACGATCCAACAATTTATCAGTCGATAATCGGTTCACTCATGTACGCAGTAATCGGCACTAGACCCGACCTCGCCTACACCGTCACCATGCGTTCGCAATTTTCCTCCTGTTCCACCAAGGCTCATCTAGCTGCAGTCCATCGCGTCCTCCGTTATCTCAAGGGCACCCTCGATTGGTCACTCCATTACACCAAAACGCGACCAACTGCACTCATTGGCTACAGCGACGCAAGCTATGCCTCCGACATCGACGATCGCCGTTCATTCACCGGCCACTGCTTCATGCTAGGGGAAGCTCTCATCTCCTGGCGTTCTTATAAGCAACGATCTGTCGCCACTTCCACAACAGAAGCGGAATACATGGCCCTCTCGGACACCAGTCGACAACTGATCTGGTTAATGAATGCAATCCACGAGCTGGAACAAAAACCGAATCTCTCTTTTATTCTTCGAGGCGACAACAACGGCTCTCTCTCTTTGGTTAAAAATCCTGTCTTTCATAAAAGGTCTAAACATATTGACGTACACTTTCACTTTGTTCGGGAACGATTTGAGGATGAATTATTTGAACTGGAATATATTTCTACGAACGAGAACGTGGCGGATTTACTTACAAAGGGATTGGATAAAGGCAAACATGTTTTATTTTCTTCTACTATTCACTGTGGCTCACGAGGGGAAGTCTTGAAATAAGGGCGCTCGGCACGTTTCATAGTTCTGGAAGATTCTCATCATTTCATTATAGTATTTGTCATCGGCGTATGACTCACTTTCCTATTAGTCATTCTATTACTCACACGTCTATGACTCATTGTATTTCTTTTGTACTACATTTCTTTAGTATAAATACGGGGCATCCCCCTTCAGCTAGCACAATCAACACGATCAATTACTTTGCTTCTCCTACATACTTTCTCTAATAAGTGGTTGATGTTTATACAAGTACAATTTGGGCAAGCTGTCTGAACGTGGCGTCACACGTGGACACTGGATAATACTATGTGGCAATGATATAGTATACTTATACATGTGTAAAAAGGGTGTAAAGGACAAATCACGCAAAGAACAAAGTGGGCATAAGTAACTGGAAGCTGTCCGTGTTTATTTATTCTCCTTTCCCTGTCATTGTCTTCTAACTTCCTGCCACCCTGGAGTACGTTTACATGCTCGAACTGGTATTCTTTCAGTAAGAGATGGCCAACAACAGCTAGCAGAACCACCTCCAAGTACCCCAGAAGAAACTCCGAACAACACGCTACAAGTCACACACGGAATTAGTCATCCAAGTAAAGCGGCAAGTCGCGATCACCCGGAATCGGTGGCTTCTTCTCTTTCCTGTGCTCCTCGGGGATGAGGTCGAGATAGACTCTATAGCTCTCGTCAACATCACTGTGGAGGTCGGGAGCATTGGCGAAGCTTAGTGCCAATGGGGTGGCTGGAGCTGCCCTCGAAGACGCAGCGGCGGTAGCGGGACTGGCGTGAGTCTCGGAAGCGGCGGCGGTAACCGTGGAAACATCAGGGGTTGAGGGCTGAATTATGTCAGTATGGTGGAAATCATAGTTTGGGCAATGATGGATTCTACATACAGTGGCTGCAGAACGGTGAACTACTGGAGGCGGCATGGAAATGTCGTCGGTGGTGCGGATGCCGTGTTTTTGGCGCCACTGACGGATCCATCCTGGTGGAAACACCACATCTACAAACACTTTATTAATGTGTTCTTCACTGAAACTGGCGAAAGATTATTCAAACTCACCTTTATCGAGCTCCGCCAACAGCACCCTCGCTTTTAAGTTTAGTGCTCTCTCCGTCACGCTCAACCCCATCCCGGCCGCCCCCCTACACCACACCTCCAATCCCCCTGCCACCTTCGCCAACACGCCCTCTTCTCGCACCCTCCTCCTCTCCTCTATCAACGCCCTCATCTCGTCCTCCATCGGCACCTCCACCACCCCCACCCCAGTAACCAACACCTCCTCCCCCTCCCCCTCACTATCACTCAACACCTCCATCGCACTCATCACCCCCTTCTCCCACCCTCCCACCGCCCTCTGCACCACTACAGCCCTCCTCCTCCTGCCCTCTCGCGCAGCCAGCCACCCCACAACCTCCCCCAGCCCTGGCCGCCGTCCGGTGCGGAGAACGCAGTCAACGATGAACCCCCAGGCGAGCGACTTGAGCTCCGCGCTGATGAGCCTGCGTGGCTTGGTCTGTGTGAGGCGGGTGATGGTGGCCGTGCTGGGGAGACGGCCAGAGTGGTGTTGTGCGAACCAGGTGGCGATGGAAGCGGGGGTGGGGCGTATCCCGGTGCGGAAGCGTAGGGTACGTGCGTGGGTGGTGATGAGGTTTCGTTCGTGGGTTGTGAGGGAGATGTACGGGATTGTGTGGAAGCTGGATAGGTGGGCGAGGGTGATGCCGGGGCTGGGGCTCAGGCTGGGAGTCGGGGTCGGGGTGGGGGACGAGGTAGGGGTTGGGGTTGGGGTTGGTGAGGAGGAGGTGGTGTTGAGAGCGGGAGCGGGAGAAGAGGGAGATTGAGACACGGCAGAGGAGGTGGAAGCGGGAGAGGGGGGTGGGGGGGAGAGGGTGGGTGATCTGGTGTTGGAGCTGGAGGTCGCGGTGGTGGTGGCTGAGGAGGAGGAGGCCATTTTGTCGTAGTTGTAGATTTGGACTTTGGTGAGGTAGTTTAGCCAGGATAAAGGTCTTTTGAGCTATGTAGTTTCTCTATGAAAGAGGTAACTAAGAAAGAGGCAGAAGATAGTTTGCGAAATGTTGGTGTTGATCCTGTTTCGTCTCGAGGTAGTTGACAATTGAGAAACAGCCTTAATACTACTGGGTGAATGTGTTCAATGGCCTTTTTCCTTTGATTGCTGATAGACAAAAATGTTGTGTTGAGGAAGTAAAGTAGAAGAGTGGGTGTTACAGACCCGTTGGCTTTTATAGCTAGCTAGCGCTCCGGGGCAACGCCCAATTATTCTTTGGACTCTGAGCCGACGGCTGCAAGGGGGGACTCGATTTATCCATTTAACCGTAGGTCCATACAATGTGCATGCTTCCTCTCTTGATGAAAAATAGATGGGAAAGCAACAGTGAGGGGGGAATTGGACCCTAGAATGTCTGTTTGATAGGAAACAACCTGTTATTTATTAAGCTAATTAATCTTATCATTATCGTAATTCGATAAATCCTAGTCATGAAATCACAATCAACCATTCACACATTCCCGCGCTATCCTCTGAACTACACGAAGTATGGTCACAAACATTCGCTTCTCTATCTCTACCGCACATCACCAGTTCCACTTTTAAGAAATCACGGCTTCATCCTCAAGCACTGAGCACGTCTCACATGAACATAACACTGCTGTTGCTAGTTTCCGACAGCCTGATCGTTGACATGTCGTTGCTGCCAAGAAACTGGTTGTGTTACAGACATGCAGATGCGGCTAGATTACCGTTGCCAAGAAAGCTTGTTCCAACATCAAGACTGTGCACTCACTGTGGTACATAAATGCGTTGTGTAGTTACACCATGTCCAGTTGTGTAATTACACCATCGTGTGGTGTAGGTAAACAACTGGCGTTGGGTGTGGTATTTTTCGCTGGTGGTGTAGTTACACTAACGCGTTGTGTAGTTACACTACCCAGTTGTGTACTTTACCCTACCCAGTTGTGTCATTACACCACCCAGTTGTGTACTTTACCCCACCCAGTTGTGTCTTTACACCACCCAGTTGTGTACTTTACCCCACGCAGTTGTGTCTTTACACCACCCAGTTGTGTACTTTACCCTACCCAGTTGTGTAAATGCACCCAGCTTGACCCCCCTTTTTTTTACACGCGGACGCTTAAAAGTCTATAGCTACATCCGCGATCGGTGCTTACATAATACGCGATTGATTATTATATTTATTAATATTATAGGCATCTATTGCTATTTGCCACTATTCATGTTCCTTTTCCTCCACCACGGCCTAAACCTCAAAAACCATACTCCCAACCCAACCAACCATGTAGAAATACAAACCTCCGAACCTGTAACGCCTAATGATACCGCCGGTAAAATAGATATGGATCTAATTTGAAAAAGAAAAATGCGTAAACCTAATGGAAGACACTGCTTGTTAGCTGTCGGATTCTGATATTCGCAGTCACGCGCATTTGAATGGGGTGTTACGATTTGTAAATTTTCCAATGTCGCCCCACTAGCTCTGAGTGCTTCATCCGGATAGCTGTAATGTTAATATATGCTGTGGATATTAATAGTCCCATTCACTCAAGGTGCGAAGTTCCCTTTTCTTCGCTTTATGTCCATTCTGGCAGCCGTGTAGTGGTTAGTTGCTTCCTTCTCGGCCTTTTCATCCAGGGATTGGGCGGCCTTCATACTCCTTTTAATCTCCCTCCCGCTTGAACTTCTAGCGACGTTCGCACTGGATTGTGTATTGATTTTAGAGGCCATTCCTTTGTCCTGGATAGGGGGTTTCTTACTCCTGGAACGAGCCGGGGCCAAAGACAGCTGCTCATCATGCCGGATTTGAGATTCCGGTAACTGGGATTCCGGTAACTGGGAAACCCTGGCCTGCGATTTACCAACCGCCGATTTCTTCGTCACCTTTTTAGGTTTGGGTGCAACGGCGACCGGTATACGCGGAATTTCCTATACCCAGACGGGCCACACCAGGTTAGTTTAGTAATAATCATTGCTATACATGACTGGAATCTTTACACTGCGCCTGTTTTCCTCCAAGAGAACTGGATCAACGTAACCCGTACCGCAGACCCCCTCGCCATCCTATGAATTAATGTCAGCATCTCCCCCGTGAATAAATCGAAATACGTACCGAGTCTGGCGCGTCCTCATCAAGATATGATTCCCCAACCACTTTCACCTCTGCTCCAGCCTCTCCACATGTCGCTACAAGCTTTTTCCAAGCCTCTTCGTATCCTACGCTCAACCATTTCCCACCGGTTTTCGGACGATATTGTAGAAACCTATCATCAGGTATTACAATGCGCTGGGCAACAAGTCGTTCGAACTCATTATAAGACATGTTTGTTGCAACATACACCGGAGGATGCCCGGCGATATGGATAGGGATGTAAGTTGGCGGGGGTATCTGTGTTTCTGGCACTGAGTGGATGGGGGGATAAGGGATTTGGCTGTGGAACACGCTTCTGTGAACCACAGGCTCCAAATTCGCACATAACTGAGAGTCCCCGGGTTGGGAGTTGTATCGTATGGCCGCCATATTAGGCCCTTTATATGCGAGGGGGGAAACCACCGATGAAGCCGGACTATTGGGGTCTGTCGGTGGTATAGGAATGGGAAACTTGTTAGTATACTGAGCAATTGGGGTAGGCGGGGGATTGCTCTGTTCGGTAATACCTCGGGGGTGCATAGGGGTGGAGGGATAACTCCTGTTTCCATTGAGAAGGGGAGGGAGCATTGGTGCGGCGTCATCATCATCACCATCCTCCTCCTCCTCCTCCTCCTCCTCCTCATCTCCATCCTCTTCTTCCTCCTCCTCCTCCTCCTCCTCCTCGCCCTCTTGTTCCTCCACCGGTGGCTCCTTGGCTTTTCCTGCCCTCGCGGCCCGATGGGCGGCAACTAACTTAAACTTTGATGTACTCACAACTGGTGTTGATACATTACCTATATCACCCGTTCCATTCGCAGCCGCAAGCAAAGCCTCTTTTTCTAACCGAAGTCGCTCTAACCGAAGTCGCTCTAACCGAAGTCGCTCCGCTTTCTTATCGTTGCGCACTTTATCAAGACAAATGGCATGTAATAAATCCCGGGTTAGTTCTTGAGTCCACCACTGGCCATACCTTCGTTGCATCTCCGGCGTAACATTCCGAATGAGTCTAAACATGTCAGTGTCCGAATATGTAGAGAATGGCTTGTCTAGAACTATTTCGCGTCGCAAGCAAATCATCCGCAAATACTCCCGACGCTCCCGCACCAACCGGTTAACATTATTCTTGTCCGAGGCAGTCAACTTCATACGTGAAGCTAAATTCTTCCTGTCACTATACGCCGATTTCTTCTTTTCTCCCGCGGTGGAGGACGACTGAAGTTGGACAGTTTCATCGCTTTCATCCCGCGGCTGCTGCTGCTCGACCTGCGTGTTTTTTTTTTTTTGTCTTGGACGTTGAGGGGTTTCTTGGTCGATATCATCCCCCGAAGACATGTCGATGTGTCCATTGCGATCTCTTGAACTTGATGGGTCCTGCGGCACACGGTTGTGCTTCGCGGATCTGTTGCCGGTCGTGGATGGTGGCGAGGAGAGAGGCTGAGATTGGCTATGGGAAACGTCCTGGGTGTTACTGACGGGGGTTTTTTTTTTGGAAACTGGATGTTAATTTATTAGGGAAGGAAAAAGAAAACCCGTCTATTCATATCACTTACCTCTATTGGCGGTTCCTGCGCTGATAGCGGTACTATCGGTGGCAGGCGGAGCCTCTTGATTCTTCGACATCCATATAGCAGTGAGCAACTTGACTTGTTCCTGCATAAACTGCTGAAATGCAGGGTTCTCCGCGAAGTTGTCCATTTGCGGTGATGGTGCGCGAACGAGGATGCAATGGCGGAGATCTGGAAGTTTAATTGTGGGGCGTTAATTGTTGATGGGGATAAGGTTGATGAGGTAGAGAAAAGGGGGGGTGACGTTGAAAATTCGGTGAGGTAGCGCGTTGCCATAACCAAGCTAAACCGGATATGGTAGGTACTAAGCTATATAGAGTTAGTAATGGGGCGCAGAGATATAAGAATTGCCTTAAAATAAACAAGTGAAACGCGAAACGATATATTCTCGGCCCTCGTTTATCATCAATCCAATAAGATCAACGATTTGGTCAACCTGAATCACCTCTTTTCTCCCAAGCCCTGTTTTTAACAAGAGCCTATCTTCAAGCTCTACATTAAATGTTTGGATATAGGCAAAGTTGCGGGAAGCGTGCTCCCTTTCGTCGTCGCCCACGTGTACACGTGGTTCATATTGACGCAGCAGGTTCATGTCTTCATCGGCGACAGAAAAGAAAAATATAACCTCCCCATATCCGCTGTATCTCATGCCTACGTCTGTCTCGAACTCATAACGAATCATGGAAGAACTCCTTGTTGAATTAGTTCTCCTCATGTGTGTCGAAACAATAGTGAACGTTTTTTTGGCTAGACCACGAACTCCAGAAGAGAAGGAAGCCCAACGAACGCAATTCTTGGGTGTTGAATCCAACGGAACAACGTTATTGAATCTATTTGACAAAAATGTCTGGAGGGCACGTCGATGCCATGCGCCCAAAGCTCCTTGCTTTTTTGGTAAACCCATAGTTCCAGAAGATTTATTCATTGTAAGCAATGATTTCGAAGGAATATCTTTGTGTGCTAATCTTCGACCGAACAGTCGGTGAAGAAGTACAGCTCCATCATCGTCCTCTATTTCATCGTTGAGATCGCCGTCAGGATGAGCAGGAATCACGTAAGGTAGGTGGTTGCGCTGCTCTTGAAGAACAATTGTGATACCCATGTTGCGGTTCGCCGAAACCCTGGACTTCGCCGACGCCGCAATGATGCCGCATACCCGCTCCATTGGCCATTGTGAATACACATACATTGGGCCAGCCCATCGGATAGCTTGTGCGACGTGCAAAACCTGGTGGATGACAGGAAGACAGGAGGAAAGCTTATCCCACAACCGACAATAATAACGACGTTCATAATAAATGACAAACCTCTTCAAGCGCTCCTCAACCACAAGTATCTCGGCTTCTGTGATGGTGTAGTTGCAGGCCAGATGTAAAGCGTCGATTAGGTTCGCAAACTCTGTATAATCCTCTTCTGGTAATCTGTTTTTCATATAGATAGGGGCCATTAATAGGGAAAAGTTTCTCCATTCCGCCGCTTTGAGATGTTGACAGTGTTCTGCGAAGTCACGTATAGGCTCCCCAAAAGAAGACGGGAAAGTGATGCTGCTTTTAGCCATGTCCTTACCTATCTGTAGCCATTGATCTGGGGGAATATTATATTCGTCATTTGTTTTGACGAACTTTTTACCATCCGTGTTTGTTTTTGCGGGAGTTGTCTTGCATCTGCGCGAATTCGAAGGTAAGCGCTGGCTGGGTTGATTGTCTGGTCCGTCGTTGGTATCGATATCGTCCGCGATTAGTGACTCTACGGTCTCCACCTGTGCAGAAGTTGTAAATTTTCCCCGCCAATGTCGAACCAGGTCTGGTATTACGTTCTCCCACCATAGATGCATGGCATCTGGGGGGAAACTCCGAGGAATATCGATCGTCGAAAGCTCTGATAAAGAGCATGGGCCTTTTATTCCGTACTTTTTTGCTGCATGGTCGTCACCAGTTTCTATTACGTGGTCCGCAATCCTGCGACACTGTTCATCGTTACGCATCGGTAAATCAGAAGGATCCCACGAGCGCCAAGTGGACGTGACTTCGGGCTTTATACCCGGTGGGGGGTTGGTTGGAGGGTTTAGTGGACAGTAGACACCTCTATTGTGAACTCCGTGGATGTAGCAATAAGGGCAGTAACTAGTTCCTCTATTGCCTATATATATTATAGGGTAATGGGCCGGGGGTGTTAGCTAAAATAGAAAAATTCGAGTTGTAGTTTTGCGGGGATTCTAGAAAATTAAAGCACACCTTTGAAGTTCATTAATTTTTCTCGACCAGGCATGTCAGCACCGACAATGCAGACGTGAGCTCTAAGAGTAAAGCGTGTCTGCCGAGCGCTATTCCATACATTAGGAACCCCAGCTTCGAGCTCCTTCAACTCTTCAATAAGAGGAAACAGAAAAGAGTCGAGGTCCTTGGGATTGTTCGGGCCTGGGATAAAACCCACCATTAACATGTGTCGTTTTTTGAACCTCTCGACTGGCGGTAGGTTTAAGTTTAACTAACTCATTTGAGTATTTAGCAACGAAGAAACTCAACTTTGAGGCAGAACACGTTAACATTGTTACTCACCAATAGGATTGGCCAAATGCTGAAGTTTCTTCTACTCTTAAAGACACGCACTCCATCTGTGCTTAATAAGAACGCAATATCGGTGTCATTTGGAAAGAATTCCTTTTTCTCTTCGAATAAATCACTTGACCAAAAGTCTGTTCGAACTCGTCTTGCGCGTTGCTGCTCTGCGCCGTAACGATATGCCACCATCAAGGCAGCCATACTTGGGTTCGAGTATAAAAGCTTCAGTCTATGTTTGATTGGGATATACCCATGGGTCGCGTAGGGCTTGCGCGCTTGTGCAGCTGAAGGATCATCGTCGGGGTTCTTGCTTGGCTTCCATCGAGGGTGCTCGCAGGTAAGACACCGATCTAGGTCGGGATACATTGCATAAGACATGTGGCTTAACGGACAACAGTCATACAACACTTCTTTGATCCCTGTCATTTTCTGTATCCTGGCCCGCACTGTACGGTAGTCAAGAGGCTTCTCTTCCGGCGGTAGAACTGCTGAAAAAAGCTCAGATGTATCTCGTGCTGCCTCTCTTGCTATCTTGTGTTTCAGAGCAATGTCGTGTATCGAAAAGGACAGCATCTCCTGCTTCGTGGGTAGTCGACTAATCGGATCCTGGAAATCAAAGAACTCTTCATCGTGCTCACTGATGACAGACAAATCAACGTCCTCTTGAGTTCCTAGTTCCTCCCCCGAATCGGAATCTGAGCTAAACTCGTCCAAATCACCAGCAGGTTCGTCGGAATAATCGGCAATCCCACGATTCATCTGACCTATAGGCCCTGATGTATCACTCCCACCAAATGACTCTAATGAATCAATGTCATCGTCAGCTTCAGAACCCAACTCTGAATAGACGTCTTCGGGGTCCCAATGGTTCTGGAAGGGTGAGTCTCCCGGGGAAACAGTGGAGTGAGGTAGGTCTCTTAAGTCGGTAAATGTTGTAGAGGGGTTCGGGGGTTCCTGTGGCTCCGAATGTGACATATATAAAGAAACCTCCTCATCATCCGCTTCGGGGCTTGAATTGTCACGGGTATGTTCTGCGTCGGAGCCAGAAGCGGAGTCAAAACTAGTTTGACCAGGCGGAGAAGGATGGTCCTCGTCGTCTACACCGGAACCAGAGGCAGAGGAGGCAGTTTGATCAGGCGGAGAAGGATGGTCCTCGTCGTCTACGTCGGAACCAGAGGCGGAGTCAAGACTAGTTTGACGAGGCGGAGAAGGATGGTCCTCGTCGTCTACGTCGGAACCAGAGGCGGAGGAGAAGGCAGTTTGGCCAGGTGGGGAAGGGGGGTCTTCTTGTCCTCGGTGCTCATGAGGACGTCGAGCTCGAGATCTCAATGCTGCCCGTTGATTATCTCGTCGAAGTAAGGCTGAATGCCGCTCCCATTCGCGCTGGGTTCTGACCGTGTGGGTCGCCCCCCCATACATAGAGCATGTACACTCTCGTCTCATGATGTCGGATTTTGACGGAAATGATATGGTTTTGCAATTGGTGGGTTGGAGGTTGATGTTCGAGATATTCTAAAATATTTCGCGTTGTAGACGTCGTCGTCGACGACGTCTAGTCTAGTACTAGCTCAGGGTCGAATATCCGGGTGATTTTTGGTGCTGTAGCTGGTGCAGGGCGCATGCAGCTTGACCCTGCAGGAGGCTCTTATCAACCCTAACCCACCAAACTTAGACGCGACTAAGTGCTCTCAGCTACAACTCTCAACCACCCACGGACGTACCCCCACCACCACATACAAGAATTAATTATCATCAACTACAGCAGCACAATCATCAAAAATGCCATCCATCAACGAGTCTGTTAAGAATCCCTCCGAAGCTGCCAACGAACTAGCCGATCGTGGGTCTGTTCGAATCGTCTGTACGTGCAAGGCAGCTAACTATAATATATCCGGATCCATCATGATCAGATCTAGATCAATCAACATTATAATTATGTAACTAACAATTATCATCAGATATCGATCAAAGCCTCTATCCCGGACTCGCTCCCCGTATCAACGAAACGTATGGAATCGTAAGGGACTGGTCTGCTCAAACTGTCCCAGAGATTGGAGCTCAGTTGCGCATACGTCACGGCGAACGTGTGTTCTTGAGTGGCTGGGTGAAGAAAAAGGACAATTCCATCATCTTGAAGCACCTGGAAAACAACAGACACGTCCGCGGCACCGTTACTGACCTGGAACCATTCTGGTGGCAAAATGTTCAGTGCTACTGGGGCAATATGGATTGGTGGGTGATCGCTGAGAAGGTGCCTGCCAATACTACTACTGGCGGTAGTACTTCGGGCACTGGTGAAGGGCAGATCAATTAAATAAAACTACGACTGTACGGCATGTGACAAGAAAAACGTGTGTGAATGATACCCGTACTAATACTGATTAAATACATGTATAACTAAAGGGAAGAATGAATGGAAGAATGGCTGAATAGTGCTTCAAAATATTGCCGCGTCATAATTAATATTAATATTCATGATAAATATATATAATAAATTTAAATGTTGTAATTATATAATTATAAGCGCGAGCTCGAGTGCGCCTGCAGAGCTAGAAAGAGTGTTAGTGGGGTAGATCATGGTGTAATTACACAATGCGCTAAACGTGGTGTGATTACACAACGTTGTGTAATCACACCACGAGCAAGAGTTTTTGTATGGTGTGATTACACAACGTTGTGTAATCACACCACGAGCAAGAGTTTTTGTATGGTGTGATTACACAACGTAGTGTAATCACACCACGAGCAAGAATTTTTGTGTGGTGTAATTACACACCTTACACAACCCAGTGGTGTAATTACACTATGAAAAATATCCCGGCGAAAAAATTGTTTAACTACACAACATGAGAGTGTAACTACACCACCCGGTTGTTTGACTTACACCACACCCGTGTGCTCGCTTGTACCACAGGGACTCTGTGTAACAGTAGTAAGACTTGGATATCGTCGCTGGGTCTCTCGGTGTGTGATTTCGAGTTTTTGTTTGGGGTTTATTTTGGCACGGTGATGGTGGGGAGGGGATAGGTGGGTGCGGTGTGATTTTATCCTTGCTCACCTCTCAGCTGCTCGGGAGTTATGGGATTGTAGACGAGTTGGGGAGTGATACATACACGTAGTGGAAGTAAATTATAAATTATCTCACTCTCCTTTTTTGTCTAGTCTTTTACGCCTCATACGCGCCGGCCTTTACCATCATGATATACTAGCGCAATGGATACAGTTTTGATGCGCTGGCTTCTGATAATCCTACGTGCAGATTGCCAGCCCTTCTGCCAGCTGCCCCGCGCAACATATGCTATCATAAATCGAGCTTTAACGTACATAGTGTTATCTTTACAGTCTTTGCTATCTGTTGTTAATGTTGCGTCAAGACACCGAGTTTAGTCCTGTTGATGATATGTATTTGTTATGACTTTGTGGGATATAAAAGGAGCCCGGTACTTCTTGTCTCATACCTCTTGAGTTTGTTCATGGAATTGGATTCTCTTCTGTCTCTTCTTAATCCGTGACCAGGTAACACATACCAGGAGCTCGAGCAAGGCGGCCCGTTAATTAAGGTAATCGAGCTTCTGATGGAATTTTAGCACATACACATCAACTGGAATACATACATAGACCTAGCCCAGCACCAATGCAGGTACCTACAGCGACGTCTACTACTCCGCGTAGACGTTTACGCTGTATATGTGCATCTATTAGTTGCCTCACTGCGCGCATGATATTTGCCAAGGATTGTAAATTATCCGCACCAAGTGAACGACATCATCTTTCGACACTTCCTTCCCTGAAACGACGACCTCATGTTGCGAATTGAGGATATTCACGATACCCAAACGTGCCAAGAAGCTATTAAATTTCGAATTTTTCAAAGCGCCTTTTCACGATATAAATACCACCAATGTCCCCATCACTACGTCACCAACACATAAAACCCACCAATACCAACCTTCTTAATTCTCCTTTCAAACTTTTGACAAAACCAACCCATTGACACACTATCATGTCTATCCCCAACGCTCCACCTGCAATCATTCAACCTGCGCCGGTTCATCCTGCCGCTGCTAATCCCGCTGCTACCCACCCCGCTACGCCCCAGCCAGTCGCCGCCCACTACGCCGCCGCTCAGTGCAACGTGGCCCACCATCTCGCTACTCACCCCCCGCTGTCCCCGGCCGCACTACCCCCGCCGACCACTGCCCCCTCATCATGACCGCCGCCGCCTACCGCACCCTCCTTACCTCCGCGTACACAACCAAGCTCGTCCAGTACGCTGCCTCCACCGCAAAGTGCAATGAAGGCCTCGCCTGTGCGCAGAGAACCCTTGTCGGGCTGGGTTACAACTGAAGGAGGGAGCGCCCCGGGGGGGGGCGTCAATATGTCGCAGGGTATCATCGATGAGGTTAATATTATGTAGCGTGAGCAGTTTTACCTCAAGAGGGATAAGCTGATGGTGAAGCTGTGGAAGAAGGAGTTGGCGGGAGTGGAGGCGAGGGTCGAGAGAGAGTTTAAGCGTCGGGCTGCGGCGGCAGAGGGGCAGCCGGGGAGGGCCTAGCCCTGGTGACGTGAATTGAGGTATGTTATGTGTTGTGTGCTGTGCTGTCCTGACGTGTATAATTGTCAACTTATTAACTTGGGTTTTCGGGTGATTAGTGACGAAAAGATATGGCCTCACTCGATACGAATAAAAACATCTCGCCGTCGTGTTTAAAGGTTTCTTCAGCAATGAAAGTGGGGGGAAATAGGAAATTGTCAAGTAGCTGGGTTGGAGGTTATAGATAGGAAGTAAAGATTAAAGATCACTTTGTCTAGACCAATTGTGTTTCCAACGGTTGTATTTATTTTCAACAAAACTCAATTGTAAGCAATAAAACAGACCAATAACTCATGATACCAGGGGGAAGAAGAAAACTCAACGACATCATCCTTCCCGCCCTGGCACAACGAAATCATGTTGTGAATTGAGGGTATTCACAAGAGCCAAGATATGCAAACACGCCAAGAAGTGAATCTTCAAAGGGCTTGTTTTCTATATAAATACCATTAATCCACCACCACTACATCACCAACACACCAAACCCACCAAGATAAACCTCTTTCTCTTTGCAAACTTGAAATAACGAACTTACTCACCGCCACCCGTCTACCGCGCCCAACGCCCCTCCGCAACACTCCAGCCCACCATGGCTCAGCCTGTTTCTGCCCTTCTCCGGTTTGCCCAGCGCAACGCGGTGCACCGTCTCGCCGCGCACTTCCACAGCATCCACTACCTCCCCAACATGTACCCCTCCACTTACACCGCCGCCCTTGCCTCGATGTACACAACCACAATCACCAAATCCATGGCCTCCACCACCCGTTACAAGGAAGCACTTGCGCGCGCGCAGGGCTCCCTTGTCGAGCTCGGCTATAACTGGGAGGAGGAGAGCCTCGAGGAGGGAGTCCGAATGTCGCAGGATATCGTTAACAGGATTGGTGATATGTGCGATGCGGAGTACTGCATCAAGAAGAATAAGATAATCTTGAAGTTGTGGAAGAGGGAGTTTGCGGGCGCGGGGGAGGAGCTCAAGATGGAAATGGGCCGTCAGACTGCGGCGGCGGTGGCGGAAGGCGGAGAGGGCTTAACTCTAGATCTGCTGGGGGTAAAGTCAGGTATGCTATGTGTTCTGTGCTGTCCTGACGTCTATATTTGTAAATTTATTAACTGGGTTCTGCAGATGATGAGTGACGACCAGATATGCCTGAGTCGACATGAATAAAAACATCTCGCCGTAGTGTTTAAAGGTTTTCCCAGCAGTGAAAGTGGGGGGAAATAGGAAATTGTCAAGTAGCTAGCGTGGAGGTTCTAGATAGAAAGTAAAAAATACAAAGTCGCCTTGTCTAGAACAATCGTGTTTCGAACGGTTTTCATTTTCAACCAATACTAAGGTTAAAGCAATAAAACAGACATATAACTGCGGTGATTCCAACGGTTGAAACCGGTTGTATTTGGAGGCCATACCTTACCGAACTGAACTTAATTATATCTCCAACTTAACTGAACTGAACTGAGCTGAATATTGGTTTTCGAAACTAGTTTTAGAACCAGAACCGTTCTTTGTTTGGTTTGAAGATTCATAAACTAAAATGTGTTTTCAGAGTCCGTTGCTTTGTTTACTAGGTGCATTTGAGACCGCCCAAAACCGGTCAAGGTCAAGAAATGTGTCATCTATGTGACGGGTACCTACATTTCGACCAGCTTTTGATTGTGATCATCCAAACAAAATTAGCTCAAAGACAAAAACTAAGCCAGAATGTTAACTAAACCGGTTTGTTTCGTAGAGCGGGTGACCGTTGGAAACCCTCCATACCGGGAGGTCGAACACCTCAACGACATGATCCTTCGAGACTTTCCTGCCCTGACACAACGACACCACAATGCGAATTGAGTGTATTCAGACAGCCAAGGTACGCAAACGCGCCAAGAAGTGATCCTGTTTCGAAATGTGAAAGCCACTTTTTTCGATATAAATACCGCTAAACTCTCCCACCTCCTTGTAACCAACACACAAAACCCACCAAGGCAAACCGTCTTTCCTGTTGCAAGGTTTACACAAACAAAACCCACCAACTCCCACCATGTCGACCCATCGATACGCCCACATTGCAATCATCGAACCTGCCGCAACTGATGCTCCCGTTACCCACCTACCTGCCACAGCGCCTGTTACGGCCCACCTCGCCGCCGGCGCTGTCAACGCCGCGCAGGTCATTGCCATGCCTTCCCCTACCGCCCTCGGCCGCGCCACCCCCTCCGACGCCCCCACCCTCCTCATGACCCCCTCCGGCTACGCTACCTTCCTCACCTCCTTGTATAGTTGCAATCTAACCGCCCTCGCTAGCACCACCGCCTTGATGAAGTTCAGACTTGAGCGCTCCCAGCGTAAGCTAGTCGGGCTCAGATATAACTAGAGGACGGAGAGCCTCGGGGAGGGATTCGAGCTAACGGGGGCTATTATCGACGAGATTGGTAGTATGCTTGGAATTAAGTATTGGTTGGGGTGATGGGTAAGTTGTGGAGAAGGGAGCTTGCCCGTGTGCCCGAGGATGTGAAGAGGGACATTAGGGAAGCGCGTGAGGATCGGGTGGGGAGGGCTTAGGGGTGGCGGGAGTGAAGGTGGGCTGTCCTGTGCTATGCTATCCTAATACTCAGTTTTGTCAATTTACTAACCTAGCTTTGGCGATGGTCAGTGACGACAGATATGCCTCAGTCGACAAGAAAGAAAAGATCTCGTCGTCGTGTTCATAGGTTTCCTCTGCAGTGAAAGTGGGAGGAAATGGCGGACGGCCAATTATCTACCTAGCTTTGGAGGTTCTAGATACAAGCTAAACAATAAAGATTATTTTGCAATTGTCTAGATTCACAATTTCAAACAGTTGTAACGGTTTTTTATTTTCAACAAAATTGGGAAAGTTGATCAACCGTGTGAATAAGATCCGGTTTATATTGCACAACGTTTCTGACGTCATTACACTAGTCTAACACAGGGTTCTCAATGATACGAATCGGTGTGATTTTCGTGCCATACTGCACCGCCTGCGATGTGTTCAGATCATGATCGAACTGCATAATATTTGGCGAACTTCTTATTGTACTAACTGTGGTATATCACATTTGAAACACGTGATGGATCATGATGCGAAAATAGTTTTTTTTCTTCTATTTTTTGGTTGAATTTATTAATACGAAAATTGGACGGAAGGTTATATTCCAGCAAGGAAAGGTGCATAGGCTGTTGATTTGTGCGCCAGGACTCTATCATGATATTATCGATAGAGGAAGGATCCCATATCGTACTCACTATTATCAAAGATGATCATATCGTATTTTACCCACTGTACCGCCAGATAATTTTATCGGTACATATCACCGCACCGCATTATCGTTGAGAACCCTGGTCTCACAGAACTATACACCAAGAGTGATTGGGGTGAGTATCTACTCTTGATACAGTGTTCGTACTTTGTATGAGGTGTTCCTACTGCTCCGGCATTATGGGATCAGGGGACTGTGGAGAAGCTTGGCATCAGGCGCGGGAATCGGAGTCGATTCATTGTAAGTTACATACCTGATTGTTCTGTGTTCATTTCGTTACCTCCAGTAGATATGCTTTATTATCATTATGTGTACTTCTTATCCAGCGCAGCTACATAAATCTTACAGTTCCAATGCATACACGACTCCAGATATTCCCACATCCAGAGTATATGCCATTCTGCCACCTGTCATGTGCATGTGTGACGTATCGGCTCATAAACTCGACCATATATAAAGTACGTACGCACTCTGGTTTTTACAGTCTTTGCTACCTGTTATCAGTACGGTGAAAGCCGACAAGCACTTTTGTTTGTCTTGATGATACGTGGTTGTCACCATTTTTTGTGGGTTGTAAAAGAGTTTCTACTACATTTTCCTACTTGTCTTGTTACGTCTTGATGTTATTGAATCATGTGCTTTGATTCTACTCCAGTACATCCAGACCTACGGCCTGGCCAATAGAAGATTGTCCCTGATGTTCACCAACGTACGCGCAATGAAACGACAGTGAGACCTGGTTTTCTGAATGCAGACAACCTTATCCTTTTTTTGTATTCCCTACTTTTTAACCTAGCACTTAAGAAGCTGGGTAGTTCCTCAAACCTTCACGACAAGAAGAATATGGTGAGATCTGTTGAGTCGTGTTTGCGGTGTATTCGCTACCACCCCTAGTCATCTGTAACACTCGGTTAGAAAATTGAGAGCAAACGCTTGGACAGCTCTATACACGTACGTACAGCACAGGGGAAGCACACCTCAACCCACGCAAACCCCACCCCACCATACCTAATCCCCCCCACATCCCCCGCCAACTCCCTCCTCAACTTCCTCAGCATCAAGGTATAACTCGGCAACTGATACCTATCGTGAACAATTCCGCGTGATTCGGGTTGTGAAGATGCATGGGAGGTAGGCAGTGTAGGCGGTGGGGGGGGGGGGGGGAGGTGAGCGGCAGGCATGGTGGAGGTAACTAGCGTCGCCAACAGCTTGGAGGTCGGGGGGCTTTGAGAGTGGTTGTGGGAGTAAGGCTTATCACCTGGTGGTGTGGTTGTGAGGGGGAGGTTAGTGGGTGTTTGTATCGCGCTTGCTGTGGACACTTGGCCGATTGTTGGTGTGGGTGCGTATCTTGGCTCTGGTGAATCCACTTGATTCGCAATATAAAACTACCTAGGTTTTTGTAATCTTGTAATGAAGGCCGGCTGAGACGTGGACAAGAGCACGTATAATATTGCCCCACGGGGTCAACAATAATAGAAAATTGAAGTAGGAACGCTAAACTACACACTGATAACAACGAGCCTGGAGGGATTGTTAAATATTACTGCCTTGGTTTCCTTGCGCCGTTGGGTTGTAAACCACGATGCCGCCCGTACCTCTAGCTAGCTCTATTGTGACCTACATGCCTATTATATATCACCGCCCGAGTCGTATCACGACCTGTTGGTGAGCTACTCTTTCTTGACCTAGGCCAACGTAGGCTCTGTACACCCCAAAACCGCAACAGAGCTTATAACATTTGTCATCCTTGAATGGTTTTATACTCCATCCCTCCAAGAGACTGATCCGACAGCACGATGTACCCCTAATAAATATTACCATTAAATTAATAAACGTGTCTAGACACATCCCATCGGTTCCGTGGCTAAAACCACGTCAACCATATCTATCTCGCTCTCCAAGGCGTATAAAAACTACGTTACGTGAGCGCTATTACCATCACGCCTATACCGTTGCATCAAAGCAGCCTAGCGTAGACATTGATTATCACTCGATTCGCGAGTGATCGGCTGTGGCGGAGTGATAGGTGGTGATGGGCCACTACACTACAGTTCGTTGTTTTAGACTATTTGTTTTGATTGGAGCAGGTGTGAACAGAGACATACTGTATGTGGTGGGGGTTGAAGGAGGTGTTGTTTCTTCTGGTTGTGTGAACGCTTCGAAGTGAATTGTGGGGGTGATAGGGGATAACGTTCTGAGTGGATGTTTTATGTTTAAGCCTGAGTTGTGGGATTCATGTATGCAAAAACGTAGATGAAAAAAGTTCTAAGCAGGGTGTCTCTCCTCCCTTCAATCCTATTTGAGGACGGGGTTGAAGACACAACAAAACCCCTCCCAAAGTGTTTCTGTTTCCGTACATCGGTGACAGCAAAACGCCCGGAGTTGCCAAATTAAAAGAGTTCTGTTGGCCAGGTTCATGGTCCTTTATTTAAACGAAAAACACTATTTCTTCTTCTGCCACCACGGGTTGAATCCTTTCACGTCGGGACGTGTCCTCCGCGTTCGAAATTCAAAACGCCGAGATTGACCACCGTCACCAACCCCACTTCACCAACACTTCTTCCCACCAACCTCATCACCCCCACTAATCTCTACAACGACACATCTGAATTCTCTCTACCAAAGGTTTCATCACAGATAACAAGTACTTATAAAACCTATCGGCGATCTAGAAATATCTTGGTAACTTTACCTTCCCAATCTCTTATATTTATAACCACTAATAAAAACCCAGTTACCCAAAACAACCGCTGTTACACACACACACACTCTACATGAAGCGCCACCCCCCCTCTCCCCTGGACCCCCCTCGGCGGTCCACCCGCATCAAACGCCCGCCCCCCCCTGTCCTCATCTCTGTCGCCGTCCCCGCGCCTCCCCGGCCCCCTCCCATCCCACGCGTTATCATAACCAACGACCCCACTGCCCTCACCTCTACCACCCCCAACACCCTCGACCCAAACGCCCCTCTCTCCACCACCGTCCTAGCCACCCAAATCTACTACCTCCCCGCCACCGAAAAGTCCGACCTCTACACGTTCTTCCGCGCCGACTACGCACGCACGGGCTACCGCCCCACGAACCAGCAGCTCCGCGCATGGTTCGCATACACGCACGGTGGGCGGCAGTTACCGCTCGAGGTGATTGCAGCGGTGATAGGCGGCGGTGAGGTTGTAGGCAGGAGTGCGAATACAAAGGTGGGGTATAATATGGCGGCGAGGATTAGGGACTGGGCGTTGGCGAGGAAAGGGGCGACCGGGGCGGTGCCAGGAGTCGCGGAGTGTATGGTGTGGATGCAGAGGGTGGGGATGGAGATGAGGGGGGATGTGAATGTGGGGGAGGTGCTGGGGGGATGGTGGATGAGGAGGAGGGGGGGATGGGGGTGGGGAGGGGTGGGAGGTGCTGGATGGGTTGAACTTGAATGGGGGGGTGGATGGTGGGAAGATGAGGAAGGAGAGGACGAGGAGGAGGTGGGAGGAGATTGTGGCGAGGGAGGAGGTTTATGAGGAGGTCGAGTGGAGGAGTTGTTTGACAATCCCTGCGGCCAAGTGTGCGAGACATGAGGCGAAGATGAAGGTCCTGGGATTGGAGAATACGACAGGTGTGACGGGCGGATGGACAGTTAGTGAGAAAGGCGAGAGCTGGGATGAGAGTGAGGAGACCACTGAATCCAGCGAAGCCAACACCGAAGCGAATGGTGGTGGGGAGAGCTGTGCAGAGAGCGAACAAATCCGTTCCTCAAGAAGGAACACACGCTTCTCGGCCAAGCAGACCACCGCCCCAAGTGAGCACAGTCCTGCCTCTACCCCACCTGGCACACCCAGCAGCAGCACAAGAACCAGATCTAACACCCCCTCCAGCCCCGCAAGAAAGCCCATCAGCGTCAACGCAGAGCTGAAACGCAAACACACGCCCACCCCACGCCCCGGATCCACGACTTCGGGATTTCGCACCCCAAACCCTCTTAGGAGGGCCACCACAAGATCACAATCGGAAGGCAAGCAACACGCTAACACAACCGGTTGGACAGCAAAGTCCAAGCGTCTAGAACCAACTGGGAGATATAATATGCGGAGTAGGCGCTCGACAACATTTGAGACTAAGTCCGATGATGAGAGTGGTGATGAGGATTCGGAGGGTGATGCGGATAATGAGGAAGAGAGTGAGAGTGAGAGTGAAGAAGAGGAAAAGGAGGAGAAAAAGGAAAAGAAAGTGAAGGTACAGGGTGAACATGGGGGATCGGAGGATTGGATGGAGGATACGATAGTCTGTGTATTCCGGGATGCGGGGTCTAGTGTGGTTGCTACTGGTGGTGGTGATGGAGGCGGTGGTAGAGATAGAGGTAGGCGGGTGGTGAAGGATGATACCTCCTCATATTCCGACGATGCTTCTGAAGATAAGGACGCCACCTGTGAAGACGGGGACGAAGAAATGGTGGACCATAAACCTATCTCCACACCGGAAAAAAAACAAGATGTCGATCATGACATCACCATGGGCGAAGACCCCAACCCACTCGCTGAACCTACACTCTCAGATGAAGATCATGACATCCCCACACATGGTGTGCTCGTTACTAGCGTTGAGAGAATCCATGAGATTGTAGATGCGGCGTCGAACCAGCTTTTGCAGGAGCTTTTGAGGGTTAGTAGGGTGGGGGGAAGCAGTAATACCAGCGAAGCTACGACGGCTATATCAAGCCCGCTCTCTCAGCCTGTTGGTAGAGGGGAAAGTCCTGTCGTTGTTACTCCGGAGAGTGTCGGTACTGTTGAAGGTTATGGAGGTAGTGCGGTGGAGTCGAGCACGCTTTCGGAGTTTTCTACGATCACGGAGAGTCCAACTCCTACATCACTCCGTACTACTCTTACTCCTATTCTTACTACTACCAGTAATTTAAGCCCAACGCGTCGATCAAGCAAAGGAAACGGTACACAAAGCAACACACCGCAACCTTTAGAGGCCCAGTCTCTCGTCGTCGAAAAGGAGTGCAGTTCTACGGTGCTAGATGGCGAGGGTGATATACCCATCCTAGATTCTCAGGTTGAGTATAGTACCCCGGGGCGGTGGGGTCCGGATGAGAGAGTGGTGCCGCACTCGGAGGGGGATACGTCGGATGTTGAGATGGATATGGATCTTGACACAGACTTGGATGATGAGGTTCTCCTTGCTCATGGGTCGCCATCAATTGCTGCAGATGCCATGCCCGATACTACCTTGCCCCGTGGTCTCACACCAGCCATCCCACCGCACAGTATTGCGCAGAATGTTAGTCACCGCCTTCGTTCTCCTCCTGTTTCTATTTCTGTTGTAGACAGGCAAAACGAACCAGTATACCAGATACTACGCCAGCAGCAGAGTCTACAAGAGGAGGCACAGGAAATGGAGAGGCAGAGGGAGGTACAGGAAAGACAGAGGCAGACGGAGATGCAGAGGATGAGTGAGGAGCCGAGACGTAAACCGGTGGAGAATAGAGCCATCGATGAGAGGGTTGGTGTGGTGGAGGGCGAAATAATGAGGGAGAGTCAGGCTGCATTGATGATTGCACACTATGGGGTCGACCACACACCTGGTAGGCACTTCAGGAACGCCGAGGAGGTTCAGCACGCCAGAAGTACGGGCCTGCGTTCTGTGTCCCAATCCCACGCGACCCTCAACAGCAGTGGCGATATTCCGCAAACTGAGGTCAATGCACAAACACCTGCAGCACTGCAGGAGGAAAATACGCAAGTTGTAAGAAACACCATCCGTGGCGTACTGGACCAGATCAGACTTCAGCCCACCATCAACGCCGAAGACCACGCATCCCAGGATGCAGCAGTATCCCGGGACTATGACGGTGATGACGACTGGAGCAGCCTTGGCGATACGACGGTGTCGGAGGGGGGATGGTCTTTGCCTGATAACGCTCACGCTGCTCGCAACACAGCTTTGGAACAGATCAGACCAGGCCAAGCCAACGACGACGATGCTGGTGAGGAGAGGGAGATTGATTGGGATATGCAGGGCGATACGACAGTGTCGGAGAGCGGATGGTCCGTGCCTGATAACGCTCGCTCCGCTCTCAACCCAGCCTTGGGACCGGCTATACAAAGCCAAGCCAACGAGGACGATGATGGTGAGGAGATAGAGATAGATTGGGATATGCAGGGTGATACAACTGTCTCCGAGGGCGGTTGGTCAGTTCCTGATGCGGTACCGGAGATGGAGGGAGTTGGGGAGGAAGGGACTGCCGTTGCTGGTGGTTTTATGGCAGAAGATGAAAGACAGGCACCAGCACTGTTTACATATGGCCCACCTGTAGCCGTTGAGGATGATGAGAATCATGACACCATCCTTAGACATGCCAGCCAGCCCCTCGTTCACAACCAAGACGACAAGATCCCCATCACTCCCTGTGGAGACACCCCCGCAGACAATGGTAACGACGGAAACAGCGTTAGTTCGGACATACTGGAGCTCTTTGGGACTGCGACTGTGACTGGGATGCCGACGTTGGTGGGCATGGAGAACTATCTTCCTTCGGGTGAGGTTACGAGTGAGGAGGAAGATGCGCCGGAGGGTGTCTATGTTTCAGTTGCAGAGGAAAAAGCAAGTCCGCCAGCCGAAGCCCCGATGAGAGATGGAAGTGTTAGTGCTGAAATTAAACACGGCACTACTCCTGCTGAAGAGCCTCCAGATGGGGGGCGCGGTTACATTATTCTTTCAGGAGGCCAGGGTATAATGTTCCGACAAGTCGACGATATTTCGGGTCATAGCAGACACCCCATGGGAGCTCTGGGCAGCGGTTACAAACAGATGGACGAGGAACGAAAGGATTTTGCTACCGAACCCCCCATTCTGATAAAGGTCACCGCCACCGAGCACCGTCACACCTCTACCGAGCATGGAGTGAACCAAGACAACAATGAGACCACTATCCCACGCAGACGTCGTGCAATGGAGGCATATGTTGAGGATCTCTCGGACGATGAGAGTGGATCTCTGGTTGTAGACCTGAACGACTACCTACCCTCCCAGGTGGCCGAAGTCCGTTCGCCAGTTTTGTCCGGCATCGATCATAATCCTCGAAAGGGCAAACTGGATGAAGTGGATGACGCCCGCCCAGTGAGAGCAGCGGCGGTGGAGAGAAGGCCACAAGGACTGGAGAGCTCGATTCATGCGGATGTGTCGAGATACCTTGACGGCTTTGATCCGACGGTGGAGGTTGAGTTGGAGAGGGTTGTGGTGGACCGGACGGGGGGAGATAGTTCTCCGGAGGATGAGAGTGAAGTTCAGAAGTCGGAAAGCGATGATGACGAGGAAGACGATGAGGAGGATGAAGACGAGGAAGACGAGGAGGGCGAGATTTTGGAGAGAGGGGGAAAAAGGAAGAGGGCTGCTCTAAGCTCCAGTAGTTCAGAAAACAGCGGGCCCGCCAGGAAAACTAAACCTGCCTTCGCTTCAGAGCTTAACTCAAACTCTGCCACCCTGCGTTACATTGCGTGGGGTAAGCCGACTACAAAAAAGATCAATGTGGCCCCGCAGGAGGAACAGCCGGACACCGTCTTCCTTCCCAAACCGAACACCGAAACCGCCACCTTTCCAGATTTCACCTGGAACCGTCCTTCGAACAGCCAACCTAGCCCCTTCCAGTCCCGCCTTATCAACACGCTCACGCTCCGCCAGCACGCCCGCTCACTCCAGCCTTCCCCCCTTACACCAGCAAGAACTCGCACCCCCACTACCGCGTCAGTAACACACGCTGCAACGCTTCTGGCGTTCTCACCGCTGCACACAGACTTCCGCGATACGCCGGCACAGGCGGGAACGCATGCCGTCGTTGGTGAGTGGGAGAGATGGAGGCAGACGAGGGCGCCGGAGGAGGTGGTGGCGAGTGTAGGATATCGGACGAGTGATGGGAGGTATGAGAATGAGAGTGGTTCGAGGATTCGGGGGACACCGGCGTATGTTAGAGAGCCGGCAGCGGGTACAGTGTTGCTGGAGAGGAGATTAAAGGGGTGGTATGATAGTGTTGTGGGTGCGGGAGCACGGGGAGTGACACAGAGAGCGTTGGAGGTAAAGGTGGAGGAGTTGGCGGAGGGGAGCGCGTTGTCGGAGGGGTGGTTGGAGGGGTGGAAGATGATGCAGGGAGTGGTGATTGTAGTGGCGGGGAGGGGGTGTGTTAAGGTATGTATTTTCTTTTAAGGTGGAATTTGTGTAAGGAGGGGTTTATGGGGGTGCTAATGTCTTCTGGTGTTGTAGGAGGATCCGATCTGCCTGGATGACGATGACGATGAGTAGCATCTCCGGACGCGCAACTTACCTATTGGTCTCCAAATTTGGTGCGAGTGATAGTTCTTTGGAAATAGTCTTGGAAATTGGCCTTTTGGGCTGGAAGAAGAGGTGGTACATAGTTTCTGCATTTGAATGGTTTCTAGGGAGTCGGGTCTTGGATCTCGTGCATGGCGTTTCTGCTCTGGGTGTTTTCTATGTCGGTTTTAGAAATTCGGTTGATATAGAAGTATACTGCGGCTGTAATAAGATACCATCTCCCCAGGAATTTCGATGGTCTTTAAATTTCTCTTCTCGTTTTCCCCCCCTTATTTTGCAGCATGTTGACGTTGTTTCATTTGGTATTGGGTTTGGTGGTGCAGTGCGGGGATTTTGTGGGGGGGTCCTGGCCGGGGAAGTAGGCTATGGGGTTTTTGGGTTTTTCTTTTGGCTGGTGATATAGGTTGAGTTATTAAAAGTTTAGTTCTAGGTATTGCGTGAAATTAGCTCTAGCTAGAGTCCTGCTACTTAATTGAGAACTCGAATTAGCTTCATAGATTATCACTCGGGAGTCGGGACTTCACCCGCCCAAATTATCTCCCAAAACAATACAAACCTGTTTTCTCAAACCTTCTTGGGTTTATACCGATTACAACTCGTGCCGCATGGTACCTTTGAGGTTTATGATCTCATGCAAGTAGTCTCGGTCATATATTATAACCCGTGTTTCCGGAACCCATCCATGGTGCGCTAGTTAATAACCACTGGGACATAATACGATATTTTGTGACAATAACTGTAGCGGGGGAAATATAGGGATCTTAAAATTGATAAAAGATAGGATAGGCTAAATTAGCTATAATTAAACTAGCTTCATGGGTTATCACTCGAGTTCTGGCGTTCTTAAATTTCCTACGTATATTTACACTTCAGCGTGCATTAAGTTCAGAAAGCTTTGTTAAATGTTTATTACTTGTATTTAATGAAAATCTATGCCGTATAGCAGCTCTTGAAGTGAATACCCACTTCGCTAGCAGCGGACCCGGGCACAAGATATCACTCGGAATCTTGACGGAGTGGGATGGGGGGGACTAGTGGTGGGCCAGACCTAGCCGAACATTTTGTCCTTCAATGTATGCAGGGACATGTTTGGGTCTCGTTATCCTGTCCGTCCCCAGATGTCTAAACCAACTTGCATGTTCTCTCGAGGCCACCTGTCTCGTGACCATTCCTATTACAAAGCAAAGAAACACGTAACAAAAAACCAAAGAACACGACAATATAAATTGAAACCCTCCGGCGACTACAAAGTGTATACTAGCCTATCCCTCCGCCCTTAACTGACCGCACCTATCTCCAGCTCCCTTTGTTCAAGCTGCTTCCTATTTCCTTGTTCATCACCTCAGAGACCCCAGTTGAAGAATTAGCTCTAGAAAGCGATCTACCTCGCTGAGAAGATCGGTACTCGCGCCGGTGATCCCCGCATGCTCCTATGCCGCACTCCGCCTGTGTTCGGATACCGTATCCTTTTCCGTATCGTCTAATTATTTTTATTCTGTTTTAGTCTCATATATAACTTGAATACTGAGCCTGCGCGGAGAGCGATTATGAGGAATGACCCTTCTTAGATTGGCTGCATGCTAACAGGTCCAGTACAGAAACCTCGACTCGCTGTACCAGGCGGTAGGACCCCCGGGGGCGATTGCCTTCTTCGCGGAACTCTTAGGCTTTGGGGATCCAGTTGGCAGAAAGAATTAGTGCCGGTAAGACGACGAGTGCCACGTCATGCGATGTGTGGTTGTGATGCTAATGAGCGAGGTGTTCATGAGCTATAGTACAAGATATATGTGTGAGTGACCAACCGAACCCCCAAAAGAGGGTATAATAAACCTAAATGTGTAATTTCTCAAACATAGAGGTATTGTCGGGTATCAAAAATAGCCGATCACTGGCACCCTCGTGAGACTCGTAGCAACTAAAACCGTCCTGCGAAGAAACCTCACATGGAGACTTTCGATGTCAGAAGGGTAATTCCATTCTTTTCAAGCATCTAACTCCGTTTAGCATACTTTAAGTTGCTCGGTTGCTCTCCTGATTATTGAGGTATTCTGGCCTGAAGTGGATTTCGACGTTGTCTTGAGGTGATCTGTTATTTTTGATACCCGACAATATCTTACGCAGCAACGAGCGAAGTTTGTTGTTTTGGGGAGTTGGATTCGCTCACGGAAGTCCCTACCTACTCCGGCAGCCGCAGAAGCAAGGCGGAAGAGGTTGTACACTTACCTGGGTGGGGTACGCTAGATCTGGGATTGAGATATATATTTAGTGCTAATTAGATCTAGTATCTCGTCAGGTCCTTCTCGGAGCCATACTTAATCTCCTTCTCGGGCCCCTACCCAGCCTATGCAAACACCCCGCCATTTCCTTCCGGAAAGATCTCAAGATCTTTCCTTATCCTTCCAGATCTCCTTGCCAGGCACTACCACATACCACGTCCTGGTGCCACAGATACCACCAGAAACATTGCATTGTTGGGTAAACTACAGAGCTAAGCTCTTCAACGCATATACCCATTTGGCTACTGTGTAGGACACGATACAAGTACTTGCGCGATCGAAGCCCCGATTGAGTTCCACAGGGGTCTGCAGATATCCGCAAGGAGGTGTTGAATTAACGTTATATTTCGCTTCTGGTGTTGTAATTGTGCGGGGTAAGAAGAAACGTAAAACCGCATTTAAATCTAAAAGGCTTGAAACATAGTCTCAGCACCTATTGTTCCGCTATCCATATACCCTTGCATCGGATATGGTGTGGATATCCAAGTTTAGAGTGTGTGGTGTTTGGGTTAAGTATGACAACAAAGGAGTAATGTTACGGGAGAGGGGATGAAATGTAGTTCGTATCAAACAAGGTTTAGATTAACCTTAGATGTCTGACAAAAATTGAATGAGCATGGTGAGGAGTGATAAGACCAGAGGTTGGTGGTGTATAAGCATAGATCACCAAAGCTTCTTCGATTCAGGGATGGCCCCATGCTTCTATTCTATAATCACAGTCACTTTTCATATAAGCAATGCACGAAGGCCAGGTATCGATCAGGAGTACCGGAAGTTGGAGCTTAACCAACCGGTAAGGGTTCCTAGACCATGACTTGCATATCAATCATTACACATTTTAGGTATGCATGGGGTTATACTAAAATCTATCGGACAAAAGAGTCTTTCGCCAAGATCTCTTGCGGTTCAATGTCTGATATTTGTATTTGGTCCCGCAGCACTTAATCGGAAAGAGATCAGGGCTCCCCGAGAATCTTTCCCGAGTCAATTTGAGTCTAGAAGTAGGAATGAATCATATCGCTCATGCCCCCAGCCTTCGTATGACAAGTTCAGGCACAAGTGAACTCTCCTCTTTCCAAGGCCAGCATAACAACTCACCTAGAGGAGATTCATATAGAGATCTAGAGATCCTGTACTATTACGTACAGATTGGCCTTAAGAAATTGAGATATGGTGAGAGCCCTAAGTCAGATACTGCGATCGAAGGTTTCGGAGTGCGCTAATACCGTCATATGCAGATCGACCACGTCAGGAGGTGATAGTTAGAACTGTCGAGAAACTCTTGAGATTCTTGCATAGGAAAGGAATGATGGAAATTGTTTTTCTTTAGATTAGTATGTCTCCACATATTTCGTCGAGTATAAGTACTCGATTATAACCCCACCGCTTTCCTCATCTCCTCATCTCCTCATCACCAGCTCTCACCCAGCCTTCACATCCAAACCCATCAGACCCAACAAGATCCCACCCCAACCTCAAAAAGAAGCTTCTCTCCGTCCTTTCCGTTCTTTTCCTCACTGGGTTTGTAGCCGCGCGAATCGACATCAGCATCACCGAGCATAGCGATCAAGACGATATCGAGGTCAATTACAACGACTACCGTGAGCAACAGGGACAAGAGCTCGACGGCTGGGGCAACAAAGATAAAGAACCGAGGTGCGGGCACTGAACGGAGCCGCGCCAAACCCACAGTGATTGCTGTGGGCCTTCCAGTGCTTCCGGGCGGTTCCAGGACACCCGTGGGATCTACTTCCGTTCAGGTTTTACTGCCAGTAGAGGTGGGTGTATGTGGACATTAATTCTGTGGAGCTCCAATAGCTGACAAATAGTATACCCGAAGCCATGAGAAACAGCAGAAAAGGTTTGGTGGCTGCTTTGTTGGAAAATGGGGTGTCGGAGATGCGCGCGGCAAGAACTGGATTTTTGGCTATTAGAAGGGGGTTTGCAGTACACGAGTAGCAGACTTTTAATTACAAATTGATTTTAAAAGACACTATGTGATATCAGCCATTTGCAGCTTGTGATTTTTTTAATGAGCTTTGACGAACGAAAATCAATTCAGGTTTCCTTTTAAATTTATTGTCATCGCCATCGCCATCGTCATCATCAAAGCAACGTAGCATTTCTAGAACTCTGTAATATATATATATATATTGAGGAGAGTTCTGTCCCCTCTCCGCCGAAGGCCTTTATAAGGGGCTGGTTATCCAAGATAAAAAAAAGGCCTTTAATAGGTCCAGAATATCTGATGACTCCACACACACCCCACCTTCTTGACTCCATAGGATTGGAAATCCTTGTACAGGAATAGAAGTGATAAAGAACAAGCGAGGCTCTTTCAGCGGGCGTTAGCTTTTGCTGCCATGAGGTAGGTATATCTGTACTCCACTACAGCCTCCGTCGCTTATACACCCGTCCCTATAACGATTAGAAAGGATTAGCGAAACCATCGGTAAGCAAGACTTCCGAGATTAAATCTCCATAAGAGACCCGAGCATCCGAGGGACTCACCGAAATATGTGCCCAAACACATACAAAATTACTAAGGTTAAAGTATGGAGTGCAGTCGGGGTGCATTATTGTGGCTGACGATTCTCCATTTATTTCCATCCTTCGCTCTGTTTTTATAACTGTGAAATTCTTTCAGCAGACCTTCAGGGAGAGTTCTAGAAACCGAAATATGCCGGAAATACTGTGGAGTTGTGTACCCTGCATAATATGACCAGAAGAAATGAAAGAAAATGGGCAAAGAAATAACGGAAAAATAGACCGGTGTCATTTTATGACGTTGGTGTTTTTAGGAATCGTCGGCAGTTTGCGCAGAGCCTCATTGCTTGCAGGCGCTGCAGGAACACAACAGAGTTGAACAAAACAACAAACAGGCACATAACCTTTCGCTCTTGAAAGTTCGCCCCAGCGGATCAGGCTCGCTTATCCGCCCCATAAATGCCACCCTCGGTATCTGGCGCGTGACACCCGACCGACGGGCCGCCGTGGGTAGCAGCGAAACCAAAGACCGAACCAATCTAGGCTCTCACCGTTCTGACCTCCGATTTGAGAAGACACCTTTAAGCGAGGTCTTCCTCCCGCGGTAAGATCGAAGATTTCTTTCAATCGCTTTTAGAGTACATGCAAATCTAGTATATAAATAAGGCCGGGACCACCAGAAATGATGAGTTACTTCGGCATAGGCTTGGGAAGAGAAATAGAAGAATTTAGTGAAGAAAAAAAGGTCAGGGGAAAAATATCGGATCAAGGCACCAACTGTTTACCACAGCAGCCTCTGGCACTCATACTGGCCGTCACGCAGCCTTCTGCTCTCCACTTTACGAATTATCCAACCCTGTGCAAGGTTAACCGTGAGCAAGGTATAGAATAAACGCCTTCATAGAAAACATTTTTACAAGCGAAACCTTCTCGAATACGTTACCTTTCGGCAATCAGGGTACACCTTAAAGGGAATTTGTTCTTCTGCGCTTCAAACTTTAGAATGATAACGACAGGGAATGTTTGCTATTCTTTGTTGACTGCAGCACTGGGTTTGTTCATCTTTCTCGGAGGCCGAAACTGTTTCGGTCAAGACATCCAGTGTCATTTTTCTTTGTGAAAGAAACCGGGTACTATCGGAACGATCCGTTGTGGTGTAATGGTTAGCATCAGTCGCTCTCACCGACTAGATCGGGGTTCAATTCACAACTAAAACGAAACCATCATCGTTGATTTGTTTTTTCACCTCTTTTGTTTTAAATGCGGAGAGTGAGGCCGTGGGTCAAAATTCAGCACGCGGGCATCGGAAACGAGCTCGGCTGGTCTAGTGGTATGATTCTCGCTTAGGGTCACACTCTGAGTTGTATGCGAGAGGTCCCCGGTTCAAACCCGGGGCCGAGCCTTATTATCCTTTTGCTTTTATCAGGATGATAGTTGTGTCTGGCTCTGATAGGATGACGGCGGGGGGCGTTGTCGAATGGGCTTCGGGAGTGCTCTCCTCGGTAACTAGGTAGCATTTTGTAGGAAACGAACCGAAGGTCAAACGATGCGAGTGTTTCATCTCTTGTTGAGTATGGGTTTCTCCAGAAGGAACTATTGCCAGCTAGATGACATTCTAGTTAGATGTGAAGGTTGAGTGAGACGCCATGAAGCAAGATGGCAAAGTATTACGGGTTTCCAAAATTAACCGAACGCTCTGTTGCAACCACCCAAACCAAATAGGCCACAATAATTAACTTTCAAATACCTACGATTGAGCCCATATTAAAATCTGAGATAATACAAGCATAGAGAATCACAGATATAACAACTCTTGGCTTTTCCAGCTGTGGTTGTGTTGCAAGGCGATGTTGAATCGCATTCCCATACAATATTTGGTTGTAACGCAGTGTCCGGTTAATTTTGGAAACCCATAATACATACATGTAGGTGTTACCCAAGTTAGACCCGTTTAATCCAACCACCACCACCCGCACCCCCGCACCCAAACCCTCAAACCGCGACCGCACCCCCCACACACCTGGCAACGAGACCACGACCAGCAACAACCTGAAGGTGTTCATTGGCGATGTCTTTTTTTCTTGTCGCACGGATTGGCAGATCTTTTTTAGGGTGTCAATTCTGTTGGCTTGGCAGTACAGTCTCGGCAACAATGAATAGATAGCTAGAGTAGAAACGTGGTTGCAGATAATATCCCTCCGATTATTGGTCAAGTGCAGGTTTCTATAGGAGGAAATAATACCTACAAGTGGTTGATCTGAAGCCCTGGCTTTGGGAGTTTACCGTCATGGATCATCACTCGGAATCCTCAACTTGTCCATACACCCACTATTTCATTTTGTAACCTACTGGTAGTTATGGAGTCTTCAGGTTGATTAAATTTATCTTCCAGCAAATAGAGCTGTTTAACTGCGGAGTCTGGTTCTGTTTCTAACAACTCGCCCCAAGACATCCTGGGGGTGCCGGTGGTGTAGATTCCTGGCTTCCGCGCTAGGGGTTTTCCGGCCAGCTAACTCTCTCTTGCGAGTATATATATATAAATGATGGGAACCAAGTTCAATCATTAGAGGAAAGCATCTTAGTAAACAAGCAGATGATTTGAATTCATTGTAATTATTATTTCGACGGAATACATTAACACAAATACTGCGTTCGGACCCCGACACACAAAAAAGATGACATGCACCTGAACATAAATCAGAGCATGAAAAGAACAATCAATGGGAATCAGAATTGAAAACAAAATAAGGATAAAAAAGTGGCAACTCCATCTCAACCAGCACATAACAGCTCTTCCCGCAGCACTTCTTGATCCCCCTTCCCCGCACCCATGTCAATTCACCATACAACGTATTAGAACCCCCTTACCTCCATCAAGTCTGGAACTGGCTAATATCCTGGCGGTATGAATCCCTCTGGCATAGTCTCCACCTTCACCAGCCTCACGTGCGGCGTGTCGCCTTGATATCCCTGTACCCGTGTCCACCCATTGTCAGCCCAATTCCCACTACTGCCTTCTCCCTGCCCCTCATGACCACGGTGGTTATACCTATTCCGCATGTTCCGCCTTTCATGAGACTGATTCCTCAACAACTCATTCATCTGAAGGAGATGTTTCGACCACATCATCGCCTTTTGCGTATCCTCCTTCTTCAGCTCCTCCCTACAGTCGTCGGCGGAGAGCTTTAAAGCGTAGTATGTTACCCTCTCCACAACGCTATTGTACCGTTGCGCATCTGGCCAGACTCCCTCCTTTTGCACGCGGTCGAGGACGTCCTTGAAGCGGGCGCAGGCACGGAGAAGGGCATTGCGGAAGGCGAGGCTGTCGACGGGATCCACTTGATTGGGCCGGTGCCTCGGATGTTGGTGCTGGGCGAAGACAACTCGGGGAGGGGTGCGGTGGCGGCTGGAACTGCGACGGTGAGAGTCGTGTCTGTCCTCCGTGTGGTGATGGCGGCGGTTGCTCATGGTGGGTGGTTCTGCTAGAAGTATGATCTGGGTATTATAAAACTGGTTGTGGTTGTTACAGGCTGGGATTTGGAAGGAGGAGAGTGTGGTCGAAGTTGGAGATGCTGTATGCTCTGGGGATCGGGGAGTATTTAAGGAACATAGCAAGCCTGCTTGCCAAATATTGATGGCCGATTGAAGTCCCACAGTGCACGCCAATCAAGATCTCCCATATGAAAATCAGGTGCTCTCTTCTACGGAGGGTAGTACAGAAACCGGCGGTCTAGTTGGCCAATTGGAAGCTAAAGGCTGTCTTCGTGTCGCACATAGCTTCGTGAGACATCACGAGGTAGAAGAAGTTTGTCAGTTGCGCAAACGTTTAAAAGCTTATTTCCTCCCGGAAGTGCGAGCTCTCATGCTGGGATGACTGACAGGTAGACTGGGAATAGCATACTTAATTCTATAGGTGAGAGCTTTGCAAAGATTGGGTCTGGAGACATGAGGGGTTGCCAATTGGGATGTCACAGGGCCAATAGCTATAGTTGTAAGGAATTATGAAAAACCAGAATAGAATTGACAGGTTTCTGCAGGTTACTCAGCTATTGACATACACCTTATGATATTCAATCAAGGCATAAATGTAGAGATATGTCATGAGGTATGCAGGAAGTGAACTCACTCTGTCTTCCCGCATGTATGAGGATACATGGATGTCAGCTAACACAACCATATGCATAAAGAGCCGTTTTATCTCTCTCGTCGAATTTATTGGCGACCTCCGAGGTGTTAGTGCATTGATAGACGGTGCAATTGTGATGAGGTGGAGGACCTCCCTGTCATATGGTATCCCGGGCTTCATAAACTCGCATGATGTTTATCCCGCCCAGGACTAATTATTTAAATCATCATGAAATTGCTATTATAATTAGGTATTGTCTTTGCGTGTATATTGAGTTAAAATTAATATCCTACCATTTTGGCCTGCTGCAGCCTCCTTTCCCTCGCCTCTCGTTAGTTGGCAGGATTGAAACCTACAGCCCTGGAGCAGCAATAGATCGTGATAGATTTTGTACATAACACATGGCAAAGGTGAGTCCAGAAATTCACATCCATCTCGTAATTTCAATCAGCGTGATATTTATGTAATAAAGTAAAGTAACTACAATTTCACTTGCGTGTGATAGTGGTAAAAGCTTATTCGCGACTATCAGCACACCACCATTTGAAGAGGCAATAACCGTTGCTATCTTCCGATTCCCATGTCCCAGATATGAAGACAGAAAAGTTATCAAAGCCACCAATGAAAGCTCTTCTCCTCCGTTATCAATCCACGAACCTCCCCCTTCAAGCCTCACCCTGGCACACCCACACCCACTACTCTTCACCCTCACTCCACTCGCCTTTACACATCACACACCCACATTTCCCGCCCTTCCCATTCCCCTTCGCGTACTCGAAATCCATAAACTCGACCACCGTCACCGCACAGCAATACACTCCCCCCCACCTCCCGCCCTTACAAGTCATACAGAAGCACCTCGCCTCCTCCCTCTCCCTCTTGATCCTTGCCAGCTCCTTCTCCTTCTTGAAACTATTCTTCACCATTTTATCCGCCGAGAACATCCCAAACAACTTTCTAGTCGGCGTCTTGGTCTCGGGGGAGAGCACGAGGCGTGCAAGGACGGGGGTGATTTTGGTGGCGACGGGAGTGTCCAGCTCCATTGGTGTTGGTGGACGGGGAGTGCCCACAGTGAGGGTGAAGAGGCGGTTGAGAAGCGTCTTCATCGGTGTTTCAGCCGGTGGGGGAGCATCAGCAGGCTTAGGGCGAATGGAGGGTGTCTCGGTTGCGACATGGTTGTAGAGGTCGAGGGGGGCCATTGTTGCTGTAGAGACCTGAAGAAAAAAAAGAAGGCTGTGGGGATTTGAAGAGGAGCTGGTTGTGAAGGATTTGCAAGGTATTTGGTTGTTGAGATAAATCGCTGTTGTGTTACATGAGAGTGAAGAGGGAGGTGTAGTGTGGTGTGGTATTTATAGTGATCGGGAATGCAGGGGTTAAGGGGTGTGGTTGCTGGTGGCACATTATATTATTATCTACCCAAGGCAAGTGCAATTCCAAGAGTAGTATCCAATTTACTAACAGCTAAAAGCTATCAAGAAAAACAATTTCTCTAAAATCAAAACTAGATCTAATTTAGGATTGGCGGAAGTGTGGGAGCGAGTTGAAAAAGTTCCTAGACTCCGTCGACTGCAGCTACCAATATATGGTATCCTCCCCGTGTTAGTCCATTTAGGAAAATCCTTGAGAGGCTTTTTTCTAACCACCAATTCTCAAAAAACGGTATTAGACACTACACTGTCGGAGTCCGTGAGGCAGATTCATTTATAGTTGTGGCCCTCCGGCCAGATCATCATACCACATAGCTCAGCTTATACCGTGACTTCGGGCCAGATAATCATCTCATCTAACTCATAACCTTCTCCTATCTGTTCATAAATATATTTAGTACAGGTGGTCTATATCTACCAATATATTCAAATGGAACACATAGTAGCATGTATTATTGATAATGAGTCCAAAGAAGAATCCCATGAAGTTGCCTAGACTCATGAGCCTACGCAGAAGTCTCCAAATATGACATTTTAGCAACCGCCCCCCAGTCCTCGCGCCGGACGAGGTCCGCTGCCTACAAAACTCCGAGAAAAAAACAATTCCGGTGGTCTCATTAACCACCATTCTTAACGGCCGGGGGTGGCGAGAGGGATCACATTTGTTGGACAGTGCCTAAGTAATCAAGATCTAGATACCATACTACCGAATATGTTGCAACCAAACACTATGTCTTTTTTTGAGAAATATCTTCTCCTCGCCCCTGTCCTGTACGCAATTCTCTTTCGTAAGGTAAGAGGTCCTGAGATGCAAAATGTACGTATTATCGCCCGTAATGGCCATATATGCATAGCTACCGATAAACATACAATCGCAAACCTCACCGGATCCTTTGGAATAGCAAGTGCTGATGTTGTTATAACCTCCAATTCAATTCCCAAGCCATCTATAACCGAGTTCGCTTGTCACCGGCCCGCAATTAATCACAATATATCACTCGCTATCTCCTGAAGCTAAGCTGGCCCGCACAAACAATGCATTCCCTGAGCAGGGCATCTAAGCACAAGTGCGTACGCTTCTTGTAGTCACTCAGAAATGGGATGTTATCTGATCGTCTCGGTGTGGCCGCCAGTAGAGCTTTCGCCCTCCTCGGGCTGGGCGACCGGCTTTTTTCTCTCACTCAATTCCCACACCCCTCTTCTCAGGATTGCCTTTCGTCACAGAACATCTCTTATTCATCACTAAATATTCTCATTCACCACCAAATATTTATTCTTCCCATGCAAAATGAATTCGGCCGCGAAGATCTGCCGCACCGGTAACTCGATCGAGCACCCCCTCCTTAGTACATAATTCTACTTCCCTATTTCCATGAACTAATAGCAATAAATACGCAGCTCCCATGCTTCCAAGCCAGCCCCTGAAGATTACTCAGCGTCCCTACAAGTCCAGTATCGATTCTTCTCTCACCGCCGAACTAGGATTAATGAAAAGTCTAAGAACCGATTCCCCCACTCGCAGAGATAACTAACACCGAAGCTAGAACGCTCCCGTCAGGTCAAGGGCGGCAGCGGAACATCTAGCTATAGTTTTAAAGAACCGGATAAGATTATGTCCGGAAGTCAGCTCTGTTTGTTCTTCCCCGTTCCACTTATGCTTCCCATTTCATCCCATAACCCAAGCTCCGAGTCTCGTGACCAGGCCTTTCTCGGCTTCACTCGTCCCTGCCCTGTACAATTATATCACACACCAGGCTAGGCTACACAAAAGACTAAAAAACACCCAAGCTAACATCTTTTGCCCCACCACTAGCCGTACTCCCTCCCAAAGCCAACAACGCCCAAACCACCCAAAGGCCCTCCAGTGTCTCCGAAACAGAGCTTGCAAACCGCCTCCTGCACGAAATCGCAGAAATAGACCGCCGTCCCTCGGGCCCTCTTATCCTTTACAATCTCCTCTCACAGCCAATCCTCCCTCCCACTACCACTACAGCCAACATCATCGCCGCAGCCCACATGACCCCAGCCCAGAGCTCTCCGATAACGACTCTCACAGTCACAGCGCCAGCACACCCAGTCCCCCACCCACATCTCTACAAGGTTCTGGACTACGCAATCTACCCATTCTGCCCCCCGCCTCGCCGCAAACAACTTGCGGTAAATCTGGCCGCACAGAAACAGCAAGCCATTGCGCTTGCGGCGGCGACGGCGTGGGTGCGCGGCGGTGTGGCAGTTGCTCAGGAAAACAACGCTATAGTTGTTGGATCTGTTTTGGTCGGTGCAGAGGTGAATGCCGCTGCTATCAACGGCGCTACCGAGCCTACTCCTAGTGCTACGGTGATGGCTGCTCCGCTAGCGACAAAAAAGAAACCAAACCGCAACCCGCGGGGGCCGTACAAGAAGCACCGGCGTGTGGAATTTATTGCCACAATTGCCTCTAGTTCGACCACCGCTACTGCCACAACTGATGGTGGCGAAAATGAGGGCGAGGGCGAGCCCGCGGCGAAGAAGCGCAAGCATGGGGGCGGACGCAGTAAGGGAGTGGTGGTGTGTAATCTGTGTGGAATCTTGTTTACGAGGCCGTTTACGCTGAGGAGGCATGTGGCGAATATGCATAAGGAAAGTGTGGAGTGCGTTTGTGGTGTTAGATTTGAAGGGGAGGAGGAGAAGGGTGTGCATCTTGATGGGGGTGGATGTGCTGGGGTTTGATGCAATGGTGGATTGCGGGATTAAGATTTGTTTAAGTGGGTTTGAGGGGGTCTGTCAAGTTTGCTGGAGGTCATTTGAGGGGGTTGGGTGGATGAGTTTGATTTGATTTGATTTGATTGAAATTGGTTTGATTAAAATTAATTTAATTGAAACTAATTTAATTGAAATTGATAAGATTAAAATTGATTGGGTTAAAGTTGGTTGGGTTGGAATCGATTCTGTTGAAATTGATTTGATGGTGGGATACCTATTGGGTGGTTATGGGTGTCGAAATCATGAGAATTAAGAATAAGGAAATAAACATGAATTGGCCTTTGGAACAATGTTTCGTTGGATCAGTCTACAGGAATAAGCCTATATTTTGTCGTTTCTCGGTGGGTCGCGCTTGTATCTCGCTGAGTGTCTAATATGTAGCTAGTTCAATGAAAGCTCCGTGGAGTTGGAATTGAGATTTCCACAGAATATCCGAGTATCATAATCATAAATGATGAACTGGGTGAAGAACTTGCGGTTTACACTGTGGGCTTTGGAGCCTCACTGGAAATATTTCTCTACATTTTCCCACCCGCGCACCGCCAACTACTTCCGGCCTCATACACTATATAAAAATATCGAATCCACAAAATCAACTTGCCAATATTGTTCCAGTGTAAGCCTATACAAGAAGCAGCAATTTAGTTAATCCCTAAAACACCTGAAGATCATCATCTCTTCCTCAATTCATTGATACTGGTACATCCACTTGTCCATTTTAGATAGTCCAGAAATTACCCAATATGTATATCTATGAACCCCAAATATAATTCCACCTGGATTTCGCGGTGTTTGTAGGTCTAGCTTCTCCGAGCTGCGGAAAGATCCTGGCCACATCTGCACACACCCATACCCGCCGTTCCATGCATAAGTGGGGTCACCGCTCCAGAACCGTCCGCAGTTCCTCCAAACGACTAGATTTGAACTAGAAGCAGCCTAAAACTAAAAGTTTCTTCTCGAGCTTCGATCGTACTTGACGTGTTGCAGTTGACGTTGCTTGTGTAACATAGGGTATGCCAAGAGCCTTGGCGATACGTTGTCCTTCCAAGACGATTATGGTAGGCCAAAGAGAAGTGGGCGCGCCTCACGATCTTATTTGTAGTTTAAATCATTCAACCACTGCTTAACAGCATGCCCGTTATAAGAATGAAAATGCTAACTACCGATTTTCTCTCATGGCGCGGGAATCCAAGTCCCCTACCTACGCTAGTAACCCTACGCACATCATCTTCTCCACGAGGAAGCCACAGCACGCCACAGGAATATGGGTCCCAGAAGCGACGCTAAAGCAATTCAAGGCTCTTTTTTTGTAGCTTGATAGGCCACAGCAAAAACACGCGCCTGGAGGTTGATAAGTATAGGGGACTCCGACTCTCGAGCCATACCTGTGCGGTGAAATCGAAGTTGTTGTCGTTGCTACAAGACCGGAGGCCACGTTGTACCTGGATGTGGAATTTGCAAGTGCTTCTCGAGTTTCCTGGAACACTATGCTCGCGCAACAAAAAATCATACAACGCCGTACATCGATTTCTATCCTGAAGCTATAGGCTTCTGTAGATATTAGCCGGTGGTTGGAAGAGATGAAACGTAAGAGGCTGGGTGTGGCCCGAGTGTCTTCACTCCGGGTCTCTCTAGCTAGAAACACCTAGAGTGAGAGAAAATGGTGAAAAACGATGGATCCACGAGCTCCTCTGGTAATCTGACGACGTAGAAGGAAGCTATTGATGACTAGGGGTGATTAGTAATACGTCGTGGTAGGTACATAGTTATCATTGGCTAGGAATTTACCCGGCGGTTATGACAACGAGGCTGAAAATGCCATCGAGTCCAAATAAAGCAGTTACGCAACCTGTGAAAATATCAACAGATATTTATCAGGGACACTAAAGTCTGTAGTCTCCCAGTTGAGATGGTTGGCTTGATCATACAGGGCCTCTTCGATTTGCTATTGTGGGCGGGCTGACGGGCCTCGTGCTGGTTGGAATTGTTTCCTTTTCGATGCAGTGCCAATTAACTCAACACCACAGCATAATCTGAGTTCGCAGGGCACGAGTGTGCATAAGTCCTCAAGAGCAACGATTGAACTCATGCATATCGAGTCTTCCCTCTGGATACCCGGCCGAGTAATAATGAGATGACATAGGCATTAAATTTAGTCGTACCTTCCTCTGCCTGCCGTCAAATTGTGGAAGAAGCTAAAGCGTAGTACGTATATATATAGGCTTCAAGATGATATTTATTTCATTTCTTGTTTTGGTGAGCACCTCCCTTCTTGGACTATTTTTCTAGCTTAAGGCTGGTGTAGCCCACGATATGTTGACGCTCGGGGTGTCCGCCTCGAGAGGGCGCAAGACATGAGAGTATGCGAGTTGAATGTTGTCGAGGTAATCCATCCAGAACCCTCCTATACTGCCGGAGCTGATTGGTGGTTGTATGATCATAGGGCTAGTGGGGGCAGTTCATCCCGCGGGATTGGTGTTTCCGCTGTCGGTGTGAATATCCGAAATGTTCCCAGATTGAGGTGGAGTGAGCAATTATCCGCCTCGACCAGTCCGCCTACCAGTCATAATCCTGCTCTGCATGAGCATCCAAAGTCATGGACCGCACGAAGTAAGGCATCTCGAGACACTTCCCTCCACCCTCTGTAAAAGCCTGTCGCGCAGATAGAGTGGCCGTGTTGTTTAGTAATGTCATTCTTCGTCTATAACTAAATCGAAAACAATGTCTGGACAGAATCCAAGTGGCTAAAGTGAAGCGTTAAAATAGGTTGGTAGGTGAATCTAATTTTATTTTCCCACATGTATTTATAGTCAGTAAACCGAGCCTTTACACCGACTTTGTCAATGCTGGAGAGACTTACATGACACCCGGAAGCCTTTGCGTACGACCGTATAGTTAACTTCAATAGCTTGAAAGTTTCTATTCCCTACCCACTGTCCCCCCCATTCGGTGATTGAGATCCGAGAAAAGGAAAACGACTGCCTAGGCGGATTGAGATTTAAGTTCCGTTTCTGTCCGTCGGTATGGTGTCACTTTACATTACGTCGGAAGGGTGTCCAAACTTTCGCGAAGGTACACCACCCAGAAGTGGGGCTTTTTACGGTGGTCGATGGTCTGACTAGTAGCTGTGTTGTTGTTCGGAGCCCGAAGACACGTATGGTGGCGGTCGATTTATGCTCAACACCCGGCAGGTGGGTTGTCTCTGGATGTGACGGGGTCGGGCCCGGCCTAGCCCGACCTTCAAAAACCACAGTGGCACTATTTGACAGCTGCAACGCGTCAAAAACTCAGTTCTCTCTGACGACAGAGCTCCGACCATCGGATTTCTTGTGCCTCCAATTGCAGGTATGCGCACCATGCTGCAAACGGGCCCTTGCTCTCGCTCTTCTCTGAAGGTAGTTGCTTACTGTCCTTCCAGGCCATGAATGAGTTTCTTGTGTTTGAAATGTCCAACACGAACTCAACCAGGAACTGCCCTCATCATAAGCGCGACACGTGGCTCCCGGCTTACGTATCAGAGAAGAGGAAGTTCCTCTTCAGCTCCCTATAAACGGACTAAGGCAATCCAATCTGTGGGCTGGAGATTTCGCAACGTTTTGGCGCGAGGGTGTAGGCGATGGGCGGAGGGAGTTGATCATCGGTTGTGGCAAGAGCGAGCCTCAGCGAGCCATCTCCCCCCACCACGAAATTCGTCGAAAACTCCATGGCGGAAACACCGCACACCATCCTGTGGAAAAGCAATTTTCGAACCCGCAATGACTCAGTAATCAGCTATCCACCATGGTGTTCAACCCAGCCCTATTAGCCTCCATCTCCGTTGATAATTTGATCGTTGTACGACGGGCGGCCTTCCACTACGAGAGAAATATAGAAGCTCATCACGACCACACAAACTATTCTTACGCTCCCAGCTATTCATATTCAACACCTATCCGAGTCAACGCGCCGCGGCTAAGATAGATAGCCTTGCGCCCATCCCATCGCCAGTCCTCCTATCAAATTGCTCCTACCTCCCGTGGCTGGGATTGACATGTCATTTACACCAAGTGAGAATTTGGAGGGCGGACGGAAATCGTACACATATATTTGGCTCATTGAGCAACACAAAGGAGACTCCCGCCACTCCAGGCTGCCATCCATGCATGGGTCGCCTTGCATGAATCGCAGTAGGATGCTGTACCTGCAGTATGGATAAAGTTCTCGGGGAAAGCAAACCCAGTTTTAACAGCTGGCGGGGTAAAGACCAGCGGACGGTTGACACCCAACCAAAGCCTAGCAATACAGTGACGACTTGCCCGTCCTAGCTTGTAGACCTCCGAACGCCCAGTGTCGATATTATTTTAGCGAGTTGCATTTGAAGATGCAATAGGGGCAGATACAGGTGGAGTGATTCAGGAGGAAGAAGGTCATCTATTCAAAGGTCCAATATCTCTTTCGTACTGGTGGGAGGTGTGTCTGTCGGTTAACATCCGAACACCTCTGTTGCGCTTATCATGTGCTGCTCGCCAACGAATGAAGGAATCCAAACAGAGGATCAAGTCTCGACACCCAACACAAAACAGAAAGGAGGAATAAGAAGGCACCTCCTTGTCAAGGGGGAATTTTTTTTTGTATGCCTCTCTGCTGAGCCTCCTTTGGATGACAGGAATCAACGCATACCATAGCCGAGCTCACTACCGAAGGACTTTAATTGACACCGCGCCCAGCATACGAAGTACGCATCCTAATTGCGAAACTCCGGTGATATTCTGATATGATGATGCGCTGCGATTCCGAAGGAACCGCGGGGTAACAGAGTGCATGCGCAAAGGCTGCGCTCACGCCGCTAACCGATAGCGAGGAAGAGCAGAAAAGTAGGATGCCATTCAAAATCCCATGGATGGGACTTTTTTCTGTTTTTTGTCCTACTTGCATGATGGCCGGAGGGTACTGAGACACATAGGGCAGGCAACGAATGGAGAAGACATGAATAGCAAGCTAGGAGAAAAAGAGTATGCACAAAATACCGCAGTTGCGGTCATTGACGTGCGGTTGTTGCCGCCAAGCGTTTCTGGCTTGAGCCTCATTGTTTTAGGATCGGTTATGTGAGCCACAACAAGGGTTTGTTGAGCCGCACTCCTTAATTAAGCCACATCGGAAGGTCAAGTCAATGACTGGTTGACTTGAAAAACAACTGATGGCCACATCTCACTTTTTGCAATTGATTGTGCTTGGAGCATTACACTGGAATACACAATTTCGTCATTTTGCCAAAATACGGAGTATCTGGTGTCATGGTGGGTATCTGGAGGGTAGTTAAGTCTAAGAATAGGCCGGCTAATTCATTGAACGACAGTTTAGAGCCAAAGAGGAATAGAAGATCAAGCGCTGAATTTCCTTATAGTCGAACAGTGGAAGAATGATACGGAACAAAAGGCGACTCTCCTCAGGCTGAGTATCGTTGAAACTCAAGGAATCTCTACTGGATCAACGTGAGACTACGCACACGTAAACTGGGTACTAAAATTGCAGCCTCCCTTGTGTGAGGGGAGGAAATCAACCTTTTCTTTTTCTCTTGCGGTGATATGTTCTTGTATTTTCCCCCGCTCGGCGTACGCCGGGGCAGTGGTGGTCTTAATATTGTCGCCCCAAATTCATGTTAAATTGTAGAACTTCAAGATTTTATTTTTATGCGCATGATTATCGTGTTCCTTGCCGTCCTGGCCGGCACCTGTACAGGTTCAAACGAACCCCACGCAGCGTATATTTGTGGATATTGGTTGGTTACAGAAGACGCTTTCTTTATTAGAAGATTTTTTCCTTCGTCCATTTATATCTTTTAGATCTTCTTTATTTCTTTCTTATTCTTCTTAATTCACGTATTGCACTCTGTATTTCACTGTATTTCCTTGTCATCTGATTCACCATGGTTCTAGTATGAATAAATGTTCCTTGTGAAGCCATGGGTCACAAATCCATCTCACCACCATAAATAGGAGGCTATGAGAAATCACTAGGGGAATTGTAATTTAGTCTCCAAGATATAAGCGTGTGGTGTTCGCTATACTTATACCCCATTTGACAGCCACTACCCGGCCTGAGACATAAAATGTCACATATATCTGATCATGAGAGAGATCGGTCCTCGATAGAACCAACACATCAATTCACAACATCTACACCTTAGTATGGGGCAAAGATTCTCCACCATCTTGTAAGTGATTATCTCAGTGGTCTTCAGATTATATTTTACCAGCCGATGAAAGAGAGACACTAGTGCTGACCCATACACTCCAAAAGTGGTCACAACGATCACTGAGCCTACCGTGTACTAGTAAAAAGTAATTATTAGTTACAGGCGATAAAAACTATTCCGGATCGGCTCGGCTAACCGATTTTTGAATAAATTAGTAATGCAGGTATTCGAGCTAGTAACCAGTCTAACAACCGAACTAACCTTATTAACAACTATAATAATACCTTAGTATCGTTGAAGTACGTAGCGCATGATGAGGCGTAATATGTGGCTAAGGAAAATGTGTCTGACGAGAAGCGACGTAAGAGAGAACCACACACTAGATTAGTCTTCTTGTACTCATAGATCAAAGTCGCCAATACACAGTCTGTCTCGTCTTTACTCTACGTTGATTTTGATTGATCGTCATTTTGTGACCAGTTGGAACAAGACTCTAGAGAATACAGAAAACAGCCAGCATCGTCTAAAGATAAGTCGTTAATAATTAAATGACAGTGTGGCGTGCATCTATAGGGGTGAGCTACATTGAGCGAGCGCAATACTCCAGAGCCTTCCAGATGCCTGTATTCTATCAAAACAAAACCTCTACGGCATTTTAGTTGATCTGATCCAGGGTTAGGGTTCTCGGCGCACTGTAGCAGACTACAAACACTTTTGTAATAATTAGGCCGTCTGCATTCAGCTGTCAAGAGATTTGGTTTTCAAGCATTTGGTTTGCTAGGTACCTGGGTCATTAAAAATATGGCCTTCTTTCCATGCACTTTCCCTCTAATTTTCTTCATTTCTTCCAAACAAAAACCAATCTTTCGATCATACCTCGGACCAGCATGATGCAATATTTATCAAAGGAATTATAAAATCGTAGAGACACCTAAGCATTTTTTTATCCATTCCAAAGTACGGTGATCTTTGTATTTTCAAATAGGATTAGTGCTTCTCTACATTACCTCGCTTGCAATATATGATGGTGATCCATCCACAACCCCGAACCGATTTATCAACCCGACTCGGAGTGAGCTGTCGTCAGAAGAAGTAATCGTGCCTTCTGTTGTAGATCTCGACGTTGTGCTCGATATTTTCAAATCTAATGCTAACGGTGTCTTTAGCGAACTCACGATGACGTCCACTAGCGGGGTGAGAATATCCGACTGTGACGAAATATTTACTATGTCAATCTCCAGCAAGAAAGTATATAACGAGGAATGTCGAGTGCAACACTGCCAATCTTCTACCAGAATACTTAACACTCGAGATCCAGATATCCACAACTTCTCCTCCCAACCCCCCCAATATCCCACCTATTGACTAAAGTAATCTCACCGCGCCGCACAATGACGACACACCGACTTTCCCCATTACGTTTACCCCCACCAATCATCCCGACTAGTATAACTATTACTCGCTGGTGCGTCATGTCCGACCAGCTTCGTGTAAGTCATCAATATACCAGCCGGCAATACCTCGTGTTCCATATCCTATTACTAACCAAGTATTTTAGTTCAACACAATGGCAAGCAAAATAAGGGGCGACGTGAGCCTCTCAGACTTACTCACAACTCAAATACGCCTCACCTCGCTCCCGAACGAGCTTCTGATCGCGATTGCGAACAACCTCGATCGCAGAAGCCTATCCCGATTGATACAGGCCAACCACCGCACTTGTCATGCACTCACCCATATTTTGTATGACGACGTTGTCCGCGAGCCAACTGGATATAAGCCCCATCTCGAAACCACATACAAAATATTCAACCACTGCGTATGTACGGGTTTGCTCGGGCCAATGGCGAACCTCCTCGTCCGGAAAGTCGATCCTCCGCCGCCGATCATCAAAGAAGCAATCCGGTGCGGCCGCACAAAAGTTCTGTTGACCATGATACGCCATAATGAGGCTGCCTTCCGAAAGACGGTAAGGGAAAGATATGAAATAAATTCCGACGACGAGTACCCTCTCACCGGCGCGGTCAGTACTAGACAAATTGATGTTATCCGCTTGGTTTTACTTTATCTCAGTCCCAGGCACCGCAGCATCCTACAAGCGACCAAAGAAGCGATATCCGGAGACCAAATCTCTGTGGTTACATTTTTCATGCGTCGGGGCATGCTCTCGAATAGACAGATCTGCCTTGCCTTCCTCCACGCCTGTGAGCTCAACAAGCCCCGTATCGCAGGTGTTCTCATCTCTCACATACCGACCGCCAAACGACCAGCAATCGCAACGAGGGGTGTATCAACAGCCATCGCGAACGGGCAGCCACACATCCTGAGACAACTGATCGCCCTCGGCGGTGATCTCCACGTTTCTGCCGGCCTCGGCTCGGGATGGGGCGAGTATGTGGAGGAGATTGGGAACCACCTCCATGGGCTCGCCAGTCAGGGTGTTCTGGACTGGCGGAAGAGGCCCGATGAGCTGCTGGAGATCTATCAGATCCTCCTTACCTCCGGACTCGACGTTAATCAAACAAACTCCTACGGCGATACGATTCTGATGACGCTGGCGAAAAATGGACCGAAGAGTATCGACAGATCCCACAGGCCTTCGATTGGGCAGATGAGGAAAGCGTGCGTGCTATTCCGCAGGTTGTTTAGCCTGATTCTCTCGATGCCTGGTGTGGATGTGAACGTGAGGGATGTTACTGGAGAAACCGTGCTCGGGATCGCGATTCGTAAGCGGGACTATAGGATGCAGCGCTTTTTGATCCAGCATGGGGTAGACACTGGCATTGAGGTGCAATCGTAGTTGAGTAATTCTTGGTGGGATTCTGTCCTAGATATATATGATGGAGTTTGGGTGTTGTTTTTAAAATTAAATAAGAATTGTCGAGTCCTACAAGGAGAATATGCACTTTGTATATAGTTCATAGAGTTTAATAAAAAACCTCTAGCCCCGCAAGAATCATGTGCTCCACTAGCAGTGATGTTAACATCCCCTGTTTCTTTAGTGGTACATTCTGATCCCTGTGCATCCGAAACTGGTCAGCGCAAGAGATGCAGCCCCCGGAAGGGCCAACAGGGACACCCCAAAGCCCATACTTCTGAAGACTGTATCTGTCGCATTCAGTAGTTCACGAATTCTGAATTTATCAGAAAGGAGAAGGCAGCAGCCACATAACCACTCATGGATGGATTGCCGAAACACTCGGCTTTCGGTCCACCAACATTCCCTAAATTTTGTTTCTCCAGGTTTGGGGATAACGAATCTCGCCACGACGATGTTTCTGATTGTATTGAGGTATAATAAGGCAAGCAGAGCTCTCTCGCGCTCGTCTTATATGCCTCTCTGCATCTCCACGCCACGCAAGATATTCTGATACCTGAGACTTGACCGGTTGCCAGGCAGCGAGTAAGCTAGGCCAATTCGTATTGTGATCGATGACGCAAGCACAAGCGAAGCTAGTGTAGCCGAATCAAACGGTATAACATTTAACTCCAAGTCCGTAGTTCCCAGTATTACGCAACGATGTTGTTATTTGCACCGTATGATGCAACTATTAAGCCGTTGTGCAGCCCGCGATAACCCGCGATACTAGTAATCATCGGAGATGGGCGAGTAGCTTTGGGCATGAGAGACTACTCCATCCTGGTCTGGACCGTTACAGCTTCACTAAGGTCATCGAGCATGGAAACTGGCTCTTCCGGAGCTCTACGATACCCCACCAACCTATGGTATTCTTACGTACCGTTGTAGTTATAAATAGATAAGAGGCGGCTTTGGACAAAGCCAGTTCAACAACGGTCCTGGATCTGTGCGTATCAGATAACCGCAACGGCGCGCAAGGCTGACAGCGATTGGCCCAATTGGCGAATCCGCGTCTTGCTCATCCATCCAGCTTCATTTTTGCTCTTCCGCCCCGCGGGAGCTATCGTGGGTATACTATCCCATTAGGGGTAGTCTTTCTTCCTAATGGTCGGAGGTTTTTTAGGGATAGAGGACAGGGTTAGGGTTATATTGCGGTAGATTTGGGAAGTTGGCATTATTCAACTTCGGCAACCAGTGCGGCTCATCAAATTGCAAGCCTGCAAGCATGGAAGACCTCCGAATAAAGAAGAAATTCAGCGGTATAGTGAAAACGAAACAAAGCAACTAAAAAGGTGTAAAATAAAAGAGAAAAAAATAAAGGAGGTAAGGGGAGCGTTTGTTGGTGGTCATCGTTGGCATTGTCAACAGTGCCCGGGCTAACCTCGCATAGCAACCAGACATCAGAACTCACTCGATTTTGTAACATCTCATAACCACACACAGCTCGCTTAACTCACTCCCTAAACTTAAGGGAATAAATGTTATTGTTCACAGAGTGTATATTGAAGGCCATTAATTACCGTCTTTTTGTATTTCAATGTTCTTTTTGGCATAGTGGACGTTGTTGGCTGCTTTCTGTATTCACTAGAGTCTTGTTCAAAACTATGATAAACCACGACCGAGCAAAACATTGTAGACTGAAGCCGAGGACAGACGATGTATTGATGATGCTATGCGAAGTACAAAAGCGTTACTCTGATTGTTCCTGAAACCACACTCGATCAGCTATTTGCTCCGCCACATCATGCGCCACGCGCCACAACGTAAAGGTTACTATTTTCGATCTTTTACTGAAAAGTGGTTCGCAACCACAAATTTTTGCACTAGTTTAAAGAGATATTTTTCTTTGATCATATAGTAGGCTTATATGCTTAGAACACAGCGTTTAAGATGGAGTTCCGTTGCTCGAAGGGCGTTGTGTTGTTGCCAAAGACGTTGAAGGGTTAGCCGGTGATGGGGAAACGAACTAACCAAGTTTGTCTTCGTTTCAAGTACCGGGTGTTGAGGGTAAGTGATCAGAATCTGATAAGTGAATACTGTGGTGAATACTTGAGTTTTGTCTTATCAGATTCTGATCACTTTTTGCTACACCCTAGTACAACAGTGGTGGAGTTACAATAATATTTTCCGATACTTAAATATCGGCCTTCTGGTCGCGTCGCCTATTGAATGATGCCGGAGCGTCTGACAGTGGCCATTTTTACCTATCCTGCGAAGAATGATGGACATAGGAATATATATATTCATGTGAGAATTAATTGGTAAAGAATTCAGAACACCGGAAAATCGACCATATATCTTATCATTGTTTTTCGTTAGCTTATCAGATATTACTCGATCAAGGACCTCTATTCCTTCATTGGGAAGTGGGCTCGCAGAGTCGGCCGGCGATAGCGGCGGCAATGTGAAAGAGGGTAATGTTGCTGGGCGCGGGCGGGGGAAATGGGAATCGTTTTTAGAATATTGACTGTAGGTATGGTAGTCTTAGTTTGATCGTGAGATGTTTTTTGTTATTCGATCTGGTGTGTAGTGCGCACGTGTGGCTTCTTAGCTCTTCCTGCTTAGGGGGCTTGGCACCAGTAGTCTTTCCGTTTCTTTCTTTAATTTATTAATTGCATGCATACTTACGGTTAGGGTAAAGTAATCTCCGTGTTCCTAGTTCGAGAAAATTGTCTTTGAATTCTCTCTAATTCACGGTTTCAGCAACGAGAAAACATATTTCTCACATGTCGGTCCACCTGGACCGTGACGCATTCGACATTTGTTGACTGGGGCGTACGGTGTGCAAAATCTATAACTTTGTATTGCGTCTATATTAAAATCTATTTATATGTAGTGCTCGGTTCTCACTCTATATCCGAGTACATCACAAGTTCCCACCCGCGCTTCCCTGGTGGATACTATCCTTACAAGCCTTTAGAGCATGATCAAGAAGCGACTTCACCTCTCGAACGGCGGCGGCCGCCTCATCTACATGATTAAACAAACTTTCGGTAAGCTGTATCCACTTATAAATACCGCTCTGTGCTTCAGGGCCAAGGTCGGTGCTGACATCTGCCTTAGAAGCCCGGTCGAGCGAAGTTTTGAGATCACAGTTTTTAACAGCCGCCGTGATCTCCCGCAACCCGGTGTTGATTTCAAGATCTAGCCCGTTCAACACCCGTACATGTCTGAAGAAATCCTTTTTCATTGTGCGGAAATCTTGTTTCATTTCAACGACATCTCCTTGGACAGATGTGTAATAAGAAAGGAGATCGGGCTCGGTCATTTTTAAAGAAAGATTGATTTTGGATCGCCCGGTCTGTAGTCTTGTATCTTTCGGGAGTATCAGCGTTACTGGGAGGTGTATATGCCTGGGGAAGGACTATTGATTTTATGTATCTTCTCTAACATCTATGATTATCGTTATATATAACGAAGGCCCATCGGCGACAGACGACGAAGAATCTGGCCTCTTCCAGGATCTTGGGGCCATGCAATCGAGGCGCTTCCGCCCCACTCTGTTAATTTCTATGATTTTCTCGGGAATTCATGAACACGTTCTTACCAGTTTTGAAAGGAATATGACTAAGATAAAGAACACGCTGTCACTGGTATTCAGAAGAAATTCTATTCGCATCTCTTACACCCTTTCCTGGTATCATAATAAAATGGTCATCAATACCACTACCATCTAGTCACGAAGTCCCCTTACTGCGCACAGGTGCCCGCTCATTCTCCCAGCTTCTCCTGAGATGAAAAGCGCCATACCATCGTTACTCTAACCACCACCCCGACATCCCCGGTGTCACCTCCATCCCTCTGACCTCATCCTCAAGCTCCTCCACCAGATCATCAACACGCTTAATCTCTACCCACAAATCCTCCATAACAGACCTCAACAATGTTATCTCCCATACCAGTTCCAGCTCGGAACCGCCAAACTCAAGCGTAGCCCTCATGTCAAAGTGGTCGACATTGGCAATGGGATTATTGTGGAGAACCGCTTCGAGCTGGAGCTGCAACTGCTCGAGATCCTCATGGGCCTTGAAGTAGGCGTTGAATAGTACTTGTAGCTCGCCTTTGAGGCGGAGGAGCTCACTTTGGAGGGAGGTCTGGGGAGTTCGAGTGTCGGACATCTTGTGTGATGGTATATTTCTTCGGTGCTTGTGACTTGTGTATAATCGGTTATGGTGTATTTGCAGTGTACTGGTTGAGAAGAGCGGCTATGTTGCGGGATTGATGTAGGTACAATATGAGATGTGATTTATATATCACCAGCTGATTTCATGTATACAGAACTGGTTTCTTGATAATCTTTGGAGGGTGAAGCAATGGGCTGAAGAATTACTTCCATGCCTATTGCAAACACAGTAAATCAACAGCTTGAAATAATGTTGAATTTCTCGGAAGTCGCTGTTGTGTTGATACGCTTTCAAAATCACAGCTATGTGGAACATCCAATCCCGTATCAATTATTCTATGTTTTTTTCTGTTTTTTTTTTTTTTTTGACAGGTGGTTTAACAATTGGTAGTAACATCACCAGCACAACTGGCTTAAAGGTAAGGAAATCCTATACAGGTGAGCTTGGTGACTCAAACTCTGCACATTCTATGCCATCTTCACAGAACACAATAGCGAGAACTGGGGATCAATGTATTCACTGCCTGGTTTCAAGATACGCGACCCGCTCATGACGCATTCAAAGTACTTGCAAGTACCTCGCTGCTTATGATGCCGCACTCAAGAGTATTCCATACAGCTATTGAAACCTTCTCTCTTCCCTGGTACAAAAAGAAACCGGTATCACCATCTTACCACCCCATAATACCAGTATTCCCCAGATTCTATACACAAACGAACGAGCTACTCCTACAATATCCAACATTTCAAAGACCACATACACAAGCACCACATAAAATGAAGCTCCCCCTCAGCACTACGCCAGCCATATCAGCCGCAACCTTCACACCATCTCCACCACCCTCTACCGCCTCAACACCGGCTTTGAAACCATCCGCGACCGCATTAACCTCCTCCGCCAGAACACACTCCACCCCCATCTCTGCAGCGGCCGCGCACCCGAAAAGTTACGTATCACTCCCAAGAACGCACAGGAGGTGTGCGACGGCCTCCGTGGGACTCAAGACATGCTCGCAATAGCCAGCATCGACCTCCATGCCTGTGGCGAGAGTTTAAATGGCGTTCGCGGAATGCTGGACACACTTGTTGAGCCTCGGCGGAACCGTAGTGGTCTGGCGGAGGGTGAAGAGGAGGGGTTTATCGCTTGGCCGGGGTTGGATGACTCGCTTGCGGACCATGAGAGGATTCTCTGGAATCAGGGGATGAAGTATGAGGAGCACTTGAGGATCATGGTAGTCAGGCAGGAGGTGATGGGCCCTGGTGTAGCGACTGAGGTTGAACTGAAGGTGGCTAGGGAGTTGTGTGTGGAGTTTATGGGCCTGGCGGAGAAGTATCTGTGGTCTTTGAAAGACTTTCGGGCGTGCTGCGATGTGGTTACGGATGTGAAGGTGTGGATGGAGGATCGTGGAAAGTGTGGGAGAGATGGAGGAGAGTGAGAGCTAGGAAGGTGGTGGTGACAGTGACTAGGATGTTTTAAGCGTTAATTCAACGCTGGGGGTGTTTTGAACTTGGGTTTTTGATGTTTGTTTTTCGATCGCTAAGCCGTCGTGTTTTTCGGGCTCAGAGGAAGAGAAAAGGAATGGAATTAGTTTAGAAACTAGCTATAGCACAAGCGGAGATTAAATCCAAGAGCTAGAGAGTAGTGAGAATTACGAAACCCACTGAAATAGAGACATGCAGGCGATATCATAGAAATCGAAAATTCAGAGAAACGAAATGCAAGAGTACACATGTATGGGTGGTGGAAATGATAGATAGAGAGCTTTCTGAGTTTACAGGTCAGGTTTGGTTAGTCTCCTTCCCCGTGCGCAACTAATTGACCCAAACGTGTTTGGCGTGAAAAAAAAAATTTATTTTGTTGCACAAATTGGTTATCGAGCTAGTTCTAAAAATAGGCTGGTTAGCTGCTCCGCCCAACGCTACGCGTCCTGGGGTGGGTGTATGCGAGATCGGTGAGGACCTGTACACCGATAGGGTACACCTGGTACCAATGCACGTGACACGCTACAAGTTTTCGTATGGAATTCGTCTAGGTAAACTTGCTTCTTCTTCTAAATACAAAATAGACCCTTTTCATAGGCGGGGACCACAGGCGGGCAGGACAAAAGGAAAGGAAGGGGTTGTGGGTGCGTGCGGGTGACGGTTTGTGACCGCACCCGCTAGTAGGAACCCTTAGTATGACCTAGTTCCAGCGCGCACCCTAAGCCCTACCACATTCGCAGTAGATCTCAACCCACAACTCTGGCGCGGCCCGGAGCGCCAAGACCCACAACAACGCCTACCCGATACACAACTATAGGCTGTCAAAAGTATTCCTGCACTTGTAGACAAGTCATATCACAACAAGACCTCATACGAGCTCAATCCCACCCCCGCCAAACAACGAGTGAACTCACTTGGACCACGTAGGTAGACCCCCCCCCGAGGTCATATCACTATATGTTATTACATCGGGTGATCTCGTGACTCCCGCGGAAGGGGTTTTGATGCTAATGGATAATCACAATAGAGCATTTCAGGTATAAAAATAGCACATGGGACCACCAGACATGCCAAGCCTCAGTGAAGGTAAGTGAATGAAGACAGTCCATACTTCCCGACTCTCTGGACCATGAAGCTTTCTCAAAGCATGTATAATGTACTGGGGCTCACAGTATATAGAACTTGCGAATCGAATGAATCCTTCTCAGGACATCATGACGGCACTCAGAAGATTTAGCGAGCGGGCGTTGGACATGGGCTTGATGTCCAAGGACGACGAAGCCTATGCAATTTTTGCGGTGGTTTACAACGGTCTTCCCATTCTCCTTAGTCACTTGAGGCCTTTTACCGAAATCGGCCCTCTCAGCTTGGTCACCGCATTCCGGTCAGCTATCGTACTTCAGGACGAGGCCCTCATTCGCGAATTGATCCCTCATATCGAGGAAATCCACCTTCTCGATGCTTTCAGGCGCTCTTGTGCGTCTAAGAACGTCGACATGGTTGCCGCCCTCCTAACGAACCTTCCCGCACGTCTTCGGGCTACCGCCGCAACATCATATCTCGAACCTTCGGTTATCGCCGGAAAGCTTGATCTCATTCAACTACTGATTACCGGAGGAGCGGATTTGAATAAAAACATCACGGTGCATGGATATGGTCACAAAACGGGAACTTGCTTGCATTGGCTAGCATCGTGCGCACTACGGACCAGTTTTCCCGACAACGCTGTGCTCTCAATAGTCAAGATGTTCTGTGACGCCGGCGCGGATCTCAACGCAAGGGGCGAGAAACGGCAGACACCTTTACATTTCTTGGCAATCAATGGTGTTCGGAAGGTCAAGCCACTCCTAAGCTGTGCAGACTTCGCCACTGGTGGGATCGCTTGGTTATACGAATCTGTCATTCAGACACTCATCGACGCGGGCGCGGATGTCAATGCGCAGGACGCAGAAGGGAGGACGCCTCTTCATCATGCTGTGGTTCAGGGTGAGGGAGTCATGTTCAATCTCCTCTTCAAAGCGTCTGCCAACGCGTTAATTGAGGACAACGACGGGAACACCGCGAGCGAACTCGCAAACCGGTTCATGGAGCACGTGATTCGCAAGTACGAGGCAGGTCAAGTAAAAGAGCTCGAGGCTGTGAGGGAGTTGGAGGCAGCAAGGCAGCTCGAGGAAGTGAAGGAGAGAGAGGCAGCTGAGCGGAGGAGGTTTATCAAGGAATGGGAGGATGCGTTTTGAAGGGAGGAACGATGTCTTCCACGCTACATCAAAATACTGAGGTCCTTCGAGGGATCAAGTGATGCATTCTGGCTTCCCCAGTTACCCACCTGTATATTAAAAATGAATCTCAAATGGTCCAGGAATTATGACAGTTCTTCAATGAAATCAAGAGCACGGTTACCATAGTTTGTGTCTATATACGTAGGTTAACCAAACTGGTAGCCATCATGTTGTATAGCGAAGGAAAGTTCTAGCGTATCATGGAATGCCACTCGCGTTCAACAGAGGGAAGCAGTGATAACATCCAGGTCCTTAGACGATAAACGAGCACAAATAGAACGCCTCGTATATACAGGTCATTGCCGGCCTTCGGCCGGAGGGGATAATACATCATATATTATATTTTAGTACAATTCTGTATGAGAATATAACCCCATGAAGTCGGATATACACAAAACTTTATATTAATGTAAAAGGATCCAATGAAAAATTACCAAAAATAACCATTTAATTTTTGATTCCAAGTTTACCTGGACTCATGTTGGTCTATTAATACTTCACCAGCAAAAAATCTCTTGGGAATTCTAACAGCTCATGCCTGTATTCAGGAATAATTTTGAATATGGGAGAGTTGGGATACGTTTGAGGATGGAATGGTAAGAGGAGGATTTTGGAGTGGAAAATAATACCAAAATCCCCTAATTATAGGAAGAAATAAAAATCAATTTTATCATGCTTATATCATACAAAGAAAAGCAAATATTGATAATGTGATATCGTATCAATTAGAGAAAAAATCCATACGCTGATATCGTATAAAGAAAAACTTGAACAACTTAATATAATTATAACTATATTGTTCTAAAAGGGGGGGGGGGTCAGTTCAATCGTAATTATATTCTACCAAGAAAATCAAAAATCAATATGATAATATCATCTCACCAAAAGCAAAAATCAATATATCAATCAAAAAAAGCAATATTAATCACCAACTTCTCAAACCTTGCTAATCAAAACCTTTAAATAATACATTGCATATCGGTATATCTATATACTTATACAAATGGTTTCCAGCCCTCAGTCGGTTAGGACAATGAAATCAACTAGTCTCCTAACAATGTGACAGGTTGTTTTGGGAATGTGATATAATGACAGAAAGTGATATATTATATATGTTCTAGACTCATTCAGACCTTGTGTGCAATATTGTTTTATGAGGATCCCAGGTCGCCTACACGTCTGTCTCTACCTCTACCTCTATCTCTGCCTCTACTTCTACCTGTACCTCTACCTCTACTCCTAAATGCCTCTATATTCAAGTTAAGACATATGCCAGCGTCTATATAGACTTCTAATTCAAAACCTAAATCGACACCTAGAAGGCATTTATTCGACATCTATTTAGACTCTAAATCGACACCTGGTCGAGCACTGCAGCTAGTGCGGCACCTAGCAGGATTTCGAGCACTGTCTCAAGGACTATTTCAAGCACTGTTTTGAGAACCGTTCCGAGTACCATTTTAACCATTGGTGCAGGCGTAAGTAGAGGTTCAGGCACCGATAAGAATAAGGCATTGCGAGATGATAGACGTGGGTATGGGCGCGAGTGCAAAAATATTTAAGTAGAATTATATTACAGTATTATCAGTCTGCATGATTCTTATTCCGTGCTGTAATTGATAATTTCTGGGTGAGAATCCTAGGATAACGATTGACATTGGAGTTTTCAGGGTATATGTATTCGGAACGCTGGTGATGTTAGCAGGTATTGGTACTGGTCCTGCTGCTGGAAGCGGACGCTGATAGCGGGTGCTGGAGCGGGTTCTGAGGGCACGCGGATGCTTGTTCAGGTATGGTAAAGCTGGCAATATCAAGCATATCGCTGTCGTTGAGTCTCCCCTCTTCTCGTTTTTCCTTTCACAACACCATTCGCTTTTGAGTTCAAACACACAACACATGAGAGAGAGTTCAGATAAGATAGAAAATCAGATATTTGAATGCTTTGCACTTGACATCCTTTTATACCTAAGAGGACAATCACTTGTTGTTGTTGTTCTTGTCTGTTCCCCTAAAATTCTGATTACCTGCCTCAACTGTACCTTCTACACACCTAATCCACAAAAATACCTGCTGTCCGATACAAAAGAATACCACCCCTCCAAACATATACAAAGGCCATCAAAGAAATTGCTATAAATATAGCTACCAAAACCTCGCTGCTGCAAGAAATAAGAGATAAAAGTTTTGATTCTCTTGTTTCTTCTACGAACACTCGAAGAGAGTTCAGTAAAGTTATCGATGAAGTTAACGATGACATTTTCAACGAGTCTGATGTCTTTCTGAATCATCCTAAACAAATAAACGAGCCAGGTAGACATGCAAAACTGAGAGCAGTGCTGAAGCATAATAGGAAGTAAAAGAGGAGAATTCTAAAAATTAAGGGTTTATTTGTAGAGGAGTGTAATTTAAAGAAGGAAGATTCAAGGAGAGACAAATATTTGGAACAGTTTATGATTATGGATATCAATAAATATCAAACTCCTTATCCTCCACTCAGTGATTGCGTGTATGAGTACGAGCAAATTCATGACATTTGGCATCACTACCCTCAGCTTGGTAAGCCAAAGAACAAAAGGCTTAAAGTATTACTGACACTACTTTTGGAACCACAATATCTCCAACTAGATGTTGCCGAGGACCAAAATTACACTTTTGTCGATTCCAAAACCAAAGATGTTGTTATGTTGATTGTTAGGAATTGGACTAGTAGTATTTTTGTTTTTTTTTCGATTGAGTTGCAGGGGATGGAGTTGGGTTTTTATCCTTCCGAGTCGGTGTTGGTGTTATATTGGCGCTATTAACCTCTTTGCCACTAATCTGAACACCTCTTTTCTGAGCACAAGCACTACAAGAACTAGGTGAATTAAAATTATTTCCCCCAACTCCATAACCACTTGCCAGAATACCAGCCCCCGATACCATATTAGAAATATAATTCAACGTTTTCACCATAAATACCAAAAGAGAATATTTTGTATCCTCGACAAAAATTTTACCTAATAATTGTCATGATACCTATATAACATTATTATATTTTGGTATTTTTTGTTGTATACCATCGTTTGCTATCAGGAAGGAAACATCTGACCACAAAGCATCTTTTGTCTTGAGCTTTTATAGTACATTCGATGTTGTAATAGGAGGTTCAGATATCAAAACATCTACAACCAGTTGGGATAGTTTTTATGGTACCTTTCAATTGTTCTACTACAGTTCCAATTGAGAAAATAGTAGCATATGCTGGTAGAGGTTCAATACGATCATACCCAATATCGGTTGGGTCTCCTTTGAACTTAGTGATATATTAGAACTCAATTCATTTTATAGAATATATATCAGAACTTACTCATTGTTTTCGACTACAGTAATTTGTAAAAGCTTCTGTAAATCAATATAGTACAATCCAATAGAACATACACCAATGACATTCTCCATTGGTTTCTTTAGATAATTGCGAATAGAGCAAATAATCTTGAAAGTGAGAACCTAATTACCAACCATTGTTTTTGGGAAACATCTATTTGAACAATAGATAAAATTCTCGAAGATAATTAATCAGGATGTTTCATTAACTCTGTTTGTAAAGTCGAGAATGCAGTTAATATCGGTCGTCGAATTTTCATTAAATGTTTGGGGAATTGTTTGGAAGATTTCTGAATATAAGTTTTTCATTAAGGCTCATTGTATTCGATTGCTTTGAGAGAGAGTCTTTCTTCAGTTGTAGGCTATTTATATTAACGATTTCAGATAAATAAGAAAAATAATAAAAAATAATAATTGCTTGCAATAGCCAACAAAAGTATCATAATTTGAATAATGACATCATACAGTCATCAATCAGCAAACTTGACCGATAGCAACTTGAACAACATTTCCGAATACCAAAAACACCTCTTAACCCGCTATTCATTAAATTTTTGAAATTAACCACCAAGAACTGTGTTGCAACCACGTTACACGAACCCAAAAGTCTTTACCACTCAGACTTCAACCATTACCACAATGCCAAGCCCACCCACTGACATGGTCAAATCCCTCTCCCACCTGAGGTTAGGAGAACTAGATGAAGACATCACAGGCCTAACCAACACCAAAGTCCTGTCCACCCAAGCCTACAAGATGCTCAATGTCGAAGCTACCACACATACCGAGCGCCTTTTTCTTACCCTCATGCTAGGCATTGTCAACCAAAACGCCATCCTCCAAAAACAGGTCGAAGGACTCAAAGACGATGTCGAAGAGTCCATGACCATGCACGCCAACCTGACCACGGCAATTGCAAACCGCCTCGAACGAATCGACAGCCGCCACGCCACCCCCCTTCCCAACACAAACCCCCCTCCAAAAACACCCACCAACCCATTCCCCACATAAATGTCGCCCCCAACCAGAACCCGAGAAACACCCCCCGCAACCCCCCAAACACCCAGGCCCCCAAATCTTACCTACAAGTAGCACAAGAAAACCTACAACAGTGGAAAACCGTACCCAAGCAAAGACGCAACAAAAACTCAAACCCCCCCCAAACGCCAAAAAGCCCTGCGACATTCCCTGCAGCCCAACGCCGCTTCTTCGCCACCAGGACATCACCCACTCCCATCGATGCAGCTGAGCAGATGGCAGCGGAACTGTCCGTCGAATTCGGCCAACTCCTCGCCCGAAGCAAACAAGTTGCCCCCGTAACAGCACTCACAGTCTCAATCAGCGCTAAAGGTACCGTGAACGTCGTCCCCCCACCCACCGTCCCGTCCTCAACCTACACCCGCTGGTTCGAAACCATGACAGCCGTACTTAATAACAAGCTAGCCACCCCCGAGAACCCCTTCACAACTTTCCGCCCGGCCCCAACCGATGTCGACATCGCCATTCACAGCGTACCGCTCTTTGCGATACCTAACAAAGAAACCCTGGACAACACCTTCCCAGAAGTGTTCAACCTCGCCTCCGGTATCACCCCGATCGTCACACGCTTCCTCGACAAGAATGACGCCTCCCGGAATTCTAAAGCCACATCCACCATCGTCGTCACTGTCTCACCCACCGACGCCGCCTCAATCGGCGACACAATCCGACTATACTCCAGACCACGCCGATGCCTAACCATGTGGTCAGCCTCCCCCACCACCCAATGCAAAAAATGCTGGAAATTCGGCTACGCTACCCAAGGGTGTCGCGAGATCTTCGAAACCTGCCCGATCTGCACCAAAGAAAACGATAGACGGGGACACCGTTGCGTAATCTACACATGCCCAGGATTCCTTGAACACACCCCCTCATGCTGTGCAGTCTCAACAGCGAAGTGTGCAAACTGCGCAGGAAACCACGCCGCAGACTCCAAAATATGCCCCACCTACCTAGCCATCGTGAACAGGAACAAGTCAAACACCAACCCCAACACCAACCCTCCTGCCCCCCCGCCACTACCCCCGTTGCCATGGAAATTACCCTAGAAGACACCCCCCCCCACCGCACCCCCTCAGCAACCTCAGGCCCCTCAGCAGACCTCCCCGCCCCTTCCACAACCCAAGCATAAAATATGACGAGTACAACAACAGACATATCCTTCCTACGCATCATACAACACAACTGCGCAAACAGCAACCAAGTGCTCCTCACGTTCTTCTCAATCCCAATGACCAACCAAGCCTATATAGTCACAATCCAGGAACCCCCCCTGCATTCCGGAAAACCCCCCTCAGTACCGTCCTTCACCCTGTTATGCCCCTCGCCAACAAGACCAGAAGACAAAATCTCAACATGCATATACCTCAACATCAATACCCTAGACAAAAACTCCTTTGCCATCCTCCCATCCCACAGAGGTGACATCATCTCCGCCAACTTGTTCTGCAAAACAAGCGCCAACACCCACACAACCTTCACAATAACCAACATTTATAACAGACCACTGGGCAACACCACCCGCTCACTCAGCCCCACTACCATCTTCAACTCATCCGACAACCCCCACCTAATCCTCGGGGATTTCAATATCCACTCCCCCTCCGCCGACCCCCTCCGCTCCCTCTCTCAAAGAGAACTCCGCCTCTCACAACCATACCTAGAAGCTGCAACCCAATACGGCTTCCTCCTCCTAAACACCCCGGGCACATACACCAGACTATCACCTGACCCCAATAAAAGACACAGCGTTATAGACCTGTCCTTCGCCAACGCACAAGTCTCCCACCTGGTCAGGAAATGGACCTCCCTATCAAACGCTTCAGGATCAGACCACAGAATCATCGCCATCGCATTATCGCTCCCCTCCACAGACTTCACCCATTCCAAACCCCCGACTGGAAGCGAACAGACTGGGCCTTCCTCAACAACCACCTCAAACAAACCACAATCCCACCATGCCCCATGCCAGCCATGATAGATGATTGGTTCGACAAGTCCCTCAACACCATCACAGACATCATAAAACGACACACCCCAATAAAAACGATCTCCAAATGGACAAAACCGTGGTGGGCAGGCAACCTCACCCAACTCCGAACCATCTTCCACTCAGTCCACAGAGCATAGAGAAAAGTCAGAGCCCCCCCATTCGAAATGAAGGCCGCCAAAAATGCCTACTTCAACGCAATCAAAAGCGCCAAGCAAAACCACTGGAACTCATTTGTCTCCAACGCTAGCTCCCAAGATCTCTGGAGGCTAAAGAAAATGGCCTTCAGAAAGGAAGACCGTGTCCCCTCACTCCCCAACTCCCCCACACCCACCCTCCTCAACAAGAACCTTATCAACACATTCTTCCCCCCTAGAATGGAAGCTGCTCCCCCCCTCCCATAAGTTACCAAAACGTAACAACAATAACCCCAGACGAGGTCCAATCTGTCTTGAAGATAACATCCAGCCTCTCAGCACCAAGCCCTGACACAATCCCATATAGTGTCTGGAAGGGCGTCCAGAAAGCAAACCCACTCATCATAGCCTCCCTCCTCAACCCACTCCTCACACATGGCTACCACCCCCTCTCCCTCAAAAGAGCCAACGGTGTCATACTCGCAAAACCAGGGAAAACCGACTACTCCTCCCCTGCAGCTTACAGAATCATCGTCCTCCTGCAAACCTTCTCCAAAATACTGGAGAAAATGGTAACACTCCGCCTGGCAAAAATAGCAACTGCCACAGGCCTCATCCACCCGCATCAGTGTGGGTCAGTCGCTGGTATATCTACCACCGATGCAGTCACCACCCTAATGCACGAGACAAAGGCGATGCAATTGGCCAAGCTAAAAGTCTCCACATTCTTCCTCGATATTAAGGGAGGATTCGACCACGTCCTCAAGCAAACCCTCGCCCCCCTACTCGCAGCCAAATCAGTCCCTCCCTACATAATCAACTGGACCCTCTCCTTCCTCTCTGACAGGCACATCACCCTACTCTTCAAAGGCTCCCCAAAGATAGCCACCCCAGTGCAAGTAGGAATACGCCAAGGCCCCCCCATCTCTCCCCTCCTCTTCGTTATATACGTCAACTTCCTGCATTACCTCGACCCATCTCCCGGACTCACCCTCTCATACGTAGACGACTTCGCGATCACAGTCGGCTCCCCATCATACCACCGAAACATTACCATTCTCCAAAACCACTACAGCAGGCTACCAACCCTGGCCACCCCACAAAATGTCACCTTCTCAGTAGTAAAAACGGAACTAATACACTGGCGAATACCAAGAGACAAATCCCCAATCTGCCTCACATCAATCACCCTAGACGGACAGGAATTCCAACTCGGACATCAAGTCAGGTGGGTGGGCTTCTGGCTCTCACCCTCATTCAACCCCAACACCCACTTCCTAAGAAGACTAGCTTCGGCAAGGTCAGCCTTCGGCCTCATACAATGCTTCTCCACAGCAGGCAAAGGCCTCTCCTCCCGTAATTGCCACAAAGCTGCCATACTAGCAATAAGACCCATGCTCACCTACGGCGCAAACTTTCTCACCCCAACCTCCGCCCTCAAATCCATGATAACCTTCTGGAACTCGGTCCTGTGGTGGACCACAGGATGTTTCAGAGCCACCAACTGCAAAGTTTTATGGGCAGAGGCTAACACACCCCCCCTTGACCTCTACCTCCACTACTTCAAATGCAAATACGCGATACGAATTCTCCGCGCATCCACTCTCGGAAACCCTGTGACAGGCAGGACCAGCCCCTCCTTCCCAACCATCACCACCCACAGAACATACTCACACACCCAACTCCTCAAAGGTCTCCTCAATCCCCCCAAGAAAAGGAACTCGACTGCCATTAAAGGCGTCGCCCACCTACCCATCGAACTCCTCGCATCTCTCCTCCTCCCCCTTATAGAAGGAGGCATCGCCCCAGCCCGAATGAACTTCCATGAAAAACAAAACTCCTCACCAACTGGCAGCACTTCTACCCACCCCTGAATACTACCCCCACCCACTCTCCAGCACCCCACTACCCTTCAACGACCTCCACAAATTCATCGCAACCCGCATCCACCAGTTCAGGTCAGGAAAGTGCTACCTTCGAGCCCAAAAAACCTGGATGACCGCTCACCTCTCCTCAAAATGCGAACGCTGCAATACAGCGGAAGAAACACCAGAACATGCCATCTTCCACCGCCCGGCGCTCGCCCCAAACAGACACGGCCCGCTACAGACTATCTTATCACTAAACAACATCTGGAATGACCAGAACCTCACCATAGCCCTAGTTGGCTTCATAGCAGTCACGGAAGTCGGCTACCCCAGAAGCGCCCCCCCCTCACCACTAGCCACAGGCTCAACGACCATGTCGACCCTCACATCGATCCCCACCACATCCTCCTCATACTCGCTAGCGGGGCCAATCCCGCAATCTACGCCTCATAAGAAAGACCCACATTGGGCACACGGGCCCGGCCAACAAAACCTTTCCTTTGTCCCGCGCTGCTTCGCTTGTCTTTCTCTGTATATTTTTCAGTTTGCTTTGCGTTATTTTCCTTAGGGGTACGTGTTCAAGTAAAGATAGGGGTTAGGTCTCTTTATGCCATAGTTTATACTGCATGCGACCATTCTGTACCTAGAAACTAGAAATGAAATGACTACACACACACACACACAATTCCCGAATACCAAAATCAACAATTATAACTTACTAACTCACAATTCTGCCAGTGATAATCAATAATTGGAACATTTACCAACAACAGTACTTATAAACCAATCGTAATTGTTCATGATTGTAAATCACAATTCAGTATTATTCTCGACTACAATTGTAACCACATCTTGGTATCCCTCTCTTCCTTAATTGAAAAGTCTTCTCCAACTGTCGTAACTCTGACCCAATAATTGCAAACCCTCAATCAGTATTATTCTCTACCCAATCCAAGTCGTAACATTACTTCTAAATTTATCGCAAAACACTACTCGTGATGATTTTTAAGTTAATTCTGACTTCTATTTAGATTTTTACAGTGTTCCATAAGCTAGATGACTAATCTAGTGAAACGTCGACGAATCGGTTCCAACCAATCGAAACACTATAAAACCGCCTGCATATGCAGGTTATAATTATATACTTATTAGATGATATAGTTAGGGAACATTATGAGCGAATAATACTAGACGACGAGACTATGACATTATTGAACGGGATTGTTAAGTTTTTAACCTATGTAGTATGCAGGCGGGAAGACAGCATTTTGAGTTTTGAGGAGAGGGAAGCTCCGGCGGGCGAAAAACAATCATAAAAATAGCACATTTTATACTTTGCTTTACTCAAGATTAAAATATGGCGGAGCTTCCGTTATGGGTATCATGGGCGCTGTGGTAGGCGGTGGTTTTAAAGATGATTTTGTCTGAGTGCCGGGGAACTATTCTGGCGGTATAAACTCTGAAAGGTTATCCTAAAATCTCAAGAGAAGGCCATGGGGACGCTGACATGGAAAAGCACTTTGTTTCGAATGAGTTGTGCTTTGTTCAAGAAGGATAAGAGGGTTGTTGAAGGATAAACTGCCCCTCCCCAGCAGACGTGCCCTTTTGTTTCTGTCTTAATGCCTAGCTTAAGGTAGCTGCCCCAAACGGACAAACATTGTTTTTTCTCCACTATAGATGAGATTGGTTAGTTGCAGGTTGTCAGTGGAGAATGTAGCAAATGAAATGAAGAGCATCCCTCTTCTCTCAGGATAAGTATTATAAAGTGTCCTACTATATGCCTATTGGTGCTTTCCTTGCATATCTTGCAATAAGATATACTACTAAACTATATTTCAACTATGGAACGCATATTTGTAGGGTTAAGAAACACAAAACCTATGGAAATTGGTATTTCGGAATACGAGTGGACCTAACTCGTAAGGATGGTTCAGGAAATGATTGAAGATCACCTGGCACTCTCCCTCTTGTGTACAATACTCTGGCTATGTCGGCGGCGGCATTCGAGCTTGATCTTTGGCATGTGCTGTGAGAAACGTCCTTCTTAGCTCCGGTGCATTTCGCTGAGTGGGGGACAAAAGATGAGTATAAGTGTACCTCACTTCAGCAACCCATGAACCCTCTTTCGTCTCTAGCCCCAATTAACAAAAAAACCTCAAAGGAGCTTGTGAAACATACTGTCTTTGCCAACCCAACGTCTTATAATTATCTCCACCAATTACGATAAGTAATAATGAGTTACTCCGTGAATAGTTCTATCAGCAGGTTTGTATATTTAAAGTATTCCGTGCTAACATAGCATGAGTGCTAATCGTATATCTAATAAATAGTTATGTGCACTGGTTTACACCAGGGCTTCGTTCGACTCTCGACATTATTCCGCCGGCCGCTAGACCCGTGGAGGAGGAAAAGACTGGGTTTCGACGTTTGTCCCTCCCAGTTTCCAGTGCTTAAGCATCCTTCGGAAGCTAATTGGGCTGATCTCCTACTAGGCAAAACCTTGTCGTACAATATCTTCACAATTCTCCCCGTAGAGATCATCCGCGAGATTGGGAATATTCCTGGCTATCCCGATGCAGTCGCCGCGCTCGCACTATGCAACAAAGATCTCGAATATATTTTGGAAGGCTTCTGTGACCCCGTACACACTGCATACGTCGCCATGTGTAGCCTAGGGATCATTCTGATTCGGCGCACACTTCGGAAGAGCGGAGGGAGAGCCCTGAGAGATGACTTAACTAGGTCCATGAACGATATGTACGCTCTAAATTCGATTGTGCAGAACAACTGCCGGGATATCTTCGCAATTATCGAGCCGTACATTACCTACGGGGATCCGAGTATGCGAGCTGCCGCCATCTCCGCCGTGGGAGACAAATATTACACAATGGTGCACCGCCTCATCCCTTACCTCTCAGATGCGGTTATCGTCGAAGTCTTCGGAATGACTTGCACCACCGGCAATTCATCCGTCGTCGACATCCTTATCTACCACTTACCGACTCGCCTTTGGGAAAGGGTTTGTAGGCTAAACCTCGAGTTCTCGGTTACGAGTGGCAGAAAAAATATTGTCCGTGTCCTAACCCATGGAGGCGCCAACCTTAACACTATTATGGTCTCCGAACAGCACCCTATCGACCAATGTACCTCTCCCCATTGGTTGGGGCTTTACGGGCTCATCACTGACCTGGTCCCTCACTAGGTTGGGGCTATGGTCCGTATGTTTTGTGACGGTGGGGCTGATGTCAACGCCCTCGATTCGCAAGGCCGCACGGCGCTCCACCACCTCGCATCGTACGACTCGAGAGTTGTTACCCCCACGATGGAAGTTCAAAACAACTTCAACAAGGGCAGACTCGTATGGCTCTACGAATGTACGCTATGGACTATTATCAATGCCGGGGCGGATATCAACCTTCAAGACGAATGGGGGAAAACCCCGCTCCACATTGCCGTGGAGCGTAAGGAGTCTATCATGATCAAGGTCCTTATGGAGGCCGGTGTGAACGCTTTAATTGCTGACAACGAAGGAGTCAGAGCCAGTAAAGCGAATAGGACTGCTCACTTCGCACCACATACTATCGAATTCAAGGTTCTCATGTTGGAGATGCAATAGGAAAGGATGGCTGGGATGCAGACGGCGGTCGTTCACTGAGGTGGTCTAAGGGAGTGTGGTTTCGGTGGCAAGAATAACTATTTGTTACTTTTTTCCTTCTTTGTCGAGAATCATTATTGTAGCTTATTCTGTAAGGGCTATCGAATAACAGCAAGGAATTATCCTTCATATAGTTAAATGAAATAACAACGTCCGTATTACTTTATCTTGCTGTTTAACTCACTAAGATTTCATCCTGATTTGTGAATATGTTGAATTTGTGCTTTTCATCTGTTAAGTGATTATAGTGGCATATGAACCTGGGCTATTCCAGTTTGTGTAAATAAGCCTCTGATCATATCCCGTGAAGCTCTGCGTCATAGAACTCGAGCTGCACACAATCAATGAATTATCAAAAAATAAATAAACGTGCGGGTCTCTTGGTAACAACGGGCTAAGCCTGAAGGACATCTATATAGCTCTCTTATCACAAGATAAAACCATGAATGAATCTTGTAGCCTAAATTTGATAATATGAACTTTATTTCGGAAAGCCTTTCGTGCCCCCCCCCCCCCCACCGAGTCTACCGTTATGAAAATAGAAATGTAACAAAGCTTGGCGTCAGGGTTAGGGGCCTAGGAGGTGGACGTAGTAAATTCAAGTAGCTGCATGGTGTTATAGATTATTCCAACCTACTCCTTGTACTCAGATCACTGCCTACTCGCACGTCGTGAAAGTTATCGTACGTCAATGTTGTTAACTCAATGGCTTTGGCGTGCGGCTGCCGTTTTGGGGAAGGCGGTGAGAAAAAGGACATGCGCCACATCGCCACAAGTGATTTACAGACATAGTTAGACACCTTGCATCTGTAACGAAAGTATACGTATGTCGCTTCATCGGATATGGGTATTATAACCGTAGTCACAACCTATCACTCGACCCAAGGAAGAGTTGACAAAGTCGCCCCCTGTTTACGGGGTTCCAACCTGTCTTTCGTCAGTCCCAGAAGGTGCTACCTTCAATTTTCACAGGTCTTGGATACTCTAGAAGATGCGTTTTTTGTGTGGTATCGCTTTTAAAGGTTCTCGATCCGTGTCTTTCGGCACCCTTGACATTGAAAGGTTCGCTTCTGTTTGTTAGGATTCTTTTAATTTTATAGCGCCAAAATCTGGGGTTCTAATTTTCAGAATATGTGAGTTAATACAAATCTCACGCTATCTAATAGCGATACCCCTTAGCTCAAAGTTTGCTTCACGGTTTGTGGCCCAAAGTGAGTCATGGTCTGTCACTTGGATTTACCTATTTAGCCCGAATGTCAAATAGATGATAGCAAACAACCGCCGGCATTTAACAATGAAGACATCGGGCCTCATACGATTATTTCGGAAGTGAGCGCGGGAAATACATTATTCCGCGGAGAGCTTTGTTGTGGCCATTGATCGGCACCGGATGGGTATATAGGCCCGGCCGACTCTACTGCGGTGTGGGCTAATTCTAGAACCGTTGGGTATTCTTTCCGCTTAGTGTCTTCAAGTATTAATTTCTCTGAATACACTCCCTTTAATGCTGCTCGGAAGACCTGCGTAAACAATCTCCTTGTGTTTCTCTTCTCCACCTTTTCTGGAATCTGTCTTTTTTCTAATGGTGGTCCCCCCGGCCTTCTTCATCTGGCAAAAGGAATACTACAAAAACTTGAAAACTTTGTTTCTGGATAGACTACTTTCGCGAACTCCCGGCTCATACTGCTGCTTGTTCTCCGAAAATATTAATAATCACTCTGTAGATGTCTGTGACGCGGTCGCAATGTCACAAACATATCTTTATCTCTTTTATTATTAAACAGATCATTATCAGGACATAGGAAGGCCCAACGCAAGATCTGCTTTCTTCCTCCAACATTTTCCTGCGTTCTAAGTGCTACAAGCGCTGCAAAGTCTGATGATTCGTGAAAATACTCATCGTAGACTCATGGAAAAGCAACTGAGGGATATCTTCTTTGCTATCTAAATATCCCAAAAAATGACTCTTAGTAGCTCTCCCTTCGATCCCCCGGTGGTGCAGACCAGGGATATTCTAACTATATACCCCAACCCAATGACTATATAAGCAGGGGATGGCATTTAGAAAGCATATAAGAGCTAAATACCTCCTTGCATGAAGTTAAAAATTTAGAATAATATAATTAGCTATATAATTATTTGAAAGACAGCGTAATTCGGGGTTCGGTGTATACGGGAGTGACGTAGCATTTGTCTACTGATATTCAAGTGTGGATGTTTGAAAAAATAAGTGGAAGGTGCAACATATTTTTACGCTACCGCACTAAAAATTAATGGAATAACTCCAGCGCTTTAATCACGTCGTTACGCATCTTCACACAAATCTTACCATTTATCAGATTCATTGACGCTAAATTAACAGGTATACCGAGCCGGGAACATAGCTGTATAATTTCACCACCCAATACTAACATAACTTGTATTAGGATATTTAAGCAAATCTTTAAATCCTTTACTGAATTGAACATGTCAGCATCGAACACCCGTCTGATGGTTGACTAGGTCAACGATCTAGGTAAGTTCTTCCCTACCCAATCCTATCTTCGAATCTTTCATAACCTTATTCCTAGTTTCAAGCTCGATTGGGGGGCCTTTCTCCTCCATTCCGGTCGAGATCGTTCATGACATCCGTCGATCAATCTGCAACCCCGATGAGCTCGCATCGCTTTCCTTCTGCTGCCAGGACCTCGAGTTCCTTCTCGAAGAATTTATCGACCCCGAGCCCCTCGCCTATACCGCGATTTGCAGTTTTGAAAAGACATTAGTTCTGTGCACTCTACGGAAAGAGGTCCTGACGGAATGATACTTGTATTACTCCGTGAGACCGAAGATGGGAATGCGCTTGACACCGTAGTACGGGAAAGACGCATGGATATTTTCAATATCATTCAACCGTATATCACCCATGGAACGAGTCCACCGTTGCAGCGTTCAAGTCAGCAGTCCGAATCAACCACGAACACCTGATGCAAGGCCTATTACCTCATCTCTCCAAGGCCGGCCTCCTCGAGGTCTTTGTGGAAGCCTGCATTTATACGAAACCGGGAGTCATCAAGAGGCTTATCCCTCATATTCCTATTAAGATTCGCCGCCAGGCCTGCTCGCTAGCACTTGAGACCGCTGTCACAGGTGGCAAAATCGGTCTGTTGAGAGTTCAAATCGAGGGTGGTGTTGACGTCGACAGGCGTCTAATTCATGAGGACCGGGAGCGGGATCAACGCAGCTGTCTACATTAGTTAGGGACGTGGGGCCTCTGGAATAACGATATCCACCGATCTGTGAGGCCCATGGTAAAGCTTTTGTGTGCTGCTGGTGCAAACACTAATGCTCTTGACTTTAATGGACAAACCCCACTGCATGACTTCGCCCTTGCTGGGCCGAATACTGTCACTCCCGGTCTCCGCCATGAATTCAGTGGCCATGTTGCCGACACCTCAATCAACCACCTCTATAGGTCTGTCTTGCGCGCTTTGATCAAAGCAGGGGCAGATATCAACGTCAAAGATAATACCGGGAAAACGCCTCTTCACCTCGCGGCGAGGCATGGTGAACCGGTTTTGTGTAATCTACTCCTCAAGCTCGGTGTCAATGTCCTGAATGACAATGGCATGAGAGCGAGTCAAGTGAACGGAAAAGCTGCAGTCCCGGGCACCATCGATTTTAAGGTCTGGGAATATGAACAGCGACAGTCAAAGAGAGTGGAGTACAAATGAACAGGTGAAGTCGGCTCGGAGAATAGTGGTAGGACGAAGGCTTCCAATTTTGAATATTCACATTGTTAAAATATCTCATGCTATTTTAGATAGAGTGTGGAAACTTGTCATGGTATTTTCTCGAGTATAATTAAATCAAATTGGTATTATGAAGTAGAATTCGATGTCAAGAAATGAACGGTTTTTCATCAACCACTTGATGACATTATTTTATGCCCTCCTTTAGTTGGCGGTGGACTTCAGTATATATGTCGAAATCTATGCACCTACACGCCTCATGGGAAAGTAAGTTAGTAAGTGAATCCAGACGCCTAGTGAATATATAATAGCACCAAACCACATGCATCCATAGCTCTTACGTATTGAGCTGGGGTGGTGATTAAGGTTTGAACTCATATATTCCTGCTTTAGGAGACGTGTCCCTAAATACGTGTATGCCAATTTAGTACCTATAAAATCCTGTAGCAAACAAGGCTTAAGGTCATATATGTAGATATATATGTGCGCAATCACATGTTTAAAAAACTGTGCACATATTGAGGACAGACACTTAGCTCTCTCGCATTCTTGTAACATGATTAAACGAGCGCCGGGAGTGCAAAGTTCTATAAGTCTCGATTCAGTTGTTTTAATTTGCACTTCAAGCACTATTTTCATTTTGATTTTATTTATCATTTGCTTCTATTACGCATACTCTTAGAATATCCAGCGTGTTCAGGTCCAGTATAAGGAATGAGTTATCAATCATTGACACAAACGAATCATGTAATATCACTCGATGTCTTCCACACTGTTCCGGGAGTAATCGTTTCTTTGATGCTAATTTTAAATACGAGAAACGTCTCTAGACACGGGAAATAGCTCTCTCAGAGACTATAATCCCGGCCAAGCGGGTTCCAGCTCGGATGAGCGCAAACTACAACGCTCCCCGAAATTGGATAAGCGCGTTGGTATATAGGGTTTCGCCGGTTCCCGACTGGAAGTGTTTCTTTGTATGTCATACGGACAACTTCTTGTCAGTCCGCTATATAGGACCAAACGCTGCTGTGACTTTTTTAGATAAACTGCGTTCCTTGTTACGGCAATTGCACGGATATGTGTAGTTGGCGGTATATTTGAGATGTTGCTGCCGTATCCCTTGTGGTTTCCGTGCCGGAGTTTGAAGGGAGTGTGCAGATTGATGGTGGGAACGACGGGATATATGGGCGGCTATCTTGCATCTATCAGTGCTTACCGAATGTAGAACATCACTATATAGAGCGTCCCTGAGAGTACCACACTCTGACGGATTTCTAATTGTATTATACATTAGATTCATGAACTTCACTACATATATATATATAACGCGGGGGCACAGATTGGATTTCATAGGGCGGTGCTAAAGAGACGTGCCCAACCAATTCTTATGATTTGGTGTTCCAACTAAAACACACATGAGGGTGCGCTTTGGAGAAATTCGTGTGAACACCCGGTAAATCACTCCAACATTTGAATCCACAAAACCAAACCTTTCTTGATCTTTTATGGTATTCACAACCAAGATATTCAAAGACATTTACCAACCTCAGCACGCATAATTGGGTGTGCTTTTAGATTCTTGTTCGGTATGTCAATAATTGCCCTCCTACGAGAGACCGAAAATGGGTACGCCTTAGAGCTAGTAGCTCAAGCTAGTCGCCTAGACCTCCTGGATATTCTTCGACCTTTATAACCTCTGGAAAAAAATACGTCATGGTTGCCTTCCAAACGACAGTTGGAAACGGTTTCTACGGGCTCATCTTGGTCGAACACCTATCGGATGAAGACACCCTAAGTGTCTTCAAGCTTGCTTGTACTTTCAGCAACCGAGACGATATCGCCTCTCTCATCACTCACATTCCTCGTACCCTTCGTAGGAAAGCCTGCACCTCCCCATTAGAGTCTGCAATCTCTTCTGTCAAAACGGGAATCACCGAGGTATTAATTTTAAACAGTGCGAATGTTAACCAAAAGTTTAAGGAGGACGCCTTGGAAAGCAACGACACACCTGCCTTCACTGGTTGGCGATGTGGTGCTTGAGAAGAAACACAGTTCGCCATTCCCTTGGTCCGATACTCGCGAGAGTATGTGCAGCTGGTCTGAATGTCAATGTGGTAGATTCCCAAGGACGAACCGCTCTCCATGAGTTTCCTTTGGCTGGAGTTAACGCCGTCAAACCTTACATCGAGAACGACGACCCAGACAAAGATTCTATTGACACCCTTTATCACTCAGTCTTGAGTACGATCATCAACTCGGGAGCTGATATTCACGTTAAGGATACCTCCGGGAGAACGCCACTCCACCTCGTTGTGATCGCTCGCGAGGTGGTGATGGTTGAATTGCTTATGGAGCATGGGTTAATGCTATTCTCGTCGATCGTAAAGGCATTCGGGCAAGCGGGATTAACGGCTATAGGCGAATCCCACACAGCATTGAGTTTCGCGTGTGGGAGTACGAACAGGCACAGAAGAAACGGATCGCAATGGGTCATGGTATGGTCTACTGAATAGCTCAACAGTACGTTTTTTGACCACTCTGTTAAAATATCTTCGGTATTTTCAGCGTGGTTATTGGAACTTATTTTATTCTATCAAATTAAATCAATTAAATAACTTGAATAATGAAGTCTTCGTCATACTCTTAATTCCTCTCACTCGCTCAAACTACTTGATTCTACATATGTGCATGGGATGATGATATTAATTAATGTCTTCTATATTACATCAGTTATTTAAACCTGCCGCTCTGGTGTTCCCAGTGCATATCATTGATTGATGCTTCTTAAATAGCAGTGTTTCGTTGTATTTTATATCTATGAATTAGGTTATTCTCCTTGCCTACCCCGTGACTTGCATGTTAGGGGGGAAGTAGGGGTCCAGTTTGTAAACCTGTTGGCGGGGCCCCAGAAATTAGAAAGATGGGGATGATTCTGAACTCACCTTAAATAGCAGCGATTGCGAACGACCCAGATCCAATGTACCAATAAAAATAAATGTTCTTTCGATCCAAATACTAAACCTCACGTTCTATCTTACGGAAACACTCGGCGAAGATAAGGTACAGTTACGACACACCCCTGTCCCTCCAAGATATAGGTCGTTCCTTGCACTCATCGCTAATGAACTATTTGCCGTTCAAACAGTGAAAGAGCACAGGTTAGGTTCTGTGATATGTCTTCAACAAATTTCACCGCTGGTCCACTAGACAAGTGCGAAAGCAAAGGTAGATTATTCCCTCTCAAAATCTATGGCACGGATAATATATACATATAGATGGTCCTGTATTTCTTTTCGGTGTACAAACACTAATATAGTACTTAGAAGTTTCAAGTAACCCGTTCCGAACACTGCCTGTCGAGTTAATCCTCGATATTCACGACTCTTGTGAGACGGATGCCTCTGCGGCATTGTCCCTCTGCAATGAGGACCTGCAGTCGATCCTCGGAAAAAGGACAGATCCTGGGTCAGCGGGATACGTTGCCATTACCAGCCTGGAGAAGACATTGGTGTTGCTCACCCTTCGAGAAAAAGGCAACGACTCCATGACTCTTGCCCTTCTCCAAGAGTACGAAGAGCAATATGCCTTGGAAAGGGTCGCAGAGGCCGGCCGCATGGATATCTTCCGAATCATCAAACCCTTCATCACCGCCGGCAAACATTGTGCGCTTGCTGCCTTCAAAAGCGCAGTCAATATTGGTCATGGACCCCTCACACATGGATTGATGGCATTCATCTCCGAGAGAGACTCGAATGAGGCTTTCCACTTCGCCTGCGAATCCCCCCACGCTCCATCCAACCTAATTCAATCACTCATAGAGGAGATGCCTGCTGGTCTCCGTACCCAAGCGTGCACTGATGCACTCGAGTCCGTCATTACAAGTGGAAAGGCCGGGCTTCTCAGAGTCTTGATCGCTGGAGGTGCCAATATCGAGAAGTATTTCGGTAACGAAATGTGGGAAACAGACGAACGCACTTGCCTGCACTGGCTAGGGATGTGGGGATTATCCAGCAATGCGATCCACGACGCTGTCCTACCAATGGTCAACATGATCTGCGCAGCTGGCGCCAATGTCAACGCCGTCGACTACGAAGGGCGTACTCCTCTACACCTTTTTGCGTTGTCCGGATACATCTCAGTCAAGTCTTCAATTCTTCTCGGAGAAGAGAGCGAGGACGATTTCAAAAGAGTCAAGGCACTTTACCGTTGTTCTGTGCTCACCATGATTCATGCCGGTGCTGATATTGATGCAAAGGACATGTTCGGGAAGACTCCGCTACATCTGGCCGTGGAGAAGGGCGAAGTTGGAATGATCAAGCTCCTCATGGAGCTTGGTGTCAATGCTCTCATCACCGATGATGAGGGTATTAGGGCCAGCAGGGTGAATGGTACCAAGGGATGCGCTCCGCACACGATCGACTTTCAAGTCTGGAAGTACGAGCAAGTGCAGGAAGAACAGGTTGGCGAGAAATGGGCCAACGTCTTGTAGAGGAGGTGCCCCCGATAGCTTCGTTTGTTTAAATAACTTTTGTTATTTCCAAGATTATTTGCACATGTAATCCAACACTACAAGCTTCAAGTCAATAAATATTATTGAATACAGGTATAGAGGATAGCTTGTCAAGATACATTTCCTCTGTGCCTAATTTGGGAAAGCAGTTCTGTCTTCGTTTGCGCATCCCTGTGAGTCTAGCACCTGCGCCAGAATCCGCAAGCGAGCTTCGCAGCTCCGGATTCTTAGAACACGAATGCGCATTGCTCTTTCGGTATACGTAAGTCAGCGAGGCACATCACCGTCCGGTACGCGTGTTTTCTTTACGTACTAGCTTCCTATATATATATATCCTCTACCATACGGATAAAGTATGATAATTTATATTGATTCCTTCACCATAGTTTCCTTCTAGGTGTAGGGTGATTCCATAGCCCGGGCTTGCTGGGCTGGCAGGTCTTTCCTAGGTTGGGCGACTTAAGGTTTGCTCACGGCCTGGGTAGGTGTGGGGTTCAATTTTCATAACTAAGAAGTCAACATTTGCTATCTAGTGTAGATACTATGCTTCAATTTATGGACGTACGAAACATCTCGTTATAGTCATGTAATGTTAAACAAGCACTCTTTTTTTACACCCCCGCCCCCCACCGTTCCGACTACTCCATCTGTGCGCTATTAACCCAGGCCTAGGGCATAAGCGCTCTTTACGTTAAAGAAACTTCAAGTTGATAGGACGCAAAAGGAGAAGGAGCGTCTGGGTTTTGATTTGACCTTATCCCAGGGGATCCTGGAATAGGGAAAATACGGTAAACCTTTTTGAAAGATTCCAGTCATTTCAATTCGTCCTCGTGAGGAGGTTTCGAAGTGATTTGTGTTTGTTCAGGAAACACTTATATGCAGGTTCCAGAAGTATTGCTGAGCGACAAAAGTGACCGTGATTTTGCGTAACGACCAGCAAAAATTGCCCAAATCGACCAACTTCCAAAATCGGTTCTCGGGGTTATACCCAAGAGATAGGTTCTATCAATCTAAGGCTTTCTACTTATTCAATCCTTTATTTGATATCTATTATGGTTGTGAAGTTATACTTGTTTCAAGACGCATTCCCATACAAAATCTGGTTGCAATGTAAAATCATGGTTACTTTGTCACCCAGCTATCCCTTACACGGTCAGTTCCAATTAAAATATAAAACCAACCGTAATTGGTATCTGTTCCGTGATGAACGCCGTTCATGGTTATCCTCGCATTAAGGCCGTGAACATGACAGCACGTCTCCAGCGTGTGGTAAGTTACCGAATACTAGAATAAACACTCTGTGCGTTCAACACAGCACATATGCACAGATACAGTTAGTTTTATATTTCAATCCGGACTGACCGCCTAAGGGATAGCATTGCTCACCCCAGTACCTTCCGGATTGGGTTGCGGTTGCCACGCGGTACCAGAAGTACCACACAGAGATATTCGGTCACGGGTTTCACCAACTCTAGAGCCAACACACCTGCTGTAGCGACATCTTAATATGAATATGGCGAGGTTGCAACCTGAAAAGATTGGAACCAAATGTTAGATTTTTGTGATCTAGTATATTTGTGAATATCGTGGTTACAATTGGCGTGTTCGGCTGCAACCACAAGTTGGGACGTTGGGGTGTATTTGCTGGGTTGAGCCACTAATTCTAGTAGTGCTATTTCAAATATTTAGGTTAGAGCAGAATATGGTTTATCGGGATATTGGGTAGATACCAGAATGAGAATGTTGAAATTTTTTGTTGCCCGAATACTATCACTAGAAAAAATATTGTTTATTTACTTAATATCACGATATTGGGCTAAATATCATGATATTAAGGTATTGCCGAATAGGGTGTAAGAGACCTCTACCGAGGTATAAATTTTTTTTTCGATTCGCGAGCAAGAAGAATGTGAAATAAAGGAGAAATTACTGAAGTGATACCGAAAAGGTACTTCAAGGATTACTTCTATCGATTATCTCGAGTGGGTCAAGTAGACTTCCTCTCTATCCTACTCTACCACTGACATTCGTGGCCTAACGCGTTGTAGACATTTGCCAAAACCTTGCTAACTCCTTACCGTAAGCACACTCTCAACGGCCTCGCCTACAATACGGGAAAGCCGGGTGTGATTAGAGCCGTACATGTTTTGCAGGTTTAAAAGTAACAGTAAAACCATATCAATAAAGACACCGACTTTTCAAAGAAATGTATTTTTATAGAAGCACCTTTTTTAACATATAACGTTTGGTATGGGGTAAAGGGACAAGACAGGGTTATAGTGCCATACTTATATACGAATCATACGGCTGATAGCAATGTCATGAACCCAGAAACAATAAAAGGCCCAAGTATAAACGAAGGGATATCATCAACCGCAAGGAGGAGAATATCCAGGCCGCGATTAGAGACTTTAATTTGTACAGGTTCAGCACTATGAGAGCTGCTGCAGCGGAACATAATGTCCCTATCAATATTTGATCCGTAGACTCAATAGGGCACAACCGCGATCTCAATCTCACTCTGAGAGCTCTCTACTCAGGTCAGAGCAGGAGGAGGCGATTGTGCAACTTTGTCTAAAGTTGAATTGATGGGGCAACCCGTTGAAGCTGCCCTATGTAAAGGCTTTAGCTGTTCGGATTCAACCCGTTGGAAACAGAAGAGAATTGGGAAAGCATTGGATATCCAGATTTGTCAACCGCCACCCCATACTCGATAGAGAGATAGCTACTAGAATAGATAGGCACAGAGCGATTGCGGAAAACCGGAGCGTTCTCAAATATTTCTTTCAGCTTGTATGTGTCTACCCCAACTTGAACTCGTGATTGAAAAAATACTCAAAGTTGGACAGCTTGAAAAGATTGTTAGAAAGCACAATATCTGGCCGCAAAATACATGAAATATTGACGAGAAAGGGTTTATCATTGGACAGAAATATAAATGTCGAGTTATATGCTGTAGGGGAAGGAAGAACACGAGATTGGAGCAGGGTCTTCGTCACAGTGATTGAGTGGGTATCGGCTGCCAGTGAAGTGATTGAGCCAATGATTATACGCCAGGGAAAGTCCCACGTTGCTGGTTGTTATGCTGATGTTGACCCAACTGGGCGGGCAACATTTTTAGTATCGAGTAAGGAATGGATAGATAATGAGTTTGGTGTGGAATATATCAAAGAGGTATTTGACAAATATAGCAGAACAAGGTTAGTACACTCGTATACTATACTAAGAAACTGTAGTGCGGGCAGAGAAACTCGGCTCTTGATCCTTGATGGTTATAATTCTCGTATGAATCCTGGGTTCCTAATATATACAGTTGAACATGATATCATTGTCCTGTGTCCTCCTTCAAGTACAAGTCTGTTACAGGAACTACGGAACACTGTTCTAGAGGCTTAGGACAGTGAGGAATACGAGTGACGAGTTGTGATGCGAAGGACGGTCGGGTAACGGAAGGACAAGCATAGAAAGGTATCGGGTAGTGTGGGGGCACGCGGTGTTACCACACTAGTATTATACTATTATGACGGCACGCTTACTATTGGGTGTCTCACCCGAAATAGAATAGGAAGCGGGGCTTATGGCTGTAGGCTGTTCTACTTAGGGAAGTAGGTCTAGGATAATAGTATGGTACAGCCCGATGACTGACAATTGCAAGGTTCATGGTTACGTGTCGGAATTAGAATGGAGGACGGAACTATGCGGGGGTGCTTTTCTATCTGGGTTATCTTCGGGAGCATTATCTTATTCTATTATCGTTGTATCAGTTAGTATTAGAAAGCGGGCCTTGGCATAGGTTCCCACATGTATAAATAGGGCTGGATTCTGCGAAGACTTGAGTGTATCATCAACCACCAAGTCAAGGGAATCCGGTTTACAATATCATCAGTTTAAACGCTACAGAATTATCGCTTAGCACTGGCTATTTCCCCAAACAAAGTCATGTAATACGGCTACTTGACGTTGAGTCGTTCTCTCAGCTACAGCGGTAGTACTCAGCGAAGTTGGATAAATGGACTAGTCATGGTCTTAGAACCATTAGCAAAGCCCAATTCATTAATTAGGTATAGAGAAATATATTGTTTTTAGTATAGTTGCTAAGTCAAGTCAGGCTAGTGATCGAGGCTTGAAAGCAGGCATATAGTGCAAAGGCAATGAAAACTGCATTTGAAGCTACCGGAATATACCCACCAAATTCAAGGAAGGTTCTGCCGTTACAAATCAGGATTGCTGTTCAAGGTGCGCTTCCACCGTTAGAGCACGCACTGCCTAGTCTGAGCACACCAGAGACTAGTAGGCAGGCGAACAGGTCAGGACGTGAACTATTAGAACCTGTCTCCTAAACTTCACCACGTTCTCAAAAGCTTATAGCTGGTATAAGAAGGATAGTGAAGTTTGGTTAAAGAATGAATGCAGATCATGATTTCTTTTTTTTTTTTTGTTTAATTCATTAATTGCATGCAACTTTACAGTTATGGCAATACCCTCTACCATGGTACGAAATGCATCAGTAAATGCATCATAAATGCATCAGTGAAAGTCGTCAGTCAATTTATCAAGCCTTGTTCCTAAAACGTGTAGATAATGCATCAACTAATGCATCAACTAATGCATCCTTAATGCATCACAGTCTCGTTTTGCCAAGAGTTCGGGAAATACTCAGGCTTATATCAGGAAAATAGAAATGCAAACAGTGCCGGATTTCTGAATCATGCCCGGGCCAGTGGGTTGAAATGCATTAATAAAGGAATTAGTAAAGACATCAGTAAAGGCATCAGTAAAGGGATCGGTAAAGAGACTAGTAAATGCATCATACCGAAGAACACTCCTGCCCCGATGCAAAACAAACGAATGTGGAGGGATCGAACCTGAATCCTTCCGATTATCTAGCTTAGACTTGGAGTTTACCACCTGTACCATTATATCTGTTCAATATATAGTACTTACTAGTACAAGCAATACGTATAAGCTGACTCAATAGGTATATGTAGCCGAACTGGAGATCCATGAATATCTAAGTCAATAATCAGTAGAGACAAGAAATACCAAGAACAGTACTAGTACTAGTAGTATTCGCGGTCCGACGATTTTCCCTACTACACCTTTACCTACTGTCGACGATTTTACCTACACCTTTCCCTACTAAGTACATACTGTCGATGATTTTACCAGCACCTTTCCCTACTACTTTGAAGTACTGTCGACGATTTTACCTACACCTTTCCCTACTATTGACGATTTTACCTATACCTTTCTCTACTGAGTAAATACTGTCGACGATCTTACCTACACCTTTCCCTACTGATTAACAATGTTCCCCAGGAAAGTCGTAGGGAAAGGTGTAGGTAAAATCGTCGACAGTAGGTAAAGGTGTAGGTAAAATCGTTAGCAAATGTGTGGCCTGATGCATTTATTGAGGCCTCGACAAGCTTATGCATCAACTGATGCATTTGCAAGCCGCTTTCGTATGGGAAATGCATCAATTGATGCATTTCCTGCCGTGGTAGAGCAGGTCTATTACCTACTACGCTCTCCTACCCTTTCAGACAATGTACCTAAAAAGATAACAACCACTAAGACCAACCTTTATACCACTTAAGGTTGTTACTTGTAAGCTTCCAGGACATGATTCGCATTACATTCCGGCTGCTAATAATATATACCGAATTAATTAGTTAACGCCAACTGAGTATGTCTACTCAAGGCGAGATTACTGGATCGGATCCTGCATGGACGGAGGTATGTGCTTTCCCTCATTGCCTTTTTCTCCCTTATTTTCGAGCCAGCGGTACTGGTTTGAAACGAGTAGTACTAATCTTCCCGGATTCCAAACGCCTCCAGAACCCATTTGATAATATCCCAGTCGAGATTATCAAATTGGTTGCTGATTCGGCCGAGGGACCCGAGCACAATGCGGCCCTAGGTTTGTGTAGCCAAGATCTGGAATCAATTCTTTCAACAAAGTTTACGAAGCCAGAGGCAACTGTCTATGTTGCGGTCTGCAGCTTCGAAAGGAATCTCATACTGAGAGTCATCTGGAAGAACGGACGTGGATCGATGATTCGTGGACTCACCCATGAGGCCTACGACTGTCAATACGCACTCGACATCGTCGCCGACGCGAATCGTACGGATCTGTTCCAGCTCCTTGCAATGAACAGTTTTTAATACCTGGCTACGCTAGTATTCTGGCTGCTTATAAAGGAACAGTTGCCTTCAGGAACCAAAATGTAACGGAGATGTTACTACCCATCCTCAATGGAATGGCAGTCGACGCCTTGCCGTACACCTGTCTATATGCGAATACGAATCCGGAAATCTCCGCTGCACTGCTTCCCTACATCCCGGACCATCTCCGCGCCGACGCCTGCACATCCGAAGTCGAGAATGCAGTCACCTCCGGAAAGGTCGGCGTTCTATAAGTGTTAATATACGGTGGTGCAAATGTCAACGTTGTGTTCGCTGAAGAAGAGAATGACTCCGACGAGCGCACCGCGATGCATTGGGTTGCAACGAATGGGCTTTGGCAAAACGAATCAAGAGGTTGCTTTAATGCCATGGTCAGGTTGCTCGCCACCGCCGGGGCCAACTTGGACGCTATTGACTACAAGGGTCGCACTACTCTTCGCGAATTCGCCTTGAATGGCTCTAGGGCGGTCACGCCAACGCTCGAATATGAAGACGTCATTACTAACAAGTGCCCCGCTTGGGTTTATGCACTTTTCCTCAGGTTTATCATTGACGCCGGTGCGGATCCTAATGTCCAGGACAATGACGGCATGACACCTTTGCAACTTGCTGTCTCCAGGAGGGAGTCGGTTATGATCGAGATTCTCCTGCGCTATGGAGTGAATGCGATGATCACGAACAACGACGGAATTCGTGCTAGTATGGTGGTAAACGGGGAGGGGGTGGTGGTTGATACGATTAACTTAGAGGTCCGGCAGTATGAGGCGGCTCAGTTGGAAAGGACTGATCTGAGATGGATCGCTGTCCTTTGAAATGGGTCAATAAGGAAATAAGTGAACAAGGTAGTACCTCTAGGCTAGAATATCTGGAAGGAGTTGTTTTACGAATCATATAGTCATCATATGTTGTAACTTATAAATCGTTGAGTAAACAAATTTCTGTATATACCTAACTACTCAACTTTAACAATAAAACCAAATAAAGAGTTGCTATATAAACGAGGAAGCCCTCCATTGATATCCGCTCTCTAGTTAGCAGTTGAGTTAGCTTTGTGATAAAATATTTATTTAATCATGTTTCCTATACCCCCTAGCTTTGCGTCCTTCTAGAAACATTGTACGCCCATCTACCGAGTCCCATTGTCTTTCCGACTTCGTTATAGTACACTTCCCTATGTTCATCATTGTAGACTCAACCTATTTTTGGGATCCGTTCAAGACTATTAACCTTGAATTGTTTGATTCTTCAATTCGGGATCAATGCTCATGGATCTTGACCGCATCAGAGACCCCGACAACCCCCTCTTATTTCCTTACCTTTTTTACACTATATATATATATAGACGGCATGACAAAATAATTACACAGCTACAAGAAGTTCATCACATCATTGGCTGAGAATGGGACCTCGTTGAGATCCTCAAGATGTCGTATCGCGGCCGATCATGGCCTCTATATGCCTATACGCCAAGTGAGCTTGAACACCACCGCTTACGCTACGCGAACCGAGAATAAAAATTAACCCCCATCTGATAAATTTTCAAGCCCTTGCTCAACAACCCCGCATACATGGAGGTAGTGAATATGTAAACCTACGCTACGCAGCTTGCTAGCTAGATCGATTGAGGTTTGGCCCCTACGCACGTGACAGACGATAATATTAGCGCTATTAGCTCCGGATTTATACATGCATTTGGGTCAGTCTAGCTAGGTTTACTACTCCTAGTACACCTATGTTAGTTATTATATGACAACGTAATCCGGCAACGTGGTCTACACTCTTTTATAACCTGGGAACACTGACATGTTATGATCCATGCGCCTATCCTTAGCGCCAGTTGGCGTGATTCCATTAATTCCCACCTCCGTCCATGATATATACCACTCAATAAAAGTTTTCTACACCTGCTACTATCTCTCTTGACCTTTCGCTTCTGGAGTTTGATATCTTATGGTGGTCTGCTCCTTGAACTCGGGTTTCATACGTATTTGAGTCATGAGATATCACTCAGGTATATTCTTCCTGAAGGCAAGAGCATAATAATAATAACAACCTCTCATACTTGCTGGAAGACGGTTGGGGAACACAGAAAGCTCACTAATAAGTTTTGTTTCTCGTTTGTTCGTTTTCTTTCGGAAATTCGTCTTTCTCTCCGGAAATTCTTAATTCATTTTATATTTCTTTATTCTTTTTCTTCACTTTTTTCCTTTCATTTGCAAATCTCCTTCCATGCAGTACTAACCTCTTCTGAGCTTCCGGATATTTCACACAACGGCTGCATAATTTTATTTTCTGGAATTCTCCATGTAGTCTTTGGAAGGAAAGGTTTCCCTACTATAAATAGAGAGCCAAAGTGTAAAATAAAATAAGATCATCTGCCATGATAAATAAAAGTGCGCTAGCATACTATCTATTGGTACCCACCTTGACAAGATCCGAATGCAACCTCACAGTTATGGCGGCGTTCAAGGGATTACCGCTGCGCTCATGCAATTTGAGCAAATGACTCGGGAAAACTCCCAAAGCCCAGCCCGACCAGCAAGATGGGTATACCGGAGAGGGGGGAACAGGGTTCGGACCTGTATGCTGCTCTCGGATTGAAGCAAGAATCAACCAGACAGCCATACCCTTTAGGCAAGAGCTTTGAATAATGCGGTGTCCTAATGGAAGTCTATACATACACATATTCCCAGTTCCACCACTGTCAAGACCCGACATGTAAAGTATGGAATAATAAAAGCCTTTTCTGCATCCAGCGTTCCAATATATACGCAGAGGCCGAGGGAGATCAGCTTAACCTAACATCCTGCCCTGAAATAAGATGGGTGCCAAATGGAAGGCTTTCGTGTGCAGAGGGAAGGTCACATGATCCTTTGAGATGTGGCAGTCAAAAAAGATTTAGCACCGGCTCCAGAGTTTTGTACCTACCTTTAGTTCTGCCATTACCTGCCTCGCTTCCTTGTAATCCTCTATACCTGACCGAAAATCACAGACAACTCTTAACCACCAATTTATCTTTATACTTGTAACTTTGTATGAAATAATCGAGCTCCCTTTGCATGCACCTGCTAATAATATGATTTAAAAGTTACCTACATTCAAATATGACTACCGCAGATGATATGTCGTCCACAATGGGATCCTCCATGGTCCAAGGTATATTCCCTGCCCTCATTTAGCTCCTTTCCCCAATGTTAGAAGTAGTTTGAGACAATCGACACTAATCACCATCACCCTAGCTGCACGCTCTGCGAGAAACCTCTTTTATACTGTGCCGGTTGAGATCATCAGGTTGATCGCAGCCTCTGCTGATGAGCCAGAAGAAAATGCCGCCCTTTCTCTTTGCAATAAAGACCTGGAGATAATCCTCTCCGCCGGCTTTACATCCCCTGAGGTCACCGCCTACGTGGCAGTGTGCAGCCTTGAAAGAACCCTTATTCTAAGGACAATCCGCATCCATGGAGGGAACTCAATGGTTAATGGACTCACCCGCAACGTCACCAATGACCGCAGCAACCCAAGATATCTCTACGCTCCAGACGACCTATGCGCTCTCGATATCCTTGCGGACAGTAACCGCACGGACCTCTTCATGGTATTGCAGCCTTTCCTTACACCTGGCGACTCCAGCATTTTGGCGGCCTTCAAAGGGGCGGTTGCGTACAAGAATCAGCAGCTGATCAACATACTTCTACCGCTTCTGCACGACATGGCGGAGGAGGCTTTCGCTCATACCTGCTTATTCTCCACTGGGACAATCTCTGCCGCTGTCCTTGCGCAGATCCCGGTCGACCGCCGCGCGGATGCTTGCTCCGCCGCCTTCGAGTTGGCCATCACTTCAGGCAATGTCGCCATCGTAGAGATGTTGACAGCCGGGGGCGCCGATATTAACATGGTATTTACCAATGAGGAGGACGAGATGGACGAACGTACGGCGCTCCATTGGCTTGGAACTTATGGTCTCTGGCAAAATGAGCATAGGGGTTCTATCCTACCAATGGTCCGAATGCTTATCACCGCCGGCGCAGACGTCAACCGAGTCGACTATCAAGGACGCACCATTTTGCATGAGCTTGCAATGAACGGTTCCAGAGCAGTCACTCCACGTCTCGAATTCGAGGATGATATTACTGATCAACGCCCGGATTCGGTTTATCGCCGCGTTTTAACCATGCTGCTCATCGGGAATGCAGACATCGACGCCCAAGACGACACCGGAGCAACCCCTTTGCACCTTGCTGTCTCCAGAGGGGAGACAGTGATGATTCAGATGCTCCTTCAAAACAGGGTCAACGCGGTCATTACCAACGACGACGGATTGAGGGCGAGTAACATGAATGGTGACAGGACGGCTCCTGCCACCATCGACCTCGATGTGTATAAATACGAGGTGGAACAGGTGGAACGGTTTGGTCCGAAATGGGTCGAGGTGCTTTGAAGTATTGGGTATATCAAAGGAGATTGCAAGTTTAGTTATAGATTCCCTTTTCAAGATATTCCAGATCAATTCCTGTTGAGCTTTATGATTGTACTCTATTACCAGTTGATTTATAAGTTCTGTATTACGATAACTAGCCATGAGTTCTAGTAGTAAATGAAATCAACAGTTGTTATAGATCAATTAAGAGTTGAACAGTTTCTAGTAGATAGCAGAGGAGGCCACCTAGTTTTTCATTTTCCCGTAATATCCTGGAAATAACGTTCCCGTCCCGCTCCTTTGGCTTACGTCATAACGCGAGGGGGTTGGGAGGTGTCGAAACCGATTGCTACGCCGCGCCTTCCGATGATTTACGGCCTAGAACTATACAATTCGAAACTGGAAATGGGTCGCTTTGACAACCTCTTACTACGTGACTATGGCAGAGTGCGGGTATTCTGCTTTGAGATTTATGAAATCCTTTGTGCAGCCATATGTCCGTCTCAATAAGTAAAGTGTCTAAGATAACCGAGGTTTCAATGTGCCCCTGCCTACTTACTAACCCCATCGATTTTGGGTTAAAAAAATAGACACACGCAGATAACGCATAATAAAACTTGCGCAGCTCGGTATATATGTATCTGATTGGATTCTAGTCTCTTATGGGTAGATCTATGCATATGACCCAAGTTTAATTAAGGCTTGGGGTCAGCCCAGCTTTATGAGCGCGCTCTGGTACACTTATTTTAGTTGTTCGTGAGCCATGTAATCCTGAAAACTGGACTACATTTTCTTTATCACGTCGTCAAACTGACACGTTGCAGCCCGTTCAACGCGCCTATCACAAATGCCAGCCAGCTACTAGTATAACTGTGTCTTTGGTTTTCTTCCCTCCTTTTCTATACTGCCCAATGAGAGCCCCTACAGCTGCTACTATCGAAAGTTGGTTTCTACTATTGGGCTCTTTCTACTGCGATGCTCTAGGCATGGTGTCTGGAATTCTTGACGGGTGATGATCTTGAAATATCACTCGGGAAAATTATTCGTGCGGTCAAGTAAATCTCTTATTGGATCTGTTACAATTAGACAAACTTCTAGCTACGTTAAGATCAAAGAAAACACCCCCGGAAATTACACGTGTACCTCCGTGCATAAGTCCCTACTACCTCTTGATGTAAACCGTCGTTCGTGCGGCGTGCGGGCACATGTGGTCCTGATCGAACATTTGTAAGTTAATATAAATAGGGGACTGATAGCTCTCCCATCGTGAGAATATCTAGGATATTTATAAAGAAACTTCTTATATATCCTACTATACATATATTCGATGATGCGCGGTCCTACCAGACCGCTTTGCAGCTGGCGGAATCTTTTCGCACACAAGTGCAATTCCTAATTTATATGGCCATCCTGCCCCTAATCCTACCTCTATCCCGCCCAGGCCCGCATCTCGGCACATGTTCCAGTATTCAAGACAGGAGGGAGAATCCAGGTAAGCGACAGTCCCAATACATTACAACACACATAAACTTCCCGCATAAATTCGTAACCTTCACACCCGTTTTCCGCTGCCTTCCTGATTCCTTTTACAATAGGTAAAGAACAGCTTCCTCCCAACTCTGATCACACTCACTGACACCTTCCCAGAAATCATGGCAAAAAACATGTTCCAAAGCATACCTGTCGAGGTCCTCTGGGCCATCGCCGACGCCTGTGAAGGCCCCGAAAATGTGGCCTCTCTCGCCATGACGGACCGATCCCTCCGCTTCCTCCTCTCCGACAGCGTCCCCGAGGCTGTCGCGGGCTATGTCGCCGTGATGTCTTTCAGTGTGCAAACAATTAGGCTCACCTTGAACGCAAGAGGACCAAATAGCCTCCTCTGTGGCCTCAGACACCAGCACACCGTCACAGGGAACTACGCCCTGGAGCCGGTTCTTCGTTCCAATTCCTTGGAAATATTCGGCCTAATCGATCGATACATCACTCGCCACCATAAGAGCATAGAGAATACTCGAAAATAACTTGCCCTCCATGGCCCACTTGCTCACGTGCTATCTCAGCCCGTACCCGCTGTACATTTGCTTCTCCCGCGCGGTCCACAAGGCCAACTTTCAATTCGCCCACATCTTCCACACCCCGATGCCGCGCAGCAACGGAATCATGTCCTGCCATAAACTCTTCCACAAAGCCGTCCACCTGAACATGCGCCAGGCCCGGCGTTTCCTCGGTGAGCGCTGTGCCCCACTCTGCTGCCGCCCCAACAGATTTCTGCACTTTGTCATCTCGACAGAGACCCACCCGCGTACATACGAGCCGCGCGACGTGCTTGAGACGGTGGAGCTCTTGTGCCAGATCGGCGCTATGGTGGATGAGGCCGATCGAGATTCGTACACGCCGCTGCATCTGCTGGCACTGAATGGGCCGCGCAGCATGCCGGCGCAGGAAAGCGCAAAATGGGAGGTGACTCATATGGGGTGTGTGACGGCGTTGTTGAGTGCAGGGGCAACGGTCGATAAGGCTGGAGTAAATGGGAGGACGGCATTTTGGTATGCGGTGAGGGCGGGGGAGGCACACATTGTGGAGATGCTGCTGTATGCCGGATCAAACTTTAATAATATCCACCGCGACGGGAAGAGGGACGATCAAATTCCGAAGGGTAGTAATAGGGATGTGAGGTGGTGGGCACAGTTGGTCATCGAGATGAGGCAGCAGTCCGATACGTACGTTGAGGAAAGAAGGATGCTTGAGGAGGGTTCAGTGCCTGCCTGATAGCAAGGCTTGAGGCGTGGACCTGTCTAAATTATAAGGTCTCGCGAGGGCATGGTGATTTCGTGTTGGAGTTTAACGGGGCAAAAGGGTGAAGAAATTCAAATATTCAATATTGTCGAAACTACTGTACGTTTAGAAGAGAGGACATATCATCCTTTGTCTCGTAATCGTATCGCACTACGAAAAGAACTAGGACCAGAATAAATAAAAAATCTCTACTTTCTTTAAACGCTTCACTCTTGGAATTGTGACTGCCACCTTTCCTGCGTCGCCGGAATGGTTTACCTCCAACACTGTGATTTTAAGATTCTACTTAGGATCTCGAACCGGAAAGGGTTCTTTAATATGTCCTCGCTCCATTATACTTGATACAGGTGAGACCAAATGTAACAGAATGAGAGAAACAGAGACCAAGATGACTACACACATATTAATCCCAGAGTTAAAAAACGATGTTTATTTTCGGTAGCCTGCGCTCCATTCTCTCCTGATGGATCAGGTTGCACATCCACCGCACTGAGGCTCAATAATTATATAAACAAAAACATCTAGAATAGTTACTTGGAAACTTATAGCTAGATCTAAGCTACTTTGATTAACCCCATTCGCTAAGCAAATCATTACTCACACACGTATCCAGAATCAAGGATATTCCCACAATTATTAGATTTGTCTCCTAGACGTTGGATTAACCTTCACTGCATCCCTGGCGATGCAGGGCCGCTCCCCTTGCATGACACATGGGCTGGCTTTGCCATAGCAACCCGTCATAGGCTCTCACTCGGATCCATTCTACTACCGTTCCGGTTAGCGGCTCCCACTAAGAATCAAGAACCGACATGTCAACCGCAGGCCGTGCAGGGTGCGCAAGATTGACCGATGTTCTACCAAAATGAATTTCATCAACAATAATGCGCGTTGTTCGCTAAGAGAATGGATGTGATATAGTTCGATGCTGGCCATCGCAATGTGGAAATCTCCCCAGCCTAGTTTGTTAGTAACGGGACAAGCGTGAAATCACACCGAAATGCAACGTAAAATAATTCCCAGTAGTCATGGAAGATGCATAGATATCATAAGAGCTTCAAAAATCATTGTGGAATTTTTTTTCTCTTTTCACCTTTTCTTTTTTGATGATCTCCTTACTGGGGAAGGGAGTACGAAGAAACCACCTCATGCACTTCGGCGTTTTGAAGTTGAATTGTTGTAATATGATAACCAATGGCCATGAGAAATCATTTCTAGAATTATTTCTAGAATAATTTCATCATCATATCTAACATCTTATAAAAGCTCATAATCTTTCCTTAATGCTGGGAATTCCGGGAGATACCGCAAAACCCCGAACTAGAGCGATAACGGGCTGCTAAACGACCATCGATTTAATTTTTGCGCCGAGACGCTATTATAGATCATTAGCAGAAATTATACACAATTATAGCTAGACCTGACTTCCGTTTCGTAGCCTTATTTCATAAAAATCAATTCACGTATCTGCAGTAAAAAAATTCCCACAATCATTAAATTTCCTCCTTAAGCGGCAGGTTATCCTCAGCCTTATCTCTGTCGATGCATCTCCCTGCTGAGCTTTCCCTGCAGGGCAAGATTCATACACTTTGCCACAGCAATGCGCCACAGCTCCTCACCCTGATAGCAATGCGGTGCATGCTTCTGTGAGTGGCTGCCTTCAATTAAAACTACCAAAGATATCAAACCCAGGCATCTTTCCCATTAAAAGCGCTTATAAACGATGGGTTACGATCGGTACAGAAAACCAGAGAGAAGTAATTAAATCACATTAAATGCCGGTGATCAAGCACAGTGTGATCTTCCAATTGAGTTGTTTAGGATTCGGGATTTATCTGCGCTCGGGTGCATGCAGAGAGGGTCGGCCCTCAGCAGTATTCTTTCCTGTGTTCTAGTCCTTTCTCAAAGATATTATTAATTCCTTTACCGCGGTATTTGAATATGTGGGAGTGGAAAAAGTGTGCCCATGATTTTGATAACCAAGGAAGTCGGTACTATAGGAGCGAGACGCGGGGGTTACTAAGAGGTTTTGGGGTTTCAATGTCAGTAAGAAAGTAATAAATATCCAGGATGGTAACATCCTTGCGTAGTTAGGTCTCGAGGTCCTCTCTGTGCCTGTCATCATATGATTTCCAGCAGAATGCGGTGATGCTGGACCGTATGGTGATCAACAGCCAGTATATAGCCAAATACTAATGAAAGCAACCTAGAAGACTGCATTTAATCTCTGTTGCATCAACCAAGCGACTATGGAGTATTTCACAAATGTAGAGGTGCTGGTTGGGGTTTGCTTGAACTAAATTGAGTTGAGTGGAGTGTGTCGGAGATGCTGTACCCCGGTGTGTCGGGATGAGCTCAGCATCTAGGAGTGGGGGGGGGGGGGGGAGTGACATCAGGCGTGGTTTCGCCTTCATTGATGATATCTTTCTCTGGTTATGGCCAATTGAGGATTCGGCGCTGAGAAGCTGAGTCTTCAGGTAAGATCCTGGCACCTTCGTTTCTGCACATTATTGTCACAACGGTTCCGACGTGATTGGGCAAGTTCTGCCCCATGTGACCTTAAAATGTGGTAAGGAAAATAAGTTTTGCGCTGAGCTAAATAGGGCATGTGTCGTTGGTTGTAATGCCTACCTTGAGAAGTACCGTTGCCACCACACATCATCCTTCCATCTTACAACACACGCTTTTACACCAAACCGCATAGTAACAAGTATTTTCTTCTTCCTTTTCCTCAACTGTATGTCTTTAACTGTCTTCATCCTCGACATATCCTTTCCTTATTGGTGATATGATATTAATGTGATATGATATAGGATTTGAGGGTTTCGGCAATTTTTTTTTGTTGCAGTAGAGCCCTTGTGGTTCCTTGTGTAAATCGAACGTGTGAGCATTTTTTACTCCTTTAAAGATCATTTAAGAGGACCGTCGCTATTATCTCCTATTGTTGGCGTGTGACGGGAGAGATTCACTCTGTTAAAGAGGGTTTGGCTAATACTCCCTCTGTGGACCAGTGGTTCCCATAAACAGGATCTGACCAGTTTCTTCTAAACTCTTCATACAAAAGCCTTCTCATTTGTTCGTAGACCTGACGATATTTCCTTAAAGAAAGTAACTAATCTCTTCCAGTCATGATGAGTAACACCGACATTATTAGTGACTTGCCCAATGAGTTACTCTTAATGTTTGCCAAGGCGTGTCAGGGCCCTGAGGATATTGCGAGTCTTTCTCTCACCAACCAATTCTTTTATGACTTGCTTTTTGAGCAAGTCGACCCTGCTATTGCTGGTTACGCGGCCATCAAAAGTGTCGACACCGAGTGTATTTTACGTACGATGAGGATTCATGGACCAGCTGCCATTGATCTCGGACTTCAGCATTCTCATAGCGTGACGCAGGAGTACGCACTCCAGGCCGTCGTCTTAGCTCAAAACCCGGTTGTTTTCGGTCTTGTTTCCGGTTTCCTCACTTTCGGGCACGTATGCCTTGAGGAAGTCGTCGACATGATGTGCTCGGAGAGGAGACCCCAGATGTTACACCTCCTGACCCCATACTTGACCCAGGACCAGCTCCTCTATTGCTTCCTCTGCGCCGTCCAGGACAACATCCTTTCCATTGCTGATCCAATATACCGCTTAATCGAACCCGAGTACCGTGTCGATATCTGTAACCAAGGGCTTCTCACTGTAGTGACCTCAAACCTCTCCGAGGTTCGTCGTTTGGTCATCGAGGGGTGCTCGGTCGTCAACCGTAATAGGCACAGACTCCTCCACTTTGCTGTCAGCGTGGGACCTCAAAGCACTTTCAAGTTCACTGCTGTCGACATGTATGAGACTGTCCAACTCCTCTGTGCCGGGGGCATCGATGTCAACGAGGAAAACGAAAGTGGTCTTACACCGTTACACCTTCTCGCTCGCTTCGGGCCAGAGAGGGTTGGTGGATTAGGTGATCGTGGGATCGCGGACTTCAAAGATGCTCATATCGGCTGTGTTCGAACGATTATTCAATCCGGTGCAAAGATTAATCTGATCGATATGAGGGGTTGCACTGCGCTTTGGCATGCTGTGAGGTCCGGAGAGACTGCGATGGTGCCTGAGTTGTTAAAGGCTGGTGCTGATATGGAGGTTCTTGATGTGAACGGCGAGAGGGCTGACCAGATCCCGATGGGGAGCACTAGAAATGTGGTTGTGGCTGCTGCTATGGTTGTCGATCATTTGAAGAAGGTTAAGGAGGCGATCAGAATGAGGGGATAGGAAGGAGAGAAGCGCCAGAGGAGGGCGACTTAAGTGATTATGGGGCAAACTTTAGGTGGGTGGTTATACTAGGTATATCGTGCATTGCATGAGTTATTGCAGTGTTATTTGTTTCATTTTTTCGATTCAGTATCGAAATATCTTCGCTCTGTAGAGAGATGCGGCTCTCGTCATGCTTTGTCTTTTACTTCAAAGATTAAATATAAGCATTTTCGTTTCAAATCAAATCATTTTCTCTTGTACTATGTGGCGCCAATAGCTATGTTTCAAACTGCTACGAGTATGATCTCATAGTGCTCCCTTCCCAGACCTTGTGAAAGAACAAAGTACTAGATGCCCGGCGGCACTTTTCTTTTACCTTTTGCATTGGCAATTGTTTTTAATCTCAGAACGACTTGTATTAGAAAAGGAAAAGGATCGATAATTTAAGCCGGAAGGTACTGATAGCCTTATCCTAAATTAATATCCCATTATATTGCGATACATGATCCGCATATACATACGACGTATATCTGGATTATATCAATTTCTGTAGTTTTTAAATAGGCATATCAGTTTAGGTCAACAATTAAACCCCCCCCCAAAAAAAAAACTGCCAGTTTCGGACCCGCGGCCACCCACTTGCTTGGAGTTTACCCTGCAGAACAGAAATGTTGTTTTATCTCACAGCTAGCTACCAAATTATAATTTATGGATTTACTACTGGCCTCCAAAGCCCAAACTAAACGTACACATAATAACCTTTTCTTCCCAGATGTATCATTTGATCAGGATCAAGATATCGTTGGGCTGTATACTACTTACATAGGCTTAGATAAAGCTCGAGTGGGTAGATCTTCGCAGATCAACTCAATCGCCTAAATTTGATTGACCTCCAGTGGCTTTAAATATAATCTACGTATTCCCAAACTGTATTGATATTATTTGCACACATACATGTCTATATAACCAACGAATTGCATGCACCGAGTGGATTATTCAGATCGTACTCATCTACTCTACACCTCAGGTCCGTTTGCTCACTTTCCGATATACGTTTCCATGAATTGGTGTACTGTATGCATGCAACTTCGATCGCAAAGACTATTTCTTCACTATGATTTTACCTTTTCAATCAGCTTCTATGTAAGAGTATCCCTTGGACGGATGCAAGTGGTCAAATTCGCGGCCTGGACCGTGCACCACTTAATAAGGGAATTGCCTTGCTTTTTACGGTTTATAACAACAACAGAGCCAATAAACAATTAGCAATAGTTACCACAGAAGGTTAGTGATAGCTGAAAGAGGTAGGTCGCGAATTTGACCACTTTCATCCGTCCAAGGGATAGAGCTGATGATCTTGCACTAAAAATAGGCCACAGGAAATATATACGCCATCCGTTAGAAAGGATCGATCGACCCGGTGTAAGGAAGGCATCAAATATCATTTCCGCTTGTATCGGAGGACTAGGCATATATATCTATATCCCGATGATAGTGGTAGGATATTCTGGACTTAGACATTCAGTAATGACCCTAGCCCCCCTCACGCAACGACGGAGCCAGTCCAGTCTTCAATCCCGGGAACGGTATATGGGAAAGTTAAAATCCTGACTACGGAGGTTATTTATCTATAAAATGTGATTTTTGAGTGTGAAAGCAGAATATATCATAGAAATAGCCTAGAGTTTAGGCAACGGTTATAAGAAGTGGTATTAGGGAGATCTATGCGGATAGACATGCACGCACAAGCCCCACGCTTGGTGTTACGTTTTATTCCTTGCTGTATTTTTAAGTTTTTCTCTTGTAACGGTTGTTTGCTACACGTGGAAAGAAACTATGGACAGAAAGAGAACATGAAAATTTAGACTCGAGTTTTTTTTGTTTACAAGGTTGAGTTACTAGGGAAACCGCAAGATCGACCTCTTCTAAATTTAAACAGAATCCCTATCGTTGAACTTATATACCGTAAAATTGAGATCCACCGTAAATCCTGTATAGCGCGTAATATTGTTAGACCTCTATCGGAGATGAATGAGTGCGGAAGATGGAGAAGAAGAGGTCTTACAAAGACATCAGGATGTCAAGGCTGTAAAGAGGAAAAGAGTATGGAATGAAATAACTCGAACTGAGCACTTAAAGGGTGGCGGAGGCGACAATTCGGGCGTATTGAAGGTAGGAATGTGTCGTGAGGAACAGGTACTAAAGTTTGTTTAGCCGTTGATATAGCGAATCGGAATGAGGAACTAAAACATACGACAGCCGGTTGAGATATAACCAACCACCCTCCCTATTCCAAACTCTGTTTAATTAGCAGTGCCGGTGGCATCCCCCGTAGCCCTAGCAGCAGCTTCGGTGGTGATGGCACTGCGCAGATATCCTTCAAGGACCTCAATGTCGTCGTTAATTTGATCCAACAGGGCTCTAATACGCCATTTCTTCTCGAGGAGCTCCCCAATGTTGTCACACAAGGCGGCACATGGGTAGAGGCGATTGTGCCTGATGTCGGATTGGACATCACGAGAGATGCATCCGTAGGTGGACTCGTAATTGGCTCTACTCTCGTATAAGAGTCTGAGGTGAGCGGTAAGAATGAGAGACCTCGGTGGGGGGGTTGTATTCCCAGGGTGGATAATTGGAGAAGATGATCTTTGTTCGTCCATTTGGTGTTGTGAATGGATGTGAAAATAAAGGGATTATGGGTTTTTCTGGTTTAGTGGGAAGCAGGAGAAAATGGGAAAGGTACTTGCTATTTATACAGTGCGCGAGAGCTAGCGTAACAAATAATCCCAAGCATGCACCTTTCTTTTGGGGGGGTGCAATATCATTTTTGGAGACCCGCGCAATTTCAAATAGTTTCGCACAGTAAAACGAACACGATAGCTGTATACAACCTCGGGATTTAAATTTCTATCCAGAGGGAATTTTAACAGGACGGCGGTTCATTAACCCCGCACTAGCTATTGCCTGGCGCGATTGTGATTATAGTAAACGAAATGGTGACTAAACGTGTCCCCCGAACGAATCATGCGCCACCTCTGTCACTGGGACATTGAACATGCATTCCAACGTAACTAACGTACATACACCTTTGAAGAAAGCTTAGTTTAGGAAACTTCAAGCTCTGACATGAGAATGTAGACCAAGGTTTCCAGTGGTTTACCGTTATATGGTTCAAACCGGTTTGACTGAACCGTTGAACTTAACAGTTGGTGCAGTTCTTATCGCCCTCAATAAATAGTTTGAACGGTTTAGAAATCTGCAAAACCAGTTATACCTGTTGAGAAAGATGATAGATTTTATTGATTTATTCGTTCTTTTTGATACAGAGGTAGTAGAGAGAAGAGAAGAAAGAAAGTTCGTTGCCTGTGACTGCTACCATCCTTGTATGCATCACCCTTGCTCACTCGTCCTAACCCGGCCTTCAAGTTCCTCCTCACTGCCATCTGTACCTCACACTAATAAGGTGCATAGGACGCTCGAATTCAACACTTCCCCTCTTCCTATGCTCCCTCTTCCTATTCTCCCTCCAACACTTCCCCTCTTCCTATACTTCTTCCGAGTGAGAGACCTTCATTTAGAAGATGTTGATCATTCTTGTTAGCTGTTGATGACGAGGAGCTGGAAGAGCCTTTGTCAAGAGATCTGCTGTATTCTCATTTGAAGGTATGTATCTGAATATGATATTGCCGGCTTTCTGCTCATGATGGGAGTGATGGAACTTGACATCAATGTGCTTAGTCTTTTGCTTCACTACGCCGGTTTCAATCAATTTGAGTGCTCCCTGATTGTCACACATTATCGGTATTGGTTCATTATTCGGAGTCACTTGGGAGTTTATTGAACTGATTATGTCTTGATGAAGACGTCGAAGCCAGAGTCCTTCTCTGGTGGCGTCCGAACATGCAATATACTCGGCTTCCAGTGTGGATAGAGCCACCACAGTTTGAGATTTTGCCTGCCATAGAATTGGCCCGCCAGTAATACCGTTGCCAGTAAAGATACAGCCACCTACTGACTTTCTGTCCAAGGTGTTGCCTGCCCAGTCAGAGTCCGTATAGCCACAAATCCCCAAACTGTTTTCGATTTCTGAAGATGCCTGCTGACCAATGAAGTGAATTTTGTAGTGTGCTGTACTTTTGAGGTATCGGAGTACTCTTTTTGCCGCTGTCAAGTGCATTTGCAGTGGTTGAATATTATAACGGCTTAGAACAGTAACAGCAAACGATATATCCGGCCGGGTTCCCAGAGCTGCATACATGAGGGATCCGACAATTGAAAGATAGAGATTTCTGTCCGCAACAAATTTGTCGTGGCAATTTAGATTGTTGAGATCGATATTTGGATCCATAGGGCTTGAAACAGAATGGGAAGACTGCATTTGATAGCGGTTGAGAATACTTTTGATGTATTCGCTCTGTGATAGTGTGATTGACCTTTGTTTAACGTCCCTCTCAATTTCCAGGCCAAGAAATCGTTTCACTGGTCCTAGGTCCATTGTTTGATATCGGTTTTGGATTTTCTCTTTGATATCACTGCTGCTGTCATTGTTGCCAGTAGATACGAGTAGTATATCATCCACATAGAGTAGTAGTAGTACGCTATGTTGAATATATAGATTTGGATCGGTCGTGGATTGCTCAAAACCGATTGATAGTAGAAATTGGTTAATATCTTCGTACCAGAGTCTGGGTGCTTGTTTAAGACCGTATAGGGCTTTCAGTAGTCGAACACAATGTATTGAGCTCTGATACAAATCAGGGTCCAGCCAGTCGATACCAGGTGGCAATGACATATAGACATTATCTCTGTCTATCTTCGGATTAAGGAAGGCGGTGACGACGTCAAGGTGGTCCACTCGCCAGTCATATTTTGCCGCTAGGTTTAAGAGCATGCGTACTGTTGTAAGTTTCGAAACGGGTGCATAAGTCTCTTTGAAATCGATTCCTTCAACCTGCTCATAGCCTTTGACTACCAATCTCACTTTGTATCGTGTCGTACCATCTGGATTCAGCTTCCTTTTGTATACCCATTTGCTCCCTATTGCATGGATTCCGAATGGTATACCTGATTGATTGTTTTGAGATTCGCCTTCCTTTGCGTGCTGGGGCTGATAGCCTGAAAGTTCAAATGTATTATTCAACAGAAGCGATTCCCATTCATTTCTTGTTGCCTGCTTCCACAATTCCGAGTCTGGTCTACTCATAGCTTCAGTGTAACTGATTGGATCATTACTTAGTACTGATTCGGGGTTTTCTGTTTGGTTTGTATTTGTCAACGAGACAGATAACATGGCTATGAGTAATTCCTCGGAATTACTTATTTGATCAGCGTTATTGTTGGCTTCCGTTACTACAGCTCTATTTCTCACAATCCGTGAATTGTCTTTCAGATTTATCTGTTGATTGTGGGACGATGCTGATGTTCAATATTAGTACAAGACAGTAAGGGTTATCACGCATGTGGCCCATTGGTATTCAGTCTGTTACAGGAACTACGGAACACTGTTCTAGAGGCTTAGGACAACGAGGAATACGAGTGACGGGTTGTGATGCGAGGACGGTCGGGTAACGAAAGGACAAGTATAGAAAGGTATCGGGTAGTGTTGGGGCACACGGTGTTACCACACTAGTACTATACTATTATGACGGCACGCTTACTATTGGGTGTCTCACCCGGGATAGAATAGAAAGCGGGGCTTACGGCTGTAGGCTGTTCTACTTAGGGAAGTAGGTCTAGGATAATAGTATGGTACAGCCCGATGACTGGCAATTGCAAGGTTCATGGTTACGTGTCGGAATTAGAATGGAGGACGGGACTATGCGGGGGCGCTTTTCTATCTGGGTTATCTTCGGGAACGTTATCTTATTCTATTATCGTTGTATCAGTTAGTATTAGAAAGCGGGCCTTGGCATAGGTTCCAACATGTATAAATAGGGCTTGATTCTGCGAAGACTTGAGGGTATCATCAACCATCAAGTCAAGAATCCGAAAGGAATAGGGGACTACAGAACAGCGACTCGCTAAGACCTGTAGAGACCGCCGATTTCTGAGTAATATCTGTTTGATGAGTTGCAAGTTGGACCTGGCGGGTTTCTTAGCGAGGTATTTACTACCTACTCTACGCTATTGGAAACACTAGAGATCCTTGAAATACTTGAAGAGCAAAGCCAGATTTTATTTCTTAAGTACGCTTTACATAGTTACTGTTGTAATCGGCGGTAATTTTTTCAAATGTATGGCTTATAGGAATGAAACACTATATTGTTCCTTATCCCTAACTTTTACTCTTTACCTATCGCATACACTACCAAAGTCTCGATAAGACAACTACTCGCTTAAACCAATACTCTGAGTATTTTGCTTAGTGGCGGATAGTCACCGTGCTCTCAGTAGAGGAATAAGCGCTTAGTCTATTAGAAAAGACCAAGGTACTATATGCACCCCCGAGTGGCAACAGCAGCCATCAACGACTACCTTTGCGCTACATCCTTCATCGTTCGAAGAGGAAGCGCCGAACATCTATACTGCGGATACCTTCACTACTCAGGTTTCTTCGCAGAAGCAGGAACCACCGCTACCTTCGAGGAATACGATCCCGAAATCCTCAACTACCCAGAACTCTTCCCAATCAAGATCACTCTCTCCCAACGGTCTTTCGGACTTGCTCATCCAGCCCCCTGGTTCATTGCCCAACCCTGGTGCAGAAGGCATCCACAGCTCAAACTCGAGCAACTTAGCAATGTCAAGGGCTCATCAGCAACGGTCGGAGGAAGACTACAATATGAAGAGTTCAATCGCCTTGAGAGATCGAGGTATATTAGAAACCCAGGCGAAGAGGCGCCACAGGAAAGAGAGAGATGTGCCGATAGGCTCCCTCTTCGCATCGACGAGGCAGGAAGAATCCTATGGGCAGGCGAGGAGGCGGCAGGTAGACCACCGGGAGTTCTCCCCATACGTCACCCCAATCAGAGAGAGATCCTCTACTCAGAGGCCCTCGGTACCTCGGGTAATGGACGACGACGAGGATACCAACATGGACGTAGAGGAACGACGGGTGGAGAACCCTTTTGGCGATCTCATCGGGCAAGAAGTCCAGCGACAAGGGGCTCCAGTAGTACAGCAACTCAGCCGCGGGATCGAGGAACTCAGCATGCACGTGCGGGATATCCCCATACTCAGGGAACTCACCCGGCAGCAGCAGGAGTATACCAACAAGATCGTCGAGGACCTCCACGCCAAGTTCGCTGGGGACAGAGCCGAACGCGACAGTCAGCTCAACCAGGTCATGGCTCAGCTACGAGCGGAATCCACCGCCGCTACCAGCAACCTCGGCCAAGTCCTTGGGCAGATCGTGGAAGCTACTAGGGCGCATCAGGAAAGGCAGGAGCGACAGGATCAGCACATAAATGCGCTGACCAACTTCGTTCAGCAACTCCCGAAAGATGGCCCTGTGCAGATACCCGCGGAGGTTATGGCTGCCCTCGAGAGGATGGAACGGGACAGACAAGCTGCGATAGAAGACCAGTTCGCAGGAACGAAGAAGAACCTGGAGGAGATTATTGAGCAGATGCGGTTAGCAGCCAATAGAACGGCAGCAGCCCCCGAAGGCTCAGGAGGTGGAGGCGTAGTACCCCCCCAACCCCCTCAGAACCCCCCTAGCAATTCCGGAGAGAGACCGGAAGGATCAGGGAGCCAACCCCCCGTACCCCCTCGCTCCGAGGCAAGGAGCCAGCAAAGTGAACAAGGAGGCAGGGGAGGCAATGGCAATAACGGCAACGGCGGAAACCACGCAAAACCACGAGGCCCATCCCCCTCAGATTCATCCAGCTCCTCCGATTCAGAGGACGATCGTCGAGCACGCGAACGAAGACAGAGAAGACGGGAGGAGCGAAGACGCCGTAACAGGCAGCAAGAGGTAGATCTCATGTACCCCCTCGCACCACCCTGGGAGATACGCCAAAACAGGCAAAAATCCCCTTCTCCGGAAAAGCCGACGAAGACGTACGACACTGGATCGACCAAATGGAAGTCTTAATTGAACTTCAGAGGAAAGTCCGGTGGGACGACCAAACTAAGATCCTGTGGGCATCCCTCGAACTTACCGGGAGTGCGGCAAAATTCTGGCGAAACTTCGTGGAGCGACTATCGGTAGACCCCAGCATCGGAACATGGGAAAATTTCAAAAACGAATTACGGATTCAGTACGGCAATCGAACAAGTCAAGAACAAGCCAAACAGAAGATGGATAAGCTCCGTCAAACTGGCATGATCGATGACTACATCAATGAGATGCAGAATCTGGAATGGGACGCGAAGGTCGGACCCATCGTAATGAAATCCATGATCCTAACAGGAATAAACTCCTCGCTGGAACAACGCCTCTCAAACGCGATCGAGGAACCAGAAGATTTCGCGGAATGGCTAGCCTGGGTTAGGAAGGTCGGACGTAAGGATCACGAGGTAAAGGCCCGGAAAGAAATCTTACGTGGCAAAGATGTCGTGAAACCTCGTGAGGAGAAGTCGGAACGGCGAAAATCGCGCAACCCCGCACCTCGGAAAACTTTCTCCGTGCCAGCGCACAACTCCAAGGCCTCGGATGACCTAGGTGTCACCAAGGACGAAAAGGAGAAGTGGCAAAAGGAAGGAAAGTGTTTTCGTTGTGGTAGAGATAACCACTTCGCGAAAGATTGCGTGGCGACGAGTAAGGTCAGGTTAACCGACCTGAAGAGGAAACGGTATCCTTCCGGAGGAAAGGACCACGGAAGGGAGGGTGAAAAGAAGCGGAAATTGGGCCCCCAGAATGAGGCGTTTAGGGCAAGGATTACAACTTTGGAGGATCAAAATTGATTGGGTATTTCTATTTTTCGGTATCTCATGTTACGTTACGGGTTTCTTTCTACTTTGGGCTATGGAAACAAGGGTTTTATGTATTACGGGTATTTTTATGGGTTGGCCACGAGATTTTCTATATTTGTTTTATACGCGCGGAAATTCAATTCTCTTTACACACACTCTGAGGATGGGGTTACACCCCGAAACGCCTGGTGCATAAGTGTTGTACCATGATCTTCATCGAACACTCGAACTCTCTATATAAACCCTCTCACCCCACGCTCAACGAAGAAAAATCATCGAAACCCACACCCAAAACCAATACAAACCTTTTACCAAACCAACATACAAACATGTCTTCCAACACACAAGAAACTCGTCTCGAGATCGAGATCTCTTGGGACCACCCCGCAACTAGCACCAAACATGTCGCAACAGTCAATGCACTCTTAGACAGTGGCACAGAGGACTGGATCATGTCCTGGGATTGTATCCACCGTGCGAAAATACCTACTCAACCTCGACCAAAGCCTCTCATTATCAGACAGGCCGATGGTACCCCTATGCCCAACTCCGGCGCTCACACCACCCAACCTCTTTCCCTCCGCATCGGCAACCATCTGGACAGGGCTATCACCTGTGAGGTTGGCTCGTTTGCAGGAGAGGACCTCGTCATACCACATCGATGGCTCAAGGAGCATCAACCAACCATCCATTGGGGACGCAACAGTGTTAGCTTCCATAGCAACAACTGTATAGTCAATGGATGCTTCGTATCAGTCGAAGACATCTACGATCAAGACCCAGAAGAGTTGGTCATCAGGCTGCTGAGGGCGTCACCCAAGAAGCAGATGACGATCGAGCAACACCCCTTTTGGGCAAGAGCATTGGTAAACGAGGCTCTCGTTAGTGCTATACCGGTGGAGTTTCAGGAATACGCCGACGTGTTCTCCAAGGAAGGAGCCGCTCGACTACCTGACCACTCTGAATGGGATCATACCATTCCTCTTATGGAAGGAAAGCAGCCTCCGTGGGGACCGATCTACTCGCTCTCCCCACCTGAAGACAAGGCACTCCGAGAATATTTGGACGAAAACTTGCCCTCCGGCAAAGTAGTCCCCTCCACTAGCCCAGCAGCGGCACCCGTCCTGTTCGTTCCGAAAGCTAATGGTAAGCTTCGGTTATGTGTCGATTTTCGCGGTTTGAATGGAATCACAATCAAGAACCGTTATCCACTGCCGCTCATGAACGAGCTGGCCGACGCAACGAAAGGAGCACTCTACTTCACGAAAATAGACCTGAAAAATGGCTATAATCTGATTAGGATTGCTAAGGGCGAAGAATGGAAAACCGCTTTCCGAACGAAATACGGCCTCTTCGAATATAGGGTAATGCCTTTTGGCTTGACCAACGCTCCTGCGTCGTTTCAGGTCATGGTCAATACCATATTCAAGGATCTTCTAGATCAAGGCGTAGTAGTCTACTTGGATGACATCTTAATGTATTCGAAGACTAGAGAAGAGCATACGACTCTTGTACGGGAAGTTTTGGAGCGACTGCGACGACACCATCTATACGGAAACCTCGAGAAAACGGAGTGGTATCAACAGGAGGTAGAATTCCTGGGATTTATGCTATCAGGAAAAGGGAACCGAGTATCACCAAAGAAAGTCCAGGCGATCGAAGGTTGGTTAGCCCCAACCAAGGTCAAGGAACTTCAATGCTTCCTCGGCTTCGCCAATTTCCTAAGACGGTTCATCCACCGATACTCCGAGGTTTGCAGACCTATGACCGATCTCCTGAAGAAAGGTTCCGTATGGAAATGGGGCAGGGAACAGCAAGAGGCGTTCGACGAGCTCAAAGGGAGATTTACGTCTGCTCCAATACTCCGACACTATGACGAACACCGCGAAGCAATCGTGGAAACTGATGCGAGTGACTGGGCTGAGGCCGCAATACTCTCTCAGGTGTTCGAGGACGGTATTCTACATCTGGTAGCTTACCACTCTCGCAAGTTCAACGAGGCAGAGGTTAACTATGAGATCTACGACAAGGAGATGCTCGCAATAGTTTCTGCCCTCTTGACTTGGAGACATTGGCTGGAAGGGACGGACATCCCTATCCAGATACATTCGGATCACCAAAACCTGCAGTATTTCACAACGACCAAGAAGTTGTCGAGAAGACAAGCCAGATGGGCCGAGAAGATAGCACCTTTTCGCTTCAAGATCCATTACCGACCAGGCGAAAAGAATGGCAAGCCAGATGCACTTACAAGGCGTCCGGAGTTCGCAATGGAAGGGGGAGTAATGCGTGAGCAGCCCGTAAAACAGCTACTCAACGCAGAGCAATTTGTCAGAAAATCACGGACCAGCATAGAAACTGGGTCTGAGGTGATTGGCAACCCCGAAGAGGAATGGAATCAGTTGGATCAGTGGTACGACACACCAAGCGTAGGGCTGCCTCAGCCACTACAGGGTTGGTATGAACAGGAAAGACGATGGGTTCGGAGGATGGTTCCGGATGAACACCTCCCTGACTCAAACCTTGAGATCTTTGGGCCACCGGAGGCTGCTATCGTAAAGGTAGAGCCTGCCGCTGAATGGAATCCCGATTCGAATGACCCCACCCACGATGGTCGATGGGTAGTACCGGGCTACGCGGTCAAGCAAGTCATTGAAGAACATCATGATCGACCCGTAGCGGGGCATCTAGGGAGGGATAAAACCCTTGAGTTGATCGATAGGAACTACTGGTGGCCAGGAATGTCCACGGATGTAGCCAACTTCGTCAAGACTTGCGATGTATGCCAGAGAGCCAAGCAACGTCGGAGACACTTGTCACTCCCTCAACCCCTAGAGTTAGCCACCACACCTTGGACTGATATCTCAATGGATTTCGTAGTAGAAATGCCCAAGGAGAAATCAGGATTCCGTAACGTATTGGTAGTCGTGGACCGTTTTACGAAGATGGCTCACTTCATTCCAATGACGGGGATCAACGCGGAACAGACCGCTAACGCATTTGTCAAAGACATCTGGCGTTTCCACGGGCTTCCTAGGAGCATCGTCTCTGATAGAGGAACACAGTTCGTGTCAGCATTTTGGACGGCAATTACGGAAAGATTGGGGGTTCGTAGGAGACTCTCTACTTCATTCCACCCGCAAACCGACGGCCAGACGGAACGAACCAACCAACACATGGAAGGTTATATTCGGGCATATACGGCAGGAACAGGGAAGAAATGGAAGGACCTGTTACCTATCTGCGAATACGCCTACAATAATGCGAAGCATACGTCGACCGGACAATCACCGTTCTACTGCAACTATGGCTTCCACCCCCGAACGGATTGGCCTACGGATGCAGAGATCGAACGATTAGATGCCAACGGGAACAACTACTTGGATGAGATCATCACGGCTCATGAGTTAGCGAGAGACACGCTACAGAAGATCTTCGACAGGATGGCGTCAAAGCCAGGACCGGCAGTACAGCGGTTCACTATCGGTCAGAAAGTCTTGCTGGACACTCGGAACCTGGGAGGATACTCCAAGTGGTCAGACAAGTTCACCGGGCCATTTACAGTTTCAGCAGTGGTGGGCAATCGGGCTTACCGTCTCGAACTTCCGGTAGAATGGAAGGTTCACGACGTCTTTCACGAGATGCTGCTGCGACCCTATCGTGAGGACCCGGATCCCACTAGAAAACAAAATACACGAAAGCGACTGGCAACACCCGAGCCACAGGAGGCATTGGCAGACGAGAATTTCCAGCCAACCTCGAACATACGACCCCATACGCGAAGTCGAGGCCCAGCGATCGATAATGACCGGGCTCATAAGCGACAACGGAACAGGCGGGACTAAGCTCGATACCTTTCCCTACTCTATGACTTTTCCCACAGGGTTTTATTATAGAAGGGTTTTAACGGTCGAGGGCGACGTCTAGGAAGGGGGAGTAGTGTTACAGGAACTACGGAACACTGTTCTAGAGGCTTAGGACAACGAGGAATACGAGTGACGGGTTGTGATGCGAGGACGGTCGGGTAACGAAAGGACAAGTATAGAAAGGTATCGGGTAGTGTGGGGGCACACGGTGTTACCACACTAGTACTATACTATTATGACGGCACGCTTACTATTGGGTGTCTCACCCGGGATAGAATAGAAAGCGGGGCTTACGGCTGTAGGCTGTTCTACTTAGGGAAGTAGGTCTAGGATAATAGTATGGTACAGCCCGATGACTGGCAATTGCAAGGTTCATGGTTACGTGTCGGAATTAGAATGGAGGACGGGACTATGCGGGGGCGCTTTTCTATCTGGGTTATCTTCGGGAACGTTATCTTATTCTATTATCGTTGTATCAGTTAGTATTAGAAAGCGGGCCTTGGCATAGGTTCCAACATGTATAAATAGGGCTTGATTCTGCGAAGACTTGAGGGTATCATCAACCATCAAAGTCAAGGGAATCCGGTTTACAATATCATCAGTTTAAACGCTACAGAATTATCACTTAGCACTGGCCATTTCCCCAAACACAGTCAACCTACTTTCATCACTCTCAGGTGGATATTCGTAATCGGTTTCATGACCGGCTTCGGAATTCATTCTTTCCGGAAAAACTGTGTCCTCATTCGCTTTACTCATAAAACGAATGGCGTCTTCATCCAATACTGCTTGACAAGCATTCTCATCTTCCCTGAAGATGACATTTGAGCACTCAATTGCCCGCCTGCGATTGATATCCCATAACCGCCATATCTTTGTCGTATCATGAACGTATCCAAGAAACATACATATTTGTGATCTCATTCCGAATTTCTTGTCAATTCGTTGTTCCTTTGGTATGAACTTGTAAACGGTACAGCCAAATCTTCGCAAGTGTTCTAATTTTGGTTTTATCTTGAATAGCTCTTCATATGGTGATTTGAAGCCGGTTAGGCTTGAAGTAGGTGTACGACGGTGTAGGTAAGTAGCGGTCTTGATTGCCTCCGCCCAGAATTTCATATCCAACCCGGCATTCAATAAAATGCATCTAGCTTTTGTGTTAAGGGTTCTGATCATACGTTCTGAAACCCCGTTCTTATGTTGAGTATATGGAGGTGATGGTTCATAACTAATACCAGCTTCCCCGAGTATTTGCTGGAACAGCTGGTTGTTATATTCTCCTGTACCATTGTCACATCTGAATCACTGTATTCGAAATCCTTGTGCCTCAATCCACGCTTTAAAATGCTTGAATTTCTCACATATCTCTATAGCGGATTTTGTAATAAGGAAATAGGTTGACGTATAACGTGTAAAGTCATCGATGTATAAAATGTAATAGGAAGCTCCACCGATGCTGGTTTTTATAGGTCCACACAGGTCTGAATGAATCAGTTCGAATGGTTTCACCGTTTTAGATACTGGAATTCGTTGATACGCTTGTTGATGTTTGGCTTGCGTACAGACTAAACATTTCGTAATTATATCGGTGTCATAATTGGAACTTGAACATGGTACTATACCCAGCAGTTGAAGCTTTTTCATAGTAAGATAGTTGACATGTGCTAAACGCTGATGCCAGAGATATAAGGGACTTGATTTCATTCCCTCTGGTTCTGACGGGGATATTTGTTTCACTGACGCTTCAGTGGGAGCCTGAGTAGGATTGACCTCGAAATTTAAATTTCCAGCCTGGGTGCTGGATGGAGCTATATCTAAAATATTTGACCGCGGTTTTGTAATAATATTACGAGCATTTCGGGTCATTGAACGAGTTGTCGCAAGTGCTTCGGGTATAATAGTATTGAATTTATAGAGACCGTTATTGATAGGTGCCTCTAGTAGAATTTGATCATCCCGACTGATAATGCATGTAGAGTTTGCGAACTGGGTGTTGAATCCGCATTGATCCAATTGAGAAACCGAAAGTAATGAGATTCGAAACTCTGGAATGAAGAGAGCACAAAGCTGTGTAGAATGTATAACGGCAATGCCTTGTTGAGTAACTTTAATGCGTGTTGTATCCCCTAACCTAACGTTTATTTCCGTATTCCATAATTGTAAAAATAGTCTCCTATCATTGCACATGTGATGTGTAGCTCCCGAGTCCACCGCCCATACTGTGAGATCATCTGACGTATTTCCGTTATCTGTTGCCAACATAATCTCACCTGTATATGAAGTGTATCCATGGAGTCAGCAACCAGACCCGGCGTCCCTCTCAACAACATTAGCACTGTAACTGCCCCCTTCCCCGCTGGCTCTGTATCTTTTTGGTGCTCGTAGTCTGGCTTCTTCTCCTCTCTTTTTGATCAAACAATTTACACTTGTATGTCCGCTCTCTCCACAGTGCCAGCATACCGTATCGTGAGTATGATTTTCCACCGTCATACTATGAGATTTCCTTTTTGCACCGAATCGTTTTGACCGGCAGTGTTCAGTGTAATGAGTTGATGTATTGCAGAAGTTGCATCACCTAGCGTTGAATGACTGTCCGAGTCCTCTCATGTTTCCTTTATTTCGAGGATTGACACCACTATAAAATGCTTCTGTCATCGAATCCGGTTGGGTACGCATTGAGCGAATGCTTTCATCTTCTTTCAATGCGTCGATGATGTTCTCAATTGTGGCATCGGCACGGTTCTGCTGTATCTTTGATGTCACTTCGAAACTGGTTGGTAAGGTGCTGAAAATGTGGGTTTTGAATGCGATGTCTGAAATGGCCTCTTCAGTACCCGCAATTTGATTTCGAAGCTCAAGCAGGCGTGAAAAGTAATCCCCAATAGGTGCACCTGGTACAGGTCGAAGAGCCATGAAGTTTCGATAAATGGTTTGCCGACCAACTGCTGAGCACGCTGTGTCAAGTCTTTCTGCGAGAATCGTCCACATCTCTTCTGGGTCATCAACTTCATCAATGTAAATCCGGACAGGTGAACTGCAGGAGTTGTAGATGACTGCAGCTGCATCCTCCCGGCGCTGCTCAAAGTCTTGACGCCTCTTGCGGCATCTCTCAATTTCCTCCTCCTCATCATTTGGTCCGGCAACTGGAGGTATCTCTTCATCTCCTGAGACTATCTTCCAAGCTAACAGGGCTCTCAAGAGACGACGCATGCTGTTCTTCCATGAAGAGTAATTGGATGGTGTCAGACGGTCAAAGGATCCTTTAGGATGTTTGAATATATCCTTCGTTGATGAAGTCATATTGTGGAAGGTAGAAGGAGGAGCGGGTAGGGGATGGAGCAGAGTACTATTGATCTGAGATGGAAGTGATGCAACCGGGCTCATAACCTGTTGAGAAAGATGATAGATTTTATTGATTTATTCGTTCTTTTTGATACAGAGGTAGTAGAGAGAAGAGAAGAAAGAAAGTTCGTTGCCTGTGACTGCTACCATCCTTGTATGCATCACCCTTGCTCACTCGTCCTAACCCGGCCTTCAAGTTCCTCCTCACTGCCATCTGTACCTCACACTAATAAGGTGCATAGGACGCTCGAATTCAACAATACCAACGGTTTAAACGGTTTATACACCTCATGTTCGTGAGCTCTAACACCCTAGTTCTGAGCTCTAACACGTCACTCCGAAGCTCGAACACCCTGTTTGAGAATGTGATTAGTTGTTTTTAGCACAGTTATCATAGTGAGTATGCCAGACATAGAACCGCGATTTAAGCGGTTAAACTGGTTCAAACTGTCAAGATAAATAATTGGTACAGTTGGTACAGATTTAGTCCCTTGATCTAGTAATCGGTGCGGTTTTGTGTTCTATCACAACCGGTTTCTACCACTAGAAACCTTGAAGTAGACATATGTGGCTATTGACAAATGATACACAGTACGTAAACCTCCGGCTGCGTAGCATACCTGGTATGATCAGAATGATAAGAACTAGATGTTCAATCTTTAATGGAAATGTGCGTACTGTTGTGGTGGACAACCAGAAAGAACACAGATGAAAAAATCGTTAAGAGGGAAAAAATATGTATTGGGGTCCTTGTACTCTTATTTTTATCTTTTATACAAATGGGGAAATGTTGAACATTTCCTAACTGAGACCCTACAAATTATCATAGTTTCAGGTGCCAAATTTATTGCGTAAAGGTAATAAGCGTTTTATCCCTCATATCGGGTAAGGAGTTTATGAGCTAGGGGTCCATATGATTATTCACAGTACTCACATATGCAGCTAATTCGTGTGGTACCTCCCGGCCCGTTTCAACAACTAAGTACCATCAACTCGTGACGTGTACCGAAATCCTTCAAAATAGATTACGAGTTGAACCCTTGGCAGTTGGGCATGGGGCAGCGGTGTTCTGCTTTGATGTGGGAGAGGGTGCAGAGGGGGCAGGCCGGGAGTTCTTGTTTGCATCCCTTGATAACATGGCCAAGTTTATAGCAGTGCGAGCATTGAGTTTCTGCTGAGGCTGACCACATGATGGCGCAGCGACGTGGTGGGAAAAGAGATGCATGGTGGTACCGATGTCAGCTGCTTCGGAGCGGGAGACCGTGATGACAATGGTGAAGGAGGTTTTGGCGTTGCGGATTGTGTCATTTGCAACAAGGAATCCGCATGATCATGGGGTGATACCTGTAGCTAGGCTGACAGCCTCTGGGAAGATACTTTGCAGTGTGGATTTGTTGCAGATGTTGTATAGGGGGACACCATGTATGGCGACGTGGATAGTATCAGGCACGGAGTGGAAGGAGGTGTAGGGATTGTTAGGGGTGGGGATCTTTTGGTTGAGGATGGTGGTGAGAATGTCGTTGGAGGGGGCGAAGGTGGTGTTTGGGACGGTTGAAGCGGCAAGGACTGTTACTGTTCCTTTGGCATTGACGGTGACTGAGAGGGCGGTGGCTGGGGCGACAAGGCCCTGTTTTGCCCGAAATTGGCCAAAGAAGACAGGGAGTCCAGTTGTGAGACGATCAGAGTCGGGGACGAGGGTGGGGGTGGTTTTAGTAGCGAAGAAGCGGCGCTTGTAGGTCGGGAGAGGCATGTTCTTTGGGGGATCCTACAGTCTTTCCGTCCATTTTTCCGTGTTTTCTTTGCGGCTTGGGGTGTTGTGTGGGAGGGGTTGCAGCAGTTCTGACAGCGTTGGCGTAGGAGATGGGCCCGGAGTTTGGGGGAGCACAGCGGGGAATGTTGGTTGCCACGTAAGGTTTCGGAGGTTATTTTCAAAAAATAAATAAATAGCGGAAGAGAAGGAAGGTGTACGCGCGTGTCATAAAGTTGATAGTTAGGTGCAATTCCGAGTGATAGATCATGACGAAGAAATATCAACCCTTCGACTCCTGGTACTTCCATACCTCTGGATGAGACTAGACCACTTGATTTATGTATATAAATCCAAAAGAAAGTTCTTAGGCTGAGTTAAACCTAAATGTATAAATAACCCAGCAATTCCACCGATATTGAAAGATCCACTGTCCGCCAAACGTGCGCTTCTAAATAATCTTGTGCCATAGATACAGACACTTAAAGGCGTTAGAAATTGTGCGAAGTTTGCATTCTTGCTCGAGTAGAAAGGTAGAGTCAATCGTAAAGTCAAAGGAGATAATAGTAGTTTCCAGTGATATTTCATAACTAGAAGGATGTAATTTCTTGTCTCATGGTGCCTTAACCCCCAGTCTACCAAGAAATACGCACTACGATGTATTATGTTATTCGGTTTTATTTAGCAGTATGGCTTCTGGCAAGATCACGAATCAATAGGTTTTTCCTCCGCTTCAAACTCAGCACCGAAGACCCGCGCATAACGAACTATAAAGACGACATATATAGCTAGCGTATAATAAGAGTTACTCTCTAAACCAACTCTGGCTAGTCACCACATTGGTAGTCCGACGCATTTATATGGAGATAATAGTTTATACGACGACACTTATGGGAGTTCTCGCCACTTTCTGCTCGGTGTGGGGTTGTTCTATATATATGTTACATGTTCAATACAGCTTGAATAATACTCAGAATGCCTGAGCTGCCGCGGGTCCCTCACATTATGACAGCTTAAAAGGGTCGCGAAGAATGGGGGTCCAGCAACATTACTTAGATCATCGACCCTTGCACCCCCCGCCCACCACTCTCTTCTAGGTAAATCATAACTTTAGTGGAATCGGTAACAGCGGCCGAGTTATGATCACATCAGGCAGATAGGGGGATATTCGACAGGCGGCAGTAGACATGCCGCAATAAACTCCGCCTTCCTTGCACTAATATAAGCTTTTCCGCCGGGTTGAAATGACATCGAGCACGACGACGATCCGGGATTTATATCAACGGATTCAGGCCGGAGCTGATACTACATTCTTTTCTTAACCAGGATGAAGGCCGTTTACCTTTAGCGGAGGCTCCGTACTATTGGGGGGAGGTAAATAAGCTCCCGTGCGCAGTGAAACGTCTGAAACACAACCAGATCCCCGCCAAAAACAGAGCCAACCACCTATGATAATGATAACGACAGACGATACCGGACGATATAACGGCAGGGATCGATCAGAAGCGGAGGAGCCACGGCCCCGGCCCCGCTGCGCACGAGTCAGTAACTAGTTCCCCCGCCGATGTCCGTGAAAACCTCACCACAACGCAAGATACATCATTGCTCGTTGATTATGAATGGCAGAACCTCGCCACAACTTGCAGATGGTTTGTGTCGCCGTGATATTTATGCGCGAGATCGGAAAGTAAAATGAAAACAGAAAGAGCGACGCAAAGATGGCTTCACACCCATGTGAAGCACACTCCCAGATCTAGTCGGGTGGGAACAAGGCGGCGAGGCGAGATTGTGTGTTCGTGAAGGTTTACCCAAAACTGTCAGGTATTTTTTTCATGTTCATAATTTGGTGAGGGGCCAGGCTAGGCCTTCGGTGGACGGCATCCAAGGTTGCGAGAAAAGGCCGCAGGTAATACACTTGACGCGGTTGAGTGTTACCCAAACCAAGTGTTAGATATGCTGTGTTGGAGTACATAACTAACCGGAGGGCTGCTTATGGACGGGAGAGTTAATACCAGAATACACCGTAACTAAAAGCCGAACTAAAAAACCAACTCACCCAACAGGGTACATAGTGGTGAAGTGTGACCCCGACGTGATTTGAACACGCAGCCTTTCGATCTGGAGTCGAACGCGCTACCGTTGCGCCACGGAGTCACCAGGGTTGTGAGTTGTGCAAATCCTTTGAACAGTCTTGGAGCCTACAGCTATCGGAAATGACTCTCCCCAAAGCTGGTGATGGTACGGTAGTTCCGAAGATAAACCTATAGCAGGGGAGTATTAATACCAAGAAATGCCAAGAAATGGGTCGGGACTTGTGTTTTCGCAGACGAAGATATGAATAAAAATGTGTTGCTCGTGGTCATTGTTAATTATGCGCTGCCGAGGGGAAAGGGTGGGGACATTGAACCTATGGTGTGAGATGTAATTTCAGTCTTGCTTTGGTACGCGTACATGGAGGGGAAAACGTTAGTATATGTGAAGGAGAGTGGATAGAGAAGAGGCTGTTCCACTGATCACAATCACAACAATTACATCGTTACAGGAATTACAGAGCACTGTTCTAAAGCAAAGGAAAGTGGAGGAAAACGAGTAATGGGTTATCATGCGAGGACGGTCGGGTAATGGAAGGACAAGTATAGAAAGGTATCGGGCAGTATTGGGGCACGCGGTGCTACCACGTTAGTATTACGCTATTGTGATGGTAGGCTTACTATTCGGTGTCTCACCTGAATAGAACAGGAAGTAGTGCTTATGGCTACGGGCTACTCAGGCTCTACTTAGTAAAGTAGCTTCAGGACAAAGTATGATACAACCTGATGACTGGCGATTGTAATGTTCAAGGTTACGTGTCGAAATTAGAATGGAGGATGGAACTATGCGGGGGCACTTTTCTATCTGTGTTATCTTCGGATCATTATGTTATTCTATTATCGTAGTATCAGTTAGTATTAGAAAATGGGCCTTGGCATAGGTTCCAACATGTATAAATATGGCAGGGTTCTGCGACAACTTGAGGAGATCATCAACCATCAAGCCAAGGGAATCCGGTTTACAATATCACAAGTTTAAACGCTACAGAATTACAGCTTAGCACTGGCCATTTCCCCAAACATACATCCAGAGGATCAGAACAATGAAGAGAGTAAAATAGCCGAATAGTGTAATCTTTATCAAGTAATTGCAATTCATGTTATAATAACCATGCATTCATATAACTACTTATAAAACGAACCTTTTTTTCCTGGAAACAATGTAAGACCTATCCAAACCTCCAAATTCCTGCCCAATAGGATCATTGACATAAGATTGCCCGATAAAACCGGAGGGAGTATATCTTCGAATTATACGAAGTGTTTAGACCGCATAATCTCAAACCTAATCATACTCGGGTAATCTTGTTCAGCAAATCCCATTCCTCCTCCTCCTCCTCATTGTCTCGGGCCTTTTCACGCTCCATTTCCACCTCTAGAGGCGAGTAGTTAGTAACTGAAAACTCTTAAAAAAATGACAAAGAATGAAGATCCCACCGTGCTCACAAGCGGCCACTTCTTGTGCTTGGAGAATATTCTCGCCGGTCCCAATGGCTTTCAACACTTGAATCTCCTCCCATTTGAGCTCATGAAAGGAATTCCCCGCCACCATCCTAATACGGTCAATCCATCGAAGGTGATTGTCAGAGAGCTCAATCAGTTCGAGGATCTCCCTGATTGGCGCTGTCTCCTGGTCGCCGAGAGGGGTACGACCCGTTTCCCTGTTGTAACCGGTGCGGAATAGGCGGACGCAAAGACGAGCCAGAGTGTGAGCACAGTCCAGGCGATTGGCGAATGTGGTGACGAGGTAGGTGCTATTTACGCCGATCATGATGCGGATTTCATCGAGGTCTGCGCGAAGCTCTTCCATAGACCCGAGCGCGTCGGGGGTGCCATTGGTTGTCATCTTGGTTGTTATAGATTTTGATTTATGTTGTTGTGAGGATAATTAGAGATATGTATTGCTGATGGGAAAGTGATCTTACGAAGTTGGTGGGGAGGGCCGGTGTTTATATAGCCGGGTGCATCTAGTAATGGGTACGGGCCAACTCGAGTGCATTTCGAGAACCTCGAGCCTAGCATAGATTTTGGTAGCACATTACAGACGGTGAGTAGTACAATATTATTTCTGGGGGACCGAAATAAAATAAATATTTATCCTCCATGCATGATTTCCATTAATATATATTTTATAAGGACTTTCTGGGAACTTTATCCATGTCTCTAGGTATAACTATGAGAGCACATGATCGAGCCCAACTCCAAGGCTCATATAGCTCGAGCCTCTACCTCCGGAATTAGAGCTCACTCGAGTTCTATAGTAGAAAGGTCTAGAGCTGGGGTGATCTCAGTGTCGTCGGATATGCGTGCATATATCTTGTGATAAAACAACAGAATCGTCCTATAATTAATACGTGATACGTGATGCTTTAGACACATTTTTATGTTGGAGATTTAATTGTCATCCAATGTGTTTACCATGACGTCCTATTTATAGCAACGAAACTCATTCCACGATATACATATGGCGTCACTAGGGTAATTTACGCATAGCAGAATGTATCAGATGAGAATGAAACGTAGCAAAACAAAGAATTCAATAAGTAAAATAAAAGACGGACGGAGTTTGCTAAGAGCAATAAGTATATGGAAGAACTCATTGACTGGATAAAGTGGCTTTCCGTCAGGGGTGGTTTTGTCATCAAGTAATCGTTGGGGAGAGTAAGGCCACGCGCCGTTAAGGCTAGTGAAAAGGGAGAGGGCTCTCTTATATATATTAGGACACGGGCTCGCCCACCTCTCAAAACAATAACAACACGTTCAACAAGTTATGAGCCCTTGTGCTTAAGAAGCGCAATTGGAACAGCAGAATCGGGTTTTCATCACGACATCTGTATGCTTCATCACGGGCTAAAGCAAAATCTGATTTTCATCTCGACATCTCTATATTTCCATCACGAGGCACCTCTAGCTGAAGCAGAATCGATTTTTGAACATGACATCTGCAGCCTTCATCAGCTAAAGAAGAATTCGGTGTTCATCATCTCATCTCCACGCTTCATCACCAGCTCTAGCGGATTCAACCGTCCCTGAGCTCTTTACCCTCTATCTCTCTCACACGCCCTGTACTCTCGCAGCAAGCTAACGATCATGTCCAACAATGCCGAGATCTCCCCCCATTCACATTCCCGAATCCACAAGTTCGATTGATCAAACTACAAGAAGTGGCCCTTCGAAATACCACTGATTCTCAAACAACGGCTCTGCTGGGGAATTATTTCCGGAACGGACATTCAACCAGATTCGGTTTCAGACAACGACATACCTGATCCGATATCGAGGGACAGTATCCTATGGCACCAAGGACAAAATATCATTCTGTCTACGATCCTACTCGCAATGGAAAGCTGAATGCTAGATAAGTACATGGATTATGACAATCCTAAGGGGCTCCGGGAGCGGGTGAAAACAGACTATGTCACTCAAATCCGGTAAAGCACATTTACTATACGGAAGGAACTGTATGGCATCCGCTTGCTTGAGTCCAGGGGTGTAGAGGCATATGGGTACCGTATTCAGCAAGGAGTAGATCAGTTCAATCTTGCTGTTGAGGACGTGTCAATGAAAATGTTCCGCGAGGAACACTCCTTCTTCCTGGTGAATGGACTGCCGGGGGAGGTTGAACATTGGAACGTTTGTATCCAGCTGATACAGGACAAAATTGATACAGAATTGTTGGATAAAAAGCCCGACGAGATTATCAACAAGCTGTTGAGCAGGGAAGCGGAGTTGAGGAAGAAAAAAGGAATCACCTCGGACACACTCCTCTACATTGGACCCCCTAACAATCATGGTAGGAATAGTTCTCGGTCGAATGAATGATAGAGCCATGAAGCAATGCAGCCATTGCGGATACAATGGACATACTATCAACGAGTGCTTCAAGGAACAGAGAGGAGAACCACCGAGTCAGCCTAAACAGAAGAAAGGAAAGGAAAAGAATAAACCAAACAGAGCGTAAAATCTTGAGCGGGCGAACACAACATCCGTTCCTGAGTCAATGTGGATGGCAGCCTCTCAGAAGGAGGCTCATGCACCCCGGGATAATGATTTTTATCTTGATTCCGCGTGCAGTACGCATGTGACAAATCGCCGGGATCTGTTCATATCCTACCACGAATTAGAGAAAGGAAAACGTCCAGTGGAGGAATTTGAAGGTTCGATCCGGCATGCACAAGGATATGGTCACATCAAGCTCAAGGTGTCGGTTCCTAATAAGGATGGTTATATCAACGTTACTATTCGCGGAGTTCTGTACATTCCTGATGGAGTCAACTTGATATCACAAGGTATCTTTATGGAGAATGGTTTGAGAATTGTTGCCGTAAATGGGTATGGAATGAATATCTATTCCAATCGGACCCTGGTGACAAGAGCGCTACAAATAGGCCGAATGTTTCCTTTTGATATCAAGTGGGACACCCCAGCGGGGGAGGATCTAAACTTGTCCTTGATCTCAGCCTTCAAATTGAGTAGTCAGCCGTCGGGGGGAGCATCCAAGTCGGGCCTATGGCATCGCCGTCTAGGTCATTTTGGAATTGAATCTTTACGTTCCCTGTCATCACACGTCGATGGAGTTCCCGATTCATTGAAGGGCAGTTGTGAACGCACTGCTTGTGTCAAAGGGAAACATTCTCGTAGGCCGTCCAAGCCAGTAACAGATCGGGCAAAAGCCGTTCTCGAGCTTATTCATTCAGATTTTTGTGGACGTTTCCGAACACCATCATTTGGCGGAGGGAGATACATGTTACTCTTCATTGACGATGCAACACGTTTCACTAAGGTTTACATACTTAAGTACAAATCTGAAGCTTTTACTCGCTTTAAGGAGTTTAAAGCCGCGGCAGAAAAGCAAATGGGATACTGTATTAAACGGTTTCGTATAGATGGTGGTGGTGAATATACTTCCAACGAATTTGCCAAGTGTCTCCGAGGCGAAGGAATCATAAAGAAACAACGACGCCATACTCTCCTCAGTCAAATGGCGTTGTGGAGCGTGCATATCGAACGGTAGTTGAGCGCGCACGGTGCATGCTAGACGATGCTAAACTAGACAATAATTACTAGGCGGAAGCAGTAAATACAGCTGTTTATATCAAGAATCTGTCACCCACCAAAGCTCTTGATAAGATGACACCGCACGAGGCCTGGCATCGACAGAGACCAACAGTTCAGCATTTGCGCGTATTCGAATGTTTAGCATTTGTACACATCCCAGATCAACGCCGGAATAAGTTGCGCTACAAATCAGTACCGCATTTGGAATCAATCGATCAAGTCCCTATATGTTTCTCATGATGTCATATTCAGAGAAAATCAGCGATCTCAGGACTTTGAAGTTGGAAATCAGGACCATGTGGATCAATTCTTGAGCCTACCTACACATACGTCTGAAGAGACTCAGTTACCAATCACTCTCAATTCTGGACAGCGTTCTGGTACCACTCAACATTCCGACGAGTCAGAAACTTCAGAAACAAGTTCTCAAGTCTCACCGGAGATCATTGAGGGGGAGAATGTTGAGAGGGAAAGCAGTCGGCCAAACGGACATGGTTCAAAAATGATCAATGAACTTCAGTCAGACCTTATCGGAAGCTGAAATGAACCAAGCATCAGCTCCGGACGCGTAACCCGAAATTCGAATAAGGCTAGCCTGAAACAGGAAAGCAACAATGATATTGGAATTCACTATGTTAATCAAGTCTTTAGAACAATTGCTATTGACTATCAAGATGGGATATTGTTTGGGGAAATGGCCAGTGCTAAGCGATAATTCTGTAGCGTTTAAACTGATGATATTGTAAACCGGATTCCCTTGACTTGATGGTTGATGATACCCTCAAGTCTTCGCAGAATCAAGCCCTATTTATACATGTTGGAACCTATGCCAAGGCGCGCTTTCTAATACTAACTGAAACAACGATAATAGAATAAGATAATGCTCCCGAAGATAACCCAGATAGAAAAGCGCCCCCGCCTAGTTCCGTTCTCCATTCTAATTCCGACACGTAACCATGAACCTTTGCAATTGCCAGTCATCGGGTTGTACCATACTATTATCCTAGACCTACTTCTCTAAGTAGAACAGCCTACAGCCGTAAGCCCCGCTTCCTATTCTATTCCGGGTGAGAAACCCAATAGTAAGCGTGCCGTCATAACAGTATAGTACTAGTGTGGTAACACCGCATGCCCCCACACTACCCGATACTTTTCTATGCTTGTCCTTCCGTTACCCGACCGTCCTCGCATCACAACCCGTCACTCGTGTTCCCCACTTTCTTGAGTATTTAGAATAGTGTTCCGTAGTTCCTGTAACAGATATCCGAACTTAGCAGCTATAAAGAGGCAATCAATTCTGCGCAAAGTGAACAATGGAAACAAAGTATGTTAGAAGAATTTGCCGCTATCAATAAGCATAAGGTTTATAAGGAATACAACAAACCGGCGGAACCTCAACAGGTCATTGGTTCCCACTGGGTATTCAAAATTAAACGGGGTTCAAACGGATCTATAATAAGATATAAGGCAAGAGTAGTTGCGCGTGGTGATCACCAGCGTGAAGGTATTGATTTTCCCAATACCTATGCACCCATAGCAAGAATGAGCCATGTCAGACTTGTGCTGGTTGTAGTAGCCAGCCGTGGATGGGATACCTAGCAAATGGATGTATGTACCGCATTCCTGGGAAGCCCGCTTCATCATGAAATATACATTCATCCGCCTCCTGGATTCTAGGATCCTATAGGACAGCCAAACAAGAAACCAATTTGGAAACTTCTGCGATCACCCTATGGCCTCAAACAATCCCCATACGAATGGTACCATACTTTGCGAGATTTTTTGGTCAACCTTGGCTTCACTATTAGTGGCCTGGATTGTGGGATCCTTATCCTACCGCAAAACAAATCCCAAGTCATCCTAGTCATCTACGTTGACGATATGTTATTACTGGGTCAGGCTGAAATTGTTCACCAAATCAAAAAACAGCTACAGAATCGATTCGAAATGCATGACCTAGGGAATGTGTGACTACATGGGCATGACAATCACACGAGTCCAGAACTATATCGAACTCAGTCAAGAGCAATATATTCTTACTATACTCGAACGCTTTGGAATGGAGAATTCGCACTCAGTCAATACCCCAATGGACCCGAATATCAAAATGGTCAAGAAAACTGCGGACGACAGTTCTTATGATAAATAACTCTATTAGCGCATACTAGATAGTGTCATATATGCTATGACCGGATCCAGGCCGGATATATGCTTTACTGTTGGTGTACTCACTCGTTATAGTCATGACCCATCCGAAGTGCATTTCACAGCTATGAGGAGGCTACTACGCTATCTTAAAGGCACCTAGGACTGGGGTCTTAGAATTGGAGGAACCAATAGTATCACTGCATACGGCGACTCTGATTATGCTGGCTCCCGTGATGATTTCAAATCAACTTCAGGTGTTGTCATCATGATGGGAGGAGCAGTTGATTGGAGATAACGGGAAGAGAGGTCGGTTACCCAATCCACTGCGGATGCAGAGTACTATGCGTTTGGTCTGGCGGGTATAAGACTTCTGAAAATACAGCCACTTCTAACAGAAATGGATTGTAACGACAACAACATACCTCAACTGTACTGCGATAACAACGCCACTATTGCATCAGTTAAGGGCCATATCTATCGTAGCACAGAGGGAGCAGTTCACATTGGAACAAAGTTCTCTCTAGCGGCGGACCTTGTGTATAACAGGGAGATTAAGCTCGACTATATACCTACAAAAGATACAAGTAGTTTCCGGCCTTCGGCCGGTACTATATGCATACCAACCTGTCTAGTATACAGGCAAGCCGCTTTGCGGCTTATTTGTCTATTTGCCTGTCAGTCGGGGCTCTCAGGCCGCTGCGCGGCCCTCGACCCCTCCTGGCAGGCAAAGCCCATCACTATATCTAGATCTGATCTGGTCAATATGTGACTTTTCTGATATATTATCCCCATATATCAACAGATAAGTCAGACTATTTCTCCAGTTAAAGCTACAGGTATATCCCTTTAACAGCTACCAAACCGTTAGAACCAAAGCACCATCAATTCCCAGAACCAGTAGCAACTATATTAACACTCTAACACCACTCAGCACAATACCCTATGTTAATATCCATCACAACATGTTTCAAGTGAAACAAAAACATCTCTCAATGAATCGATCGGAAGACTATGAAAGCACATTGCATATGCAGGTTATAAGTATACTTATTAGATGTTAGCGGATGCTTTCGCTAAATGACTTCCAAAGCCAGCACACCATCACTTTTGTCAGTAAATTGGAATGGTTGGTACCTCGCTGTCTGAGGCAGCATGAGGGTAGGATAAAGGATTGAAAACTTAAACAGTTATGGCCTGGGGGAGTGCTGGGGAGAGGAGGGTCATGCGCTGTTTAAGGCTAGTGAAAATGAAGAGGGCTCTCTTATCTATATTAGAACACGGGCTCGCCCACCTCTCAAAACAATAACAACACGTTCAACAGTAATTACATGTAGACATTCTGACAATGAACGCCATGACGTTTAGATCTAGCAACACGCACGCCTACTAGTTACGCGTTAAGGCTTTGAATACTTTCACAATTCATGCGCACCTAAATTTAGGGGGAATGGACATCGCATTCAGAGAGGAGCGGAAGGTTCATAGCGTGGATAAAGGGTAGTATCTTCAGGCGTATTCTTTTAATATTAGTAGACAGAGGCGTGTCGACTACGCACCACGGTCACCCAACATCCGGGAGAACAGAAGGATACTGAAGGAAAGAATGGGAAAAGGTCCCGGCGATGGATCTCGCCTTTGTAGATGTTCTCTACATTCACGCTTATAGAACGTTTCACAGGTAGGAGGTTCATGTGAATAGACCTTTGTGAAGACCTCGATCTTCTTTCAATGCGAATAATTCACTTTAAAGGTCTATTACCATAGGCAAGACACCTTTACAAAGAGGTAAATAAGAGAGAAGAACGAGCGGCATCTAGTACGGATATAGGAATTCATCGTTTGAAAGCATCGTCTCTTACAATATCTACATCTCAAAGTCTACATGTTCACGTTCATCTACAACACATTCGGCGAGTAAGGAAATCGCAAAGATACCTGGAAAGGGCGGTATAAGATATTAAGGAGAGACTACATGTACATTTTATGCACATTATTCGAGTGCCAGCGAGCCAAGGTTTGCTTTGGCAGTTGCGGAGCGAGCCACAAGAAAAATAATAACTGAGAGCAGAGCAGTAATTTATGTAAAAAAAAATTTATTTTTAAATCTTCTAACGTTATTTGACTATTATTGACTGAGAGTCTGTGGTATACCTCTGATTCAAAACACACGAATCCCATTTCCCAATACTCCATCCTTCCTTGACTTATTGGCAACGCGGTTTTTGACTTGATCCGCAGGATGCAGCCGAATTTAAACCTTTTCGGTGGAGAGGTCGGCAGAGGTTCCTGTAGGCGCCTAATTGGAGAATTCGGTTGTATTTCCAGTAGACTGATTCTCCTCCTTCTCCTTCTCCTCCTCCCCCTTCTCCTCCTTCTGTGTCGCCTCCTCCTCGTCCATCTCATCATCGGTGGACCAAAGATCCCATAAGGTGAACTCACCAGGGTCAACGCACCTCGCGCTAGCCTCAGCAGCTGCACGCATCATTCTCTCGTGCGCTAATAACCGTTAACCATCATCGCAACAACCACTCTCAAGCTCAGCCAGTACTCACCTTCAGCTATCTCCCTGGCAATCCTAGCCTCCTCCATCAGCTCCCACTCTGTCATCCCCTTGACCGTCTCAATCCTCTCCTCCGCCTCCTTGATATCCCTGAGGATATACGGCAGCTCGAACTTCAACCTTTGCCAGTCTGCCCCCTTCTCCGCACGCTCTGTATCGACCTCGTTGAAATACAAAGCAATACCGTTGAGCCAGGAGACGTGTCTCTGAATTGTGGCGGCGTCGACGTCGCCGCGCGCAGTGGTTCCGGTGATGGGGTCGTATCCGGCATCGCTCAAGCGCTTGCGGTGGAAAGCCAACTTGTAGACATGGTGCAAGCGGTCCCTGAAGGAGTTTTTGAGATATGTCTCCACCTCGTCTTGCTCCTCGAGGTGGTTGGTGAGCTCATCTTGATAGAGAGCGAGCTGCTCTTCACCGACGGCGAGCGCATCGGATCGGACAAGTGACATAACCATTGCTGGTTGGGGGTATTAGTCTTGTATTTTATTCACTATCTCGAGGGTGATGGGTTTGTATGCACCTTGTGATGTTATGCTTTAAAATAAGTTGTGGATGGTTTGTTGAGGAGGGTGGGGGGGTGGATGATTGTGGTAGACAGGAACCTTGAACAACATGCTTTCCATCGTGTCTGACGTCGGTGCAATGTCTGGAATGGCGGTAGAGGGAGGGTAATCGTTAGCTAGTGTGATAGTGAAGCTGACGTACACAACTAACACACTGAGAATTTCAACATCCTCCTCGCTTCGCCAAAGAGTTTGAACAACACGGGTTTCGACCTGCTCGGTGCTGTAATAAATTATCATAATGAGCTACCAGAATGCTCCTTCAGGGCGTAAAGTTAACTCTCTTTATACCGATACTACAATCTGCGGAATCCCGGTGCAACAGGGTCGTACAGCTATAGCGAGCTTCGAGCACGCCCACCTCTTGCAAAAGATTAGTTGCTCGCTTCACAAAACTCACAACCACAGCCGGTGAGGTGGCCGAGCTAGCTATTAGATAGGACCAGCGCCTCCCTAGGTACCTAGGTTACACCGCATCCCATAATAGGCTGGTGCGATGATACTTGTATCTATGTACGGAGTACCATGAACAACTATATAGGTTGGGATGATGGATGTATGCTGGGGTTGGATATAGTTATCGCGGTTCGCTTCCTTATGCCCCGTATGTCCCTTTGTCGAATACTGATTGCTTTCCGACGCAGAGCACATGCTCTTGTCCAAACCGGACGACATATGGCCGTGGAAAGTCAACAGACACAGGAATCTCCGCTGAAGGTTCATCCATATTTACTACATGTCCACGTGTCCTTTTACTGGCGAAGGCAGTCCGTCGGTCATCATCATCATGGTCAATGTCTTCGATAACTGGGCACTGAGGGGTGATACCGTATTTTCGATAGAGCTGTTTAGCAAGAAACTATCACATAAAGTACATCTTTCAATATTGTTGGTTGGGTTTTTCAGCTGTTACTGATTGGTTCTTTCCTTCGCCCGCTCCGGTGTAGGCAGATCCCACAATACCAAGGGCACAGTTTTTCAGCCTCACTCCTGAGCGACGAACTTTTCACCAAACCTATTATTAACGTTTCGCCTTTTAAACGTCTTGGGAGAGTTTCCCACCGCGCCCCAACGATCTGACCTATACTATTTCCTCCGGGTTCGGAATACCACGACCGCTTCCACTCGGGCCATCGGGTCACTTCGGCGGGGCTCGTCACCGTCAATCCTTATTGCGCAATGGTTTTTAGGGGATACATATAACGCACAGAGATAAGACACTCGTCGAGATCAGAAAATAATAACCCTCTTGCTCGTCAGAGAGTGGTCGGAGCTAACCTCCTCCGGGATTGGTTGGAGACATCAGTATTGCTATTGATAACCTATTCATTTGAAAAGGGTTTACTGTGCTTAATTGATAAGCCCAATGGATTTAAGCGAATCGTGGATTAATTTGTGAATCAATTGATTAGATCGGTCAAATGATAACAGCTTAAGCAACCGATAACAACCAATTAGCCAACCCCGGAAGGTTACACACACTACTATTCAATTGATAAGCGATCAATTAATTGCCTCCTAATTGGGAATAGTCCAGCTTGCTAGGTGGCCAATGATCGAGGTAACGGGATAACTGAATACCGGTATAGACATCTCTCTTGAAATAGGGCGCTCGACACGTTTCATAGTTCTGGAAGGTTCTCATCATTTCATTATAGTATTCGTCATCGGCGTATGACTCACTTTCCTATTAGTCATTCTATTACTCACACGTCCATGACTCATTGTATCTCTTTTGTACTACCTTTCATTAAGTATAAATACGGGGCATTCCCCCTTAGCTAGCACAATCAACACGATCAATTACAACACTTCTCCTACATACTTTCTCTAGGTTATGAGCCCGGAGACCACTCACGCTTATACACTCTTCACCATTTTTACCACAAAGTACACTTTCTCGTTTCACTTTCAATCATGTCTGAGAGGAGCATCAAAATTCCCGCACTCCCATGCAAGCTGGATGGTCAAGGCCATTACACTGTATGGAGGGACCTTGCTACCCGCATGGTGAAAGTTCACGATCTGTGGAACTTGGTCAATGGTTCGAGCAAGCGTCCCGTGTGGACAACCACCACTACTGTACCTACCACGGCACCACAAGCATCAGGAAGCACTGCTGAGGCTGAAGAAGACGAAGAAGAAACCTCCAACAATGCCGAAGAAATCAGAGACTGGGACAAAAAGGACAACCTTGCAGTTGTATTCCTTCAATCTAACATCGAATTCGAAGTTATTCTCACGCTGACACTGGCCGACACCGCTCATCACCTCTGGACTCAACTCGAGGACAGATTCGATCGGAAAACCGTCGCCTCCCTCCACTCGCTCCTTGCCAATGTCGTCACACTACAGTACACACCCGACAAGGGTATCAAGGAACATCTAACCCAGTTCAACACTCTTTGGTCATCTCTCCTCACTAGAACTAGTAACTCTACGGACAAAACCAAAGACCCACTCGGTTACCACCTTCACCAACTCGCATCTGTCTCAGAAGCGAAGGCATCCTTCCTACTCCTCTCACTCCGGCACGAATCTCTCGAATCAGTCGTTGACAACCTGCAAACCAAGCCCAACGTCACCTTCGATGACGTCTACGAAAAGCTGTTGGATCTGGACTCACGGCGCAACAACGATGGACAGGCGGCTGGAGAAGCCTACACAATCAGGCGAGGAAACCCAGGACACGGAAACAACAACAGAGTCAGGAGGCCACGTAACAACGAAACAGGAAATCGGGACGTCACATGCACCTGGTGCACCAAGAATGGAGAATATGCAAAAGGCCACACGCACAAAAATTGCCGGAAACTCAAAGCTTTCAGAGACAAGGAGAAGCCCGCTGCATCTGGCAACCTCAACGTCGTATCTGGAACTGCATTTCACACAAAACTCGACCTCTCTTGGATCCCCGATCTTTCTGGCCTTCCCGCACTCGAAGAAACCGATGTATTCACAATGCCGGTGGACTTCGACCTCACCAACTTCTCAGATAACACCTCGGATATTACCATGCAAGACTACTTTGGCTTCATTGCAGGACCTTCCACCACCGACAACAAGGCATGGATCTTCGACCCTGGAGCAACCAACCACATGACCGGAACGCTGGTTACCGACCCAACTCCCCACACTGGAACAGTTACTGTTGGAGGAGGTCGCAAACTCCAGATAACCGGAATTGGCAACGTCACCATCAACGGATCACATGGCCTGATCACTCTGCAGAACGTATTCTTGATCCCCGAACTAGGCAATGCCAACCTGATGTCTTGGTCTTGCATCGCTAAAAAGGCATTTACAACAACTGGGACGGAAGACGGCTTTACCATCTACAAACCGAACAGCAAGGAAATTATCGGGATCGCTAACGCAAATAGTACTGGTCTTTACACTTTTGAAACCAAGGAACCATGCGCACACCTCTCTGCCGCCAGCAGCTTCTATGACTGGCACCAACGACTCGGACATCTCCCTGCTTCCTCGCTCCCACGGCTTCGCACCATGGTCGCCGACCCCAAGTCTCTCCCCACATCTGGTCACATGGAAACATGCAACACATGTGAACTCGCTAAGTCAACCAAATCTCACCTCGCTCCTCTCACCGAACCACAATCCAAACAACCACTGGAACTAATACACTCAGATCTGAGCGGCAAGTTCTCGACTCCTTCTCTGGCCGGTTTCAGTTACTATATCACTTTCATCGACGATTACTCCAGGTACGCTCACCTCTACTTCCTCAAAAAGAAGTCAGATGCAGAAGCTGCCACAGAACGATACATCGCATACATGGAAAATCAATTGGACAAAACGGTTAAACGATTTCGAAGCGACAACGGTGGCGAGTACATCTCCAATGACCTTCAACAATTTTTCGCCTCTAAAGGCATAAAGCATGAATTCACTGTACCTTACTCCCATGAGTCAAATGGAACAGCAGAACGCTTTAATAGAACTATAGCAACAATGGCACGATCCGCCTTGCTCGACCACAATCTCCCAAAAAATCTATGGGCAGAAGCGATCAACACCATGGTACACGACAAAAACCGCCTCCCGCACAAATCACTCCCGAACATGACACCATACGAAGCACTTACCGGAAAGAAACCCTTTATTGGGCACCTCCGATCCTTCGGTGAAACCATGTTCATACACATACCCGTCGAAGCACGACCAGCTGGAACAAAACTGGATGCAAGGGCCATAACAGGACAATTCTGCGGATACGGAGACTCTGAAAAAATCTGTCGCGTCTATATACCATCACAAAGGAAAGTAGTTCTCTCTCGTCATTTTAGGTTTAAAGGTACATCCGTAGGGGAAGAAATCGAAGTCAAAACAAAAACCGATACACCCCCTAAACCAAAACAAATCGAGATCAAACAAGAACCACCCTCACGTCCGTCAACACCAAAACAACGTAGGACATACGACGACGACCCAAGCGACGACGACATGATCAACCAACAGATAATGCGCGAAACCATGGAACATTTCTCCGACACTGATTCGGAAGACCACGCAAGTATAGTGGGGGCCGGCTATACGAGGCCCGCCACTGAACGTACCCCGCATGATGATAAGGAAACAGATACTGATCAACCGAGACGTAACCCAGCACGGGAACGGAAACCTCCGGTCAGATACGGACACAACATTCAGCATGACACTACCCTAACAGAACCAACAAACTACCACCAAGCGATCAACAGTCCCGACTCCGAAAAATGGCAGAATGCTATGAAAGTTGAACTCGACTCACTCGCAAGGAATAACACATAAAATCTGGTCAACACACCGGATCACCGCAAAGTGGTCGACTGCAAATGGGTATACAAAATCAAACTCGGGCCCGATGGCAACCCCATACGGTACAAAGCCCGACTAGTCGCAAAAGGTTTCTCACAGGTCCCTGGTCAAGATTTCGATCAAACCTATGCCCCCGTCACCCAATACGAATCCATCAGACTACTCCTCGCTCGCTGCCTTCAAACCGGCGGTCAATGCAATCAGATGGACGTCACAAGCGCATTTCTATACGGCGAACTTAAGGAAGAAATCTACATGAAACCTCCTCCAGGCTACCCCACTCCCGGCAAAGCATGCAAACTAATCAAATGCATCTACGGACTCAAACAATCATCAAGGGAATGGTATGTTCGCCTCTCAAAAGCGCTAATCAATATAGGATTCAGAAAAGCAGACTTCGACCATTGTGTCTTCATACACAAGACAGGGGAAGTTGTCATCGCAATATATGTAGACGATATCCTCATCTTCTACTGGTCCGTTGAACGCAAAAACCGCGTCAGCCTCCTCCTCCACTCTGAATTCGAAATGATGGAAACTGGCACAGCCAACTGGGCACTCGGAATCCACTTGATCCACACTAAGACTGGCATCATCCTATCACAGGAAGCTTATCTCAAGCGTGTACTTATCAAATATGGCTTCAACGAATCCAGACCTGTGACAACACCCATCGACAACAACGTCCACCTCCAAAAAAGAACGGAAGCTGAAAAAATCGACGATCCAACAACTTATCAGTCGATAATCGGTTCACTCATGTACGCAGTCATCGGCACTAGACCCGACCTCGCCTACACTGTCACCATGCTCTCGCAATTTTCTTCCTGTCCCACTAAGGCTCATCTAGCTGCAGTCCATCGCGTCCTCCGTTACCTCAAAGGTACCCTTGATTGGTCACTCTTTTACGCCAAAACGCGACCAACTGCACTCATCGGTTACAGCGATGCAAGCTATGCCTCCGACATCGACGATCGCCGCTCATTCACCGGCCACTGCTTCATGCTAGGGGAAGCTCTCATCTCCTGGCGCTCTTATAAGCAACGATCTGTCGCCACTTCTACAACTGAAGCGGAATACATGGCCCTTTCGGACACCAGTCGACAACTGATCTGGTTAAGGAATGCAATTCACGAGCTGGAACGAAAACCGAATCTCTCTTTCATTCTTCGAGGCGACAACAACGGCTCTCTCTCTTTGGTTAAAAATCCTGTCTTTCATAAAAGGTCTAAACATATTGACGTACATTTTCATTTTGTTCGGGAACGATTTGAGGATGAATTATTTGAACTGGAATACATTTCTACGAACGAGAACGTGGCGGATTTACTTACAAAAGGATTGGACAAAGGCAAACATGTTTTATTTTCTTCTACTATTCACTGTGGCTCACGAGGGGAAGTCTTGAAATAGGGCGCTCGACACGTTTCATAGTTCTGGAAGGTTCTCATCATTTCATTATAGTATTCGTCATCGGCTTATGACTCACTTTCCTATTAGTCATTCTATTACTCACACGTCCATGACTCATTGTATCTCTTTTGTACTACCTTTCATTAAGTATAAATACGGGGCATTCCCCCTTAGCTAGCACAATCAACACGATCAATTACAACACTTCTCCTACATACTTTCTCTAATCTCGAATCCCAGCAATGAAGGCTTAGTAGCTGACTGATAGCCGAATTAGAGATAATATTAGCAAAGGATACGATGCCGTACGGTGACCATAACGTGGACATTCTTGTCACGTCAAACAATAATGGGGTGTTGATGTCTCATATTCTCACGGCGGCGTTTACCCGAAGATACGCTTCTGGTATCACCTACCACCTCCACCACTGAGCAGTTGAAAACGCCCCAAGACTAAGGGAATATACCGCCAGGAGACACCTCCCCACGTCTGAGTACTTCACCCTCGCCTGATTCGGCTAGCTGCTGGAACTTTAGCGTCGGTGAAGTAACTTAGGAGGAAGACATCTCTCAGAGGAAATAGAACACCACCATTGAGTTCGGTCATCTAAATATGCTATTTGGGATTCTGGCCCTGATGCTCACCCCGGGCGCCCCTGGGCACACGGCTCATGGGCCTGGTCTCATGGCATCGCCGGCAGGCGGCATTGCTCAGTATTGCATTAATTAACCTTTATGTTTTCATATTGAGAGTTAGAGTCCCAGGATCTCCAAAGGCTGTGTGATGATCCTGGGCGATTGGTTGTTCTTTCTCGCTCACCAGGGTTTTAAAAGATCATCTTGCTTGCAGGTCACAAGCGCTTTGTCCATTCCAGAGACAGGAAATAAACCGCCATTGGCTTCGACAGCAACTAAGTTCCTCAAGATGTTTTCTGCACCTTTAAAGAATGTGAGGTGCAGAGAATCGGAGCTGATACAGTTGCTCGCTGGCAACAGACAACTCCCAAACCTTGGTCCACATCCCACCAGGGTGATAAGCGGGGCCGGAGATATGCATTTACGACAGCATAGGCTAGTAGAATAAGGTTGGGCATCATTCCAACGCATTTGTTGAGTGTTTCCCTTTAACCGTGTCCCCTCTCACTCAAATTCAGCGTGAGGATATTTGCGGGGGCTAGCTGCTATTGGGGCTCTCTTGCTCCGAAAAGACTAAGAATCTTCCCCCAAGCGGAAATGATCTGTTGGTACACGGTGACAGGCGCGATTTTTAATATATTTGCAGGGAAACCTTATTAGTTTTCCCACGCCGCAGGGGTTGAAAACTGAGGAGGGGAGGAAGTACAGCTCAATTGGAACACCATGGCAGAAGACAATTGGAATTGTTTTATTCTGGCAGACATGTACGCGGTGAGGCTAGATCGTTTCCTGGTGCTTGTGTGAATAGTTGACTAAGGCCTTCCTTTTATGGAGTGTTAATGGGGTGTATGTTAATTAATGGCCTGTGGTGTCCGTGGATGCAAGACAGGAGGGTGTGGGGGGATGTTATGTACACTTCACATGATTGCTGTTTCCCCTTGTCTAGATCTCGTACGATCCATAGCTTGTATATCATTAGGACATAGTCCACCGCTGCTAGCTCGCAAGTACATTTAATGTTGGGGGGGTTGGTTCTTGAAGGAGGTGTTCTCCTAGTTTCAGAGGAAAATACATCAGTCCACAGAGCAGGGAGACTTATTTTTCGTCTGCCGGGTTATAGCAAGTACAACGCATAGCAATACATCATTGACAGAAATGAACCCTTGTGCATCAGGAAGACCATAGAGAAGTGAGGCGTCAGTTTCACTGAACAATCTTTGAAGACCAGGGGGGGGGTGTGTTTACAATAATGCCTAGGAAAACTTTCCGGTAGTTCAACTGGTCTACAGTAAATCAAGGAACAACCTCTTGTACTCCTGGCCACGAGGAAAATGATGTACAGCATATGAAGAAAGAGGAGATCAAAGCACAAAATCTTGATTCTTGAAGTAATTTCATTTCAAACTAATATTTCTGGCTGCGAGAAATTGTGGCGAATCAAAGAAACGCACTCTTGTCAACATGATGACTGTCAGGAAACTGTAAACTCAACCCGATTCAACAAAAGGAAATTCCCACTTCTAACACAGTGCCGCAATTAAATCCTGAGTTCATCCCTTGTCGTGTTTCCTCATAGCGATCTTCCTAGGCTTGGGCGTTCGAAGGGCCCGCGTTATTCGCATTGTCGCCCTTGGTGGCGGGATGGAACGAGTCATTGATTGCATCCTTTTGCTCCTCTTGAGATAAAGTAACATATTAGTAACTACGACAAAGAGGGGGAGTTGAGGGCCGGGGGGTGTGAAAAACATAGAGAAGGAAACGGAGAAGGCAAAAGAAATGAGAAAGGAGACTACATACCAATCAATCCGGAGTACCTGAGCTTCCATGCCTTGTCCAAGTCGGCCTCGATCTCGATCTGCCTCAGAAAAGTCACCACGTCGGCCCTTCGATCCTCAATGCTGCTACGAAGCAATCTACGATTTTCATCGTTTATGACTAGGTTGCTCCTTTCCCTTCTGATCTGGGTGAGAATCCACGGGATGAGGACTGGCACTCCGCTATTGGGCCCAGCTCTGGTGCTGCGGGTTATCGGGTTGTATTGTAGCCTACGAAGCATAGCACGATAGAAGGCGAGCTTGCAGGCCGTCGCACGTCTAAGCCTGAATGACACAGTGAGGTCATTCTGGCTGGTGAGAAGCTCCTGGCGAGCGTTGTGAAGAAAGGTTTGGAAGAGAGGAATGACGGAAAAAAGAGACTTGGAACGCGCCCTATAGTGGATTGTCAGGACAGATGAAATATAGTGAATGAATATGGGGAATAACGGCAGGTTTACCTGTTGCCCATTGGGCGGGGGGGATATTCAACCATTGCTTGAGGCATCTGTTCCTCTTGAGACATTGTTTGGTTGTTATATTTGAAGTTCGGTAGAGTGTGAAGGTTGGTGAAGACTTAGTGTGAGAGGGATGTTTACGAATGTCGATCTGCCTTTTATCGGCGTGGTTGATCGAGAGTGGCAACCACAGTAGGTTTTGCGCTCCTCCTGAAAATTGGGGAGACCAGGCAGGCTTTTGCACCTCGCGGGATCAGGTGTGATGCCTGTCTGGCCAGAGGTGGAAACAGTCCGCCCCCTATTCAGTCCAGACCGGTCCGCTAAATGGTCGAACCAGACTGGAATGACAACTTTCTCTAAATGGTCGGTTTAGTCAGGCCTTCCAATGGGCTCGCCGGGGCCGGACAACGCCCAGCCCGACCAAGCCCAGCCCATTTAACAAACGCCCGGGCTAGGCCCAAGTAGCCCATAAATCGGGGATATAAATCTAAAGTGCATTAAATGATTAAAATAGATGCAGTTCATCTTTTCTCAGCACATTTAATCTTTCTTCCATCTACGAAATACATTTTGGTGTTCGAACAATGCCAGTTTTCCTGCCCAAGTCCAGGGATAATAGCCCGGGCCCGAAAGGACACCGGCCCGGCCCAACCCAGCCTATTAACAGTCCGGGCAAGCCCATATAAGACAGGGCCCATTGGAAGCCCTGGGTCCAGTCCATACCAGAAAATGGACAGGTCCATCTAGTAATATCTGGCCCACTCGGAAAACGCTCTTCCACCTACTATATCAATTGGTTTTGGAGAAAATAAACTGAATGTCCTGAGAAAGCTTGCAAGAGAGCAGGGCTTGAACCATCAATAAATGGTTTTTGTATCAATATTTGGAATAAAATACTGTTATGCGGTCTAGACTCGTCCATCGTGGTTTCGTCCAGTCCGGTCCGGTCCATGATTTTTCAAAATGGTCTATTCCAGTCCGATGCCATTTTCTGGGCTAGTCTTGGCCATATCACCCTCCGCCCTGGCTCGTGCCTGGGACATTGTGCCTCGCTTTGAAAACATAGGCTTAGTCAGTTTCCAAATTAACGGTTCCACCCAGATCTATCTGTAAATACACGGCCTTTCTTACTGCGTAAGATTCTTCTGCCTAATTACCGTATTAAGGCATTCGCTAGGGATGGAAACCTTCCGGTACACACTTAAGTACTTATCTCTCATGTTTTTCAATCTATATGGGGCGATTCTTTCTTATCAATAATTGCCTTTTCCTACGCTACCTGAATAGATCAGAAAGATAAAGAGAACCGATTCACGAATGGCTAGGGCATGGGAGAGTGGGAGGAATTAGTTCTGCATTCCTCATGTTACGAGTGTCACCTGTGTTCAGGCAGTCAGAACGAAGAGAGAGAAATATTAGATGAAACAATTTCAAGTTTTTATAAGGATTTAATTGACGACTTGTTGTTACAGGTAAATAGTTCATTTAAAAAAAAAGGGAATACCTTTATTTCTAATAGGTAGCGAAGAGCGAAACTAATGAAAGCTAGATCCCGATATTTCCGTTCTATAAAGACCCTACTCCCTGCCATTGTTTTCTTCAAAATCTTCCCATCATGGACGATCCAGTACTAGTATTCGCGGGTAGGTTACGAATGGGTTACTCACTAGCGGATGAGCCAGTATTCACCGAGTGGCCAAACAAAACGGTAGTCGAGAGATATTCCGTGGATGAAATCCCTGTCTATAATATGTTAGGAAAACCCATCACTGTAGGGGATGAAATAGAACACACCAGGATCCCACCAGCATCCAACTTCACGAAGGCACTGTTCCTCTCGAGCAAGTCGTTATCCGCTTTGATATCCACCATGAGGTTTAATTCTGCCGCCTTCATCTCGTACATCTGCCGTGCAATGTATTCACGCCAGTTTTCTAGAAATCTCAGATCCTGCACCATATTTTCGATTGCTGCTCGTGTCACCTGGATTTCCATTGGCTCATTACAAGCAACATCGGCAGACGGTGGCGTTGTAGCGTAACCGTCTTGATGGAGCTGAATCCGTTCGAAGGTAAGCATAGCAGCTGTGCAATGTCGCCGCTTGTAGGTCGAAACGAGCTCCTCAGTAAAGCGAGCTATTTTGTTGCGGCATGAGGCTAACATGTTCGCTAGGTACTGAGAATACTGAGGGTCAGGGGAATGAGTGGGAGGCATGACTGCTAAGGTTGTTAGGCTTTGATACTTGAGTAGGATAACTAGAAGCCTACCTAGTTACTTTTGACCTGATACTTTGTTCCTTTACTGTTTTGGTAGGTTGTTGGTTTGTGAGGAGATGTGTGTGGGAAGGAGAGTATGTGGTGTGAAGGAGGTAGGAGAAGAGTTTGGTTGTAAGGTGTTAAGTAGGTGACCTTAAGTACCACCTATACCAAAATCAGCCAAACGTGCACGGTGCAAAACTGTTACAGGAACTACGGAACACTGTCCTAGAGGCTTGGGACATTGAGGAATACGAGTGACGGGTTATGATGCGAGGACGGTCGGGTAACGGAAGGACAAGCATAGGAAAGGTATCGGGTAGTGTGGGGGGCACGCGGTGTCACCACGCTAGGCCCATACTATTATGACGGCACGCTTACTATTGGGTGTCTCACCCGGAATAAAATAGGAAGCGGGGTTTACGGCTGAAGGCTGTTCTACTTAAGGAAGTAGGTCTAGGATAATAGTATGGTACAGCCCGATGACTGGCAATTGCAAGGTTCATGGTTACGTGTCAGGATTAGAATGGAGAGCGGAACTATGCGGGGACGCTTTTCTATCTGGGTTATCTTCGGGAGTCTTATCTTATTCTATTATCGTTGTATCAGTAGTATTAGAAAGCGGGCCTTGGCATAGGTTCCAACATGTATAAATAGGGCTGGGTTCTGCGAAGACTTGAGGGTATCATCAACCATCAAGTCAAGGGAATCCGGTTTACAATATCATCAGTTTAAACGCTACAGAATTATTGCTTAGCACTGGCCATTTCCCCAAACAAAAACCTACGCGAACATCCCCTCAGTAGGTACAAAACCTATATGTCCGTCCCCTCAATACATGTACGCCTCGAATTCCACTGGAATGTTTTGGAAGGTGAGAGAGAGTCTTCACATATTGGCAGAAGGAAGAGAACTCTCTCTTAATCTATCTTAGTCGATAATTCTGAGAGCGCTACAAACTGAATTCGTAGGGTTTTTTGTTAGGCACGCGATGGAAATCACTTAGCAAGCTGGCAGAACATTTCAAGAAAAACCTTCGGCGTCGTTATAAGTATTATCCCCTAACTGAAACGCTTTTTGTCCATGTGGTTGAAAAGTGAAATAGCTTGCAGGTCAGGTCGAATATATTTTTTAAATGATACGTGGCGATGTCTGCAGGTTGGTTACATGGTCTTGAATTCCGCAACGCGAGAATAAGAATCTACCCTATAGCACTAAATATAGATCGTCTAACATGCTAGAAATGCTCACCCCAACATTGGCCGCGAGCAACTAAGCACGAGACTAATATATCGTGTCGCCTTGGCCAAAGTTCTCTATTCGTGGCTGGTATTTACTATTTAGCAGAATCTCGAGAGACATCTCAAGACTCTATAAGTGCTATCTACAGTCATGAATATCACGAGTTCCCAATAAAGAGGAACCGCAATATAAGAATAACCTATCAATATTTGAATTTTCAAGTCTTATCCTGCAGCCTCCACTAGTATACCCGTATCGATGGAATGAAAGTTTCCGAAGAATTACAACACTGGTCCAAGTTAATGAATGATGAGCAAAACCTAGCCCCGGCGTCCAAACACGGTTACCTCTGGAGAAAGCTGACTAGAATTGAAGAAACCTTAACCAACTTTTATTTATTATTCCTTTACCATTCCTAGAGTTTGTTTGCTACCTGAAGTTTCTCGATCCCGGATGTAGGACTGGAATTCCCATAGGTTTAGAAAACCTTTCCGTCGAGGTTCCTTCAAGTTAGCATGCCCTCATACAGAAACAGACTCTGACACAAGTAACCCCTGGCCGAATGCCGAATGGGAAACAACTACATTGTTTCTACACCCCCCCCCCCCGTCGCGCGAATCCTAGTTCCAAATCCCTTTTTCTGTTTTCATTATTCGGATTCTTAATTCAGAAATAGGTGGTAGGCACATTTAGAGCAGATGGGCTGTCGGGAAGGTTCTTGATATATAATATAAAAGGTCCAGGGGGAAATTTGGAAAGATGGCGTGCTCATCACTCCCGAGTATTTCTCACTACATGTAAATTGCTATGTTCAATGTGTATCCCGCACTACTAATTCTTCTTTATAGTGAACGGGGGGGCGGTGATCTCAACTCTAGAGGATAAAACTCTGGATATGTAGGGGATGGTATGAAAGACCAATAGATACCGTCATATATATAGTTTCCCCAGACTAGGTTCGTGTATTTTGTCGGGGTATTATTATAACGGAAGAATTAATTTTCCTTTCAGTAACAAGATATTTTCTACCGTTGCAGAAAAAAAGAGAAGAAAAAAGAGAATTAAAGCAAGATCATCAGCTTTGTACAGACGTTGCTAGGCGCGCTAGGGGCAAACGGCTAGTAATACGATAGTCTGTGTGGCTGTTTGCTGGGTTTTAGTTACTAGTAGCTAAAGAAAAGGCTGGCAGAGACATAGGGTTTGGAGGGGCGACACACAGGCACCACCGACCGACACACCCACAACCCCCAGACGCGTGTAGTTTTCCTGTTTAATCTTTGCCATCATCAAAATATACATGCTCCTAGGCTTGGCCGTTGTCTCGCTCATTATTGCATCGTCGACGAAGCCACACAGTAAGCACAATTAACAACCGGCGAGCAAAACCAGCGACGGGTTAAAAGGTTAGAAGAACTAGCTTAGCCCCCGTTTAATCACATCAAAATCTAACGCTCCTGGAGCTACTCAAGACACCGAGCAAGATCGACGATAATTCATTCATTTATCTTTCCACTTTGCCTACCTATCTATCATGGATACTTGTACCCCCCAAATTGTGTACTCTCACGGGCAAGAAAATTAGAACGCCCCCATCTCGGCAGAATTCGCAAACTCCGCGTACATCAGCTGGTTCAGGATATTCGCCGCCCAACTATAGCGATCCGCTGGCATGTACTCGGTGACGGGCCTCGGCTCATCCTCCGCTAGGCAGTGTTAGCAAGCGCTACCTCGATAGCTGTCAAGAATTAGAAATCTCGGGCTTACACTCTGCAGAGCTGCATGTCGACCAGTCGCTCTCATCATCCACTATGTATTGTTAGGAAGCTGTAGCTTGATATGATGTATGTCAAGTATTGAAAGTGTTGTATTTACATTCTTCAGAGATGCACAACGGCTCCCCACCGGACACCCTGACACGGGTTCTAGGAGGTTCGTCGCTACTGTCGCTGTCGACGAGGGGGTGCTTCTGACCAGCAGCGTTCCTGGACGGAGAGGCGGCTTGGATTGCGGCATTAGCTACAACGAGAGTTGCGGCAGGGGTTGCGGCAGGCAGTGCGGCAGCAGTGGCGACTAGAACCTTTGGAGGAATTGCAGCTGGAATTGGCGCTCGGTAAAATTCTCCAAAGCCCGGAGCATGAAAGTTCCAAACCCGGACCGGCAACATGTCGGAAGGGATCAGTCTTGTGGATCCGGCTCGGGCATTTCTGTGAATGGTACCCGAGGGGAGAGCACCGGTTGTACTAGACTCTGCTCCATTCATTGCGTTCTCATCGGCGGGGTTGGTCATCGTGGTGTTTTGCGCAGCGGTGGGGTAAAACCAGGTTGCGGTATGTGGAGGGTTGCTGTGGTGTTGCAAGCTGCAAGGCCTTGCTTGTGCAGAGGATGTGTTAGGAATGACTCTGACTTTTGCGATGGACGCGTTAGAAGGTCACGAGACCTAAGGATGCCACAAATGAAAATGCACCATGGATTATGACGAGACATGACACCCGTGTATAGCGAAAAGCCGTGAATGGAGGAACTACGTTCAGGCAGTCACAGGGACTATACCCACACTCTCCACTACCCAAAGAGACTCAAGCTATCGTGAAGGACACAAATAAGAGGAGTTAAAATATATTATCCATGGCTCAAAAAGACTTTACAAAAGCGCATTACGCAAGACGGCCACATTTGCCCTACCGCTCTGCGGGCCACCAGCATCACATTGTTGGTTGTGACAAGTCCCGAAGTTGAAATCAAAAGAATTGTGGAACAGGACGAGGTATACCAAACACTTCCACAAGTCTGTCAGTGCTCTAACAATTACCTCGTTGAAGTTACCTCAATGCACAGCCGAAGTCATAACAGTTCCAAAGGATTGACCCTTCCCAGGAAACCGTACACATCAACTTGTACAACTAAGAATATATAAATATCCGATATCTACAACTCAGACACTAGGAATTAGCAGTCCAGATATCCTCCAATTTACCCAACTTACATACGTTGCTAGGCGTAAGATTCCGACTAGGGAAAAATGTTGGAGTTAATTTGGTGCTGGTTTCCCGAGAATTGAAACTGGAAGATGGGATTCTGGACATCATCATGAAGTTTGGAAAGCTGCACATTTTGGCGTCACTGCGGTCTAGTACATATCGCTAGCAGCCTACCTCCGCACACAATAAACTTCTTGGTTGAGAATTGGGTAAGGGTCTGGGGATCCTTCTTGCTGATGCTGGGAAATAGTGGAGTAGGTGACTAATACGGAGACCCAATTCAAGACAAAAAGGTCACTGTGAGAAAGGATGAACCTTGGTAATGTTAAGGAAAATGGCTAGTGCTAAGCGATAATTCTGTAGCGTTTAAACTGATGATATTGTAAACCGGATTCCCTTGACTTGATGGTTTTATGATACCCTCAAGTCTTCGCAGAATCAAGCCCTATTTATACATGTTGGAACCTATGCCAAGGCCCGCTTTCTAATACTAACTGACACAACGACAATAGAATAAGATAATGCTCCTGAAGATAACCCAGATAGAAAAGCGCCCCCGCATAGTTCCGTCCTCCATTCTAATTCCGACACGTAACCATGAAGCTTGCAATTGCCAGTCATCGGGCTGTACCATACTATCATCCTAGACCTACTTCCCTAAGTAGAACAGCCTACAGCCGTAAGCCCCGCTCCCCATTCTATTCCGGGTGAGACACCCAATGGTAAGCGTGCCGTCATAATAGTATAACACTAGTGTGGTAACACCGTGTGCCCCCACACTACCCGATACCTTTCTATGCTTGTCCTTGTTACCCGACCGTCCTCGCATCACAACCCGTCACTCGTATTCCTCATTGTCCTCAGCCTCTAGAACAGTGTTCCATAGTTCCTGTAACACTACTCCCTCTTCCTAGACGTCGCCCTCGACCGTTAAAACCCTTCTATGATAAAAACCCTGTGGGAAAAGTCATAGAGTAGGGAAAGGTATCGAGCTTAGTCTCGCCTGTTCCGTTGTCGTTTATGAGCCCGGTCATTATCGATCGCTGGGCCTTGACTTCGCGTATGGGGTCGTATGTTCAAGGTTGGCTGGAAGTTCTCGTCTGCCAATGCCTCCTGTCGCTCGGGTGTTGCCAGTCGCTTTCGTGCATTCTGTTTTCTGGTAGAATCCGGATCCTCACGGTAGGGTCGCAGCAGCATCTCGTGAAAGACGTCATGAACCTTCTATTCTACCGGAAGCTCAAGGCGGTAAGCCCGACTGCCCACCACTGCTGATACTGTAAATGGCCCTGTGAATTTATCCGACCACTTGGAGTATCCTCCTAGGTTCCGAGTATCCAGCAAGACTTTCTGACCAATAGTGAACCGCTGTACTGCTGGTCCTGGCTTTGACGCCATCCTGTCGAAAGTTTTCTGTAGCGTGTCTCTCGCTAACTCATGAGCCGTGATGATCTCATCCAAGTAGTTATTCCCAGTAGCATCTAGTCGTTCGATCTCTGCGTCCGTAGGCCAGTCCGTTCGGGGGTGGAAGCCATAGTTGCAGTAGAACGGCGATTGTCCTGTCGACGTGTGCTTCGCATTATTGTAGGCGGATTCGCAGATGGGTAACAGGTCCTTCCATTTCTTGCCTGTCCCTGCCGTATATGCCCGAATATAACCTTCCATATGTTGGTTGGTCCGTTCTGTTTGGCCGTCGGTTTGCGGGTGGAATGAAGTAGAGAGTCTCCTACGAATCCCCAATCTTTCCGTGATTGCCGTCCAAAATGCTGATACGAACTGTGTTCCTCTGTCAGAGACGATGCTTCTAGGAAGTCCGTGGAAACGGCAGACATCTTTGACAAATGCGTTAGTGGTCTTTTCCGCGTTAATTCCCGTCATTGGAATGAAGTGAGCCATTTTCGTAAAACGGTCCACGACTACCAATATGTTGCGGAATCCTGATTTCTCCTTAGGCATTTCTACTACGAAATCCATTGAGATATCAGTCCAAGGTGTGGTGGCTAACTCTAGGGGTTGAGGGAGTGACAAGTGTCTCCGACGTTGCTTGGCTCTCTGACATACATCGCAAGTCTTGACGAAGTTGGCTACATCGGTGGACATTCCTGGCCACCAGTAGTTCCTATCAATCAACTCAAGGGTTTTATCCCTTCCTAGGTGCCCCGCTACGGGTCGATCATGATGTTCCTCAATGACCTGCTTGACCTCATAGCCCGGTACTACCCATCGACCATCGTGGGTGGGCCATTCGAATCGGGACTCCATTCAGCGGCAGGCTCTACCTTTACGATAGCAGCCTCCGGTGGTCCAAAGATCTCCAGGTTTGAGTCAGGGAGGTGTTCATCCGGAACCATCCTCCGAACCCAACGTCTTTCCTGTTCATACCAACCCTGTAGTGGCTGAGGCAGCTCTACGCTCGGTATCTCGTACCACTGATCCAACTGATTCCATTCCTCTTCGGGTTGCCAATCACTTCAGGCCCAGTTTCTACGCTGGTCCGTGATTTTCTGACAAACTGTTCTGCACCGAGTAGCTGTTTTACGGGCTGCTCACGCATTACTCCCCCTTCCATTGCGAACTCCGGACGCCTGGTGAGTGCATCTGGCTTGCCGTTCTTTTCGCCTGGTCGGTAATGGATCTTGAAGCGGAAAGGTGCTCTCTTTTCGGCCCATCTGGCTTGTCTCCTCGACAACTTCTTGGTCGTTGTGAAATACTGCAGGTTTTGGTGATCCGAATGTATCTGGATACGGATGTCCGTCCCTTCCAGCCAATGTCTCCAAGTCAAGAGAGCAGAAACTATTGCGAGCATCTCCTTGTCGTAGATCTCATAGTTAACCTCTGCCTCGTTGAACTTGCGAGAGTGGTAAGCTACCGGATGTAGGATACCGTCCTCGAATACCTGGGAGAGTACTGCGGCCTCGGCCCAGTCACTCGCATCAGTCTCCACGATTGCTTCGCGGTGTTCGTCATAGTGTCGGAGTATTGGAGCAGACGTAAATCTCCTCTTGAGCTCATCGAACGCATCTTGCTGTTCCCTGCCCCATTTCCATACGGCACCTTTCTTCAGGTGATCGGTCATAGGTCTGCAAACCTCAGAGTATCGGTGGATGAACCGTCTTAGGAAATTGGCGAAACCGAGGAAGCATTGAAGTTCCTTGACCTTGGTTGGGACTAACCAACCTTCGATCGCCTGGACTTTTTTTGGTGATACTCGGTTCCCTTTTCCTGATAGTATAAATCGCAGGAATTCTACCTCCTGTTGATACCATTCCGTTTTCTCGAGGTTTCCGTATAGATGGTGTCGTCGCAGTCGCTCCAAAACTTCCCGTACAAGAGTCGTATGCTCTTCTCTAGTCTTCGAATACATTAAGATGTCATCCAAGTAGACTACTACGCCTTGATCTAGAAGATCCTTGAATATGGTATTGACCATGACCTGAAACGACGCAGGAGCGTTGGTCAAGCCAAAAGGCATTACCCTATATTCGAAAAGGCCGTATTTCGTTCGGAAAGCGGTTTCCCATTCTTCGCCCTTAGCAATCCTAATCAGATTATAGTCATTTTTCAGGTCTATCTTCGTGAAGTAGAGTGCTCCTTTCGTTGCGTCGGCCAGCTCGTTCATGAGTGGCAGTGGATAACGGTTCTTGATTGTGATTCCATTCAAACCACGAAAGTCGACACATAACCGAAGCTTACCATTAGCTTTCGGAACGAACAGGACGGGTGCCGCTGCTGGGCTAGTGGAGGGGACTACTTTGCCGGAGGGCAAGTTCTCGTCCAAATACTCCCGGAGTGCCTTATCTTCAGGTGGGGAGAGCGAATAGATCGGTCCCCACGGCGGCTGCTTTCCCTCCCATAAGAGGAATGGTATGATCCCATTCAGAGTGATCAGGTAGTCGAGCGGCTCCTTCCTTGGAGAATACGTCGGCAAATTCCTGAAACTCCACCGGTATAGCACTAACGAGAGCCTCGTTTACCGATGCTCTTGCCCAAAAGGGGTGTTGCTCGATCGTCATCTGCTTCTTGGGTGACGCCCTCAACAGCCTGATGACCAGCTCTTCTGGGTCTTGATCGTATATGTCTTCGACTGATACGAAGCATCCATGGACTATACAGTTGTTGCTATGGAAGCTGACACTGTTGCGTCCCCAATGGATGGTTGGTTGATGCTCCTTGAGCCATCGATGTGGTATGACGAGGTCTTCACCTGCAAACGAGCCAACCTCACAGGTAATAGCCCTATCTAGATGGTTGCCGATGCGGAGGGTAAGAGGTTGAGTGATGTGGGTGCCGGAGTTGGGCATAGGGTACCATCGGCCTGTCTGATGATGAGAGGCTTTGGTCGAGGTTGAGTGGGTATTTTCGCACGGTGGATACAGTCCCAGGACATGATCCAGTCCTCTGTGCCACTGTCTAAGAGTGCATTGACTGTTGCAACATGTTTGGTGCTAGTTGCGGGGTGGTCCCAAGAAATCTCGATCGCGAGACGGGTTTCTCGTGTGTTGGAAGACATGTTTGTATGTTGGTTTGGAAAAAGGTTGCTTATTGGTTTCTTGGATGTGGTTTTTCGTTGAGCGCGGGGTGAGGGGTTTATATAGAGAGTTCGAGTATTTGTTGATGAAAATCATGGGACAACACTTACGCGCCAGGCGTTTCGGGGTGTAACCCCATCCTCAGAGTGTGTGTAAAGAGAATTGAATTTCCGCGCGTGTAGCAAAACAAATGTAGAAAAATCCCATAGCCAACTGATAAGAATAACCATAATACATAAAAACCTTGTTTCAAATAATCAAAAGAAAGAAACCGTAACGCAGTATAAAAAACCCCGAAAAATAGAAATACCCAATCAATTTTGATCCTCCAAAGTTGTAATCCTTGCCCTAAATGTCTCATTCTGGGGGCCAATTTCCACTTCTTTTCACCCTCCCTTCCGTGGTTCTTTCCTCCGGAAGGATACCGTTTCCTCTTTAGGTCGGTTAACCTGACCCTACTCGTCGCCACGCAATCTTTCGCGAAGTGGTTATCTCTACCACAACGGAAACACTTTCCTTCCTTTTGCCACTTCGCTTTTTCGTCCTTGGTGACACCTAAGTCATCCGAGGCCTTGGAGTTGTGTGCTGGCGCGGAGAAAGTTTTCCGAGGTGCGGGGTTGCGCGATTTTCGCCGTTCCGACTTCTCCTCACGAGGTTTCACGACATCCTTGCCGCGTAAGATTTCTTTCCGGGCCTTCACCTCGTGATCCTTACGTCCGGCCTTCCTAACCCAGGCTAGCCATTCCGCGAAATCTTCTGGTTCCACGATCGCGTTCGAGAGGCGTTGTTCCAGCGAGGAGTTTATTCCTGTTAGGATCATGGATTTCATCACGATGGGTCCGACCTTCGCGTCCCATTCCAGATTCTGCATCTCGTTGATGTAGTCATCGATCATGCCATTTTGACGGAGCCTATCCATCTTCTGCTTGGCTTGTTCTTGACTTGTTCGATTGCCGTACTGAATCCGTAATTCGTTTTTGAAATTCTCCCATGTTCCGATGCTGGGGTCTACCGATAGTCGCTCCACGAAGTTTCGCCAGAATTTTGCCGCACTCCCGGTAAGTTCCAGGGATGCCCACAGGATCTTGGTTTGGTCGTCCCACCGGACTTTCCTCTGAAGTTCAATTAAGACTTCCATTTGGTCGATCCAGTGTCGTACGTCTTCGTCGGCTTTTCCGGAGAAGGGGATTTTTGCCTGTTTTGGCGTATCTCCCAGGGTGGCGCGAGGGGGTGCATGAGGTCTACCCCTTGCTGCCTGTTACGGCGTCTTCGCTCCTCCCGTCTTCTCTGCCTTCGTTCGCGTGCTCGACGATCGTCCTCTGAATCAGAGAAGCTGGATGAGTCTGAGGGGGATGGTTCTCGTGGTCTTGCGCGGTTTCCGCCATTGCCATTACTGCCATTGCCTCCCCTGCCTTCTTGTTCACTTTGCTGGCTCCTTGCCTCAGAGCGAGGGGGTACGGGAGGTTGGCTCCCTGATCCTTCCGGTCTCTCTCCGGAATTGCTGGGGGGATTCTGTGGAGGTTGGGGGGGTACTACGCCACCGCCTCCTGAGCCTTCGGGGGCCGCTGCCATTCTATTGGCTGCTACCCGCATCTGCTCAATGATCTCCTCCAGGTTCTTCTTTGTGCCTGCGAACTGGTCTTCCATCGCAGCTTGTTTGTCCCGCTCCATCCTTTCGAGGGTAGCTATAACCTCCGCGGGTATCTGCACAGGGCCATCTTTCGGGAGTTGTTGAACGAAGTTGGTCAGCGCATTTATGTGCTGATCCTGTCGCTCCTGCCTTTCCTGATGAGCCCTAGTAGCTTCCACGATCTGCCCAAGGACTTGGCCGAGGTTGCTGGTAGCGGCGGTGGATTCCGCTCGTAGCTGAGCCATGACCTGGTTGAGCTGATTGTCGCGTTCGGCTCTGTCCCCAGCGAAATTGGCGTGGAGGTCCTCGACGATCTTGTTGGTATACCCCTGCTGCTGCCGGGTGAGTTCCCTGAGTATGGGGATATCCCGCACGTGCATGCTGAGTTCCTCGATCCCGCGGCTGAGCTGTTGCACCACGGGGGCCCCTTGTCGCTGGACTTCTTGCCCAATAAGGTCGCCAAAAGGGTTCTCCACCCGCCGTTCCTCTACGTACATGTTGGTATCCTCGTCGTCGTCCATTACCCGAGACACCGAGGGCCTCTGAGTAGAGGATCTCTCTCTGATTGGGTGACGTATGGGGAGAACTCCCGGTGGTCTACCTGCCGCCTCCTCGCCTGCCCATAGGATTCTTCCTGCCTCGTCGATGCGAAGAGGGAGCCTATCGGCACATCTCTCTCTTTCCTGTGGCGCCTCTTCGCTTGGGTCTCCAAGATACCTCGATCTCTCAAGGCGATTGAACTCTCCATGTTGTAGTCTTCCTCCGACCGTTGCTGATGAGCCCTTGACATTGCTAAGTTGCTCGAGTTTGAGCTGTGGATGCCTTCTGCACCAGGGTTGAGCAATGAACCATGGGGCTGGATGAGCGAGTCCGAAAGACTGTTGGGAGAGAGTGATCTTGATTGGGAAGAGTTCTGGGTAGTTGAGGATTTCGGGATCGTGTTCCTCGAAGGTAGCGGTGGTTCCTGCTTCTGCGAAGAAACCTGAGTAGTGAAGGTATCCGCAGTATAGATGTTCGGCGCTTCCTCTTCGAACGATGAAGGATGTAGCGCAAAGGTAGTTGTTGATGGCTGCTGTTGCCACTCGGGGGTGCATATAGTACCTTGGTCTTTTCTAATAGACTAAGCGCTTATTCTTCTACTGAGAGCACGGTGACTATCCGCCACTAAGCAAAATACTCAGAGTATTGGTTTAAGCGAGTAGTTGTCTTATCAAGACTTTTTGGTAGTGTATGCGATAGGTAAAGAGTAAAGTTAGGGATAAGGTACAATATAGTGTTAAGGAAAATGGCTAGTGCTAAGCGATAATTCTGTAGCGTTTAAACTGATGATATTGTAAACCGGATTCCCTTGACTTGATGGTTTTATGATACCCTCAAGTCTTCGCAGAATCCTGCCCTATTTATACATGTTGGAACCTATGCCAAGGCCCGCTTTCTAATACTAACTGACACAACGACAATAGAATAAGATAATGCTCCCGAAGATAACCCAGATAGAAAAGCGCCCCCGCATAGTTCCGTCCTCCATTCTAATTCCGACACGTAACCATGAACCTTGCAATTGCCAGTCATCGGGCTGTACCATACTATCATCCTAGACCTACTTCCCTAAGTAGAACAGCCTACAGCCGTAAGCCCCGCTCCCCATTCTATTCCGGGTGAGACACCCAATGGTAAGCGTGCCGTCATAATAGTATAGTACTAGTGTGGTAACACCGCGTGCCCCCACACTACCTGATACCTTCCTATGCTTGTCCTTTCGTTACCCGACCGTCCTCGCATCACAACCCGTCACTCGTATTCCTCACTGTCTTAAGTCTTTAGAACAGTATTCCGTAGTTCCTATAACAGGTAAAGAACTAGGAAGTGTACTTAGGACTGGCATTTTCCTTTACCTCTTTCTTATGAAAAAGTATCGGTCACTCAGGCTGACCTCGGCCAGTGTGGACTGATATCGTGCTTATAATTGCGTGAGTTATTACACAACGTGTACTGTCTTCCAACACACAGGCTACAATATAACCAACAAACCGATTCGAATTGACCGGAAAGACAACCTGCCAATTCTTAATTTATTCTTGTACTGAGGGAGAGCGTGTGGGAACATTCCCCCCGTTTCGTCCAATGAAGGTACGGTACAGGGCATCAAGATATCAACGTAAAATTATTTCACCCCTTTCGTGGTATATTCATCACCTACAAACAGAGTGGGCTTTCTACGCTAACTATCATTTCCAGCCCCTCTACCACATCGATGCCACCTATCTCCAAGTAGCCCCTAAAGGCTGCTTGTTCTCAGCCGTCGCACCAAACCCGATGACCAAATCAGATGCCTTGCTGTTCTTTGCCATCACGTCCTACCGCACGCTGGCTCTCGCGCACCATATTATACACGCAATGGAGGCCGGCTATATACAGACATGTCGTAACACGGCACCTCATATACTTGGCCCCTGAAGTTGAACGCTCTGGTGCGGTCTGCAGCTGTTACATGTTGGATAGAGTTAGCCTGAATAAGCTATGGAGGGGGCTGAGATTGGTTTTACGTTGAGGAGTGTAGAGCTGCAGCTCGCTCTTTCAGTTCGCTTCTTGTGTGGTAGGACACATCTGTCGTAGTTGCACTCTTCGTACTCCTCATACTCCCCTAGTCCTCCTCGGGCCTCGCCCTCAGTGATGCTTGTATCCGCGGTTGCAGCGTAGTCAAATTCATCACCAGAGTGAGAGGAATTAAGTGGATTCTAAGCGTTGTCTCTTCTTGGAAGCAGCGCCGTCAGCAGGCACTACGGCAGTGTCGAATGTAGAGGGATCCAGAGCAGTGTCGACATCGACGACAGGGCAGCGACAGTGTGTCAATGTTTTGGTGGAGGGAAAGGCGTTTTAAGGGAAATTGGGCAACTTTATAGACGACTTTGCCAAGGAGTCAGGCCCCTGTCACACATGATTTTGAGTGTATATACATGGGGGGGATAGGTTTTGCCACTCGTGAGGGTTCACATCATTAACCAAGGCCATCGCTAATGAAATGAATCAACAGAGAGTATTCTACTATTATACCAGGAGCGTTAACCCAGGGTTGTCCGCACGTATATGCCAAACAATAGAGCCACCAAAAGTAAATTGTATTCCCCAACAGTTACAAGCCCGCTCTGATGCCATATACCGTTTGATTATATACCCCACCGAAATGTCTTGTTTGAGTACTCAACTATCTTGAGATCTAGATGAGGAACTCCAACGGCTACCAGGAAACACCGGAGACACTCATCCTTGTTGCGTTTAACATGCCTTTAACTGGTAAAGTCGTCAGTGGAGGTTTGGTAAAGTGTTGTTAATGGGACACGAATGGCTCTAACCCTCAGCCGTTCAGTTAATAGATCAAACAATGTGCTTCTCGAAACCTTTTGTATGGGAAACGTCAGATCCAATGCATTTCTATAGCTACTAGAAGAAATCAAATTGAAATTTTAACGTTCGGTGTGGGAATATGTTTATTATATAACCCCTCTTCAAATACCATCGTGTCGAGTGGGGAGTGGTAGACAGGGTTCCTGGATACAAATCAACTTCGATTCACAAGTCTGATAGGTTGGGAGCATGAGTTATAGGGAGTGACAGAAAGCTATTATATAATGCCATGTGAACAGTCTTCGTTATTACTTGAGAGAGGTCCTTGTGTCGTTATCATTTAAGTGAACTTGAATTAATTTCATTTTCTAACTGCATACCTTGTCTGATAAATAATCCAGGCAAATAGTTATCCAAAGTAACATGGCAACTGTAAAGAACCTCGTGACAGATCACAAGGATAATCCATAAAGAGATATTCCCTACAGGTTTCCTGAACACGTTTCGGCATCGCAATCTGTCTCAAACTACCCAAGAGAGTTGCTTCAGCGTTCCGAAACTTCCTTCCCTACGCAGTGACTTGCTGGTTGTACTGGTACTCTTCGCCTATCATGCGCACATGGTTAGCCAAACCTGTCTCAGTCGTTCATCAGTAAACTTACCTTCCATCTTAATGATATGGGGTTCCTCTATTAGGTATAGTCAGCTCACTTCCACAAGACAACCCATTCGGGGATTTAACCTTCTCTATTGATCATGACGATCTCGGCTCCTCGGGGTTTCCATCATATCCGATTCGGACGAGTAGTCGGGAGTCATGTCCATCCTATTTCTCACATTGACCTCCTCTACAAAATACTGTTATTTCAACTATATACATAAATTCTGTTCACAGCACCTTCTCACCTTCATACTCCTCCATTTGCGCTACTCGGCTTCGTTAACCAATTTCTCATTATATTCGACTTCCACCTCGTGCTCCGCGATCTCCACTTCAAGATTGTTGATGCGATACTCAACCGCGTCGGTTATACTGTCAAGATCAATCCTTACTCCTTTGAGCTCTTCAAGCCTGTGGAGTATGATCTTGAATAGTCCAGTCACTTGCATGGCTCCGTGGAACTGCAGAGTATCAATGTTTTCAATCTGGGCATTGATGGCCTACGCAACTTTCCCAATGGCTATGAAGCACTTCGTGAGCTGAGCCTGGTGATCGATGAGCTTGTATTGAATATGCGCCTTTCTCAGGGTATTGTACTCTAGGTACGTAGGGTCGGCCGTATTCTCATCCATCAGGTCGTAACTAACATAATGCTTGTGTTTGGCATTTCTAGAGGAAGGTTGGTAGCTATCAGTAGCTGATTCCATATAGTTATTGAATTTTGAAACCTACTTGGAGCTACTTGTATGGAGCATTTTGCTGATAAAGGTGGATTGGGTGAGTTTTAGATTCCGAAGGTTTGTGTGTAGGAATTATGATTTGGAGGAGTGCGGAGAGAAGAGGTTCTAGGTGGGTTACTATCGGCTCAGATGGAACTGAGAATCCTGGTTGCAGTCTTGACCGTGGCAGCCCAAATACATTTTGCACCAAACCCCAATACGGTGCTAGTGTCTGTTCTAGACGAAATCTCCGCCAACATTGCCAACACCCACCAGCGATATTTCCAGGTCGCCACCTGGCCATTAAGGAGTCCAATCACCCGACCTCTGGAGATATCCATTCTTGTATAGATGTGCGATATAGTGATATATACATTCAAAGGCACATTCATCCTCATCAACCTATATTTATATAATAACCACACACAATTCCATACCTCTCTCGTGATCAGCTTCCACTATATATATACGGGTTTCCTCCTTAGAGGAAGTCTCCTTAAGCGGCCGTACACTGTGCGCCAGCTCTTCCATATCCTTGTAACCGTTTTAATTCTTCTTCCTTACCCCATAGAACCCCTGGTCGAATGGGTACGCACCGACCATTATAAGTACCAAGGAAAGCAATAGGATGCACCTTCACTGACTCCCGTCTGCACAGTAGAGAGATGGTTAGCCGGATTCTTCTGGTTCGACCACGAAGTGGTTCAGTCAATACGTTTTACCGGAAGGTACATTCATTCCCGTATCTCCTACATCTTATTTGGTCCATTTTACTGATTCCAGTCAGTGGATTATAATTCACAATATTTATGGACCATTGCTAACTACGTGAACACAATATCGAAGAGAAGCCCTATAGGTCTAAGAACAGGATGCCAAAATCAAATCTTTCTACATACAGTTGACCTGTAGTCGCAGCTAAACTTGGTGTGTTTCATTCTAATATCTTGAGACTTGCCAGATTCCACGGACTCCAGTCAGAGAAGACCTACAATCAAGGGGGTATTTCTGAATTCCCTGATGAGGGGGTCACTCAGTAAGCTCCATAACTAAACTTGTTCCAGTGTAAGTGGGAATAAGAGCAGCTTGCATCACAAGTGTGGATTCACTATCTTTGAATTTCTGGGTTCAACTTTGACTTATGGAGGTTAGAAGTTACAGGTTTGGCATCCCGGGGCTTTAAAGCACTAACGACCACAAATGCGTTGGCAACAATATTTACATCTGGAAGGTGTTAGGATCCGGAGCTGTGGTGTTGTCTTGTAATTGTTATTATGATGATGTATTTAAGAAACTTTGTGACAAGCGAAAAAGAGATGTGCGTTTTAGATTTTCACAATTGGTGGAGGAAAAGCTATCGAGACTTTAATTCCTCTACACTATGGTACAAAATATGTGTACTAGCGTTTAACCCAAACATCTCAATTGCGCAACTTAATCAAACAGGGGGCACGGTAAACCTCGGAGCTTTTTTAAACTTGAAGGTGTTTATCATTTTCACATTTATTTAACATAAACCTGGATCTGGGCTGCTTAATTAACTTAAACATGCCTGAGTTGGCATCTCTAAAATCAAACTTCCATGAGTTTAGTTTACACTGAACCTTAGTATCTTTTACATATATTAATCCTATCAAACCTAAATACCTTTACCTCAAACACCCTAGTGTTTCGTTTACTTTAAACCCCTATAGTACCTGCCTCCCTACCTAGACCCCTACCTCCTAACTTACCATAAATTAGCACCAAATTGATGCCTAAATTGATGCCCAAATCCTTAGGTAATTGCACCAAGTCGACGCTCAAACCTTAGCCCAAATATACGCCCAAAGCGACGACTGACAGTGCATCGAATCAATGTCAAATAAACTCCTGATTGGTGTGTGGGCAGGTAGGTAGGGAGTCAGGTACGGAGGTAAGCAGGCAGCAGCTGGTCGGAGGGAGATATAAGCGGGGTACTGAGTATGTAGCCGGGTAGGTGGTAAATGAAGCAGCTAGGTACATTTAGGTGGAGTGTGGGTTACTCTGTACATTTGATGCTAGTGCAGTGGCATCAAGGTGGACATTGGAGAGAAAAGGTCAGAGGTTTGACTGCTAGCACCGTCGAACTTCCACTAGTAAGTATGGAATAAGAGTGCTTCTAGCAAGGGGAAGACTGGGTATGGTATGAATATCGTCAGCGGAGGCTACAAGCCAGGCACAATGTACTAGACGCAGTCACCATTTTATTTTTTACTCTAGATTTCTGCTTGCTGCATTAGCTGAACCCAGATGAGTTCAACTCCCTAGCATATACGTTTAAAAATTGTTTTCTATAAACTAGTTTAAACTCTGTAGGTTAAATTTAAACAATTCGTAAACGTATATGGTACAAGTTGAATTCACCTCGCTTGGACTGGAACTGTTAGAAGCTTACCTATAGCTATGGAGAGTACACAGTTTATCATTGCTAGCCCTTGAGTTTACCCTAAATTGGAGATGGCTGTTTAACTCAAATCCCACTGTTTTGTACCACAGGGGATGGGGAGGTTCTGGAGCGCAGAGAGGAGGGGAGAGGTATCTTTATACGTAGAGAAATAAGGTTAATTTTTAACTAAAATCTACCATCAATTAGTAGAAATGACGAAATAACCCCGGTAAATGACGATATCATCGATTATTATACGCTAGGGCCGGGGAGAAAAAGCTATGAGGGTTTCAATATTCTTTCAGCGAATATATACGCAAATTCCTTCCCGAGGACCGCCGTACAGAACAGGCAGATTTCGACATGATTTCAGGGAGTCAAATAGACTGTGATGCTGCTGCAGGATTTGGGAATTATATTATCATTACACTACACATAGCAGTATCAACATCTCCGATCAACCGCTCTGTGCACCAGGGAATACAAACTGTGAAAGCTGAGAAAACAAAGGAAAGAAAGAAAAACTATACTTAGTTGGGCGGATAGATAATGAAAGGTAGTAGGGAAGTATGGTATAGTTTAATTTCAAAGGTTCTAGTTACTGCTCACCAGAAGAGAATATGTTTTTTATTGGAGACATAACTTCGTATTCCATTCGTGATTAATGATAAACATAAGAAGCACCCAATGAAAATACATGCTATTAGAAGGATGACTCCTATACCGCTTCCCGAACTGGTTTGAAGTTTATAGCGCCTCTCAAGGTACGTGGCGGCAAGGATTAGAATTCTCCTCAGCCTGCGATTCCGACCACTACTATCCCTCCTAGTCGACCTCCTCCACCTTCACGCCATGGTCGTACTGATAGTCTTCGTCTAGCACAAATTCTCAGGTCGATTTCCCCAAGGCGATTATGAGCCGATCTTACCTTCTTCCTTGATCATCTGGTTGTCCCTGGGAATCTCTATCTCCTCTGATTTGATCGAGGGGGAGGCGTCCGTGTGATCGCTTGCTCTTCGTTGATTTGGTCTATAACATGTTATGAGCCCGATTCTCTCAGGACTACGCATAGGACATTCTTACCATCATATTCCTTCATCTGGTCGGCCTCAGCCTCATCAACTAGTCTCTCGTTATAGTCTACTTCAAGCTCGATCTCCGCGAGCGCAGCCTTGAGACTCTTCACAAGTAAGGCCGTCTCATTCATGATGGGGGCAGAGTTTGATTTCACTCGTTTGAGCTCCTCGAGCCTATAGAGCATCGTCTTGAAAGGTGCAGTCCCCTCAGTGTCCCCGTTGTACTGGACCTTATCGATGGTTGCGATCTGGGTGCGGATGGCGTCTTCCGCCTTGTGGTTATTTGTGATACAGACCGCGAGCTCATCTTCGCGACTGATGACAGCGTAGTGGAGCTGGTACTTGCGGCACGTGAGGTACTCGAGGTACATCGGATCGGCAGTATGTTCATCCATAAGGTCATAGTTTACGACAATGCTAGTGTTCGGCATCCCTGGTGAAGAAAGTGGGTTGGTAAGTATATCTACACATTGAATAGTATAAGGCAGAAACCTACTGAGAATGAAGGAAACTGCGAATCTAAAGGTGAGTTATTGTGGTGATTTTGTTTGGATATCGAGGATGTGAGAGCATCTGTTGAAGGGATTAAGAAGCACGAGGTTCTAGTTAGGGTTGCTACGGGCTCAAATGGAATTGGGAGCCGTGGCGGCAGTTGTTACCGTGGCAGCGCAAATACATTTTGCACTAGACCCCGATACGGTACTAGCGTCTGTTATGGCCGACCTTTTTTTGGCCATTGTTCATTAGATATCTTTGCTGCTCTCCATGTGGGCGTGGAGGGAGACAGCTCGACGTACTATGATTTCCATTTCTCTATTGCTATTATGGAGGTAATATATAAGCACATACGTCCAAATCGCAGTTCAGCTCACTCAAAGTATACGAGAGCAGCTCAAAATCTTAAGCCTCCTTTGTTATGATCAGCGTCCACGACATATATACAGATTTCTTCCTAGAGGAAACCTCCCCGCACAGCCGCAAGATGCAAACAACATCTTTCAAATCCTTGCCCATCCTTCTTACATACTGCATAGAACCCTTTGGTGCGATGGCAAATTCACAGACTGCTAATATATAACTAGTTTAACTGCTAAGGTAAGCAACAGGATGCACCTTCATGAAACGCCTCACTCCAGTCAGTGCAGTGCAAGAGAGATTGTGAGGATTGTTCTACCTTGATTATGAAGTGGTTTACTTTACTCAATAGCTTTTACCGGAAAGTGTGATTATTCCTCTACGTCTTTTAATCCCCGATCGATGAAGGGGTTGCTCAGCACCCATGACTGGACTTGTTTCAGTGTCAACTGAACAAGGCCAGCTTCTGCCACATGCCCAAACCCTCTATCTTCGCATTTCTGGGATTGACTTTGCCATTATGAAACATTTCTCCTTTAGCCTTCCAGTCCGTTTCCTAAGCTCCCGCTGTCTTTACCGGCTTTGATTCTCGCAGGAAAGGTCAGTCCTCCGGTTAGCTCCCGATCACTCACGCGCAGCCCACCACGGGGACATGGATAATCGCGTACTAAATAGATGGTTTTAATGCTTAGTTACCTCGCGAATTCGAAGCACGCTCAAGGAGGTTTGGCATCATGGGATATCACTCGCTTTGTGGCAGGTGCTGGAATGTTTTTGAAAGCCACGCTGTGGTGCTTAGCGTTCGGGATGTGGGCATTGCAGTTACTAAAATGACAACATTCATCCTAAGGGCAATTAATGTACCCAGGTATTGATTTGTATCTATATGCTGGACTCATCACTCCTACGCAAGTTGGCTATATCACCATCCATGCCCCTTTCGGGTAAAGCGACCCGAAAGATCTGCAGTAAGGTTTGAAAGCACAAGTTACATGGTAGACCTATAGTGTACTTCTCTTTAGTAGAGCTCATGTCATAAATAGATCTCATATCATAAATAGATCTCATATATATATACATAATTTAAGGTATTGCTGAAAATACCTAATCCGGAAATGAAATCTATTCAGTTTGTGGTCAGAATTCACGACTCTTGAAGGCCACGGGAGCACAAGGGACCCCCCACGAGCCAGAACACAAGTTTCGGGGTAATTATATAGTTCTAAATTCATGCTCTACAGGCCGGCTCTTACACGGCATGCTCTTATATATATTCATCTTCGCGGGTTTACGTAATGAGTTATTAATGAATACTAGTCCATTCTTTCAGAACTCAAATGTTCGCAGCTGCTAAAAAACAGCACCGCAATACATAAGGCCCCTAAGTCCAGATACAGGATATCAGGGTGCATAGTAGCTCGACTATATTTTCTCTCTCTTTATTTAGTCTCTAAAACTATTAATTACTTAAAATATCTCCATTGTGTACTCAAAAACTCAAATATCTCCGCACCAGCGCTTCTTTTACCCGGGGGAGCGGCTAACTCCGTATTCTTTCTCCGCCTGGTCCTCAGGGTTGAAATATATCTATTGTTCGCGTCCTCCCTTAGTGAGCCCGAGCTAGACATACGTTCGATCCCACCACTTGTAATTGAACATGTAGGACTATACTGTAGGTACCACAGGTCACAAGGATCGGGATGAGGATAAGGAGGTGCTTCATCCTCCCAAACCAGAGGTTTCTCTTTCTGTACTTGTGGTGTTTGTGTACTCGATTCTGGGGGTAGCCCGTGAAACGAAGAAGAGAATCCCCTCCAAAGCGTGGGAGAGCCCTGTGAGGAGTTGTCTCATAGGGATAGTCAGATGTCGTTCACAATTCACAATTTTACCTCATGCCGAGGTATTGGAGTATTTTTTGCAATTCTCTGTGTCCTACTATAATATTCTAATCCCTTCAGACACCACCACCCACCCCTCGCCCCCGCGGATGAGCAGGAACCCTCCATATCCCTAGACCACCCATATCCAGGTCTTTAGGAAATGGATAGAAGGTCAGGGAAGGCTTGCTTTTAGTCCAGGGGCTAGTAACGTTGAGTCTGGCTATTTAGATTCATAGACGTGATGGGTTGAAGGTCTGGGGAGGTGGGCTGGAGTTAATAGCTGCAAAGTGGATGCACCGAAGGTCATAATAACCAACTATAAAATAAGGATTGGGGATCTAGTTGATGTATTGGTGGTTATTGGTCCTCACATTACTTGTAAGAAAGAAATTATTGAAGAGAAAGAGGATCTCAGAAGAACCATTGCTATTGAGCATGCTGCTGGTATCATATTGGGTTGGGCTGGGAGCCATGTGGTACATCGACTCTGGTACGATTAGGATAAGTTATCCTTTTTTTTATGTGTAGTAAATAACAATTTCTGCATGATTGGGGTGGAAATGATAACTTGTAGGACAGACAGGATATCGTGAGGAACTAAACCCAGGCACTCAGCCCAGGAGGGATAAGCTATCCAGGCTGTCACGGTATCTCAGCTAGAAGGATATACTAGCGATTATCACGAACCTTTACAGCTTCATTATACAAATATCTTCGGATTAAGAAATCATCAATCAGCTATATCAGCATCACCTTCAAACCATCTCCTTCAGAGCTAGGGTCTCAAAAGTTGGGAAATACTATTGTTTAAAGGTTGAGATGCACATCATTCTGGCGAGACCGGGTCTCATGCGTAGTGCAGTACGACATCACTGACAGCTTCATGATAGCGGTGCCGGTGATGGCGGTGATGACCTCCGCCTGCCAGCTGCTGTGAGTGTTCCCAGTCACTCTAAACGTCACAGTTCTCGACCCCTCCAGACCCTGCCCCCCCCCCTTTTCTCCAGCCGCGTAGCATCCACAGACAGAGGATAACTCACCAGATTTGTAGGATAGCATTACCGTAATAGTGTAATAAGTACCTCTGTTACCCTAAATAAAGGTAAAATATACCCTTTTCTACCAATTCGTCACCACCAAACGGTTATCCTGACTACTTATCTATTCCGTTTTTGTACCACAGGGGAGGCACTCGAAGAATGGCTCAGCGAATCCTTTATAATTTACAAAAGCAGATTTACCACTCCCGATACCAGGTGTTCTGTTTATCCATCATAATCCTCCCCCCTTTTCCGTTTTGGTTTACCGGTTCTTGCCACGAGGTTCACGCAGATCCAGGGCAGACTTGAAGAAACGTGCGAGTAGACCCAGCTCGCCTCATCTCCCTCCATGAGCCTCTTGAGCGCGTCTATCTCCCATAAGATCATAGGTTGAGTCCTCCGCAGTTCGTGAACCGTATCCGCGGCCCCAAGTTCTATGACTGTGAGATCGATGGTTTTACTGATATGCATTTTCGTCTGAATCGTGCGTAGCTGGTATACCTCCGGGGCGGTCTCTGTATCGATGAGGCATTCGAAGTCTTCTGGAGCTTTGGGGTGGGCGCGGAGATCCTCGCTGGCACGGCATGTGAGCACCGCCTTGTTGTTCCGAGGCTTGCGCTCGAGGGTGCCTAGGTGGTAGGCAGCGTTGACGATGTAGGCGGGGGTCGGATACATAGTTACTACGCAAGTCTCGGTAAGTAATCTAGTTGTTGTATAATAGAGGTGGGCATTTGATACTTACCTCTTCGCTTGATAATTGAAGAGGGAAAATGTGATAGGTTGTTGTGTTTTTTTGTTTTTGAAGGTGTGAATGGTGGAGATTTTGGAAGAGAAGATCGGGTGGAACTCAACCTCGCACAGGGTAGACGGTGGTAACGTCACATGACCATGCACGGCACAATTATCATACGCGCGGTTTGCACCACCCCTCAACTCAATTAATTCAGCGGTCCTGGGCTTCAAAAAAGTCAGGAAAGGTCAGTCCTCGTGACTCTTAGGGTTAGCCAGGCGAGGATATCCCATATACGGGAATTTTGGCCGGACTACCTCCGACTTCTGGGGCCATCAATTTTAGGTTCGTAGAATATGGGTCCAGCACACATAACAAACGACATCATTTGACGAAAGGAAAAAATACAATTAACATAGTACATCACTGACCCACCAGCTTTCCTCACGCCATTTGGATTCATAGGCGGTTTTCAGCCGTTGCAAAGCATGAGGGTATTGTCCACTATCCCACGATAAGCGATATGCATGTCTTTCACGATGCTACTGCAAGAAATCATTATTCATAGATTTTACTGTAGGAAATTACTATCAATTAGTCCCGCACCCGGCCGGAACAAGCGAGACTGGGTATATATATCACGTCCGGGCTAAGGCCACGCGGCAACGAGCTTCAACTATATTCTCTGAGGATACATCAAGATTGATGTAGAGAGTAGGCTTCAGAAACCACGACAAATGTGTAACTTCCAAATATTACATAGTTCAGAAATCATACTCAGTTGTCAAGGCAATCATGACAAAATGTGAAAATTCAGAGAGTTGAATTGCTTGTCTAATATTATAGTATACCTGTTACAGGAACTACGGAACACTGTCCTAGGGGCTTAGGACAATGAGGAATACGAGTGACGGGTTGTGATGCGAGGACGGTCGGGTAACAAGGACAAGCATAGAAAGGTATCGGGTAATGTGGGGGCACGCGGTGTTACCACACTAGTACTATACTAGCATGACGGCACGCTTACTATTGGGTGTCTCACCCGGAATAGAATAGGGAGCGGGGCTTACGGCTGCAGGCTGTTCTACTTAGGGAAGTAGGTCCAGTATTAGTATGATACAGCCTGATGACTGGCAATTGCAAGGTTCGGGGTTACGTGTCGGAATTAGAATGGAGGACGGGACTATGCGGGGGCGCTTTTCTATCTGGGTTATCTTCGGGAGCGTTATCTTATTCTATTATCGTTGTATCAGTTAGTATTAGAAAGCGGGCCTTGGCATAGGTTCCAACATGTATAAATAGGGCTTGATTCTGCGAAGACTTGAGGGTATCATCAACCATCAAGTCAGGAATCCGAAAGGAATAGGGGACTACAGAACAGCGACTCGCTAAGACCTGTAGAGACCGCCGATTTCTGAGTAACATCCGTTTGATGAGTTGCAAGTTGGACCTGGCGGGTTTCTTAGCGAGGTATTTACTACCTACTCTACGCTATTGGAAACACTAGAGATCCTTGAAATACTTGAAGAGCAAAGCCAGATTTTATTTCTTAAGTACGCTTTACATAGTTACTGTTGTAATCGGCGGTAATTTTTTCAAATGTATGGCTTATAGGAATGAAACACTATATTGTACCTTATCCCTAACTTTACTCTTTACCTATCGCATACCCTACCAAAGTCTCGATAAGACAACTACTCGCTTAAACCCATACTCTGAGTATTTTGCTTAGTGGCGGATAGTCACCGTGCTCTCAGTAGAAGAATAAGCGCTTAGTCTATTAGAAAGACCAAGGTACTATATGCACCCACGAGTGGCAACAGCAGCCATTGATAACTACCTTTGCGCTACATCCTTCATTGTACGAAGAGGAAGCGCCGAACATCTGTACTGCGGATACCTCCACTACACAGGTTTCTTCGCAGAAGCAGGAACTACCGCTACTTTCGAGGAACACGACCCCAAAATCCTCAACTACCCAGAACTCTTCCCGATCAAGATCATTCTCTCCCAACGATCTTTCGGACTTACTCATCCAGCCCCCTGGTTCATTGCTCAACCCTGGTGCAGAAGGCATCCACAGCTCAAACTCGAGCAACTTAGCAATGTCAAGGGCTCATCAGCAACGGTCGGAGGAAGACTACAACATGGAGAGTTCAATCGCCTTGAGAGATCGAGGTATATTGGAAACCCAGGCGAAGAGACGCCACAGGAAAGAGAGAGATGTGCCGATAGGCTCCCTCTTCGCATCGACGAGGCAGGAAGAATCATATGGGCAGGTGAGGAGGCGGCAGGCAGACCACAGGGAGTTCTCCCCATACGTCACCCCCATCAGAGAGAGATCCTCTACTCAGAGGCCCTCGGTGCCTCGGGTAATGGACGACGACGAGGATACCAACATGGACGTAGAGGAACCGCGGGTGGAGAATCCCCTCGGCGACCTCATTGGGCAAGAAGTCCAGCGGCAAGGGGCCCCAGTGGTGCAGCAACTCAGCCGTGGGATCGAGGAACTGAGCATGCACGTGCGGGATATCTCCATACTCAGGGAACTCACCCGGCAGCAGCAGGAGTATACCAACAAGGTCGTCGAGGACCTCCACACCAAGTTCGCTGGAGACAGAGCCGAGCGAGACAATCAGCTCAACCAAGTCATGGCTCAGCTACGAGCGGAATCCACCGCCGCTACCAGCACCCTCGGTCAAGTCCTCGGGCAGATCGTCGAAGCAACTAGGGCGCATCAGGAAAGGCAGGAGCGACAGGATCAGCACATAAATGCGCTGACCAACTTCGTTCAACAACTCCCGAAAGATGGCCCTGTGCAGATACCCGCGGAGGTTATGGCTGCCCTCGAAAGGATGGAACGGGACAGACAAGCTGCGATAGAAGACCAGTTCGCAGGTACAAAGAAAAACCTAGAGGAGATTATTGAGCAGATGCTGGTAGCAGCCAATAGAACGGCAGCAGCCCCCGAAGGCTCAGGAGGCGGAGGCGTAGTACCCCCCCAACCTCCACAGAACCCCCCTAGCAATTCCGGAGAAAGACCGGAAGGATCAGGGAGCCAACCTCCCGTACCCCCTCGCTCTGAGGTAAGGAGCCAACGAAGCGAGCAAGGAGGCAACGGAGGTAACGGCAACAACGGCAATGTCGGAAATCGCGCAAGACCACGAGATCCATCCCCCTCAGACTCATCCAGCTCCTCTGATTCAGAGGACGATCGTCGAGCACGCAAACGAAGGCAGAGAAGACGGGAGGAGAGAAACCGCCGTAATAGGCAGCAAGAGGTAGACCTCATGCACCCCCCTCGCGCCACCCTGGGAGATACGCCAAAACAGGCAAAAATCCCCTTCTCCGGAAAAGCCGACGAAGACGTACGACACTGGATCGACCAAATGGAAGTCTTAATTGAACTTCAGAGGAAAGTCCGGTGGGACGACCAAACCAAGATCCTGTGGGCATCCCTGGAACTTACTGGGAGTGCGGCAAAATTCTGGCGAAACTTCGTGGAGCGACTATCAGTAGACCCCAGCATCGGGACATGGGAAAATTTCAAAAACGAATTACGGATTCAATACGGCAATCGGACCAGTCAGGAACAGGCCAAGCAGAAGATGGATAAGCTCCGTCAAACTGGCATGATCGATGACTACATCAACGAGATGCAGAATCTGGAATGGGACGCGAAGGTCGGACCCATCGTAATGAAATCCATGATCCTAACAGGAATAAACTCCTCGCTGGAACAACGCCTCTCAAACGCGATCGAGGAACCAGAAGATTTCGCGGAATGGCTAGCCTGGGTTAGGAAGGTCGGACGAAAGTATCACGAGGTGAAGGCCCGAAAGGAAATCTTACGTGGCAAGGATGTCGTGAAACCTCGTGAAGAAAAGTCGGAACGGCGAAAATCGCGCAACTCCGCACCTCGGAAAACTTTCTCCATGCCAACACACAACTCCAAGGCATCGGATGACTTAGCTGTCACCAAGGACGAAAAAGAGAAGTGGCAAAAGGGAGGAAAGTGTTTCCGTTGTGGTAGAGATAACCACTTCGCGAAAGATTGCGTGGCGACGAGTAAGGTCAGGTTAACCGACCTGAAGAGGAAACGGTATCCTTCCGGAGGAAAGGACCACGGAAGGGAGGGTGAGAAGAAGCGGAAATTAGGCCCCCAGAATGAGGCATTTAGGGCAAGGATTACAACTTTGGAGGATCAAAATTGATTGGTTATTTCTAATTTTTCCGTATCTCATGTTGCGTTACGGGTTCTTTCTATTTTGGGTTATGGAAACCAGGATTTTATGTATTATGGTTATTCTTATCGGTTGGCTACGGGATCTTTTATATTTGTTTTCTACACGCGCGGAAATTCAATTCTCTTTACACACACTCTGAGGACGGGGTTACACCCCGAAAAACGCCGGGTGCGTAAGTGTTATACCATGACTTTCATCAAACACTCGAACTCTCTATATAAACCCCCTCACCCCGCGCTCAACGACGAAAAAATCATCGAAAACCACACCTAAGAAACCAATACAAACCCTTTATCAGACCAACATACAAACATGTCTTCCAACACACAAGAAACTCGTCTCGAGATCGAGATCTCTTGGGACCACCCCGCAACTAGCACCAAACATGTCGCAACAGTCAACGCACTCTTAGACAGTGGTACAGAGGACTGGATAATGTCCTGGGACTGCATCCACCGTGCAAAAATACCCACTCAAACTCGACCAAAGCCTCTCATCATCAGACAGGCCGACGGTACCCCTATGCCCAATTCCGGCACCCACATCACTCAACCCCTTACCCTCCGCATCGGCAACCATCTAGACAGGGCTATCACCTGTGAGGTTGGCTCGTTTGCAGGAGAAGACCTCGTTGTACCACATCGATGGCTCAAGGAGCATCAACCAACCATCCAGTGGGGACGCAACAGTGTCAGCTTCCATAGCAACAACTGCATAGTCAATGGATGCTTCGTATCAGTCGAGGACATATACGACCAAGACCCAGAAGAGCTGGTCATCAGGCTGTTGAGGGCGTCACCCAAGAAGCAGATGAGGATCGAGCAACACCCCTTTTGGGCAAGAGCATCGGTAAACGAGGCTCTCGTTAGTCCTATACCGGTGGAGGTTCAGGAATACGCCGACGTGTTCTCCAAGGAAGGAGCCGCTCGACTACCTGACCACTCTGAATGGGATCATACCATTCCTCTTATGGAAGGAAAGCAGCCGCCGTGGGGACCGATCTATTCGCTCTCCCCACCTGAAGACAAGGCACTCCGGGAATATTTGGACGAACATCTGCCCTCCGGCAAAGTAGTCCCCTCCACCAGCCCAGCAGCGGCACCCGTCCTGTTCGTTCCGAAAGCAAATGGTAAGCTTCGGTTATGTGTCGACTTTCGCGGCTTGAATGGAATCACGATCAAGAACCGCTAATCACTGCCGCTTATGAATGAGCTGGCCGACGCAACGAAAGGAGCACTCTACTTCACGAAAATAGACCTGAAAAATGGCTATAATCTGATTAGGATTGCTAAGGGCGAAGAATGGAAAACCGCTTTCCGAACGAAATACGGCCTCTTCGAATATAGGGTAATGCCTTTTGGCTTGACCAACGCTCCTGCGTCGTTTCAGGCCGCGGTCAATACCATATTCAAGGATCTTCTAGATCAAGGCGTAGTAGTCTACTTGGATGGCATTTTAATGTATTCGAAGACTAGAGAAGAGCATACGACTCTTGTACGAGAAGTTTAGGAGCGACTGCGACGACACCATCTATACGGAAACCTCGAGAAAACGGAATGGTATCAACAGGAGGTAGAATTCCTGGGATTTATACTATCAGGAAAAGGGAACCGAGTATCACCTAAAAAGGTTCAGGCAATCGAAGGTTGGTTAGCCCCAACCAAAGTCAAGGAACTTCAGTGTTTCCTCGGATTCGCCAATTTCCTGAGACGGTTTATCCACCGATACTCTGAGGTTTGCAGACCTATGACAGATCTCCTGAAGAAAGGTTCCGTATGGAAATGGGGCAGGGAACAGCAGGATGCATTCAACGAGCTCAAGAGGAGATTTACGTCTGCTCCAATACTCCGACACTATGACGAACACCGCGAAGCAATCGTGGAGACTGATGCGAGTGACTGGGCCGAGGCCGCAGTACTCTCCCAGGTGTTCGAGGACGGTATCCTACATCCGGTAGCTTACCACTCTCGCAAGTTCAACGAGGCAAAGGTCAACTATGAGATCTACGACAAGGAGATGCTCGCAATAGTTTCTGCCCTCTTAACTTGGAGACATTGGCTGGAAGGGACGGACATCCCTATCCAGATACATTCGGATCACCAAAACCTGCAGTATTTCACAACGACCAAGTAGTTGTCGAGAAGACAAGCCAGATGGGCCGAGAAGATAGCACCTTTTCGCTTCAAGATCCATTACCGACCAGGCGAAAAGAACGGCAAGCCAGATGCACTCACAAGGCGTCCGGAGTTCGCCATGGAAGGGGGAGTAATGCGTGAGCAGCCCGTAAAACAGCTACTCAGCGCAGAACAGTTTGTCAGAAAATCACGGACCAGTGTAGAAACTGGGTCTGAAGTGATTGGGAACCCCGAAGAGGAATGGAATCAGTTGAATCAGTGGTAAGACATACCGAGTGTAGAGCTGCCTCAGCCACTACAGGGTTGGTATGAACAGGAAGGACAATGGGTTCGGAGGATGGTTCCGGATGAACACCTCCCTGATTCAAACCTTGAGATCTTCGGACCACCGGAGGCCGCTATCGTAAAGGTAGAGCCTGCCACTGAATGGAGTCCTGATTCGAATGACCCCACCCACGATGGTCGATGGGTAGTACCGGGCTACGCGGTCAAGCAGGTCATTGAGGAACATCATGATCGACCCGTAGCGGGGCATCTAGGAAGGGATAAAACCCTCGAGTTGATTGATAGGAACTACTGGTGGCCAGGAATGTCCACGGATGTAGCCAACTTCGTCAAGACTTGCGATGTATGCCAGAGAGCCAAGCAACGTCGGAGACACTTGTCACTCCCTCAACCCCTAGAGTTAGCCACCACACCTTGGACTGATATCTCAATGGATTTCGTAGTAGAATTGCCTAAGGAGAAATCAGGATTCCGCAACGTATTGGTAGTCGTGGACCGTTTTACGAAGATGGCTCACTTCATTCCAATGACGGGAATCAACGCGGAACAAACCGCTAACGCATTCGTCAAAGACATCTGGCGTTTCCACGGACTTCCTAGGAGCATCGTCTCAGACAGAGGAACGCAGTTCGTGTCAGCATTCTGGGCGGCAATTACGGACAGACTGGGGATTCGTAGAAGACTCTCCACCTCATTCCACCCCCAAACCGACGGCCAAACAGAGCGGACCAACCAACACATGGAAGGTTATATTCGGGCATATACGGCAGGAACAGGCAAGAAATGGAAGGACCTGTTACCTATCTGTGAATACGCCTACAACAATGCGAAGCATACGTCGACGGGGCAATCGCCGTTCTACTGCAATTATGGCTTCCACCCTCGAACGGATTGGCCTACGGATGCAGAGATCGAACGATTAGACGCCAACGGGAACAAGTACTTGGATGAGATCATTACGGCTCATGAGTTAGCGAGAGATACACTACAGAAGACCTTCGACAGGATGGCGTCAAAGCCAGGACCGGCAGTACAGCGGTTCACTATCGGTCAAAAAGTCTTGTTGGATACTCGAAACCTAGGAGGATACTCCAAATGGTCAGACAAGTTTACAGGACCATTCGTAGTTTCAGCAGTGGTCGGCAATCGGGCGTACCGCCTGGAACTTCCGGTAGAATGGAAGGTTCATGACGTCTTTCACGAGATGCTGCTGCGACCCTATCGCGAGGACCCGGACCCCACCAGGAAACAAAATACACGAAAGCGACTGGCAACACCCGAGCCACAGGAGGCATTGGCAGACGAGAATTTCCAGCCAACCTCGAACATACGACCTCATACGCGAAGTCGAGCCCCAGCGATCAATAATGACTGGGCTCATAAACGACAACGGAACAGGCGAGACTAAGCTCGATACCTTTCCCTACTCTATGACTTTTCCCACAGGGTTTTTATCATAGAAAGGTTTTAACGGTCGAGGGCGACGTCTAGGAAGGGGGAGTAGTGTTACAGGAATTACGGAACACTGTCCTAGGGGCTTAGGACAATGAGGAATACGAGTGACGGGTTGTGATGCGAGTACGGTCGGGTAACAAGGACAAGCATAGAAAGGTATCGGGTAATGTGGGGGCACGCGGTGTTACCACACTAGTACTATACTAGCATGACGGCACGCTTACTATTGGGTGTCTCACCCGGAATAGAATAGGGAGCGGGGCTTACGGCTGCAGGCTGTTCTACTTAGGGAAGTAGGTCCAGGATTAGTATGGTACAGCCCGATGACTGGCAATTGCAAGGTTCGGGGTTACGTGTCGGAATTAGAATGGAGGACGGGACTATGCGGGGGCGCTTTTCTATCTGGGTTATCTTCGGAAGCGTTATCTTATTCTATTATCGTTGTATCAGTTAGTATTAGAAAGCGGGCCTTGGCATAGGTTCCAACATGTATAAATAGGGCTTGATTCTCCGAAGACTTGAGGGTATCATCAACCATCAAGTCAAGGGAATCCGGTTTACAATATCATCAGTTTAAACGCTACAGAATTATCGCTTAGCACTGGTCATTTCCCCAAACAATACCCACGAGAATAACCTTTTATGCATATAATAGAACTAAAGAACCCCATCCAATCCAACCATTCGATGTGTTGTATTTCGGCCCCCTGCTATGATGACTGGCGCGCATTACGTCAAGACAAGCCTTAATTTCATTGTTCGGAAGGAGAGCTTTCCTCGGCGGCGGCTGTCATTCATGAGTACAGCTCTGTAAAAAGAAGAGTGAGGACCTGCTAATCTTACCTTCCTCGTTGTTCCTCCGCTCCTTTTCAGCCTCCTCGATCATTCCCTTGTAATCGAGAATCATCTCCCGAAGCTTCATGATGTCCCAACTGATGTCCTTGTTGATTCTGCCGAGATTGTGCAGACTGTAGAGATGACCCCTTTTCGCGTATGCCAAATCACCCAATGTTCTCACTAATTCTTCGATCGGGAACGTCTCTCTATCACCAAGTGGAGTGGTTCCTGTCTGGAAGTTATACCCATGGTGGCAAAGTTTCGCACGGTAGACGGTATGATGCATGTTTACACAGGCAAAGTCACGACGGCATGTCACAAGTTTTGCCTCGTTATCTGCGAGATCGAGCTCATGCAAGGCCATGCGCTCTTCCATAGCAGCAATTAGGGCGGCGTTGGCAGTGATTGGTGGCACTATAGAGATACATATTAGCAAGGATGATTATACTTTGGGACACGACATGAAATACTTACTTGTGAAATTTGTGCTTGATTATGAATGTGGTGAAAATTCTGATTTTTTATGGGGAGAGAGGAGTGGGTTGGGACATGTTCCAAGGAGGCTTATATATACATATATATATGTGAATCACATGATCAGGGCCATCAATCAATTACCCCGCTAAAAACACAGGTACAAAACCCATTGCCATAGCCACAACGCTGCATGCATACTATGAATGAATTAGATGAAAAAACGGCAGAAGATAGTTGCCAGATCCTTCATCTTAACGGATATCGGTAATCGATTATTTTGTGCACTCTACCCTAGAATATGGATTTATCTTTTATAATCTTTAGAAAGGAATAGTGACACTACTGCCCAGTTTGGTATCCCAATATATAACTCTTGGTACTGCTCGCTCCCTTACATTCCGTTCCTCCCGCATCTGGCAGTATCTACCACCTCTGCAGATCTGGAGTGGTCTCTTTATGTCAAAGCTTTAAATCAACAAAAGCTAACTTTATAACCGCCCCAAACAACAACTCAAGGTCATCCCACAAAGAGTGCTATGATATTCGGGAGAATTTACCAGGAGATCTATCTCTCCATACAGTGATGCTATCGTGCATTTGCTTTTCATTCTCACGCTTTCCGGGCCCAGCCCCAACATCAAAATCTGGAGACATGACGAATACATTTTGAATCCTTGCATAATTTCACGAGATAGTCTACTACGTTTTGGCAAACTTTGGTACACCTGGTGGAGATGACTAAACACCTCCGAATACCGAAACACAGCCAATTGCAAATGATCCACCCCGGGACTCATCCACACCCATTGCCGGTCTCAATCCAAAGCTGGCCGCTCAACCCCAGGGTATTACTGACTGATTAGCCCTTCCCCCGTTGGTAAATACAAACTACCAAAATCTGAAAAAAAAAAGTTTTCTTATATCCTCTGGCCACCATTCCTATATATAAGTACGGTTTTCCAATGATGAGGCGACTACAATGAGCGGGTGTTCCAAATGATCACAGACTCAGATTTGGTGCCCCTCTTATTCTTTGTATATAAAATACACGGGAACATTTTACATATATTCACGTTTTTCACAATAATATGGGAGTAAAAACACCTTGGCCGGTTGATTGCCCATGGGGATGCATGCGAGCGACATGTCCACCCGCACCCTGTTCATTTCCGGATCCATAACTAAGACTGTGATTTTGCTCACAGTTCCAATAGCACTGGGGAAGTCATTAAAGGGCATAGGGGAGTGATTCTATTCATATCTAGATCTACAGAGATGGTTAACCATCACCTAAGTAATCATTGACGGACCCGCTAGAATCTTATTCCTCCAACACAGCGTCACCCGGGCAGGCTTCAGCGAAATGAATTTCCACTGCCTAGAAGGTCAGTAACGGAAACCAGCGGGGTACACTAGCTGAAGAGGACTAACAACTCGCCTTACTCTTCTCAAGCTCGTTTACTCCCCCTTCCGAGCCCATTTTCCTTGTCGTGCTTCTCTTGCTCATTTCCGATCATACTCCCGAGCTCGAAAATCTTATATTGAAGTAAAGTAATCTAAAGTTTGACCTTCTTTAACTCGCTCTCCGCCCAAGACTGAAGAGACCTCGGATCTTCTAGTAGGCTCTCTGCCCATTGTTTCCGCCCCATTGCGTTCTGGATAAGCCGCTCGCCTCGGGCAGAGTCATCGAACACATGAGATTCATGAAACTCCTCGAGGGTGTCCACAATAGTCTCCGCGCGCTTCTTCCAAATGTCAAACCGCTTGGACTGCTCAACGACAGGGGGAAGCCCGCGCGTGAACATGTCCATGGCCACGCATTGCGCGTACAGGGCAGCCTCGCAGGCGTCCCTTTGCGCGATCAATTCGGAGATGTATGCCAGCCGGGCGGCCGGGCTTCTCGGGTCACTGGGGCCGCCGGCGGAGGACGAGGGATGAGACATCTGTGACTGTGAGCGTTGTTCTCTTATTCTATCAGGGTCTGTATACTTTTTCCTATCGATTTCACCTGCTTTCCGTGGTTGGGTAGACTTTAAAGGTGTGTGATTGGGGGGACGGCCGTACTGGTTATTGTCTGTTGCGCATACTTTATGGAATAGATATGATTCTGTAGAGAACGAGGGCCGATGGTTGGATGCCAAGAGAAGAAATTGGCCAGCTCAAATCAAGAATACACGTGATTTGTGTATACCGGTATATATAGCAAAATTCTTGACTTATTTCGTATATCATCTGTTTTCACTTTTCCTGCTCGCTGTTTATTTGCCTCTTATATTTGGAACATTCCGGCCCCAAGTAATATTGAGTGAAATGAAGATACGCCCAATTGATCGTGTTCGACATACACTGATCTGAGTACTGTCTTCGGCTTTTTTTTATCTTTTTTTTCTTTTGTTTAATTCATATTAACTGCATGCAAGTTTACAGTTATGGCAATATCCCCAGAACTACCCTGCTGCCTCCACCGCTACTTATAAAGAGATAGGAAAAGTAACTAATAAATAATCCGGTCTACCTCTACTAACTCTATATGCGTCCTCTTTCTCTCTCCACCTGTTCGGTGGCCAAACTGTCTTCGGCTTCATAATTAAGAAATTTAAAGCAAGTGTGAGATGTAAATGATAAGAAAGCTATTTTAATTGTAACGATAATTCTTTTGCTAGTTTCAAATCAACAATTTCTTTAGACACTGCGTCCTGCCTGTGCGGTTTCGTCAATCCTCTGACACTGCATCATTTCCGTTTGGCTTTGTGATCGGCCCTAATTATAAGACTTCATCATTTCATCTGCATAAATGTCAGTACGAAGAACCTCGACAAAAATAAAGGAGACGGAACACCTACGGCAATCCCGTTTCCTATGCTTCTTTTCCTCCTTCGAGTTGTAAATCAGGCCCTTCTGATAGTTGATATTTTCGCTAAGCTCCAAGATCTCCTTCTCAAGCGCCATTACCTTGCGGCTGGCAGTATCCTTGCGGTCTTCGATATCATCCCTCAGATTCTGTAGCTCGATAAGGTCCTCTAGTATGAGAACAACTAGCTCATCCCCTTCCTCCACGGTGGCAGCCGCTGTAGGCCCATCGTTTCCCAATTGCCTGAGTTGACCCTTGATGAAGTCGATTTCGTGAAGACAGCCAACGAGATTGCGAGTGGATGTAAGCTGCTCTCGGCGGTTTGAAACGAGGGCGGCTTTGAGGGATATGTTCTGGGCGATGAGCTCGGCCAGGAACGCAGGGTCAGGCACCCGGTCCCTTGATTGGTCTGTGGTAGTTAATAGTGACATATCTGTGGCAGAGTATCATTTATATTAGCAAATAATAGTGATAAGGCACGGTTGTTCGATTAGTTTACCTTTTCCTTGGAGTATTAAATTGAGGTGAGAATGGTTCGGAGAGTGGAAAATGTTCTCTAAAATGAGGCGTGGGATGTCAGGTGTAGAAAACCATTAGAAGCGCCAGCCTTTAGCCGGGGGGTAGCCATTTCCAGAATTGCACCCACCAGGCATATAACTCACCTTACAGTTATCAAACAGAAGTCAATAACACCGTAGAGAATTAAAAACACGATCGAGTACAAACCAAGCGTCTTCCCCATGGGAGAGCGCACTCAGATTTTACTTTCATCTCTTCTCCCTCTAGTCCTCCCCATAAGCTGATTCACGACCAAGAGAAATCTCCTACATGCCGATTGAGACCTTTATGCTGCGTCCAGTTGTCTTTCCCGCTCTCTATGTTGAACCCTTCCAGTAAGGGAAGCAGTGAAGGTGAATACTGAACATTATCGCACAACCAAACCCAGCGCTTCACCTATGTCTTCATAGTCGTAAGGTCGAAGCTGCGAGGGAGTAGCAGTTCCCCCTAGCACTAGCATCTTGTATACGGCCGGTGGTTCCTTGGTTCCTCGGATCTTTTTTTTATTTTTTACTTTTTACCTCTTTTTTTTTGGGCGTAATTCATAAATTGCATAGTCGTTCCTTGGTTTATTTAGTTCGAAAATATAGTACTAGTTCTAGCCGGGCAGAGTCGTGACCGCATGATTTCGAGGCCGTTTATGGGGCTAAAGGAATAACTCCTTTCTACTGGGTTTAGACGCGCATAAAGCGACTTATACTCATTTCATTGGAACCACGAATTGCAGTGGACGAACGAACACCGTATATATTATAGCGATAGTAAGTATACTTAACAATCTATAATCTATCCAGCAATCAACTTTAACCAACTATTTATTATCAAGGGATTTTATAAGATCTTGGCAGATTTCATGTAATACTTGACGTATTTCACCGGGAAAGCGATCATCACCGGGAAAGCAACCGAACCTCACAAAAAGAGGTTGTGGGCATCAAAACACAATATATGAAGGCAGGCACACATAAGAGGGTTCAGTGTGACTTTTCCGAACCCTGGAGTTATATAATGAAAATAAACCAAAATTTGGTAAAGTCGATAAAGCTTACACTCCCTAACCCAGTCAACGACGTCTCTGAAACAATACTCTCGCCAGATAGGGGTAAATCATGTCATAAATAGTTGGGAGACATCTAAATAACACTTCTGGCTACTTGGTTCTGTAGTTGTATATATATTCAACTTTCTTCAGCAACTTTGGATCAACCCGTTGTCACACTTTATTGCTTTCCCGGTGACGATCGCTTTCCCGAGGAAACGCGTTATATGCACAGTGAAGTAGAAAGTCCGGATATACAAGAAAACTTCCTATACAACCAGGCTACAAGCAAATATAACTACAAAGAGATGCATAGAGACAAACAGAAAGGAAAAGATTCTTTCAGGCGAAGGCCTGTTAGTCATGTTATCAAGAGCAGAGCATGCATGCCTAGCTAGCACAAATGAAGGTGAGGATGACCTGTGGGAAAGGTAAATGCTCATTTTCTGCTACTACCCCAAATAAGACAAAGGACTGCCAGTAGCAACTGTCATAGCTTAATTAGTCACCCAGCTTGAAGTATAAATTAAAAATAGTGCGAGCTACTTGAACCTGGTCAACCAATATTTTCCTTAAATTGTTTCCTTTTGTCTCATACCCTACATTTTTAATATTTGTTAAGCTACGTAATATTGATGACCGTTTCTGCTCAGATGTCAAGTGGAATAAGTAAACACCTGATTAAAACCTAAACGTGAATATTTGACCAATTAAGACTAAGCCATTTTGTTCAGCCCCACACACAATCAGAAGAGTAAAAAAGTGTAAAAATATAAAAACAGAACTGAAGACTCTTCTATTTCTAACTAGATTTTGCTTTGCTAGTTTAATCTCCCCATACCTATCCTCACACAGAGCTTGCTCCGTGTTTCCTAATATCCTCCATCACTGCCATATAGGCTTCCATAATCTCCTCTACACTAAAGATCAGTAAGAGCGGTCTCGATCTCGGTATATATAGAAGAGGTGGAATGCCTACCTCGCTCCATCCCCTCTGCCTCTTTTGTTCCTTAGCTTGCTCGATCAACCCTTGCTCGTAGGTAATCTTTAGGCCCAGTTCGAAGATCTCCCTCGGGAGCTCAAAGACATTGCGGCCCGCTGTATTCTTGCGGCGCTCAATTTCGTGTTTTAAATTCCTAAGCCCCTTGATATTCTGAAGGAGATCTGCCACCGGCTTGTCACCAGCTGCCCTGGTAGTGATTCCGGTCGCCCCGAAATAGCCCCGCTTCTTGAGATCAGCCTTGATGAATTCGATTTCATAAGCGCACATGTAGAAAAAGCGGGTAGCCTGACGGCGCTCGGAACGGTTAAAAGTGAGCGCGACTTCCAGGGCGGTCTGCTCCGCTATGAGCTCGGAAAGGAGACTGGGATTAAGGGCTGGGGCCCTCGACTGGTTGGTGGTGCTCAAAGACATGTCGTTGGGGCAGCTTTGCTATTTTTGTTAGGACGTGATCGATGAGGATATGTCGCGGTTATTACGTCTTTTTACCTCCTGGTTGAGTGATTGGGTTTTGGTGAACGTTTTGTAGGACCTGCGTCGTTGGACAGTTTATAGAGCGGTGGAGGTTATCGTAGGTGCACACAATAAGGAGGGTCGTTTGTGGGGCGCCAAGACGGCAGTCAGCGGAGGATTTTCACTGTACAACAATCTAACATAACACCTACCAACCTTGGCTCTCACCTTCTAGTTGTACATATAAGGTCGATAGCTAAGGAGGGAAACAACCAGACCACCATACCCGTCTATGAAGGATAAATGTGAATCGAGTGGCTTCCTAGTATTAGCGAAATGCTTTTCATCTTTCTTGTTCTCCACATCCAGCTGTTCTGCAATTCACAGAGGCCCTTCATATATATATATATATACTACTTTCTATGTATGAATATATATGCATATACCCGGCGGCTCCCCATTATCTATATTAAAGCTAACTTCTAATATTGAAACGAAAACAGGTGTATTAATCAACATTATTGTATACCAGAATCTACTACCGTATTTTCTTCTCGGTAAAGATATATACTCGAAACCCCGGGGGATCGAGTGGTGTATTCGATTCGCGGACTATGGGCCTAGTTGGATAAAATCGCGGTCTTCTACGCTTTCGAGGCTCTTTTACATAAACACAAGCGAATAGGTTTCATCTATTCAATTTTAAATATTATAATAACCGTTATTCCGTTGAAAATATCAATGATACCCTCTTAAAGTAAGGACTTGAAAGGTTGATAACATTTTAATCTTTGGACCTTGGCGAACTATTTATGGTAGCGAAATCTAATAAGAATTTAATTGATTTAATAGGGTATTTCCGTGCTGAATCAAGAAATCCAGAGATGCAATGAAAGAATCTGAGTCCAGGTTCAAATACTGAAACCCGTAAGGAACTGAATAAATCTAATGGGTGAGCGTCCACCACCCACGCTACCAACCAACGAACATGCATGTTCTAGCCAGCGGAGAAAGACGTTAATAGTGATCGGGGAGAAAGACGTGTACTGATAATCTCTTCTGCTAGTATTCTACGTTATGGGTTGACGAAACAAAGAACACCAAGCTTTCCTGCTCGCTTATTGGTGCCAGCTTGTTTCGTGAGTAAGTAATAATCTGGATGCAACTGCGGCTTCCAGCCTTGCACCCATAATTAATGAAGTAAACAAAAAAAAAAAAAAAAAAAGCCTTGCACCCACCCCGGAGAAAGGGTCGAGTGATCGTTCATGAAGGAGTGGACCTTCCCCGCAACAATGTTAAAACCACGATTAGGTTTACCGCAGTATCCAAGGATCGATGAACTTCCTCAGGCTTAGCCGCCATAGCTCGAGCAAAATTTTTGACTTCGCTTCATCCCTGAGAGGCTTGTGCCCCTGCTCGTGGGGACGACGTCAAGCACTGTACGTGAGGACGAGAAGATGAGTCTTTCTTTTTTACTTACCCCCAGCCTCCCGCTTTTTCCCACGCTCGGAGAAGTTATTCTTATTTCATTATAGAGAACATATAAATATCAGACAAGAACTGGAAGTAAAATATACGTAAGGCCTGATAGAAATCCAATTAAAGAACGCTATACTAGCTCTATATAAAACTACCCCACCAAGCCCGAACAGCTAATACACATTTTCTAGTAGCTCAACCTCTCACAATATGAGCTCTCAATAAAGCCATCTGCATGGTCCATCGCTACAGCCTAAGCCTATGTTCAACACCAACACCTCCGGCGAAAAATTGGAGCCATAGCCTGTAAGGTAAAACCTCCCGGAGATCGGATTGATGTCAGAGCCAGATTCAGGATATCACATCAGCACAAGCCCTGCCCTATCACCCGGGTGACAGATTGTCAAAGGCATCACGTTACCTCGACAACCAACGCTTGCGTAAGTCGTCTACAATAGGTTGCTCCATCCATAAGCGGCACTGGAGCGTTAGTCCCAAAACGGGAGTCATCGTTTAGGGCCGGTGCCGGGCTGGGACGAACCCTTAACACCATTGAGACCACGAAGGCCCTACGATGCCCCGGACACCGGTACAGGCAACACTCCCACCAGCGGTCTTACGAAGGCTATGGGTGCTGTTCTGGGAGCCTGCTAAGCTGGGACGAACCCTTAACAACATGTCGACCACGAAGGTCACATGAGGCCTAGATGTAGGTAGAAGAGTAAAGCCGACCGCCCTGGTATCAAGTGTCGCGTGCAAGGTACAAAGATGCACTCGCCCTGTAGATTCGCAGCAAGTATTTCTCTTTTTCTTTCCTATCATCAGAACACTTACCTGCAGCAGCCGTCCGCGTCAAAACTTCCTTCTCCGTTGATCCAGCTGAAGTGGGTGTCGGTGGGAATAAATTATTTTCCTAATCATATGGTCAGCTATCGAAACTGAAAGAACAGAAGTAGACCAAATCGGGGTAGAGCGGAGTCAATCTCTGGGGTAACGCGTATGACTTCCCGTTGGTTCCACAGAGCGAACCGACGAACCCTAACCCTGACCGACACAGCAAACTGGCTGATTTAACACCTAGCATCAATCTCCGTACTAAGCGCGTTGTAGAACCAAAAAATCAATTTAGAAACTGTCACCACCATTCCAAGAGGTATGCGATACCTCTCATCGGCCCACCTTTCCTTCCGCTGCACGCGACTACTTGGACAGTCATCCCGGATGAAGAGGAACCCGGAATGTATGTTTTCTTCCATCTTTTGTACTTTGCACTACTATGTAGCAACTTTCAAGGTCGCGCGAGCAATATATCGCCGCACTAGTAACGATCCGGGCGATTGCCTCAGGCGTGTAGTGATCTCCGCCTTCGTCGTCTGGCCGATGGGCAAGGACCTTTCTCCTGCCGATGCCCTTTGCCAGAAACATTTTGACCCCAACAGTGTTGTCCAGAAGGACATTCGAGTCGACTGGAGGTGTTCGAGACATATAACAGCGGTTTTCCTCTGACAACATGGAAGATGGTAGAGTGTTCCGGGAGAGCAAAACGAGTGTTTTGCCGGACGGAGAGCGTATTCCCTTCTTGGCTTTATTCCCATCGTAGCACGTCTGTGCTTATTATGCTCCGGAGCTGAGCTCGGAAGTCTCTGGTATGCTTGAGGCGTCTTGTCTTTTCAGACAACTGCGTGGATTTCATCGAGGCAACGGCTCAAGTCCCTCGCTCTTGTAAATCCTCCATGCCCCGTGTGTACGTTACTCCTAGTGCGAATCTCCGACCATAGCCCTGCAGTGCTTTCCGGCTCTGGCATCGAAAGTAGTATTGTGTGGTGACAAAAGTTCTCGTGATTTTTTCCGTGGATGTATCATGAAACGACTATAACTCCACGACTACATAAGATATTCAGGAGACAGCTACGTGGTTCGAGAGCTTAAGATTGATAGGAACATACCACTTAGGTATAATTCCAATTACCGACTTTGTGGATTGGTCGTTTGGAAATTCCACTGCTGGTTGCTATGCAAAAATCACAAGAACTTTTGTCACCCCACAATACCATCGGGCAAGGAGGTGGGCTTCTTCCTTACCCACGGCTGGTAGGAACAGGATGTTGCGATACTCATGAGTGAAAAGATGTTAATCCGGTTGTCGACCTCTGCAGCGAGTTATCTCTCATCTGTCAATATAGTGTAGTTAGCATCACCGACTAATCAGTATCAACTGGTATATATTGAGAGCAAACAGACCTTCAGCAACAAGACACCACCTTTGCCACTCCTCCGCCCTATTTCCTCTCCTTTGATCGTCTCGGTGTAGTTTGTCCTTTGTGGAGCATACTTTCCATACTACCCGTAGTAGTACGCATTTATTCGTTAACTCCGGGGCTAGGTAGCCACTTCATTCTCTCCCCCACGGGTGGTTATGACATAGACCATCCGACAGCCCATGGGTAGCTTCCCGGCCTACTACGCAGCACCGCACCCATATCCTCAGCAGCTTGTGGCACCCTGTGTTCAACAGTCCGCCCCTCTTTTACCCCCCTCCCTTTCCTGTATTCCGCCATCCACCCGCCCCACCTTCTTTCACGCATAAAGACACTCTCATTACAACGCCCCACGTCTAAGGCCGCTACCTGTACCCATCCCATCCGCTGCGTGCGGCGCCTCCGCTTTGCCTCATACCACACGCGAGTGAAGTGAGTGGCCCTTGACATGGCGTAGGACAAACCCGACAGGGGGGGATATTGGGTTCGCAAGTAGTGGCAGTGGAACACACATGGGTTGGTGTGGGATGGGCTGACCTTGGGGTGTCTGAGGTTGTCTGGGTGGTAACGCGATGGCGGTGGTTGTGGTGAGCATCATCAGCTATCACTCAATCTTGGCAACAGTTCTTAGTTGGTTAATGACATGGAGTATCACCCAGACTTGGCACTTTCACAACCTCACAAAATCGGTGATGTTCTGTAATGTTCGCCCCAGCACCACAAAGCTTAAGTTTCAAACACGAGGCATCAACGAAACATCTTCATCTTTATCTTTTGACTATAACTGAATTAGTGTTACTTTCCGCCACCATCGCAGACCAGCCATCATTGCCTATCGGCACTGTTCCATTCATATTGTTGCGAGATATGTACCGACTACTTCTGGCGCTTTTAGGTACTGTCTCCTAGGTACCGATTTCAACCACCAAGGTATCTTCGGCAAGACTGACTTGCATTACGTGGTCGAATATAACGAGCCAATCCTGGTAGAGACCCTCCTCGAGAAGAATTCGGACTGCAATATGATGGACAACAATGGCAACTTGGCCTGGGACTTCGACAACTGGCACCGAGAGGAAACGTACAAGGTTCTCGCATGCATTGTCTACGAGAAGGCGAAGGAGCAGTTAAGGTCTCCTCAGCCGAGAGAGAGGGGTTGGATGGATACAGTCCGTATCACCAAGGACAGGAACGATGTCAAGGTCAAGGAGCATTTAGCTGCGTTCGCGAAGGAGTTGGAAGAATCGAAGGAATTGGAGCAATTGAAGGAATCGGAAGAATCGGTGGAATCGGAGGACGTCGATGAAGTTGAGGAACTAGAAACAGTTGAGGACTTTGGGAAAATGGGGAAGTCGGAAGAGCCGGAAGTGGTGGTTGAGGCATAAATAAGGCCTACTACCCTCTGACTAGCTATGGCAATATCTCTCTCATGTCACGTAGTTAGTTAGTCACTAGTTCATGAATAAAAATACTACTGTTATTGATATCCGCTCTTTTTTAACTACTGTCCCCATTGTAATCTCTCCTGTGCCTGAACATGTCCCAGTGAGAGACGCTCTCAACTCTTATACCTTTATTTGATTTGACATTATACATTGTAACGCGAAAAAATATCTATATTAACCACCCCTTTTTTTTTGGGGGGGGGCCGTGCTGCGTCTCGGCACCCGCGAGCTCCAAAGACGTACCTCCTAGGGCTACAACGATATTTTAACTATCTGGATGACATACTAATAACCGTAGATTAACTGTAACCAGCTGTGTACCTCCCTTGCTGGAACAGGGCTCTGTTTGCATGAAAGCTGACTCATCTGTCTCTTCCCGTTATTTTCTTTCCTGTTTTCGTTCCTTTATTTCTCTTCATTTCTTATCAGGCAAATTTTCCTTTAGAATATTGCTTTATATTCTTTATATCGTTTGAATTTTCTTTGTCATTTGTTCCAGTCAAGATATATATATGCCGGTTACATTCTCCTTGTATTTTCGGAAAATTTAATTAAAGGCTGGCTATATATAATATTTCACTTTCAAGAACCGTCTCTACTGTTTTGATAAAATGGTTTCACGGCTATAAATAGAGAGCCAAGGTGGAAAATCATATAATATCATCCGCCATAATAATAAATGCGTCTTAAATTATCATGGCTACTCGGAGGTCTTGGCAAATCTTGGCAAGCAAGATCAAAAGCAAAAATACTCTATACAACCTTTTTTTACACAACCCTTGGTCAACTCACGATATTGCCTCAAGATATTAGACCTTACAGAGCCCCCCTATCCCCCCTGTCTGCCCTAAATCTAAACCACCAAATCAAAAAATGAAGCCCCCAACCTCCAATCGCAACATCATTAACACCCTCCCCACGGAGGTTATCCAGCTCCTTGCCGGGAGGTATGACGAATCTGAGGAGCGTGCAACTCTGGCCTGGACTTCCCCAGAGATGCGGATACCCCCCTGATCGACCCGATGGTCCTTGTGTAGGTCGCCATCCGATCCCTGGACATGAAGCAGATACTTCTCGCGAAGAGATGTTCGGGGTTGATGGCCTCACCTTGGGTCTCCAATACGCAGGGTACCACGATCCCAAGGCTTGGACGACGCCAGTGTTTAGTGAAATGTCCAATGCTAAGCTGTAATTCTGTAACGTTTAAACTTGTGATATTGTAAACCGGATTCCCTTTACTTGATGGTTGATGATCTCCTCAACGCATCATGGAACCCTGCCCTATTTATACATGTTGGAACCTATACTAAGGCCCGCTATCTAATATCAACTGAGGCTAAGATAATAAAATAAGATAACGACCCTAAAATAACCCAGATAGAAAAGTGAAACAGGAATCACGGAACAGTATCCTAAGTCGAAGGATGGCGAGGAAAACGTATGATGCGTCATGATGCGAGGACGGTCGGGTAACGGAAGGATAAGGATAGAAAGGTATCGGGAAGTGTGGCAGCACGTGATGTTACCACACTAGTATTAGGCTATTGTGATTGCACGCTTACTATTGGCTATCTGACCCAGAACAGAATAGAAATGTGGCTTACAGCTGTAGGCTGTTCACTTGAAGGAAGTAGGTATAGGACAATAATATGATACAGCCTGATGGCTGGCAATTGCAAGATTCATGGTTGCGTATCGGAATCAGAATGCAGGATCGAACTATTCTGCGGCAGTTCGCTATCTAGATTATATTCGAGTCGTTATATTATTCTTGTAAGTGGGCCAAGGTTTCCTAATATTGCTAAAATCCGTTAGGACCATATGGCTGTGCAAAATAGAAATCAGTTTTAGATTATTCAAAGATTTATCGCTAGAACTCAATAATCCTTAAGGGTTCTGCTAGTGAATAAAATACTCGATATCTTCTAAAGACTGGAGAGAATCGGATGTTAGTGCAGGAAGGGTCCTGAGTACTTATACTCTGAAGGAGTCCATTTCACTGCTTCTACTTCCTTACTAAGTTTGGTGGAGCTTTCTGGCGAAAATGGAGCAATATTACCGCTACCCCGCTTCTCTCTAAACGTTAGCGGGTGCTTCCAGTTTCCGAAGGCAACAACCCTTAGTCAAAGCTTTTGTAACACCTCCAGCCTATGTTGCCATGCCACCGAGGGCCTGCATGAATGAATGACTGCTCAGGTGTATGCTTAATCGTTGCTGTAGAGCTCTTTTACTTATTGTAGACTTCTCAGGCATGGCCCCTGCCAATACCGGCGGACTCACGATGCTCAGATGATATAGCATATCGCCATCCACTCAGAGCTTCACTCTGGTTGGCCTTCTAACATTGGCGAGGCTTGGATTCGTCAGTCATTACTCCCATGAATAGATCCTGTTCCTAGCGCTCAGAATGTAGTTACTCTGACAGCTGGTAGCTAGCCACACTGCCGGTACTTGCATGTCATTGGGCAACTGGCTTCTAACAATAACTCACAGCATATAACCAGGCCCTATGTGTACTCATACGCCAGACAGTTGAAATGGATCCATTACAATTCTATTATCATAGTACTGGATAGTATGAGAAAGTGGGCCGTGACATAGGTTCCAATATGTATAAATAGGGTAGGATACTCCGTAGACTTGGAGGCATCATCAGCCAACAAGCAATGGGCATACAGTTTACAATATCACAAGTTTAAACGCTACAGGATTATCGCTTAGCACTGGCCATTTCCCCAAACAAAAAGTGCCCCTGCATAGTTCCGTTCTCCATTCTAATCCTGACACGTAACCTTGAACCTTGCAAATGCCAATCATCGAGCTGTACCATATTATTGTCCTAGCCCTACCTCCCTAATTAGAATAACCTGTAGCCATGAGCCCACTTCTTATTCTATTCCAGGTGAGAAACCCTATAGGAAGCATGCCATCACAATAGCCTATTACTAGTGTGGTAGCACTGCATGCCCCCACACTACCCGATGCCTTTCTATGCTTGTCCTTCCATTACCCGACTGTCCTCGCATCACAGCCCATCACTCATTTTCCTTCACTGCCCTATGCTCTTGAACAGTGTTCCGTGATTCCTGTAACAGCCACGCGCACGCTACACTGATACATTCATCTGGTCACCGCATCCAAAAGCGTACGCAATTGTGGAGGTGATCTTCCGGGAGCATTTCACACCTGGGGATGATAGTATCCTCGCGGCATTGAAAATGGCAATCGCCTTCGAGTGGTCCGAGATGGTGGAGCTTCTCATTGGGTTTGTTACGCAGAATCAGCTCGAGGAGGCGTTTCTCGAGGCTTGCTTATTCAAGTGCCTGGGCATCGGAAATATTCTTCTCACGCATATGAACCACGAGCAAGCTACCTACCTTTGCTGGAATATCACCAAGCGTGCGATTCGTGGTCTTGGTTGGGAGATGTTGAATAATATCTTCCGCCTTGACGCATGGGCTTACGACAGGTTCCCACTTCCTGACAGACTTCTCAATGCATTCTTCCCGATGCTACACCTCTCAGGGCTACGCTTTGGCTGCACCAGTGATCGCAGGGACCAGCTCAAGGTATGGCGGAAATTGATCAATGAGTTCGCCGACCTGAACCAGGTGGATGCAGAGCGCGCAGGGGTCCTCCCTCATCTCGCAAAGAATGGGGCGGCCAAATTCGGACGGTCGACAGCCGGGATGCTGTTTGCTGCTCGCCGGGCAGGCTATTTGATATCCTCCAAGGACGGTACAGCGGAGTCCCCGATTCAAGCTAATGAGGACCATCTAGACCAGACACGCCCAGGGAGCATGGGGGACGACACAAGCGTATCTCCTTCAGCTGAATACAGCGACGAAGAAGACACAAGCGTATCGACTTCGGAGGAGTCCAACGACGACGAAGGATCAGAGGACGGGGACAGGCCGATCTTTGAGACTGCCTACAAAGAGATGATCCGTGCTCTCCTTGAACCAGACGTCGATTCTCCCTATCACCAGCTTCGCGGGCCCCTCACCATATCCGAACAACAGCTCAATATCCAGGACATCCATGGGAAGACTGCGTTACATTACGCCATCGAAAACAAGGAGTCGTCCTTGGTGGGTGTTCTTCTAGAGAAAGGTGTCAATTGTGTCATCGAGGACAAGGGTGGCCTCTTTCCCTGGGAGCTCCCTGGCTAGGCCGCTTGCGAGGGGAGGACGCGCCTCGTATATGCGACACATAGTAATGCCGCCAAGCAGCTTAAACCCCTCATCCGGACTAGGAATAAATTGAATGGCCTTGAGGCACAGGACGAAATAGGCGTCGTCAAGATCGCTCAACGTTTGGCTAAGGTTGCAAAGTAATTGGAGTGGCAATGGGTGGAGCAGCTGGACTGACGTTCTAGGGCTAGAAATGAGTTCTGTAGGAAAAAAGAATCCTGTAACTTAGTCATCCCGGAATAGAAAAACCTCTGTTTTAATTTTGTGATCTTCTTATGATCTTCGTCTTTCATTATTTACTCTCTACAATGGTTAGACGTGCACAGACGAGCTATGGCTATTGCAATACACCCAGCACCGTCAAGGGGCGCTGTGGCGGTTGTGGCTCTCATTAGTGGTTGGTTGAGTGTTTTTTGTGTGGTCACAACCAGTAGAATCTGGTGCAATAGATTGCCGGCGCAAGAGGTCGGGTTTTAAAATATATTCCACCGTCTTCAGGTAACTTCTCGATATAGGAGTATTACTATAAAAACGCTTCGGGCGCCTTGCATCACCATACCTATGCATATATCCATATGCATGTGACCGAGTGATCTATGGTGAATTTGAACGGTTGACTGCTGCACCACCAACGAAAAACAGACAACTGAAGGATCCTAAGCCTGTTCAGGCTTTGCTATGACGGCTATCATGCGTGACCTCAAACACCCGGTGGTTGTGTCACAGAAACAACAGAACACTATTCTAGAGGTTCAGGATAGTGAGAAACACGAGTGATGGGTTCTGATGCGGGCCGGTCGGGTAACAAAAGGACAAGCATAGAAAGGTATCGGTAGTGTGGGGGCACGCGGTGTTACCACACTAGTATTATACTATTGTGACGGCACACTTACTATTGGGTGTCTCACCGAAAATAGAATAGGAAGCGGAGCTTATGGCTGTAGGCTGTTCTACTTAGAGAAGTAGGTCTAGGATAAGAGTATGGTACAGCCCGATGACTGGCAATTGCAAGGTTCATGGTTACGTGTCGGAATTAGAATGGAGGACGGAACTATGCGGGGACGCTTTTCTATCTGGGTTATCTTCGGGAGCATTATCTTATTCTATTATCGTTGTATCAGTTAGTATTAGAAAGCGGGCCTTGGCATAGGTTCCAACATGTATAAATAGGGCTGGATTCTGCGAAGACTTGAGGGTATCATCAACCACCAAGTCAAGGGAATCCAGTTTACAATATCATCAGTTTAAACGCTACAGAATTATCGCTTAGCACTGGCATTTCCCCAAACAGGTTGTCAACTGATTTGGGCGTACGGTAGCACTGCGTCACAGAACGTCACTCGTTCCGCATATGTTCCAGCGTGATCGCTGACAATCTCATTTCTTTGTCAGGAGAACAGCCCGTTATTCTAGCTCCTCATGACTACTGTATTCTTTTTCAAACCTATTTAAAGGGTGAGCTACTCCTGATCCAACCAGATAATGATATCGATAAGTAGATCATACAGGAGGTAGGTTGGGTCTCATGCCTTCACCTATAAAACTCCTATATATATATATATCTGAAAGTATACGTTCACTCACATCATACTTTGACGTAAAGGTTGTCGAAAAGGTGACTCTAGTAGCAAACTATAAATGACGTAGTCGTTTAGTAGAGTCGTTTAGGCTAAATGACTTCGTGGTTTGTATGACCACCGTTAATAAACGACGAAGTCGTTTAGATATATATATAAAATAAATTTATTTTATTATTCCTAATGCTACTGCTACTACTGCTACTGCTGCTGCCCCGCTGCTGCTGTCAATTAGTAACTTGAACTTTAATGGCTATACCAATCAACTTGAATGGGCTCGATATGACCTACCTTGACACCGTCACTGGTGATGGTGATGGTGATTCTAAGCATTGAACTACGCTAGCAAAGGGAAGAATGTAGTGGAACAGGTGGGGAACGTAGAGGGACAGGAGGGGAAAGGGGGGGGGGGGGGGGGAGCATAGGGGACAAGGAAAGGAACAGATGGGACAAGGAAAGGAACAGATGGGAAAAGTTGGGGAACGGAGGGGAACAGGTGGGGCATTGATCTAATAGGATGAACCTGATGGAATTAGGGGCGAAGGGATGATGCTGAAGACATTGGTGATAATTCTTGTGGAGGTATTTGTGTTGAGGAAGAGGAAGGCCACCCATGGTTGTGCGCCTTTTATAGCTGGCTGCTGGTTAAATTGTCATTTGGCTGAACAGTGGAAAATTCTGGTGTTAAACTGAGCTCAATTATCTTATCTGCAACCTCTTGGCAGTCCAAACGACGAAGTGATTTAGCTAAAGGACGAAGTCATTTACAGTTGTCCTCTAGAGTGAGTTCAAAACATCCAACCATCATTTGGTCTCTACCTTTCTAATATGCGTGGGATTTCAATATATTTCAGAACAAGCTGCCTTAGTCTGTTTCGAATCAGGTCTGTTTTGAGTGTCCGGAATTAATTGTGGTGGCTAACCCCAGCCTTGGCAGGTTAATCAACGGGGGGCCCACTGTTTTCTTTGCGGGTTATTCTTTGGAAGTATATCATCTCATCACCCAACACCGTGCAGCCCAAAGAATCCTCTCTCGATATACAACATTTATGTCTCAGACACGCGAAATGAGTATGCACCGCTTAGTCCATATTCCCCGCCGGAATATTATAATCACACTTCCAAATGAGGTCATTCAACTCCTCGCTGGCAAGGACGATGAGGCCGAAGAAAGGGCCACCCTCGCCTGGACGTGCGCTGAGCTCCGGGCTATTCTCCTACCTAGAACACCCCCCGCAGTTATGGTTTACGTCGCAATTCGATCGTTTGAAATGAAGAATAAACTCCTTTCTTACAGAATCTTTGGTGTTCGTGGCATCCGCATGGGACTTAGGTATGCGGGTCATGTCGACGACAACATCTGGGTGTCACCGGTGTGGGATTACACGGCGGAATTCGAATGGTCACCCCATCCAAAGTTGTACGCTATTGTGGAGATGGTTAAATATTACCACTTCCACCTACCAATCATCACATTCCTCCATCAGCACCTCACGTACGCACACGACAGCATCCTTGCCGGCCTAAAGATGGCGATTCAGGTAGATTGTTGGAAGGCCGCAGAGACCCTATTGGAGTATGGCACACAGGAGCAGCTGGGGGAGGCCGTCCTCGAGGCCTTGCGGTTCGGAACAATCAAAACAGCGGAGAATATCCTCCAGTATATGCATCCCGAAGGCGCTACCAACCTTGCGTGGGATATCACCACACGCGCTGTACGGTATATCGATCAGCAGATGCTGAGAAACATCCTCGCATGTAATGGAGAGGTTTACGGGAGGTTCCAGATCGACCAAGTCTTGATTGAGGCCTTTAAACCCCTGTTGTACCTCGCAAAATGCGTCTGCGACTCCGATATCTCCCGTATCGGTCTTCTTAGCGTCTGGAAACAGATGATCGACTTCTCTGACGTCCAGGAAGAAGATGATGAGGAATCTAACGTGCTTCACATCCTCGCCCAATACGGAGGTGATCGATACCACCGCCGGGCATCCCTCAACGGCAATCCGGACGAGCAGCTAGTCGAGCCAACACAATCGCCAGCCTTCAACACTGACGAGCGGACCATGGAATCCTCCAATCAGGCTTTGAATGGGGAGGCCTGGACAGTTGACAATAAAGTCCCAGGACAGCCTTCGCCGCAGTCAAACGAGGATGATTCGGAAGACGTGGAGGAGCTTGCGGGGGACACCGATGATGCGGAGGGTGCGGAGGGTACGGTTTTGAAAGCCTCGGAGTACGAACTCGAGCCATCCATCGAAGACACATATAGAAGCTGTTTGGGGAAATAGCCAGTGCTAAGCGATAATTCTGTAGCGTTTAAACTGATGATATTGTAAACCGGATTCCCTTGACTTGATGGTTGATGATACCTTCAAGTCTTCGGAGAATCAAGCCTTATTTATACATGTTGGAACCTATGCCAAGGCCCGCTTTCTAATACTAACTGACACAACGATAATAGAATAAGATAATGCTCCCGAAGATAACCCAGATAGAAAAGCGCCCCCGCATAGTTCCGTCCTCCATTCTAATTCCGACACGTAACCATGAACCTTGCAATTGCCAGTCATCGGGCTGTACCATACTATTATCCTAGACCTACTTCTCTGAGTAGAACAGCCTACAGCCGTAAGCCCCGCTTCCTATTCTATTCCGGGTGAGACACCCAATAGTAAGCGTGCCGTCATAACAGTATAGTACTAGTGTGGTAACACCGCATGCCCCCACACTACCCGATACCTTTCTATGCTTGTCCTTTCGTTACCCGACCGTCCTCGCATCACAACCCGTCACTCGTATTCCTCATTGTTCTAAGTCTCTAGAACAGTGTTCCGTAGTTCCTGTAACACTACTCCCCCTTCCTAGACGTCGCCCTCGACCGTTAAAACCCTTCTATGATAAAAACCCTGTGGGAAAAGTCATAGAGTATGGAAAGGTATCGAGCTTAGTCTCGCCTGTTCCGCTGTCGTTTATGAGCCCGGTCATTATCGATCGCTGGGTCTTGACTTCGCGTATGGGGTCGTATGTTCGAGGTTGGCTGGAAGTTCCCGTCTGCCAATGCCCCCTGTGGCTCGGGTGTTGCCAGTCGCTTTCGTGTATTCTGCTTTCTGGTGGGATCCGGGTCCTCACGACAGGGTCGCAGCAACATCTCGTGAAAGACGTCATGAACCTTCCATTCTACCGGAAGCTCAAGGCGGTAAGCCCGATTGCCCACCACTGCCGACACTGTGAATGGCCCTGTAAACTTGTCTGACCACTTGGAGTACCCTCCAAGGTTCCGAGTATCCAGCAAGACTTTCTGACCGATAGTGAACCGCTGTGCTGCTGGTTCTGGCTTTGACGCCATTCTGTCGAAAGTCTTCTGTAGCGTGTCTCTCGCTAACTCATGAGCCGTGATGATCTCGTCCAAGTAGTTGTTCCCATTGGCATCCAATCGTTCGATCTCTGCATCCGTAGGCCAATCCATTCGAGGGTGGAAACCGTAATTGCAGTAGAACGGCGATTGCCCAGTTGACGTATGCTTCGCATTGTTGTAGGCGTATTCGCAGATAGGTAACAGGTCCTTCCATTTCTTGCCTGTTCCTGCCGTATATGCCCGAATATACCCTTCCATGTGCTGGTTGGTTCGTTCTGTTTGGCCGTCGGTTTGCGGGTGGAATGAAGTAGAGAGTCTCCTACGAATCCCCAATCTTTCCGTGATTGCCGTCCAGAATGCTGACACGAACTGTGTTCCTCCATCAGAGACGATGCTCCTAGGAAGTCCATGAAAACGCCAGATGTCTTTGACAAATGCGTTAGCGGTCTGCTCCGCGTTGATCCCCGTCATTGGAATGAAATGAGCCATCTTCGTAAAACGGTCCACAACTACCAATACGTTACGGAATCCTGATTTCTCCTTAGGCATTTCTACTACGAAATCCATCGAGATATCAGTCCAAGGTGTGGTGGCTAATTCTAGGGGTTGAGGGAGTGACAAGTGTCTCCGACGTTGCTTGGCTCTCTGGCATACATCGCAAGTCTTGACGAAGTTGGCTACATCCGTGAACATTCCTGGCCACCAGTAGTTCCTATCGATCAACTCAAGGGTTTTATCCCTTCCTAGATGCCCCGCCACGGGTCGATCATGATGTTCCTCAATGACCTGCTTGACCGCGTAGCCCGGTACTACCCATCGACAATCGTGGGTGGGGTCATTCGAATCGGGACTCCATTCAGCGGCAGGCTCTAACTTTACGATAGCAGCCTCCGGTGGTCCAAAGATCTCCAGGTTTGAGTCAGGGAGACGTTCATCCGGAACCGTCCTCCGAACCCAGCGTCTTTCCTGTTCATACCAACCCTGTAGTGGCTGAGGCAGCTCTACGCTTGGTATGTCGTACCACTGATCCAACTGATTCCATTCCTCTTCGGGGTTACCAATCACTTCGGACCCAGTTTCTACGCTGGTCCGTGATTTTCTGACAAACTGTTCTGCGTTGAGTAGCTGTTTTACGGGCTGCTCACGCATTACTCCCCCTTCCATTGCGAACTCCGGACGCCTTGTAAGTGCATCTGGCTTGCCGTTCTTTTTCGCCTGGTCGGTAATGGATCTTGAAGCGAAAAGGTGCTATCTTCTCGGCCCATCTGGCTTGTCTTCTCGACAACTACTTGGTCGTTGTGAAATACTGCAGGTTTTGGTGATCCGAATGTATCTGGATAGGGATGTCCGTCCCTTCCAGCCAATGTCTCCAAGTCAAGAGAGCAGAAACTATTGCGAGCATCTCCTTGTCGTAGATCTCATAGTTAACCTCTGCCTCGTTGAACTTGCGAGAGTGGTAAGCTACCGGATGTAGAATACCGTCCTCGAACACCTGAGAGAGTACTGCGGCCTCAGCCCAGTCACTCGCATCAGTCTCCACAATTGCTTCGCGGTGCTTGTCATAGTGTCGGAGTATTGGAGCAGACGTAAATCTCCTCTTGAGCTCGTCGAACGCGTCTTGCTGTTCCCTGCCCCATTTCCATACGGAACCTTTCTTCAGGAGATCGGTCATAGGTCTGCAAACCTCAGAGTATCGGTGGATGAACCGTTTTAGGAAATTGGCGAAACCGAGGAAGCATTGAAGTTCCTTGACCTTGGTTGGGGCTAACCAACCTTCGATCACCTGGACTTTCTTTGGTGATACTCGGTTCCCTTTTCCTGATAGTATAAATCCCAGGAATTCTAACTCCTGTTGATACCATTCCGTTTTCTCGAGGTTTCCGTATAGCTGGTGTCGTCGCAGTCGCTCCAAAACTTCTCGTACAAGAGTCGTATGCTCTTTTCTAGTCTTCGAATACATTAAAATGTCATCCAAGTAGACTACTACGCCTTGATCTAGAAGATCCTTGAATATGGTATTGACCATGACCTGAAACGACGCAGGAGCGTTGGTCAAGCCAAAAGGCATTACCCTATATTCGAAGAGGCAGTATTTCGTTCGGAAAGCGGTTTTCCATTCTTCGCCCTTAGCAATCCTAATCAGATTATAGCCATTTTTCAGGTCTATTTTCGTGAAGTAGAGTGCTCCTTTCGTTGCGTCGGCCAGCTCATTCATAAGCGGCAGTGGATAGCGGTTCTTGATCGTGATCCCATTCAAACCACGGAAGTCGACACATAACCGAAGCTTACCATTTGCTTTCGGAACGAACAGGACGGGTGCCGCTGCTGGGCTGGTGGAGGGGACTACTTTGCCGGAGGGCAGATTTTCGTCCAAATATTCCCGGAGTGCCTTGTCTTCAGGTGGGGAGAGCGAATAGATCGGTCCCCACGGCGGCTGCTTTCCTTCCATAAGAGGAATGGTATGATCCCATTCAGAGTGGTCAGGTAGTCGAGCGGCTCCTTCCTTGGAGAACACGTCGGCGTATTCCTGAAACTCCACCGGTATAGCACTAACGAGAGCCTCGTTTACCGATGCTCTTGCCCAAAAGGGGTGTTGCTCGATCGTCGTCTGCTTCTTGGGTGACGCCCTCAACAGCCTGATGACCAGCTCTTCTGGGTCTTGATCGTATATGTCCTCGACTGATACGAAACATCCATTGACTATACAGTTGTTACTATGGAAGCTAACACTGTTGCGTCCCCAATGGATGGTTGGTTGATGCTCCTTGAGCCATCGATGTGGTATGACGAGGTCCTCTCCTGCGAACGAGCCAACCTCACAGGTGATAGCCCTATCTAGGTGGTTGCCGATGCGGAGGGAAAGAGGTTGGGTGGTGTGAGTGCCGGAGTTGGGCATAGGGGTACCATCGGCCTGTCTGATGATGAGAGGCTTTGGTCGAGGTTGAGTAGGTATTTTCGCACGGTAGATGCAGTTCCAGGACATGATCCAGTCCTCTGTGCCACTGTCCAAGAGTGCGTTGACTGTTGCGACATGTTTGGTACTAGTTGCTGGGTGGTTCCAAGAGATCTCGATCTCGAGACGAGTTTCTTGTGTGTTGGAAGACATGTTTGTATGTTGGTCTAATAAAGGGTTTGTATTGGTTCTGTGTGTGGTTTTCGATGGTTTTCTCTTCGTTGAGCGCGGGGTGAGGGGGTTTATATAGAGAGTTCGAGTGTTTTGATGAAGATCATGGTACAACACTTACGCACCAGGCGTTTCGGGGTGTAACCCCATCCTCAGAGTGTGTGTAAAGAGAATTGAATTTCCGCGCGTATAACAAAACAAATATAGAAAATCTCGTGGCCAACCCATAAAAATAACCGTAATACATAAAACCCTTGTTTCCATAGCCCAAAGTAGAAGGAAACCCGTAACGTAACATGAGATACCGAAAAAATAGAAATACCCAATCAATTTTGATCCTCCAAAGTTGTAATCCTTGCCCTAAACGCCTCATTCTGGGGGCCCAATTTCCGCTTCTTTTCACCCTCCCTTCCGTGGTCCTTTCCTCCGGAAGGATACCGTTTCCTCTTCAGGTCGGTTAACCTGACCTTACTCGTCGCCACGCAATCTTTCGCGAAGTGGTTATCTCTACCACAACGGAAACACTTTCCTTCCTTTTGCCACTTCTCCTTTTCGTCCTTGGTGACACCTAAGTCATCCGAGGCCTTGGAGTTGTGCGCTGGCACGGAGAAAGTTTTCCGAGGTGCGGGGTTGCGCGATTTTCGCCGTTCCGACTTCTCCTCATGAGATTTCACGACATCTTTGCCACGTAAGATTTCTTTCCGGGCCTTAACCTCGTGATCCTTTCGTCCGACCTTCCTAACCCAGGCTAGCCATTCCGCGAAATCCTCTGGTTCCTCGATCGCGTTCGAGAGGCGTTGTTCCAGCGAGGAGTTTATTCCTGTTAGGATCATGGATTTCATTACGATGGGTCCGACCTTCGCGTCCCATTCCAGATTCTGCATCTCGTTGATGTAGTCATCGATCATGCCAGTTTGACGGAGCCTATCCATCTTCTGCTTGGCTTGTTCTTGACTTGTTCGATTGCCGTACTGAATCCGTAATTCGTTTTTAAAATTTTCCCATGTTCCGATGCTGGGGTCTACCGATAGTCGCTCCACGAAGTTTCGCCAGAATTTTGCCGCACTCCCGGTAAGTTCCAGGGATGCCCACAGGATCTTGGTTTGGTCGTCCCACCGGACTTTCCTCTGAAGTTCAATTAAGACTTCCATTTGGTCGATCCAGTGTCGCACGTCTTCGTCGGCTTTACCGGAGAAGGGGATTTTTGCCTGTTTTAGCGTATCTCCCAGGGTGGCGCCAGGGGGGTGCATGAGATCTACCTCTTGCTGCCTGTTACGGCGTCTTCGCTCCTCCCGTCTTCTCTGTCTTCGTTCGCGTGCTCGACGATCGTCCTCTGAATCGGAGGAGCTGGATGAATCTGAGGGGATGGGCCTCGTGGTCTTGCGTGGTTTCCGCCGTTGCCGTTATTGCCATTGCCTCCCCTGCCTCCTTGTCCACTTTGCTGGCTCCTTGCCTCGGAGCGAGGGGGTACGGGGGGTTGGCTCCCTGATCCTTCCGGTCTCTCTCCGGAATTGCTAGGGGGTTCTGAGGGGGTTGGAGGGGTACTACGCCTCCGCCTCCTGAGCCTTCGGGGGCTGCTGCCGTTCTATTGGCTGCTACCCGCATCTGCTCAATAATCTCCTCCAGGTTCTTCTTAGTACCTGCGAACTGGTCTTCCATCGCAGCTTGTCTGTCCCGTTCCATCCTCTCGAGGGCAGCCATAACCTCCGCGGGTATCTGCACAGGGCCATCTTTCGGGAGTTGCTGAACGAAGTTGGTCAGCGCATTTATGCGCTGATCCTGTCGCTCCTGCCTTTCCTGATGCGCCCTAGTAGCTTCCACGATCTGCCCAAGGACTTGGCCGAGGTTGTTGGTAGCGGCGGTGGATTCCGCTCGTAGCTGAGCCATGACCTGGTTGAGCTGATTGTCGCGTTCGGCTCTGTCCCCAGCGAACTTGGCGTGGAGGTCCTCGACGATCTTGTTGGTATACTCCTGCTGCTGCCGGGTGAGTTCCCTGAATATGGAGATATCCCGCACGTGCATGCTGAGTTCCTCGATTCCGCGGCTGAGCTGTTGTACCACGGGGGCTCCTTGTCGCTGGACTTCTTGCCCAATAAGGTCGCCAAAAGGGTTCTCCACCCGCCGTTCCTCTACGTCCATGTTGGTATCCTCGTCGTCGTCCATTACCCGAGGCACCGAGGGCCTCTGAGTAGAGGATCTCTCTCTGATTGGGGTGACGTATGGGGAGAACTCCCGGTGGTCTACCTGCCGCCTCCTCGCCTGCACATAGGATTCTTCCTGCCTCGTCGATGTGAAGAGGGAGCCTATCGGCACATCTCTCTCTTTCCTGTGGCGCCTCTTCGCTTGGGTCTCTAATATACCTCGATCTCTCAAGGCGATTGAACTCTCCATGTTGTAGTCTTCCTCCGACCGTTGCTGATGAGCCCTTGACATTGCTAAGTTGCTCGAGTTTGAGCTGTGGATGCCTTCTGCACCAGGGTTGAGTAATGAACCAGGGGGCTGGATGAGCACGTCCGAAAGACCGTTGGGAGAGAGTGATCTTGATTGGGAAGAGTTCTGGGTAGTTGAGGATTTCGGGATCGTATTCCTCGAAGGTAGCGGTGGTTCCTGCTTCTGCGAAGAAACCTGAGTAGTGAAGGTATCCGCAGTATAGATGTTCGGCGCTTCCTCTTCGAACGATGAAGGATGTAGCGCAAAGGTAGTCGTTGATGGCTGCTGTTGCCACTCGGGGGTGCATATAGTACCTTGGTCTTTTCTAATAGACTAAGCGCTTATTCTTCTACTGAGAGCACGGTGACTATCCGCCACTAAGCAAAATACTCAGAGTATTGGTTTAAGCGAGTAGTTGTCTTATCGAGACTTTGGTAGTGTATGCGATAGGTAAAGAGTAAAAGTTAGGGATAAGGTACAATATAGTGTTTGATTATTATGCTTTTTACAGTGAGACTATTTGATGCCGCTACCCACATCAAAAAAGTGCAAAAGCGTTTAACAAAATAACTCCTGATCTTTGTTCTTAAAGTTCTCTTAGGTCCTCGGTGATTCCAATAGTGTATGATGATAGCAGCAAATCTGCATCGCACTATGAATACCCCCGTGCTGACTTTTCATCATCTTCGGCTACCTCGTTACAATACCCTTACTCGGTTGGCCATTCAGGCTTGTTCCTTTCACGTGATATTGTCGACCGGATTGCACCCGACTGATGGTTGATGATACCTTCAAGTCTTCGGAGAATCAAGCCTTATTTATACATGTTGGAACCTATGCCAAGGCCCGCTTTCTAATACTAACTGACACAACGATAATAGAATAAGATAATGCTCCCGAAGATAACCCAGATAGAAAAGCGCCCCCGCATAGTTCCGTCCTCCATTCTAATTCCGACACGTAACCATGAACCTTGCAATTGCCAGTCATCGGGCTGTACCATACTATTATCCTAGACCTACTTCTCTGAGTAGAACAGCCTACAGCCGTAAGCCCCGCTTCCTATTCTATTCCGGGTGAGACACCCAATAGTAAGCGTGCCGTCATAACAGTATAGTACTAGTGTGGTAACACCGCATGCCCCCACACTACCCGATACCTTTCTATGCTTGTCCTTTCGTTACCCGACCGTCCTCGCATCACAACCCGTCACTCGTATTCCTCATTGTTCTAAGTCTCTAGAACAGTGTTCCGTAGTTCCTGTAACAGAAGCATGATCCGCAGTGTCCTCGAATGCGCACAAGACGGATACGGTAACCTCACTGGCGCGCACTTTAATCATCAGGATATGTTCGGCAAGACAGCTCTCCATTGGGCCGTCAAACATCACGAACCGATCATGGTCGAGATCCTCTTGGAAAAGGGTGCCGATTGCAGCATCGAGGACCAGGGCGGAAACTTTGCCTGGGAGCTTAAGAACTGGAATGGCGACAAATTATACGTCGACCTCGCACGCACTGTGTCGGAGAAGGCGTTCGAGCAGCTTCAGACACCGTTCAAGGCTGAGGAAGAGTGGGGCAACTCGGGGTGGTTCACTAGAGAGCGGGATGACGCAAATATCATGGAGCGTTTAGGTGTGTTTGCGCAAGAACTGCAAGAATTCGGGACTGCGGCAGCTTAGCTTTGCTTCGGTGGCCGGAAATTGGGGTGTAATTGGGACAAGCAATAATCCGGTCAGATGAGTTTAGTTAGCTAGGTTTCCAATAAAGAAATGTCTTTGTGATATTATTCTTTCCTTGCCGTGCTCTGTGACTTTTGTAGTTAAAAAGTGTGTTCAAGTAGGTAGATAGAGGCGTGAGTAAGGTGTGACAAGATATTATTGAAGGAGTATCAATAAAACTATCCGGGCAACAACCAGTGTGTAGATTGCGTGCACCAACGAAATATTGAAAGTACACCAATTTTTCTCATATCAACCAACAATAACAGAGACATAGAGAAACAAAGATGGAGACTTTTATCTTCTCTCTCGTGGTTGTGAAAAAGGTTAGTGTCGAGATCTTTGTTTTCACGTCACAAGGTGTTGTTGCAACAGGTGCCAGCGTCCGGGTGGCTTTAGTGACACTCAATACCTTCTACATGAACAAGTGTCCCTCCAAACATCGACATCTACAACTACATATATCGTTCCGGAATAGCAGGGCCTTCACCGGATCTTGATAGGCGAAGTATTGCTCTCAAACACGATTTATGGTTTATTATGGCCAGAGACAAAAGAAAAAGACACCAAAATAAGCGTATGGAGTAAGTAACTCCCATGCAATCGCACCCAAAAATGGTGGAGATTACACTGAGAGCGCTTGTTCTAGGGCGTGTTTTCCGGAATCCCACATCGTTTCAGACGCGAGGAAGACCTCCGGATATACTTGGGCCCCACGGGTAAAATTTGAATTCACAGGATGCCCAAGCCACCGCCGCTTGACCCCCCGACGATATCTCAAGTGATTGCATGTCCCCGTCTGCGGCCAAAATACCACGAATTCCACAGCCCCACTTCCCCATATCATGAAAAAACAGTCCCACTAACCTAGTCTCTTGATCGGAACTGAAGTATAGGGTCTTCACCTAGTGTTTAACGCCCTCTCCGTCGCCCCCCCTCTTTCACTCTTAGGCTGTAGTGTTTATAATGGTGTTAGGATTGAAACGTGCTGATATTGTACATACTCTAGAACAACTACGTCGGAATTGTACTCTGCTCATACTTTTAAGCACCTCTTGCAGCATGGTAAAACCGGGAGTAACACTTTTGTAACTGTTGTATGGGTTAGGGTTCAGGGAAACTGTTTAGCGCCAAGTGCTGCTCTGAAGGGGAGGGAAAACAACCTTCTATGTCGCTTGTTCGGTTAGTTTAGATTGGCTTAGGGCCTATATATTATCTCTGGATCTAAACACCGTTGCCCGACCCCTGGGGTTGGTGATCCCCGGCCCTCCGGTGAGAACAACTTTGCAAGCCCGCCTCCGGCCACATAGCAACAAGGTAAAAGCATCGCGCCATCATGTTTGGGGAAATAGCCAGTGCTAAGCGATAATTCTGTAGCGTTTAAACTGATGATATTGTAAACCGGATTCCCTTGACTTGGTGGTTGATGATACCCTCAAGTCTTCGCAGAATCCAGCCCTATTTATACATGTGGGAACCTATGCCAAGGCCCGCTTTCTAATACTAACTGATACAACGATAATAGAATAAGATAATGCTCCCGAAGATAACCCAGATAGAAAAGCGCCCCCGCATAGTTCCGTCCTCCATTCTAATTCCGACATGTAACCATGAACCTTGCAATTGCCAGTCATCGGGCTGTACCATACTATTATCCTAGACCTACTTCCCTAAGTAGAACAGCCTACAGCCATAAGCCCCGCTTCCTATTCTATTTCGGGTGAGACACCCAATAGTAAGCGTGCCGTCATAGTAGTATAGTACTACTGTGGTAACACCGCGTGCCCCCAAACTACCCGATACCTTTCTATGCTTGTCCTTCCGTTACCCGACCGTCCTTCACATCACAACCCGTCACTCGTATTCCTCACTGTCCTAAGCCTCTAGAACAGTGTTCCGTAGTTCCTGTAACACATCACGCCATCGCTTCGTACTAGCAAGACTATATTTTTGCCTTCTACCATTTCGATGTCCCCGTAGCGCTCCGTCCCTGCACCTGCCCGCCGTGATTGGATCCTCTCGAGGCGAGGTTTCTTCATCAATCGGGCTGTGGGGTGTGGCCCATCGAGTTTAGCTCCTGACGCATTCCGCGTGACTTTTGCGTTAGCCGGTGGATCCTTCAGCTCGGGTACAGTGTCCAAGGACACGGGAGTCATCTGTAAAACAACGTATACAAACACTTTAGGGTTAGGGCCGATTGATCTCCCCGCCGATTATATACCTGCAGCGAGTGGCTCTGAGGAACAAATATACTGATATACTCAGAGAAAGGAAGATGTCTGCACGACGCGACGACCCCTGACCACCTTATCTGAAACGTTGTGTTGGGACCACGGAATCAAAAGCCAAAAGGCACTCTGCAAATAAACCAAGGAGCCTTGCGGAGATAGGAAATACCCTTAAACACAGAAATAAACAACCTGTGTTGGTTGCGAGACAGACAAAACATAGATACTGTGTGAAATTACACTGGAAACCAATGGAAATACCTCACAGGCAGCGAATGTTCTAGAACGGCTTGGAATAGGGCGATTTCTAGCAAACAAAGGAATATTCTACCGTATTCTGCATGATTCTGCACACTACCAACGGTCGGGTTCATTTACTTCAGATCCGAACTTCGGTATGGTTTCGGGTAGCAATAGGGCTGCACTGCGGTCATGGATTCTCACTTGACTAAAAGGTATCTGATTACAAGAATAATGGATTTGTTGCTTGATGACTCATTCTTCGATAGCACTGAACTGATACTCTGTGACCTTTATCAAGGGATTTAGTGACTAGCGCTCGAAGTGTAGCGATTCTCGTGGTGCCTTCACTCCTTTTCTTCGATTTTCGATCTCACGCTTCGGAGTTGATAATGGCACCCCTGGCTAGATCGAAAAATCATCCATCAATGGCTTGTTTGTTAGCTAGATCCGTTTCTAGCTGTTTCCTTCGATGCTGCCGATAGGAAGTTTGCCGATAGGAAGTTTGCCGATAGGAAGTTTGCCGATAGGAAGTTTGCCGATAGGAAGTTGGCTAGATTTAGCCGACTCTAGGCCCGATATTTCGCCGCCCCCAGGGTTAGGGTTTAGTGCCCAGGACTAGGTTTCCCCGCCCGCGGGGTTAACACTCTGTCCCCCCCCCCGCGGCTGATGCGGTGATTTGGCCGCCATACCCTAACCCTATGCGTCGGGCAGTGATGCCAAGACGCGTAAGGCCAATGATGGCTAGTATATATATCCCCTTCCTCCCCCTCTCCTCCCTTTCCTCTACACATCACTCCTCTAAGCACCAAGCGTACTCTGACTTCGATATCCTTCAAAGTCATTGTCTTAATTCTTCATCGGCTCTTGCTCGTCTTTGCCTTTGTCAACTGCTTAATCAACGCCTGATCGGACTCCTCGCTATGCAGTCCTCAGTTCAGATGTCCCCTAGGAACATCATCATCACACTCCCCACGGAGGTGATTCAACAACTCGCTGGGCACGATGACGAAGTGGAGGAACAGGCCACTCTGGCCTACACCTCCGCGTCCTTGCGTTCGATCCTCATCCCGCGGACGAACAGCATCGTCTCCGCCTATGTGACGATTCGGTCGTTCGAGCTCAAGAACATCTTCCTGGTTCTCAACCAGTTCGGCGGTGAGAACTTCAGGAATGGACTTAAGTATGCTGGCCACGCCGAGATGTCCTGCTGGTTCCCTCCACCGCCGACCTATGCCAGGACACTCCCCTGGGAGTTCCCCACCGAGACCTACGCGATTGTCAAGCTCATCGTCGAGAACGAGCGCGTGGTCTATAACCTTGCACGTAAGTATCTAACTCCCGGTCACGAAAGTATTCTTGCTGCTCTCAAGGCCACTGTCAACATTGACAGCTGGAATGCCGCCAATGATCTCCTAGAGTACGCCACTGAGGGGCAGTTCATGCAGGCATTCACTTACTCTTGCCTGTTCCTGAACACGAACATGGCGATTGAGTTCCTCGATCTTGTCGATAGCGACCACTGGGAGGATCTGACCACACCCTTGATCGAGTGCGCAATCACTACATTCAACGGGCCCATGGTTGATCTCCTCATCGATGGAGATGCAGATATTCAGGATAAGTTCCAGTATAGTATCGATGAGGCGAACTCAACATTCCCTCTGTCTTGGCTTTCGAAATGGGGTTTTGCTAACTATTATGGGCATGCTGACTTTGTTAGGATCTGGAACAGATTGATCTCGCGCCGCGCGGATGTTCATACGACTGATCTTGATGGGCGCACTGTTCTTCACCACCTCGCGAGACATGGACCTCATCGCAGCCGCAACCGCAGGAACACCGCGACTTTCAATCCCCAGATGACCCCGATCGGCGAAGCCTATAGGTCGATGATCCTCAGTGTCACCGAGTGCGAACGCAATGCGAATAATGAATGGGTTGGAACTGATCTTAATGCGCAAGATTGCTACGCCAGAACTGCCTTGCACTATGCGATCGAGTTTCACGAACACATCATGGTCCAGATTCTGCTGGAAAAAAATGCCGACTGCAACATTTTAGATGAGGACAACTTCAAGGCTTGGCAGGTCGAGAGCTGGAACGGTGATGAGAAGTGCCGATTTTTGGCGAAGGATACTTATGTGAAGGCTTTGGAGCAGCAGGGATTAGGATCCAATTCGGCGGAAATGGAGAGCAACATGCAGAGGGCTACGGCCGAGATGTGGGCGAGATTTTCGATGGAATTGCAGGGACTTGAGATTCAAGAAGATTGAGATCAGTGATTTTTCATTGGCTAGAACTCTCTTCGCTGGAAATGATTATGGAACTGTTTTACTATTGACTGACATTTCTTTGGCAATGATTTTATTACGAAACGAATTTACTTCCTCTTTTATCATAGAATAGTTTTCTTTGGCAATACATGGTCGACGAGATGAAAGCAGCGAGTTCTTTTTGAAAGATAACCCTTGGGTTGTCCAGTAGGTCCGAATGGGATGCCCTTCTCGTCGAACATTTTCTTCCTCTTTTATTATATATAGAATAGTTTTCTTTGGCACTGACGACGAGATGAAAGCAGCGAGTTCTTTTTGAAAGATAGCCTTTGGGCTGTCCAGTAGATCCGAATGGGATGCCCTTCTCGCCATTACAATGCGCTTCCCTATTTTCTTGTAGTCATTCTAATTTAATAGCGAAACTTTTATCGAGACTGGGGATCCGCTGTTCCCCAGCCTCCTAGCTAGGTGTTCCGCGCGAGCTGGGTTTTGGAAGTTTTCCCCAGTTACAAGCCTAAATGGGGCGCGGATAAGATATGAAATGAAGAGAAAATGGGCATTTTAGCCTCAAAAACAACCGTCCACTGTGCTCTCCATCTCGCGTGAAATGAAGTGAACTAACAAATGAAACAGGTGGAGATAGGTGGAACAGGTGGAACTAATAAGAATGGACAGCTGCAGTAGAAAGTCGGTATAGCATTTAGTCTGAGAATTTATTGTAACTCGGTAAAGTATACTGGGGGTAGTCCTTTTCCTGCCCGCGAGTTGCTGAATTAGTAGATTTTTCCTGTCCAAATTAATAACCTTGCGACGTTTTTTTGATAAATCACATGTATGTAGAAGTAGCTATCCCTTTCTATAGACAATTCTCCTAAATATGTTAACAGGAACTCTCCTTTCATTACCACACTCATTTCTTCGAAATTTCTACCTATCGACTCCGTTTAGTAAAACCTCTCGTTCCTAGATGATTTGAGATTCTACCCCTCTCTGAGTCAAATGTTCAACAGTAAGATTACAATTTAAATTCTATAATATATCGGCACCTGGTAACTAGATACATAATTCAGTCAATAAAAGAGAACTCTTTGTCTCCCTACCTTCCCAAAAGTGAAGTAATGTCCCCCTTAGATTAATCCACGGTGAGGTCATCACAACAACTAACACCTCACTCTCGTGTAAACGCCCAAGGAGTCACACACCAACCCTACCTCTCTAATACCATTGCTTCTTCAACCTAGCTCGTTGTTCCTTCCGTTTTCATGTGTTTTATTTCGTTCTCTCGTGCTGTTATTACTAGTGCTGTTCTCAGGTACTGTCAATGGTTCGAGTGTAAATAAGGGTTATATCGTAAACAAATGAACGGTTCCGTGGGCGGTTGCGTTTCGATCGATCAAGGGAGCGATCTCATTAGGATGGGTTTACTACATATGTCTTAATGTTAATGTTAATAGGAAAATAGTCCGACTCTAAGGCATCATTCTTCAAATCTTCAATCTTCAATCTTCACCGCGATAATTAGACAGGGGGAGGAAAGGGGTCATTCGTGACAATAATAGGTTGATACGAGGGGTTAACCCCATGTTAAAGAATTGACATTTTAATCTCCTGTCCACCGTCTCAACCCAGGGAACCATGTCTAGGACCTTCAGAACCATCAGATAGATATTACCAAACTACGTGTGACATCTGGTTCCGCCCAAACACTGGGTGCCATAGTGGGATGTATAGGACATGAAGGGTTGCCCCCGCACACAAGATAACATGGTGGAATGAGGTAGCTGTCGAGATATGAAACTGTGCTGGAAGGTCCTCGCATCCCACATCTTCTCAAGGTAACGCAGAATACTTGCTATGTGTGAGCATGATTATCGTGAACTAACACAACTTCTCTGATTTCAATCCATGCCAAAGGCATAAGCGGGTAATATATTAGCCACCTGTTTCACTTGTTCACAAGCAGAAGAAATATGCCGATTTCGAGCTCCGCCATAACAGAGGTCAGTGCCATTGTAAGCCCGTGCAATTGTTAAAGTACCGTATCATGTAGCTATTAACCTCAGTTACTGTAGAATCCGCTATTTAGTGTTGGGCGCGGGCCGGGCTTTGGGCTCGAACACCTCAAGCTCTCCTCCTTACGAGCGCAAGCCAGCTCGAACTAGTATTAGAAAGACTCGAGCTTAGGCTCGACCTTTTTGGACAATCAGTAATGGCAAAATTTGAAAATATAACGAAGATAAACCCCTTGAGTTCGTTCTTAAAAGTGAAACTTATCTCGAGATGACCATTTGTAGCTCTTTAATTGGAGCTCGAGCCTAGGCTCGAGCCATACTCATGAGCTCGAACATCCCAAGCCTTCGTTTGCACAATCCGAGCCAACTCGAGCTCTAACTCAAGCTCGTCTCGAACAGGCTCGTGCCCAACACTATCCGCTATTTCAACAAAACCACTCTTTGAAACTTCTAAGTGCGGCTAACTCGTCACCACATATATACTCTCCCGCCTAGTGAGATCAACGTGCTTAGTTTGGACAAGGTGCCAGGTAGGTACTTGCTATACGTCAGTGTCTCGCAACTACGCTGAGGGTCAGGAAGTTGAAAAAGGTTCGTTGGTGCAATCCATGGCTTTGGGGAACGTGAGATCGTGTCGTGTTACCTAGCGTTATGTGCCGTTATCAAGGAGTTATCTAGGGTTACCTAGGGCTACTTAGGTTTAGTTGTCCTCCCAGCGTTGGGTGACGAGCGCGCTAATCAAATGATGGTCGTGAGTCAGTGACCAAGCTTCGAGCGAGTGTAAGAGAATGCGGTAAGAGATTCAGGTAGACAACGGAAAGAGATGCATTCAGAAAGAGAAAGGGTTGCAACACCCTTCGAGAATCGTTGACAGCGGGATTAAGGCGGTGTAATTGGTAGGATTCGTGAGAGGTACTACATGACGGTGCCCATTCGTTGCAACAGAGTCGGTGCCTCATTCATAGGTGACTTCGCAAATGACATTAGGGTTAGTTTAGCATGTCAACACGGGAGCGCGGCGAGGTCAGACCGTAAGGTGAGCTAGCGGGGGCGGATCAGGGTTGGTATACGTGTGTTACACATCGGATGGAAGAGGCTTCCTGACCCTCGGAACCCAATTCGTAACAACGCTGCTCGACTCCAAACCCTCTGAGCCCTAGCTCCATCCCCTATTGTTTCAAAAAGGTATGCTTGCGCCAACATAGAAAACGGGTGGCGGGGAAAATTCGCACTATAAAAGACTAACTTTCTCCCTTTCTTCACAGTCTTCCTCACCATGCACAACACCACTCAGTCACAGCGACATGTTCGCCACTCATTCTTGAAAATGAAGACTAGAAAATGGTCCAGTACTTTTTTTGTGACCAAAACAAAAGCAAAACTTAAACAACAGGCTGAAGAGTCAGACCAGTGAGCTGAGATAGCACTTTGGGGGATGTTATCCTAAAAGGATTGCCTCCATAGTTGCAACCCCCATTTCTCAGAGGGCAAAAGACTAGGTTCAAAATTTCATCAGGGTTAAGTTAGGACTGTTTGGTCAAAAAACCCTTAAATTCAAAGGAAAACTAGTTTCCCTATTAAGCATGGATACACCTACATGGTTGAATAACCAAAAACAGGAAAGATCATTTTCCCAAAAATGTCAACAAAACTCCCAAACTATATAAACCTTTGTTCAAATAACAATATTCTTCAAATAGAAACAAATAAGCCTATCAAAAGATTTGCCAGTGTTTATTTATCGATGGTAATATATGAGGTTTATCTTTGACAAATATTTTCTAAATCAGATTATCACAATAGGTTTTGAAGAAACTTTGGTATATTTATTGAGAACATTCAAGACTATATACAAAAGGTTTTCCTATCTCTTTTCGGTATTCAAAACAGGATTCAATCAGATTATTACCTGTTAGCCGTATATATAATTATTCAAGTTGAAAAGAATAAGAGATGAGATTTTAATAAAGTATGTATAGGTTCATCTCAACAGGATCATAGTTAGATAGTGTGCTGCAGGGTACAGAAGGTAGTTTTAAAGACTGGTAGATTAATCTGTAGTAGGGGACTGTAACGGAGACAGTCTTTCCACATACCACTAGAATCCGATAGAAAGATGTGGCCGTGCAAAATAGAAATCAGGTACAGATTTATTCAAAAATACTATCGCTGGAACTCAATAATCTTTAAAGGCTTTGCTACCGATTGATGAAGATGAGGATCAGGAGAGTCGGGCAGGAATGATCCTGAGTACTTATAGTCCAAAGGACTCTATTCTCTGCTCCTACTTCCTTACTAAGTTCCGGTGCTGCCGTCTAGCGGAAGGGAAGCAATACCATCGTTACCCCGCTTCTCTCTAAGTGTCAGCGAGTGCTTCCGTTTCCGAAGTCAACCACCCTTAGTCAAAGCCTTTGTAATACCTGTAGCCTTAGTTGCCACACAACTGGAGCCCGCATGAAAGAGCTGCCGCTCAAGTGTAAGCTTAATCGTTGCTGTAGAGCTTTCACTTATTGTAGACTTCCCAGGCATAGTTTCATGGATCGGTTGACGGAGTCGTTAGGTTACGCTGAGTTGGATTAGTCAGGAGGTTTCCATCGTGTTCTATGTATTTCTGTTCGGTTGCGCGGTGTGAGTCACTTTGGATTAGTCATCGTAGGATTTCCTTGGGTATATTAGAGGGCTCTCCCTCGCCTCGTTCCTGTTTTCCTTTCTCTTCTTCTTTCCTTACGCAACGTCTTCTGTACTCCTCGCAAAACCAAAACTTTCGAACAACAAACTTTTGGCCTGCTATTCCGATAAAACTTTTACTCGAACACGATCCTGTATGTCAATAGACCGCGTAATCTATTGGTATCTCATCGCACATCTGTTCGTACGCGAAGTTATTCACGCTCTAGTCCCTGAGTTGTGATCTCCTCACCCCTCAACCCTCGCTTAACCCTCGCGACCGTAGCGAAAAACAACAACCTGGCCTCACCAAGCCCACCCAACCCACCAAACATTGCGGGCAGAAAGAGGACTCTATCAGAAGTCTTTCCTAACCCAATCCGATCCGGAACATCAGTGATGTCCCAGCAAGCCTCGTTGAGCTCCTGGTTCGCAGGGGCCCCCCCTCCAGGAACCCCGGCACCCCCCCGCTTCCCCGACACCCAATCGACCCAGCAAACACAATCCACTACAGTAGAACAGACCCAACTCGGTAACGAACCTTTCTCCATCTTCGCCGAACACACTCAATATAACGAACCATACGCCCCAAAATACGACTACATCCACCCCAGCATCGTTCCCGAAGAAACCCACGCCAGAATGGACTTGAACTACATTTCTTGGGTGGTTAGAAACGCCCTCACCGTAGCACTTGAACCCCTCAACCAAACGACCGAACAAATCAACAGGGACCTAAAAGCCACCATTGGAGTCCTATCCACCCAAAACGATTCGCTCAAACACACCGTCGACGTCCTGGCCAAACAAATGTTTGAAATGACAAAAAACCAGGACAAAACATCGGAAAAACTCCACCGCCTTCAACAACAGCTCACCAATCTCTCTGTCAACAGGCCCAGCAACCAAGCAATCACTGAAGGAAGAACTGGTGCAATCGCCGCCGTCGCTGCTGCCACCATCACCGCCCATACCACACCCGCCCACACCACACCCGCCAACAACCCCAACCACCCCAACCACTCTAACCATGCCCAACAGCCAAAAGGGAAGGCTAAGGAAACACTGGCTCCACCGGCACCAAAATCCTACGCGTCCGCTGCGGCAGGAAACACAAACCCCGAATTCACGACTGTCACGAACAAGAGGAAAACCAAACCCAAAGCAGACCCCCTGTTCAAACCGGAAATCACCAAACTCAACCGGGAAATCGTGATCGAAACCAATAAGGAACTCCTAGTCACCCCATCGGACATCAGAGCCAAGATCAATGCAAAAATCCAGGACCCCGATTGCCAACTAATCGCCGCCCGGAAAACAACCAAGAATAACATAATCCTGGAATCAAAGTTCGCAACCCCAGCAACAAAGGTCCTTGAATACAAAAAGGAAATCGAAACTGCCTTGAACGAACTAAAGGTACCCTTCGTCGACATCCGAATTAACTCCAGATGGTCAAAATTCATTCTCCATGGCATCCCCACCTCTATAGGCGAAGCTTTCGACGCAGGACAATGTCTAGCATCGGAAATTAGAAACAACTACGGCAACACCTTTGAACTGGCACAAATCCCGAGATGGCTATCAAAACCAGAAGCCCGAATCGGAAAGTCACACTCTTCCATGATCATTGCCCTCCCTGGACAATTCACCAAAGAAAACCTCGGCCTCCGATACCTTACCCTCTTCGACAGGAACTGCAAAATCGACAGTTACCTCCCAGCAAATCCAGAGACCCAGTGCGCCAAATGCCTTGAATACGGCCATAGACAGGAACGCTGCTCCAACAGCGGAAGATGAGGACACTGTGCCGAGGAACACCAAACTAAAGACCACCCATGCACAGAATTCGCCGGAGGTCTCAGATGCTCACACACACCTATCCGATGCTATCACTGCAAGTCCCCCACAAAGCAACAGACGCCAACTGCCCAGAACGAACCAAAGTCCGAATCACAAACAGACTCGGACCAGACACTAACCCAAGCCCGCTACCAATTCCCATAGTCATCCCGGCACAAGACCACCCACAAGAAGATGCAGCCATGGACAACTCCCAATGAGTTACAACAAAAGGACAACGGCTATCGCACAGCAACTGAACTGCGCGAAAAATGAGCTCACAACAAAGTCAGTAGTGGAGGAAGCAGAACAGGACCACAACATACTCTTCCTTTTGTTACAAGAACCATGGAACAATAAAGACGGCCACCCACCGGAATCCCCTCTCTTTTATCTATTCACAGCCAGCAACAAAGGCACGAAAGCCGCTACATACATCAGAAAACACGCCAATCTAAAACCAAAACACCATTACACCCATAATAACTTCATCGTCTCCGTCACGGTGGAAATCCAAAACAAAAAACACAAATCCTCAACATATACTCACCAGGGCGGAGCGGACCCTTCGCAGAAATCTCCCGACAAATAACCACCATCCAAAACTGCCTCGTCATGGGAGACTTCAACAGCCACCACCAATTATGGTATGGGCATAGATCCCATGACTACACCAACACAATCAGAGCAGATAAACCCGGATCCAAGAAACTAAAAAGATGGATTGACCGACAGAAGCTATCCCTACTCAATGAACCAGGCGAATTCACCCACTTCCCCAGAAATAACAATAGACCGACCATCATCGATCTGACACTAGTTAAAGGACCAATCCTGGACCACGACGTCCGCTGGAACATGGACCGACATGGAGCAGGATCCGACCACGGGAAAACCATCCTACAACTACGAATAAAGAAGCCCCCTCACATCCACAGGAGACTATGGCACCGAACGAATTGGGAAAAATTGGAAGAAAACATCTCAAGCCTCCACTTTCCCCCCGAAGCGTGGGAAAGCCAGAATCACACAAAGCAATCGGTCGACTTCATACTCGAACACATAGATAACTTGATAGACCAAATAACCCCATGGAGCCAAGGACACTTTAAATCTAAGAAATGGTGGACCCCAGAGCTGAAGGAAATTAAATCAACCCTCCACATACTAGAAAGGAAAGCCAGAAACACCCAAAAGGACGAAGACAGGGAATCTTTCAGGAAGACCAGCAGGAAATGGACGGCAGCAATCCGAAAAGCCAAGGCAGAACAAAGGGAAAAAGAACTCATGAAAGCCAAGGGGAGCGCCATTTGGAAACTAATCAACACGGGGAAAAGAAGGGACTCTACAATCCCAACTATACAAGGTGAAGAAACGTTTGCGGGGAAGTGCCAAGCTCTAAGAGCCCAACTCTTCCCCACAAATTGGACGTCCCCCGACAACCCCCCACTCCAAATCAGACCCCCCTCTTTTGACCTTAGTGACGATTTCCAGGAAGTAACAACAGAAGAAATTACATCCGCAATCAGATCATGCCCGACACACTCGGCCACCGGACCCGATAACATCCCATACCCGTTTATACAGGCAACAATCAAGGCAAATACCCAACTCTTCCAAGACATGTTCTCGGCCATGCTCCGACATGGAGTCCAGCCGGATCGATGGAAAGCGGCAAAATGCATACCGATCCCGAAACAAGGAAAATCCGACTACTCGTCAGCCAAAGCCTACCGACCCATCTCCCTATTACAATGCTTCAGCAAAGTACTGGAAAAGATAGTGGCAACAAGACTATGCACCGCCGGATCCATCCTGGAGACCCTCAGCAAAGACCAGTTTGGAGGAAGACCAACAATCTCAGCGATCGACACTCTGCTACGGACCCTCACGCCCATACAACAAAACCTCCTAATCAAACGAACCACAGGAACCACCCCAGACAGACCAGCCCTTCTCACAAACGATATACAGGGAGCCTTCAACTGCGTCAACCACCTCCTACTCGCAGAAATCATGACCCAACAAAAATTCCCAACATACCTAACCAACTGGTGCAAGGAATTCAACACCAACCGAACACTCCAATTCCAATTTAACCACGAACTGGAACCACCACAACCATACGCCTCAGGACTACCCCAAGGCTCCCCCTCTCCCCAGTATTATTTATGATATACGCCGGGGTGATAACAGACCCCACCAACTCCCCCAAAGAAACCAACACCACCTATATCGACGACGATGCACTTGTACAACTCGCAAAGTCCCCCCTCTACATCACCAAAAGACTCAACGAAAGAATGGCGGAAAGGGTCAAGAGAGCAGCACCCCTCAATATCAAATACGAACCTCAGAAATCCGACCTGGTCTTCTTCAAACCCACATGGTCGAACACTCCAACTCCCAGAAACTCGGTAACAATCGCAAAAGAAGAAATCCAACCTAAAGATAGACTCAAATACGTTGGAGTCTGGCTGGACTCAAACCTCTCCTTCCGACCCCATATCGAAGAAACCATCGCCAAAGGCCTTAAAGCCCTAAGCAGAATCAGGAACATCGGACACCTCCCCGGGACAACAGTAAAATCCATCCACCACCTCATCGTCCAAGGTTTCCTCCCCACCATCCTATGGGGATCAGAGGCATGGTGGACGGGAGCCGACCACATCCTCCGATCACTATCCCCACTCTATAACGAAGCTGCCAGGATAGTAACAGGCCTACCCCGCTGGACAAAAACTGAAAGACTGCTGAAAGAGGCAGCACTCCCCCCACTCGAACACCTCCTCAACCACAAATCACGAAAATACGGGACGCGCATCCTTTGCCACCCTGCCGACCACCCACTCAACGAAGGACTTATACAGCTCCTCCCCACCAGAATAAAAAACATAAAAGGCACAGGCCTACACCGGATAGCATCACTCATGCTACCCTTCCAAGAACCAGGCAACCGCAGAGAGCGATGGATACAAAACGACACCCTCACCAAACGCATGCTGGAAGAATGGAACTCCATCCCATGCACCAATTACCACGAGCCAGGAACCCTTAAGATTCACCCCAAACGAGCAAAACTCCCCCGATCCAAAGCGAAACTCATACATCGCATACGATGCCAAGTCACCAGAATAGACAGACACGCAGCATTCACGGAACCCGAACCCTGCCAATGTGGCTCGGAACAATCCTCCAAACACACCATGATCGACTGCCCGCGATGGGCTCAAATACGAAGACCACTTATGGACAAAATCCCAGGACCGCACACCTGGGAAAACTGGCTATTCACCAACCTCAACGTAGACCTGATTCTACAATTCGCATCAAAAACCAACCTACTCGACTGGTACGAAATGGACGAGGAGGACCCGGAGGAATGATGATAGGTTTCTTTGTTCTCTCTTTCCTTTTCTGTACCTTCCTTTGATCTTCGTTGCTTTCCGTCTTCTTTTTCCTTTTCTGTTCTGTTCGGTCTCCTTTGTTTTTCTATGTTTATGGCGGTGGATCCGGCGTGCGATAAGTCTTGTACTTCAAAGCAATATAAAAACTATCTATCTATCTTCTGTATTCTCTCTAATACAACGCTTGTCCGCACCTGGCATATCATACCGGGTAGCACCATTACTATATCTACGCTGGTTCTCCATCTACACGCTGCTACTTCTCTCCCTTACAAGGACCTTCGCGCCTTGCTTGACTAACTCGACAGCTACTACTGTCGCACATCGTACCCTGCAGAACACCTGCCATCACCGCCCCTTGAGACATAGTCCCTTCCACTAGCGGCGGACTTCCAATGCTCAGAGGATGTAGAGGATCACCGAGCACTCAGAGCTTCACGCTGGCTGGCATTCTAGTCATTGGCGAGGCATAGACTTGTCAGGTATTGCTCCCATGAGTAAATCCCTTCCTAGTGCCCAGAATGTAGTTACTCTGACAGCTGGTAGCTAAACACACTGCCGGTACTTGCATGTCACTGTGCGACTGGCTTCTAACAATAACTCTCAGCATGTAATCGGGCCCTGTGTGTACTCATACACCAGACAGTTCAAATGGTTCCATTACAGATAAAGTACTTAATAACAAATTTAGTTCTGCTTCAAGGTTTTCCATTTTCAATAAGACTTGAGTCTGGGGTAATTTTCTTTCATCTATCTCGTCAGGGAGATATCCTGATATTCTCAGGCTTGTCAGTGTATATGGTTTTCCACCTTGTTGTCCTGTTGGAAATTTAATAACAAAATTTTAGCGTGAAATTAATTTGGCCATCGTGCTTGTCTCATTTTAAGTTGTTTGCTGTTCAAGAAATACTCAGGATTAATATGTTTAAGTATGATCACGCTTGGGTACGCAGCCTTCTCCTGTTCCAGACGCGAATTTTGAAAGCATCGGCTTATCACCAGCAATTCTTTGTCTTAAATATTGTAGTTGCATTCTACGGGAGGGTACTTCTTTGAAAAGTGTACGATAGCTCAAAGGGTACCATTGTCATCATATTGAGAAAATATACTCACAGAGATTTTCATGGATCGGTTGGTGGAAACACTAAGCTACAAAGAGTTTGATTAGTCAGGAAGGTTTTCTTGTTTTCTATTGGTTTTTGTGGGTTGCAAGGGTATGAGTCGCATCGGATGTGTCAATGCTAGGGTCTCCTTGGGTATATCAGTCGGCATTGTCCTCGCTTCTGTTTTCTTTTTCTTTCTTTCTTCTTTCACGCAATATCTTCTGTATCTATGCTGTCTATTACTTTAAATCTCTGAATCTCGCTACTCCTCCGATAAGACCCTTGTACCGATGTTTCATTAACCTCTTGACTCAGATTTAACTAGAGATCCAATCCGGATCTCCATTGTTATAATGAATCTCCAGCTTCTGCCTTCACGTACCATACACTGCGGAACACACGATATATGAGGCCCCTTGAGAGAAATGTAGTTGCAGGCCTTGGTTTCGACTGTACTTTTCTTCTCTATGTTCAAATGCGTTTATATAAGTGTGGTTGTGCAGGCTTGTTTGAGAGTATTCAAGGTGGCTAGGGACTTGAGCCACTACTACCCAAACACAAAGTTCTTGTTCATTAGTCTGTTGAGAAGGTAGGTCGGTTTCAAGAACTCAAGTATAAATCATAAATAAAATTTAACGTACGCTAGAAATACTTCCAAATCTTTGACTGTTTTGAGGATGGCCCAATTCCTCAACATATTCACTTTCTTATTGTCCATTCTGCTTTTGTTGTTTTCAATAATGAGGTCGAAGCAGGTGGTATTCTGCTTACGGAACTGGCCTTTTTTCAGTTTCAACAATATTCTATTTTTTTGTAGGGCTTCGAGAACCTTCTTGACTTGTACTTGATCTTCCTCAAGGGTTGTGCTATAGATAAGGATATCATTGATTTAGGCAGTACAGAGCATATCAAAGTAGTCGCAGACGCAATTGTAGATGAAGTGTTTGAATGAAGCTGGTACAATCGTGGGAACCAAAGGCATTACCTTATATTCAAAATGAGAATAATACCTATAAAGTCTGATTTCCATTCTTAACTCTTAGCCATCCGAGTTTGGTTGTATTTTTGCCAATGGCTGGTGTTTGATATACCACTTCGTGTTGGAGAGCGGGTCGATGGTTTTCTGAAAGGGTAATCATGGTGCCAGTGACGGGTAGTGATTTTTGAAGGGGAGTTCATTGAGGCTATGGTGGGCAATGCCAAAGTGGAGTGTCCCATTATCTGTTTTAACAAAAACATTGGAGCACTAGTAGGTGAAGAGCTGGCCTGAATGAATCTCTTCTCAAAATTATCCTGTGGGTACTTTTTAATCACAATGAGCTTTTCATGCGACATACGATAGAGTGGGCCCAATGGGGGCTGCGTTCTTCCTTGAACAGTGTTTTATGGTCATGGTGGCAGCATGGGGGAATCTCATTAGCAAGCTTTCCAAACATCATTGTTTGGAATTTTTCAAGTTCGTATTGGGCTGGAACTCGATTCCCATAGTTTTCCTTCATCAGCAAAAAATGACATATCGTCTTGGGGCACATGGATACACGAAATGCCCCAGATGCCCCAGATTCCCCAAGAGCCTTGCCTACCCGTAGACCTATGCCGGCGCGTACCCAAATGGAGCCAGTTCGCCTCCTTCCCAAAGGACGTCATCGTGATAGGTCTAAACGCAAATTCATCTTTTGGAGTCTAATGCCGTTTCAACAATAGTATTTCTGTCCCGGTTAACGGGTTTCGCTAGCAGTTTTTGCTGGCAGAATGAGATCACTCGACAAAAGGTAGATCGGCTAAGAAATTGTTTCGGCGCGTCAGTAACATATATTCGTTCATCTGGCGATCTAATTCTCTATGTACATGTCTGCTAGGGCCCGACCTAACTTCGCGTCTGACTGCCTGCCTACCTACCCCTATGCCCGACTCTCTAACCACACACCTGCCTGCTTACCTGCCTACATCTGCAACTGTTTACATAAGTACCTACCTATTAGAAGCTTAATTGACGTTTATTTCGTGCACCGTCAGTCAATAATTGGGTGTAGACTTCGGTGTAGATTAATGAATAAATTAATTTGGAGATTAAGGCGTAGATTAGATGTGATTAATAGTCAGTTTAGGGTTGATTTGGGGGTCGATTCGCTGCTATTGAGCAGTCTGCAGTGGTGTCAGTACAGGCGCTAAAATACAGGTAGTGAAATATGTATACAGGCATCGCTGCAGGTAGGAGGTATGTGTCGAGATAGGTGTTGAAGTAGGTGTCGGTGCTGGTAGGGGGTAAGCATCGTTGCAAGTAGGAGGTATGTGTCGATTCTAGTAGTAGGTAGGTGTCGATGCTGGTAGGAAGTAGGAGTTGAGGTAGGTATCGAGAGGAAGGTAGGCAAATAGGCAGGAAGGCAGCAGCTAGGCAGCTAGACAGGTAGGCAAGCAGGTGGAGAGCCTTGAGATTTCAAACGTGACGTCATTTGCTAGCGATCTCAGAGCCAGCGCCATGACTAATACTTGTGCAGATTCAACGCGGTGGGTCACGTTTTGAGAGGCGGTGGGGCATCAAGGGTCGAAGTGTCATATTTGGGATGCCTACTGGATATTAAAAGGTGAGAAGTTATATTCCGGACACCGAATAGGCGTTAAAAGACGATCTATTATATTTTTTCATTTATCGATTTCTCACGACGTTGGGGTAGGGAGAGTTGTATTAGTCAGGAATGTTCTACGGGTTTCTATAAGGTTCTGTTGATTGTAGGGGTATGAGTCAATTTGGATTTATCGTCTTCAAAGATTTCTTATGTAAATTAGGAGGCTTTGCCCTCGCCTGTTCTCTCCTTTCCTCTCTTCCTATTTCACGCAATATCTTCTGCATCTATACTGTTCATTGCTATACAAACAATACTAGCTCTCCCCTTACAAAGAAGACAATCGCACTGTCACTTTCCTCCCCCCATTAACACTCGCTTGTGCAATAGCCCCTTGGACACTACTCGAGACTAATCTGTCAGCTTCCACCCCTCTACTACGTACACTGCGAAATATTCCCTACCCACCCCTTGAGACATTTTGTATGCTTACTAGTCGTCAAATGACGACATGTCAAATTTTGGTGGCAGTGGGATGAGGTTTTGTGAGCAATAGATGATGTTTCAGGCTCGGAAGACGAATTTAGACATTTGGGGGTTCAGATTTGACGTAGCAAAACCTATTTTTTGCTGATGTTAAATTACACATCCTTTTTTACCTTTCATTTCTTCTCTATTCAAAATGCAGTTTATGCTGTGGGTTATTACTTTGTGGAATTCTCTTCATTTCAATACATATTTTATCCAAAGCCAAAGTACATATTCGGTTCCTAATAACTATCCCGATCATCATTGTTATTATCATAGTACTCTTCAACATCGTTGTCCCTCTCATAATTGTAATCTCTATTACCATACTACCCTCTGATGCCAATACCCTTACTGTCATCATTGCCATCCTCAGTCTCATACGAGCTATTGCCTGCGATGTCAGATGCTTCATTGCCTTCCCTCCTACGTGAATGCTTTTGATGTCTCCTAATTCCTATCTCTCTGCCTTGTCCCTGCTTTTTTTCAAGCTGAATACTCAACTCGCTCGCTTCGTTTATCATTAAAACAGCCTCTGAATTGTATTTTCAATGAAATATTGATATTACTTGCTTACTTTTAGGTACTGGTTCTCTACGATAGTATCACTGCTCAATTACCTCATGTTACTTGACATATGAGGAATAGTAAATATCCTGTTGAAAGCTCACTTGTTGGACTCATAATACGTAAAGAATCTAGTAACTTCAACACATTTATTCTGTGGTTTTGAATTTTACTCTCTCTGTTGATTCTTTACCCAAGCAAGCTGCCTGCTGTATTTTATATTTCGGATACTCTTGTACAAAAGAAAATGGCAATGGTTTCTTGAATTTTTTTTTTTCTTCTTTATTTCTCTGAACCTATTTCTCCCTCAAGATTTTATAGTAATCAACAATTTTTTGATTCACAAAAAAACAAAGAATACTGCCAATGCTTAAGAATCTTCTTTCAATCATTCTTCATTTGAAACTTTGTCTGTACTTACTCCCAGATTGAGCCCAGGATTTTCTTGTACTACACTGTTAGAGACATTATACAATCCTTTTCTAAATGCAGAGGACAGTGAAAGAAAACAAGTGACGGACTATGATTTGATAATGATCGGGTAACATAAGGACAACCTGAAGTATAGAAATGTATCGAGTGGTGTGGGGGCATAAAGTGCTACTATCACACTACTATTAGGCTATGATTGGGAAAGCACGCTTACTGTTGGGTGATTTACTCGAAAGTGCATATAAGTGGAGCTTATGGCTGCAGGCTATTCTACTTAGGGAAGTAGGTATAGGTAAAAATGGGATAGTACAGCCCGATGACTGGCAATTGCATGATTCAGGCCTAGGGTCACAGTTACACGTCAGAATTGGAATGTAGGATGGGACTATACCGGAGTGCTTTTCCATTTGGGCTATTTTCGGCTCATTATCGTCTTCTATTATCGTTGTATCAGTTAGTATTAGAAAGCGGCCCTTGGCATAGATTCCATCATGTATAGATAGGGTTGGGTTCTCCTTAGACTTGGAGGCATCATCAGCATCCAAGGCAAGGGAATCTAGTCTATAATATCACAAGTTTAAACACTATAGAATTATAGCTTAGTACTGGCCATTTCCCCAAATATATACAGTGTTGGAGAGTATCCTATACCACTGTACTACCGGCTTTATTTCACAATGCATCATGCTTTTTTCCTTCCCCTGGAGCCGACCTTGGAACGCCATGCACTTATCCAGTACAGGTACAAAGCGTCCCGACGCAAACAGCAAGAGAAGGTGGGCGTGTTCTAAAGTGGGGGAAATGTTTATGACTGTGTCGAAGGCGTTCTCTGGACACCAATACTGGCCGTCTCCCTCTCTCCCGTTGATTAGAGGCTAAGGTCTGTACATGCGTTTAAATCACTAATCCCCCTCCCCCGGCCTCTATTCTTTTTTTTTCCCTTTTTTTTTTTCTGCTTGTGAGATTCTTTTTATAGCAGACAATGGCGACGTCGATTAGGAAAGAAACAGGACTGGTATTTTTCACAATCATAGGTGACATCAAGTTGGGAAATACCTTCTTGTTCAACTACGTCCAGCTATTTATCTCTTTCTCCGATACTTAACCTGCAGGTTTTCTAGCTAACATTAAGTGCTCTAGATACAGATATTACCGATCCCAAACCGGAAACAACCAGTCATCTCCTCTGCACGTTCCTGATCGACTAACAACCTTGAAGATTTCCTACGCATCGCCGAAGCATCCCATCCCGACGACCTTCCAGCAATCTAATCATACTTACGGGTAGCCTCCGCACAACGCAGTTACCTTTCCCCCCGCGCCGCAACAACACCCCCGAGATCGAACCTGTCTTCCTTGGGCTCCTTAAACCTCCTCGCGAGCTTGCCACCGAAGGCCTTGAGCTTTCCGAACGCACCCCGAGAAGTGGGCTGCTGAACAGCTAGCACGCCGCACGGTCCTTCGACTAGATCAGTGAGCCACTCACCGGCTACTACATCACAGTAGACATGAGTGTTGTTCCTATCCTTGAAGGCCGCAAGCCCGCGGGGCTGATTGTGGTCCATTTGCTGAGAATTTTCGGCAGGGACGAAGTCACTGCGGGTCCGACGGTGGCAGGAGGGAAGAGGGGCACTGTGCCTACTGTGGGCGTCGAAACCACTATGTCTAGCAGGCCTTCTCCCAGTGATGTTTTGATGTTCGGCAACCTCATTGTTCGAGGAAGTGGATGGCCTTCCAAGCTCCCTCGAGTGTCTATTCCTTCTGGGATCCAGGCTTTTATGCCTTCCGTGGTGGCCTTTCTGTCTTTCATCCTTGCCAACTTGGTGTCCATCGGCGCCGCCTGATTGTGCCCGCGAGCGCTCAAGGCGGGCCCAGGAGGTCTCTGTCACAGCCTGGAACATAGGGGAAATGGGGGCACTGTTCCTATGCTTCGCGATGTGCGCACGGTGTTGGGGGTGACCACCAGCGCAATATGCAGTACTCTGCTCGAGCTCGGGATACATGTTCGGCAACCTTCTGGCCGCAGAGCTAGACCCGATACCATAAACGGCTGAATTAGTAGAACGAGAGTTAATATTAGGCGACCTAGAACGGATTAGGAAAGGTTATTTACCAGTCGCGCCAGGGTCCATCTTCTGCAAGATTGTTTCCGTAATAGGAAACGCGATAACCGACGTAACTAGAGCTGAGGCAGCTCTAGCGTCAGCATTACACGAGCTGGGGGGAACCAAAAAATGCAACATACCAGCAACAATGCCCAAAGGCCGGCCATATTCACCTTCACTAACTCCGGAAGACGAGGATCTTACCGAAACGACATCGGAGGTCTCTTCAGCGACTGGAACCGGGGGGTCGATGTCCTGGAACCGGACAGCGGCCATGGAGCGCTCTGCCTCCATCGCCAGATCCTCCCAATACTCAATCGGTCTCGGTGGAGGGGAGGCTGATCGATAGGTACGCTCCTTCCCTTTGCGATATGCGCCATAAGGTGTGATGTTGATTTCTTCGTTTTCGCTGTCGCTGTCGCCGTGGCTGTGCAGATCCCTGACGAATTCGGAGATGGTAGGAGGCGCTGGGAGCTCCCGAACGAGGCTGGGGGCGATTGGATTGCTGCACTCCATTGTTCTGGCGGTTTCCGCGGCGATATTTAAGCGAGAATTTGGGTTGGAGGACACCCTTGTGGAATTTGGTTTCGCAGCGGAATGGTGAATCTGGTTTTCTTCGGGGGTTTCTTTTTGGAATTTCGGATGGACAGGTGAGTATGTGGATTGGCGAGAGCTGGTGGGAGTTATAATTCATGTGTGGAAAAATCTCTGCCCTCTGCACTACCGACATGTCTGAGCACACATTGACGAAACAACAACACCAACTACGTCATCGTGATCAGACGAGTAATTTTGGAAAAGGAAATTGCGCCTGTTAAAGTTTGAGTTTTGGTATATAACAATGATGTATTGTTACTCTCGATTTTATTTAGTTTTATTCTGCCTAGGAAAATTAGTAAAGCTATTGTTATGCGGATGAGAAAAAATGTCAGTTTCGCACCCCTTATTCGGGTCAATGGCGGAAAAAAGAGAATATTGTGATTTTAATTTTGTAATGCCATGAAAGCTCGAGTTTTCGTAGGCTCATCCTTTCTTTCTTTCTCGTTCGGTTATTACCTGGGGTGCTGGTTTATCCTCTCCGGAGGTGAATATGCGAGGCGCTGGGCATTACCGCCAAAACCAAAATATAAGCAGGGCATGTGTCTCTTGTTATAAACAATATATAAAAAGGTTATATATCTAGAATTAACTCCTAATCATTTTGTGGTTGGGTATATGACTTCATTTTATGACGTATTTTTGGTGAGAGGGGGGGGGGGACGAACACTCTCGTGTGATCGAGATCTTTGTCACCCATATATCTCAAGCTGATAGCGAAACAGCCCACATGAGAAGAAAGTATTTTCTTGGAGGTGTTCGTAAATAAATACAAAGTTGATTTTACTGCCATCACCCGAGACGCCAGCCAAGTGTAGATCCAACTTTCACTTATTTTCAGATCAAGAGTTCAAAGGACTAGCAAATGCTAGCAGCAACTAATAAAGAAACGCAGATCGTGCAAAACCCATGCTCATCATGATACCTGTAACCGCAGTGGTTCGCTGGAAACCCATGCAGCGCCAAGCATGAGTGATTATCCATGACCCGGGTGACGAACCATGACGCAACCATTTATGGCATACTAGCGATGCCGGAAACATTATTGATCATGTGACCCTCGTATTGGTGGGAAGCTTTGGATTTGTGAAGGCAACCGATCACATGATCAATATTCTTTCCAGCACCGCTAGTATGGTGCGCACACTCTTAAAGGTGAAATAGTAGCACACGGAATTGTGGCTTCAATAGGGCCTCATGGGCCAATAAGAGGACCCATTTCTAGGTATTTTGCTGCTTCACTGCCACGGATCAGTCAGGTTTACTTTTTGGGGGGTATAAATGGGTATAATACGGTTCCACTTTGTTCAGTCTCGGCGCATTTTACATACAAAAATACACAATTTCAACCTCTGATAACTTTCCAACCCAGACAAATATCAACATTCTGCTAAAATAGAACTAAGATTCATCACTTGAACTAGTGTTCTATTTTACCGCTTTTCTTCGTTGCAAAGTTATCAGCCATTGACATTTCGTCGCGATCCGACAACTTTAGGCGTGGGCGCACCATACACTTATGCAAGTGCAAAATCTGTTCCCGCTACCACTATCCGATTTCTGCTTCTTACGCTATTGGCAAGAGTGCCACGTGCAGCTAATTATCACGAGTCATCTGACTTCCTCCCTTCAAACTAATCGTTCTAAGCGAACTTTCCAGGTTTCTGGCCGACCACACAAAAAAATGTTCCCACCACAAGGAATCCGACGCGCATGCACGGCGGATAACCCCCCACCAAAGAAAAAATTTTTCATTAATCTGTCCACTCTGTCACAACACTCACATCCACCAAAAAGACAGCCGGTGGCCAGGATCTTCCAACGGCCACCCGAGTCGCAAGAGTAGATGGGCATGATGCTCTTACAGGAGAAGGAGGGCGAATGACTGGGAGACCATGGATGGATCCCCGTCCATGGGAGTTAAATGTGGGTGGTGCGCCAAGTAGGTAATGGGATATTTTACCATCGTAGCGCACGGTGCCGGTGGTCAAAATCATTTCCTGGTAGATGTGTATCGTATGTATACTTCCGCAAAATTGAACACCATATCCTTTGTCAAGGGCACTGTACACCTTGCCAAGCTTCTATTCTGTACCGCCGGCGGTGGGTAAGCTGTCCAGCGTTTTTCAACGCAACCTCAATCACCTCAATTAGAGTCCCGCTTCCACACCCATTCATCGAACAATAAGTTTTAACTCGGGCTGGCAACTTAAATTATTGTTCCGGTGAAGCGCTCTTTGAATACATATTACAAATTTCATTCAATTTATTTCGACTCCTAAGAGTAATTCCTCTCCCAAGCAAAAAATGGTCCCGTATCATCAGTCAGTTGGTTTGATTGCCACAGATGGTGCGAGAAACCCTAACCCTGCATTGTAACCAGCGCATTGTAACCAGCCCCCCCACTAAAATCCCGGAACAGGACACTGGTATGTCCGATATTAACCTAGAAGATCTATGGAAGTTGGACAATTAAATATACCAGGAATAAGAAGTATTGGAGCTGGAAAGTAACAGGGAAGATGTACCGAAGGCGGTAAGTATTATTTACAACGATGGCTTGAATTGACTAATATTCCCAGTTTAAAATATGACATACTATCGGAGGCTGTGGGCAGCTGCGAGATCCCGTCAATTTTGAGTTTGACTTGGAGTAACAACTCAAGATGCTCGAGGTTCAAACCCCCAGAAATTTGTTTTTTATTTATTGTGCTAACATTCATTGATACTCTATCAATCCATGGGCAGGTTACTTACCGCCTATTCAGGGCAGAAAGTTCTCCTACTTTGTTGTATAAGCAGGTTACTCTCCATTGATCTCCCTTCTCCTTAAACGCTACCGGCCATTACAGGTAAACTATCTTTTGGAGGTTCTTTCCTAGGGTATGGTTATGTATTTTATGGAATATCATTGAATAGGCTACCCATCTGTAAGCCACTTCCTGTCTGTGAACGGGGCAGGGCATATGGGGATATCATGTTGGTGGGTACCGTCCTCAATTGGGTCAGAACATGGTCCATCGAGTAATAAACCATTCCTCCCAGGAAACCTCCTCGGTAAACCAGTTCATTCAGGAGACTTCATGGATAATCGATCTTCCCGCCTCCGAGTGTGACTCGAAGTAGAGCTTCCAGTTACCACGGCAACCTTCATTAGTCTCACGATGGATTAGTCTATTTCTACACTCAGTTAGGTTCATTGGGCTGCTAACCCGTAGGATTAGGTTGTTACTATGGCAACCCCACTTGTTAATATTAATGGCATGGTCACGATCACCACATGGGCACTTAACTCATATATATGTAGAGCATAAAAAGGTTTTCTTTTCACAGAATGATCTTCAAAAGATTTTATTACCCTCACTCTTTACTTTGATAGTGCATGTCATAATAATATAACCTTTACCCAAATCAAACCTTTACCGTCTCATAATTTCTTCCTTGAAATTACAAAACAATTTCTATCAGCTCCTGAAAATTCAATGTGTATCCAACCTTTCCCTGAATCATATCTTTACAGAGGTCAGGGAAGATGCATGCAGTTGTAGGATAGGGAGACAATTGTACCGTTTCAGGCGATGAGAACAATGAGAAGAAACTATCTGGGATCAATAGGCGTGGAACACAACCGGATCGAGAGGATTGTTCATGTCGACTATGAAATCCACGATGAACAAAAGAATGAACACAAAAATGATACCAGAAATGAGCTTCAACAAAAGTTTCTTAGTCCAGCCTTTGTTCTTGGGTGCTTCTATCTTGTAGTTCTCTTTGGTCCTAAACCATGTTAATTAGTACCTCTTAGATTAGGCAAAACGACGAAAGGATAAAATACTCTTCATCAGACTCTTCATCATCCCCGGAGGAACTATCGTCAGGGAAGATACCCGCCAAAATAGCCTTGATTTCAGCACCCTTCTGATCGCTGATGAGCTCTACCTGGGACACCGAACACCCGCGGCGGACAGTGATGTTTCCCTGTTCGATAGCGCGGAGAAAGCGTTGCTCAGGGGTGTGAAGCTCAACAGCGGGAGGCGTCAATATTGCTGTGAGACGCCACTCAGGCGGGTTATCGTTAATGAGGGTTACGTCGCCGTTGAGACGGGCATAGAGCCAGGCAATAATCGCGTCCTGCACGGGATAGTCCTTGCCCACCTGTGACATCTTTAGTGACAGTGATCATGTATGGTGGTACCATATCATAGTAAATGAGGAAGAAGGGGAATGTGTGGGTAGGACAAAATGCGGAACGCAACATGAAACCCCATAGTATAGGAGAAATAATGTGTGGAAAACTATTGAAAGATGAACGAGCCCAATACGGAGGCCATTGACCATCACTTATGGAGTAGGAGAAAAGATAAGCATTATGTCTTTCTCCGATAACCCCGTTTAATCGAACGGTTCTGATACCCGGTGTGGACCTGGCATCGTAGGTCGTAGCCATCTGTTGACCACGCCGGGAGACATGATGGCGCTGGAGCTGTCGGGTATTAGGTATATGAGTCTATAAAGTGTTTTCAATAATGGTTGTGGGCAATTAAAAGAGAATATAGAAGATAAAAAAGCTTGTTATTCACTCTGGGCGAGTTTTGTTTTCGTGTTGTTTTCGTGGAGAAGAGGTGACTGTGGATGGAATATTAGCTACTTATAGGACATCCAAAGGTACTTCTATTGGGAGATAGATGCAACACTGGAGGTTGGGATAGGTCAGGTGAGAGAATGCGTTAGGTGGTTGGGGTGAAAACATTCACACACAGGGTTGGGAAAGACGGAAAGCGCCTCCTAGAAAGGAGAAGAAGTAAAATGAATGAAAATTTAAAATAGAGAAGAGTTCATGTTGGTCGATGTCGAGATGATCGAAAAGTAATGCTCGCTTAATATCACTTGCTTCTTCGAGAAATTTCATTGTATTTCGATTGGCCTTCGAAGATTCACCTCAGTTTTTATCTTACAAAATGTATTCCCTCGCTATATTCAACCTCCAAACGATGGTAGTTCAACCCATCCCAGGACAGAGTCTGTATTTTTTTCCAACCATGGCCTACCTCCCTGGAGACACAGTTCATCTGCCGGTTGCGCCCAAGTACGGATAAAAGGTCAAATTATGTAGTGATCTCGAGAACTGGAAGAGTATCTGCTGAGCCTGATAACTTCTGCCCCAAGTTGAAAGACAAAATTCCTATCACGAATTAGGAAGATGCAACGACAGATGCAATTAATGAATTAAACAAAAAAAAAAAGATGCAACGACAGGGTTGAAGGCTTGGTGAAAAGAAGCAACAGGCCTTATGACCACCTTCCATTATTCAATACGATAAACCACCCTTATCCGTCGACCTTGATGAATAGTAAGCACTATCCGTTGACCTTTTCATGTAGGGGAGGTTGACGAGGGGCACTCCATCTAGCATACCACGCTAGCCAAATGATGGACAAGCAGTTGCCCGGTTCGTGGGTGAGGAGTTCCAGTGATGATCCTTTGGCTCTAGTTAAGGATTTCAATTCTCATGCTTCTGATAGGATGCCAACAGCATTGGGTTTACATCCCCACTTACGCCTTTACTATATATATTATATTACACTTGAAGTACATTTGCATCACCTTGTCGGATAATTTTCAGGGACAAAGTCCTAATTATTAGTACTGTTCTGACTCAAATAAAGAGGGTACCCACCCGAGGGATATAATAGTATGCCCCACCCTATTCACAAACAGGTAGTGACAGATGGATAGGTAACCCGTTTACTAATACTGGATGAAATACCTGACCGGTTCGCAGATGCCACATCAACCACTAAGTCTTAGTCATATTGAACAAGATGAGACCTACTGATGTTTTGAGATAATTGCCATCACTATAAGGTTCCATATATTTAATTAATTACACAAGGAATAAAAATAAAAAACTCCAGTGATAAACCTCAAACCTTTCTTATACTCTGGGGGTGTCTCTACTAGCAATGGGGGTGAATCAATTGATGCATTACTCACCAAAGCGAATAAGGTAAATGAATCCATTGATTCGTTTACCGGGGACGTCGTTGATAAATGACACAAGCGATCCATTTACAACCCCAAGTGATGCATTTACAGAGTGACTTTTGGGAATGCATTAAATTAGTATTTTCTTTGCACATTTCCACTATGTTTCGGTTATTTATGCATGAACCTCTAATTGTTCTGTATTATGTGGCATAAGTGGTAATGTCGTTTACGGTGAAACCGATCATGACAGTAATACCGATCATGTGATTTCTCGGCGTTTTTTGCTTTGATTCGTTGTACTAGTACTGTACCACGGCTACCAATAGGGGTTATAAAAGGGTTTAACGGCTTCAACATGACTCGCCTGAAGGGAAACCAAAAAGAGGAACGGGAGGAGAACATCCAGCTAGCGATAAAACATTAAAAGAAGCCCGCAGAGCCTTCAATTCGCATGCCAGCGGAGACCTACTCTGTTCCTTATACCACATTACGGGATAGACTGGCTGGTGCTCAGAGTTATAGGGAGAGCCATCGGCATCAACAGCTTTTAACAAATCAAGAGGAGAATTCAATTGTGCGATGGATTCAGCGAATGGACGACTAGGGATTCCCGCCTAGATTGGCAATTGTCAAGGAGATTGCAGCTCATTTAGTTACACTTCGGGCTAGTAACAGGAAGCTAGGCGCGCACTGGTTGTCAAGATTCCTAGATCGGAATCCTGAACTGGCTAGTAAACTAGCAGTCCGTCTAGAGAGGCAAAGAACTTGTGCAGACAATCCAGTCATTATTAAAGATCACTTTATTAAAGGTTTGAGCCTATTATGGCCGGGTATTGTTTTGGATCAGGGCTAGTTGGCTATATGTTTCTCAACAGCTACGAATGGTGACCAGACAGTATCACATTATTCCAGATGACGAGTATAACATGGACGAGAAGGGCTTTATAATGGGATCAGCCAGTAGATGTAAAGTTATTTGTAGGAGAGGAAGACGGACACCACGCCTCACACACAATGGTAAGCGAACATGGGTTACTGTTATTGAGGCGGTTTCGGCAGCAGGCATACCCCTACCACCTATGATTATAAATGAAGGCGCCGGTCATTATCAAGGCTGGTACTCTCAATTGGGCGAAGACAATATCGCAACATTTGTTTACTCACCTAAAGGGTGGACCGATCATGAGTTGGGAATGGAATGGTTGAGCAAGGATTTTCAACGTTACACAGCAGAGAGGTGAGTCCATACAGCTTTTAGTGTTCCCGACCGATTCTAATTACTACGACTATCAAATACTACGGCTGCAGGACATTGGAGGCTTTTAATAATGGATGGTAATACGTCGCATATCACTTGGCAGTTCTTCGATTACGGTCTCAAAAACAAAATTGTTCCCTTTTGTTTACCGCCTCACTCCACCCATTTATTGCAACCATTGAATGTAGGGCTATTTGGTCCTTCCATGCACTATTATAGCGAGGCACTAGATGGAATATCAGACGAGAATAGGGGTTTAAACAAAGCTATCTTTCTAAAATACGTTGAATTTAGTTATATATTGACTATTGAGAACAACTACTAACCAAAACAGACTTCTGTTCTCCGTCAGAAAACTAGCATACACTCCGAAAAATATAGCTAGTGCATGGAGGCAAGCCGGCATTGTCCCATATAACCCAAGACATGTCCTGAACCCTACCGATTATGACTCAAAAAAAGGAACTCAAAAAAAGCGCCAGACCCTGTTGGTTATTCCTAAGATGGTGGACAGATTGCAGATGCCGAGAAGGAGGAGAGAAGACTTGCCAGAGAACAGCGGAAAACTTCAAAAAATACTCTTGTAGAATTGTTGATAGGAGCGCAACCCCCTCCTAGTAACTCCATATCACTCCCCAACTCCAAAAGACGGGCAAGGTCTCGGTGGTGTGGGGGTAGGTTACGGCGGCGTGGGGGTACTCCTAGATGAGGAGGAAGCCAAATGGGAACATATAAATGACTATGATAATAGTGATAGTGCGGGCGATGTACCTCCTATTAGTGGTAGAAAGTTGAAGGCGGCTGATCCACCAAACCCTAGAGGTAGAAGGTTATTAAGGTCGGGTAGAGCTATAATAGGACATATAATGAGACATAATTGTGTGATCGGTTTCCCTGTCATGATCGGTTGCGCCGTAAACGACGTTATACTGTAGCAAGTGTTAATTAATTGTTTGAGTTCGATCCCAACTGCCAGCAGCGTTTTTATCGCTTTTTGGCAATGTGTTTAATCATTATTGAATGTGTCAAATAAAGGGGCATATTGAACTAAGGGATTCAGTAAAAACGTGATATTTCCTGATGTCATTAACCACCCAATCTAGATGATTTATTTTCCACCAAAGTCCTAACGTGGCGAAATGATTCATTTACTGATTCATTTACTTACGCTGTAGAGTTTCCTGACCCATACATCCGTCACGCCTTATGCACTAATATCAACATATAGGCCGAACCAAGTGACCGCTATCATTGGATGGCACTACCGGTTCATCAATGTGTAGAATCGACTGAATCGGATACCCAATCATGGCACCATGAGTGGTTGGGTTACCCAAGTATTAAATAGTCGGCGGATAAGTGAATACCCATCTCGAAATATCTCCATTACGAAGTTCATATATATTAAGGTAAATACAAACATCGTGTCAGAACATTTAATGCCGGGAGATCAAATCTCCAACCACGAGCTTTTAATTAACAACTGAATAAATTCATTTAGTTAGCACGCGAGTACATTGCGGAAAATCAGATACATATCAAAATAGAATACATGTAGTCAGGTAGCTCTGTCATCACGAAAGGTTTCAATTAGATGCTTAGCTGCCACTGCTTTTTGTGCATATGGTATGGTGGATATTTTTTCGAATCTATTTCAAGTTAGTTATATCGGCGGTTCTTCGGACTGATGATTACCCCTATATGCAGCTGGAGGCCGCTCCTCACTCGTACATATCTATGAGGGCACCGAATTAACCTTCCGTGTTCTATATCAGTTGCGTTATGGGCAGGTATTTATGCGATATCGCTGAATAGGCTACCCACCTGTAAGCCACTACCTGTCTGTGAGCGGGGCAGGCAAATATGACGATATCATCTCGGCGGGTAGCATCCTCAATTGAGTCGAACATGTTCAAAAGGAGACAAATCTTGTTATTTCCGCATCTCGAATACAACGAATGGGTTACCCATCCACTCACTATCTAATGATTGGGTTGCCCATCCTCTAGCTAGTACCCATCGGTAAATAGGTAACGCCAGCCAATGATCCCTATGGTACAATTCCAAAAAGATAACTTACCACGAGAGAAAGATATCGTCTGCCATAGTACCGTATCCTCCAGTGGAGGAGGTTTTATCCCTGAGGAAGCTCAAACTCAGACCATATCTCTCAGAGAAGATATATTCTAATGGGGAAGGGGGACGGCACACCTGTGTGACAGCAGCATTTGAAGGAGTAGCACTGGCGTGACAACAGCACTAGCACTAGCACTAGTAGGCGCAGCTGCGTGACCGACGGCAGATTGTCTGAAAACCCCTAAGTCCCGAACACCTATCACCTAGGCCTATATGTATTACGGGTTGACAAAATTATCCGAACATTGTTGAAACAAATCTTCAATTCCACCGTCGCCTTTTTCCACAACCATAAGGAAAGAGTACAAGAGATTTGATTTCTGTGATTTCTTACACCTCTATTATCTTAAGCTTCAATATGAAGTCAATTGAAGTGGTTTCAAAAATCGGTCATTCTAGCTAATCTGTGTGGTTGCGACGCGAACGTCCGGATAATTTTGGAAACCCATAATACCTACATGTATCACTCTACCATCACTATCAGCATCATGAATTCATCAAAATCATATATATGGGGTGATAATGGGCGTCGTATAGGTCACATGCATGCCGCTTTCGCCAGACTCATGTGCATGTTATTGTTTGAACAAATGTATTTCCTAACTGTTACAAGCCCATCACTGGAGGAGATGATCTGAAGATGCTGTTGATGGAATTAGATGCTGCTTCATGAGTTTAGCGATAATTCGGTGGGCAGGAGAAACCTCACAATGAAATTTAATATCATGATCTGACTTTATCCTGCTAGTGAGGATATATATATAATTTAGCATTGAGCTAGATCACTTTGAGCCTGAGATGTCACCCATATGGCGTACGATATCCTGATATGGCTGTATCTTATCTTTTGAGTCCCAAAGAGGAAATACTGATCCCTGTTTATCCTCCCCATAGGTGTTACAGAAACTACGGAACACTGTTCTAGAGGCTTAGGACAATGAGAAATACGAGTGACGGGTTGTGATGCGAGGACGGTCGGGTAACGAAAGGACAAGCATAGAAAGGTATCGGGTAGTGTGGGGGCACGCGGTGTTACCACACTAGTGTTATACTATTATGACGGCACGCTTACTATTGGGTGTCTCACCCGGAATAGAATAGGAAGCGGGGCTTACGGCTGTAGGCTGTTCTACTTAGGGAAGTAGGTCTAGGATAATAGTATGGTACAGCCCGATGACTGGCAATTGCAAGGTTCATGGTTACGTGTCGGAATTAGAATGGAGGACGGAACTATGCGGGGGCGCTTTTCTATCTGGGTTATCTTCGGGAGCATTATCTTATTCTATTATCGTTGTGTCAGTTAGTATTAGAAAGCGGGCCTTGGCATAGGTTCCAACATGTATAAATAGGGCTTGATTCTGCGAAGACTTGAGGGTATCATCAACCATCAAGTCAAGGGAATCCGGTTTACAATATCATCAGTTTAAACGCTACAGAATTATCGCTTAGCACTAGCCATTTTCCTTAACACTATATTGTACCTTATCCCTAACTTTACTCTTTACCTATCGCATACCCTACCAAAGTCTCGATAAGACAACTACTCGCTTAAACCAATACTCTGAGTATTTTGCTTAGTGGCGGATAGTCACCGTGCTCTCAGTAGAAGAATAAGCGCTTAGTCTATTAGAAAGACCAAGGTACTATATGCACCCCCGAGTGGCAACAGCAGCCATCAACAACCTTTGCGCTACATCCTTCATCGTTCGAAGAGGAAGCGCCGAACATCTATACTGCGGATACCTCCACTACTCAGGTTTCCTCGCAGAAGCAGGAACCACCGCTACCTTTGAGGAACACGATCCCGAAATCCTCAACTACCCAGAACTCTTCCCAATCAAGATCACTCTCTCCCAACGGTCTTTCGGACTTGCTCATCCAGCCCCCTGGTTCATTGCTCAACCCTGGTGCAGAAGGCATCCACGGCTCAAACTCGAGCAACTTAGCAATGTCAAGGGCTCATCAGCAACGGTCGGAGGAAGATTACAACATGGAGAGCTCAATCGCCTTGAGAGATCGAGGTATATTGGAAACCCAGGCGAAGAGGCGCCACAGGAAAGAGAGAGATGTGCCGATAGGCTCCCTCTTCGCATCGACGAGGCAGGAAGAATCATATGGGCAGACGAAGAGGCGGCAGGTAGACCACCGGGAGTTCTCCCCATACGTCACCCCAATCAGAGAGAGATCCTCTACTCAGAGGCCCTCGGTGCCTCGGGTAATGGACGACGACGAGGATACCAACATGGACGTAGAGGAACGGCGGGTGGAGAACCCTTTTGGCGACCTTATCGGGCAAGAAGTCCAGCGACAAGGGGCTCCAGTGGTGCAGCAGCTCAGCCGAGGGATCGAGGAACTCAGCGTGCACGTACGGGATATTCCCATCCTCAGGGAACTCACCCGTCAGCAGCAAGAGTATACCAACAAGATCGTCGAGGACCTCCACGCCAAGTTCGCTGGGGACAGAGCCGAACGCGACAATCAGCTCAACCAGGTCATGGCTCAGCTACGAGCGGAATCTACCGCCGCTACCAGCAACCTCGGCCAAGTCCTTGGGCAGATCGTGGAAGCTACTAGGGCGCATCAGGAAAGGCAGGAGCGACAGGATCAGCACATAAATGCGCTGACCAACTTCGTTCAGCAACTCCCGAAAGATGGCCTTGTGCAAATACCCGCGGAGGTTATGGCTGCCCTCGAAAGGATGGAACGGGACAGACAAGCTGCGATGGAAGACCAGTTCGCAGGTACGAAGAAAAACCTGGAGGAGATAATCGAGCAGATGCGGGTAGCAGCCAATAGAACGGCAGCAGCCCCCGAAGGCTCAGGAGGCGGAGGCATAGTACCCCCACCACCTCCACCGAACCCCCCTAGCAATTCCGGAGAGAGACCGGAAGGATCAGGGAGGCAGCCCCCCATACCCCCTAACTCTGAGGCAAGAGAAAGCCAACGGAGTGAACAGGGAGGCAGGGGAGGGAATGGCAATAATGGCAATGGCGGGAACCGCGCAAGACCACGAGACCCATCCCCCTCAGATTCATCTAGCTCTTCCGATTCAGAGGACGACCGTCGAGCACGCGAGCGAAGGCAGAAAAGACGGGAGGAGCGAAGACGCCGTAACAGGCAGCAAGAGGTAGACCTCATGCACCCCCCTCGCATCACCCTGGGGGATACGCCAAAACAGGCAAAAATCCCCTTCTCCGGAAAAGCCGACGAAGACGTACGACACTGGATCGACCAAATGGAAGTCTTAATTGAACTTCAGAGGAAAGTCCGGTGGGACGACCAAACCAAGATCCTGTGGGCATCCCTGGAACTTACCGGGAGTGCGGCAAAATTCTGGCGAAACTTCGTGGAACGACTATCAGTTGACCCCAGCATTGGGACATGGGAGAATTTCAAAAACAAATTACGGATTCAATATGGCAATCGGACGAGTCAGGAACAAGCCAAGCAGAAGATGGATAGACTCCGTCAAACTGGCATGATCGATGACTACATCAATGAAATGCAGAATCTGGAATGGGACGCGAAGGTCGGACCCATCGTAATGAAATCCATGATCCTAACAGGAATAAACTCCTCCAGGAACAACGCCTCTCGAACGCGATCGAGGAACCAGAAGATTTCGCGGAATGGCTAGCCTGGGTTAGGAAGGTCGGACGCAAGGATCACGAGGTGAAAGCCCGGAAAGAAATCTTACGTGGCAAGGATGTCGTGAAACCTCGTGAGGAGAATTCCGAACGGCGAAAATCGCGCAACCCCGCACCTCGGAAAACTTTTTCCGCGCCAGCACACAACTCCAAGGCCTCGGATGACTTAGGTGTCACCAAGGACGAAAAAGAGAAGTGGCAAAAGGAAGGAAAGTGTTTCCGTTGTGGTAGAGATAACCACTTCGCGAAAGATTGCGTGGCGACGAGTAAGGTCAGGTTAACCGACCTAAAGAGGAAACGGTATCCTTCCGGAGGAAAGGACCACGGAAGGGAGGGTGAAAAGAAGCGGAAATTGGGCCCCCAGAATGAGGCATTTAGGGCAAGGATTACAACTTTGGAGGATCAAAATTGATTGGGTATTTCTATTTTTCGGTGTTTTATACTGCGTTACGGTTTCTTTCTTTTGATTATTGGAACAAGGTTTTTATGTATTACGGTTATTCTTATCGGTTGGCTACGGGATTTTTCTATATTTGTTTTGCTACACGCGCAGAAATTCAATTCTCTTTACACACACTCTGAGGATGGGGTTACACCCCGAAACGCCTGGTGCGTAAGTGTTGTACCATGATCTTCATCAAACACTCGAACTCTCTATATAAACCCCCTCACCCCGCGCTCAACGAAGAAAAAATCATCGAAACCCACACCCAAAACCAATACAAACCTTTTACCAAACCAACATAAAAACATGTCTTCCAACACACAAGAAACTCGTCTCGAGATCGAGATCTCTTGGGACCACCCCGCAACTAGCACCAAACATGTCGCAACAGTCAATGCACTCTTAGACAGTGGCACAGAGGACTGGATCATGTCCTGGGACTGTATCCACCGTGCGAAAATACCCACTCAACCTCGACCAAAGCCTCTCATCATCAGGCAGGCCGATGGTACCCCTATGCCCAACTCCGGCACCCACATCACTCAACCCCTTACCCTCCGCATCGGCAACCATCTAGACAGAGCTATCACCTGTGAGGTTGGCTCGTTTGCAGGAGAAGACCTCGTCATACCACACCGATGGCTCAAGGAGCATCAACCAACCATCCATTGGGGACGCAACAGTGTCAGCTTCCATAGCAACAACTGTATAGTCAATGGATGCTTCGTATCAGTCGAAGACATATACGATCAAGACCCAGAAGAGCTGGTCATCAGGCTGCTGAGGGCGTCACCCAAGAAGCAGATGACGATCGAGCAACACCCCTTTTGGGCAAGAGCATCGGTAAACGAGGCTCTCGTTAGTGCTATACCGGTGGAGTTTCAGGAATATGGCGACGTGTTCTCCAAGGAATGAGCCGCTCGACTACCTGATCACTCTGAATGGGATCATACCATTCCTCTTATGGAAGGAAAGCAGCCGCCGTGGGGACCGATCTATTCGCTCTCCCCACCTGAAGATAAGGCACTCCGGGAGTATTTGGACGAGAACTTGCCCTCAGGCAAAGTAGTCCCCTCCACTAGCCCAGCAGCGGCACCCGTCCTGTTCGTTCCGAAAGCTAATGGTAAGCTTCGGTTATGTGTCGACTTTCGTGTTTTGAATGGAATCACCATCAAGAACCGTTATCCACTGCCACTCATGAACCAGCTGGCCGACGCAATGAAAGGAGCACTCTACTTTACGAAGATAGACCTGAAAAATGGCTATAATCTGATTAGGATTGCTAAGGGCGAAGAATGGAAAACCGCTTTCCGAACGAAATACGGCATTTTCGAATATAGGGTAATGCCTTTCGGCTTTAGCAATGCTCCTGCATCGTTTCAGGTCATGGTCAATACCATATTCAAGGATCTTTAGATCAAGGCGTAGTAGTCTACCTGGATGACATCTTAATGTATTCAAAGACTAGAGAAGAGCATACGACTCTTGTACGAGATGTTTTGGAGCGACTGCGACGACACCATCTATACCGAAACCTCGAGAAAACGGAATGGTATCAACAGGAGGTAGAATTCCTGGGATTTATACTATCAGGAAAAGGGAACCGAGTATCACCAAAGAAAGTCCAGGCGATCGAAGGTTGGTTAGCCCCAACCAAGGTCAAGGAACTTCAATGCTTCCTCGGTTTCGCCAATTTCCTAAGACGGTTCATCCACCGATACTCTGAGGTTTGCAGACCCATGACCGATCTCCTGAAGAAAGGTTCCGTATGGAAATGGGGCAGGGAACAGCAGGATGCGTTCGACGAGCTCAAGAGGAGATTTACGTCTGCTCCAATACTCCGACACTATGACGAACACCGCGAAGCAATTGTGGAGACTGATGCGAGTGACTGGGCCGAGGCCGCAGTACTCTCTCAGGTGTTCGAGGACGGTATTCTACATCCGGTAGCTTACCACTCTCGCAAGTTCAACGAGGCAGAGGTTAACTATGAGATCTACGACAAGGAGATGCTCGCAATAGTTTCTGCTCTCTTGACTTGGAGACATTGGCTGGAAGGGACGGACATCCCTATCCAGATACATTCGGATCACCAAAACCTGCAGTATTTCACAACGACCAAGAAGTTGTCGAGAAGACAAGCCAGATGGGCCGAGAAAATAGCACCTTTTCGCTTCAAGATCCATTACCGACCAGGCGAAAAGAACGGCAAGCCAGATGCACTTACAAGGCGTCCGGAGTTCGCAATGGAAGGGGGAGTAATGCGTGAGCAGCCCGTAAAACAGCTACTCAGCGCAGAACAGTTTGTCAGAAAATCACGGACCAGCGTAGAAACTGGGTCCGAAGTGATTGGTAACCCCGAAGAGGAATGGAATCAGTTGGATCAGTGGTACGACACACCAAGCGTAGGGCTGCCTCAGCCACTACAGGGTTGGTTTGAACAGCAAAGACGATGGGTTCGGAGGATGGTTCCGGATGAACACCTCCCTGATTCAAACCTTGAGATCTTCGGACCACCGGAGGCCGCTATCGTAAAGGTAGAGCCTGCCGCTGAATGGAGTCCCGATTCGAATGACCCCACCCACGATGGTCGATGGGTAGTACCAGGCTACGCGGTGAAGCAGGTCATTGAGGAACATCATGATCGACCCGTAGCGGGGCATCTAGGAAGGGATAAAACCCTTGAGTTGATTGATAGAAACTACTGGTGGCCAGGAATGTCCACGGATGTAGCCAACTTCGTCAAGACTTGCGATGTATGCCAGAGAGCCAAGCAACGTCGGAGACACTTGTCACTCCCTCAACCCCTAGGGTTAGACACCACACCTTGGACTGATATCTCGATGGATTTCGTAGTAGAAATGCCTAAGGAGAAATCAGGATTCCGCAACGTATTGGTAGTCGTAGACCGTTTTACGAAGATGGCTCACTTCATTCCAATGACGGGAATCAACGCGGAACAAACCGCTAACGCATTCGTCAAAGATATCTGGCGTTTCCACGGACTTCCTAGGAGCATCATCTCGGACAGAGGAACGCAGTTCGTGTCAGCATTCTGGGCGGCAATTACGGACAGACTGGGAATTCGTAGAAGACTCTCCACCTCATTCCACCCCCAAACCGACGGCCAAACAGAGCGGACCAACCACCACATGGAAGGCTATATTCGGGTATATACGGCAGAAACAGGCAAGAAATGGAAGGACCTATTACCTATCTGTGAATACGCCTACAACAATGCGAAGCATACGTCGACGGGGCAATCGCCGTTCTAATGCAATTATGGCTTCCACCCTCGAACGGATTGGCCTACGGATGCAGAGATCGAACGATTAGACGCCAACGGGAACAAGTACTTGGATGAGATCATCACGGCTCATGAGTTAGCGAGAGATACGCTACAGAAGACCTTCGACAGGATGGCGTCAAAGCCAGGACCGGCAGTACAGCGGTTCACTATCGGTCAGAAAGTCTTGCTGGACACTCGGAACCTAGGGGGATAGTCCAAGTGGTCAGACAAGTTCACAGGCCCATTTACAGTTTCAGCAGTGGTGGGCAATCGGGCTTACCGTCTCGAACTTCCGGTAGAATGGAAGGTTCACGACGTCTTTCACGAGATGCTGCTGCGACCCTATCGTGAGGACCCGGATCCCACCAGAAAACAAAACACACGAAAGCGACTGGCAACACCCGAGCCACAGGAGGCATTGGCAGACGAGAATTTCCAGCCAACCTCGAGCATACGACCCCATACGGGAAGTCGAGGCCCAGCGATCGATAACGACCGGGCTCAGAAGCGACAACGGAACAGGCGGGACTAAGCTCGATACCTTTCCCTACTCTATGACTTTTCCCACAGGGTTTTCATCATAGAAGGGTTTTAACGGTCGAGGGCGACGTCTAGGAAGGGGGAGTAGTGTTACAGGAACTAAGGAACACTGTTCTAGAGGCTTAGGACAATGAGAAATACGAGTGACGGGTTGTGATGCGAGGACGGTCGGGTAACGAAAGGACAAGCATAGAAAGGTATCGGGTAGTGTGGGGGCACGCGGTGTTACCACACTAGTGTTATACTATTATGACGGCACGCTTACTATTGGCTGTCTCACCCGGAATAGAATAGGAAGCGGGGGTTACGGCTGTAGGCTGTTCTACTTAGGGAAGTAGGTCTAGGATAATAGTATGGTACAGCCCGATGACTGGCAATTGCAAGGTTCATGGTTACGTGTCGGAATTAGAATGGAGGACGGAACTATGCGGGGGCGCTTTTCTATCTGGGTTATCTTCGGGAGCATTATCTTATTCTATTATCGTTGTGTCAGTTAGTATTAGAAAGCGGGCCTTGGCATAGGTTCTAACATGTATAAATAGGGCTTGATTCTGCGAAGACTTGAGGGTATCATCAACCATCAAGTCAAGGGAATCCGGTTTACAATATCATCAGTTTAAACGCTACAGAATTATCGCTTAGCACTAGCCATTTTCCTTAACAATAGGGTGATAAATTACACTGTTTACACCGCATGCATTGTACCTTAGGATGATTAGAGTAAATTGGGTCGGCCTATATCTCGATATCAGTGGATGGGGAGCGACGGATGAATGGGTCAAAACATCGCTGGCCCCCATCAGTTCACGGGCTATGTACGTGGGCATGTAAGAAGAAAAGTCCACACTGGTACCGGAAACTGATTCTGCATTCGATCAACCACGTCACAACCAATCACTCGGAGATCCATCATCCATCACTCGTTTCATGCATTGTCACTCGCGTCATCGGCTATCACTCGTTTCGATTTTTGTCTGCTGCTTTTACACTTTCCCACTAGGGTTGGCTCTCCGAACTCCGTCCTCTCAATAGCTGACTTCTCGCTGGGTTAGGTCTTATCACTATTTTCTTTTCTGGCTTTGGCGGGCCTAGGACGAGTTCTCGGGGAATTTTCGCGACAAGGTTTTCATGGTATACTTTCATAGAGGGAAAAAAATAAGATAACACTTCCAGCACACCTTCCTATGAATAACTTAGATAACAATAACAATAATAGTGGTACTATTAATACCTTGTTCGCACGGAACTCAAATGTTATGTGGCCTGCGTTTATGCATACCGCATTAAGGCATTCTGGCTAGGGAAAACCTCCGAACTCAACTCGTGCGAGATTGAGACACGCTAGAGAGACGTTTCTCCTATGCCATCGCTCATTGTTACATGTCAGATGCGCCCCGTCAGAGGGAGATAGCTGCCGCATCCAGATCATATCCGGAACGTATGTACCGTTCAGATAGCTAGCCTCCGCTATTAAGAATTAATCTAAACGGAATATTCCATTCAGGTGCCTGATCCCCTCCACCAGGGTTGTCCAGTTATCGTTTAGGCTATCGCAAGCATGTGGACCCCCCAAAAACCCAAATTTGTGTGGGTTTACAAACAGATCCCTTTAACTCCCTTCAGTGATAAATCTCTCATACAAATCTAATTCGGCTGTTATAGCAGGGTCGATATTAACAGTTTAAGGGGATACAAAATTCCCACCTTAATTAGCAAGGTGAGAGTAATTTCGGTGAATACGTTTGCTATGTCCAGTGATTTTCTTTTGACACAACAATATCCTCCATGGTAGAGGTAGCCATAACGTTTGGTATGGGGTAACATGACAAGACAGGGTAATAGGGCCGCACTTATATACGAATTATAGGGCTGATAACAACGTCACAAACTCAGAAACAACAAAATGCCCAAGTACAAACGAAGGGATAACATCATCAACCGCAACCTGCAACTGGCTCAAGAGAAAGATATCGAAACACATGGCCAAGTAAGTATATTTATAAGCCTTGGGATTTGATCTTAATTGAGGTAGCAGTTGGCACTCCGAAGGTAACCCCAGACACCACGAATGGTCTTGAGATGGTCTGGGCGAAGTAGCGAGAGGATCAGCGGCCCTGTTCGGTGTTTGCAGAGAGAAGGACAGTTCAGTCACCATATGGGTGGGAAATAATACGGAATAGAAGTGATGAAGGGGAAGAAAGAAGTCCAACAAAGATTAACTTAGTTGAAACAAATAGAGAATGTAGACAGGACTCTCGCGGCACATAATTCAAGTGACATAACAAATGGAGATGAACAAAGAGGCACGAGGTAATTCCTCTGTAGATAAAACAACTCTATTTGCTATTAGAGGTAGGTTAAGGCACATCAGAGACAGCGGAGACCATACGAAATTAAGATAAATTAGACCCAAGGTGTTAAATGTATTGATCCAGATATGAGGGAAACTACCTATATATAGACCATTTGTCAGACATTACCATCAACTTGTGCCTCAACACCTATGAGAAAGATTACGATGTCTTTATTCGAGCCATTTTTCTACAGGTTCCTCCTAGTATCGGTCATCTGGAGGTTCAGAAGCTCTAAGACCCTCTCACGGATTTCCTCGATCTTGTCGGCCGCCCCATGGATACACTTGTCATAGACCTGGACCATTCTCTCAATCTTTGGAAGAACACGCAATAAGTCGTCGGTGGTGTTCAACTCCATCTCTTCAGTACGATTTGGAAACAGACGGTCAATGAGATTGGACAAGCGCGGTGCTGAGGTAACTTGACCCTGATCTATGGATCCGCAGAGTTCCTTGAAGATATAGTTTCTTTCGGCGGCGTTGGAATTCTTTCTGTGGCGGAGGTGGTTGATTTGGTTTCCGAGCTCAATGATTTCAGCAATTCTGTAGGTGATAGAAGGCTCTGTAGTGGGTGGAGCTTTGGAAGACATCGTTCCTTTCTTGGGTGATCCTAATTTTAATCAGGAATGGATGTTATTGGGGATGTGTAGGCGGGAGATATTAGGATAGGTAGGAGAAGGGAACTTCGGACCATGTGGTCCCTTGATGGAAATTGGAATTTGAGGTGTATGCTCTATAGTATGTAACGTATCGGACTGCGAAGTCGGACGTGATCGTGAAGTCGGATGACTAATCAACCTCGTCAAAATGGGTTTGAATTCTTTGAACCCCGCTTCTAGATGATTGTTCAGCTTCGAGCTAGACAGGCCGTGAGGTGAGAGTGTATACTTCAACGAGAACTTTGCGCAAAAGGTATCAAGGACTCAGTGTGCCGCTCCTATTTGAATGCCAGTAGGCTAATTATTATTAGTATTGCGAGCGGGCCTGCAGGTGATCTAGTGCACAATGGGAAGGGTGAGATCACGTTCTACTGCTGCGGCACCGTCCCAATCAGAAAGGGAGGACCGCATCCACCGAGCATTAGCCAAAAAAGCGGAGACCAATAGTATTCCATGGACTACGCTCGCACTTGAGTTTGGTGTTCCGGCGTCGACACTGAACGATAGATACAACGGTCGCCGAAATCACCGTGAAGCGCATGTGGGCCAGCAAAAACTGCCGCCAATTGTAGAAAAGGCTTTGAAAAGATGGTGTCAAGACATGGATGACAATGGATTTCCCCCAAGACTGGATTTGCTGCGGGGAATGGTGACTGCATTAGCGCAGAAACAGGCTAAAGAGGAGGGGCTACCCACTACCGATGAGTCTACCTACATTGGCAAAAAATGGATATCCCGATTCCTAGATCGAAACCCAGACCTCGCAGCTAAATTTAGCAACCAGCTAGATAATCGGCGTCAAAATGCAAGCAATTTGATTACCCTTCAAGCTACTTTGATAAGCTTACGCGACTCATACGTAAGCTGATTTCAAAAGGGTTTATTCCATCAAAAGATACCTATAATTTTGATGAGAAGGGTTTCATTTTGGGGTATTCATCAAAAGCAAAAGTGATTTGTAGATCTGGGAGGAGGAATCCAAACGTTGCTCAAGATGGTTCCAGAGAGCTTATTACCGTAGTTGAGACAGTATCAGCTGCAGGAAATGCACTTCCATCTTGGGTAATATATAAGGGTAAAGGTCATTATATGGGTTGGCATACAGCAGTCGACCATCCCATTGCGGTGTTTGCATACAGCGAAAACGGTTGGACAGACAATGTGTTAGGGCTGAGAGGGTTGAAGTAACATTTTGATCCGCATACAGCAAAACTAAGTAATGGCAGACCAAGATTACTTATTATGGATGGACATGGCTCTCATCTAACATATGAATTCTGTTCTTACGATCTCTCTCATGAAATCTATTTGATTTGCTTCCCTGCTCACTCGACACATCTCTTACAACCTCTTGATGTCGGTCTCTTCAGCCCCTTGCAACACTATTACGGCAAAGCAGCAGATACACATATTAGGGAAACCAGGACAGGCATTACGAATGGGATGTTTTCGAAGTTCTTTACCGAAGCAAAATCAAAAGCGTACAGCAAAGAAACAATAGAAGAATCATTTCTAACTACAGGTATTCATCCGCTCAATCCTGATAAAGTACTGAACAAAGCCCGTCCTACCAAAGCCGTCAAAACAGTTTGCCCTATCGATCTACACATGAAAACGCCGAGAACACGCTGAGACCTACGTCAACAGACTCAATTCGCATTAATGAACCCACAAAAACATTCAACAATTGTCCTAAAACTGTCTCATGCCGTTGAAGAAGCAATGGATGAAGCTGAAATTGCAAAATTACAATTGCGAGACTTGTGAGTGAAGTACGTAGGCAAGCGGGCTCTCAAATCAGATGGAAGAGTCTTGTCTAAAGCGCAGGTAATTACTGGCGCTGAGGTTATTGCCCTACGAGAGACTATAGAGAACAAGGAGATAGCAAAGTTATTAAAGGCGGAATCATCAAAAGCCAAATCCTCGGGCACAACCATCAACTCTAGGAAGCAGAAGTGTAGGAACTGGAATTCAAAAACCATTTCTACCCGTTCCACTACCCCTCAACTCATCAAGAAGCGGATGAACTTGAAAAGGACCAAAATTCCGATTTCAATAACAGATTCTGATCCGGATCCTCCAACTCTACAACAAGAGATTGATGACCAGAGCTCTTTAGAGTACGAAGACATTCAAGACTTGAAAACTCTGGCTTCCAAAGCTCATCCTCAGTACATACTGCCTTCCAAAAGACAGGTGCCATCTCGCATATCTCTCCAGTCCAGAAAGTAGAATTAGTATATAGGTAGGCACTCCATCGGTCAAGGAGATATCAAAATACCGGTGCTAACACTTCTAGGAGGCCATACTACCCACTACCTTAAAAAACTATCATACAATTACTAGTAGATTATCCTGTAGAAGAATAATATTTGAGACCGTACCTTTGTATTTGTCGTAACTATTCATTTATGCGAAGGCCAAGGCATCCAAGTGAGACTGTCTCAGGGTCTGGGGCATCCGACTTCCTGGTCATATCCGACTTCCCCGTCCGATACGTTAGTAGGCTCAGGGCGATACTTTAGAGTAAGGAGAAGTCATTTCAAAAGGCACGCAGAGCTATAATAATGATCGCTCGGTGCAAGAAATTAACAGCTGTAGTTATATGATTTTGACTATTGTAGGAAGATGGTTGAATATTCTTGCCAATAAATTGACTAAACCTACTCATTTCTCCGTCTCACATCAAATTCTAACTTAAAATCCTATTGCTTGCTACGCAGTGATTAGGCCTTTGACCGTCACATCGCAGGGGTTCCTGTTCTACCGTATATGGACCAACCAATTATACTACTATTTCCCTCATCACACAGTGAAATAATCTATTTCAAACACTAATATCTCGATCCCCGTAAAGCTCCAACAGAGGTCATCGGTACACCTAGCAGGTATCCGGATAAAACAAAATATTCCAGGAAAACGTAATGTACACTGCAGGAAAGATTTCACTCAACATCCCTGATCATTTAGTTATCTACGCAATGAAACGGTCTGACTACTGAGTGAGAAGATGAGAATAGTTGTTTGATCCCCGCCCGGTTACACCCCCGACGCGATGATAATACTGTTGACGCCGAGGAGGGCATCACCGATCGCAATAGCGTCACCGCGATATAGCGAATATATGAAATTTTGAATCTCTGGGCCTTTCACGTATATCGGGATGCACGCTCTGGTATGGAACATGTGGCCACAATCCTAAAGCTCTTTTGACGTTAGGGAGGAGAATTGACTTAGTCAGGGGTTTGAAGCGCAGAGCGCTGTCTTGTTGGGATGGCTGCGTTAGTAGATTGAGTAAGAAACCATTCAGCAGAATACGGGGAATCAGAGACAAGGTGGCTTGAATGCTTCAAGTCGAAGGGGGATAAGGAGGGTCAGGAGGGAGAATGGAGATTCATTCTTGAGGACGGGCAGTCAATGGGTTATGAAGACAGATTTGTCAAACACAGAGGTGGTGAAGAGCATATGATCGGGCGCGATTATGGCAGTGCTCCGAGTGTAGATTTCTGATTCTCGCAGGTAGATTACCAACTCAACCGTCTTGATGAAAACGTTTGGCTGCTTCGTTCTGGGCTATTGTAGGGTCATGGTTGGTATAGTTCAATACTTCAGAACCTCTTATGGAGGATATGTTGGCGTCTATGATATAGTCCTTGGTCATAAATCATGAGAAGGCACTCATTTCACTCCGCAAATGCCGTTTTTCAAAACATGGTCCTAGACCACCAATTGTCATGAATCATTTTCGAGAACCGGACGATTTTGTTTGCGTGTGAAAAATAGCTCTATCAAATGAAAATGACAATATTACACCCGTAGCATGAGTTGTGTTGGTTTTGCTACACTGAGTTGCAAAAAATGCGCCTAGACCCAAATCTCCAAGCCTCTCTACTTCTAGCTCATGTTACATTTCCCACACCCCACCCTAGAGAGTGCCCTCTGAATTTTATTACACTTGATAGCCAATATCCCACGCCTCAAAGCCTTCTTTACCACCTATGGTAATTGTGATGTGGGTGGTGGTTGCACCTAGGCCAATTTTTGGCGAGTTTATAAGAGTGTGGTTTGGTTGCCTTCCCATGATTTACGGCCCCCCGCTATACATATCAAAGGATACAAACTCCCTATTCCCGAGGAGGTTTGCAGCTTGGTTACCTCGGACCTGACAGGTCAGATATGTTTCTCATGATTTTTTTGCCCTTCTTGTCCATCCCCAGATCTATATATATATAGAGATGTGAAGCTCAATACACATTCAATGCCCAAAGCTTTCGGGTTACACGGCTCCAATGTGATTATATCCACGAATAGCTACGTCCAGGCCAAACGATATGGACCCGCCGGTCGGATAAAAGAGGGACAAGCTTGAGGATCTTTTTCTTGTTTGCCTCATGAATGCAACCAAAAAGCGCTGCGCCCTAAACTGAAAAGGGGTGCATAATATTTGTGCGAGCGGGTAGAAAGGTAGATGAGCGGCTATTTTACTGGCCAATATTAGCGGGGGCAGAAATCCATCGTTTATATACAGTCTAGGAGCAATCAGGAAAGATTAGGTTTTAGAGCCCCGACAGTATACTTCTACCTTCTCTTTAGCGTTCTTTGCAGTTCTACCAGCTGAGCTCAAGAGAGCCGATTGTGCTCCACGTGATCGTCCTTAGCCATTGTCTTCGAGAATTTTCTCCTTGCACAATGGTTATTTTGTGGGCCGTGGTGCTAATTATAAACTAAATGGCACAGTCATATAAATTTGAATCTTCCCAAACTCCGGTTGGCAGAACCATCATCGCATATCATCGTTCACTCAGTCTTCACAACACATAAACAGCGAACCCTGAGTGTATTTAAAAGCTTGAATAACCAAAGGGCTCTCCACAGCTTGATCCTTTCCCATCTTTCTCAAACACACAGGTTAAACACAAGCTCGAAACCTTCATACTCTCCGAAACTATGAACGACCAAAGCCTTTCTTTTTACAAAAAAAGAAACGTACCCACAGAATGGCTTTCCTCCTGATGGGTTATGTTTTTCACCATCCTTACATTTTCTACCAATGGATTCGTCATCGGACCTTTCCACGCTTCATGGCAGGCATGCCCCGTACCCGTAGTAATCCCTGGATTGCCGATAACTGTGCCCTCGTCATCATTCACCTCGACGCACTCATGATCGACCTCAAAGCCCAGATCGGTTGCTGCAAGCAAGAACTTCAGTCTGGTAGGTGTGAACCTCCGTATGGCTTCCAGCACGGGTTTGATCTTCAAGAAGCCATCCGCTATTTGAAATTGGAACTTGATGTGTACCGCCACTTGAAATACCATCTCTTCCATTGCAACTCGTAAGTCAAGCTCTTGCCCTCTCTTTCCTTTAACCTCGAATCCAGTTGCTCACACACACCTGCATTCAGCCTAGCGTGGAATATATGGCTCTTTCAGAATACCCCTTAGCGAGGACTCGGAGAGCGACAACGAGGAGGTGTATCACGAGGAGGTGGAGGATGACGAAATGGTCGAGGCGGAAGGGGACGAAGAAAAAGGGGACAACGAAGAGGAAAGCGATGAGGAGATGCATGATGCTAAAATGGACGAGGAGATCCACAACGATACGAGTGGTAATTACAAACCGACGGACGAGGAAGAAAGTGACGAGGAGGAAAGTGACGAGGAGGAAAGTGACGAGGAGTAGTAGCCATACTACTCTCACTACTAGTTATTATATTAACGTCACTCAATAAAAAAATCAAACATATCACGTACCGTCATCAGGTTTGATTGAGGCTTTTGAATCCTGGGACCTCCGGGGGCCGGGCCATGGGGTTATTGCTGGTAGATCCAGATTTATGGAGTAACATCGTAGAGAGAATTCCTATCGCTTTTTGTATATTCCTGTGGAAGCTACTCTTGCGATCCTCTTTGGTCTTCGGTTGTTTAATGTCTAAAGGCACTTTCTTTCAATTACCAGGTTTATGAGAGCTTCTGCTGCTATAGTGAATTCAAGTGCATAATAAAAAATGCTATCTTAATATTCTCTTTTCCAATATCATGCCGCATGCTATTGATCAACGATCTAAGTGAATCGTATCGATCTCGGAAAATCATATTGGATCGCATGATTATGTCTCTGGGAACCACCATTTCATTCTGATTTTAGTAACCACGAATACGAGAGATTTTTCAAGTCTATACGGATAGCATTCTAGTAGTTTTTATTGTCGCACGCTAAACGGGATGGTCAGAAAATATGCAGATAAAATAAAAAATAAAAAAGTAGAATCGAAGTAACATAACATTGAGAATGACAGGGGAAGGGAAAGTAAGGCGGTGAGAAAAGTTCAAAATAACTATACAGAAAACAGAAAGTATTTTTTTTAATAAGGGATGAGTCACAAGGCCCAGAACACAGGATGAGGGGAAGCGCAAAATGAAGTCAAAAAAACAAGGTACAAAAGTAAGTGAGTATGAGCATCAAACAATGAAATAACAGACAGCTCCGAGGCGAGCTTTCGATTTTGGCCTAGTGATTGACCATGTGTAAGAGCGTGATTGGCGTAGTGTCAGTGACGCAGAGGAGTTGAAATGCTCATCAGGGTATACCGTCTGATGTACATGGACAATCTCTACTACCTCATGCTGCCCAATCTAATTGTAACTAATCCAGATGCCTCAAGTCATTAAGTCCCACGAGAGGGTGTTTCTCATTGGGTTGGAAGTTATCCAAACGTGTTGTAGGCAGTTCGTGAACACGGGCAATTGACGAACAAAACCAAATTGTTCGCCAAATACCTAGGCAAGCGATGAACAAATCATCTATCGTACTCTGATATTATCCCTAGGCAGTTCGCGAAAATTTCTCCAAATAGAAGAAAACCAAGAAAAACCACCACCCCGAGAACGCAAGGTCCGCACGAAATCTTCTCCGAGTAATAATGCCTGGAACCTGACAAAGCATCGGGCAGTTTACAGCTTATAAAACACTGGATCTGGTGGTAAAGTGTCTCAGTCGTTCTCATGTAGTCATTTTCACCCATGACCGGCTTGGTGTTTGCGAACTGCCTGCAGTATTCAGCTATATCTACTTGTTCGTCACTTGCTTGGGTATTTGGGGAACAATTTAGTGTTGTTCGTCGATTGCCGGTGTTCGTGAGATGTCTACAACAGTTGCTTGTCATGAGTTTTGAAAACGTCAAAAGGGTTCGGTGTTTCCCCGTGGCTGTACCTCTCTCCTTGTGGCCAAAGCGGCAACGGCAGCAGCGATGGCGACGACGTTGTATTGTTACACGAGGGGCTTAACCACACAAGGATTAGCTTGTGTGTTCTGTAAATAAGGTTTTAACGGTCCGCTGGAGACTTGGCGGTGGCTTGCATATGCAAGGTCGATCCTTTCCTTCCGAAACAGCATCTTGGAGCAAGCGGTCGTCGCTTGGGCGGGTTTTTGTCTCTGTGTTTGTTAGTTCAGTTTGTGGCCGGTCCCGAAAGGTTGGCAATGTTAAGGTGACATTGGATGCGTCCTGTAGAGCAGCAAACATCACTCAAAACAAGTGTTTTCCTCCTGATGCTTATCTCACGGGGCGGAAGGGTGTCCGAATAGATCGACCGCTCCCAGGAGAGAGCAGCGTAGCCTCTGGACATTGCTTCGGATTACCGGAAAGGTTTCTCCCTGTAGACGTTGTCTGCGATAATTGAGAGTATTAGTATATGAGATGTGTTTGTGAGCGCGAGTTACTGCCCACGGAGCAAAATTAGAAGCTTTGACAAAAGCTTGTGCCATGAAGTCGCATTTAGCCTGACTTCCAGCAGAAATAGAAGTAGTGGTTCTGGAATTTAATTATCTCGCGTGGGATATATGTGTATCATCATGCCATTATAGCACTCCGCCGATCGAAGTCTATTCTGTTTGAGTGAGATAGGTGCCCTATGTAGGGAATATCTAGATAGCAGATACCATACGAACATCCTCCACTATTATCAACTAATCTGAACAGTATATTCATTCGGTGAGAAATACAATCCACCAGTGTTATTTGGTTATATAGTGTTTTGTGAGAGATGTGATATTGCCGCCTTAATCAATATAGTTGGAGCAAGTTCGACGGACATGTTTGCAAAGACCGCTTTTTTTGACTCAACAATATCCTCATTAATAGAGGTATCCGTCAAAGTACTATCAAATATTGCCTGGTCAGCACGGCAACGCCAATGGGACAGACCCAGTTTTTGGACAGGTTGCGCCCTCTACACTACTCCCGTCCTATCAGCCCGCTGAATCGTCTACAGCACTGGTATATATCGCGTAAATCACCCCACAGTGCAGTTAGTTTTTAGGAATAAACTAATTTTCTCGTTAGGGCTTTCATGATTCTATACGTATTGAACGGGGATGACCGATGCGAACTTAGTCGTTCGTGTGTGAAGAATGCTGTCTAACGCGTTGTGAGAAAAGTAGTTACTGGTCTCAAGATTTGACGACACGGCAAGACAACAAAAACCAGCGAAAACAAATCTACCGGGCCCCGAGTCTAGATTCCTAATTTAATTTCGCCTGGCATCTATTCGTCAGCCTCTGCTCTATCTCTGCTTTTGGATAAACGTGTGTGAAGCTTTTGTCGTCGGGGAAATAGGTAAAACACTTGACATAGGACCGATGGGTGCCGTTCACGCGCGATAACCAAGCTTATCTCTATACCTTGATCACCTCCTTCGTTTGGGCTCATTGATGGGAAAGCGTGCTAGTCGAAGACATTCTTGTCGCAGATGTGTTAATATCACTTGGCATGGGTGTCATGGGTGATGACCCTAACCTGCCACATATGCGCGAAAAAGATTTTACAAACCAAGCCCATTTCACGTAGGGGAGGTTCATCACATGAGAGAGGTTGTTGGCGCCTTGATTTCCATGTGCCACAGGGCTTGAGATCATCACTATCCTGCGTAGTCATTACCCGGCTTACTCATGTAAGCTCAAAATAACTGTAGGCCGCATGGAATTGCGATAGGTAAACCTTTCTATATATGAAATGGGCTGATGCGCCATGCAAGCAGGGTGCAGAACCATTTTTGACTCCACGATAGCTTTTTTCCTTTTCCTTTTTTTTTTTTTGCACAGCGAAACTCGAAGCGGGGGGGCGATACAGATACAGCGACTCTTCGGTTCGAACACGTCTGCTGTGCGACCTCTTTACCTAATCGCTTCCCAAGCTAAGAAGCTCTTTGCGCCTCATTGCTCTGACATAGCTTAGAGGCGAATAATCATACTCCCACCGCAACGAATCATATGTAAATTAGTGAGCCGTTAATATGTAGCAACGGCCAACGAGACATTGTAGGACAGTACTGAAGGAACCAAAGCTTAGAAAGAGTAACACTGAGAGAGATATTGCAAGGAGAGTTCACGGGGTGCTACGCAGGGGCATAGTGGAAAATTTGGTGATTTGAACAAGTGAGGAGAGGTTTTAGCCATCGTGAGAGTGGGAAAGCGGGTGTCTAGGATCATTAAAAGAACGACCCTCTGTGTTTCAGGTCGCTCCGTATTCTTTCGAGAAGAGATGAAATTCGATCTAGAAAGCTTTCTGATCCTTGTGATCTCTTCGGTGAGCGATCTAAGGATTGCTTCATGGCCTTTACCTTTTTACACACACAGACAGCACGAATTACTTTTTAAAATATAATTCTATACCTATAGAACCAATCTGACGATAACATGAAATGTTAGCGAGCATGACCGTCTAAAAAGTGTAGTTTGACCACATAAGCTATTTCACTTTATCCACTCCAATTCCTGTGACTCCACGTCTTAAATCTTAAAACAGTCCAGTCTATCACAAGTTTTTACCGATCGAGAAATGACCAAAGCAAATATTCGAGCGTTATGAGAAACTCTGTGAAACGCGCAGATCAGAACGATGTTCCTCTTGGAAGTATACCTAGGAGTAGGTGTGACGGAGACCTACATGCTTAAAGAAACTGTATGAAAGTGAAGAGTCCCATGGTGTTTTAGGCTACGAGTAGCAAATGAAATGAGAACACTAGCACAACGAAAACGTTAGAAGGAGGAGGAGGATAGAAGAAAGGTAACCCACAAGAAAATCTCAAAGAATGATCGCGACCAATCTATGAGAGAGACTTCTGACACAGAAATAACAAATATAAAGCCTATATACACGGGAAGGATTAGTATGCAATTTGATAGCGAAATGCAGTGGGTTAGTAGTGGAAGAAGAGGGACGAAGGCAAGGTGGACGAAGAAGGAGAAAGACCTACAAGAAAAGAGATCTTAACGAGTGGTCGCAGCCAGTCTATGGTTGCAAGATCTAAATCTAAAGCATAGACTAAAGCTCAAGGACCTCAGGCCCGTCATCATGGACGTTTCCTAAAGATGAAACAGGAATTAGCAAAGAAATTCACAAACATAGAGGAAGGCCGCAAGGTAGATGGACTAACCGTAAGATACCTCAGAAGAAACCCTGCGATGATCTCCGAGCATATGAACTGGAGCCAACGGCGCCAAATCAACAACCCTGTATCTGAGATCCCTGTTTGACTGGTTCTCAAGCGTGAGCGAGTCGACTACCGCATCCATCATGCTCGAAGGATCCGCATTGAATACCTCTTGGGCTGCTTGTCTCGCTGGACCAGCAAGCCACCGAGGACGGACAGTGTTTAGGGCCTCGATAGATGTTGTCGGCGTAGTTGTTTGGATAGTGGTAATGCACGTGTCGGTGGCCACAAACTCATTCAAATTCCCTAAAACAGACGATCGAATTAGTAACACCATCAAGATATATCATAGTCAGGAAGGGGGGAGTACGAACCATGAGCAACAGAAGTTAAAGTTCTGACACCTTGACCAGGCACATGAACTGGAGCCGGGGGAGCCAAATTGATTGCTCGACATCCTTGATCAGAAACCATGAAGTTCTCAAGTCTCAACGAGTCGACGAGGGCATTCGCGATGTCCACCCTGGTAAACTCTGCCCTGTGGACGGAGGCTGGGAGCACAGTATCCAACACTTCCCCAACTGTTGGTCCTGATGTGGCAGCAAGAGGCCGAAGACGCATGTTGTCGTAAACTGTGATAGCAGCAGCGGTTTCAACATCGGTAATGCGACAATCAATAGTGATCATTGTGGAAATAGGAGTTTGATGAGAGTTACGGCGAGTTTTAGTTGAGAGCTTGCAAACAACCTTAACAATGACATTGTGGCAATGACGCTTGACGTAGCGAATGAATCGTTGGAAGAAAGAAATGTCGGGCTGATTTCCGTAGGGGTTGTGCCAGTAGTATTCAGGGGATATGATGGGATCAGGGCTGGCCGAGACCTCGGGATATTCAAGGTGGTCTGAATCAGTCTCGCCCGAGATGTAGACCCAGAGGCCTTCGGCAAGGTTGGAGGAGGGAGATGTCTGTTGGGGGTAGTGAGCGACCTCGAGTTCATCGTTAGTGGGGAGCCCAGTGAGGCCCATTACCTCAAGGTCCCCGGCCTGGGAGGAAGCATTCATTCTCAGGGTTCCGTGGGAAGAAGGAGATATCCTCTGGGCTGGGTTAGCTTGAGAAAACATAAATGTCGAGCTTACAAAGAAATTATCGAACAAGTTAAAGATTTTGTTTCTCGTTTCAGTTGTGAATTCTTTGATTTTTGTCTGGTGTGTGGGTCCGGGTGTGTGGGTTGAAACGATTCAAAGATGTAGGATAGGAATATAAGTTGTGGGTGCATTTCCTTTCGTGGAAACCCCGGCGCCTACGCCCAGCGGGTAATATCATGTACAGCTGCGTGGACCAGGCTTGGGTGTAGAAGCCGCGGTTATTCCTCGTTCTGGCCCGGGGTATACACCGCGAGAGAAAGACCTTCGCACCACAGTTCGTCAGAAAGCCCTAGTCCTACCTATACATTTACCACTAATATTTAGTCTCACATCCTCTAGAGGACAACTGTAGGTTACTATATCATTTAGCTAAATCACTTCGCTGTTTAAAATAAAAAGACAACTGTTCAGCTAAATGACCATTTAGGTAAATGCCTTCTGCCAGCAGCCAGCGATAAAAGCACCACCACGGGTGGCCTTCCTCTTCTTCAACGCCAACAATTCAACACTATCAACAGTTCCACGGTAGTCATCACCAACGCACTCAGCATCATCCCCTTCAGCCCAATTTCTATCAAGTTCATCTTATTAGATCAGTGTCCCATCTATTCCCCTCCATTGCCCAACTGTTTCCATCCGTTCGTTGCATGTTCCACTCCCCCCCCCCCCTATTCACTTACGTTCCCCCCTTGTTCCCTACGTTTCCCACCTGTTCCCCTATGTTTCACTTCTGCTAAGGTAGTTCGGTGCTTAGAGTCACCATCACCATCACCGGTATCAAGGTAGGTCATATCCAGCCCACTGATTGGCATAGCCATTACTAATTGGCAGATGCAGAGGCAGAAGCAGAGTCAGGGCAGCGGCGAGGTAGCGGGGCAGCATCAGAACCAAAAGCAGAAGCAGAAGCAGCAGTGGGTGTAGTAGTAGCAGTAGCAGCAGCAGTAGCATTAAAAATAATAAAATAAATTGATTTTCTTTTTTTAATTCATTAATTGCATGAATAAATTAAATTGATCAATATATATCTCTAAACGACAAGTCATTTATTAACGGTGGTGATACATTCGACCTTGTGATTTAGTTTAGTTGAGTAGTAAAGAACGAAGTCACTTATACTATACAACTCTACTAAACGACAAAGTCATTGATAGTTTGCTACAAGAGATCACGCTATTGATCAGGGCTTACAGAAGCCAGACGATGTTCATTAGCTGCTTTGCTGAAAAACCACCGACCAGAACAATAAAGTCATCCATCCTATCCTCCCATAGGCCATGCGTATCCGTCTCTAGGCGCTATCTCGTCTCTAATCATGTTTCCCCATTGTAATCATCCTTACTCTCAAACAAGTACCCCCCGCTGTCTCTCCCTGTCCGGAGAAAGATCGTGAGGAAAAAGGTTTTGGAACTTATACCCCTCCTAGCTACACCTTCGCAGGTACATTCCCACCGATCGTGCAACTACAATCTATCTGTCTCTCCTTTGACGACTGATCCAACCCATAATTTCTTCCTCCCTGCATTAACTGTCTTGAGTTCTCAAGCACCCTTGCTCAAGATCTATGGCTAGCCGTAAGCCCCTTGGGAGTAGAGAATGATGAATTGTTTCTCCGTAGGATTTACACACCCGGATTCCACTTCGGCAACTGGTGGAACAGAACCCGACCAAATCGCCTCATTTATGTTCCTCGGATCCCCAAACCTGAATCTCAAAAGATGCTTTGTCAGCTAGGCACAATCATGATTCATCACTCACAATGAAGGTTAGGGTTAAGGATCCCTCGGCATGCAAGATGCCCGCTGGCTCACTTTTGTTCAAGGGCAGGGTCGGAAAGCATAACAAGAACCCAGGCAAGACGCGAAACGGGCGAAACGAAATTATATTCTCCACCATCATGTCACTCTCAATGAGCGAAAGCACAAATACACTGGTCCAGGTCTACGCTCAAAAATCCCGTAAAGGACCAATAACAGCCAACCAAGCGGTGACCACGAGATCGACTTTCCTTTAATATCAAAACAGGCTCTTTAACAGGGTTTAACGTGGCCTAAGTACTGATTCGTGGTTTACCATTTTGGTGCTTATCGGGCGGTTAGGAAATCCACGATACAAAATTCGCCGGATCACTTTTTCGAGAGCAGAAATAAATCGAGATTAAAACAAATGGTTTTTACGTATCTAAACCCTGAACTACGATCTTAATTATCTTTCTAGTACTCAAGTTGCGCTCCATCCTGCCTGTGATGCTTCGCACTGTACATTCTCACGATCTGCTCATTTTTCTGTATTTCCCTTTCCCAAGTTTAACAGTGCAAGTACGCCCGCAATTGACATTATCTTCTCTCCTCTATCGCTCCTTAGAGCGCCATTCTGTCTTGAACGCCACCTTCTGTTCACCGCCATTTCCTCCGTCCCTCTCATACCGTACCCTGCTCTCCCGTCCTCATCAATGACCTCTTTCTCAGTCAGTCGCCTATGGAATGTCATGGCAGGTTCCCTCTTATCTTTCAACCAATCAGGGCGGTATAGACTCTCAATTGAGTGCCCATGACGGCTGTCCTAGCGCGATTAACTTGTAGAAACGGAGCTTGCCTCTCAATTCTCTGTAAACAGTGACATTCGCAGTAGCCAGTAAAACGCCAGGGAAATAGTCCTCCCGCCTAACGAGGGATTCTTATTGGCAGAGACCTTTTAGCCAGCCGCTTTAGAAGCGCATGGATCGTAAAAGGCTTTGTGCTGGAAACTTTCGAACATCTCCAACACGAAGAGCAAAATGCCAAGGCCCGCTCAGCACACAGCGTATGTGAAATACCTACCTTCCCAAACCAAATTAATCCACTTCGTATTCAAGTTCTTCCTCTCCTAAATTATTGTTCACTACCCCCTCCGGTACGTTTCAAAACTTCATTTAAAAAGAGTTGGTTAAACAACTATCGTGTGTCTGTTCCTTGACAGAGCATCAACCAGCCTCCAGTTTAGTTTGATAAACGTCTTATCTCTTCTCTCTCTGCTGTTCTAATAGCAGATTATTCCTCCTTCTGCTGTCGATCAAGATTATCTTCACCTTTCTTTTTACACTTTCAGCCACAACCACCTTTTCTCTCCATTCCCTCTATCGTAGTCTCTTATTCAGAGTTATCTTAGTCTTGTGTCACCATACCAAAAATGGCTCAAACTAAATCCAAAGTCAGCCCTATCCCCCGTCTCACCCGTGCTGGTGCCCGCAAAGCGAGCCAAGAAGCCAAAGCTGCTTCCCAAAACGAAGAGTTCAAACAACAGTCCGAACAAGAGTCTGATGATAAACAATCATCAATTTCAGCCTCCGATTCAGGTGAAGAAGAAGGGGGGTCTGTGGACGAAGATGGCATGTATGATGTCATCTATGTGGGAAGCCGGTCTTCAAGCCCGGTCAATGTTTCCTCAAATGTTGAAGATGAAACCGAGATTGGGTTGAGTGTTGAGAATAATGTTGGGGATTTGTCTATAAGTATGTTGCATTTGTCCATCTGCTGCTATTGCTCCTCGTGTGTCTTCTTCCACATCCACGATACTAATTATACTCCTTTCTAAATAGTTCAAGAACAAGCCCATGTCTGGTCAGAACTTGGAGAGGAAATCGAGAGCCTGCAGGGGGCAATGCCAGAGCTTGAAGAATTTGACAGTTTCGAATGTTAGTTACAATCTTCCATCCGCTGCGATCTTTCCCCCCTCGTTTTTTGTGTTCCTCCTCCACGATACTAACCATGTTCCTTCTTCTGTAAAGTTCAAGAAATCTCTCCTACATGGACATATGGTCAGGAAGAGACCCAGGGTATGTCTAGGGGTGGAGGAGACACTGATGGTCCGAATATTTCTCAATGTAAATTACACCCTTCCATTTTCTGCTCCTTTTTCTCCTACTTTCTTTTGTACCACGTCCATGATACTAATTACGATTCCTCTACACAGGCCAAGAGCGATTTCGTTGTGAGACCCCAGAGATGCAGTTGTTTTCTACACTTGTCGCTCTTCAGCCCCAGTCACTTCGTCAGGTCACTCCACAGGCAGACGATGATATAATCTTCTCCAACTTTGTCCAAGATGGAGACTATGTCCATGGCGAAGTAGACAAGACCTCTGTTGGTTCCATCCATGCGGGAACGAACAATGTTGGGAATCCTGTAGAAGTTCAGACTTTGGGGGTGGAGTCAGACCCGAAAGATATTTGCTCTGCACCCGTTTTTCACGGGGTTTCTGACGCGGCTCATCCTACAGCTGACGAGTCTACCAACCAGACCTTCGGCTCTATGGCTGCGGAGGGATGTGTTAGTGCTGAGCATGCTCCACCTACAGCGGTCTCCCAAGCTTTCCTTACCCCTATCCATGAAGAAGGTGAGAACCCCCTTCACTTCCCTATATCTGTTTCATTTCGTGCCTCAATTATTTCTAACTTTTCCTATCTGAAACAGTTACCCAACAATCTACTTCTGTCTGGGATGACTTCGATGAACCTTATAAAGCACTTTCTCCTGTCTGGAAGGGCCCCAATGGGCCTCGACAGGCGTTTGGCACCCTTCTACCGCCCCGTCAGGCTACCATTGGTTCCACCTCAGGTTTTATTGACCCAGGGCTTTTCGAGCTTGGGTACAACTCAGTGACGACCGAAACACAATTAACGGAGCTGTCTCGTTTCGCTCCGGCCGGTGTCATTGGCAATGAACCCCAGCCCCCACCCACTGCATTTTTGGACAACCCAGTGACGACCGAAACACAATTAACGGAGCTGTCTCAGAACACTCTGGCCGATGTCACTGGTAATAAAATGCATCCTGCACTCGGACCATCCCGTAGGACTATCACCCCCCTACTCGCAAGGCCGGTATGCGCAAGCCCAGTGAGCGCAAGCCACGCTCCAAAAAGGCCATCGCAGCCTCAAAGCAAATACGTGTGGAATCAGTTGTGGAACCAGTTGCCGGATCAGTGGTCGATTCAGTTCCCGAATCAGCTCACCAATCAGTACCAGTGGCCCCGGAGTCTTATCCCTCACATGCTGATCACGAAACTTGGTATGCGTTAACAGACTTTATACAAATGGAGAACGCAAAGGGGTCGACTGACGTTCAGACGTCGGGTCCTTTGTCGTCGTTGACCATCCCCGTTTCGAGCAACATATCTTCAATCATTTTCCCTGCACTCTCAACAGTCATGGCTAATGCTTCATCGTCGTCAATCATCCCCGTTTCCAATACCAAACCTTCAATCATTGTCCCCGCACTCCCAGCTATCGTGGCTGATGCTTCATCGTCGTCGACCGTCCCTGCAGTTGTTACTGAGAAGAAACGAGGTAGTAACAACAAGGCTTACGTCCGTCCTCCCAGAACCAAGGCGAGATTGGAGCAGACAAGAATTGAAAAGGCTGCCAATCTCGCAGAGCTGGACGAGCTCATTGCGGATGCTCACAGACGTGCATTGATTGAAGCTGCTACTGGATCGACCTGTGGTCCCGTCGAGTTCAAACAGGGCCCGAATATCAACAAACATCCAAAGAGCTTAACTCACGGCATCATGCATGTCACATTTGCCAATAAGGGTGAGATGCCAGCGTATATCGAAGCCGCCTACCTCGAAAAGGTGAGGAGATTCACCGCTAGTCCGACTGGATCAATGCGCGGCCGTAGAGCTCGCGACGAAGGAACCGACGTGGAGATTTTAAACCTCCCAGAGATCCCGCGATGGCAATGCAAGATTTGCAATGAAATCCTTCCTACAAGCTGGGCATTAAAGCTTCACAGGAAGATTCACCCAGTACACTCAATTTGCGAGGTCTGCAACAAGACCTTCACAAGAGGACCTTCTCACCGAAGGCATATGGGTAAAGCCCATCCCGGTTTCGCCTCGTGCACCTGTTATTGTGGAAGAGTTTTCAGCAATGGAAAGTTCTTGGAGAAACACCAGAGAACCTGCGACACCTACATCAGAGAAAACGATTCTGAATTTAGCGATCCAGAGGAGGAGCAAACCGGAGAGAGCAGCGCGAGTCAACAACGTACGAGCAATGAGGATGACATAGTGATGGGCAATACTAGCGATGGCGAAGATGAGAAGGTGGATGAAGATGAGGAAATGGTGGATATTCATGACAATATGGGAGAGGAGGAGGAGCAGGGAATGACTAGAAAGGGGAAGGAGGTTTACCGTTATTAGGAGGGAAATATTAGGGGATTGTGAATGGCCGAAAACTCATGAGATATCAGTTGTGTAACGGTTCCGATGGCATCTGTCATTATACTTATGAGAGAACAGAGCAAAGTGAAGTGTTCAAATATAAGAATAACCACTTACTTCTAACTTTAGCGATGCTGTACCTGTGAACTGAACCTTGAAATGAATGGTAGTGAATCCTAGACCTCGAAATATACCATTGATTTACCCTGGCAGTATATTCTGTGGAGTCTTAGTAATCGTAAGTTTGTCGAAAAAACGTGCAAACCCGTAGGCTAAACATAGTGAAATATTCACCCATGTTCTAAGTACATCCTTGAAAGAATGGTCGATTGTAAGCCGCAGCTGCATATAATTTGGCAACCTATTCTTCCTATGTAATAATCGGTTATATTGTGATTGGCTGTGCTGGAATATTTGATCATTAATCACAAACCAATATACAAGTAGCGCGCGTTATACAAATATCCTGTACTACATACATCCGATCATGGATCATATGATAACGGTCGCACAAAGGATTCTATCATACCAAATGTGAGTAAAGGCATCATTATCCAGATATATGCGACGGGAAATATCGATTCTCAAAGATCTTCAATTGAGCGATCAATGTCATCCAGGATCCAAACAATTGAAGTTCGAAACTTTTCGATTTTTTCTGCCTCTCTAAAGTGGGATATAGTTCATTGATTATCAACTCGATCGCGGTTCTTTCGTTCGAGATTATTATTCCTATATTCTTTTTCGTACTGGTTTGGCTAATTGCCCGAGTACAGAATTGTCGTTCCTATTGGCTGTTTGCTGTCTTCGCACCATCTTTCCAAATAAAATGGATAATTTTCAGAGTATATGTGGAGTTAGATTCTAAATGTAGAATTATATCTCGGACAATGGCGAACCTGCCTATAACGGTTACCGACCTAAGACTTCACCCTATCCTGACGGTTGTCGTCGAGTTTAGGGTCCATAAACGCTAAATGTGACCTAGCGATGCAACCAAGTTTTTCCCTCGCGGGCAAGCCACAGCACGCGTCGGCCCAGATACAAACTGGTTTTCACTTTGTCACCCACCCTTGTTGACGTATGCCCGCGTATCACGCGTCCTAACATCTTAGCTACGTCGCAGCGCCGTTACCAGAGGGATGGGTATGATCGCCCATCCACCAATAATCCTGCGTGATTAGTCCATCTGTTCCGGGCTATTCGCGAATATGACAGATTCGTGAATGGACTTGACAAATTCGCGAACGGGCTTGAGGTATTCGTGAATGGACTCCTAGGCTCATATATCTGTGGCAGGACCAGTCTATTCATGAACAGCATGGGGAAACTGTTGTTTTAGTATCAACACCTGATAACTAATAATGATTTATATTAACCCTGATGACTACTACAATCACCAGAGACCTCTGAAAAAGACTAGCGACCCTAAATATCGAGTCGGGAATAATAATTGGCACCTTCAAGATTTTTAGCGGGCTTCAGTGACATACTGTAGCCTCTATCAGCCTCAGGCACCTTTGCAAGCTCTTATTTGGATCCTATGACCTCTAGTAAAGCCATATGACCTCTGATAGAACCCAGGCAATTCGGGTGTTGGTTCCAAGAGCCAATCTTACTAGCTTTTGCCCAGTCCATTTGCCAACCCACCGCTCAGGTCCCGGGTGTACAGAGAAAGGGGTCCATTCGCAAATTCGAGGTATCCCCAATGGGCAAGAACACATCCCGAACATTTTGCATCAACAATCTATGGAATCAAATGCACGCCAAGTTCACACAGTCAGTATGAAGCTAATGAGTGGGAAATATCTGGACTATTTCATGGCAGGGCTGCGAAGGCTCGCTCGTCTAGATTTACTATCCAGGCACCGGCCACTGTGTACGTCCGAAAATGACCAAATATTTAAATGCAATCATCGATTACAGCCCTATACCATGAAGCCCATCAAGATTGATACGATGGATGAGAACTGCTTGTAATTTCATCCACAGAGGGAGCTTCTGCCAGCCCATCATATATCCATTGAGTACCTAGACTCGGAGAAGGTGTGTAGGAGAAGTAAAGTAATTGATCGTATTGATTGTTCTAGCTAACGGGGAATACCCCGTATTTATACTAAATAGAAGTAGTACAAATGAAATACAATGATTCATGGACGTGTGAGTAATAGAATGACGAATAGGAAAGAGAGTCATACGCCGATGACAAATACTATAATGAAATGATGAGAATCATCCAATACAATGAAATGTACTGAGTGCCTTAATACAAGACTTCCCCTCGTGAGCCACAGTGAATAGTAGAAGAAAATAAAACATGTTTGCCCTTATTCAATCCCTTTGTAAGTAAATCCACCACATTCTCGTTCGTAGAAATATATTCCAGTTCAAATAATTCATCCTCAAACCGCTCCTGAACATAATGGAAATGTACGTCAATATGTTTAGAGTTTTTATAAAAACAGAATTCTTCACCAAGGAGAGAGAGCCATTGTTGTCGCTTCGAAGAATAAAAGAGAGGTTCGGCTTTCATTTCAGCTCGTAGATCGCATTTCTTAACCAAATCAATTGTCGACTAGTATCTAAAAGGGTCATGTATTCCGCTTGAGTCTTAGAAGTGGCGACGGATCGTTGCTTGTAAGAGTGATAGGTGATAAGAGCTTCCCCTAGCATAAAGCAGTGGCCGGTAAATGACAGGCGGTCATCTATGCTGGAGGAATAGCTTGCAGCACTATAGCCGATGAGTGGAGTTGGTGACATTTTGGCTTAAGAGAGTAACCAATCGAGAGTGCCCTCGAGGTAACGAAGTACGCGCTGGACTGCAGCTAGATAGGTCTTGGTAGGACAGGAGGAAAACTGTGAGACTATGGTCACGATGTAAGTTAGTTCAGGTCTAGTGCCAATTACTGCGTACATGAGTGAACCGATAATCGACTAATAAACTATTGCATCATCCATTTTCTCAGTTTCTGTTCACTTTTGGAGATAGACATTGTTGTCGATAAGTATTTTCACGGGTCTGGATTAGTTGAAACCGTACTTGATAAGTAAATGCTTGAGATAGGCTTCCTGTTATACTGAGACAGCGAGGTGCGGAGGTAGAGGTAGGCAGCGACGTGTGGAGACAGGAAGGTGTGTGGGTAGGCACGCAAGCAGGTGCAGGGGTAGGCAAGCAGGCAGGTAGGCGGCGCAGAGGTAGGCGGCGCGGAGGTAGGTAGGGCGCTAGCAAATATCATGATGTACATAGAACTAGATAGACAAATACACGAATATATGTGACAGTCACGCGGCAACCATGTCCTAGTCGTTGTATCTTTTGCCGTTCTGCCAGCAAAAACTGCTAGTGAAAGCCGTTAACCGGGCCTGATATACTAGTGTGGAGATGCCAGGAGGTGACTTTGCCTCTGGACCTGTCGCGACAATGTCCCTTGACAAAGGGATGCAAAGCTCTCATCGCGGGGCACTTAGGTGTCAGGATACAGGTAAGAAATCGCATTGTATTGCCTGGAGCATCTGGGGCGTCTGGAGCGCCCAGGTGTTTCAAGATGAGGCTTCATTTTTTGCTGATGCAAGACAGAACTACTTTTGTTTGTAATGGTATATAGATGTGGCAGATTTTTTCAGAGTCTCCGGATCTGCAGAATTGTCTCTTTATAGCCATTCAATCCAGTTTTGTTCCAGATGGTCGTGTTTCGACAGAGATATAAATCAATATTGTTTCACCCAAGGATTGGAGGTGCCCAATGAAGGGTTTCTTGCCGGTAAGTGCTTCATATGGCGTCATTTTTAGGAGTGATTTATGCGGGAGTTGGTTTTTTAAATGTACCATGGTAGTGATCGCTTCTGCCCATGAGTCCTTGGGTAGGTTGTGTCGAGCAAGAGGGATCGTGCCATTGTTGCTATCGTTCTATTAAAGGGTTCTGCTTGTCCATTTGACTCGTGAGAGTAAGGTATAGTGAATTCATGCTTTATGCCTTTGGACTCAAAAAATTGTAGGAGGTCGTTGAACATGTACTCGCCACCATTATCGTTTCGAAACCCTTTAATCGTTTTATCCAGTTGAGTTTCCATGTATCCAATATACCGTTGCGTCGCAGCTGCTGCATCTGACTTCTTTTTAAAAAAGTAGAGGTGAGCATACCTGGATTTCTTGTTGATGAAAGTGATATAACTGAAACCGCCCAGAGAATGAGTCAAAAACTTACCGCTCAGATTTGAGTTTATTAGTTCCAGTTATCGTTTGGATTGTGGTTCTGTGAGGGAAGCGAGGTGAGACTTGATTGACTTAGCGAGTTCACATGTGTTGCATGTTTCCATGTGACCAGATGTGGGAAGAGACTTGGGGTCGGCGACCATGGTGCGAAGGCATGAGAGTGAGGAAGCGAGAAGGTGTCCAAGGCGTTCGTGCCAGTCATAAAGTCTAGTGGCAGCAGAGAGGTGTGCGCAGGGTTCCTTGGTTTCAAAAGTGTAGAGATCAGTACTGTTTGCGTTAGCAAACCCGATGATATCCGTACTATTCCATTTGTAGATGTTAAAGCCGACTTCCATCCCAATTGTTGTCAATCCCTTTCTGGCGATCCAAGACCAATACATCAGGTTGGTGTTGCCAAGTTCGGGAATCAAGAATACATTCTGCAGAGTGATCAGGCCATGTGATCTCTTGATGGTAACGTTGCCTATTCCGGTCATCTGTAGTTGGCCACCTCTTCCGACGGTAACTGTACCAGTATGGGGAGTGTGCTCCGTAACCAGTGTTCCGGTCATGTAGTTGGTTGCAACAGGGTCGAATATCGATGGCTTATTATGGGAGGTGGAAGATCCTGCAACGAAGCCAAAGTCGTCTTCCATAGTCATGTCCGAGGTATCAACTGAGAAGTTGGTGAGGTCGCAGTCCACTGGTATTGTGAATACATCTGTTTCTTCGAGTCCGGAAAGGCCAGAAAGATTGGGGATCCAAGAGAGGTCGAGTTTTGTGTGAAATGCAGTGCTGGACGCAACGTTGAGATTGACAGATGCAGCAGACTTCTCCTTCTCACTGAAAGCTTTGAGTTTCTGACAGTTTTTGTACGTGTGGCTTTTTGCATGTTCCCCATTCTTGGTGCACCAAGTGCATGTGATATTCCGATTACCTATTTCGTTGTTAAGTGGCTTCCTGATTTTGTTTCCGTGTCCTGGTTTTCCTCGCCTGATTGTGTAGGCTTCTCCAGCTGCCTGTCCATTATTGTCGTACCGTGAGTCCAGATCCAAGATCTTTTTGTAAACAGCATCGAAGGTGATGTTAGGCTTGGTTTGCAGGTTGTCTACAACTGATTCGAGGGATTCGTGCCGGAGTGAGAGGAGTAGGAAGGATGCCTTCACTTCTGAGACAAATGCGAGTTGGTAAAGGTGGTAACCGAATGGATTCTTGGCCTCATCTGTAGAGTTACTAGTTCTATTGAGGAGAGATAACCAATGAGTGTTAAACTGGGTTAGATGTTCCTTGATACCCTTATCGGGTGTATATTGTAGAGTGACGACTTTAATGAGGAGTTAGTGGAGGGAGGCGATAGTTTTAGATCAATTCTGTCCTCTAGCTGAGTCCAGAGGTGGTGAGCAGTATTGGCCAATGTGAGCGAGGGAATACGTTCGAATTCGAAGTTAGATCGAAGGAATACAAGTGCATGGTTTTCCTTTTTATCCTAGTAGCTGATTTCTTCGGCATTGTCGGAGGTTTCTTCTCCATCTTCCTCAGCCTCAACAGTGCTTTTTGATACTTGTGGTGCTATGGTAGTTACAGTAGTGGGGGTGGTTGTCCGTAAGGGATGCCTGCTCGAACCATTTACCAAGTTCCACAGATCGTGAACTTTCAACATGCAGGGAGCGAGGTTCCTTCACACGGTGTAATGGCCTTGACCATTCAGCTTGCATAGGAGGGCGGGAATTTTGATACTCCTTTCAGACATGATTGAAAGTGAAATGGGGAAGTGTACTTTGTGGTAAAAATGGTGAAGAGTGTTTAAGCGTGAGTGGTCTCCAGGCTCATAACCTAAAGAAGATATGTAGGAGAAGTAGTAAAGTAATTGATCGTATTGATTGTTCTAGCTAAGGAGGAATGCCTCGTATTTATACTAAAAAGAGGTAGTACGAAAGAAATACAATGAATCATGGATATGTGAATAATAGAATAACTAATAGGAATGTGAGTTATTTGCCAATGACAAATACTATAATAAAATGATGAGAATCATCCAATACTATGAAACGTGCCGGGCGCCTTATTTCAAGAGTACCCAGCCCGGGAAGGCGTGTTTGACAAGACGAAAATTGATGGTCCATCTCCCACCATCACCAGTGCCCCCGGCGGTACATCAAGAAAGAATACCCAGAGTCCAGAGTCTATATCCTTCTCTACAGGAGGATCAAGACTCAAAGGATCTTTTATTGCTACCTACACAGAGCATCTTAAAATGAAAAACCCTTTTACTACATATCAACCAAGGACATCCCTGGATAAGAGCCGTCCGTGGTTGGGGCATAACAGTTCACTCATAGTGTCTGATCAGTGTCAATCATTGTTGCTCATTTCAACTCAACTCAACTTACAAACAGTGAAAGCTGGATTTTGACAGGCTGTTAGCTCTTCCACAAAAGCAAGTAACATATGGAGTGCTTTAGAATCAGCAGTAGGTAGTCCCCAAGAGAGCACAGCCTGTTACTTGGGAATTCTATGTGTAATTACCTAATGTGTCTGCCTATCGTCCATCCATTATGGTACTTATTCCACCTTATCGAGAGTAATTACTGGAAACTAACCACCTGTCAGCTTACGCAGAGGTGCCTGATCCTCACAGTGCTATGACATTAGCTATAGATCTCTTCCAAGGGAGTACCGCTGTTCTGGGTGTCTGTCGGCGGCCCGCCCACAGTGTTTGTTCATAAACCACCAGCATACTACAGGTACCACTTGTATTGAAAGCGAGACCTTCACAACAGGTTGACTAACCCATCGGAATACATATCTAATACGGTCCCATATGATCACTTGTAAAGTTCCTGATAGAAAGGGGCCGTCAGATGGGAGACTGATAACCCTTCATCATGCTAGTCCCAACAGGATGTGGCTGAATATACTCATTTCGAAACCTTGCTAACAGATGTGTCTTAGGTTCCCGCTCAGAGCGAAACAACCTGTGCAAGGCATGTTCCATATCGCATGGTCTGTTGTTTCAAGGTCCATAGCAGTACTTCCTGTCTAGGAATAAACTCGAAAAACAACATGTCTTATGCCTGACCTACGTGGTGGGTCATCTTTAGCAGTGGATGTTATTGTCTTTGTCACAAGTCTTGTGTACGGAAATACCAATTAATCGAAAGAGCTGTTGATTATTCACTCCTGATGCATATGTCGGCCTATCACCCAGCCACGTGCACTGACTCTCTCCAGCTCTGGGCAACCACCTCGAGAATTTCCTGATGTATAACTACTGAGAGCCATTGACGAATGACGTAATGCGCCGGAACTATCTATCAGTAATCGACAATAACTCCGAACCCAGCTTTCTGCGCTTGCTTGTGAGACCAACCTAGACTTATCTCCTCGCCCACTACCCCACCGATTGTCAATCCTCGACTGCAATCTGTCCCCAACCATCCATTGTTCGTCGGTTGAATAACAGAAGAGCCTTCGGGAACATTGACAACATTGGAACCAGCTCCTCAATATCTTTCCTTGACACCTATATCGAAAGGAAAACCTTCCACCACACATACAACACCAGCCTCCAAGCTCGAGTTGGCCGACTGATCACTGTCTTTGCAATGACTATATGTGAAATGACGGACAGTGTCTATCTGCACCGCTCCATCGCAGAATAATCTTATCGAGAAGCGTTTCATGGCTAGAAACTAAGAATGCGACTATTTGTATAGAAAACTAGAGTTCTGACCTTTGTTAATACCTACCGCCCCCCGAAAGTGTCTCTGAGGTTGGTGCTCCCCCTCAAAACATCATGTCCAAAATACTGACGTATAGCAGAGGTGATTGCGCCCATACATCGAGTATTTCAAAGCCTCCGTGTGAGTGTGAAATGGGAGAGCTCTTTATGGTCTATGCACGCCGTTCTGATTCAATTCTGTTGGTATCTATGCCGAAATATGTGTTTGAACATCCATGACCGCTCTCAGGCTTCGCAGCAGCAAAAGCCACATCTGGATGGAAAGGATTACAGAAGATCATACCTCCGATATATTCAATGTTTGGCGAATAAGGATTCAGATAGAGATTAGAGATAGAGTATAGTAATCAATAAGTCCCTTCTGATTGGAAGACCTATTCATCTGAACTATCAGCTGACAATATTTTGCAAGTAAGGATAGATAGAAAGGTCATGTTAGCAAATTTTTCTCGTATAGCTGTGGATGACCGGACGAAAATAAGTCGCATCAAGTAAGGCTAGCCACACTAAACCAGCGCCCCACCTGACTTCTTCCTTGCCTACGTACACATGCCCAAAACCTATTCATCAACTGCTGGAGAATCACCAATAAGGATCCCTAGCAAGAGTCTTGCTCAGCAGCAACTATGCATCAAGTAGGCTGATAATTAGTAGTATTGCCTATTCCAGCATGGTGTCGTTAGATACACAAACCTCAACCCTTTACATACAATGTATTCTGGTTCCTTGTCTAGGACGGGCAGAGCTCCATCACACATTGCTAGCTGTATTGGCCGGAGGAGTGAGTGACTAGTTGGGTCTGAAAACGAAGTCAGATAGTGACAGGCATCTATATTCAAGCTACATGGCTTGTATTGTCAGGGCGAAAATATCTATCTTGTATCTTCTCAACCCAGTCTCGTGTTCGACAATGGGCACTTCTTATCAATCCCCTGGCCAGTAGCTCTACTGCGGTATGATTCAACGTATAGACGTTGGAGCCCTGCGAATATGACTTTGTTCACGGCGACAATGGAACCAGTAACATACTGGCAGTTATACTACGGAGAGAAAGGTTTCATGGACACCCCATCTCCCCCTCCCGTCTATATCTTGTATTTGGCAATGGTACGATTCAACATATGCCCGAGCTACTTGGCATGAAACCTCTGGTAGTTCGATAAAGTCTTGTTTGGACTTCTTCTACTCTTTTCTTTTCGATGGGGGGCGATCGCGGGATCTCCAACTACGAAATATTCATGGAGACAAATATGATCAGGACTCAGCGAGCTATAGGTCACGGCGATGAGGAATTTGCAGCGGGTAGAGCTAGCTCACTGCTGAAGTCAAGAGGAGGTCACTGGGTCTTTCGGTTATCGATCATGGGATTTATTAATGAGAATACAACAAGGGAAGATTGTTATCGCAGGTTTCCTAAAGTGAGGAGGTTAGTGCTTTTTATATACCCGATAGCAGTTATGAAACAAGTCACCTACGGGGATGGCTTTCACAAGAACCGACTGAGTATTGCCAGGAATATGTATATGGAAGGCGACAAGCCTCAGAAAAAACAACGACAAATGAAAGTATCTGAGAAAACGTATCATACATTTAAGGTTGAACCCTGTATGAACGGTACGAGATCAATAGTAGGAGGAAATACTTGGAGCGAGGAAAGAAGCAATTGAACTTGGGGAAATCGAGGTGGAGGGGTGACGGACACCTTCTACAAGAAATGAAAGTGGGAAAATGGAAAAAGAAAAATATCGGAGTGAAGGGGCATCATATATGTAGGTAGGAGAGGTGGGTGGAGAGAGAGCTATCAAGGTAAAAATACGAACGCAAAAAAACAAATATTCCGCCCTTATCATGCAAGGTAGTAACGGGCTATATAGAACTACGCACATTAGAAAAGTTTTTGCTGAATCTATTGTGTTAGATTATATTGATTTGATCGAAATACGATGTGGTGATTTTAAAGAAACCAACTCGCCGATAATTGGGTACTCTTCTTTAGTTTCATGAACCAACGTTTTCAGTCGTGCTATGTATACCTCGACATGGAACATTGAGAGTAGGAAACACACTGTATGGAAAGCGATTGGGGACGAGTCGTCTTTAAATAGTAAAATCTTCATCTCTAGCTACGTTAGCTCTCAGTACGCTACACCCCTTCTAGTAAATAATATTGATTCCATAGAGATAGAGTAAGGAGATCTTGGAAAGAACAACTCATCGAAATTGTACCTTCATTTCTGTGTATCAAGATTCGGAGTTTATGGTTGTACTATCTACACTATAACAGGCAACGTCAGAAGAGGAAGACAATTGTACATAGAGGATATGGAGTCGACTCATCTTTTAAAAGCGGGGATCGTATCTCCTGCGTATATCACCTATTGGTTATCTATACCTATCCTGTTGGATGATAATAATTACAACGAAATTAGGTATGGAGATACTGGAAGGATACCTCAACAATAATGGAGCTTTCAGCTCTGTGAAGACGAAGTTTTTATAGGTGACTATAGGAGATAAGAGAAAGCAAAACACATAGCAATGCTGAGCGGCAGTGGTTGCTTGATCTGGAAGGAGTGTAATAGAAAATATTTTTCCAAATTAGTGGAGTGATAAATTTCAGTTCTGATTGGAAGTTTATGCCTGCTGGTGGTAAGTGAGTAAATTTTATACTCAGATAACCAGGGATTGAGGGATTAAATTCTCAGAAACTCAAATATTGATGAAAAAAAGTTTCACCTATGATTGAGAGAAAAACTTAATTGGCCAAATTTCCGAGATTTTTAATCGACAATATTGAAGCATTATGTAACTTGGCATCTTGGCATTTCTTCCCTTGTTTACCAAAATAGATTATATGCATGTTTAACCTACTTGCACAGGATTGAAGATTCTTTTAAACGATATGGGGTACATATATTTTGGCAAACTGTGTCTATGGGTGAAAACACCTTTAAGTAACTAGTCACCACTGATTTTTAAACTGCCCTCATACGTTATGATACCTCTATGATTACACAAACCCAGTGCTATGGCAACGTTGTAGAAGCTCAGACGGCCGATCAAAATAGTATTGATTTCGTTCATTTCTGATCTCATTTCCAACCAATTTGGGTATTGTAACAAAACAAATTCTAGGCTTTATTTTAAACTATCTTCATAGCCTTCTAAGAGGTACACAGCTAGCGTCACAGTAGGGCAGGACACAGCCGAGATTCCAATCAGATAAATACCCCTTACCTGCTGTGGAATCTATGACCGCAATGAAGCACGTGGCGCTCAAGTGGTTCCATTCTCCATTCTCTAGCCACGTATTTATATTTCCTACCTGAAATAAACGTAATGATATCTAATCTGGCCAGTGGTATTAAAGATTGTTAGAGTTTTCCACAATTACAACTACAACGATTTGACTCGATAAACCTCAACAGGCATGAGCATTGAAAGAGTGACCCGAGTTTATTTCTAAGTTTTGTCGGTGGACAGAGGTACTCAACCTCCTAGTACCTAATGTCTCCAAACAGCATTCAGGGTCCTTGCCCAGTAGCTAATTCAGTTGCAACTATTCTTTGTATAACTAACATAAGATAAAGCTAGTATTCATAACCTTGACCAAAAAGTCCAGGAATAAATTGTGCAGGTAATATGGGCCTCATTAGTTCATGATATTATTACAGCAGAAACCAATCTCCCCAAGCTGTTTCTGAGACTAGTTAAACTCACCTGCTCTGCTGGTACTCTCTTCAGGTTTAATACCTAACACAATCCAGTCGAAAAAAATCATTTATCACTAGTTTAAATTTCACATCACTTCTGGTTGACACAGTTCAAGTCTATGGAGTCCACGTGTATTCTTAAAATTGCTCGTTTAGTTAGACTAGTCTATGGACCATGTGTTCTCAGTACATCCATTTGTTCGGTGCTTTAGCTGTCTTTCATGCAGCACTCTGGCGACATGCCGCAGTCTATGCGCACCAGAAAAGAACTATGGTATTTAACGGTGAAGACCTCGAATACCAGCCGCCACTTCGGAAGAGTCATATCGACCACAACTACAGGTTCCATTTCACCATTCTGTTACCTTTTCTTTCTCTCACGTTCTCCTAGCTTCCTGCGAGTCACGTCATAGGACTACTAATTTTTACCTCACCAATTCTCACCACGTAATACTGTATATGGGTTACATGCGTTCTATCCTCACATTCACGACTAAGACCAACAACTCCACTCGTTTTCCTTCGGTTTCGAAAGCTCTAGATCAGACTTTCCTCCACAGACGTAAAGCCCGGTATGCTATAGGAGGACAGACACTACTGAGCTGAAGATTTCATTCTTACACACAACTCGAATAAAGTAAGGAAGGTGACTCTCGGTCTCGTTGATCCTGACGTCAAGTAACGAAGGTCGATTGTTGACGAACTAGCGCCACAGGAAGACAAGACCTGCCAAGGCACAAGCCATATGAAAACATTTCGCACACCAAGAGCTGTATTGAGGCTCTGCCTGATAATCCCCCCTCTCTCATATATTGTCAGCTTTAAAGTCACGATTTCGTTTGTCTCCTTGGATCAAACTTACCATCCATCTGAATGTTACTTTAATCCCAAACCTTAACATTTTTAAGGAAATTAGAATAATGATAGCCTATGAAAAGGGTAGAGAATGTTAGTCTATAATTGAGATGCCTCCTATTTTGCACCTTACTAAACGTGTTTTGCGCTCTCTGTGCTCAGCCTTTGGCGTACCCGATGAGCACGGCAAAACCAGATGAAATTGCCCTCAATGTCGTCTCACCTCTCAACTTAGAACTTGAAAGAGGAGGCATTGGAAAAGATTGAATAAATCTTTGGAGCAGTCACCGCGGGGTATCGCAAGGAGAGACCCGGCCAACTTATACGTTCAATGCACTGTCAATTCTCATACGCATATATGTGTTGAACATTTTGGATACACCACCTGGAAATATCTCGTCCCCCGGTATCTCCGCAAGATGGCTTGATAGATCTTTAGTACAATCTTCTCACCCATTTTTCTATTCGGAGGTGAGAATAAGTACTGTCTGTTAGGTTAATCGCCGACGGAGGTCTTGACGTGGAGATAAATATCCGATATGTAATCTGAAAACACAATTTACCGCCAACCCCTACGGTAAAGTTTTTTCAGTGTGGAGGGGTCATTTCATCCTCGTGGAAGGGATGATAAACGTGCCATTGGGGTAAGGTTATACTTCTTTGCTCTTTTGAGGTAGTTTACCGGAAATATAAAATATACAGGGTGCCTTTTCGCTCCTTCGTCGTGGTTTAGTGGAAATATAGGATGTAAAGGGTGTTCTAAGCTTTTTCCCTACTGGAGGGTAAATAAGATTCAGCCTGCTGCTTTGGGACTTAGTAAATTCTTTTGTCAAAGTCTCCGGAATATGTTGGAGGGGGGGTTATCGAGAGGAAAGGGTGAACTACCCTTTCCCCGCCACTACCCTACATGATATATTGATAGAACAAAGAGCTGGTATCGTCCCCTATGCGTAGGCGGTATAGCTTCTGCTGTGTATCCTCGGTGATGTAGCGTATGTTCAAACCTGGCTCATGCCTTCTGTATTTTTTTTAGATCAACTATCGGTAGGTTAATACCTGATGCCATAGGGCAATTAATCGCCCTAGCACTATTCTTAATCCAATTAGAATTACTATTGTTTCGGATTCCATCCTTAAATGCTGCTAAAAAAGGACTGTGAACAGATATCCTCGTCCCCCGTATAACAGGTAGTTTACTAATTCGAAATTGTAACCTAGGGCAACGGGATAGATTTTATATTTCCTGTGCTTTTTCTTTTCTTCCCTCCTTTGTTTGATTCACGTATTTCCCATGTTTTTTCTTTCACCGCCTACGAAAGACCAAACCTCGGTCCCTTCTCGAAATCTCTCTTGCCATCACTATCGTTGCCCCCGGTTGGCTGGCCCACCCCAGCCGCAAAACAGGGGACTGAAAATATGGTAAGGAAGACCGGTAGACTGTCCCAGAGAGAGCGCTAATTCGAGGGCACAACTATTTCCTAAATACTCTCAGAAACAAACAACGACACCCAAAAAATAGTCATTTTTAGAGCGATTATAGCTATGGGATTCTCTCTCGAGCCCCTCCCCCCATTTTCTCTATTTCTTTATTAATTTTCACGTGCCACCCCTGGCCCTCTTTCTTTTTTCGAATATTTTTCCTCCCATGGCTACATCTCTTCAATGCCGGCCTCATGCGGTTATGGTAGATAGTCACCTGTCAACATATACGCAGTTCAGGGCAGTTTTTTCTTGCTCGACGCAACCCAGGACCATTTACCTGCGGTACACACATTCTTCGACTACGAAAATTCTGAGCTCAAATGCAGCCCAGAGGTGTAGGTTAGATACCATAGAATGTAGACAAAGACATCGAAAACAATGCGGAAAGGAATGAGCTTGCACCTCCAATGAACGGACGAGCAGTAAAGGCGCTGGAAATGTCTGAACCCCTCACGCTGGATGACTCACAAGCACTATTCTCTGATCTAACACCCATATTTCTGCGCACTAATCTGGTTATATGTAGAGCAAATGGCGGGAGTGAATGGCTGGAGGGAGCACAATGAAATCAGCAGGCCACTTCACAAAGTGCCCAACACCTCGCCCAGGTAAAGACAGTTACAGGTTACGCGTACGCCACTCGGTCTTTTACTCCATTTCTCTGATTTTCACCGCCGCGGTCTTTGAATTGGACACTTCCCAATTTTAACATGATCAGCCGATCTGTTGGTTTACTGTCGGACGAAGATCAATTTGGACAACTTGACGAGGCGGCCCATCGAACACCTGTATATGCTGCGGGTCCTGTCCTGGCCACCAGCCAACTGAGAATAGCATCAGCGAAGGTTTGTGAAGGCCTTCGCTTCATGTTGTATTTGCTAGCCAGCACCCGCAAAATTAGTTACGATATCAATCACCACTAAATTCCAGAGGTACAGTTATACTCTAACATCTATAGTCCTCCTCTTTATCTTCTTTTCCCCTCACCTTTGGAACCAACGATATCTTTGCTTAGGCGGATAATCTCCATGTATGTTTCCCTTTCCCCTCTTCTTTGCCTCACATCCAGTAGCTGTCAAAGACACAAGTTGCATGAAGCAGAGGTAATTCGTCCAAGACAGATTTTCACTATGTAAGGCAGAGTTCACGCTGTTGGCTGCTGGTTTTTAATCACAGATTTATCATTCTCGGCAGACAAATGAAGTCATGATTCCTGGAACCAACAAATCGACTCGATTATGAGGATGATGGAGGAGGGGCAAAAGCATAGCAAAGACTAGGGTAAGCATTTTCCTATCGGGACACCAATGCCCATCAACCCTCAACCTACGCGCCAGCCTGCTCCAGGCATCCCAATGCATTGGGTCCACCTGGGTCGAAAATGTGCATGGACCTGGCCCGACCCGCTGAAGCAAAGTGAGGACCCGACCCAAGACCTTTTACCCGGGCTTTACCCGGGTGTGTTATGGAGGACCCAGGTGCACAGAATACTATCATATAGGACGAATGTATAGAATTCGTTGAGAAATGGCGGGTCAAGCTCATATAATATCAATTAAACACCAAACTACAGCCACACATGATGCAAAAAAAACATTCGAACTTGGTGGAAATTACCCGGGTCCAATATTTCATCGGACCCGGCCCAAGCAATTTTCAAATTTCAAGGACCCGGCCCAGTAGACCCGTATCACGACCCGGGACGGCCCAAGTATAGGAGGACACATTGCGAACCTGGCCTGCTCCCCGCCTTCCGCCACTACTTGCACATATCTGCTCTCTACAGCTGAACAGTAAATTGCAACCTGCGTGCGCCACAATACTGACGAGAAACATAGTTACCCCGAGATCGGAACAGGCACGTCACTGCATTGGGGAGATCGGGATTCGAAAACAAATACCGAGGAAAATAGACAGCTCACCACAAGTTCTACTCTTGATCACCGATCCCACGGAAGTTCGGAATAACAGGGTCATATCTAAATGATCTTTTGATTACTCAACCGTTCTCAGGCTCTTGGTATTCCCGGTCTCTCTAACGGAGCTTTGTCACAGCTGCAGGAGGAAAGGGATGGGGATAGATGAAGTGAGTACCGTGGTGTAGGTTTATAGCCTCTACGAAGCTAAATCATATACTTAGTAGAGTAGGTAACGTAACCTATGGTACAAAGTTTCTATACAAATATTTACTCGAAATCTAGTACGTACTCAGGTTAATCAAAGTGGGGGTTATGCTAACCCTAGGGTACAAGATTTGTGCGATAGTGATTAATCAAAACTCGGAACCTGCTCAACTTGATCAAAAAGGGGGTGAGATAAACCTCGTCAGCCTTTTAAACTTAGAGTTCTTTATCAAATTTGACAGCCTTTTAACATAAACCTCAATCCCAAAGCTATTTTTAAATTAAACTAGATACATACTGTTTAAATTATAATAAACTGTACATGGGTTAGCTTAAACAGATCTAAGTTGGTATATTTGGTAATAAACCTCTAAAGGTTTGATCTATATTAAACAAATCGAACTTAAATACTTCGATTCCAAACACCCGAATATTTGGTTTACCATAAACTGTTATCTTTGACAATTTACGTATATCTAAGTTGGCAGCTTGTTTTATGTTAAACGAGTTTATATTAATTAACCTATATAGTACAAACCTACTTGGACACCTAATTGTAGTGATGGGCACGAGCCGGCCCGAGACGAGCCCGGGATAGGGCCCGAGCTGGCTTGGATTGTGAAGACAAAGGCTCGAGGTGTTTACGCCCTAAAGCTAAGCTCGAGCTCAGGCTCGAGCTCTTATGTTTATACCTAAAATAGACCTTACAGTAAGTCGGCATATAGAGTTTGTATGCAGGATGAATAATGGGGATATATTCTCATATAAACTTCCAAGCTCTGGGCTTTTTCAATTATTAATAATGTTTTGCTAGGCTCGAGCCTAGGCTCGAGTTTTTTGGATATCGGCTCGGCTTGCTCGGGCTCCTCACTAAGCGAGCTGGACCTGTTCGAGCCAGCTTGGCTTGTGCCCATCACTAGCCAAAACAAAACCCCCCGCAAAGTCAACTCCCGGGAATTCCGATGAGTGCGAGTGAACATCGGTGACTTCAAAATATCGATGACAAGCCCGATAGTGAGCTTCGCCCAACTTGGTCCGAGCGCAGAAGGAGCAAATAGCTGCCCACCATTCGCAATTAGCGTGCTTGGAGGGGCGGGGGAGCCCGGGAGTAATGTTTTTTATTTTGTTGTGCATACTGTGATGTGTTGCTGGAAGTCCCAGTCTTTGGGAAATACGTCCATGCGCACGGCGTCTGTAGGGTGATGGGCACGAGACGAAAGAATGGCAGGTCTTACCTCAACATACGAAAAAAAATAACAACGACTTTGGCCCGCCAGAACGAGTTAACCGACACAAAAAAACAGAAAAGCCGACTCTCGAGACTTCTTGGCAAAGACGAGTGATCACCTATGACTCAGCTATCGACCAAACGCCAACTAGCGAGACCTTGTCTTCAGATACAAGAATAGTCAGTACCTAGCTAGCTCAATATAGAACGAGACAAGTCAAAACCAAAAACCTCAAAAAGCCAACTCGAGAGTATTTTCGTGACTGCGAGTGATCTCTGGTGAGTCCAGCATAAGTGAAGAGCCTCACACCCAGCTTAAGCCTACGCGATCCTAGTGCAGAGAACTCCAGACTTCTCTTAAGAATTACCGTCCTTGGTAGATCAGACAATGGGGGGCAGTTAATTTACTTGGGTTTTCATAGGTCTCGAGACTTTGTCTGAAGCGTAGCCCCGAGTTGGCGCTGCCGGGCCGTTTCTCTGTGATTGACGGGAAAGACGAAATAGCCTCCAGTATCATGCTTCTTTGTATAATAACCATCGCTAGTGTCTTCGTCAATTGCAAGTCACTTCAAGACGCCCTCACGATCACCATCGTCCGTTCTTTCATACCAATGCAGGAAGCGAGGCCCGATGTTGACTATGAAGGAACCTGACAGGAAACACGGCTTGTCTTAGCAAGTAGGAAAAGCGACGTTGCAAGGCAGAGTTCCGGGGTGATGGTAGAGAGGGTATCTATCGATAAAAAAATATTCAGGCATGAGCCTCGCCCAGTGCAGAGGAACGCTAATCATGTAAGGTCTTGTTGTGCGTTCTTGGCGATGAGGCTGAAGATCCCTGCTTGTATTCCTTGGCAGTGTTGGGTGAGGTGGGAATCATTGTGAATCACTCGTTTGGCTTGGCCGTGCTAGCGCGGGGAATAACAATAAAAATGGCAACCGACCCGACTCCGCGCGAATAGTACTACACAGTGTAGATTTTTTCGCAGAGAAATACTATTTAGAGCACTAATATTTGTAGAGTATAGGCGCTGGAAACGAAGAACAGTGCAGAAGAAATTGTGTTAATTAATCTGCTACTGGAGTCTTTTCTAACATTGCTCTTCGACGAACCCGGTATTATTAAAACCAAGGAAAACTGAAAAACGCACCCACCCATACGAGGAACCGGAAATTGAATCTAGAGAGCACTGTGACTGTAAGTAACGTTTACGAGAAAAAAGCGCACGGGGGGTTGGTTACCAGAAACAGGGATGAAAGAAGATGTTGGGGAATATGTGCTATAGTTGAGAAGTGAAGGACCACGAGCTAGAATGATTGATAGAAACGAGTATCAGGACAGGAATGAACCTGAGCACTCAATAATAATCACCCCGACCGTACCCTAGATTCAGACATTCGCGCCTCCGGTTGAAGCAAACCTCTCGTACATCTTGAGGATCAAAACTGACAGCGGAACTACACAAAGCCCCATATTAGCGACTCCCACCACCCTTTCATAAACTACGTTACCAAGGAGTCGACATACCAAGCTATAATCATCAGCACACGCTCACAAATCTCAGGGAGCCAAATACTTACAAGAGCACCCATCCATAAAATATCCATCCACTCCCACGTCCCAAACCACACGAGACAATAATAGCGCGCGCCATACCATGGGAAACCCTCCTCCCTCAGCGCCTTATATTTTAGCTCTCTCGCGCGCCTAAACATGATCTTCGTAACCTCCATCAGCGCCTTCCTATCTCCCAGTCAGCGCATGATCCAGCCCCCAAGGCGTGGAGTGTGGATGTCGCATTTACTTATTTGCCGGAGTAGGGTCAAGCTGGTAAGCCGCCCCCGCAATCTGCGCATTGAGGACAGCGCAAATCAGCAGCGGATCACCCAAGGATAGGAAACGATGGGGGAATACTGAGAAAGATCGGTTATAGACTGGGGAAGAAGATGGAGATTATGGACACGGAAATGGTGGGGATTAAGAAAGCTATCGAAGTCGGACTGAAAGAGGCGGCAAAGGAAAGAAAGAAAACGATCACGATCAGATGTGACGGTCAGGAAGCGATGAGACGAGTAAAACGCAGACATCAGGCATCCGGAGAAATGATGGCCCATAAGATACGCTATTGGTACGATGCCGGCAAGACACAAAAAATCCGAGTAAGATTTGAATGGGTTAAGGGACACAGCAGGATAAAAGGAAACTCGGAAGCAGATAAAGCAGCCAAAGAGGCTATCAACAAAGGGAGAATCGACAACGAATGGTTCGTTTCGTTTGCATTCCTAGAGAGAGAGTCCCGAGAGGAAACAATAAGAGAATGTAACGGCAATATTATCTGTTAGCTAGGATGATCGATTGGATTGTGGAGGGAAGGTATTGCGCAGTTGTATTAGGATTTGTAATGGGGTTTCTGTTATGTTCTTTGGGTTTCCGTTACGCGAGGTATGAGTCATCAATGGACTAGAGCCTGGATATATAAAGGGGTGTTGTCTCGTGCCTTTTCATGTTTTCCTTCCCTTTCCTTTTCTCTTCACGGAACTTCTTGTACTTATTCCACGAATACTACTTTGTTCTACACCTCGTTATAGGGCTTAACTAGTTAGTCATACTAGGCAAAGCCACTCCATAGTCCACAGTCTCGAATACCTATTACTACGTCCTCCCCTCGGTTGTATTCCTTGGCATCATAGTCCCTACGTCCATAGACCCCCGTTACACCAAGTTCCGTCCTCTATTGCCAACCAATACAACACCATAGTCTACCATGGCGGCACATCTCCCTATTGATTATCAACAGCTAAGCGATGCCCTTCAGACTTTCTTTCAACAACATCCAGAGGTGGATGGCAATGTCGGAATAGAAGCCTATGCACTTCTTCAACGAGCACAACATGGCCTTGCTCAGTATGCAACGGACTTACAGGGGGTGGAGAGGGAGGCTGGAAATGCAAGGGAGATGTTCGAACGAGATCTAGCCGCTGCCAGGTCCCACCGAGTCGCTGTTGAGGTGGTTGCCCCTGATGAAGAACCAATCGGAGAAGATAATGCCCCACCGGTACCTCCAGTTCCACCTGTTCCAGTGGTCACCCAACGGTCGGAAAAACTCCCAGACCCTGAAGTATTTAAGGGAGATCGCGATCGAGAAAGACTACACCTATTCAAGCAACAGATGAAAATCAAGTTATTGGGAAATGCCGACCGCTTTCCCACACTACAGTCCAAATTATCCTATGCATTCAGCCGATTGGAGGGTGTCGCCCCCAATCAGTTCTTACAATACGTTGGGGAAGAAGGCATCGCTTTGCCTTCCATGTTACGGTTTTATGAAATCTTAGATACTGCTTTTGGGGATCCTGATCGAATGCGTACAGCTAGGAGGAACCTTAGGAACATCCGTCAACGAAACAGAACCTTTGCTGATTACTTTGCCGAATTCCAACGGTATGCTGCCGAGTCAGGGATGGATGAAGTCTCTCGGATTGAGGCTTTAATGGAGGGTATTAATGCGGAACTCGATGAATCGATGATACACCATGAAACTCCTACGACAGTAGATGCCTGCGCGACACTTTTGCAACGGTTAGATAATCGACGACGAGCGGCAGAGGCTAAGCGAGGAAATAAAAAGCCTTGGAATGCTACTGCTGCTCCGACCCCTCGCCCCCCACCAGGGAATTCTGCCCCTATTCCTCGCGCTGCCGCCCCAGCTATCAATGCACTTGCCTCTGAGAACCATCCCTCATTCCGCCCGGGAGGTGATGTACCGATGGATCTGTCCGGGGGACGTCGTCGCCCCACCCCCGCCGAAAGAAATGCCCGCTTAGCTGAGGGCCGATGTTTCTATTGCGGAGGAGTCGGACATATGGTTAGGGATTGTCCCCAAGCAAGGACAATTGGAAATCAACCAAGGAGACCGGTAATGAGGGGAGCGGCGTTGAGGGTGGAGGAAATTGACGGAAGCGATAACGAGTCGGCAAAAGATTTGTCCCTGCACTAAGTGGCTTAGCCCAGGGACCATTTAAGGATTTTTCTAGGATGCATATTTCTGGGTTTTGGGTATCTGAGGAGGAAATGGATGGGAACCAATTTGTAGTAACTTGTTCAATTTCACAGAATAAAAATACTTTCGTACCCACCTACGCCCTTATTGATACCGGAGCATCAGGATATGCTTTCATCGATGAATCTTTTGCACGCCACAACAATCTTACCATGACCTCACTCAAAATCCCACGACATGTAGACGTTATAGACGGCAGACCTATCAAGTCAGGGAAGATTACTCATATTGTTGATGTCTCGTTAGACATTCATGGCCATCGAGAGACTGCGTCATGTTTTGTGACAAAGTTGGGACACTATCCGATTGTGATGGGGATACCTTGGATGCAACGCCATGATGTTACGATTCGACCAAAAGAAAATTTGCTTATCTTCGACTCTCAAAGCTGCCGTCAATATTGCTCGCTTAGTGGAACTACAATTACGGTTCATGCTATATCAATCCCCCTACCGGAAACTCATACCGTCACCGTCGCAGCGACCGAGAAACCTACTATCGATATTAACAAACTAATACCGAAGGAGTTCCACCGCTATATCCATATGTTTGAAGAATATGATGCTTTAGCGCTTCCACCACATCGACCGTTCCATGATATGAAGATAGTATTAGAAGAAGGCAAACAACCACCATGGGGACCAATATATGCTTTATCCCAAACGGAGTTGAGGGCACTTTGGGACTATCTTCAAGAGAACCTACCTAAGGGGATTATCCGTCATAGTGAATCACCAGCGGGGGCACCTATCCTATTCGTCAAGAAAGCCGATGGAACTCTTCGTTTATGTGTCGACTATCGGGGCCTCAATGCAATTACGATTAAGAATCGTTATCCATTACCGTTATTGAAGGAAACTTTGGCCAAATTGTCAAGAGCAAAATACTACACCAAGTTAGATTTACGTTGGGGGTACAATCAAATCAGAATAGCGGAAGGAGACGAATGGAAAACGGCATTCCGGACTCGGTACGGACATTTTGAATATACGGTGATGCCCTTTGGATTAGCGAATGCTCCTGCTACGTTCCAACATTGGATCAATGATATCCTACGTCCCTATTTGGATCAATTCGTGACAGCTTATTTGGATGATATCCTTATCTATTCCGAGTCTCTTATAGAACATAAGGATCATATTCGAAAAGTTCTAAAAGTACTTGATGAAAATCATGTTCATCTCAAACCCGAAAAATGCGAATTCATGGTTCAAGAAACAAAATACCTGGGCCTGATCCTCACTCCGAATGGTAATCGAATGGATCCGAAGAAAGTTATTGATGTTTTAGAATGGTCCACACCGATGAATCTCCATGATGTGCAAGTATTTTTGGGATTTGCAAACTTTTATCGACGGTTCATCTTAGGATATTCAAAGATTGTTGCCCCACTTACAGCCCTAACAAAGAAAAATGTTAAATTCGAATGGACGGATGAAAGGGAGGAAGCATTTCAAACCTTAAAGAAGATGTTCACAACAGCACCTATACTAGTTCATTTCGACCTGGATCGAAAGATTGTGGTGGAAACCGATGCATCTGATTATGTCTCAGCAGGAATCCTTTCACAACGCGATGATGAAGGAGTTTTACATCCAGTCGCTTTCTTTTCCAAGAAACATTCCCCTGCGGAATGTAACTATGAAATCTATGATAAAGAACTTCTAGCGATTGTTCGATGCTTCGAAGAATGGCGACATCATCTAGAAGGAGCACAATTCCCCATTGAAGTTTTCAGCGATCATCGAAACCTGGAATATTTCATGACGACAAAATTATTAAATCGTCGACAAGCCCGTTGGTCTGAATTTCTTTCACGTTTTGATTTCATTATACAATTTCGACCGGGAAAACAAGGAGCAAAACCCGATGCATTAACTAGAAGGTCAGGTGACCTACCTAAAGAGGGGGATGAAAGGTTGACGCATCAGAGCCAAGTGGTTCTGAAGCGAAAAAATTTGGATACAAAGCTAAGTTTGTTCGCGGGTTCTTTATCAAATGAATCCGCTGAAGGAATGTCTACTGTGGAGGAGTTATTTTCAAAAGCTTACCAAGTTGATAGTTTCCCAAACGAGATTCTTGTTATGCTCCGGAGCGACGTTCGACATTCAAACAAAATTTCACTTGCCGAATGTATGGAAGACAACAACGGTCGGCTACTTTATCGAGGTGCACTCTACGTACCAAATGACAGTGACCTCCGACTGAGACTACTAAAAGAACATCACGATAAACCATCAGCAGGCCACCCGGGTAGAGCAAAGACATTGGAACTCTTAAATCGGGAGTATTATTGGCCACAAATGCGAAAGTATGTCGATCGATATGTCAGAAATTGTAATGTGTGCGCCCGTAGCAAGGCACCACGCAATGCACCCTATGGAGTACTTCGCCCCATGCCAATACCCGATGGACCATGGACGGATGTCTCGATGGATTTTGTTACCGACCTTCCGGAGAGTGAGGGTTACAATGCGATTCTAGTTGTTGTTGATAGACTAACCAAAATGCGACACCTAATACCAACAACTAAAGAGGTGGATTCGAAGGAAGTAGCAAGACTATATATCGATAATGTTTGGAAATTACATGGACTACCTGATACGGTTGTGTCCGATAGAGGAACGCAATTTGTCGCGGAATTTTGGAAGTCACTTTGCAAACGTCTGGAAATATCTCCACGATTCTCCACCGCATTTCACCCTCAAACCGATGGACAAACTGAAAGGACCAATGCCGTAATGGAACAGTATCTTCGAAGTTATGTTTCTTATCAACAAGATGATTGGACCCGATTATTGGCAATAGCGGAGTTTGCAGCAAACAATCATGTGTCGGAAACAACCAAGGTTTCTCCTTTCTATGCCAATTCGGGAAGGAATCCACGGATGACTTTTGGCCCCTTGGAACATGGCAAAACGACAGCGGAAGATCAGGCCAATAGCATCGCAAAAGAAATGAAGGATATGGTGGAATTTCAGAAAAGCGAAATGTTTCGGTCACAAAGGATACAAGAGGAATCAGCTAATCTCAATCGTTCTCCTGCTCCTCGCTATTGTATAGGAGATAAAGTTTTCTTATCGACACGCAATGTTCTAACAAAGCGACCCTCCAAGAAGTTTGATTGGAAACGGATTGGTCCTTATAGCATCAAACGAATCGTCAATCCCTATGCTTATGAACTAGAACTTCCCCGTTCTATGAAGATCCATCCAGTATTCCATGTTTCATTATTGTCACCCGAAGCAGGCAATCCATTACCAGGACAACAACTATCACCACCACCCCCAGTCGAGATCGAAGGGGAGGAAGAATGGGAAGTCGAAGACATTTTGGATTCTAGGAAACGCAAGGGGAAGTTTGAGTACCTGGTACGGTACACAGGATATGACGATGCCTCGTGGCAGCCGTTATCGGACCTTAAACATTCGCCCGACATCATTCGACAATTCCATGAACGTTATCCACGGAAACCTAAGCCTACCAGGAGATAGGCCTTAGAGGGGGGCGTAATCTGTAACGGCAATATTATCTGTTAGCTAGGATGATCGATTGGATTGTGGAGGGAAGGTATTGCGCAGTTGTATTAGGATTTGTAATGGGGTTTCTGTTATGTTCTTTGGGTTTCCGTTACGCGAGGTATGAGTCATCAATGGACTAGAGCCTGGATATATAAAGGGGTGTTGTCTCGTGCCTTTTCATGTTTTCCTTCCCTTTCCTTTTCTCTTCACGGAACTTCTTGTACTTATTCCACGAATACTACTTTGTTCTACACCTCGTTATAGGGCTTAACTAGTTAGTCATACTAGGCAAAGCCACTCCATAGTCCACAGTCTCGAATACCTATTACTACGTCCTCCCCTCGGTTGTATTCCTTGGCATCATAGTCCCTACGTCCATAGACCCCCGTTACAGAGAATGGGAGGCGGAGTGGGAGCCAAGAGCGAACAAGGAGAAGGCAGTATTCAAACCGTCGCAGTGAAACACCATCAAATTTGATGATACGGACCGGGCGGACAGAGTTATTATCAGCCGGCTCAGGACAGGCCATATAGCCATCAACAGATACCTAAAAAGAATAGGAAAGATCGAAAGTGCCGAATGCGAATGCGGCAAAGAGGAGCAAAGTGTAACCCACATACTCACCGAATGCGATGAAACGGCCGAAACCCGCAAATCCTTTAAAGAACATAATACGGTTGTCAAACTCCTTTGGAAGGCAAGCGGTATTGAAGCAGCTACAAAAATTGGGATACAATTTGCCAAATGGAGACATGAAAGGAACGGACAAGACGAGAATGGAGAAGAGGAGAGAAGGGAACTAGGGTACGGGTGGGGGACGCTGAAAGATGCGGGAAACGAGGAATAGAATGAGAAAAGAGAGTTTGGGGGTGTTTTCCTATGTCAGAAATATGTGAGAGGAGGCGGAGGAGAAGGGATAGTTCAGGGGTATTGCCATCACTGTAAAGTTGCATGCAATTAATGAATTAAACAAAAAAAAAAAAAAAAAAAAGCAGCGGATCACCCGTGATCGGGTCCATGTTGAGCGAGATCAGCACCCCGCCGACGGTATAGTCGAGCGCCGTAAGGGGGATGATAGGCACAACAGGTGGCTCGCCGGGAGCTTTCTGGGTGGTGGGAGGGATGGAGCCACTCTCGTCGGAGACGGGGTTGGCGATGGAAGCGGCTGAAGTAGAGGCAGCGGAACCGTCGGTGTAGGTTGTGGGGTCCCCGGGAGGGTCTGTGAAGATGGGGAGTGAGTTGGTGGCTTGGTGAGGCATTTGCGAGATGGAGATGAGCGAGGATGATGGCGATGATAGAAGCGATGGATTGAGGCGTGTGGCGGTGATGATGACGGAGCTGTGAAGAGAGAGGGAAAAAGGAGAAGACGAGGAGGAAACAGGGCGGTTTAATAGCGAGTGCCAAGGCAAACTTAAGGTTTGAATGGGTGATTTTACCGACCTCAACTCTCCATTGAATGTGATGACGAGGCACGAAGCCTACAAAGGACACCTCACGTACTTTAGCAAGCTATGCGATATTAGAAATAGAGTGTGGTATTTCTAAAGATGATGGTAGTTAGCCAGGTATATGTAGTGTAGCGCGCAAATTTCTTCTCGGCCGCCTACCTTCCAGTGGTAGGTGCATATTGATATTCGGCCGCGGTTTGATCCAGGAGCTGAGGATAACTAAAGGAACACGCTTTGGTTATATATAGTAAATACAGACTGAGAATAAACACGTATGATACAGGAGGTTAAGCTTGTCCCCTTAGCGCGGTACCGATTCCAGATAGTAGAGACAGAGTTTGTGTACAGGTCTCGGGCCGGGGCCTGATACCTGGAAGGTTTGTAAAATAAATCCACCAATTAGGTCGGAACATTCCGTACCTCCAACCCTTACCCTGAGAACTTACTTGGTCTACACCCCCAGCTCCACCACCGACGGTTCCGACAACGCTGGTCTGGATAATTTCTTTCACCGACGCGTCTAGAAGGGTTGTTACTATTTCGGATACTCACCATTTTTAACATACAGCCAACTCGATACCTGAGCATCCAGTTCCGCTACCACGTATTTATGGTAAAAGATATTCCAGTTTTTCGTGAGATGCTGATATAAAGGAGACGAAAAATCTTGAAGTAGCTCGGTGGACATTTCTTCTGCAACTTCTCGCGATCTGTCCTTGTAGGTTCATTTTTATCTCATCCCCCTCCTCTGGCCTTCCAATTCCACGCCTCGTAGGTAACAATTATGCCCTTTTAATCAAGGCTTCGCGTGGAGCCTGCAGTTGTGGCCAGATATCGACTAACAGACTACTTCTCACAGCGGCAGGCTTCTATATGGCCAACGATGGGGGAAAGGACATATTTGCCGAATATCAACACACGCACGCTTCCGGCTATACAAACGGAGCCTTGCTGTTCAACCAGCAAGCTTACCGGAATGTGCAGGACCAAAATCGCAACCCAGCCCCGTATTGGCCTAATAGTTTCTGCCTCGAACTTTGGAGAATGTCAGGCCGGTATATTCAGGGAGGATTGGTGGGAGGATGGGTGAGCCGAGGAATTAAATAACAGAAGAGACTTGAGCTTCAAGAAGATAGAGTGTAGCGAATAACTAATTGTATTGATGATGAGGAGAAGAGGAGAAGAGCCGCTCTTCCCCGCTATAAGTATAATCTAGGCCACCTATCATGATGACAACATGTAGTAGCCCTGAAGCTAGGCTAGCCTCTTGTCATAGTAACAAGTACATAATTTACAATTAAAAGTACGTGCTGCCCCGCATGAAGAGAGATTACTACAGAAGCTATTCAACCTTCAATAAGATGTAGTAGTAAAGAGACTAACTGCGCTGCATCAACACGTGCTGTATGTCCGATGTTATTTCTTCTCAGCTACTAATCTCGCGGATCCACTTTATATATTGGCTCACTGTACTAAATAGATGCGGACCCTACCCGCAGCCCACGACACCCGGCTCTTGCTGTTATAAGTCATCCCCCCCAGTACCAGTCTTGCCAGACTCTGCGGGCCTTGCTTCTATCAGAACTCGATAATATTTATCCCAGAAAAGGACAAAACAGCCAGATCTTCCTTGGCGGCGTGGTGCATGGGGCAGGCATGTTGTCGTAGTGTGATGCTGGATGTCGAACATCTAGGAGGAGAGGGGGCTTCCTTCGACCAGACAGGGGTCCGGGTTGTGGAGCAAAGGCCGCTCCTGTCATGTCTTTCCTTTTATCTGTGAGCCTGTTCTCTTTCTTCTTCTTCTCTTCTTCTTCTCATCCTTATCATCATCACCAAGTACGACTGTGTATCTATCATCAATACAAGTCAACAGGGTACCGGCCTGCCCTCGACCTACTCTCTACTTTTGGCATGGGAGACTCGAGGTCGCCGGGAATCTGAAAATCAAACCTTTAGCAGGCCGTCTTTTGGTTGGTATTCTACGATCATTCTGAGGTGGGAAACAAGCAAAACCTATACTCTGGGGAAAGCACTCCCTGTCGTTTTGGAACTTTAGAGCCTTGTTGAACGATGTTGGGTGCAACAAAAAGCGCGCGGAGCGGCGTGAGACCAATCCCATAACCAAACTTAAGGGTTAGAAAGTTAGAAACAGAATGTCATCGTATCCAGGGATCGGAGATCATATCTTTGCCTTAGTGTCATAACTAATTGCTTGACTAAATTGATATAACAACACGCTAGACACCTATCAATTATCGAATGGTGCACTCGGTATGCCTGCAGATATATAATCTATGTAACGAACATAAAGGTTTTAGAACTGCAATATGAATTCTTGGAGCAGCCCACGACCGCCTGCCCGGCCTGCACTCGACAAATCCGGAGCGCGTAAGCAATCCGAATTTATCACCCTCCCTCTAAAAGGAACCTTCGAAAAAATCAGCCTACTTTCTATGAAATAGAAAAAAGAAAAAAAACAGCGCATGGTACAGGGGCATGGGTTAGGGTTTTTCCTACTGAGTTAGTAGATATGAGTCAGGCTTGGCATTTTATTTGTCGAGACGAGGAGTTGGCCTTCAAAGTGAAATAGTAAAAATTACCGAAAGAGTTTATTTGCTGGATTGATGAGGCTCGTAGCTTTAGAATATAGCTCACAAATAAATATCAAACGCTAATTATACACCCATACTAGAGATCTAGGTTCTCATCCCTTCATACAGAGTACTACCGATTTGATGCGATCCTTGTCGGATCCACCAATAGGATACTGGTTCTACTTCAAGACAATGGATCTAACCGCTGGGTAAAGTCTTGGACCAAATAGAAGAAAGATGGCACTGACACCTTCTAAGCGCAAAAGCGCCGGCAGGAACAAGATTACTACAATCGCGTGGAACCCAATCGAGGAAATGCCCCACCAGCTGCATCGGCTACCCACCTCAGATACAAGCCGCATATATCCATATACATTGTTCCTATTGTACAAGGTTGCCTTCTCCAGATACCCAAGTTTATCCTTGGGAATATTCCAGCGATGACGCGAGTACAGGCATCACCCAATTGCTTTGCACAGCTCGAAGCTCGCGAATGGGAGTGATGATCAGACGCTCTATTGATTGCGGGAGATTATACGTTCCCCTAATTGGCATCAGCAGCTATGTGTAGCGTGGTACAAGTGCCAGGCTGATCAGCCGCTAACAGGAAAGACGACGTCCGTGCCGGATGATTGCATGCGGAAAGGTGCTGCCAACGCTTAATTCAACCTCACGAGAGTTTTAGTAGATTTATCTAAACGAGGAAATTGTTCCATTCAGCGATTACCATAGCTTAACCTACTCACCGGTGATGCCGTCGATGCTCATGAGCTCTTGGTATCACAGCTGTGTGGTAGGTTGAAAAACCCAGGTGCTTTACCCCTCTCTCCCGAAGAACTTCAGCCTTCTGCGTCCCTTTTCGAGGTGCTACTAACTTTGTGTGCAATGTGATAGAAGGTAGACAGACCGACACAAACCTCTAGTGACAATCGATTCGCAGGGTTGATAGGAAGAAGATGACTGTAGCCTGGGGGAGGAAAATGGGACTATCACTAATCAACTACCACCATTCAGTTCCTACTCCCCATCCCATTCACATCATCCGACCACGTTCTCTCATCGTCATAACCCCTATACCACTAATGCGCAGCTGCTTCCACAAAAAAGCGTCGGCGCGTGTCTCCCCAAGCTCCAACGTGTCAAATGAAGGGAGGTGATGACTTCTTGCGGCTGGCCAGCTATATATACACAATTTAACCTCGAAAAAATAAGCAGCAGCTCAAGCCCACAGTACCTCAAGTTTATCTAACGTAGCAATGTGTTAGAATAGACACTCCGTGCGGTCTATTCCTCCCCACCTTATACTTGTGTCTCGGGTGCCTACGCCTAAAGCAGGTGTTCCAGCAATGATGATAGGCGAATATGCAGGCCTAGTTGCACGCGTTTCTGCCGGGGGAGTGAGATTGCGAGGAGCTATTTTTGTGTGAGGAGTCTCTTGTACGTGAAAAGTTGGATATGGATGGGCTCACTATGTAGCCCTGTTGCCTGTCGAGCCCAATCTATTTTAGTGGTGGGCTCGAGACAAGGCAAGACTGAGGTAATCGGAGTTGGGGCCGGATTGCCATTTTGATACACAGGTATTGACATGACGGCCATGGAATAGGTATCTATTTTTTCTAGTGCTCTTGTGGTCTGTACCTGTCGGGATTGTTGCGATATGTACAGGAAAGCCCACGACCACCAGAAGAGCTAAGGATAAAGTGGACAGGGTTAGGGTTATCCGAAGTTGTATAAAGCTCCCAAGAAAAACCAATCTTGTATATACCTATGGTAATCCTCAAAATCGAAGGAAAGTGACTCCCGTCTTTTCTTGAAGACACTCCCTAAAGTGGAACTATTTTAGTAATAAGTGTTTGGTGTTCTTATTCGAGGCCGGACATAGCAACGGACCTTGACAAGCAATTTTATAGTTGTGACCTTTTACAACCTCGGCACTGCTTACCAGAGCGAAAAGCCCCGACTGATCGGTTAAATTAACGGTAAAAGACTACGATGCCACGGCCCACCCCTGTATATATCTCCAATGCCACAGCACAACCCAACGCCGTGAAATGCCACAGCACAACCAAGTGAAGTACAATCTATATTCTCAGTTTCTTGAAGCAATAACTAATCATATGCCTAGTAGTAAGACCTCTACTTTAAGGAACTGCGAACTCAACCCCAAACCTGCGACCTCGAACGTATGCGACCCTGCAATCCTGCGACCCTACGACCTTGAGGTTGGGGGGAAGGGGGGTATTCATGGTAATCTCACGCTATTCATGGGGTGTAGCACAGGTGGCCGAATTGTGCTCTAGGTTCCCACAAGTTTGGCAACGGTAATTGCGGGATGCATCAGGTTGATTGGGGATAGCACCTGCCCGCTGTTCTACCTGTGCTCTTTGCCTTGCCTCCCCTATACGAACTCTGGCTTTCCGTGGTCGACCTCTGAGAATTAAGGTGATTGGAGGGAAAATACCGGGTGCAGTGGGAAGGTGTTCAATGTTGACGGGCTTTAGGTTCTGTTCCAGGTTATAGGTTGCTTGCCATGTCTCGAGAGATAATATATTTGGCAGATAATGTTCTAGTGGCCTGTCGTTGAGTTCCATAATCCAGGCAATTGCATGCCCACAAGGTATCCCGTTCTCTTGAAACTTTCTGCAAGTGCATGTCCTTGTAACTAAGTCTACAAAATAGACATTCCCGTTTGCCTGTTGGATCCGTGCTGTAGTTGGGGTTGAAGGGAATACTATGTTGGTACGGGCCCATGGTCGTTCCAGAGAAAGTTGATGAAGACAGAATTTGGTGAATCTGGCCCGCTGAAGTTCCTTGATAGCTGATTGTGCTCTCTTATAGCGTTCCGTCATCAATTTAGTCCAAATTGAATCTAGAAGATGAATTGTGGATAGTTCTCGATCAATTTTTAAGGTATGATTTGTAGACTCCACAATATTTGAAGTATCATGACCATATCGCTGACCTGGAAAATGTGCTGCTGCTCAGAGTTGTGGATCAATTTCTTGTAAATATGCTTCTGCAGCTGGCTTTGCCGTCTGAATCTCTTGCATTACCAACTCAAAACTGTCGATATCTTTTGCTCTTGCAATTTTCCAAAACAAGCTCTCTAACGCTCGACCAAATTTCGTGGTGAAATTTTCTTTCAAGTGTTGACAACAGTAAGCACGAGTAACTGTTGGTGGTAATACTCTGTCGGCTAACAAAAGACCTTTATCTCTATCACTGATAATTGTTGTAGCTTCGCTATCGATTTCAGGAGTAGAAGTTCGGAGGTGAAGATAGAAATACTCCCAAGAATCATTGCTTTCTGCTTCCACAACCGCCCATGCCAGTAAAAGATTATGTCCATTTGCGTCGATTGTAACAGCAAGCAGTAAGGTTTGCCGGAATCTGCTTTTGAGGAACGTACCATCAACTGCAATAAAATGTCTGCATGATCGGAATGACTCTCGTGATTGTGCAGGACAAATAAAAATCCGCCGGAACCGTCCAGTCTCTTGATTGATTGACACATGTACATGTGCGGTAGGGTTTTCAGCGTGTAGTCGTTCAACATAAGCAGGTATTTGTGCAAATGCTTGACGGTGTTCTTGTATTCCATCTGATAGAACACCTTTTTTGGCACGTAGAGCCACCTGATAGTTGATAACTTCGCCAAATTGTAGACGCATACAATCGATGATTTCCTGTGGTCGGGTCTCCTTGGTAATCACCAAATGATCGGGTAGCACTTCCTGAATCCAATCCTGCCTACTTGCCGCACCTCTTTTCTCCACCATTTGTAGCCCTATACAGTTATGTTCGGTTACTAGAACTGTTACCTTGACGTCGCCTTCCTCAGTCCTGTTAGCTCTGACCCTCCATGGGCATTCCGCTACTCTACAGCAGTAGATACCCCTACTAGAGTCCTTCTTTTGTACCCTAAAAGAGAACTTCTCGCGTACAGACCAATCCATCAATACCTTTTTTAGGTCGTCAAAAGTCAAAAAATGCTGGCCTAATACAGGGGCATTCTGAAGTTCTGGCATGGCGGATCAGTTGGTGATGGTGAAAGTGGGAATGATGGTAGGAGAAATTTTTTTACTCTGTGGCATTTCACGGCGTTGGGTTGTGCTGTGGCATTGGAGATATATACAGGGGTGCGCCGTGGCATCGTAGTCTTTTACCGTTAAATTAAACTTCATCCTACAGCCTTTCGGCTTACCTAATTCTCTTGCTAAAATACCACGACGGTTAATTATCAGGGGCAAAGGTTAATAGTTATCTTTTCCTGCCAGTATTATAGCTAATGAGTTGACTGAATAAAGCACCATTATCTTTGTTTATGGCGAAAACGGTGGATATTGTATTATAATGATCCACAATCACACGTGCTCAAGTCCGCGTATACGCGTGCCCAAGTGACAAAGCCTCAGGATTTCTCCTCTTTCCCATCCTAAATGTGTTGGACCGGACAAGCCCCGATTCCGCTGTGTACGCCGATGGGATAATCTCCCGAGCAGAATTGGCAGCATAGATAGATAACCTTCCCCCCATCCGATTGTGCCATTTCCTTCTAATCGGCCTCCATTATATACACTTAATCTTGTCTCTACTACGAGTGGAAATGCATCAATTATCAGATTTCCCGTACAAAAGCTTGGGAAAAGGTATAGTTCTAGGCTATAAATCATGGGAAGGCGCGGCGTAGCAACCTCCTGGGCCACCACGACTACCCACCCAGCAACCACAATTGATCCTTTGGAGAGCTGAATTTTTGTATAGTTGTTAAATAGTAGATAAATAACAATAATTTGACATTGAATATCTTGTGTACCAACCCGCCGTGAAAAGGTTGTGGAAATCTGGTTGCGCCTGACCCTCACGACTGGCATCGTACTGTACCACTTATAGTTACAGAGGCCCCAGGGTGTCAAGAAATAGAAGGAGAACTGCATATATCGGCTGAGGATGCTATCTTGAATACCCCCACAACCCGTGCTGCATCGACCCAGGACCTCGAGCAGCGGAGAGGATCGATCAGTGTAGCCCTACTCTCCTATATATTACTACAGCTAGACAGGGCTGGTGTATGCCATAATCTCGTGGAGTATACGGTTTTGTCAACCCCCAGCTGCTGTAGTCAATGCCTGTCGACAGATGATCAGTGGATGGCCTTGGAGGTTTCATTGGTAAATCAACTTAAAGGAAGGTATTTGGAGTTACGGTATCTCTTCTGGAAACTGAGTCATTATTTCCCCATTGAATAATGGACCTGTATCTAATACTATCGTGATCGTCAGCTGGAGGTTGTAAACGTGGACAGCTGTCAAGTCCAAGAAACCAGCCTGCAAAGCATGGCATCGAAAGCCCCGATCCCCACGGCCAACTTAAGAGTGCTTCGGCAACCGCCTGAACAAGATCTCACCATACGTCTGGTGAACGAGTAAGAAGCCTGATGTGAGCAGTGATCCTTAAAAGGAGTGCAAAATTCAAACGAGAAAGAGAGATACAGAGGGGTTATTGCAAGTCGACCATTGTGTTACAGGAACTACGGAACACTGTTCTAGAGGCTCCGGATAGTGAGGAATACGAGTGATGGGTTGTGATGCGAGGACGGTCGGGTAATGGAAGGACAAGCATAGGAAGGTATCGGGTAGTGTGGGGGCACGCGGTGCTACCACACTAGTACTATACTATTATGACGGCACGCTTACTATTGGGTGTCTCACCCGAAATAGAATAGGAAGCGGGGCTTACGGCTGTAGGCTGTTCTACTTAGGGAAGTAGGTCTAGGATAATAGTATGGTACAGCCCGATGACTGGCAATTGCAAGGTTCATGGTTACGTGTCGGAATTGGAATGGAGGACGGAACTATGCGGGGGCGCTTTTCTATCTGGGTTATCTTCGGGAGCATTATCTTATTCTATTATTGTTGTATCAGTTAGTATTAGAAAGCGGGCCTTGGCATAGGTTTCAACATGTATAAATAGGGCTCGATTCTGCGAAGACTTGAGGGTATCATCAAACCATCAAGTCAAGGGAATCCGGTTTACAATATCATCAGTTTAAACGCTACAGAATTATCGCTTAGCACTGGCTATTTCCCCAAACACATTGACACTAGACAGGAATCATATCCTTCTGCACTCCTTGCCCGGTAACTACAATGACGGAGATATTCAACACGGAGAAGACGGGGACTGAATAAGTAAGGCCATATTTTCACTGGCGCTCAAAATGAGAGTTTTCTATTTGCATAGGGAGCGGATGAAAGAAGAAATCTCGGTTTCTTAGCTAAAACATTAGTCTTCAGCCAACTTAGCGAATCAGATCACAAATTATCACTAGCCTCCATCTTATTCGTGTATTTAATTCCAATGTCAAACCTTTTTTTGCCCATTACTGTAGTGCGTCGTATGTGCCCAACCCTTACGAATAGTTTCATGGGCCAACCCCCGCCCACCAATGACCGGAGCCGTACCTCCGCCGAGAGCAGCGTGTTTGAGAATGGGTGCTCACCTAGGAGGAGCGATTTCGCCCGATATTCAATACACACAGCCGCCCCTGCACACTAGAGTCCAGAGGGCATGCTACAACAAGTGCAATACCTATTCTCCCTACCACTACTCACCCTTTTTATAAGCCGCTGAACCACAGTTTACTCTTTTCCTCCCAGACTTGGAAACTGTCAACCATAAATCATCATTTTCACAACATCATCCTTCACAGAGATAAACTCTATCTCTACTTCCTCAAAGATGTCTGACAATCAAACAACATCACCTGCACCCGATGCAAACCTTCCTCATGGAGCGAACAACCTTGGTACCGAAGGGCAGTTAGAAGTCTACCACGATGCTCGGGAGAATATTCTCACTGCTCCTCCTACCCCATCATCCAGCAGTATGACCACTCCCCTGGGAACTGGTCAGGGCAATATGGTTCAGACTGATCTCCTATCCCCCCAGTTCAACGTTCCTGTTCCCGAAGCCAATACCACTCAACAAGACAACCAAGTTCTCACGGAAAATGACCAAAATTTGGAAGAGAATAACCCCACTATTTCACGTGCTCCACCACCCAGCGGCACTTCCACCCCCATCAGGAATGCTCAGCGTGGCATGCTTCAGATTGATCTCTTCTTCTCCCGTCTGAATGCTCCAGTTCCCGAAGACATCACCGACGATGAAGATAACGATGAAGATTACGATGAAGACGACGATGAAGACAGCGAGGACGAGTGGGAAGTTGATACCATCCCAGTGGCACCTCCCTACTGCGAAAGTGGCTCTGATGCCGACGACTCCGATGATGACTGCGATGATGACAATACATGCAACATCTGCTACCATCGTAAATCCACCGTATCATTCCCCACTTGCACACACAAAATGTGCCCGAGCTGCACCAAACAATACTGGTGGGCCCTCCTGCTTGACAAAAATCACTGGCCTATGGAGATTCCTTGCCCATTCTGCAGAAGAATGATCAGCGCGGTTGTTGAAAGCGACAAGACGAATGTTCAGCTTGTCAGGTGGATTATCAATTCGAGCACTAGTGCTCTAAAGAGGTTGAGGAACGCTAATAACCACTTCGCCCATCCAATTCTTATGGGGGTTTGGATTTACGGATAGTAAGTACTTCCCGAATTCAGATATATGGCAATGAGATAATCCTAATTTTCCTCGCTATATAGTCGTCTCGAAACCGCTCGTTCCCGCAATTGGACATGCTGTTTCCTCGCCTTCGGTTTTCTCCTTGGCATTCTCTGGGCATACAACATAAACTTGAATAACGCACGGGAATCGCTCTGAATAAGAATCCAAATACTCTTCAGCCATCCATTCAGCTTCGATGTTTTTTTCTGTAATATCACCTTCTGGTCATTGGTAGGCCCAAGTCACTATCCAAACTTCTAGTCCTGACTTACTAACTATAATGCAGGATAGTTCGATGGGAGTTATAGACTAAAGGTCACGAGAATGGATGGATTGTCTGCGGTTTGGGGGGATTGTGTGAGAGATCAGGATGGCTTGTGGAAAGAAGATTTGATCCTATGAGTTAGATTTAAGATCTAGAGAGATTAGTATGGCTTGTAGAAATAACATCTGTTTCTCTCATGAAAGTTTACTATCTCTTTGTATCTAAAAGGTCGATATTCATAACATTCATGATATTATTCCACTAAAATGCCATTGAATTATATTTATCGTGAATATCGTCATGTGCCTCCATATTCCATAGAACATCACCAGTACATGCTCTCGTATTTTAAAATTCTCATTATATCTCAACCAACAATTGTAGGAATGAGTGCTCAAGTGTGGGGTGTGGAAGCCAAACCAACATTGACATCTTCCATGTGAAACGAGGCTATACATATCACTATCCCAACACCTTGCAGAAATGGCGACATAGAAAACATTAATGAATCGGAGCCGAATGTAATTCCTTATTTAGAAAAAGAATTAGAACCACGGAGCAATTAGATCGAGGTCTAAAGAGGTCTTGTCAGCTAAACTATGTACATATCCTACATGTTATTGATATGCATCGAAAGATACGAGTGATTGAATATGACCGCATATAAAGAGGAACCATCCACATAATAATAATGATAGCTGACCATCCTTAGGACTTGGGAAAGCTACGTTCAAATTATCGCCTAACGAATCAATAAGTGCAGGATCAAACTCTAAGATCTAGAGCAACCACGAATTCAACACTAACATTTTCTTATGAGAGACTAGCGAGATGGGTACACAGCTTCATGAGTGACAGAAGAGTCAACCTAAGGTTTGACGGAGAAATGGGACAAGAGCATATGGTGGAGACATGAATACCGCAAGGAAGCCCTGCATCACCAATTCTCTTCAACCTTTATATCGCCCCCCTCAAAGAAGTCAACAAGCTGGTTGAACAGGAATTCGAAGGAAAAGCAATCACACCCACCTTCATCGATGATTTCAGAATTGCGGTAGCCGGGAAAAATTGGGGACAAGCAATATCAAGGGCAGAAAGAATGATAGAAGTTGCCTATAAATGTGCAGAAGACAACCATGTCAGATTCGAGGAGGATAAAATGGAGTGGATCAGGCTGGGAAAAGATAACGAAGAAGAAGAGGAAATAGAAATGACAGGAGGAGAGGGGAAAAGCGAGAAACAGGAACTAAAATGGCTAGGCATCTGGATAGATAACAAACTGACGTTTAAAAACCATGTAAGGGAAAAGACGGCTAGGGCATTCAGAGCTGCACAGAGTGTGATAAGCTTAGGGAAAGGGATAAGAGGAATGGGGGTCGGAAATACGAGAAAGTTTTATATTGCATGTTCCAGGCAAATTGCGGAATACGGCGGAAAAGTGTGGTGGAAGGGACAATAGGGACTGGCAGCGAAAATCGACAAAGTCAATATACAAGCAATGAGAAGAATCGGAGGACACTTTAAATAAGCCCCTACAGCGGCAATAGAGGTGGAAAATGATATGATACCCACAGAACACAGATTCAACCATAAAGAACGAATGCAGGCAATAAAAGGACTAAAGCGCGCACCAAACCACCCTGCCTACAAGGTGGTCAAAAATGCGATCAGCGAGCTCATCGAAGAAGAAGACACATGGTGTGCAGGGAGAAGAAGGGGGCAAGAGAGAAGATGGGGAATGAAAGGAGCAGTTAAAAATCTGGCAAAAATAGTAGGAAAAGACTGGAAGAAAATTGAAAACTGGAAAAGCTACTATGAAAAGGAAAGAACATGGGAAAGAAAGGCGAGGGAAGAGATTGAGATAGACATCAGACCATATGATGAAAAGGGAATGGAAAAAAAAGAGGCAGGAGGAAAGAAGAGAACAGGAAGGAGAGATCGTCATGTATAGCGATGGAAGCAAGACAAAAGAAGGCGTAGCAGCGGGAATATGCAGTATATAAAACGATGGAGGAGTATTGAAGAAGATCGGCTACAGACTGGGGAAAAAGATGGAAATCATGGACGTGGAAATGGTGGGGATCAAGAAAGCCATCGAAGTCAGACTGAAAGAGGCAGCAAAGGAAAGAAAAAAGACGATTACGATCAGATGCGACAGCCAGGAGGTGATGAGACGAGTAAAACGCAGACATCAGGCATCTGGAGAAATGATTGCCCACAAGATACGCTACTGGTATGATTCGGGAAAGACACAAAAGATCGGAATAAGATTAGAATGGGTCAAAGGACACAGCAAGATAAAAGGAAATTTGGAAGCAGACAAAGCAGCCAAAGAGGCCATTAATAAAGGAAGAGTCGATAACGAATGGTTTATTTCTTTTGTATTCTTAGAGAGAGAATCCTCAGAGGAAACAATAAGAGAATGGGAGGCGGAGTGCGAACCAAGAGCGAACAAGAAAAAGGCGGTATTCAAACCATCGCAGCGAAATACCATTAAATTCGACGATACGGACCGGACAGACAGAGTCATCATCAGGCGCCTCAGGACAGGCCACATAGCCATCAACAGATACCTAAAAAGAATAGGAAAGATCGAAAGCGCCGAATGCCAATGCGGTAAAGGGGATCAAAGTGTGACCCACATACTCACCGAATGCGATGCAATGGCCGAAACCCGCAAAACCTTTAAAGAGCATAATATGTTTGTCATACTCCTTTGGAAGGCAAGCGGTTTTGAACCAGGTATAAAAATTTGGAAGCAATTTGACAAATGGAGAAGTGAGAGGAACGGACAAAATGAGAATGGAGAAGAGGAGAGAAGGGAACTAGGGTACAGGTGGTGGATGCTGAAAGACGTGGGAAACGAGGAATAGAATAAGAAAAGAGCTCGGGGGCGGTTATTTCCTATGTCAGAAATATGTGAGAGGAGGCGGAGGAGAAGGGATAGTTCAGGGGTATTGTCATAACTGTAAAGTTGCATGCAATCAATGAATTAAACAAAAAAAAAAAAAAAAAAACTAACATTTTCTTACAAAAAGCGAGTGATATATCATGACTAGTCCAACTACAAACCCTCCATCAGTTAGTCAGAAAAGCCTTCTATGCTCGGTGGAAGAGAATGGCCAAATTAGCTCAAAATCCAGGAAATAACTGAAGCATAGCCCAGTCTATTCTCTAATCCTGGTGCTTTCGCGCCTAAAACACACTACCTGATAACTAGATTGAATTCAAACGGAAATTGAAACAAACTGATGAAAGATACTCCCGAAGCTTGGTAGGTAGAAAAGAGAAAAAAGGGAAAGAACATACACCAAAAACAGCTCCGAGGTCATTGATGCAACCCGAATATCATGTAAACTTATTGATCACTCTCTTGGGCCATTGTGATATAGATACTTAATCCTAGACCCAAGCTTAGTTTCACGCATCGAGTACTTGTGTGGTTTCTGATATCCATAACACAAGTTAGCTCGAGCCTATGAGCAAGCGTATGCTCACCACTGTCATATATCAAGGCAATGATCGACCGAAAATAACCCTTTCAGCGCCGCAAGACTTCCGGAACGTACTCCATGAGGTGGTAGATTTGAGAGCCTTCTCTTTGTGTAGCTCGTTGCTATATTCCTCAGGTCCTAAGACCGCTAGCCTAAAAATCTCAGCGCTATCGATATCAGAGAGGAATCCTATTAGGGGGCTTCGCCCAGAATCGGGATCAGTGAGGAGAGATACCACCGGATTTAGAGCTATAAAAGGCTAACGCGCTAGCCTTTCGCCTATATATGCAGTTGGACTTCTCAAACACTTCGTTAGGGTAACCTTGGGCTTCTCCCAGACCAGTTAATTACTAGCTCCCGTGGGGTGATGGCGCGCCTGGTTGACGACCCTTAACATACAGAGTAATACTAAAAGTGGGCTAAATATTATAAATATCGTATTGCTCCACTTAAGCGGAAGTTTACATAATACTTTGGATCGAATTAACCCACCCATCTGGTCATTTCAAGAACACCCTCTAACTTTCGCCCATACTCACTCTACAACGCAGTTTTGATATGTTCAATTGTGTGACTATCAGCTAGTGAGACAAATGGACGCGCGGTGATAGAGCAAATGTGGAACTACATGCACACAGAACTAGGAGGATGAGGACGGAAATGGAACAACCGGCCTAGCTGGTGGTGAGATATCAATTATCTAATTTTATTCACATGTTGGAGATCTTATCGCGCTGTCTGTTAGTTAAGCTTGAGGTAACTCTACAAACGACCGTTTCTATACATATATTCCATACTCAAAAGATGTTTACGTGTAATTGATGACCGACAGTAATTATCCCTTAAACCGTCAGGCCGAATTACAATGGGAGACACTTAAACCCTTTTCGGAAACACGATATGTAGGATCAACGCCTAGAGACTTGAAGTTGTAGTCTTCATCATGCGTGGTAGGTTGCAAGATCCAGCGCTACTTATATCATGATTACCATAAAGGGTTTAAGTGTCTCGTTGCAATTCAGCCTGGCAGTTTAAGGGATAGTTTACCTGCTCAGAAACCCTAACCCTGAGTGAGATATCTTTTGGACAGATTTTGAGCCACGTTATCGTATTACCGAACCAAACCACGGTTTTATAGTCTGATAATTATACTTATTGAAATAGCTGCAAGTAGCTAGACTCCAGACGTTTAATAAACCATCCTTGCTTAATTTGGGGTGATCTCCGCCTTCAAGGTGACAGCTACATGTAGCTAATAAAACAGAAAGCCACTCAGCTAGTGAGCATGTTCAGCAAAAAGAGTATTAATGCGTAGCACTACTATAGCTAGTACTCTGATCATCAGTGGAATACACCTTCTTACTTTCCGTAGGGCAACGCATACAGGTTCGTTCCAGTGACTAATTATACTCACATGATAAACCTGTAGCTAGTTGGTAGGCGGTCATCAGGGCGGCCGGCCGGATATACTAAATCGGCAAGATTATCCTGATCATCAATTCTACTCATAGGGTTGTTAGATATCTGGAGTTTGTTGGTATGCCTGTAACTTTCTCTTTCCCGGTACAAGTACATGTATTTATTGAGGATATATAGGGCGACCCTGTGTTACCTGTATCGCTAATAGATACTTAGTTCGTAATCAATTTTAATGGAAAGAGAGCGAGCTGATAGGTAAAGCGAAAGTCGGCAAGTGAGCATGAGCACCGTATGGTTCCACCATACCCCCGAATGCTTGGCAGGTAGAAGCCTCCGGTCCTTCCTTCTATTCGACATCCAGGATGACATCCGGTATCAAGATATTCCACTGTGGTCATACCAATGCATTATGTCGTTTTTGAAATATATCCCGCGGCTTGTAGCTAGTTTACTCCCGGCTGTTTGTCTACAACAAGTACTTGCAACCCAGCACTCATGAAACGACTTAAGCTTGAGTACATGCAGGTAGTAGTGACTACGTTGATAACCTTCAAGCCGCCTACATAACACCGAGACGTCCAGAAACCAGCCAGTAATGCCTGCTACTCGTGAGGGCTTCAGAGCGCCTTGCTGATATGAAGGTGTATACGTACGTACTGAGCTCAGACAAGGGAATAGGTACGGCCTGCCTATAACCCCACAAACCCCCCTAGCCTCTCCTCCCCCCCCCCCCAAGCTTCCTTATATATCTAGCAGTATCACCTTAATTAACGTGGGGGCGGGGAGAGTTTGTACCAGACGTTTACCACCAAATATATATTAGTCAATTCATAGCTACCAATCAAGATGTAGACAAGTACAAGCGATACACTAAGACCCGCAGTGCATGAATTATCCAATTTAATGGTGGACATGAGCTAGATTCCATAATCTCACTATGCTCATTACAGGCGGAGCCGCTGCTATAAGCCAATAGTAAGTCTCAGCAAAGTAACCATGCATGGTTCAATGAATAAATATGGCCGGCTCTACCACGCCAGGAAATGCATCGGAAATGTATCTCAAAATGTATGACAAAATGTATCCTCTGTACTAACCGACTCGGGTTTGTATATGGTGCGTGTGGTTATGCATCGGCGAACGCATCCAAAATTAATCGGCATATGCATCATAAACGCATCGGCATATGCATCATAAACGCATCGGCATATGCATCCCAGTGCCATTTGAAGATTTTCCGATGGCCTTCCGACGCAAATGTATCTGTAAAGGGATCAGTAAATGCGTACACAGATGTTCTAGGATTAAAAAAACCATTATGTAAGGGAATTGAACGTGGTTTCTTCCGCTGAGAAATCGAACATCTTACCAGCTAAACCATCAATTTGTACAGTAATGACATGACACTAGCTTTTACCAAGCGAGTCCCTGGCTATTTTAAAGGAAGAATTCAACTAAGTTTGAAATCGGGAGGGATGCTAAATACTGCGTAGCAATTTCCCGATGACTTGCTGCATCGAAGACTTCCTGCATGACTTTCCCGACGACTTTCCTGACAAATTTCGCGATGACTCTCCCTGCTAGTAAATGGACATTAGCTCGAGGTGCGGCAGTTATACTAGTAGGAAAAGGCGTCGGGAAACTGATGCAGCAAGTCGTCGGGCAAATGGTGTAGAGAGTGGTAAAGCCGTCATAAAATGAATCATGCACTGCCAGTGGCAGGCCACTCAGCAGAGGCCTTGACAGTAAATGTATCAATGGATGCATTTCCTAACTTTGTTTTTGTATGGGCAATGCATCTAGAATGCATCAAATGATGCATTTCCTGGCGTGGTAGAGCCTGGGGATGACTATATCTACAACTTTACCAATGAATTTCACTACAGTAGTGCCACAACTGGGAAAGTAATCAATAAATTAATCACCAAATTTATCGATAATGAATCGGTAAAAGTATCATGTACACTGTTTAACAGAGCCCTTGACAGGTAATGCATCAAGGGATGCACCACCACGCTCGGTTTTGTATGGGCAATGCATCGATAATGCCTCAAATCATGCATTTCCTGGCCTGGTAGAGCGGGCTCTAAGCACAGTCCGGCGCTCTAGTCCCTGTGGTACAAAACAGTGTGATTTAACTTAAACGGCCATCTCCAATTTAGAATAAACTGTGTACTCGCCATAGGTAAGCTTCTAACCATTCAACTTCGTAGCATATACTCTTAAAAATTGTTTAAAGAAAACTCCTCAGAGTTTAAGTAGAACTGTATCAAGCTTACTTTAAGCAATTTTTAAACAGAGTGCAGTTTAACCTGCCGAGGTTTAACTAATTCAGCAAGCACAAAATCTACAGTAAAAAATAAAATAGCGATTGCGTCCAGTACATTGGACCTGGCTCGTAGCTCCTACTAGCATTATTCATACCATACCCGAGCCTTCCCCTCGCTGGAAGCCTGAGCATCCTTACGGCATACTTACTATGCGGAAGTTCGATGATGCTAGGAGTCGAACTGCTGACCTTGTCTCTCCAAAGGCCACCTCGATACCACTACACTAGCATGAAATGTACAGAGTAATCCACACTTTACCTACCTAGCTGCCACATTTACCACCTACCCTGCCTCCGCGCCTGACTCACTAAGTACCCGCCTACTTACCTGTCCACCTCCGCACCTGACTCCTTACCTACCTGCCTACATGCCAACTAGGAGCTTATTTGACGTCGATTTGGTGCAATTACCTGACACCAAAACAACACCAAATCAGCACCAATTCTGTAGATAATCGACCCAAATCAGCACCAAATCGATGCATGAATTGATGCCCAAATCGTCGATTAGGAGCCTGTACTGGTGTCAGTATAGGGGTGAAGGCGCAGAGATAGGCAGACACCCACCCAGGCATCGATACAGGTAGGAGGTAGGTGTCGAGGTAAGTAGGCTGGTACTATAGTGGTATAAGTAAATGTATTTAGGTTGGATAGGATTAATACATGTAAAAGATAGGTTTACCGTAAACTATACTCATGGTGGTTTGATTTTAGAGATGCCAACTCAGGCATGTTTAAGTTAAATCAGCAGCCCAGATCCAGGTTGATGTTAAATAAATCTGGAAATGGTAAACACCTCCAAGTTTAAAAAAGGTCTGAGGTTTATCGTGCCCCCTTTTTGATTAATTTGAGCAATTGACGGGTTTGGATTAAACGCTAGCACACAAACTTTGTACCATAGTGAGGTCAGCTATATACACCTCCTTATACCCGCCATTCAAAAAAGTGATCGCCCGACAACGGGGGCCTCATGCATCGCGCGCGCCCCCCCGAACTCATGCGATTCCCCCCAATTCCCCACCAAAGTATTTGATATCGATCCCCACCAGACCCAGTAGTATCCATGCCTATATTCAATAGCTTGTAGGTAGTTAATTATTCTTATCCCTCTAAGATCTGTAGTGATAACAGTATGACTGTAGCGAGCTTTATGGCATCTAAACCCGCCTCAATGTCTATCATTATGCGAGGACATCCAATAGACCCAGGTAAGGTTGGCGGTGTACTTGCTCTTTACAAGCAAGGCCTTTCCTATAAAGAAATTGAAAAAAATACTGAAGTTAGACGAGATACTGTGGTAGATCTTGTTCATAGGGCGAAGGCAAGAGGAAATGTGGGGGAGAATGTAAGGCTGAAAAAACTGCTTGACAAAGAAAATGTCAACCCGAAAACAAAAGCAGGACGTTCAGAGGCTGTTTCGGCGAGAGAGAAGAGATATTTTATTCATACAGCAGAAAAACCTGAGGACCGTCATTCTACTTTAGCCACCATTGTTGAGGAGGCAGGTCTCAGCATTTCAATAGAGACCGTGACAGCCCGTAAATATCGCAATAAATCCGGTCTGCACTGGCGGAAACCTCGGCGGAAACCTCCTCTTATCCGAGTTCAGAAACGGAACAGATTGAAATGGTGTAGAGAACATAAAGAGACCGTTTGGTCCACTTGGATATTTACAAATGAAATGAGTATTGTACCAGGGCAGATACGGGGTCGGAAGGGTGTTTGGCGACGGCCTGGAGAGGAATACCAACGCGATAAAGGAACTGTAGATCGCAAAAAACAATCAGGCGGGTCTATTATGTTCTGGTGAGCAATCTGTTCCGGTATCAAAGGGCCGGGGTATGTGTGGATTCCGGAAACTGCAAAAGAGAAAAAAATTGCTACACAACTATTCAAATTGAGAACGATAAACTGGAAGTGGCAGCACAAACAGCCCAAAAGACAGCTCCTCCTCCTCTCAAAAAAACGAGGTCGACCACCTAAAAGGTTGACTAAAGAAAAAAATCCCGAAAAAGAGAGTCAAAGGCATTGATTGGTACAGGTACTGGAACCTTGTACTAAAGCCATATCTCTACCCTTTTTTCCACAAGGTAAACAACAGAAAGGTGAAGCTGTTATCATGGAGAATGGTGCCGGGCCTCATAGTCATTATTTGTTAAAAGGGGAGAGAGATAAAGCAGGCATTGTACAAGAGGGTTGGCCATCATCATCACCTGACTTGAACCCAATTGAGATTATTTGGGACTATATGAAGGTTAGTATCTCTACCCGCAGGCCTAGGATCACTAAGATCAGTGGCACTACACTCAGAACTGTACTTATTGAAGAATGGGAGGCTATACCCCAAGGGAAAATCAATGCGTTGATAGGTAGTATGCCTTCTCGCATTGTAGCATGTATTAAAAATAAGGGAGGAAACAACTACAATTTTAATTTTTACGGATAGCCTATACCGATCTCCTGTATTTTTTCTATCACCGTGTACTCTTATATCTTTCATTCGACATCTGGTTGTGGGGCTATTCGGGTTTTTGTATTTCTGCGTGGGGGTTGGTTGAGTTGCGGGCGAATACATTTTTGAATGGCGATTATATCTATAATTGATGGCTTAGTACTTAGTTCTTGGCTATAGGGTTGCCTTTTATTTTGCACGCTGTGCGTACACTCTGGCCATGGCCCACTTTGCCAAACCCAATTACATAGGTATTAACTACTAGCCAAGACAAGGATTATCCGGTATAGGAGTCTAGAGTAGGGCTTACGAGAGCGGTAATTGGGTGAAATCACTACTGCAGTGACTTAGTGCTGCAGCAATCTACATAAAGAGATCACCGAAACCACAATTAATCTACATGTATGTAGGTCTAGACAGCTAGACTGGCGCGCTATGCCTTGATCTGAACAAGCTTAGCTAGCCGAAGCTCGACTAGTCCAGAAGGGTAGTGAGTGCGAGATGAGGCTAAATCCCGAAACCTTAATCTAATTCTGTACTCACTACAGTATCAGAAATGGGGGTAAATATGATACCGCATTAGTACGGTATTGTGAGAATGTGCCGCTTTAGCTCCGTATTTTAACGAAGTATGCGGTAGTGTTACGGCAGTGGTACGGCATTGCCAAAGATTGTGCTAGTCGTTTAATCCATTTTTCTATCACTGTACATAGAGGTACATACACGTAGCCATGCTCTGATCTAGTACCCAAACCTACAAATTAAAGATATGGTTTTATTGTCAGCCCCGAATGTTATACCAGAAACCTGCTAGCTGGTTTTGAAGTCTTTGGGTGGTAGACATATCAGCGCCCATATTGCAGTCTGAAGAATACTCCACCTGTAGGAACAAGCATCCCAAAAGCGTTTCAATTACTTAGTGGAATACATCATTCGTGAAAAGAGTAATGAGCAAGCTAGCTAGCTATGAATTAAACAAAAAAAAAGCTAGCTAGCCAAGCCGCATGTAGAATCGAGTGATATGTTGTGATTCACTTCTGTGGGTGGATGTAGGGCTGTGTATACTGCTTCAGTCTTGGTTGGGTATGCGGGGACAAAGTAGGGCTAGGTGGTCTACGCTTTTGTCGCCGTGGCTGAGTGTAAATCGGCTTTGCAGTAGAGGAATGCGTTATATACAGCGAGCTAACCGTGATAGAGAACAGTGATGCATATATACAAGACGAAAGAAAAATCCTCAAGGACACCCGGGACGATTGGAGCGGAGAGTATATATATAGCAGCAAGAAGGAAAGCCAAATTAACCAGCCAACGGCCGGGGGGAAGAAACAGAAAATGGTTTCATCTCGAAATTACCGAGTGATCCTCTATGATTGTGGATGTCAGCATCAACGTACACCTGGCCTTGCTGTCTTTCCCGCGTGCGGGGTTGTTGTCGTGTGGAGGAAAGATTCGTCGTGTAAAGCGCGCGGGGGGGTAGGCATTGTCGTGTTATATATATGAAAAATCAACTAGGTCATGATGACCCAACCCTTATCGGGTATGGCTTCAAGTATTGTCGAGTGCGAGAGCTCGCGGGAAAAGACGGAACAAATTCAGGTATCGTCCTGTTCCGCATTATTTGCGCTGTGCCCACCACTAGTTTATGGTGAGTGGTAGGCCGCGCGCGGGGGTTTGTCGTACTGGTGAAGTATTCCTTTCGATCGCTGGCCGGGAGAGGGGGGATCGAAGGGGGGTGAATTCCATGGGATTTGGATTGCTGTAACAGTGCGCGAGACCGGACAGTCTACGACGCAACGGGGGAATTGGGTGAGGGGGTAACTGGATTGGGGTTTTTTTGGGGGGGAGGTTTCGCGCTTTTGGCACTGGCCCTGAATATTTAGTTTTCTGTGAAAGGCGCACTGTTCATGCAGTAGAGTATGGAGTGGAGAGACATGATGTTGTCATCAACAAGACGGAAACGACTTTATTCAAACACGACGCTTTAACAGATAGATACGTATACAGAAGCAGGACCATGACAACCACTTTATCCCATGCCAACGCTCTTTAAACACAAAAGAAAAGTCCAATGCAAAAGAAGAATTAACGTCATAACAAATACCAATACCAACCCAATCTATAATATATGCACCCGCCCCATGCAAGACAAAACAAAAGAGCATTACCCCCTCCCGTCCACCTCCACACCTCACGACCTCTCCCTCTTCAACAACTCCAATACCCTCCCCTCCACCGGCGCCTCCACAAATCCCACCACCATCCCCCCCACCATCTCATCCCCCTCCCTCTCCCACCCCTCAACCCCCTCCGCGCCTCTACACTCCAACCCCACCACCGTCCTCCCCCTCCCCTTCGCCCACCTACTCGCGGCCAACGCGCCCTCCTTGCTCCCCTCCAACATATTCACCACCACCCGTCCCGTACTCACCTGATTCAGCAGCTGCCGCAACTCCTTCACCCTCACCCTCCTCCCCACCCAGAACGCGAGCGCCACCCCCCACATACCCCCCCACAGCACCACCAGCACCCCAACAGGGACAGCATACCGCACATCATACCACAACACCCGATCATACACCGTCACCACCCCGACCCCGCGTCCCCCCGCCGCAACACTCGTCACAAGATTCGCAAACACATCCGTCCACACCAGCCCCGGCAGCTGCGCCACGCTCCCTGCGTCCGCGGTGACGCGCTCCCACTGGCGATACAGCGCATAGTTCGTCTTCCCGCTATAGTCCGGCGTCAGCGCGCTCGTCTCATACATCAGTCCCGCCGCATACTGGTACGCGCCCGTCCCCGCGAGGGAATCCGCAATCCCGGCGCCGCCCTGGCCGGCGGGAAGATACAGGGCGTGGGCGCGGCGCGCGATGATGCCGTCGGCGTGCTCGTCGGAGGGGTGCAGGGGGCCCCAGAGGGGGCTGATCTGTGCGGCGGTGAGGGCGGGGTGGGATTCGAGGCCCCAGAGGGGCGCGGAGGTGGGGAGGGTGGTGTTGTGGATTGTGAGGGAGGCGAGGTCACGGGTGGTGCCGTTGGAGGTGAAGGTGGTGGTGCGGAGGGTGGCTTGAATGGCGGTGGCGCAGGTGTAGAGGGGGTAGCGGTAGGTGCCGGCTAGTGTGGAGGACTCGGTGTCTGTGCGGCGCGGGGCGCCGATGATGAGGCCGCAGGTGACGAGGGGGGCGCCGGAGGGCGTGGTGGGCGTGAGGCCGGCGCAGTGGGTGTCTGGGGGGGGGGGGGGGGGTGTTAGTGGGGAAATATTATAGGAGGGGAAGTATTATAGGAGGGGGAAATATTATAGGAGGGGGAGGTATCATAGGAGGAGAAACGGTATATCGTAATGATACGAGGGAGGGAAAGAAACCAAACAAAAGGAAAAGGCAAACCAACCAATACTCGTCCCATTCTGCACCCCATCCACAATCTTCGCCCCCAGCGGCACCCGATGCACCACAAACTGGCTATCCCCCAGGCTATCACTCACCTCCTGCAGCCTCGAGATCCACACACTCTCCCCCTCAATCTCAAACGTCGTATTCTCCGCCGCCGCCGCCACCGCCCCACCACTCGCCCCCACCGCGCCCGCCACATCCCGATTGAAATAATACGCGCCCCTCCACGCCCTCCCCGCCAGGTCTGGCACCCCCGCCACGTCCACCAACACATCCGGCTCACCCACACCCACCAATCCCCTAAACCCACCCGTATCAACCAGCACGCTCGCCGCACCGCCATCATCATCCGTCGTCACCTGCAAGCTCACATTATTCGCCACACACACCGTCTCCGGCGCAACCCACAACAACAACTCCCCCCAGCTCGCGCCATACTTCTTCTTCTCCCGATCCGGCACCGCATGCTTCCGAAACCCCACACCGCCATCCTTCGTATCCACAACCAGCCCATCAATCAGCTTGAACCCGCGACTCAGAATCAGCGTCTCCAAGAACCGGAACTGCCCAATCGTGTACTTTAGCCCGTTGGCCAGCTGGTGCTGCGGCAGGTTCAGGATGATGTAGTTGCGGAACTGGATATCAAAGACGCTGGCCACGCTCGCGCCGTAGTACGACGCCTTCGTGAAGAGCGCTGTCAGCGGCGCGGGGACGGAGGAGCCGATGCGGTACTTTTTGGAGGACGCGCGCTTGCGCAGCCGGCGCCGGGAGGGCGGCGGCGTGGGTGCTTTGGCCTCGGGAGTGGGGTCGGAGCGCCGGTGAAGCGCGAGGTAGGCGGATGATGCGGAGGCGGCAGAGGCTGCGGCGCCGGCGGCGGTGGGGGTGTCTACTGGCTGCTGGACCTGCGCGGGCGCAGTGTTGGTGTCGGAGCGGGCGGTGACGCTGCCGGGGAGCTGCACGGGGCTGTCGACGTTCGTGGGGATGACGTTGGTGTTGTCCTTTGAGCTTGAGGTAGCCGGTGGAGTGTCTGAGGGCGTGCTGCGGGTGTTGGACGGTGGGGTCACCACTGGAGGAGTTGCGCTCCCGGTGTCGGTGGGCGTGGAGCCTGTGTTTGTCGGCGGTGTTGCGGAGCCAGTGTCTTTTGGCGGTGTGGAGCCAGTGTCTTTCGGCGGCGTGGAGCCGGTTTGTGTGGGACGATTACTGGTGCCGGTGTCTTTCGACGGCGTCGTAGTGCCCGTGTCAGTCCCCGTCTTTGTCGGCGTCGCCGTCTCACTACCCGTCCCCGTCCCCGTCTCCGTACCACTCCTCGTCCCCGACGCCGTCTCTGAGCTCTTCGTCCCCGTCCTCGTCACCGCCGTCCCACTGGCACTATCACTCACGGCCCCACTCGTCGCCGTCGTGCTCGTACTCTCCGTCCAGGCGCCCCAACTACTCGTCGCACTCCCCGTCGGCGTCTCCACCCACACCGCGCTCTCCTCCACCACCGTACTCACCGGCTTCCACGGCGCCACCTCAAACCGTCCCTCCTCCTCCTCGACCGTCTGGCCCTCCTGCCCGGGACACGCCTCCTCGCCAACCCCGCACACGCGCGTCAGCGCGTAGAACTTGCGCTCGGCCGTGCCGAGGAAGAAGGAGCCGTTGTCGAGCGCGAGCTCGAAGCGCAGGCTGGCGACGTCGCGGCCCTTGACGTCTTCGCGGATGCCGAGGGGGGTGAGGACCCCCGAGAGGGCTGTGAGGCCGAGAGAGAGCAGGGCGAGGTAGGAGAGGAAGAGGACGGGGCGCGCAATGTGGGTTGTGGAGGCGCTGTCGGAGAAGAGGAGGGTGTGGAGGTTGGAGTTGTGGAGGAGGGTTGTGATGACGGACCAGGTGTTGGCCGTGGAGGCGTTTTGGATTAGGCCGGCGAGGACGATGCCGATGAAGAGGGGGAGGGTCCATTGGACTATACATGGTTGGGTTAGTGGGCGGTTGTGGAGAGAGGGGGGGGGGGGGGGGGGGGAGGTACTGATGAGGATCCCGGCGGCGATGATGGATGAGACCATTCCGGGCTGTGATGGGTGTTAGCTTTCGATCATGCCGTCTCTTCGGACTGGGGGGAGACGTACGGTGAGGTCGTACCCGAACATGCTGGGCAGCTTCTTCTACCTGTCGCGCCGAATGCGGCAGTTCGTCGTGGTGTAGCGGTCGTATCGTATCCGTATCAATATATCGTTCGTTGTTTGTGTAGAATCTATCAGATCTAGCTGGGATGCGAAAATAATTAAAGTTAAGGTTAAACGTTGCGTCGCGAGTGATATCCCATGCAACTGAAAGAAACACTCTTCAATCTCCAGGTCGACAAGAGCAAGAACAAGGAGAACAGCAGACAGCACCGGCAGACAGGGTTATCTAAATATTCCTCCCCCCTTCCCCTTCCCCTCCTCTCCTCTCTCCTCCCTCCTCGGACTCACCACCCGCCTGCCAGCCAACGGATGAAAAAAGTGCAGTTTTCCATTTTTGGAAGCACATCACCTTGTCTGTGCGTGCCATGCGCGCGGGACTGACTGATTGGGTGCGGTGCGGCTGACGGGCGGTTTGAGGTTTTTCCTCCTGTGGCTGTCTGTGTCAGTTGCGGGGGGGCCACAACGCGGGATTCACCACGCACGGGGTGGTGATTGGTTGGTTGGCTGCAGGTTGGTAATGTGGTGCGAGGGAGGAAGGTTTGTGGCGTAACTAGAGCATTCGAGGTGAGAAGATTCAGTAAAGTGGATGCTGCAAAACAAACTCCTCCTAGCCACCTCTGCAAACGTCTGCTGCTTGCTGCCGGCTGCGCCCATATCCAAAAAATACGAGCTGGAGCCTGGAGGGGTCGGTGGGGAGAATCAAAGAGCTAGAGTATGTACTTAACTACATGTGGTTTTCATGATTACATATTCTCTTCCCTGAGAAGCAAAGCACCGAGCACAGCAGCTAAGGAACACACCCATATCCATATAGCCGGCCAGTCCGGTGTGACCAATTCAGGAATTAAGGAACAACGCAAAACGTCAAAGAACGTTCCGGAATCCTTTTCCCCCGAGACGCGATCCGTAAAAATGCGCGTCCGTCCGCGGCCGCGGACACTGGCAGGGAGTCGCCCTTCGGATATCGAAAAGGTTTGTGGTGTTACAGACATGGGAAGGGACCCTAACCCTGTGCTGCGCCAATCTTGGCTCAGCCAGCCACGACCAACCGAAGTCTCGCCAATTACTCCTCCAATTGCAGCCAACAGAACAGCTACAGGTATTAATTCTGCGATGTCTCGGGAAAAAAACTTGGTATGGAGGTACGGTTATTTGTTTTGACTGCTGCCAGATGGGATGGGGTGGGAGAAGGAGAGTAGGTGACACAAGCGCGGGTGGATCGCGATCGTGAGATTTTTTAAATTTTTTGCTGGGTGCACAGCACGGCGCGGCCTGGGCCTTGGGGGGGATTGGCGCAGGGATAGGTTCTTGGTAGGGGAGAGGTGAGGTAAAGGAGAGGAGAGGTGGGATTGGGATGTTGGATTTGGTTAGTGGTAGCGAGAGTGTTAGAGTCAGGATTTTGCGTACTTACATGTATTTGTTAGACGTCGTAAGATCGCGCCAGCAATTATGTACCCTACATATGTTCACAAGTATTGAGAATGTTCGCTACCGACATGTAGAGTAGGTAGAGTACATAGGGAACCCTCGAACCGGCGGAGCTGGAGCGCGAAGAACGATGTTCTAGAAACGTGACACTAGACAACCGAAACATCTACTGAGCGTTAATTAACCTCAGATCTCCGCACAACAAGAGCGCTACACACTTCCGACATCTAGAAGTAAAGTAGTGTACATAGCGCGTGTTGTATCGACTCCCTGCCTGTGCGTTCCGGAAAGGGTGGGCCTGAGATGGCTTGGCAGTTCTAGAAAAGCAGGGATGTCTATTTTTAGATGCTATTATTCCGGCCGGGCGCGCGAGATGTGGATCGAGGAATTAATCATGTCCGTGTCCGTCAAGAGAGAATTAGTACAGCTGTGTGAGAGTAAGAGTAACACCACGCGACGCGCATGGAAGAAACTATTTTCCTCTCATCCGCGGCCGGATATGGATATGGATATTAGTAACGTGCTGATCTGCACTGACTCACTTTCGGTGGGCATGTTTCAACTTTCAACTGCTACAGAGACCACCGTGTAATATTGTAAGTGACAGATACATTCAACAGAAGACAGATCTATCAAGAGCATTAACGCATATTCGACAGCCGTCCTTTACAACCCTAGTGCCATTCGATTGTCCTCCCCCGAGCCCTCGGTCATGGGTTCTGCTATAATATACATGTACACCCCCTTTATCCAAGCACTCATCGCGGTAAAAATTCAACTCATTCTGGCTCCAAGAGTACGTACCTAGCTAGCTAGACTACTTTGTGGCGGACTCGATCGAGGGCCTTGTTCGTGTTGATACTCCCTCTGAATGTAGAATAATGTTTAGCTTTCGGCATCCATGCGTGTAGAGTATACCCTCTCCGCTTGGCATCAATCTTCCTGCATCGTAGGCCTATGTAGGTGATAGCTTGGCCATACATAGTTTCAGAGCATCCTTCTGTACCACCTCAATGTACGAATCACGAGCGTTCCAGGGAAGCATACATCGATATCTGGACGTGTCCTCACGCTAGAACACAAAAGCTGTCCACACTCCATATATACTGAGAGGTGTCACCACCATCTGTACAGCTGCCCGGAATATCATCTTTACCTTAACACGACTAAGTATATAAATATATCATGCCGAATGCATGCTCCAAACGACACTGGGAGATTTCCGGGGTTTATTTCATATACTGTCAGCTGGTATCTTATATATAGCCCAGGTACTCTAGCTCTTGTAGAGATTCAACTGTATATAACTCTCTCCCACACCCCCCCCCAATACAACGTGGGCCGCTCGTAGCTAAAACGGTGTCTTCCCTGTTCCAACGGACGCCATATCGGGGTAATCTGCCCAGCCGGAGAATCTCCTGGGGTCATCGGTCTGACCGGGAAGGAGAACTATACGTGCTGAGAACTTAGCCCAGATATATAGGCTACAATATGCACAGACTTCGGCGTGTCCATACATACAGCACGCCAATACTAGGGAAGATTTCGAGTCTTTCTGTACCCTACACTGGGGCGATCCAAACTAGTCACTGGCAGCTGAAGAGTAAAGGTGTTTATCCAATAATTCCAGCTGTATATATATAGCTGAGCATACATCATAGGTGTTGTCCTCCGGAAATGCCGGGTATAGCAAAGAATAATTAGAAAGAGATCACACACTTTGTATGTGCTTTTTAAGCAAGCAAGCGCGCATTATCCACATACCAATTCCAAGGCCCAACAGCTACGTATCTACATAGCTGCTCCGAGATATGTAGCGCTCAAGTTGTTCTGCCTACTGCGCACATATATTTCCTCACAAGAAAACCTGCGTACTGACACCAATCGTCCCGGGCCGGCAACAGATGTATCTATTCAGGAGGATATATATATATACAAATTAAGCTGGACCAAAACGAAAGACAAGCATCGGATGAACGACTCCCCGCACGCGAAACATGGCGCTCTAATGATACCGAGCTACCGCGGGAAGTAACCTAAATTATAAAGTGCATAAGAAGGATTAGTGAAGGTAACACATGTGTACATAGTACGTAGGTGGGTGTGTGGGGAATAAACCACGCTGAGACTATCCTTCAAGCATAGGCGGAAGGGCTCTCTATACCCTTTGCCGCTGATAGACTCTTCCCTCCAAATGTGGGCCCTGTATCGTTGGCCCACTCCACTCCCCCACGTGAATGTTGGCGGCGAGATACGACTAGCTATCCCGGTCTTTATATCACAGCGGTGCATCGTGGGACGCTCCTCCACCATAGCATTGGTAGGAAAACTCAGCGCTCCTACTAGTCATAGGCCAGTAGGTATTCCGGTGTCAATCTTCTCCGCTAGATTTTAGGCCCCCGTAAGCTGGTGGTAATGGAACCCAAGTTGTCTGGCTAGGTTGAGTGCGTGTAAGTCTTGTAGGGAACTAACTAAATGCCTGCGCACACCTCTGAGGTTGTAGCACTGCACCTACTACGGCGTACTGCACAATTAATGGTGTCTTACTCGGTGGGGTGGGGGGGGGGGGGGCACCTAAGTGTCTTGACTCCCGACTGCTCCAGGTTCCATATTCTTACCAGTCGAAGCACATATATATATGCTTACATGAAAAGATGATCAGTATGCAGGAGATATCGACGTAACACAAGATGATACTTGACCGTACTCATCTAGCCTCCACCGCTCCGCGGCCTCACAACTGGAGTACTTACGCCATTTCTTGCGCGGATATGAAGCGATCACTCTCGTGGGCATGTAGACGGAGAATCTTATGATTAGCTGTAAAAGGCCTAAGAAATTGATCTGATTTCGCGTAAGTTTGGAAGAACATCGTAGAATATCGTATGCCGGTGCCCCCCGTCTTAAAGATAACCAAAAGCGACAAAAGGTCAATCGCTCATGACTTTACCACCAAAAAAACATAAAAGAAATCGGTACAATGAAAGTGTAGTAGTAGTGATGAAGTTTACGTTCATTGTACAGATTTTTGATATCTATCCTAGTTGTGAACTTATTAGAGCTTGAAATCGACACTTTCGTATGTAAAAAGCGCCAAGACTGAGCAAAGTGGAACAGTATTATACCATTTATACCCCCCCCCCCCCAAAAAAAAAAAGCGAATTGCGGCAGGAATGCTAGAAATAGGCCCTCTCATTGGCCTGGGAGTGACCCCGTAGCCACGATTGTTCCACTTCCAAATACCGCTGTGTCACCTTTAAGAGTGTTCGCACCATACCTTGCTCTTGGGCTATATATACGGGACGCCTACATATACGGGGCAGGGTATCTAGCATCTACTACGCACAAATACACTTAGGATTGGTGGTAAGTTTGACTACTGTGAAATCATAACCCCCGGGAAATGATGCACATTCGGTTTTCTTAACCACGGCAGAATTGGTCTTCACACAAGTCCAACTTGAAGTTCATAATGAAAGAATAAATAGAAAGACTCTATCATCGATACTTTTTTTTGGTTTTTCACTACTGATTTTGGCGCGGTACCTATAAATAATTGCTATTTTACACTCAAATAATGCCAAATTTATTCTTACGCAGTACAGAAACGTCCTATACCCGAAATGCGAAGTTAGGGAGCGTGTTGTGTTATGCCAAAATATAGTTATTTGGGTTGATTGGGAGTTGTTAGGCCAAAATGTCAACATATATGGCGCGAGAAGGCCTAGAGGGCGGGTGTGTCAACTTCAGAGGAATTTCGTTTGTATGGGAATCTGACGAAATGTCAGGGTTAGCCTAGGCGCTAGTACCATTATGGCCAATTTCTATAAGTTTGATTGGCCGATTCTTTAAAAAAACGCCGAAGTTTACACACCTACCCCCCATAGCTTCTCAAGCTATATATTGAATACAATTCAACAACTATATATATATATATGCGATACTTCTCCACTCATGAAACCAGGATTTATTGTAACACTACTGGATGTACAGACCACCAAAACTATCGTTTCATTCAAAATTTGGCCTAGATAGAGACCTGCCCATTTTCGGAAACGACGTGAGTCGTTTCTGCGTGGCGGCATGTTCCGATGTGGCGCCCTGCTAGTTAGCAATATCTACGGCATCAGGAAGTCACAGGTGTTTCTTTCTTTTTCGTTTTTGTTTTTTTGTTTTTGTTGCTTTTTCCTGAATTCTCATGCTCAGGACGTGCCCTGTCTTTCCCCGTGCACTGAAATATAAAACGCCGTTGGACCTGATCCATCCATTAAGAAAGAGCTTGACGCTCCTTTGGTTAGTTTAGGGGAAAGGCAAATATTTACTATGTATGCAGCACATCCCAATGAATGAGTTTCCTTGCTTCCAGATGAAGCTTATCCCAAAATAGTAGCACTAGTAGCTATAGTAACAACCATCTCAATGCTTTTCCTAAAATACCCCGCAATCAGCCTTACACATACACTATGTACAGCGGTGGGTAATAAGTCATCAGACGGAACGCCACCAAAATACGCATTTGCAGGCAAAATTGTGGCTAGGTCGTCCGATGACTTATTACCCACCGCTGTACCTGAAGCAAATAGAACACAGCCATTTTCAAAAGACGGAAAAACACGCTCTATCATCCAGATCAACATCGGTGTTTAATTAAAGCATACCAATCAAACACCCACCACCGCCGGATTGCCAGGGCATTAATGGGCCTCTATGAAACCACATCCAGCTTCTAGGCAGTCAACCCTCTGGGTTGCTGACGTTAATGGGCCTCTATGAAACCACATCCAGCTTCTAGGCAGTCAACCCTCTGGGTTGCTGACGTTAATGGGCCTCTATGAAACCACATCCAGCTTCTAGGCAGTCAACCCTCTGGGTTGCTGACGTCTCAGGCTAACTCTATTCTTGAGTCGGGGTGTCCGCCGTAGAGTGCCTTGAGCCCTGCCATTAATGATATTTCAGAATGTCGTATCGAGCATCCAATCAGATGTTGAGCCTAAATCAAAATCTTGTGCGCTCGTACTTTCCTGGGTGGTACTAGAGTATGCATGCTGAGATTTGTGAAACTGACGAGAGTCGCTTGGCGTTATCACAAGTGGCTTGCATGGACAAATGCAAGTCGTATGACTCTGCTTGAGGGCAAGCTATAAGTGCACTTTGTGTGGGGCATATTCTACGCTCAAACGTGGAGAACGAGGACCTCACATAAAGTACACGCATGTCTGGAGAAAGGCCATTGGTCGATCTGGAAAACCTCATCGCAGGAGCAGTAAAATCTGTGAAATATGCTGCAGCACTCGGCCTGTCATTTTAAACTCATTTGGTCCGCGGAGACGTAGCAGACGAGATTTTAATTAACTGCCCTTTGCATACATCTGGCAACACAATGAGACACGTCGCATGAAGCTCCAAGCCGGACTCCCATTAGCAAAAGAATTTTTTTCCGTATTCTGACTCTGCTTTTTTGTTGCTCACAAATGCTATCCAGCGGTAAAGGAATATGGGGTGAATAGGATCACCAGTGCGAACGTATGCATAGAACTCAATTCTCTATTCTCTCAACTTTGATCCAAGAATCTATTCCCTTTCCACTAGTACGAGATGTAGTAACTAAGACAACCCAGACTAGTCTATTTTAGCCTTCCGGTCGAAATCCCGTGGAGAGGGGCAAACACATTCATCATAAGATATCACTCGTATTCTGGACTCAGGATATAATTTCCAAACCAAGGGGGGATATACACCGTTGCCGCCCAGTACTATAGGTTGCTTGATATCTATGTTTGGTATTTCTTGAAGTGTTTATATGTCAAATATACTGTCGTTAAACCGACCTACATTGGCTCTTGGTATTCGGATTATTCGACAGCAATAGCTTAGTCGATCTACAGGCCTCTAAGCTAATCCATATTCTTAACTGCTTGCAATCACATATCTGTTGCAACGTGTCTTAACACAATCTGATAATGCCTCACACAATTTTCCCGTGCCTCCCCTTCGGCAACTAATCAGATACGATAGTTAGGCTCTTTTTTGAATTCTCGACGTGTTGATTCTCGGCTTTAAAGCTCGAGCGAAAGAACAATAAATACAAGTAGTGAGGAAAAAAGGAGACAAAACAAGACAAAACAAGAAGAGGTCTAATCTCGAGTCCTTTCGAAACATACGAGTGATCGACTGTGACCTAGAATCAGTATCAAACCACAACAGCGCGCGGAAACGGGGGGTGGCTTCTTCCTGTAGTACTCATTTATTATGAATAACCTCTCTGTTCATAGTGAAAGTTCGGTATTCTTAGGTGAGGTTTATAGCTAGTAATGAACACAACACAAGTAATACAAAGGCAAGACGGTGCCTGAACGTGCTCCGCGCTCCCTCCCGAACTACACAAGGAATTAATTCTCGGAGCCGATAATTCTTGAGCCATGGTTGGGTCATGAGCTTGAGCTTCTGTATGTAATACTTCCCATACACGACAACCCCACCCCCCCTTTTTTTTTTCCTGCTCTCCTACGATGGACCTTTCTCCCCCCAATAATAATCCTCGACCAAGAGTGGGAAAGACAGCTAGCAAGACCAGCCTAGGTGTTGATGCCGAGATCTACGGTCACAGATAATCATTCGTACATCTCGAGATTAGAGCTCCTCTTGTTTTTGGCTGGTTCCCTTATTCTAGCTATGACTTTGCTTGTAATGCGCTCATATTCCCTCGAGACTAGATCTTCCTTTCGCCCCGCGCGCACCACCGCTCTCCACTCGATTGCCGTACGCAACATGTCCCTCCACCGCAAAACCGACTCACACCCAGTGATGGCAGCGCAAACGACCCACCCCTACCTCAGCCAACCACCCCCCCAAACACACCCAGCCCAATCCCGAATCTAGCACAAGTACTGAAACCACCGCCAACTAGTATATACAGCCCCACATCTATCCACAGCGATGCATTACAACGCATCACTCGATTCTTTGTCTCGGCTTGTGATCATTACGCCCCTACCGCCGGAACGTACTGGACATGACAGCGGAGTTAGTACTACAGAGTCAGATTAAGGTTTTGGCATTTAGCCACGTCATGTCCTATCCGCCTAGACTAGCCGAGGTTCAGCTAGCTGGGCCAGTTCAGATCATAGCATGCATGGTAGTCTGTCTAGAAATTAGGTTAAGCTTTCGGCGCTTAGTTTTGTCCGGTCATATATATCCGCCTGGGATAGCGATGTTCGTCTAGTCTAGCTCTGAGTATGATCGGAGCATGGAAAGTACGGCTAGAATTAGATTAGGCTTTCTCGTCCTGTCCTATTGGTCTCGACTAGTCTAGCCTAATACTATCCGGCTAGCTTAGTCTAGACTCTAGACTACATGTACAGATAGATGACCTACTTGCTATACCTGCATCAGCTGTGCGTATCAAATCTGTTATATAGGGTGTGGTTTAAATGTCTTGGCCTTTGGAACGAGAAATAAGGTAAGGTGTTCTAATTATAAGGTTACACCACCGCTAGAATAGAACTTGCATGTAAACTCCGAACTCCAGTTCTAAATCTCTAGATCTAAATCTACCACTTTGTATCCTAGCAATAACCTAGTCAAGAGCTCATCGCTTGAGACCTCATATGTTGGCCGGCCACTCATCCCAACCCGTACCCAGTTGCCTCTCTAGTACTTAGAAAACTTATCAATACCGCCTTATCCTGACGTCTACCAGGACCTTTATGACGGTTTCTACCACCATTTCCAAACCGAGCACCCCTATCACGATCGGCTCCGCTCCTACTACAAGTTCTACTATTGCTCTCGCTAGTGCTCTAAGTCGTCGGATGAGCGTAGTTGAATAGTCCAGCACACAACCTCGTATTGATGGTAGTTTACCATTTCGGCATTGTACCCTAGGGATTGGGAACAGGACACTATGCGTCAAACTGCGAATCATCCCAGTAAACGGGCTTTGTTTTGCTTTTACCGTATATCCGTAATATCTTGGTGGTATACTAAGGTCGTAGAAACTAGATATAGGCCTTCTCTAATACACTCTGGACGGCCACGACTGGTGAATAACAGCCAGGGACTTCCCTGGTAAGGAACGTAACTCACTGGGTCGGGCGGAGTAGCTCCATTTTTACTTTGTAATATTGTGGGTTGACAAAAGTCCTCATGATTTTAGATATATACGTACAAGGCCGATAGAGTGGAATCCATCCCGTGGATATTTTTGAGGGTTTGTAGGCGTTCAAATGCAATCTGTAGACGGGGGTCTACAAACATTACTCATCTTTAGTCTCCTTGCGACCACCATACTTCAAACAACCAAAATAATACCACAACATCCTCTAAAGCTGCTGAAAAAACTAGCAGTTCACTATTGGCCATTGACGAATTCCAGTATCAAGCGGCTATAACTACAACCACAAAAGATATAGAATAGATATATGGTATGTTGAGAGAGCTGAAGACATCACATACCTACATATATATGAGGTATAGGTTCTAACCACAAGCTTCGTGACCTGGTTGCTATGAGAGCTTTTGTTAACCCACAACACACCCGGCGCGCGCAGAAAAGCGCCCCGATCATTTCCAGCCATTTCCTGTCTCGAACTCATGTATTCTCTCCGAAACCGCTCTCGATTCGCCCCTGAGGAAAACTAGTTGAAGAGATACATCAGAGGTCACTGAAAACCTCGACAGGACATCTCGTAACCACCCCAGCTCCCCCAGGTAACACTAAACTAACTATACACATCCTAGCGCCCAACGCCAAGCATTATTTATGCATGAAAGTAGGCTAAAGTAGCTACACCATCCAATAAGGGCGTATGGTTTAGGGGTATAATTTCTCATTTGCAGTGCCTCTTCTGAGGCAGTGAAAATTGAGACGGTCCTGGGTTCGATTCCCAGTGCGTCCATCAGTTTTTGCTTCTCGACTTCTAGACTGAGTGAGGGCCAATTTTTATTCCCTTCTTGTGTTTGGCTATGTATTCCGCTGTGGCCGAGTGGGGAGGCGTATATCGAATCTGATAATGTGTTGCCCTACTACACTTCTGTATCTACCCCCCATCAAACGGTTAGCCCGGATTAGGATGGTAAAACTAACCATTACGGTATATCCATATGGTTATACTGTGTGGCCGATTCTTGCATTGAGTTTGTGAAGATCACGAGCTTGCGATAGGTTACCCAAAGAGAGAACGGATATTGATCGAGAGCTCGCTTCAGCGCTTGAGAGAGCATTTTTCCTATACAGTTAGTATTTACCACTCTATTTTGGACCGACATTATACGAAGGGAAATATGAGGCTCTGCTGCTTGTACTGGAAAGGAAAAGATATATGGTAAGAATACTCACATAAATGTACAGCGGTGGGTAATAAGTCATCGGACGACCTGGCCACAATTTTGCCTGCAAACGCGTATTTTGGTGGCGTTCCGTCTGATGACTTATTACCCACCGCTGTACACACACACACAACGAAATGTATAAAAGCTGATACCTCCGGTGTACAGTCTGGACATATTAGATCAACATCATGGGCTTACAGGAGAAAGTTGGTGTCCCTTAATACCCCTCTGCTATAAAGGCCTATAGCTAGAGCGCTCCGTAAGGTACATATACATAAATGTAATTACATGGATATGCTCATATATATATAATAAAGTGTAGCCGAGTGTCAGGCATTATCGCCACCCGAATCCACCAGTTCAGGTCAGGCAAAAGCTACCTCTGAGCCCAGAAATCATGGATGATCAGCCAACTCCCCTCCATATGCAAGCAATGCAGATCAGCGGAGGAATCACCAGAACATGTCATCCTCCACTACCCAAAATACAATACCAACAGACAAGGTCCCCTTCAAACCATCTCCTCACTAGACAAAATCTGGACCGACCAAAGCCTCACCCTAGCGCTAGACGCTTTCATAACCACCATAAGAGTAGGATACCCTAAAGAGATTACCCCCTCATCACTCGCAACAGGATGGACAGCCATGTCAACTCTCACACCGCTCACTACCACAACCTCCACAAACCCTGCACACTCTTCAGCGGGCCCCATACTCGCAATCTATACCTCCTAAAAAAGGACCCACTGAGGGCAATCGGGCATCGCCCATAGCCAGCAGGAACTGGGGGCACCCCCCCCCCCCCAACTCCACCGACACCACCTCACCGCTACTCAGATTGTACGCTTCATTTCCTTTGTACATTTTTACTTTGACTTTTGGTTTTGCTTTCTTTGAGGGGGGAATTGGTTCTCTTTTTGATCAGGGTTAGGTTTCTTTACGCCGTAGTTTATACTGCATGCAACCATTCTGTACCTAGAATCAGAAATGAAATGACTTCACACACACACACACACACACACACACGAGTGCCAGGCATTAATGGTTGGAGCGCATATATATGTAAGTGCTGAGACTGGCAAAGTATGTCTTCATAATCAATTTATCTACTATCAACTATGGTACAAAACAGGACGTTTCAATAAGAAACACTGTGACTTCTTAGGGTAGGTTGTATTGTAGCAACCACCTAATTTCGTACGTCCGGTATAAGCTCCAGCACATGAGTGTACGAAGTCCGTTGGATGTCAGGCCAGACTCTGTACGAAGCTTGTGGATTATGATTATCTCAGGTTTTGGCTTTTTTGCTACAAATATTGCTCGATATCCCATTCATCCCCGGTCACCTGGACAAAGTGCGCCAGCTTTGTGTTTTGTCAGTCAACTCGCTGTGTAGAAATAAATATTTCTCTACCCATCGTTACCTTCTGAATCTACCAAGGCTCTACGGAGTGAGCTGAACTGCATGTATGTCTCATGGATTGGTTAGTGCGAGTGGGGCCCCCGTGCGACTTGCATAAAACCAATTAATTATACATGTCCCACACAAAAGACGGGGGACATGCGGAATCCGCTTACTGCGGTACAGTCGCAACTCGATATGCCGGATCCCAATACGCCGGATCCCTTGCTATCCCGTACGAAATCCTCTGGTGTTTTGGTTTTTTTTACTGCAAAATCAATTTTCTATCCCGGATTTTTTGCTATCCCGTATGAAATCCTTCGAATCTTGTCAATCCGGCATATCGAGTTGCGACTGTACATCCGTGGGAATATATCATCTCCATTACCGGCGCCCAATTCACCTCCCCTTAAACTTTCATTATCCTTTTCCATGCATGACCTTTCTCCCAAATCGAAGGAGGGCAATCCCAAGCACTGTGGTTGAGACTATGCTTCTTACCGACAAGCTTTTTTCAGTGAACAGGGGACCCCTGGCGGGATGCTGGAAATCTCATACTTCACCTTGGGGGTTAGGCTTTAAGACAACCAGGAGTTTTTGTCCTCCCCCCCGCCCCTTTAAATCTGTTGCTTTGACCTCTTTGTTCTTGCGTGTCAAAAGATTTTTGGGGACTCACTCCCCAATCAGTAAATAGGTACGTAATGGAGATCCGAGGCCGATAGCTCGGTCTCAATTTAGTCTTAGCTATGAGCGAAGTCAGTTCGCTCTGAAGGTGTCTTGCACAATTGTAAATCCTTGAGCATCGGGAGCTAAGATAAGGGTAGGCACTCAACTTTACCGATATCAGCCCGAGCGCCACCTTTCCGAAAGCTGCAAGTAGGGGCTCAATTTGGTGTAGCTTCTTGCCAGCCGCGAATCAGAGGTCGTTACCATAAAAGGTCATTTTCAGGTTCTTCTAGCCTACCCCGAGTATGAACCTTTGAAACCTCCTCGCATACATAGAGTACACCGCTCATGTCCTAGGTGCCGATCCTGAAAAACCTTTACAATCCGCACCCCCGAATGTATTAGGTCACTCGCAAGCGAGATAAGATGTAATTGTACTTCTCACAGAACACCTACCTCCGTGGTGTTCTAGACACTTGTGTCAGAACTCCCCCAGCAATTAACCCCAACCATATGAAGACACCCTAGCCTTATATGATGTTCTGAACACGACTACTATTGCACACCGCTCAAAAACAAGAAAAGGTCAGGTTTTTGTATGGTACGTATGCAAGATTGGTGCTTTCCAGAAACGCTACGAAACTACGAGCAGCGCTCGTGGATAACCTGCCATGCCAAAAGTCCCTGACGCCAAACCTGTATATCACACCTCCTACATATAAGATAGAAAGAAATTTGAATGAACAATCTTGATTTATAGAAAATCAGTAGGACTACACTCTGAGGCTAAATAAAATAAGGCAATTAGCAATATGAATATCCTCTAGCATAAAGCGCCGACATTTTTAGAAATACGGGCGCTTTCGATAACTATTTTAAAAAATAATATTACAGCTGTTCGCATAATATTCGGCCCAGGCAAACGTCGTAATACATAATGTGAATGTTCGGTCCATTATCTCTCTAGGTAATTCCCATAACTTCATTAGGGAATCCGGCCGAAAGTTGAAATTCAGTAGTATATATCTCGAGTTTCCTAGTGAAGTAGTCATGCTTAACTTTGCAAGAATCGTTCTATGTGTTCGTCCAGCTGGGCCTAATATTATGACAACAGCTGTAATGCCTAGGGTGATATATTCGTTCGAGAAGAAATAAATTCATTGAATAAATGATATGTACAGCGCCATGCCATAAGTCATGGGAAGGCGCGAGGTTGAAACGCCTGAACACAAAATCTTTCACCACCGATGGCGCCCAGAGACCATGTACCCCGCCAGACAGCTAGGAGGGAATGACCAGCCTCCCTGCTGTGGCAAAAAACCGGAGACTTACAACTCCGGTTGGAGGAGAATAGGGTAGATGTTCTGGAGGACTGGCTTGCCTATTCCATCCCATTGAACATGTTTGGATACACCTTAAGAAGCTTTACCATCAACACTACCCCCATTTGGCATATGGTACTAGATCACCTTAAGTATTAAAGCCCCTCGTGGAGGAAGGTCTAATTCATTGCTGGGAACTGTTACCTGATGATTTATTTGGTAGCTAGTTGAGAGCATGCCTAGGAGAATAGAGCTGTTATAAAGGCAAGGGGTTGGTACACAAGATATTAAATGTCAAATTATTTTTATTTAGCTACTATTTAACAACTATACAAAAGATCAGCTCTCCAAAGGTTGCTGGGTGGGTAGTCGTGGTGGCCCGGGAGGTTGCAAGGCCGCGCCTTGATTTATGGCCTAGAACTATACATACAATTGAAAGTTAATTGGTTTTTCGTCTTGAGTAGATCTAACAGGGTGGGTTATGATGGCACTCTGTTCCATGCCTTAGCATGTCAAAATAGATTCAGACCCCCCAAATGATACTCGGAGCCACTTCCTTATTCACTAATTGGTCACGTGGATCGACGGATTGCGTAGTGACTAAAGCACGAGTGCTAATCCATGACTGATTGCCAAGTGACATGGTTTCCCTTATGTAATGCAATCCAACCACCGCAGAGCCTCCACATCTAGATTGCAGAGTCCAACATCTAGTTATAGTCGCAAGATCCACCTACATAAAATATATAACAACACCTCCACTGAGCTTGGAAATGTTTGAATTATACGGAGGCGGTGGTTTCGCCAAGTAACGTTGTTTCGTAGAAAGTGGATAGGTGCCTAATATCCGTATTCTCATAATGATTTGTATATAAAACCAGCAACCCTCAGATAGCGTATCACACACGCCTGAGAAGTAGATACTTAAATTTTAAATCTTTTTAGCATCTTTTTAAGATTGCTTCTAACGCCCACGCGGGAGTCAGAAGTGGGTTGGGTGGTTACCATTACTTTTCGTAGTGAGACATATTGAAATTGGCCGAAACCTTCGTACAAAAAACCCAAGACGCGCCAGTTCAAACAGAAATAATGACAGGATCCCCGAGATATCACGAACCTTATTACGACGAGCGACAGATCATGCACTACACTCCAAATGAAACTAAACCTATCGATCCCCCATTCCTCAAACTATTCCAAATTCGCGAAACCTACTAATACGCAAATGCTAGATACGATACAGCCAGCCAAACTCGATCTACTCCTACTCGGTTTTGGTCTCCGGCACGTACCGAGACGTAGGGGGGTTCCCCCGCATATACCCCGAGGATCGAGCACACACATGTCTCAGTACTCGCGTCTGGATAAAGAACCGGAACATGCAAATGCCTAGTTTGTATGGCAGCTCAGCGCCACTCCATACAAATAATCCCTGCTTTCTCACTTGCATGTTCTGGTTCTTTTTCCCTGACGCGAGTACCAACAGGCCTTGAGTACCAGGCTCGGGGGCCGGCAGGTCTTGCTCTTGCGCCATTTCATAAGTATTTAATTATAAGTACTTGACAGAATCTACGCATAACTGTCGGCATCAGTGGACTATTACCATCGCTATTAATCTCAGTAAATTGTAACAGTGCGCGAACCCACACAAGGGAGTGCATCTAAGTAGACTACACAAAAACGGTAATTGATTGAGGGGTGTGGAATAATAGCGAGTGGTAGTTATTGGCCATACAGACCCTTTGCCGCATTCGGCTTCAAGCCGGCAGTTTGGATATGACAAGCATAATATGCCTAGAGCTGTCAATTCCCATTCCAGCTAGGCGGCATAACTTGCGCTTATCGCTCCTTGCTTCCTGTTGTCCAGCCATAATCATTGACTGTGAAGGGTTTACGGTGGGGAGAGGGTGCTAATTCAGCTCGGTACGAGAATGCCAGGCAGGCAATAGGGTACAGGGAAGGTTACACGTGTGTATATATGATTGTGACTAATTATTAGGGGGGAGATAGAATGTGGGTACAGAAGTGAAATGATTGATATCATGCGCCTGTTCCCCTCGGCTATAAAGGTTTACCTCACACACACTATAAGCGGGCCAATCCATACATGTCTGCATACATACCCACACACCCGCACCTCCTTCAAAACCACCGCGCGTAAGCGCTAGTGTGGCGTGATTTCCCGAAACACCGACATCGTCACTCTTGCATTTGACATTTAAGTTGATTTAACAGGTTTTTCGTATACCAGGGTAAGAACCAAAAAATGCAAGTGACGGAAACAGTAATGATTGGTATGAGAGATCACCGCCACCCCATACAAATAATCCTTGCCCTGAGCAACTGGTTCTTTTCGTCATGAAACAAGCGTTGAAGCTACATAACGCACAATGAATCAGGGTGGGAATGATCTACATTAGGCCGATATCCCTGGGCTCAACTCTCTTTTTTTTTTTTTTAAATCATAGTTTCATTTATTTCTGGGTACAAGAATATCGCATGGAGCCTAAGCTATGGCGTGAACAACACCCCTCCCCTACCAAACCGCCGAAGAAAACAAGACAAAGGGAAAAGCGGAGCAAAACAAATATGAACGTGTGTACATGAAGCAGACGCAATGGAGAGACCCTGACATTCCTCCTACCGGCCAGCAAACAAAGAAATTCGGACGTCCCCCTCAGGGGCAGTATACTTTCGTACCAGCTACGCGTGTTATGACAGGACATAGGAGAAGAGAGAATAAGGAGAACGACGAGAGGACACTATTCGGTGTTGAGGTTGTTGTGCGTACAATTGGCTTTTGGGCCTGTTGTGGGTGGGGGTGGCCTAGGCCGAGCTTGATGAAAGGGAGGTGAGCTCGGAGTCTGAGGATAGGTCATAAGGTGGAGATTTTGGAGGGCACATTTGTGGGGGGAACCCGGTTTTGGTTGCCCTTATGTAGGAGGAGAGAGCTGCGAGTGAGGCGGGGGGAGACCAAAGGTCGTCGAGGGTTTTAGCAAAGGGTATGTGGGTTGCCCTCTGGGGACTGCGCGTGGGGCAGCGTAGTATGGCGTGTTCGAGGTCTTCGTCTTCGAGTAAACATCTGGGGCATGTAGGGGGGAGGTCCTGGGACATCCATGTTGGGTGGGCCGCTAGGTAGCTTTTATGAGCCCGCATTTGGCATATGCGTCCTGCGATAAAGCGGTCGAGCTTGAGGTGGGGGTGTGGACGAGTGCTGATTGGGAATTTGTAGTAGTCTGGTAGGGGGTTATTCTTCCAGATTTGCATGGTGTCTCTTTTGATAGAGAGTGCCAGGCCTGGGTGGATGGTGTTGGGGTTCTGGGCGAAAGTTGGTGAGTTGGTGAGCAGTGCGTGGCAGAGGTCGTCTATGGGGAGGCGGGCTACCCCTTTCCTGGTCGAATTCCAATTGACGGGGGGGTTTGGGCGGCCTCTTAGTAGGTGTCGGTGAGATGTCTCTCTGTAGGTGGAGAGTGTGTGGAAGGAGTGTGGGGTGCGTGCGGTGACTGGGTTGTATGCGGGGGATGCGGCTTGGATTCTCGCGGCGTATCTGATGCGTAGGGAGGGGATGTATAGGGCGAGTGTAAGGAACCGTGTGCGAAGGCTTGGCAATGGGGTCGAAGGACACTAGGGGGCTCCTGGGAAGGAGGAAGTGGGCTCGCACGATGGCGAGGGTGGAGTCAGCGGTGTGCCCGAGGGCAGGGACAATGGTCCGTACTAGGATGGCGGAGACAGCGGTCGGCGAGGGGGCCGAGGGGAACAGCGGGGTAAGCGAGCAGAGGGCCACGAGGGCGACGACGAGGAACATAACGGCGGATGCGAAGAGCATGATGGGCGGTAGACGTAACGTGGACGGAGAGTAAAGAAGTGTATTGAAGCGAAGTAAATCCCCCAAAGTAATAACTCAAAGTAAAATACAAGATGTTGCGTAAGGAAAGAAGTAGACAGTGAGGGGGCAAGCACCCCTATATATAAGAAACAAGAAACAACCCGATTACTAATCCTTCGCAGAAACTTCCGGCACTTTCCGATGACTCATGCTTCCTCCGTGTTGCGGTAGTGGTTCGTAACAGCGAGTGGTGGGAAGGATGTTTCGGCTTGTAAAATTGAGAGGGGGGTTGATCTGAAGCAGTTGGTGACCCATCTGAGGACTGAGTGCCAGGTGGTCTCGAGTCTCTTGAGTGCTCGTGCTGTTGGGACGAGGACGGAGGCTCCGTATGTGAGCATGGGGAGGATTGCCATGACTGCTAGTCGTCGGCAATTGAGGGGGGTGAGGCTTTTGCCTGCTGAGGCGAATCCTCTTATGATGGCGAAGGAGGTTTGTGCTGAGGCACACCTTTTAGAGAAGTGGTTGAAGGTGTTGAGGTTGTCGGTGAGCTGAAGGCCCAGCCAGCGGATTTCTCTTTTGGGGTTGAGGGGGGTCCGGTTGAGTGTAATGGGGAGCGTAGAGGGTGCACTCCTATCAGCGCTGGTGCGCCAGTGGATGAGGTCTGTTTTGGGGAGGGAGAAGTGGATGTTGCGTGGGGTGCCTGCGTCTGTTGCCTTGTGGAAGGCATTTTCTAGCAGTGCGATGTTCTGCTGGTGGGATGAGGAGGCGACTGTGAAAGCGAAGTCGTCGACGTATGAGATGGTGATGCCGGGAGTTGGGTCCGTGTGAAGTGGTGCTACATATATGCAGAATAGGAGAGGAGAGATGGGGGAGCCTTGCGGCACTCCGACGGCTACTGGAAGGGAGGCGCGTGGGCCGCCTGGGAATAGGAGGGTGCATTTGCGGTCCGATAGAAATGAGAGGACCCATTGGACCATATATGGGGGGGTGTTTTTGCTGCGGAGGGTGTCTGCTAGGACTGAGGGGATGACGTGATCAAAGCCCCCTTTGACATCCAGGAAGAGGGAGGAGACCTTCAGTCCTCCGCGTTGGAGGAGCCTGACTTCGTGAAGGAGAGTTGTTGCGGCGTCATCTGTGGACAGTCCTTTGATTGAGCCGCATTGATGAGGGTGTATTAGGCGTGATGAGGAGGCGAAAGCGTGGAGGCGATACGTCACTATCCGTTCGAGGATTTTTGAAACCGTCTTAAGGAGGACTATGATCCGGTAGGCGGCAGGGGAGTTGTAGTCTGGCTTGTTGGGCTTAGGGAGAATGACACCGAGGGCGCTCTTAAGCGCTATCGGGTGGTATCCGCTTCTGAGGAGGGGGGTGAGAAGTTGGGGGATGAGGGATGGGTTCCCTTGGTGGATTCGTTTCCAGGCTACGGGAGGAAAAGTATCCAGGCCTGGTGCTGAGTTGTTTGAGGAAGCGGCTAGTGCTTTGGCTACTTCGTCTGCTGTTACTTCTGGGGTATCAGGGAAGAAGCCCGGTTGGGGAGCTGGGGTGGGGTTTGGTTGGGGGGGGAAGAAGTGTGATATGAGAGCTTGGTTAACCTCGGCTGGGGAGGAGGCATTTGGGAATTTGGGGAGCTTAGTCTCCTTGTTCCGGGTCGCGGTTTTCCTGAGGGCCCATACCTGTTGTGAGTCGGCTTGGGCTATAAAGTCGTTCCAGTATCTTTTTTGGCTTCCTGGATGGCGGAGAAGTATGCGTTGCGGGCGGCTTTATATTCGAAAGGGGGTGATAGTCCTTTCCTGTATGCTCTGGTGACGGAGTTGAAGATCCGTCTGAGTGTTGAGAGGTATGGGGACCACCATGCCTTCGACCATGAAGACGGCCTTTTGGACGGGGTGGCAGCGAGAACTGGTTCGGTGATGGCGGCTAAGGCGCTTCTACACCAATGGTCGATAGGATATGAGATCGGGGGAAGGGAGATTTTCCGGAGTGATTCCTGGATTGCGGGCCAGGGGGTCTTTTTCCAGTCGGGGGCGTGTGTGGGGAGGGAGGTCATGCTGGGGGAGAGAGTGAACTGTAGTTTGATTGGTGTGTGGTCGGAGCCAGCGTTGGGAAGTCTGTTGGACCATGAGTGGAAGAGGTTGAGGGCAGGGGGGTTTGCGAAGGCTAGGTCAATGACCCCGTGTCTTTGGAGAGAGTTGGGAGAGATTCGGGTGATCCTGCCGGGGATGTTGAGTAGGGAGTAGCCGTTAGCTGCGGCTGTGGAGAAGTAGGGGGAGGAGGGTGACTCCTCTCTTCTGTTTATCGTGCGGTGAGGGTCGGTGCGGATGTTGTGTATATTAAGGTCACCGCAGATGATGGAGGGGTTTCTGGTGTTGCGGAATATCGTCTCCGGGAGGATTGATCTTCTGCTGGGTGAGATGTGTCGGTTATAGGCGTTCACTATTTCTAGTTGTGCAGGGAGGAGGGGGGTATCGGGGTTTCTCCAGTATATGGCTATGCCGAAGACGTCGCCTCTATCGAAGTTGATGGGAAAGTAGGAGGTGTGCTGTAGGAAGTCGAGGTGTAAGTAGAAGGCGACTGATACGGATTCGTCTTCTGCTGATGGGGGGCAAACGCATTCGTATCCTGGTGCGTTAAGGGGGTGGTTGAGGAGGGTGAAGGGTTCTTGTATTGCGACAATTTGGGCGGGGCGTTGTTTAGAGAAGGAAGAAAAGAGTGAAAGAAAGACTGCGTTGCTTCTTGCGCAATTCAGTTGGATTATTGTAAAGAGATTGCTGGAGGGATCTCCGCTGGATATGTCTGAACGATGGGTGATTGAGGGGGGGGGGGAGGAGGGGAGGGAGGAGGATCGTGCTGGCATTACTGCGACATGGTTAAGTCCTCTTCCGCAGGCTCTTCTTGTTGAGGTGCGGGTACTGATGTGGACTGGGGGGTGGCGGGTTGGGGGTGGGTGGCTGGTGGGGGGCTGTCTGGGGAGGTTTGGGGGGTGGGAGCGGAGCCCTGGGGGGCGGGCGATGTGCGGGTACGCCTGGCGGGGCACTCTCTGTGGGAGGTGATGTGGTTGCCAGAGCAGTTAATGCATTTGGCTTTCCAGGTGGCGCAGCAATCAATGACTGGTTTGAGGTGGCCGTTGTTGGGGCAGGTTTGGTTGGGGCAGCGGTGGTCTTTGCGGAGGTGGTTGCCTGCGCAGAGTGGGCATGTTGGTGAGGATGATTAGCATCCTTCTGTGGCGTGTCCTAGGCGGGCACACTTGCGGCAGAGGGTGTTGGGGGATGCTGGCCAAAGTTTATTGCATCGGCGGGAGCGTCCGAATAGGCGGATTTGGTCTCCGATCTTGTCAGTGTCGTTGGCAGGTACGGAGATGACGATTGAGGTGGTGGTCTTCCCGACTCTATTTTCGGGCCTGGGGAGGTATCGGGCTCTGGAGACAGATGCTCCAGTGGTGAGGGCAACGGCTTCGGCGAGGTGGGGAGTGAAGAGGGATTCTGGGACGTCAAGGGCGAAGATGTGAACGTTGTGGATGGCATAGTCGACGTTGGTTGGTGCGAGTTGGAAATCGTTGAGCGGGTTATCGGTAGCGCTGCAGGCGAGGTTCAGGACTGCTAGGAGACCGGGGAAGTAGGGAGCGATGTCTTTGGCGGGGGTGGAGGGGGAGGCGGTGCAGGTAATTGTGCCGTTACGGTTGACCTGGACTTGTAGAGCGGTGTGTGGGTGGGTGAGGCCTGCGTTGGCTAGGACTCTTCCGAGGTCGGAGGGGAGTCTCGCTTCGAGTTGTTGGTGGTTCGGGAAGGGGGCGGGGTTAGATCTGGTTGCGAAGAACCGGCGTTGGGCGGTGGGGAGGTTTGTTGCTGGTTGAGGAGCTGTGGGCTTGCGGGGGCCTGCATTCCGAGTGGCGGGGGAGGGGGCGGCGGGACGGGAGTTGTTCTGGTGTTGTTTGAGTTTCTCGGCATAGGTAAGGAGGCGTCTATTGCCGTTTTGGTCGATGGTTTCGATGGGGTCGTTGAGGTAGGGCTCTGCTTCTTCGGTTACAGAACCCTGGGGGGGAGGAATGGCAGGGGCGGGGCGTGAGAGCTGGCGGGGTTGGTGGGTGGGTTGCCGTTGAGGGGGAGGACGGGTCTGGGGGGCGGGGGCTGGGGAGTGCTGAGGGGTGCAGTTGTTGATGCGTGAGTTGAGGAGGGTAACGTCGGCGGTGTGTCTCGCGGATAGGGTGTGGACCTCTGTAGTGAGTTTCTCGATTTGGGTTGAGAGGCCAAGGAGGAGGGAGATGATGGCTTTGGCCGGGTTCAAACCGGGGTCTTGGGTGTGGAAGGTGGAGGCGATGTGTTGTAGGAGGTCGTCAGTGGCAGGGGACTTGTCCTCTAGGCCCATTTTGCTGAGGAGTTTATGCTTGTCCACTAGGTGGAGCAGGGGGGCGGCGAAGGCTGCCTTTGCTTGGAGGTATTCTGGGAGGGGGTGGCCTGCCAGATGGGGGGGGGGGGGGTTGGTGCTCATGGCTGCAGGGGGTATTCTGGGCTGTGAGGCCTAATGGTTCTGGGCTCAACTCTCTAGAGTACCCTATTCTACATCAACGCCTCCAAGTAGGTATCATCTCGGCTAGATAGTCGTACACCCGTGTCTAAGTAATTCCCGGAGCCCCCCCAAATAGCAACGGGGTCAAAGTAGTGTTTCTTCACAAAGAATTTTGGCATATCCTTAATCTACACACTCTCTCTAGTTATCCTACTCAATCTTGTATAAAAGTTTACTCTGATTGTGGTAAATTCAGTCGCGAGAGTCCCGTTGCCATGGTGGGGGACTCCGGGAACTATCTAGACACGGGTGTATGTTACCCCAGCAACCTCATAGCCGAGACCTCTCGGGGTTGAAGTGCAGATGTGATATAATATCCGCTCCACCGCAGATTCAGTACGATATAAGGAACATGCATATCCAAAATTTTCTGTTCGATACAGCAGATTATTCGGTATAGCAGGCAAGTTCTATGCGAAATTTAGATTCGGATCACCGAAACCCGTTCGTTATAGCAAACCGACTTTTTTTGGCTTTGGTGATATCGGGGTGGTTTTAGATCCGACCGACTAAACGCGTGCGAGTAGCCAGTGGTTTGCGCCCACGTTAACTTTTTTTTCGCACGCTACATTAGCTTAGCAGAGATCATTGTTAAGAGTACGGTTATCTGTCCGCCACTGTACATGTAGGCACGTAGCAGCTGGACTCGTCGGTATAAATCTCGACTTACAGCGAGAGGCAGAACAGGGGCCTAAAACGGGGTTTCTATGGATGGGCAAGTCAATAGAACTCCTTCAATAATCTTACCGCAAGCTGTATGAGAGTTTTGTGATGAAGCTTATTCTGCTCCTGCTGGTGGGACGGCGTGTTTAAAATATTCATGCAGGTGTAGAGATGCCATGACGAGTGCGGTTAGTTATTAACCAGCGAACATGGGTTACTGTTTGTGGAAATATGCGGCCCGAACCTCCCGCATAGGGTTAGCAAGGGTGAGAGTCTGAACTACACACCAAGAGCCATAGCTAGAGTAGGTATGTGGTTTCGTGAACGATATGTAAAATTCTAGGAATTAAGTTAGTTGGGAGAATAGATATTTGCAGTTGGTAGTAGAGTACATAGGTACCAGCTATTCTAGTGCAAAGCTCATGTGCAGAGAATCTATGTATGCAAGACAAATTGCGCTCGGGTATGCCGGAAACAGGGATACACATCGAAGTGAAGTGAAAGGAGGTGACGGGAGTTACCCCAGAAGTGCAATTTAGGTTTTGGTTCAGGTGTGTGCTCAGCTTAGGTTATGTTCTATTATTTCCTTGAGACCGATATGTACCTACTGTACATACATGTATGTTCTACTCTCTAGGAGATTAGTATCTGCAGATGTACTATAGAGTGCATATCTGCTCGGACTAGTACTCTAGGTGCTCTAGGAAAATACCGCTAAATCTCGAGTTATTCGGGGGGTTGCCAAGGCAAAAAGCTGAGGATCTTCACCTTTAGAGGCAGAGATCTTCAATAAAACAGCCCTCTTCTGCAGGATCTAAACTAAATGTAGTTTAGCAGCTGAGCTTGGCAACCCCCCGAATAACTCGAGATTTAGCGGTAGCTTACTGTATGTAATGCAAGACACCCCAGCACTTAACCTAGCGGACGGTGTCACGCACAGATCCCGTCTCGTGGCACACCGACACTTCGGTTCCCGGTTTTTTTCCTCACCTCTACATAATCTGTCCACACCCTCCCTAGACCTCCCCAAATTTCACTCTGCCACCGCCATTCACCCATCTGTGCAAAAACGAAAAAAAAAAAAAAAATCATGTCGAAGATAACTGCCACCAACCCGCACTCCTCAATTGAGGTCGACCCCGGCTATGACAAGTCTGAATCATCGGACGAGGGCTATAATAGTAGCACAAAGGGCTCAACGGATTCTATCAGTTCCAGCATCTATGCGTGAGTCTACCCCACTCATAGCTGTTGATCCGTAGCGCGCTTGTTCTGGTTTCCTTACAGAACGATCATTACCCTCCGTCCAGTCATCACCCCCCCCTCTCCCCAAGCCCAAATTTCCGAACATAAACCAAGCTAAGCCCCTATTCCCTCCACACAGCTACCGCTACGAGAATGGCCGCCGCTACCACGCCTACTGCGAAGGCCAATACCCCCTCCCGAACGACGAGACCGAGCAAGACCGCCTCGACATAGTCCACCACATTAACCTCCTGCTACTCAGCGGCGAGCTCCACGTCACGCCGCTCTCTAACCCGCAGCGCATCCTCGACATCGGCACCGGTACCGGCATTTGGGTCATCGACATGGCCGAGCAATACCCGTCCGCGAACGTCATCGGCACCGACCTCTCGCCCATCCAGCCGTCGTGGGTGCCTCCAAACGCAGAGTTCCAGATTGAAGATGCGGAGTCAAAGTGGACCTGGAGTTCAAAGTTCGACTTTATACATTTACGCACCCTGAACGGCAGCATCACGGACTGGAGGCGGCTGCTGGAGCAGTCGTTCGAGCATACCGCGCCCGGCGGGTACTGCGAGGTCGACGAGTATGAGATTGCAATGTTTAGTGATGACGGGAGTCTCGCGCCAAATAACCCGATGAAGCGCTGGAATGAGCTGTTTTCAGAGGGCGTGGCGAAGTTTGGGAAGGCGGTTGATGTGCCGGGACTGGGGAGGATGATGGCGGAGGTGGGGTTCGAGGGCGTGCATACAGAGTTGTACAAGGTGCCGATGGGTACGTGGGCGAAGGATAAGAAACAGAAGGAGCTGGGCGGATTTTATCAGTTGAATGCGGAGTCGGGATTCGAGGCGTATGGGATGGCGCTATTCACGAGGGTGTTGGGTATGCCGGCGGAGGAGGCGGAGGCGGTAGTGAAGGCTGCGGAGAGGGAGGTGAAGAATAGAAAAGTGCATTCGTATGTAAAGAGATGGGTGTTTTATGGCAGGAAACCGGAGGAGGAGGATTGCTAGGAGGTTGTGTAAAATTCTCGGGTGTTTGTATATAATAATTTCTATTATGCTGTAACGAATTGAGCGCGGCGTGCCCGTTTTCTAAATGTAGGGTTATGTGCATTTACCTCGAGTGAAAGTATGTCCTAATCTGTCTGCCACTAGTGGTGGACTAGATCCTAGCTCTAAGATCGAAGACCATCATGATGATACCCATTGCAAGAAGTCCGTCAATAACGGGGAAGTGTAAGGTGTAAGCTGATTGGCCTTCTTCTAATAACTACGCTAAACACGTCTCACGTATTATTGGGTGAAAAAATAACCATGATTTTAGATTTCGTATGGAAATTTGTGTTCAAGCAAGTGTAGCTCCACAATTGCAATCCATACGAAAGATGTGTTTACATTAGTAGAAAGCCGAGAGTTGATGGGCCCTACCTCCTTGGTGTAACTCCCGCGAACCGACTTTGGGGATTTGTCGACTCGGGCAATTTTTGCTAGTCTCTGCACAAAATCACGCTCACATCTAATAAGTATATAATTATAACCTGCATATGCAATGTGCTTTTATAGTCTTCTGATTGGTTCATTGAGAGATGTTTTTGTTTCACTTGAAACATGTTGTGTTGGATATTAACATAGGGTATTGTGCTGAGTGGTGTTAGAGTGTTAATAGGGTTTCTACTGGTTCTGGGAATCGATAGTGGTTCGATTTTAGCGGTTTGGTAGCTGTTAAAGGGATATACCTGTAGTTTTAACTGGAGAAATTGTTTGACTTGTCCGTTGATATATGGGGATAATATATCAGAAAAGTCACATATTGACCAGATCAGATCTAGATATAGTGATGGACTTTGCCTGCCAGGAGGGGTCGGGGGCCGCGCAGCGGCCTGAGAGCCCCGACTGACAGGCAAATAGACAAATAAGCCGCAAAGCGGCTTGCCTGTATATTGGACTTTTTTTTTTTTTTGTTTAATTCATTAATCTGTATATTGGACTGATTGATATACATATAGTACCGGCCGAAGGCCGGAAACTACTTGTAAATCTAATATTAATATAATACAGTGTAATATTATACACCAGGCGTACGGATCCTCTCGCGACCGGGGATGAGGGAGAGCCTAGCAATAAAGTCTTTGGTAAAGTTACTTGTTAATCCTTAAAGGTTTGTCGGGAAAATCGTCGATTTTCCTTAAAACGACCTCCTCCCCACCGAAATATTCACATTTTCAAGCCAAAATTCAGACTCTCCCGACGACTTTACCCAGTATTCCAGGTACACGTTATAGTGCCCTCTGGAGAGCTTTTTTGCGACAGCCTAATCAAGGGGTAGGCCCTTATATTGGTGTAGGATGAGTGGCACTACCTTTGCCCTGCCGGGTCTCTGAAGACCATCCTGCCGCGCTTCTAGAGCTCCCCGCACGCCCCCCAATTGCAAGGGTTGTGTAATATAAAACTAACCTAGCGGCCTATTTCTCCCCACCTAGTATTAGAGAACGTTTCCTGCGGATATGAACCTACGTTGCTTTTAGTTATGAATCGGAAGAACTCTACTCAGTCTTTGGGTAAACTAACCTCGCGTGACTCAATATATTAATTATGTATGTCATGAACTAGATCAGTGCAGTCATATAAGCAAGGGTTCCTCTGCTAATATTTCCGTTGGACTAACAGAATTCTCTGTCATGAAGGCTGCAATTGACTGGTATGAGTTTAATCTAAGTCTAATAGTATTTCTCAGTCTGCAATGAAGGGATTAGTGGATATTCATTGTATCGGAAATGATACCAGCACAATTCAGGGCGGACAACATTCATGAAAGCAGTCGACAACTCGAGTTTATTGCGCTATTTTGGACTGAGCACATCAAGGGTCTACCTTGCTTGTATTTGCCAAGGGGTATTTGTGGGAAAAGCATAGAACTCAACCCCGCGTGGGAATCATGTTTCATCACTCGCTCGAGTGACCACTTGTGAGTAAATATCAGAATATGGCGGAATCCCGATATCTTGTATAGCCGCCCAATATTCAATAGGAGTGATGTACGAGCCTATGATATTGCGCGCGCTAGCACATGCATGCATTCAGCCCTGCAGTAATGCAGAGATAGCGGAATTTTGTCTGCCATGCATGTTGGGAACCAATATAACCCCTCTAGGTCTATATACACCTAGCTTCCATTATCACTTAGGGGGTATCAATTAATCCGGTCTGTCTTGAGTCTAAATTATTTAGTGGTTTTGATAGGCCTGGGGTACACGCCGGCTGGCCATGGGGCTTGGGCCTTCGCCTTGATTTTGATCGGCAACATAAATTGATAACAGTGAACCACGCGCTCGCGTTTCTCTCAGGGAGTTTAGAGCACAATTGATTGATAGGTCAATAACTAACACCGGACATATATACGACATTGAACACTGTTATGAGGAAGAATTGGCCGGATAAACCTTTAAAATATTTACCCATAGAAGCCTATCTTGTATGAGGATAGGAGTTTATACAGGGGTCAGAACCCTGCGACCAAGATTATGATCTCTTCAAATCCCAAGGCCGCGCGCTCAAAACTTCATCAATAATTTGACGAAATCTCGGGGATTGCAATATCAATAAGCTATTCAGAGACAGAATATGAAGATACAAGGCCACTACCACGCTAGGCATATCTTGTATGCTGCTAAAAGCTATCCTTTACAAAAAGATTATAATCAAAGGTACAAGAACCGCCGTCTAATACATATTAATTAATCGAAGCCTAGTCTATTCAAACACAATTATCGATTATAGACGGCCAGACGGAATTATAGAAGGTCTAAAGAATAAAAGCATAATATACTAGGCGTCCATTAAATAGTCGGGTATCGTTACAACTAAATCCATACTAAGAATTCCGACCATTTAATGAACGCATGAGTATTCAGAGTATAAATGAAATTATGAATACGTGAGGTTGGGACAACACTATAGGAAAGACAGACCTGAATTCAGAGAAAGATATTTATGTTTCGAATACGGCCAATAATACGCTCCACCCATGACGACTAATAGCTCTTAGGAATAGTACTTGGTGCTAGAATCCTAGGGATGTGGGTAGACTGTAGAGACTGACTTAAACCCTGTCAATTCTTAAACTAAATCCTCCTCGTATCTGGTGTATACAAAGAGAGCAGCTTTGACACATAGGCAAACATCTCAACAGGTAACACATATAACTAAGCAACCTCAACATGATTGGAAAGGAGTATTATACCGCTGAATCTGCAGCCAATAAAAGGAGCCTAGCCGGATAAAATACACACAGCCAAATTCTTAAATATACACCCTCCTAAGCCGCGCTGGCTTCTATGAAGCCATGTTCTATATACACTATCGAGCTTTACCCGCGGCCAAATCTGTCTCTATATATAAATTTTGGACTTTCTCTGATGGCGTGTAAGATAGGTAGTATTGACATGGTAAAGGATAGAATGGATCGGAAGAATAAACTGAAGGCAAGGGTGGGTGGAACGATAAACGCGAGTAGCGGGGGCGGAGATGAAAAGAAATTGCGGAGGAATACTGGTCTCTCAATATTACGCCGTTCCCCCCTCAAATGCTCAATACCATGTCTCACCCCCGTTACGCCGGAAAGGAAAACGGGCAAGGTCAGCCACTTCAACCGGCGTCGAGAATCCATTATTGGCGCAGGACGCACTCTATTTCTTGCACGACGGCGCCTATTGTCTGGGCCGGCCGGGGGGCCCGGGGAGGTAGGGGTGTTTGGGGGGGTAATGCGCAGTAATTGGTGAGTACTTGCGCAGTGGCCCGAACGCTGGTGTACTAGTGGGCTGAGAGGTGCGCACTCACGTAACCCAGAAGGCAATTCGTGACTCTCAGGGTAAATGGTAATAACAATTGGCTTTTTTACACCCGCTTCCCCCGCCAAAGACACTCTTGCCGGGTTTGCTAAGAACATGGCACAGTCAGCGATGGGCACATTTATCGAAGTAGGGTGAAATGAATAAGAAACTGGAGTAAACCTCCCAGCACATACACTTTTTCTCCGCGGTAACAGCATAAAGCCACTCATGTTGTAACGCCATTTTAGCACTGGGTCTTTTGTCTCGATCTGGACTCATGAGCATGCTGATGAAATCTATTCCGCTCTGGCTCACGCCGTTTTGGATCAACTTCTCGCTGGGCAACGGTATCTGCCCTCTGATGTACTTCATATACGAGCGAAATCCTACTAATGGAAGCTTCCTCGTCATAACATAGTATATCACACACCCGAGAGACCATATATCGGCTTCATATGTGTAATTAGATGTCTCTTGATCATCGTCATAACCTAGAACTTCCGGAGCCATATAACCCACAGTGCCAATAGTCGTCCGTAACCCCGTACCAGCTCCGAACTTGGCGCAACCAAAATCAGTTAACTTTACTCGGAGCGGTCCAGGCAACCATGATATGGCTAGGATATTCTGAAAGGCAGTTAGTTTAGTACAAATCTCGCTCTATCAACGGATGGCCTCACGTCCGGCTTGACATCGCGGTGACAGATGTGATTTTGGTGCATGGTTTGTAGACCTTCCAAAATCTGCTTTGCAATGGTCCGTGCATCCATCTCTGTGAGCTTATTGTCTTTGAGGAGGGACATCAAGTCGCCTTTCTCAATGTATTCCATGGCGAAATAGAAGCACTCATCATCTTCCCACCATCCAAAAAACTTAACGAAGTGTTCTGGGTGCTAGACATGACAATACATATCATTAGTTGACACTATATAAACCACCAATATATAGGTTATATGCCAAGAAACAGCAACTTTCTCATGAGATACATACCTTCTGGAGCGCAATCAAGGCCTGCAACTCTCGGCTTGCGAGGGCGGTTGGTGTGTTGATCTTAAAAACCTCCTTTACTGCACGCATCTTTTTCTCATCTTGAGCACTCCTGACCAGCCGTACAGTGCCATATGTTCCTCTCCCCAAGATCTTCTCATTCCTCCAATCTTCATACTGGAGCTCCGTGTTGTTGGCTTCACTCCCGGGCACAGGTTGACGCCAGTACCCATGACGGCGGATTGTGGGAAGCCGCTCCTTGTCGAATGGTCTCAAAAGTGGATCAGTCATTGCGTGTTTGACTGAATGCGCGAGCTTTGGAGGAGCTTGAGATACTATGAACCGTCGTCGATGCTGCTGCTTACCCCGCTCCTCTAAGGAGAAATATATATATAGCCACTGTATGAATGGGTAAAAGATCAACAAGCAGTAAGGAATTGATTGGCTTTATAATTTAGCTACCCTAGCATTCTCGGCGGTTTGTGGAATGTTGTGTGCTGTTTCTTCAGCCTTGTGTGACAATAGTAAAAAGACGTATTTACGCTTACTCAGCGATTTATAATGTGTGTAACCTTGGACTGTTGGACCGTGAGCGTAAGAAGATTTTTTCTTTGCGATACAATGGAGAGGGTTTATAAATTTATATATGTCTATCTTCCTCTTGGCATACTGGAACACCTAGAATACCTGTCGTGTTAGGATATTTATCCGAAAATCTATGTGTCCTATCTGGTCAAGTGGTACGAGAACGAAGAGTGACGAGTTCCTACACTTTACTTTCTATTTCTAGTATTTCCTTTGTCGTGACGAGAGGTAGTGGAGGCAGTAGGGTAGTTCTGGGGAGTGTGATATTGCCATAACTGTAAAGTTGCATGCAATTAATGAATTAAACAAAAAGAAAAAAAAAAAAAGGTAGTACGAGAAAATTGGACGGTTATGTCCTTTGAGATTTTCTACAACAGATACTTGCATTAATGTTGCCGGCAATACATAAATATAGATCAAGATAAGAGAGACTTTCCTGATAAATTGATCTGAGCGGAGGAAACCTTCCCTTCCTTCATCCCCCCTTACTAAGATCGAATTATAATTAACAAGACTTATGGGCAGCTTCAAGAGGCAAAAGATAATCTAGTATGAATTGATGCTGGAGTAGCGAGATCAGTAAGATCATTGTAGTAGGCACACGAAAGAGGTATTGGAGCATAGGTTATCACTCGGTCACGAGGTCATCTCGAGGAACAAAATATGGTAATCAAGCTTCCGGATTCCTAACTACCAGTTTTACAAATCTCCCGGGATCCCATAATCTGTCTTCCCCACAGACATATACCATCTTCAACCTCTGTACCATAAATCATGATCTCGCCGTTCTGCCACTAACCTCCCTAACATGTTTGTGCGCCATCGTTGAGATCTTAGTAGGTGTGCAAGTAGTCACCGAAGATGGAAGTCATCAGCGCCAAGCCATCCTGGGCTTGTGCGACGGGGATGAGCTTTTTGGCCCATTCTGCGACTTGACCTTGAATGAGAGTGGCCATGAAACGGTGCTGTACCAATGTTAGCCAGGTTCTTCAAACTGCTGAAGTTCTCGGAAATAGATATACCTGGTAAGGCTTGTTGGCCTTGTTGTGGTAGACAAGGAAACGGTTTTCGCCCTCCTTGTTCTTCTGACCATATTGGAACTTTGCATCGAGCTTGATTTCGTAGGAACCATCTGTTTCGACGTAGGTTTAGTAAATCAGATCTATACGATCTGATGATCATAATCCGTGAATAAGGGATATTCTTACCAACGGCCTTGCCAATTTTTGAAACATGCTCAGCAGGACTAGCGCCAGAATTGTACCAGTTGCCCTGAACAAAAAGAATGACATCGGTGTTGTTCTTAGAGATGTTGGTGCCATGAACGGTGTAGTACATCTCGGATCTTTCCATCATAGTTTGCTTCCAGGCAATGCGGCGGTTGTCTTTCTCGCACTCGGCGGTGTGTGCGGGAATTCTGATGATATCACCGGCAGCGGGGGCAGTGGCAGCAGACATTGTGATTGTTTTGGAAGGTTATAAAGGGAGTTTGAAAGGGCTTTGTGTGGTTTTGTGTGTTGAAGTCATTGTGTTAACTGATGAAGTGAAGTGTGTGTTTGGTTGTTGGTTCGGGGGAGATGGGTGGGTTCTTATAGTCGATATGATGATCTGGATTCTCTTCTATTCCTAGAGTTCGGCTGAGAAACTAAGGCTTCTGGTACAAGGAGACTGATTTGGAGAGCTTCTGAGAGCTGCTGAGAGCTGCGGGGTTTCCGAGTGGTTCAAGTGATCAACGAATGTCAATCTTCAAGCCGCTAACTTACCTTTTCAGTTCCCAAATAGGCAATGTATCTGTAAATATGCCTCGTCATTATCAGGGAGCTGTGCAATGGCTTTAGGAGGTTGCATTTCCAATCTTACTGAGACAGTGGTGATGATAGTGATCTGTGGTGATCTATAGAGGACGGCAGTACATGCTTGGTTTCAAGGTGACAGTGACGTTTAGTGAACAATCATCTAATACCCGATTGCCAGTGCCCTTATGATCAGAAAATCAATGAATTAATCAAGGAGGCGCATAAATGAACTAGAATGACCAGAATCTATCCTTCAGGCACGAGATCTAAGTTCTATGTTTCCATACAATCGAACGTTGAGATATATGGCTTCGGTGTAGTTATTGGCTCTGAAGCTCTCCGACCACCAGCTGAGCAGCAATGGGTATAATTGTTTCATGTTCACGCTCATCGTCCCTCCTTGTTTCTATTCTTACTGGAGCCTGGAGAGGCCTCAATTGGTGGACAGTGGTAAGATGGAAATAACTCGAGCTAGCGGAATTGGGTCTCTCATGAACTGGTGGCGGTACTATACCCACAAACCATGGCCGACGCCTTATCCCCCAAACAAGTACCGGACCCTCTGTGCAACCGGGCACTTTGTGTAATCAGAAAGGTGTCTGAACTCTCAATGTTGGCAGAATCATGCCTTGTTGACTTCGCGGTCTTTCGGCATTTGGTAGCCCTATTCCTAAACAGGAGACGTATCCCTGAAACTGTGGCTTATGTGGAATCATATTGCTGGTTATTATGAGAGACGTGGCTTTGTGTGTCAGCTCAATATGGGCAAGTGACCCGGGCCGAGATTAGGAAGCGAGCCACCGGACATTTGCTACACTGTTTTTCTCAGCTATGTAGATGTTTGCTGGCCAGCTGGGTTGAGCAAGATATTAAACTTAAAGTTGTTAATCAATTCTGTCTACCTTATCCTTTCAGACTTTCCACCCGAATAGGCTCATTCGAAGGCATATCAAACGTGTATATACCATTATCAAAGCTTCATAACCTCAATTCAATCTGGGGGTATAAGATTGAATTACAGATCACTAGTATATATGTTCGGCGGACCAACTATCCCAGTGAGGTAATATAGTACTCTAGTCATGAGAAACCAACGCATTACTCATTATTATAAGATTAACTATATGAGCGATAATGCACAGCATCACCGAAACCCATTCCTAACTCTTTCAATTTAACTACATTTAGTACTTCATTGAGGCGTAATACGCTGGAAATGTACCTGGAATAGACTATGAAGTATGAAATCCTAGATAGGTTTTAGTAGAAAGCCATCTTCGAGGTACTATGAAGTACCGTGCGGTAATAGTACGGGGCGGAATAATCATGGTGTGTCTTAACTAAATTCATATCCATTATTAGTCTCATCTCTGTTCCGTTATGATTTGGCTAGCTCTTGATCTTCCTCTGTAAACCTTCTCATAGGACTGGTCGGGTTCTTTGATCCCTGTTGGAAGGATTTATAATTATATGTATGGGGTACTAGGTTAGAGACGTTTTTATATACCAAAGAGTGGCAACATACATGTACGTACACTGTCTACACATGCCTTAATTATACCTTTCGACGCCTGCCCATCGGGCCCTGTAGGATTGCTACATGTCAGGGCTAGAGCTTTTCTCGTCTGATTTCAAGGGTTGGTTTGCGACTGTAGATATGTATAATATGTATTGCATGTATTAACGAAATGTCGCCTGGCAAATCTTGCACCCACTAATAATCTACGGCGATTTCAATCTTGAATTTAACAATAGTCTGACAAGATATATGGAATACCCAAGTGTATTCCGAACTTAAGCGAAACGCACCTGTACTTGGACGAGCTTGATCAATTGGCTTAGCATTGGCCGTCATTGTAATCCTATTGGCTGGGTTCCGCCTTGTCCTATGCGCCTGTACTACTCAAGTATTTACCATCTCTTCTCCAATAATGGGCAGGTGGGATTCCTACAGACCCCATATATATTGTCAACTTGAAACCCAGCGATATCTGAATATCTTGGGCAGTGACCCTCTTCCACCTTACATTGCGTCCTTCCTGCGCACTATTACTCTCCTCCATTTTCTTTTTAGCATAAAGGGTTGTATTCTCCACCATTAAATCAATCATTTTATCAGTAAAAAATAGATTGAATATTTGATTTGCAGTGAGTGCAGAACCAAGGCGGCATAAGTCCATAGGTAGAGTATTATGTGCTTTATTTAGTGGCACCGGATGTATCAAAGAATCAAATAGCGGTGTTTCCTTTGGGGTTGGCTTGTAGGGGGTGGGTGGAGGTGATTGACCGTGACTGCTGACGGGTATTTTTGGCATAGGTGTCTTTGAGGTCTTATTGTTGACTTTAGTTTTCGAGCACTTTCTAGATGGTACTTTAGGATGCTGAAAATTGATTCCTAATGTTCAATTCTCTTTATCTGTTGTAGTTGTGGAGATATTTGACTTGGGGGGGTGGTCAAGTGGACGTGGTTGATGGCTCGTAATGCAGGTTTTGGTGTCAATCGTTGAAGTGTGTAACGGGGACAGACTTTCCACATATCGCTTGAATCCGATAGAAAGATTTGGCCGTGCAAGATAGAAATCAGGTTTAGATTATTCAAAGATTTATCGCTAGAAACTCAATAATCTTTAAGGGTTCAGCTACCGAGTAGAAAATACTTAATAGCTCTGATGAAGACTGAGGAAGCGGAGAGTTGGGCGGGAAGGATCCTGAGTACTTATACTCTAAAGGATTCCGTTCCGCTGCTCCTACTTCCTTACTGAGTTCCGGTGGAACCTTCTTGCGGAAGGGAAGCAATACCACCGCTACCCCGCTTCTCTCTAAGCGTTAGCGGATGTTTCCGGTTCCGAAGCCAACCACCCTTAGTCAAAGTCTTTGTAACACCTGCAGTCTTGGCTGTCGCACAACCGGGAACTACATGAATGAGCTGCCGCTCAGGTGTAAGCTTAAACGTTGTTGTAGAGTTCTTCACTTATTGTAGACTTCTCAGGCAAGGTCCCTGCCACTACCGGCGGACTTATCATGCTCAGAGGATGTAGAGGATTGCCGAGCACTCAGAGCTTCACTCTGGCTGGCCTTCTGGTCATTAGCGAGGCATAGACTCGTCAGTTCTTACTCTTGAAATAGGGCGCTCGGCACGTTTCATAGTATTGGAAGATTCTCATTATTTCATAGCAGTATTTGTCATCGGCGCATAACTCACTTTCCTATTAGTCATTCTATTACTCACACGTCCATGACTCATTGTATTTCTTTTGTACTACCTTTCATTGGTATAAATACGGGGCATTCCCCTCTTAGCTAGAACAATTAACACGATCAATTACTGTACTTCTCCTACATACTTTCTCTACTTACTCCCATGAATAGATACTCTCCCTAATGCTCAGAATGTAGTTACCCTGACAGCTGGTAGCTAACCACACCGCCGGTACTTGCATGTCACTGGGCAACTGGCTTTTAACAATAACTCTCAGCATGTAACCGGGCGCTGTGTGTACTCATACACCAGACAGTTGAAATGGCTCCATTACAAGGGGTTAGAATCACCATAAGAGACTCCAGAAAATCCCAAATTAAGCTATAGGTAGTTGAGATCATTCTTACGTGATCTCAAAGCTCTGCCCTTTATGGTTGTATTGCTAGTAATTTTTGAAGAGGACATGGCTGGTTGCTATAGAGATTGCTATAGAGGATTTGTAAGGTGGCTGTGACATGGTTGCCGGCAACCGTGAAAATTCCGATTTTACATTACAAACATATTACGGCAACGGTTCATGGGATACAGATATACCGAATACTAATTCTCTCCATCTTTATCAACAGCCTTGCTCGCACATTTAGAAATTCTGATATGCTTTCTGACTTCTCGATACTCTCTGTGTCGATGATCTTGCGATTGCATGATACTAGTACGTTAGCAGCTATGAAGGAATGACTTCAATCAATTCTTTCATCAACGCACAACTTACTAGTCAATCACTATATGAGGAGCTTAGGAGATAAATATAAAGGCTTCTTTTACTTTCCTGGAGGAGTATGCGGGGGTTTGGATCCTCTGTAATTGCAATATATCCCGTTTTTCTTTCGCCATATTGTCACGCGCAGTTCCAAACATGAAAGAATACTAATACCAGGGGGCTATTGATTGTAGAATATGATAAGGCCATATCTCTTCTATCATCTTTTGAGGATATCCTTGCTCGCTAAGCCAAATATATACCTTCGGACTAAACATTGTTATTTTGTATGTGTTTTTCTAACATTTCGGGTGAGAGATGAGCGACTCATATACCTGTTTTATCATCCTGGAGTTATAGGAGATCTAGACAATGTTAATTCTAACCAACCCCATACCCCGCTCCATAACAGTGTAAATATAAACACTGTTTTTATATACCCGTTGTGACGCAAGGCGCTAGTCAAGCCATGGTCACGGTATAAGTATAATACTAGTAAAGGAGACTCAGATATAATCGGAAAGGTAGCGGATAAGGGTGAAAGAATAGACATAGCTTAGAAGTGTACTTTATTCTCGGCCGATTAGTCCCCGTCAAGACTAGATCATCATGCACTCAGAACAGTATCAGTTTGTCACCACACGATCCTTCACCATTAGTTTTAGTTCATGACCGAGTTGAACTAGACCCTAGAGAACCCCGAGAAACAACCTGCACCATGTCTAATTCCCGGACCCCCCCCACAAAAAAAAAATTGGGGGTTCAAAGTAGAGAAAGTATATAGGAGAAGTAAAGTAATTGATCGCGTTGTTTTGTTCTGGCTACATTAGCAAAAAATGAAGGCTTATCTTGTGACGCCTGGGCACCCCAGATGCCCCAGACACCGCAGACGACACAAAGGGGTTTTTTAACTGCATACCGACACCTGGGTGCCCCACGACGAGACCTTTGAATCCCTTTGTCAAGTGATATCATCGCGACATGTTTAGATGCAAAGTCACCTCCTGGCGTCTGCACACTAGTATCTCCAGCCCGGTTAACAGGTTTCGCTAGCAGTTTTTGCTGGCAGAATGAGATTACTCGGCAAAACTTGAAGGTACATCGACTAGGACATGATTTCCGCGCGACTGTCAAATATATACTCGTCTATCTGTCTATCTAATCCTATGTACATAATGATATTTGCTAGTGTCCTACTTACCTCCGGGTGCGCTGACTACCTGCCTACCTGATTACCTCTGCGCCCAACTGCTCACCTCCATGCCTGACTACCTACTCTCATGCCTGCTTGCCTGCCTGCCCGCCTGCCTGCCTGCCTGCTCCGCACCTGCCTGCCTACCCCCGCACCGCCTGCCTACCCCCATGCCTGATTGCCTACCTCCATGACAGACTGTCTACCCCCGCACCTACCTGCTTACCTGGCTACCTCAGGCTGCACACTTGCTTGGTTACCTGCTTACCTCAGGCTGCGCACCTGCTTGCTTATCTAGCTAGCTATTCGGAGCTCAATTGACGTTGATTTTGTGCACTGTCAGTCATAATTTTAAGCGTAGATTTGAGCGTAGATTTGATACTGATTTAGGTGTCGACTTGGTGCAATTAGTCGACGTTTTGGTGTCGTTTTGGGCGTCGATTTGCTGCTAATTTGATGCAATTACCTGACGATTTGGTGTCGTTTAGCAGTATGTAACAGTGTCAGTACAGTCGTCAAAATTTAGAGGTAGGTAAATATGTATCCAGGCATCACGTCAGGTAGGAGGTAGGTGGCGAGGTAGGCATTACTGCTGTTAGGAGATAGGCATCATTGCTGGTAGTAGGTGGACATCAATGCAGGTAAGAGGTAGGTGTCTCTGCTGGTAGAGAGTAGGCATCGATGCAGGTTGGAGGTAGATGTCGAGGTAGGTGTTGAGGTAGGTGTCGAGAGGAAGGGAGGCAGATAGGCAGGTAGGTAAGCAGATGGGATCCTCGAAATATCAAATCTGATATCATTTGCTTGCGGAGTCAGGGCTAGCGACAGGACTTAGGCAGATTCCACATGGTGGATCACGTTTTGGGAGGCGGTTGGGCGTCAAGAGGGGAGATGTCATATTTGGGATGCATACTAGGCGTTGAAAGATGAGAAGTCATATTTCGGATGCCTAATACACGTTAAAAGACGATCTATCACATTTTCTATGCTTACTAGTTGCCAAAACACAATGTTTCACATTTTGGTGCAGCGGGACAAGGTTTTGTGAGCAATAGATGAGGTTTTGGGTATGGAAGACGAATTTGGACATCTGGACGCTTGAATTCATCCTGGCAAAACCTGTTTTTTGCTGATGATGCCTTGTTATCATAAGTAGAAGGTCCTGCAATGAAGCCAAAGTAGTCTTCTATGGTTGTGTCTGAGGTGTTATCTTAGAAGTTGGTGAGGTCGAAGTTGACCAGCATTGTGAATAAAACAATTTCTTCTAGTGCGGGAAGGCCAGAAAGATCGGGAATACAATAGAGATCAAGTTTTGTATGAAATGCAGCACTAGACTCGACATTGAGGTTGCCAGATACACCGGACTTCTCCTTGCCTCTGGAAGCTTTGAGTTTCTGGCAATTTTTGTTCATGTGGCCTTTGGCATATTCTCCATTCTTGGCGCACCAGGTGCATGTGACATCCCGATTTTCTCTTTCGTTATTACGTGGCTTCCTGACTTTGTTTTTGCTTCCATACCCTAGGTTTCTTCGCCTAATTGCATAGGCTTCACCAGTCGCGTATCCATCATTGTTGCCCCGTGAGTCCAGACCCAATAGCTTTTCATAAACATCATTGAAGTTGACGTTGGGCTTGGTTTCCATGTTGTCTACGACTGATTGGAGAGATTCGTGCTGGAGTGAGAGGTGTAGGAAGGATGCTTTCACTTCTGAGAAAGATGCTACTTGATGAACTTGAAGATGGTTGTAACGGGGACACTCTTTCTATGTATCGCCAGAATTCAATAGAATAGATATGGCCGTGCAATATAGAAATCAAGTGCAGATTATATCAGCAAGATTGTACATATTCATGAGTCTCCCAACAGTCTCCTGAGTCTCCTGAGACTCTCCAGAGCCATTAAAACGGATTTTGATTCTCAGGAGACTCAGGAGATACTTTACAGAAATTGTTAAGTTTGCTGAGGTACTTATACTCCAAAGGATTCCATTCCCTCCTCCTACTCTTTTACTAAGTTCCGGTGATGCCTTCTGTCGGAAGGGAAGCAATACCACTGCTACCCCACTTCTCTCTAAGCATTAGCCACTGCTTCCAGTTCTGAAGGGAACTACCCTAAGTCAAATCCTTTGTAATACCTGCAGCTTTAGTTGTCGCACAACCGGAGCCTGCATGAATGAGCTTCCACTCAAGTGTAAGCTTAATCGTTGCTGTAAAGCTCTTCGCTTATCGTAGACTTCCCAGGCATAGTGCTTGCTATTTCCTGATGGGCTTACAATGATCAGAGGATGTAGAGGATCGTCGAGCACTCAGAGCTTCAGTCTGGCTGGCCTCCAGTCTTTGGCGAATCATAGACTCGTCAGTCATTACTCCCATGAATAGATCCTCCTCCTAGTTCTCAGAATGTAGTTACTCGGATAGCTGATAGCTAACTACACTGTTGATACTTGCATATCACTATGCAACAGGCTTCTATCAACTTGAATAATCCTCATTCTGTAAACAAGTCCTGTGTGTACTCATACACCACACAGTTGAAGTGGCTCCGGTACAGTAGTAACCGAGTAGATCCTTAGTCTTGTCCATAGAGTTACTAGTTCTAGTAAGGAGAGATGAGCAAGGAGTATTGAACTGAGTTAGATATTCCTTGATACTCCTATCAGGTGTGTACTATAGAGTAATGACATTAGCGAGGGGCGAGTGGAGGGAGGTCGCGGTTTTCCGATCAAATCTGTCCTCAAACTGAGTCCAGAAATGGTGAGCAGTGTCGGCTGGGGTGAGCATGAGAATAACTTAAATTCGATTTTAGATCGGAGGAATACAACCGCGAAATTGTCCTTTTTGTTCCAGTCGCTGATTCCTTTGGCGTTATCAGAGGTTTCTTCTTCATTTTCTTGAGCTTTAGCAGTATTACTTGTCGCTTGTGGTGTTGTGGTAGGTACAGTAGTGGTGGTGGTTGTCAAAACAGGATACTTACTCGAACTATTGACCAAGTTCTACAGATCGTGAACTCTCAACATGCATGTAGCAAGGTACCTTCATACAGTGTAATGGTCTTGACCATCCACCTTGAATGGGATTTCGGGAATTTTGATGCTCCTCTCAGACATGATTGAAAGTGAAATGAGAATGTCCACTTTATTGTGAAAATGGTGAAGAGTATATAAGCATGAGTGGTCTCCGGTTTCATAATCTAGAGAAAGTAAATCGGAGATGTAAAGTAATTAATCGTGTTGTTTTGTTCTAGCTAAAGGGGAATGCCCTGTATTTATACTAATAAGAGGTGGTACAAAAGAAATACAATGAGTTATGGACATATGAGTAATGAGATAACTAATAGGAATGTGAGTCATGGGTGAGTCATGTGCCGATGACGAATACTATAATGAAAGAATGAGAATCTTACAATGCTATGAAATGTGCCGAGCGTACTATTCCAAGACAAAGTAGTACCAACCACAAATAATCCTGATATATCTTCTTTACATGTGGTTATCCTACTCAATCTTGTATAAAAGTTCGCTCTGATTGTGGTGAATTCAGTCGTGGGAGTCCCCTTGCCATGATGGGTTGTAGGACTTCGGGAACTATCTCCATAGTACCAAGACCTCATAAACCGAGTGATATTTCATGGTGGACGCTTTCAAGGGAGTGTACTCTCCTCAACAACGTGGAAGGTATGGTTCAATTTTCGTTCGGGACACCTCTCTGATACTCCAGTTTAAGCAACCTCTCCACAGGAGGCGCGGTGACAACTGATTCAAACCCTGGATTTGGAACATTTGCTTTCGCTGATCAATTTACAATTTGATACTCGGCAAAGCCATCGCGACACAGGTAGACCGTGTGCACCTGTGCCAAGAATGTACCTGTGCCGAGCATCTTATCTGATCTCTAGGGATCCACTCCAAATGGTGGCTAAAATGCTGCCTTTATTATAAGGTGCTCGGCATAGGTACATGCTCGGCACAGGTGCACATGGTCTATATGTATATCCCTGGTCCCGCAAGAAAGAAAAGTTATTAGGGGCCTAGTACCAGTTATGTAAGCAATGTTATTTATGCGCCCCCGACCCAAGCATAGGTTTATGTTGTTTTGAGTGCAAGAGTTCAAATCTTAACTACATATACAGCGCATGTGTAATTGGCGCTTTCAAGTCAGTGCATGCGCCCTTGCCCACGCAAGATCGCGGGAATAAACGCGTAAAAACATCTTTGTGACAGATTATGTAAGTACCCGCAAGTTTTCGCTACATGAGTAATATAATTACCAGAAAAAATCGCTTTTTTAGTTTCTCCGGTCCTAATAACAGCGAATGATAGAGCTACATGTAGGTTTCTTCCGTGTGTCAGATCGTGAGAGAGAATTAGGTAGTGAGGTTGCGCTTTGTTTTACCTGTCCTTTTTCCCCTTCATAGATTTTTTTTTTTTTTTTTTAATTCATGTAGTTTTAATTGATTCTAGGTACAAAACTCTGCATGCAGTCTTAGACTATGGCATAAAAATACCTCTCCCCTACTGGAAAACCCAAATATCACAACCCTAGAAGAAACAAAGGAAAAATATGAGATGAGTTACTGCGCTGACATACTGACTATCTAACTAACTGCAAGGAAAACGACAGATTCTGGCGGTCCATGTCCGACACGAAAGGAAATCCTGCTGGTTTCAAATAACCTGTTGCCCTTTGAGGGTCTTTGTGGGTGTGGGGGTCCGTGGATTGGACGCGGGTCTGCGGTGGCTAGGCGGTGGAGGGAGGTGAGCTGAGGGCACTTGATGTCTCAGATCCGGATAGGAGGGGGGAGATGTGTTCCTTTCTAGGGAAGTTCGTTTTGGTGGCGGTGATGAAGGCTCCTAGAGCTAGCGTGTTGGTGTGGTCACTCCAGATCTTCTCGAGGGTTTTGATTCCTGGGAGAAGTTGGGCGCGTTGGATTGCTTTCGCTCGGCAGAGGAGGATGGCGTGTTCGGTGGTTTCAGGGGCTTCGCCACATCTGTCACACTTTTCGGAGAGGTGGAGGTTGAGCCAAGATTTGTGGCCTCTGAGGTAGCTTTTTTGGGCTCTCATTTGATGGATTCGAGTAGCCGTGAATTTGTGTAAGTCCATGAAGGGTTCAGGGCTTGAGGTAAGGGGGAAGGTGTAGTAGGGGGGTGTTGGGAAGTCGTGTGCCCAATTGTCTAGCATTTGTTGTTCTGCTAGCTTTGGGAGGAGCTTGTGGTCTGTTCCTCTTGTGACTGGGTGTTGGAGTAGGGAGCAGAGATGTTCGATGGGGAGGTGGGCCACGCCTTTCGTTGCTGTTGAGTTCCACTTTTTGGGTGGGTTGGGGCGGCCACGGAGGAGGTAAGTGTGGGAGGTGACCCTGTCGGGGGTCAGGGTGGGGAAGGTGGGGTGGCAGCGCCCTGTCACTGGGTTGTTGAGGAGGTGGGCGAGTAGGACGCGAATGGCGAACTTTGTTTTCAAGTAGTGGATGTAGTTGATAAGCGGGGGGCAGTGTGCCTCGGCCCAGAGGACGCGTTGGTTGGTTGCCCTGAAGCAGCCGGTAGCCCATCTGAGGACTGAATTCCAGAATTTGTTCATTGCCTTGATGGAGCTGGTGGGTGTTAGGACGGATGCGCCGTATGTGAGCATTGGGCGAATTGCAAGTAGGGCGATTTTCCTACAGTTGGATGAGGAGAGGCCTTTGCCGGGGGAGGAGAATCTCCGGAGGATCCCGAAGCTGTCTTGGGCGGAGGCTAGGCGTCGGATGAAATGGGTGTTTGGGTTGAAGTTTGGGGATAGCCAGAATCCGACCCATCTGACTTGATGGCCTGGGTGGAAGATCTGGTTATCGAGGGTGATGGGGAGAGTGCAGGTTGGCGCCTTATCTTTGGGGGTTCGCCAATGCATGAGTTCGGTTTTGGGGATTGAGAAGGTGGTGTTCTGGGCGGCCGTGATGGCTGTGATCGCCTTGAAGTGTTCCTCGAGTATGTGGATGTTTTGTTGGTAGCTGGGGGAGCCTACGGTTACTGCAAAGTCATCGACGTAGGATAGAGTAAGTCCTGGGGAGGGGTCGTGTAGGTGGAGGATGTTCATGTATATGACGAAGAGGAGGGGCGATATGGGGGAGCCTTGGGAGACGCCGACCTGGACCGGGGTTGGGATTCTTGGGGAACCTTTGAAGAGGAGGGTGATATGTCTGTCGGAGAGGAATGACAAGACCCAGTTGATGATGTATGGGGGGGTAGCTTTGGCCGCGAGGGTAGATGCAAGGGTGTGTTTGACGACGTTATCGAAGCCTCCCTTGATATCGAGGAATAGGGTGGAGACTTTTAGCTTGGCGTGTTGCATGGCTTTGGTCTCATGGAGGAGGGTAGTGACCGCATCTGCTGTAGACAGGCCGGCTACTGATCCGCATTGCTGGGGGTGGATGAGGCCTACCGCTTTGGCGATAGACGCGAGGCGAAGGGTAACGATCTTCTCGAGTATTTTGGAGAAGGTTTGGAGGAGGACAATTATTCTGTAGGAGGTGGGGAGGGTGTAGTCGGCTTTGTTCGGTTTCGCTAGAATAACTCCGTTTGCCCTTTTGAGAGAGAGGGGGTGGTAGCCGCTTTTTAGGAGCGGGTTTAGGAGCGCTGAGATGATATGTGGGTTGGCTTTATGGACCCCTTTCCATACTGAATAGGGGATGGTGTCTGGGCCCGGGGCTGAGAGTTTGGAGGTGGGGAGGAGGGTGGTTCTTACTTCCTCGGGGGTGATCTCCGGGACGTGAGCGAAGTTGAGGGGGGGGGGAGAGCCAGTATCTGGTCTGGGTGGGAAAAATGCTTTGACGAGATTCTGTTTTAGTAGTGCGGGGGTGGGGGAGTTGGGGAGTGATGGGACTCTGTCTTCTGTTCTAGTTGCCATCCTTTTAAGTTTCCAGACATCGCTGGTGGCTGCATTGGACACGAAGGAGTTCCAGTGAGTGCGTTTTGCGTTTTTGATTGCATTGAAGTAGGCATTCTTCGCCGCTTTGACTTCGAAAGGAGGACTGAGGCCCCTCCTGAAGTCGCGGTGGACGGAGTGATAGATTGTGCGGAGTTGGGTTATATTGGGGTTCCACCATGGTTTCGACCATTTGGTGATTGTTTTGGAGGGGGTGTGGTCTTTTAGGGTGTCTGTGAGTTTTTGCAGCGATTGTTCGAACCAAGCGTCGAGGCTTGTCGAAGGGTTGGGGCTGGCGACTGTGAAGTTCTGGAGGGCAGGTTGGAGGCTTGGCCAGTCTGTGAGTTTCCAGTTGGGGCCAATGATGGGTGTGAAGTCAGTGTTGGGGAGGGCGAAGGTAATGGCGATGGCCCTGTGGTCGGAGCCGGTGGCCTCGGGGAGGGGTTGCCATTTGTTGAATAGGGAGAGGGCTCTTGCATTAGCGAAGGTGAGGTCGATTACTCCGTGCCTTTTCCGGGGGTCCGGGGAGTAGCGGGTGTAGGTGCCTGGGTAGTTTAGAAGTGAGAAGTTGTTGGTTGTGGCGGAGTGGGTGTATGGTCCTGAGAGGCGAAGTTCACCGTCGGAGAAGTTCCTCATGGGGTCTGCTGCAGGGGAGTGGATGTTGAAGTCCCCCATTACGACGAGGGGGTTGGGGGTATGGGAGAAGATTTCGGTCGGACTGATCGATCTCGAGGAGTTGGATAACTGTCTGTTATAGATATTGGTTATCGTGAAGGTGGAGTGGGAGTTTGGGGAGGTTGGTAGGAAGAGGTTGATTGAGATGAGGTCTCCTCTGTGGGAGGGAGTTGCTGTTGCTGAATTGCGTTCGAGGAGGTGATTGGAGACGTAGGTGCAGGTGGATATCTTGTCTTCTGCATTGGATGGGGAGGGGGAGTATAGTGTGAATGAGGGAGCGTTGAGGGGCTTTCCTTTGAATAAGGGGGGTTCTTGAATCGCGATGACGTGGGCCTTCGAGACTGTGAGGGAGGAGAAGAGGGAGATGAAGACACTATTGCTCCCAGCGCAATTGTGTTGTATGATGCATAGAAATGGTGTTGGGGGACTACTAAGGTCTCCTAACATTTAGGCATTGTTGAGGTCCATCTCCGTCTTTCCCCTTCATAGATATCGCCTTCTACTCTAGCATGGGTTGCACAGGAAGGAATCCAACCCCTAACCACCGTAGGATGACAAATATAGCTTAGCTTACATACGAATTACAGCTTGCAAGGTATTGAGTTAAAGAGCCTCATCTCACTTGAGCTTTGAGCCTCATCCCACGTTGCAAGGAGTCTCAACTCGCTCGGCCCTAGTCGTTCGAATCTCCATCGTCACATCCCGCCGTCTCGCATCCCCAATTGGCCTACCTGCCTTGATAATTCACATCCGGTCGCCGTTCTCGAGAATTTACCTATCCAGACCAGATACCATGGCAGGAGGCCCAGACACTCATCCTCCTGATCCCTATTAGCTACAACACCGTGTCGATGGACGGATTCTACCGCGGAGATTCGGATTAATTAGAGTGCCAGGCTGGTGAACGGTTCTTGACGCGACGCGTGCGTGATATCGTTAAACTTAGAAGGTTCCGACTTTTCATCCTCAAGGCCAGCAATCTCCCCTCCCAGCTGAGCCAGAGGTTCGGGGTAGAGGTGGGGTTTTGTGTCAGCACCATTTTGTGGATTTCCCCGCATGTCGCATTGAGGATGCGATGGTCTCCACCCTTACCCCCCCCTCTTCTTTTTCCCCCTCCCACTGACCGTGTGAATCACGAGTGATTTCATCGATAGCGGATGTTGAGCTTTGGATCCGGATACCTTTACGATGATAGGTGTACGGCTGCGTGCTTTAACTGCTCCTTAATCTTGGCTGCTGTCCCCGTCTCGCTAGATCTATAGTGCCTAGACCTCTTCCCATCGCAGCTCTCGATCCGCCTCAACTCTCGATCGACAACCCGATACCGTGTACTCGAAAGTAAATACTCGTTTTTGTAAAACCCTGCGGAACATCGACTCTTGATCGCGCGGACACACCTCATCCGCCTCAACCTCGCCTCAAACGATATGATGGAGGGAGTACTGGAGACAGGCCCGGCGGCCACATGTCAGGAAACGCTACGGTAGAAGTGGAGAGCACCGGGAAAGGAGGTGTACTATTCCGGACGGTGAGGGTTAAGACGGGTCTGCCGATACGGTGTTACTATCTCGCCAACTTCGTGGATTGCGTTGCTGCTGTGAGGGCTAATCCCAAGAACATGAGGGGCATGGATGCTACGGTAGAATTGATGACGCAGGCGTATGATGCTGGTGGAGTAGCGTATGATGCTGGTGGAGTAGCGGATATACTGCCATATCGTCCGGAATCTCTGGGGGAAACGGTGTATATCCGAAGCCTCATGGCCAACTGGACTGCAGTTGATGATATTTTGGGGCATTATTCGGTATCGTCATTGGTGTAATTGCGTGGTTTAGAGAAATTTATTTTTTTTCTCTCCGGAGCATGCTATTTAATCTAACGGACAAGCTTGGGCTCTGGACTCGATCGGATAGGTCTAAAGTATACGTCGGGGTCTTGCCAGATAATTACCTTGGTACGCGCTATAGCATAGTATTCAACATCAAACAAATTTGATTCAATCATAATATATCTCCTGTGCAAACTTCCTGGACCAGTCTCTGTTATCATGCTATATCTTAAGAGGTAGGTATATATGGCCAACCCAAAACCCAAGAAACAATAAGGATATCTCGAATAGCCTCCGGAAATTTCAAGGAATAGGACTAGTCTCCGGTCATAAGCCTTTTGGTTTCTCCACTTGTGAATGAACGAGATTTGTCCGCTTGTTTGCTTCAGGCCCCGCACGGTATCAACGGCTGTTACATAGTATCCCTCCGTTCAGGGCGACCGTTTCGACATCCAAGCCCGCTCGTTATTTGACTTCTCGGTGAGAAGACGATCTAGTAATGGAATATTATATTCGTGGTCAATAATGATGAATCTTACTACACCCACCGACTACTAGTACCGGTGTCAAGGTACCTTGCGATACCCCGTCATCCATCCTGTATATGGCACGAACTCCCCAATTCTAAATTTCACTGCTCATTTGAGCTGTCTGTCGAGGCCTCGGGTAGGCCTTCACGGGCCTAATACCTCGAATTTACGGTGATACCTGCCAAGCTAAGTCCTTACCGCGGAAGTAACGCGGTGCAATGTTACTTCTACCCCGGCCTTTACGAGTGGGAAGACCTGCCAATCAGGATCCCATGGTCAAAGGATTGAGAGATTAAGTTCGCGACGTTCCACCCAAGAACATGATCAGTCCGCTTCTTACACAAAGATTAAAAAAGGATAACCGAGTCTAGTTGAATTGGGGATAAGTGCGAGAGATGGTGGTATTCACTTTTAATCATAGAATATCACTCGCTAACATGTAAGAGCAGTTTTCACTTGTTTTCTTTTTTTTGTTTAATTCATTAATTGCATGCAACTTTACAGTTATGGCAATACCCCTGAACTATCCCTTCTCCTCCACCTCCTCTCACATATTTCTGACATAGAAAAATAACGCCCACAAAGCCCTTTTCTTATTCTATTCTTCGTTTCCCGCATCTTTCAGCGTCCCCCACCCGTACCCTAGTTCCCTTCTTTCCTCTTCTCCATTCTCGTTTTGTCCGTTCCTCTCCCATCTCCATTTGACAAATTGCTTCCAAATTTTTATAGCTGCTTCGATACCGTTTGCCTTCCAAAGGTGTTTGACAACCGTATTATGCTCTTTAAAAGTTTTGCGGGTTTCGGCCGTTGAATCGCATTCAGTGAGTATGTGGGTCACACTTTGCTCCCCTTTGCCGCATTCGCATTCGGCGCTTTCGATCTTTCCTATTCTTTTTAGGTATCTGTTGATTGCTATATGGCCTGTCCTGAGTCGGCTGATGATGACTCTATCTGTCCGGTCCGTGTCGTCAAATTTAATGGTATTTCGCTGCGATGGTTTGAATACTACCTTTTCCTTGTTCGCTCTTGGCTCCCACTCCACCTCCCATTCTCTTATTGTTTCCTCTCGGGATTCTCTCTCTAAGAACGCAAAAGAAACGAACCATTCATTGTCGACTCTTCCTTTGTTGATGGCCTCTTTGGCTGCTTTGTCTGCTTCCAAATTTCCTTTTATCTTGCTGTGTCCCTTGACCCATTCTAATCTTATTCGGATCTTTTGTGTCTTTCCCGCATCGTACCAGTAGCGTATCTTGTGGGCCATCATTTCCCCAGATGTCTGATGTCTGCGTTTTACTCGTCTCATCGCCTCCTGGCTGTCGCATCTGATCGTAATCGTCTTTTTCCTTTCCTTTGCTGCCTCTTTCAGTCCGACTTCGATGGCTTTCTTGATCCCCACCATTTCCGCGTCCATAATTTCCATCTTTTTACCCAGTCTGTAGCCGATCTTCCTCAGTACTCCTCCGTCGTTTCCTATCCTGCATATTCCCGCTGCTACGTATTCTTTTGTCTTGCTCCCATCGCTATACATGAGGATCTCTCTTTCCTGTTCTCTTCTTTTCTCCTGCCTCTTTTTTTCTATTCCCTTTTCATCATATGGTCTGATATCTATCTCAATCTCTTTCCTCGCCTTTTTTTTCCATGTTCTTTCCTTTTCATAGTAGCTTTTCCAGTTTTCAATTTTCTTCCAGTCTTTCCTACTATTTTTGCCAGATTTTTCAGTGCTCCTTTCATTCCCCGTCTCCTCCCTCGCCCCCTTCTTCTCCCTGCACGCCATGTGTCTTCTTCTTCGATGAGTTCGCTGATCTCGTTTTTGACCGCCTTGTAGGTAGGGTGGTTTGGTGCGCGCTTTAGTCCTTTTATTGCCTGCATTCGTTCTTTGTGGTTGAATCTATGTTCTGTGGGTATCATGTCATTTTCCACCTCTATCGCGGCTATGGGGGCTGATTTAAAGTGTCCTCCGATTCTTCCCATTGCTTGTATATTGACTTTATCGATTTTCGCTGCCCGTCCTTTTTGTCCCTTCCACCACACTTTTCCGCTGTATTCCGCAATTTGCCTGGAACATGCAATATAGACAGTTTTCACTTTATCACTTGCGAGTCCAAGCGGTCAGCGATAAAGCCTTCTTTCCTCAGTCTCCCTCTATAACCCGCTGCTTTTATAGGTCCCCATATGAATTTCTAGGTGGTCTGACAGGGCTATCACTTCCAATTACCAACGCATATAGGGCGGGCCCGGGGGGCAGGACTACAGCCCGAATGGGCTTCGGATGAACGAGTGAAACTGGAATTGGACTCAGCAGACGCCGCCATGAGTACAATAATTACATAAGGGATGAACCGGAGGGGAGGGGTCATTTACTTACCCTGGTGAGGTCAAAATTAGTAAGTGAAGTTATTGGCAAGGTATTTCTGTCAAACGCGCTCTTTGTTGTGACTATTTATATAATTACCGTAAAATAACTCACAGATATCTCCTGGATACGTATGTTAGGGCCGATTCCTGGACCCTCCCCATTTCCGGAACACATGGCTTATTCCGCCAAATATGAGATGCCTGAAAAGCTCCAAAACTCCGGAGAGGAATCCCGGAGAAACCTCAAGCCAGGTCGAATATATCTAAAGAAGCTCCTAATTCGGGCGCCCGCCAAACACATAGCAGTGGGCGTGATCGTTTACGGCTCTAATCAGTTATAGGACTGGTATCGTTAGGCCCTTTAGTCTCTATGACGGACTGAGTCAGCTGCTCCGCATCCCTCAATCGCACATACCTCTTCAGAGATGCAGATAGATACGCGGAATTAGAGGTTCATCACCGCTCTATTCCTCAGTCGGGGTGCTCAAAAGTTTTGGTGACATATACCTGTAGAAATAGGGCATTGCGACATCGGTTATGTATGGAATTACTCATGTATAAGGGATGACTCATAGAAGGAACAGGGTTTCAGACAAGGCTTAGTATCAGAGATTATGTAATCAGGTGATCACGTGGTATTAGAATATCTGTATATATAGAGCGCTCAAACGCCCACATTGTCGCTGGAACTTCAGCGGCGCAATAGTATCTTCTTCGCACTACAAACACATCCTCCCTCAAGGTCACGTGTTCAAACCACACTCAAGTCATTTTCTCCCACACTACGAACTTCAGGTTATGAGCCCGGGTTTTGCCAAATAAAAACCGCACAACACTCGCCACATTCGGTTAACTCAATTATACTTCATACATGTAACGGAGCCATTTCAACTGTCTGGTGTATGAGTACACACGGGGCCCGGTTACATGCTGAGAGTTATTGTTAGAAGCCAGTTGCACAGTGACATGCAAGTACCGGCAGTGTGGTTAGCTACCAACTGTCAGAGTAACTACATTCTGAGCGCTAGGAAGAGGATCTACTCATGGGAGCAATGACTGACGAGTCTGTGCCTCGCCAATGATTAGAAGGCTAGCCAGAGTGAAGCTCTGAGTGCTCAGCGATCCTCCAAATCCTCTGAGCATTGGAAGTCCGCCAGTGGAAGAGACTATGCCTGGGAAGTCTACAATAAGCGGAAGCTCTACAGCAATGATTAAGCTTACACCTGAGCGGCAGCTCATTCATGCAGGCCCCTAGTTGTGTGGCAACAAAGGCTGCGGGTGTTACAAAGGCTTTGACTAAGGGTGGTTGCCTTCGGAATCGGAAGCACTCGCTGACGCTTAGAGAGAAGCGGGGTAGCGATGGTATTGCTTCCCTTCCACTAGGAGGCAGCACCGGAACTTAGTAAGGAAGTAGGAGCAGAGAATAGAATCCTTTGGAGTATAAGTACTCAGGATCATTCCCGCCCAACGGACCTGATCCTCATCTTCGGGTAGACTATTATCGGTAGCAGAGCCCTTAAAGATTATTGAGTTCTAGCGATAGTATCTTTGAATAAATCTGCACCTGATTTCTATCTTGCACGGCCGCATCTATTCTATTGGATTCTAGCGATACATAGATAGGCTGCCCCCGTTACAGATAATCTTTAGTGCTCAAATCACCTTCAGATTATTCTTTCCTCTCACAACATGTCCGCCCTCCCGGCTCCCCAAGCGCCTCTTCAGATTGAATGGCAACCGGCAGCTTTAGAATTCCAAGAGGGACAGACACAGTTGATCCACAAGCCCAGGACGGCGCTCCAGTCCTACATCCCCGGATGTGAGCCCACCTGGCAAGATACCGACGAAGTCACCCTACAGGACTTCTTTGCGGAATTGCAGCGCTACCTGAAGCACAGCCTGCAACAGGAAGTCATCAAGGCCGGCAATGCGCTAGCCTTGGTGCAAGAAAGACAAGAAGCTGAGGCAGTCCTGCTCCGGAATGCCTTCGGCTATATGCAAGAACAAGTCTCCTCAGTCCAGGCACAACTCCAGAGTTATGCTCAGAGAGACGACTTAGGAGCGGATGAGATGGAGGACATTGAATGGACAAACCCGGCGATGCCCCCTAACTTCCTGGAAGACATCCAGAGAGCCATTAATGAAGGAAGGCTCTCCATCGCCAGGATGCCTACACCAGCACCTGTCCCCAATCCCGCACCTCCGCAAAACTCCAGGGCCTCATCCAGAGCGGCCCTGAGAACCTTCCACCAAAGGGTGAACCCCTTTGCAGCGTTTCCAGTCAGGTCTATCAGGCAGAGGACACTTCCCCTGATGATGCCAGCGGCCATTGGAGGCTCACCTTTACCTCCTCAGAGAGCCCCATCAAGCCCGTTGGCAGGCGGCCTAGCAAGGCCCCCCCGACAACCTATAGGAGACGACGATTACTACTCCCAGACACCGGTCAGGAGTGGTCCCTCCGGGCTCCCTCCAGCCTGGGTTCGCCAGGGGTTATCCCCAGAATCCCACAGAGGCTCACCATCCCCGGAGTCACCTAGGAGGAACCTCCAGCCAGAAGGAAACCCTGGTGGAGAAAACCAGAACCCAGAACCAGCGGGTAATGGTGGAGGAGATGGAATTGTCCCCCCAGTTGGCGGCGCTCCCAACCCAGGAGGGGACTCAGACAGTTCAGACTCGGAGCCTGAGGATGGTGACAGGAGAGGATGGCGAAGGTACCTCAGGAAGAAGTTGGAGAGGCAACAGAAAGAACTCCTGGCCTCCATGGCACAGTTCATGAGACCTCCGGCCCCCTCACACCCCTCCGCTGCCTCTAGGGCCCGAGAACCCAAAGCACCCCCTCCAGCCAAGTTCAATGGCAAAGCAGACAACGTGGAGACCTTCATCCGGCAATGTGAGAACGTCTTCTCCATTGAGGGCCAGTCCTTTACCTCTGAAGAGGTCAGGATCCGATATGCTGGCAACCTGATGGAAGGAGATGCTCCGGTCAAGTGGTATGAAGCTTACCACAACTCTATCGACCAAGCTTCTGCCAACCGGGTAGCTGGGATGCCTGTGGTGTTGGATGAGAGATGGAAGCGCTGGGATTCCTTTGTGGATGCTCTCAGAGCAGCCTTTGGTGAAGCCATCTCTAGGGATGATGCGGTAGCCCAATGGAACACCCTTACCCACACAGCTAAGGGAGGAATAGACTCCTTCCTGAATAGTATTATTCAGCTGATGTGGAAGACTGGCTACGAGGGTCAGTTAGTGGATGATAAGATCCTTAGTTCCCTCCTTCCGGACCTAGGCATGAGTTGGGCTCTCTTTACCCCCAAGCCCAAGTCCTTGATGGAGCGGATAGCTGCTCTAAGAGAGCTAGGACACACCCATGAGAGGTACCAGACGGTAGCCGCTGAGAAAGCACCCGCCAGGACCAAGAGAGATCCCCCTGCTGAGAAGGAACGGCATCCCAAGAGGAAGAGAGAAGCTGCAAGCTCCTCCAAACCTCAGAAGGAAACCAGTTCCAAGGACAAAGCGGTGGAGCTGAAGGGTATCCCGGGGGATATCCTAGAAGAAAGAAGGAAAGCAGAAGTATGCTTGAAGGTATGACCTTCCGGTACTCCCTATTGGTAGAGTACATAGACTGACTTGTGCAATAGTGCGGCAAGTCCAGACACAAATGGACCGACTGTTGGTCCAGGGAACCTACTGTAGTCCGAGTGGCAGCAGTGAGGGTACAAAAGCGGAAACGAGGAAATGGCAAGACCAATCCTCAGAAGAAAGCTAAAGTGGCTGCGGTTGTAGCAGAGGAACCACTTGTTGTACTCCCAGAGGTGACAGAAGATTTCGTCTTTCAGCCTGAGCAAGACTCGGACAATGAAATCATCTGGTAGAAATGTCTGTTTAGAGTCTATGTTTACTAGTTTTCTTTTGGGTCTCGATTTCTTTGTTTCTCTTGAATAAATTTTTGTGTTTTTCGCCTATTTGATTGTTTCCAAGCACTCTGAGGATGGGTTTATGACCCGAAACAGCTGGTCTGTAAGTGCTCTGCCAAAGTTACATTTGCTACAAGACACTTCCAGCCCGCTACCAGACTTCCACACAATACACTTGCTATATTATTGCTTGGGAATAGAACCAAAGGATCTTTTGATCTTAGTAGTGCCCGCAGCTATTAGCAATGGAGAAAAGACAAAGAGAATCAAGCCCAGAACCCGCACAGAAGCGAAGAAGAATGGAACAGAAGCTTCCATCCTTACCAGTACATGGCAAGAGGCCAATACTGAAAGCAGAACTGTCATGGACGGTCAAGAACAAAGTTGAAGACGCCCAAGGGACATTCCTCTTTGACACCGGTTGTACAGGAGCAATCCTCAACCAGAGTTTTGTCAGGAAGCATGGAGTTCCCTTAGTGCGGCGAGATCAACCTCTGACAATGTATGATGCTCAAGGAGATGTCATGATGGGCGGAGGAGAGTATTACACTCACCCAGTCCACATGAACATGGGAGATCATAAGGAGACACTCCGATGGGAAGTGGCTACTTTGGAAGAAGGAATATCAGGTTACCTGCCAATTGCATGGGCAAGGAAGCACAACCCGGATATCAATTGGGAACTCAATACCATAAGCTGGCGAAGTGACTACTGCAAGCAGAACTGTCTCCCAGCAGCGATCAAGTTTGAACTCATCTCTTCATACCAACTGATGGAAGAAGAAGATGTAGTATATCAACTGGCCGCTTCAGTATGGCATGATGAGGATGGAGGAGATATCTCTGAAAGGATACCTCTCCGCTATAGGGAATGGGCCGACGTATTCAGTCAAGAGAAGATACAGGAGCTGCCTCCACACTCCCGAAATGATCTGAAGATCAACCTCTTGCCTGGTACCGCTCCCCCATTTGGCCCACTATACCCATGTTCCGCTCCAGAGCTGAAAGCCCTCCGAGAGTACCTGGACAAAGAGTTGTCTTTAGGAAAGATCTCTAGATCTAGCAGCCCAGCAGCGGCGCCCATATTGTTCATACCTAAGAAGGATGGGACATGGCGAATTTGTGTTGATTACAGAGGGTTGAACAAGGTCACTGTCAAGGACAAGTATCCGCTGCCTATCATGAGTGAGCTCAGGGATAGGTTGTTCAAAGCCAAGATCTTCACAAAGATAGACCTGAAGAATGGCTTCAACTTGATCAGGATAGCAGAAGGTCATGAGTGGAAAACCGCTTTCAGAACCCGCTATGGACTGTATCAGTACAATGTGATGCCATTCGGTCTATGCAACGCCCCTTCCGCCTTCCAGGCAATGATCAATGATGTGCTAAAGGAACTACTGGATGAAGGAGTGGTTGTCTATATCGACGACATCCTCATCTACTCAGAGAAGCAAAACTGTGTGCCTCCATCAGCAAGACATCCTTCCATGTCCGAGAAGTAGAATATCTTGGCTACCACATCTCGGAAAGGGGAGTATCTATGTCAGAGGACAAGGTAGAGGCGGTTCAGGAATGGCCAGTACCCCGAAATATTAAGGGAGTGCAAGGTTTCCTGGGATTTGCAAACTTCTATCGCCGCTTTATTGAAGGCTTCAGTAAAGTTTGCAAACCATTGACCGACCTCTTGCAAAATGACAAGAAATGGTATTGGACCGCAGCCTGTGAACAAGCATTTGAGGAACTCAAGAGGCTATTCACAAGCGCTCCAATCCTTCTCCATTTTGACCCTAGCAGAAGAACTGTGGTCGAAACTGATGCCAGTGACTTTGCCAAAGGAGCGGTGCTCTCTCAGTATGGGGAAGATGGGAAACTACACCCGGTAGCTTTCTATTCTAAGAAGTTCTCCCCGGCTGAGATCAACTATGACATTCATGATAAGGAAATGGGAGCTATTGTAGCATCTTTCCGGGAATGGGAGCATATGCTCAAGAGTTGCGAGCAGGAGATCACGGTTTTCACAGACCACAAGAATTTAGAGTACTTCAACTCTACCAAGGTTCTCACTAGGCGGCAAGCTAGATGGTCTGAGGACCTAGCAGGCTACAATTTCAAAGTTGTCTACAGACCGGGAGAAAGGAATGGCAAACCTGATGTGCTATCAAGGCGTTGGGATCACCGCCCTGAAGAGGGGAGTGAAACCTTGCGGCCGGAGCCACAGATGTTTTTTAGGCCAGGTCAATTGGTTTTGGATCCTGTTAAGCTAGCGGCTGTCAGGGTGAATCAATTGCAGAACACATTCTTAGAGCGCCTATGTATGGCAGCTAAAGAGGATGGAATCTGGCAGGAACTGCACCGCTCCCTGGTTGAAAGGAAACCAAACTTGGACCAGAACTTGTCTGTCAAGGACGGCCTCATCTTCTACAAGAATCGATGGTATATTCCCAAAGACAAGAAGCTCCAGATGGATATCCTGACCGATACCCATGACTCTAAAGTGGCGGGCCATTTCGGTCAGTTCAAGACATTAGAGCGGGTAAAAAACAACTTCTTTTGGCCCAACATGGATAAAGATGTTGAGGAATATGTCCGGAGCTGCGACAGCTGCCAGAGGAATAAGACCTCAAGACATAAGAAGTTCGGTATGCTCCAACCACTGGAGATACCTTATCGGCCATGGACTTCCATCTCTATGGACTTTATTGTGGGATTACCGGAATCCAATGGGTTTACAAAGATCTGGGTAATAGTGGACCGCTTCTCAAAGATGGCACATTACATCCCACTTCCTACACTCAACAAAACGGAAGATTTGGCTAAGTTGTTCTTGAAGGAAGTCTGGAGACTCCATGGGTTACCTGATGACATAGTCTCGGACAGAGATAGCAGGTTCATTTCTCATTTTTGGCAATCTCTCATGAGCCTCCTCAATGTGAAGCTGAAGATGTCCACTTCTTTCCATCCCCAAACGGACGGCCAAACAGAAAGAGTTAACCAGACCCTGGAGCATTACTTGCGGAGTTATTGTTCATATCAACAGGATGACTGGGCAGACCTCTTGCCTTTGGCAGAGTATGCATATAACTCGGCGGTTTCTGAGTCTACCAAAGTATCGGCTTTCTATGCCAACTATGGATATGAACCCAGAACCAATTGGCCGGCCCCAAAAGAAGGTGTTGAATGGAATAATCCAGCAAGCGAGGTCATGGTATCTCAATGGGAATCTATCTGGCAGGCTATGAACGCAAGCTTGGGAAAGGCTAGACTAAGGATGGCCCGGTGGTATGATGCACATGCCCTGGCACCCCTGAAATCAAGCCTGGAGACGAAGTTATGTTAGACCGGCGCAATGTGCAAACAAAGCGGCCATTGGGAAAATTGGATCAGAAGAAGATGGGACCCTTCAAGGTCTTAGAAGCTATTGGTACCCGTGCCTACAAGCTCTCTCTTCCCCCGCAAATGGGAATCCACCCTGTCTTCCATGTCTCTCTCCTAGAACCCTATAGAGCACCAATAGATCCTGAGAGAAGAGTTCCCCCACCGGAACCTGAGGAGATTACAGGAGAACAAAACTGGATCGTCCGGGAAGTAGCTGATAGCCGAGTCAATAAGAAGAGGAGAAGGGTGGAATACCTGGTGCTGTGGGAAGGATATGAGAATGAGGACGCTACATGGGAACCCTGGGAACATCTCAGGAAGAGTGCTGAAGAAGCCCTCCGGGATTTCCATATGAGGTACCCTAAGAAGCCCAGAGATAAGAGGGCTCTAGGCCAGTAGCATTTCCTTTAACATTCTCGTCCCTTTCCACACCAAAGGAGTTTCCTTGTCATATAGTATTGCATAGATAAATAGATACAGATTATAGATCTCGGAGACCAAGATCCTGGAAGAGGGGAGTAGTGTAACGGAGCCATTTCAACTGTCTGGTGTATGAGTACACACGGGGCCCGGTTACATGCTGAGAGTTATTGTTAGAAGCCAGTTGCACAGTGACATGCAAGTACCGGCAGTGTGGTTAGCTACCAACTGTCAGAGTAACTACATTCTGAGCGCTAGGAAGAGGATCTACTCATGGGAGCAATGACTGACGAGTCTGTGCCTCGCCAATGATTAGAAGGCTAGCCAGAGTGAAGCTCTGAGTGCTCAGCGATCCTCCAAATCCTCTGAGCATTGGAAGTCCGCCAGTGGAAGAGACTATGCCTGGGAAGTCTACAATAAGCGGAAGCTCTACAGCAATGATTAAGCTTACACCTGAGCGGCAGCTCATTCATGCAGGCCCCTAGTTGTGTGGCAACAAAGGCTGCGGGTGTTACAAAGGCTTTGACTAAGGGTGGTTGCCTTCGGAATCGGAAGCACTCGCTGACGCTTAGAGAGAAGCGGGGTAGCGATGGTATTGCTTCCCTTCCACTAGGAGGCAGCACCGGAACTTAGTAAGGAAGTAGGAGCAGAGAATAGAATCCTTTGGAGTATAAGTACTCAGGATCATTCCCGCCCAACGGACCTGATCCTCATCTTCGGGTAGACTATTATCGGTAGCAGAGCCCTTAAAGATTATTGAGTTCTAGCGATAGTATCTTTGAATAAATCTGCACCTGATTTCTATCTTGCACGGCCGCATCTATTCTATTGGATTCTAGCGATACATAGATAGGCTGCCCCCGTTACAATACAACATCATGTCTGACGCTGGTGAATCATGCAAGGCCGTGGAGGTTAAGTCCTCAGACAACACGAGCACCAGTAACATTCGCATCAAGTTTGATGGACTCCCAAAATTAAAGAGACAATCCAACTACCAAACTTGGGCGTCTGCCTGGAGGATTACATTCGATGCAGCAGACTGGTGGGAAGCATTGAGCATCGAAAACCCCACAGAAGATGACACAGACCTCACCAAGGCCGAAATCAAAAAGGCCCGAAAACAAATGCACAGCTTCTCATCGGAGCTGTAGCCGAAGACATACAACCAACAGCCGTCTCCGCTGAAAATGCATACCACGCATGGAAGGCGCTTAAAGACCTCTACGATCGTGTATCACCAAACACGACGATCACCCTCCTCAGCCGTGTTCTAGACACGAAGATGCAACACAATGGTAACTTAACCGAGCATCTCGAGA